>NC_080379.1:5277234-6596543 GCF_014773155.1 Arachis stenosperma | reverse complement strand
TTACATTTTTCTGCTAGTTACATGCTAGTCAAAATTCAATAAAATTGCTGGCTCTAGACTTTTTCATAATAATAATTAGAGAAGCGAATGGCAAAACGATCGAGCTGAAAGGGTTAACTACATTTAAGTTAAGTAGTAAAATATATGAGGCTATGACCCTTGCCTTTACTTATTAATTTCACTAATGAATCGGTGGTTCAAAAGCCTTTTTGACCCTCCAAGTAATGAAAGAGTCAAGGTCGTTGGTTATTAATAATTATATGGATTCATAGATATATGCGTACAAAAATTGAAAAATATCAGCAACTTATTATATTAGTTAAATATTAGAAAAAAAAATCATCTGCCCTCTAAAATTTCTACGGTTATATATTTCTGAATTCAAATCACATATCCCAAAGAAAAAAAAAGAAAAAGAATGAAAGGAGAGAGAATGGGAAGGTTGCCGGTTTTGGCAGTGGTAATAACAAGTTTTGTAAACATACTTCCATTATGTTTGTTGGCTCAAAACTCTCCACAAACTATCTTAAAGTTCATAATGCTGCACGTGCAATAGTTGGAGTTGAACCTTTAGTATGGGACTCTGAGTTAGAATCATATGCTAACAAATTCTTGAATAGGCATACTGTAGACTGTTTGAGGGTGGAACAGATTCAGTATACTCTCTATGGCCGGAACTTTGCATCATATGATTCCTCATTTGAAAGCTTTTCCGGTGCAGATGCCGTGGCATCATGGGTGGAACAGAGACAAAACTATGACTACAAATCCAACTCTTGCATTGATGGTACCCCTACATGTCTTACCTACATTCAGGTTGTTTCCAAGGCATCTACTCATTTAGGGTGTGCTAGAGTCAAGTGCATCAATGGAGACACTCTGGTTGGGTGTTACTATCACCCTGCTCTTATTGCAGGTCAACGCCCCTATTGATTAATTAGTAGAATAAATGACAATTTGTATCATAAAAGATGAAAACACTGACATATGTATTCACATTATATCGAAACTAAATTTGTATACACACAAGATGTCTTCCGTGTGATAAAAGTACTCCATCTTTGGAGGGTTAGACTGCCACGTAGGATACTTTTGTCACATGACATTTTGCATAGATACAAATTTTGTTTGGATCTAGTGTGGATACATATATCCTTGTTTTTATGTTTTATGGATACAAATAGTCATTTATTAAACAAATTAATTCTTAAAGACTAATACTCTAAGTTAATCTTTAATAAAATTTAATTACCAAATTAGACTTTACATTACATTTTTATTTCTTAAACAAATTAATTCTTATATCAAATTGTTGGTATGCGTGGATGGAATTATTTAAGAATTTTTAAAAAATATTATAAGAGTTGGTATTTTTATTAAATAATGATGAAGAATGATTTATATTTTCTTTTTTATCTAAGATATGAAGTGTGGTTATTTTTTTAATAAAAAAAATTGATGATTGATTTGGTAATTTAAATTTATAATAAGACTATGTGTCCAACTAAATTTTTTTAAAGACTAATTTGGAGTGTTAATCTAATGTAATATGGATATAATATATATAAGTTTGTTGCACTTGTACTGCGGTTGTTGGTCTTGCAGTTTTTTATGGTTATTTTGGTTTACAGTTATATGGTTGTGTATGTTTGTTAAGCCTTGTGTTCTATTTCTATATATGCTGGTATGCTTTTTCATGTAATAATTAGAAGAGTTTAATTTTGATATATAGTCGTGCAATTACGTCTTTTTTTAGATAAATTATTCACGTAATTAATATAAGAAATAGTTATTTTTATTGATATAATATTATATAATTAGATGTATATGTAAAATTACACTTACAATGTAAAAAAATTAAATTTTAATAAAAAAAAGTCTTGAATTACTACTAATACTAATAATTTCATGGCGGTGACATATACGTTCCACAATCAATATATAATTATTGCGTCAATTTACGATGAAAAGTAGTACAAAACATATATATATACATGCGTCAAGTTCATAAACTAGTAAAAACGGTAAAAAGACGGCAAAAAGAAACCACTTAAGATTTAAGAATGTTTGGTAATTGGTATGGGGTTTGGTGATAGGTGATGATTGTTGAAATGGTTTTGGTGTGACTTATAAAAGTTAGTTTAAGTTATATAAAATGGTTATATTTTTAATATGTTTTTTTTATTTTTTTTTATTTGTGTAAATTTTGTATCAATATTGTTTTTATTTGTCTTATGATATTTTTATCTTTTGAGATTTAACAAGGTTCGAAGAACTAGACTTTTTTATCACAGAAGATTTAATATTATATTATAATATTATTTTTTTCAAAAATTGAAATTAATAAAAAAAGACACAGAAAGTAGTAATTGTGGTTAAAATGTTGATGGTTATTATGTTATAGTTTTGAAATACCATACAAGTATTATTTGAAATTAATATCTGCTTATTTGTTCTCAGATTTCGTATTTTATAAAGATGGAATAATTTATATTTTGAATACTTTTGGGAGGTTCTCAATACAAGAAAAATATAGAGTGTCGTTAAATTTACCGTCGGAAAATAAATTGTTACCATCAGATTTACCGTCAAAAGGAATCGTACGTTATAAATCTCGCCGGTAAATATTTACCATCGAATTCTACGACGGATTACCTGCACGAAAATTATTTGGTTATCGGCGAATTTTTTCGGTAGTAATATTGGCGCCACAATTAATTGTTTCCTGCACTATTACCGTCGGATTATTCCATTAGTAAATTCGACGGTAATGTCAATTTTTTTTTTTAAATTGTGAACTAATTAAATGGTCAATTTTAGTTTTTTATTTAAGTTTATTTTTCACACAACTAATGGTCAATTTATAAATAATAGAAACCTATTATTTATAAATAAATTATCAAATGTTCAAATAAATTAAAAGTCAAGTAAATCAAATAAATACAATGAAACAATAAAACAAAGCACTAAATAGCAGGGACGGAACTAAAATTTTTTTTTGAGGGCCAACATGAAAAATATAAGTTAAGAAGAGAAAAAAATTAAAAATTAAATAGTGGTCAAACTAAAAAAATTAAAGATTTATACATATAAATTATTAATTTGAGAGGGATCATTGTCCCCCTTTCTTCTAACGTGGCTCTGCTACTGCTAAATACTAAAGATGTAAGTACTCGTCTTCATCGTCGTTCTTGTAGCTCTGATGAGACAGTGTATAAGACGGTGATGTTTGTGGGCCACTAGTAACGATACTGCTACCAATCGATATGATGTTAACAGCGCGCATCTGATTCTAGTGTATCTTCATCCGAGTTTCTATTTGCTAAAGTCGCTCCAATTAATCCTTCCATTCTAGCCTGAACTCATATGCATCTGTTATGCGTGTTAAAGACATAATAATAAATTCTATCTTTGTTTTGTTTGTGAAGATGTTATTCTAATATTTTCTTTCACAATTTTTTTTAAATAATAAATAAAATAATAAATAAATATTTCTAGCTATGAAAGATATAAATTTATTTTATACGTATCAAAGACTATAGTAATTATTATACAAAACTACATAACAAACTACTCGTTTTAAGTAGTTCGTTCTATATATAAAGTCAAACCAATTCAATCTTCAAGTTAATTTACAAATTTTATTATTAAAAGGGTCATCATTCAAATTTTTTAGTTAGAAATAATAATTTATTTAAAGATTTAACTAACTTGTACGCTAAAAACACATTTTAAAATATAACAATAGAAAATTTCTAATACTTTTGATGTATGCTGCCTTCTTGATCCTTTGGTTAAGTAATACACTTTCTCAAGTAAGCTGAACCCCAACTATGTTATAATTGAACGAATAAAAATCTTGCTAACGAGAATCTTAAAAATATTTAATACTAAAGATATTTAAAGTAAAAATTTAATAGATAATAATATGATATATTAATCATATAAATTATTTTATATTGTTGTCCAATTATGTTCATTCTTTTAATTTAAATAATTATTCATATATACGTTAATTGTAAAATATAATTATTTTTGCTGATATAACGATACGTAATTTATATTGATTATTTTTGTATAACTATTTTACACATATTAAAATTAAATTCTATGAATAACTAAATTAAAACTTTTCAATAATATTTTTTCCTTAATGAATGCCTTTACAACATTTTTTTACTAATCTAAAAATAAATATTGTGTATTATTATTATTAAAGTGATAGACGATTATCAAGTTTTGTGATTTATAGTTATTAATTAGTCATTATTGATATTTTTAATGATGTGAGATTTTATATATTAGTGTAAGATTATTCATTTTTTCTTTATTGATTAACTGTTGGCTAAATTTTAATAAAATAGTGTTTCCTAAACTTTTTCTTATTATTATTATTATTATTATTATTATTATTATTATTATTATTATTATTTGAACTCTGCTAAACAGTAGTTTTGTAATTAACATAATAGCCCGTCCCTATAGGCTATAGAAGTGTTATAAAATATAATAATTTATGTATGCGCTCTTTATTAATCTATGTCTAGATTTTATACTGGGTGTACTGAACTACTGATTATTCCGATTCATATATACATGTATGATGTATTTAGGTAAAAATTGATAAAATGTCAACAACTTAATATATTAGAAATTTTAATAAAGATGTGTAAAACGTTTTTTTTTAAATATTTTTTAATAATTAAAATTTAATATATATAATTAATTAAATTGTGTTATTTTTTGTTAAAGTTAGGTTAGACAAATTAATTATTTGACTGAAAAATAGTGAATCAAATTTTAAATCAGTCTAAATTAATATTATTTTTTTATAAAAAATGACTAAAATACTCTTATTATATATAATTTTAAAAATTCTGAATTCTAGCCCTTTTATTCGTTGTCGTCATAAGGTTAGGATTTAAAGTTTTCAAAATTAATATATATACATATTATAGGAATATTTTAGTTATTTTTTATAATAGAAATATTATAGTCATTTTTTTTTAAAAATATTAATTTATACCAGTTTAAAATTTAATTTATTAATTTTTTTACTAAACTGACTTATCTGATGTAATTTTAATAAAAATAATACAGTTTAATTAATTATATGTGTTAAATTTTAATTTTTAAAAAATATCTTAAAAAAAGACATTTTTGACATCTTTATTTTAGTGGTTCCAATATATTAACTGTTAAAAAGAAATCATTTAATTTGTCCACTAAAATTTCTCTTACTACACACACCTATATATATAAGAATTCGAACACTCTTTTGCAATTATCACATAACCAAAAAAAAAAAGAAAAAAAGGAGAGAGAATGAGAAAGTTGCCGATTCTGGCAGTGCTAACAAGTTTTGTAAGCATACTTCCATTATATTTGTTGGCTCAAAACTTTCCACAAGACTATCTTAGAGTTCACAATGTTGAACGTACAAGAGTTGGGGTTAAACCTCTAGTGTGGGATTCTGAGTTAGAATCACATGCTAACAACTTTTTGAGTAACCACATTGAAGATTGTATGCGGGTCAAATATATCGAAGCTAGTCCCTTTACGCGGAACATGCTTACACGTGGTCCGACAAAAACCCTTACAGGAGAAGATGCTGTGGCATGGTGGGTGGCACAGAAACAAAATTATGATTACGAATCCAACTCTTGCATTGATGGTACTCTTCAATGTCTTACCTATACTCAGGTGGTTTCTAAGGCATCTATTTATTTAGGGTGTGCTAGAGTCGAATGTAACAATAATGGAGGCACCATTGTTATGTGTTACTATGACCCTCCGGGTAACCATGGTCACCCCTATTGATGATTAATTAGTATTTACCAAATAATAATCCAAGTTAAACGCAGCTGCATATCCCTTAATTACTAAATAAGTTTGTTGCACTATGTAATACGGTTCTTGGGATTGCAGTTTTTTATGGTTATTTTTGTTTTGCAACTATATGGTTGTGTATGTTTAATTTGTCAAACACTTTTTGGCGTTGTGTTCTATGATCTATATATGTGGGTATACTTTTTCATTTAATAAGTGAAAATGATCTCAATTAGTACTAATAATATCATGGTTCTAAGTTCTAACTTATATTTTCCACAATCAATTTATAATTATTGCGTCATTTTATGATGAAAAGTAGTTTTGACAACCACACAACATAAAGTTGTTTCGGGGTGGTCATTATGGACGGCGGGAGGCAGTAACTGGTAGTGAATAGATAAAATTGTGATGTTAAAAGGATAGAGAAAAAGTAAAAAAATTAAAAACAATTTTAAAAAACAAGAAGATCATGAATTATGTGTGTGTGTTTTTTTTTGAGGATAGAGAGGTTTTTTTAAGTACTTTTGTAGTATTATGTGTTTTTTTTTTTTGTTAAGAGAATAAATTAAAAAGGATTATGAGAAAGTAAAATAACAAAGAGAAGATGAACAAGAAAAGAAAAAGAAGAAAAAGAACATGATAATGATGAAGAAGAAGAGGAGGAGGAGTTTTGAGTTATGCAAAATTTATTAGAAAATAATACTAAAATTTTTTAAGTGTGATACAAAAAAATTTCAATTTTTTTACATTGAAATTTTTTAACTGTAACACAAGTTCTTGTTAAGATGGTGAAACAAGAATTATGAAAAAAAAGAAAAAGGAGGATGAAGGAATTATGCAGAATTTATTGAAAATAACATCGAAATTTTGCTTGAAAAATTTATCGAAAAATAACATCAAAATTTTTTAAACATGACACAGAAATTTTTTAATTTTGATACCGAAATTTTGCTTAGAAAACACAAAAATATCTTTTTTTAATGCTGTATTTTTTTTGCTTCTTATTATTCTTCTTTTTTTTTTTCTGTTGCTCTTACTTCTTCTTTTAAAAGCATTACTTCTCATATTAGACTTAAATGAATATGTCTACATTATAGTAGTATAATCTTATTTAGCTAAATGAATGTATATTCACACTTATTGGATTAAATTCTTGTCAGAAACAAAAATAGCACCGAAATTTATTTAAATTGACATCGAAATTTAAATATAATGATACAGAATATAAAAAGTAAATTCCATACTAAAAGATTACTAGACTTTATAAAATAAAACAAGATAGTACTAAAATGATTTAAAATTGACACTAGAAGTTTAGTAATACCACACAAAAATATTAAATATTTTCAAAATTACTACACATTCAATTAATTGAATGCTTATCTCTAGGGATGTTCATAGATCGGATTCGATCCGCATATCCGAAGTGTTTATCCGAATTCGATCCGAAAATTGCGGATATGAATCCAATACGCACACTAATAGGATCGTATTGCAGATTTTGTGTAAGTATCCGCATATCTGCGTATATGCAAAAATAAAGAAATAAATAAGTAAATATTTTTTTATATTTTATTTCAATTAATAATTATTATATATGTTGTATTATTTTTATTCATTATTAAGAAAAGTATGTTTAATATTATTTTAAGAGTAAACATATTTAACAGAATATAAAAAAATGAATTTTATTGATATTTTTTAATAAAAATAAGCTTTCAAAAATATTTTTTGTATTTTGCATATATATATCCGATATCCGAGTGCGGATCAGATCGGATCGGATCTTATCCAAACATAAAAAATGCGAATATTGTATCTGATTCTATGATTTTATTGCGGATCAGATTGAAATTTTGGTCATATCCGAACAGATCCGCGTTCACCCCTACTTATCTCATATATAAAATAACACATAAAAATTTAAAATATAACATCGAAATATCTTATTTAGTTGAATGAATGTAGATTTACACTTATTGGATTAAATTCTTGTAGAAACAAAAATAATATCAAAATGTGTTTACTCTAACACCAAAATTTCTAACTAAATGAGGTGGTGGAACTAACAATTTATCTCATAAAGACTTGAGTTACAGATTTACAAATTTTGATAGAAAAAAATAAAGTGAAAAAATTTGTTGATAACGCAGCGAAATAAATCAGAAACAAAGTGAAAAAATTCGACTATAACAGCGATAACGATAACGATAATGATAACAATAATATGTATAAGAAAAAGATAACAATGAGAAAAAAGAAGGAAGAAAATAAATTTAAATTAGAAAAGAAGACAAAAGAGATTGTGGTGGTGGTTATGACGAAAATAATAATAAAAGAAAAAGGTGAGGAAAAAAGAGAAGAAGAAGAAAGAGCCGCAGTAACAACAGAGATAAATAATAATAATAATAATAATAATAATAATAATAATAATAATAATATAAAAGTTTTGATAATAACTTAGTTAGATTTAGTTAGGTGGTATTTATTTAGTTGTAGAAGTTTATTCTAAGATTACAGAAATTCACTCGTTCAATTATTAATTTTCATTAATACACAAATGAGACTGATCATAATGACGATGAGGAAGAGGCATTCACAAGCCTGGCCTTTTTGATCCTTCAAGTTATGAAAAGTCAAGGTTCATTGGTTATACTTCATCATTCCGTTGCTCTAATAATTAACATATATACATTATTAAATTACTTTCATTTGTTACTGCCTTCTCAATTCTTTGATATATCAATACACAAATAGTTTTGCCAGCAAATGTTTTAAAAATATTAATTGAAGGTATTAAAAATAAAAAACTATTTTAATATTGTCAATTATATATATATATATATCCAAAATCTATTGCAATATTATCTAACTCTAAACACACTTGCACCAATTATCACACACATAACGAAAGAAACAAAGAGAATGGGGAGGTTGCATATTGTGGCGGTAGTAACAAGTTTTATAACGGTAATCCCATTATGCTTATTGGCACAAAACTCTCCACAAGACTATCTTGAAGCTCACAATATTGCACGTGCAGAAGTTGGGGTTAATCCTCTGCTGTGGGATAATGAGCTAGAATCACAGGCCAACACGTTTTTGAGTAAACACATTGTGGATTGCCTTGATGGGGTATCTATATCCCCTCATCCTATGTACGGTCAAAACACTTTGAGTAGTCCATCCAAAAGCTTTACAGGAGCATTTGCTGTGGCATGGTGGGTGGCACAAAAACAAAATTACGACTACAGATCCAACACTTGCATTGGTGGTAACCCTGCTAATTGTGTTACCTACACTCAAGTTGTTTCCAAGTCATCTACTTATGTAGGATGTGCTAGAGCCAATTGTCTTAATGGTGGAACTCTTGTTATTTGTTACTATCACCCTCGAGGCAACATCTTAGGTACTCGCCCCTACTAATTAATTACTAATTAGTAGTTCCCAAATTTAAATAAGACTCACCATCCTCCTTTATTATTACGAAATAAATAAAAATGTTATTCGTATACTAAAATCAGTTACTAAAATTAGTTATTAATATATTTATGTATAAATACATGTGTAGTTTAATTTATTTTTTAATATGTATTTATATTTCAATATATATATTTTATACTTGTAACTTACTTTGATGGCTGATTTTGGTGTAGACGTAGAATAATCGCAAAATAAATCAAAACGTTAGTTGTGTTATCAATTTTCGGTATAATATATGATAGAATATATTACGAAATTAATATTTTAATGATTAAAAACAGAGAATTAGTTATTATTTATTTAAATATAAAACAAAAAATTATAAAATATTGGTTAGCTAACATTTTTATATATAAAGTATAAACTGTATTTTGTACTATGGTTGTTGGCAGCGTCTTGTAGTTTTTTTTATGGTTATATTGGTTTACACAATTATGGTATTGTATGTTTGTCAAAGGCTTTTTGCCTTGTGTTTGAGACTTCTATGTGGGTATTTTTTCATAAAAATTTTCAAGTGTATCGGTACACAAATATTTTAATAATTTTTTTATGTAATACTTGTCAACAATTTTAGTTTGCTTGCTTGAGACGACGGAGGAGGTGACAAGATTCGGTAGTGGTGTCTAACATGCTAATGGGGGCTGGGGTTTGTTTTTGGTAACGGTGGCTTATTACTGCTGTGGTCACAGAAGAAAAAATAATTAGTATTAATATATAAAAATATTTGAAAGATAATAAAAAATAATATAAAATAATCTGAAATGATTTTATTTTATATTTTTATACGTGTACAATTATAAATATTAAATTAAGTAAAATAAATTTAAATTATTATCTTCTTGAGAATTATTGGCGGTTACTGTATACTATGGTGGGATGATCATATTTCATATAAAAATCTCCGATTATATGGGTTGATCAAGTTAACTAACTAACCACTTGATTGATTATTATATGGTTTGAAAGAAGTGAGTTTTCATTTGTGATTGCTATTAACTTCTTTGATAAATTATGCATTGTTTTATTTATTTATTTATTTATTTTTAAGTTTAACCGTGTGGTTTCTTATCTTGAAATATAGTTAAAGACATAATAATAAAGTCTATCTTTGTTTGTGAAGATGTTATTCTAATGTTTTAATAAATAAATAAATATTTCTAACTATGAAAGATATAAATTTATTTTATATCTATCAAAGACTATAGTAGTTATACATACAAAACTACTCAGTTTAAGTAGTTGGTTCTATATATCAAACCAATTCAATCTTCAAATTAATTTACAAATTTCATTATTAGATATGTCATCATTCAAATTTTTTAGTTAGAAATAATAATTTATTTAAAGATTTAACTAACTTGTATGCTAAAAACACATTTTAAAATATAATAATAGAAAATTTTTAATACTTTTGATGTATACTGCCTTTTTGATCCTTTGGTTAACTAATACACTTACTCAAGTAAGCTGAATACCAAATATGGTATACCGAGAATCTTAAAAATATTTAATATTAAAGATATTTAAAATAAAAAATTTAATAGATAATACAAATATGATACATTAATAATATAAATTATTCTATATTGTTGGTCAATTATGTTCGTTCTTTTAATTTAGATGACTATTCATGTATGTTTTGATTGTAAAATATGATTATTTTTGTTGATATAACGATACCTAATTCATAACGATGATTATTTTTGTATAACTACTTTATACTCTTAGTATATTAAAATTAGATTTTATGAATAACTAAATTAAAACTTTTCAATATTTTTTCCATAATGAATGCCTTTACGACATTTTTTTGCTAATCTATAAATAAATAGTGTATTATTATTATTATGATTTAATTACTTTATTAGTCTCTATAATTTCGCACAATTTTTAATTAAGTTCTTATACTTTTTTTCTTTTAATTGGATCCTTACACCAATTTTTTTTCAATTAAATCCTTACCGTGACCAAATAGTTAGATTTAATAGAATATTCCGTTCATAAATTAAAGATTCTGTAACTTTTTTCTAAATCTCTAATTCTCTTTCGTTCTTATTTTCTGAAATACTAAAATAACCCACCCACTCCAAGTGACCTTCGGTCCTGCCATGGCAGAATTAGCGGAGCATTTCTTTAAACGAGGAAGCTCGTCTACGGCGGCGGCAGCGGCGGCAGCCACCTCGGTCTTGTCGGCTTCTTTGGCGTCCAAAGACTCCGGCGAGGCCATGACCACCTCTTCAACAAACGGAGAAGGAGACTTGTCTGCATCGCAAACGTTCACAACCTCCTTCAACGAACTCGTATCTTGCAGATCAGAGGAACGTAAGTCCGAGTTACCAGATTCATTCCCAAATTCGTTGGCAGCATCGAGAATCTCCTCATAGGGAAGAACAGCTGATGCGGCGTCCTGGGTCACCTGGAAGTTTCACAACAAGGTCGTGAATTTCGGTGAAATTCATCGACAAAAATTATTTTGGTGAAATTCATCGACAAAATTTCGGTTGAAAATGCTGAGCCTTTGATTCCTATGGAGCCACTGAACCGTGGATAACTTTGAAGAGGAATTTGAAGAACATAAGGTACCTTTCTTCAATGGTGGATATAAGCTTTAAGAGAAGGTATGAGTATATTGATGTTGGAGCCAGAAGCTTTGGTTCTAGTATAGGATCTTGGTTTAGGAAACAATACCCGTAGCAGAACAAGACCTTTCATGTGTATGCAATTGAGGCTGATAGGACTTTTCATCCGGAATATGGGTTGAAGAAAGCGATTACTTTGGTTCCTTATGCTGCGTGGGTGAAGAATGAGACCTTGACTTTCGAGATTCATCGTGACCCTGGTGAGCAGGTTGAGGTTAAAGGTAGGGGGATGGGTAGGATTCAGCCTCTACAGGGTTCTAGTTCAGAGGACTTTGATGGCGAAGTGGAGAAGATAAAAGGTTTTGATTTTGTTGCTTGGTCGAAAAATACTGTTTCAAAGAATGATTTTGTGGTGGTGAAGATGGATGTGGAGGGCACTGAATTTGATTTGATTCTGAGGCTGTTTGAAACTGGGGCTATATGTTTGGTAGACGAGATTTTTCTAGAATGTCATTATAATAGATGGCAAAGATGTTGCCCTGGGCAGAAGAGTGCAAAGTATGAGAAAACATATGATCAATGCTTGCAGCTCTTCAATTTTCTCAGACAAAGTGGAGTTCTTGTTCATCAATGGTGGTAATTACCTGATAGGAAAACCATATATTTTTTCTGTAACATTCTTGTCTTCCCTGTAACCTGTTTATAATTTTCATCTTCAGAGTTGATTTTACTTTAAAACCCCAGCCAATCGAGATGATTGCGTTCCAAATTTATTCCCATGTAACAATTTCAATTGAAACTGAATTAATTCTCTTAAGTCATCGAAACTTTGTTGGATAAATCTCCTTTACCCCCATATAGATACATATAGATATGAATAGTTGGATACTGTAATCTTAGTTTTATCTCAGAAGAGAATTTGATTCTTCTTTGTTAGTACTAAAAATTTCACTTCATTGTCTAAAACATAAAATTGTTGGGCTCTTTCATCAAAAGTTATTGAACAAACTTTCATGTTCATAATAGTTTTGTTCACTGACAGAAATGGGATGATAGGGATTAGCTCTTGACACTATAAATCAATGTACATTAAAAATATTAACCATGCTGTTGAACCAGGTATTTTCATTTCAGTAATCTGGAGGCAAACATGATGAATGGCTATCTAAGATTTCTTTTATTTATCATTCTGGGTTTGTAGTTTTGTCAAAGTTAATTAATTTCTTGATCCTTATATTGTTCATGATTTAAAGGTTCAATTTGTATATAAATAAGCAAAAGAATGATAGTGACAAAATAAAAGAGATTATAGGAATATTTTTCATGTCTTAGAATCATTGAATAGGAATATAGGAATACCTTTTATTATATTTATAATTTTACCGAATTTTCAATTAAGTCTTTATATTTTTTTTCTTTTTAGTTAGTCTCTAAGGATATAAAAGTAATTTCACAATTGACTAACATTTTTTTGACGTTTAACATTAATAGGGACTAAATTGAAAAAAAATTAATGTATAAAGACACAATTAAAAGAAAAAAAAGTATAAGGACCTAATTAAAAGTTTCGCGAAACTATAGAGACCAACAGAATAATTAAACCTATTATTACTTGAACTCTGCTAAGTAGATAGTAGTTTTGTAATTAACATAATAGCTAGTCCTTATAGAAGTGTTATAAAATATAATAATTTATGTATGCACTCTTTATTAATCTGTGTCTATTGTACTAATTATTCCGATTCATATATCCATGCATGTAAGATGTATGTATGTAAAAATTGATAAAATATCAACAACTTAATATATTAACCGTTAAAAATAAAGAAATCATTGTCCTCTAAAATTTCTTACTACACACATATATAAGAATTCGAACACTCTTTTGCAATTATCACATAACCAAACAAAAAAAAAAAAGGAGAGAGAATGAGAATGCTGCCGATTCTAGTAGTGCTAACAACAAGTTTTGTAAGCATACTTCCATTATGTTTGTTGGCTCAAAATTCTCCACAAGACTATCTTAGAGTTCACAATGTTGAACGTACAAAAGTTGGGGTTAAACCTTTAGTGTGGGATTCTGAGTTAGAATCACATGCTAGCAACTTTTTGAGTAAGCACATTGAAGATTGTATGCAGGTGGATTATATCGACCCTAGTCCGTTTGCGCGGAACATACTTATTAGTGGTTCGACAGAAAATCTTACAGGAGAAGATGTTGTGGGATGGTGGGTGGTAGAGAAACAAAATTATGACTACGAATCCAACTCTTGCATTGATGGTACTTTTCAATGTCTTACCTATACTCAGGTGGTTTCTAAGGCATCTATTTATTTAGGGTGTGCTAGAGCCGAGTGTAACAATTATGGAGGCACCATTGTTATTTGTTACTATGATCCCCCGGGTAACGATGATGGTCAACATCCCTATTGATGATTAATTAGTATTTACCAAATAATAATCCAAGTTAAACGCAGCTACATATCCCTTAATTACTAAATAAGTTTGTTGCACTATGTAATATGGTTCTTGGTATTGCAGTTTTTTATGGTTATTTTGTTTTGCAACTATATAGTTGTGTATGTTTAATTTGTCAAATGCTTTTTGCCTTCTGTTCTATGATTTATATATGTGGGTATATTTTTTCATTTAATAATTAAAAATGTCCTCAATTAGTACTAATAATATCATGGTTCTAAGTTCTAACGTATATTTTCCCTTTCCATAATCAATTTATAATTATTGCGTCGTTTTATGATGAAAAGTAGTTTTGATGACCACACAACATAAAGTAGTTTTGAGGTGGTCATTATGGACGGCGGCAAGTAGTAGTTAAAATGATAGAGAAGAAGCAAAAAAAATTAAAAATAATTTAAAAAAATACTATAATTATAATAATAACAATAATATTTATAATATGAGAAAAAAAAAGAAGAGAATAAATTCAAATTAAAAAAATAACCAAGGAGATGATGGTGGTTACAACCGATAATAAAAGAGAAATTAAAAATAAAAAAAAATAAGAAAAAAAAAAGAAGAAACGTCAGCAACAGAGGTGAATAATAATAATAATAATAATAATAATAATAATAATAATAATAATAATAATAATAATAATAATATAAAATATTTTATAACAACTTAGTTAAATTTAATTAGATGGTATTTTATTTAGTTATAGAACTTTATTCTAAGATTATAGGATTTACCCATTCAATTAATTTAGGTGGTATTTTATTAATTCTCATTAATACACAAATGAGACTGATCATAATGACGATGAGGAAGAGGCATTCACAAGCCTTTTTGATCCTTCAAGTTATGAAAAGTCAAGGTTCATTGGTTATACTTCATCATTCCGTTGCTCTAATAATTAACATACATTATTAAATTACTTTCATTTGTTACTGCCTTCTCAATTCTTTGATATATCAATACACAAGTAGTTTTGCCAGCAAATGTTTTAAAAATATTAATTGAAGATATTAAAAATAAAAAACTATTTTAATATTGTCAATTATATATATATATCCAAAATCTATTGCAATATTATCTAACTCTAAACACACTTGCAATAATTATCCCACACATAACAACGAAAAAAACAGAGAATGGGGAGGTTGCATATTGTGGCGGTAGTAACAAGTTTTATAACGGTAATCCCATTATGCTTATTGGCACAAAACTCTCCACAAGACTATCTTGAAGCTCACAATATTGCACGTGCAGAAGTTGGCATTAATCCTCTGTTGTGGGATAATGAGTTAGAATCACATGCCAATACGTTTTTGAGTAAACACATTGTGGATTGCCTTGATAGGGTATCTATATCCCCTCATCCTATGTACGGTCAAAACATTTTGAGTGGTCCATCCAAAAGCCTTACAGGAGCATTTGCTGTGGCAAAGTGGGTGGCACAAAAACAAAATTACGACTACATATCCAACACTTGCATAGGTGGTAACCCTGCTAATTGTGTTGCCTACACTCAAGTTGTTTCCAAGTCATCTACTTATGTAGGATGTGCTAGAGCCAATTGTCTTAATGGAAGAACTCTTGTTACTTGCTACTATTACCCTCCAGGCAACATCTTAGGTCATCGCCCCTACTAATTAATTAGTAGTTGCCAAATTTAAATTAAACTCACCATCCTCCTTTAATTCTTATGAAATAGATAAAAATATTATTCTTACATTAAAATCAGTCAATAATGTATTTGTGTATAAATATATATGTGATTTAATTTATTTTAATGTGTATTTATATTTTAAAATATATTTTTTACTAATGACTGATTTTAGTGTACACGCAGCATAGTCACAAAATAAATCAAAATGTTGTGTGTTATCAATTTTCGGTACAATATATGATAGAGTATATATTAGGAAATTAATATTTTTAATGATAAAAAACAGAGAGTTAGTTGAAAATAAAACAAAAATTTAAAAAATATTGGTTATCTAACATTTTTATATATAAACTACTGTGTTTTAATTTGTACTATGGTTGTTGGCAGCGTCTTGTAGTTTCTTTTATGGTTATATTGGTTTACACAACTATGGTATGGTATGTTTGTCAAAGGCTTTTTGCCTTGTGTTCTAGACTTCTATGTGGGTATTTTTCCATGTATATATATGTAATAATCTTTTTATTTTCTTAAACAGTCTACTGTAGTGAGTACTTGTGGCCTATAGGTATATAGGTCATGGATCGATTCCGTAATCAAATTAAAATAATTAGTGCGGATTCTCTCGAAAAATAGTTAATTTTCCACAACATAAAACGGCTAATTTGTTTTATATTAAAAAAATTTTGATGTAATACTCAATTAATCATTGGATTTTATGGTGTTTTTTAAAATTATGAGAGTAAGACAATAAAATATACAATACAAAAAGGTGTATTGTCAATACAAGAGAGATGTATTGTCCTACTCTCACAATTTTAAAAAACACATACACTATAAAAAATTTGATCTTTACCGACAAATCTTTAGTGGCCATATTAATATAGCCATAATTTCTTTTGTTAAATGACTTCTTTTACGGCAAATAAAATAATTGCCTTTAACACTTCATTTGTAACGGCAATTAGATAAATGGCCACTAAATAATCATTAACTACGCCTGTAATTCTTCTCCTTTTAATCTTTTTTAATTATAAAGAATATCAGTTTCACAGTTGAAGTTATTTTTTGGGTAAAGGACAAATTCGTCCCTGACCTTTTAAATTTGGGACTTTTAACTCTCTCAAGATTGGAAAATACAAAACGACCCCTCACCAGTGGAAACGGCGTACAAACCGGTCCTTCCGTTCAATTTGGGTTCCAAGACGTAACAGATTGTGTTTACCTGGCGCCTATGTGGCGTGGATATGTGCACGTGTCTTCAGGGTGGTAGTAACGGGGCTGACGTGGTGCCAGTAGAGAAAGTAATGGGACATTTTAGTCCTTGGGCACGCGCACGACGTCGTTTCCGGTGTGTGCCCTATTTCTTCAAATGGAATCTGTCGCCATAGCCGTTGTGATTTGTATGAGAGGTCGGGGCTGGTGATACTGTGGAGTGGTAAATGGCCAGCGATGGAGCTTCATCCAGCGCAAGACGCGTACCACTACCGTCGACCATAAAATGCGTGGAAGCTGCAGAGGAGAAAGACGACATTGCTCCGAGGTGTAGATGTGGAGTGTACGCCATATTGTACAAATCGAGGACGACAACGAACCCCAATAGATTGTTCTTTGGATGTCCATTCTTTAAGGTAAGTTGGTGGTTTTATTTGATTGATTTTGATTATACGGGCGTAAGTAGTTATTTTGATTATAAGTTGGTGATTTTTTGTTTTGCCATGATGAACATGCAGCTGAAAAATCCCAGTCACTGCAAGTTCTTCTTATGGCTGGATGACCATGTTTCAACAGTAAGAGTTCTGGACAAGTTTATGACTGAGAACGAGGTTGATGATCTGAAACTATATCTTGGAAAGAAGGTGGTGGAACAGAGACTCACTGATTTGGAGAAGAAGCTGGTGCATCTAGAGAGGAAGAAGAATGTTAATTTGTATTATGTTATTGTTGTTGTGGTTAGTGTAATTTTGGGTTCTGTTGTTGCCAAACTTGGCTGAAAAGTGGAAAAGCAGTTTAAGTTATGCCTTTGGAACACAAGTGTTGTATTAAGTTATCCTTTCATGAATGATGATATGCTGTTGCTGTAACATGTTGGAGTTGGGTGGGTATATGTAATATGATGTTGATGGGATTAGAATGAAATAGACATTAAATAGTTTGGATCATTTAACATTGAACGAAAGTTTAAGTTTAAGAGATTACAATCCTAACAAAACATGGTATACAGTTTAATAAAGGCTCACAACCTTAGCATCATAGTTTTGGCAAAAAGATTCCATAGTGTATAACAAACAAAAATAAGTTTGATCCAACTTTTACATCAGACTCATAAAATATGAACATCATTTTTTGGAATTGTTGGTTCCTGGGGTGGGGATGAACTGAAACACCCTTTTAGTTCCACTGCTTGCTGCAGCCAGAGCCTCATCAGATGGTCCTTCAACTGCTTCCACACTTGGCTGCTGTGACTTCTGAACTTGTTGTTTACCATCACTCTTCCTTCTAATTGGTTGTTTCGGTCTGAATGTTTTGTTGGATGGCCTTGCTGGAACTCTGGCTGGAGGTTTGAAAGGAACCTGACCTTGTGTTGCAGGTGCTGCAGTAGTGGTCACAGATGCAACTTGTGGAGCAGGTTGTTGCTGGGCCACATCTGGAGTTGTGAAAGTGGTAGAATGGTTCTGGTTGGTTGGAGTAGCTGAGTCATGCTCCTCACCCTGAAACAAAGAAAGACAATAAAGCCATGAAACAAATTTAAAAAATACAAATGGGTCCTTTAGCATTTCTAAAATGGACAACTAAATCCTTAAACATATTATCGGGGGGACATAAAGATCCTTAGTCCAGCCAAGTACCTCTGCCTCAGGTGCTGATTGTGACAGTGGTATAACCACAAGAGAAAGGTTGTCTTGGGTCTTCTTCTTTGGTTTCCTGGTCTTAGGTTTCCAATTTGGATTGGATGGCGCACCCTTACAAGTCTTATAGTTGTGTCCTGTTTGACCACACTTGCTGCAGGTCACATAGAAACTTCTCCTCAGTTTTTCACCTTCGATAACAGTTTCTGCTGGGTCCTTCTGCCTGTTATGTACCTTTGGACGACCAATTGGCCGCTTAATGACAGGTGCAGCCGGCCTAGTCTGATCAGACCGTATCCAGAACTCTTCACTTGTAACGGGTTGAATGAAGTGCTCGTAAGTCTTCTTCAGTGATTCCATGCATAACCATGGATGCACATAATCTTCCATGTTGTCATGTCTTTTTCTGATTGCTGCAACTGCATGAGTGCACGGCATCCCTTTTCCAACAAATCCAACAAGTTAATGATAACAATTAGACATATACAACTTAAACATATACAACTGGACATATGCAAGTAAGGAAACAGCAGCAGCAGACAAGCAAATCCAACAACAAACAATCACATTAACATAATTACAGTAGTAGCAGGCAGGCAATTCCAACAAGAAACAATGTCATAAGTAAGTAAAATTACAGCAACATCTTGCAGGCAAATCCAACAAGAAACATTTAGAGAAATAAAATTACACACTTACCAGTTAATTGCCATCTGTTACATGTACATGTATGTTTAATCAGGTCCACATCCAACTTAGATCCTTGTATGTGACCTCAAATCGCTTGCGCTCGTTATCACCTATCCACTCCGCAGTCCATTTGTTACTTGGCTTAACAAGTCTCTTCAACCTTTTCTCCTGAACCGGTGCAAGCTTTCCATGATGGCAATCTATCAGTCTCTTGTGCTGAACCATACGCCTCATGAGGTAGCAGCGCACTTCTTCGCACATTGTCAGTATAGGCTTGCACCTGTACTTGGTGATCTTGGAGTTGAAAGACTCGCACATATTGTTAGTCAGGTTGTCCACTTTTGGACCATGACTGAAATAGGCCCTTACCCATGTTGCAGGTTCAAATTTCATCAGGTATGACCAGGCATCCTGATTAACTTCCTTCAGCCTCTCCATTTTTGTCTTGAACTCAGCCACAGTTGTGCATTTTGCACATTCCCACACAGTTTCCCTGATATATAAGTCCTTGAAACGGTTGATGAAATTCTTCCACATGTGCATGACACAATTGCGCACATGTGCATTCGGCATTATCTCCTTCAATGCAGGCATCAGTCCCTGAAACAGAATGCAACAAGAAGGAGTTTCATCATTTTACACCATATGTACTTAAATTAAGTAGAGAAACTTGCTTACTAACCTTTTGCATGTCGGACATAAAATTCCAACCATGTTGTTGCACATCTCCAATGTCCTCTTGTAATAGGGTCAGAAACCACTTCCATGACTCTTTCGATTCGGACCTTGCCACAGCAAATGCAACCACATAAAACTGGTTATTTGCGTCCTGTGCCACAGCAGACAGCAATTGGCCCCCATGATAGGTCTTCAGGAATGCTCCATCCAAGTGAATCAATGGCCTGCATCCACTCTTAAATCCCCTCTTGCAGGCATCGAAGCATATATACATTTTGTCGAATGTTGGGGGTGCTTGTGGCTGGGGAATAACGTCCAACAATGCAGTAGACCTTGGATTGCTTCTATGTATCTCCATTAGATAATCTCTAAGCTTCCCATACTGTTCTACCTCGTTTCCCATGATCTTGTCTTTGGCTTCCCTCACAGCTCTGTAAACCATTTTAGGGTGTATTACTAGATCAAACTCTTCTTTTAAAAAATCAATGGCCTCGTGTGTGTTCATATGGGGATGGGTGGTCATCCTTTTCTCCACTTTTTTGCTGATCCAGTGTTGGTCAGCCGCATTGCTTCCCAGATCTCTTGCGCATGTATGTTCACTCCTATAGGTTTTCACTTGGAAACACTGCAGCTGTTTATTGTATGATAGATGAGCAATTCAGGGACAATTCTCATTCTTGCACCCAACTCTAACTCTTTCCTTATCATTTTTAATCCAAACCAACTCCCTCCCCTCAGCAATAAACGAATCCTTCACAACTTCCTTGAACCTCTCTATTGTAGCAAATCTTGTGCCTAGCTCAAATCTGCCTTCTCCAAACCCATAGTGTTCATCAAACTCAGGCCAGTGTGGTTTGTTCCCTTCATCCTCTGATGAGACAGGGGTATGCAGCTCTTTAGACTCATACTCAAACACAATGTCCTCATTATCAGTGTCTTCATCACTGACATAATCTGCAACGGCTGGCCTCATGCTGGGCTCCCTAGCAGGCCTAGATCTGTTGGGCTGGCTTCCAGGCCTACTAGTGCTGGGCTGTTTAGCAGGTCCAGTAGACCTTGAGGAACTTTCACCACTTGAGCCTACCCTTCTTGCTTTAAATCTCTGCCTTTTAAACTCATGGGTTGCTTGTTTTTTTGGCTTCTCATTGGGATCAACCCCTTTCCTCGGCGATAGAGACACATGTTTCCTCTTCCCTTTGGCAGCTCTAACCCTTCTGCCCTCATCATCTTCACCAGTATCACTCCCACTTTCATAACCAGCTGGTGGTGGTTTATATAGCTCATCTTCATCACTGTCAGTGCTACCATCCGACTTCTCCATGTCATTTGGATCGGCTTCTTCCTCAACCTCAGCATTTTTCTCAAAATCATCATCTGCGATCTCAGGTTCGTCAACAGGATGGTCAAAAAAAATGTAAAACTCTTCAGTATCTTTGTTCCTCAACTTAGCCTGTCGCATTTGGTTGATCCCTGCGTCCCCCCTCAGTACATGCAACCCTGACTCCATATCTTTACATTTTGGATCATACCAGTAAGCCTCCTTATAGGATTGATATCCTAGTCCTTTGAACATGGTGACCAGATCGCCGAAATTGACAAAATCCAAGTCCATCGGAGGAAACTTCTCAACTTGACCATTAAGATACACTAACTCACCGCTAGCCCCCCGTGAGAAGTTACCCCCATGATGGAACACGGGAACACCAAAGACATCAACCATCTGCAAAATTTTTCAATCCACAACAAAACACAAAACCACCCCTTATTATCTAAATGTCCAAAATATCTCTAAACAACACATGGCAAATGACTAACCCCACAACTAATCACCTATGACAATCAGTTACAATCCCTATTAGTCTCATCCTACAACATTGATAGCAAATAACGGCCATAAGCAGAACGATTGAACATCAATGTACTTACCCCTCTCTATGGCAGACGCAGGTATAACCACGGAGCTTCAATCTGGAACTCCTCCACGGAACTGCAACGACGACAAAGCGGAGACGAAACGTTGTATTTTTTGGAGGGAAAAGCTTAGTAGTGCTAGGGCTTCTTGTAATTCTTTCTCACTGATATGGGCAGCTCTGGCATATTTCATAGCTCACACTCAGCATTGCAAAACATTAACCCGAAACGACGTCGTGCGCATGACCAAGGACTAAAATGTCCCATTACTTTCTCTACTGGCACCACGTCAGCCCCGTTACTACCACCCTGAAGACACGTGCACATATCCACGCCACATAGGCGCCAGGTAAACACAATCCGTTACGTCTTGGAACCCAAATTGAACGGAAGGACCAGTTTGTACGCCGTTTCCACTGGTGAGGGGTCGTTTTGTATTTTCCAATCTTGAGGGAGTTAAAAGTCCCAAATTTAAAAGGTCAGGGACGAATTTGTCCTTTACCCTCTTGTTTCTCACATTTTACACCTCTTTACTCTGTCACTGCCACCACCTCACTTTGGTGTCGCAACCTCTTCACTTCGCCGTCGCCGCCATCTCCTCTTCCTCACACCAAGTTCTACACCGAACGGCTCAATTAACATTCTTTGCTACCACCTCATCCTCAATTTGTGTTGGTTGTCGCTAGTTCATGTTACAGTCTCTGTCGATGGCTTGTAGCCTCATACGGTGGTTTCTATCACCACCTCTGCTATACATTGATCTCTGGTTTCAGTTCGTACCTCAATAACCTTTTCATCCTTCTCTTGTTCAATTGTGGTTCCTTATTTAAGAAATTCTCATTTTCTAGGGTTTATGTGATTCATGCTCATTAATTAATTCACAAGAAACATAAGTTTATAATCCCTTTATTTTTTTATGTTTTGTTTTTCATTTTATATTTTTGATAATTCTGAAATTCAGCAGGATTTTGTTGTTGTCGCTGTCGCTCCTCCTCTATTTCTCTCTAGTTGTGTGCAGGGCCATTAATGGATGTTCTTTGTGTTCAAGACAGAGTTTTCTATTTTCCTGGGTCACACTGAATTGGTATAACATATACTTATTTACATTGTTTCTGATTTTGGTTGTGAATTTCATTTTTTCCTTTTTTGTGCTATGTATGCTTTCAAATTTAAGCCTTAAAGGGTTTAGTTAGTGTTATATAATTTTGTTTTTTTCTTTTGTAGTTGCCAGAACCTGCAGAACAAGAATTGAGGCAGATGAAGAACCAGAAATCTCCCAAATACAATCTTCCATGGAAGATCTTATGTGGTGTTATTGATGTTAGTGTCTGGTAATGTTTATCTTTTTTTGGTTCCTTATGTTGTGTTGTGTTATTGATTGGCTCATTGGAATGATGATTTTTTATGTACTGATTATAGAATCTTGTTAATTTTGTTTTGTAGGCCGAGATGGAAAGCGGCGAGGCTTATGCTCGACTCACTTAGCAACCATCTTCAGATGTGAGAATTTGATACATTTTCTGATCAATTAATTCCCTCATTGAAAATTGAAAAATGTTTAACTGATTTTTCCTATTTTTTCTGGTTTTGTTGTTGTAGGATATGACAATGGAAAATCCTACTCAAGAGTTGGTAGCAAAGGATATTCATGGGGTTGAATGGAAGTTTAAGCATATATACAGAGGTAACTTTTTCTTGGTTTATAATATTGGAAAATCTTTATTTTTTTTCTTTGAGTTTATGTTTTAACTGAGAAATCTTGCTTATTGTCTTGCACAATTTGTTAAGGACTTCCAAAGAGGCACTTGCTTACAATTTGCTGGAGCGCATTCGTTGCCAAAATATAAATTCTTTTTAGTATGGTGCGTAAACATAAAATGCAGCATCCATTTGCAAAAATCATGTATATATTGCATCTGGATAATATAGGATTGTTATCTTATCCTTAAATCCCATTGAATGCTTGAATATAACTAATATTTTTTCCACTAGATTGACAAGAGATGCGCGAGTGACATGAGAACTTTTAGTCTTCTAATACCAATGAATTTCAATTCAAATCTAAATACTGCTTAATCAATATTCAATTAGCTCATTTGGCCCTTTAGTACTCAACTGAAATTTTTTCAGTTAAGAATTACTGATTCTACTAAAACATTGCTCTGTTTGGTATCTGAGACTGATTGCTACGCTATTATGCGAGCTTCATATGCAAAGAATATTTACATCCGTTACACATTGCTTAATTCAGGTTAGCAAAGGTGTTAAAGCAACATTGGTGCAAACATTTCCATCTCGAGGCACATATTAATGTTAGCGGAAAGAAGAGAACATCAACATCTCGCAACAAGAACACTGAAATTCAGGTTTTGATTTTGACATTGCTCACTAAAAAGAGTTTATATGTTATACTTACTTTGCTCTACGTTTTTTGTTCTTATAAGATCCACCCAACTTTTTTGCCAACAAAATTACCACAATACCTCAATGGTTTTTTTTTAAAAAAAAGAAAAAAAGATCGCAATGAATTTCCATTCTTGGCTGCATATGAGTCTGAATGTGATGAAGAAATTATTTTACAGTGTGTCAATAGTATGCACTAGGAAGAGTGTTCTATGAAATCCATTTTATCAATAATGGGCACATTGAATTATGGTAATCATGATTTATAATATCAAGTAATGTATGTTACCTTCTATTATTTGATTTGCTCCATTGACGTGCCAAATAATCCAATTGGGATATTATTACATTTCATAGTATAGGTATCTAACATTACCTCCTTGTATTACAATCCTTTTAATGATATTATCATATCATGTTTGGATTTTTTTTTATTAGAAAATTCAATCATGAGTTGACTAAAGCCTATTTAATATCAGGCTTTATTCATTTTGAAGCTTCAAACATACAAGATTAATATTTGCACCAATATATGTATTATTAATAATTTAGGAAAATATTTCCATTTTGAGGCACAGATTAATGTTAGCGAAAAGAAGAGAACATCAACATCTTGCAACAAGATCACTGGAATTCAGGTTTTGATCTTGACATTCCTCACTAAAAGGAATTTTATATTTTATACTTTGCTAACGTTGCAACACTTGATTCTATTGCAGTTTTCCAAGAAAAACCACCAAAGAATCATGATCACATCAGAAGATTTTGGAGTCCAAATATTAGAAGGCATGGAACATGTTCAGGCATTTAAATGTAGAACACTCAATACCAATGCTAGGATAGTAATATTCTACGACACGAAAGATTCAAGTAAAGTTGTAGTTTGTAATATTCATGTGCTTTATAATCCTAATAGAGGAAAAAAATTAAGCTTGGCCAGGTAACTACTGTTTGTTGTATAGGCCATTTGAATCATAAGATATCTATTTGTTAGATGTTACTATTTCAGTTTGCTATAAAAGGTTGTATATGTAGACTTGTTGATATTATGTTTAATAAAATATTTCATTTTATAGTAATTAATTTTAGTAAATTTATATTATGTACAAATAATAATAATCTTCTTAAAAAATAATGAGATTTTAGGGAAAAAAAGATAGCTGATTAGTTCTAATAAAATGAGTATAATATAATTAAAAAATGACTTAAAATTTTAGCGATAATAACAATGGCAACTAAAAGTGAATAATATTAAAATTTTAGAATTAATTTTAGTGGCCATATAAATTGTCAAAAAAATTGCCACAAAAAATGATAACTTTTAGCGACTATTATAAAAGTATTTACCGGTAATTGTACAATTGCCACAAATAATTATAATTTTTAGTGGCTATTAAAAAGGTCTTTACCGGCAAATGTATAATTGCCGCTGAAATCTTTTAGCGGCAAAGCATAAGACGGCTAATGTCTAATTGCCGGTAAATGTATTAGTGGCTATTTTTATTGCCGTTAAAAGTAAAATAAATGACCGCTAAAAGTGATTTTTCTAGTAGTGATATTACACTAAAATTATACCAATATGTAAACAAATAAACGACATAAAATATTAAATTCACAAAATAATAAAAACTATTAAAAAGTGAAAAAAAAAGAATGAACTATCAATCCGGTCTTTATCCATTTTTCAGAATGATAACACGACCCCTTAAAAAAAACGATCAACTTTGGTCTCTATCCTTTATTTTATAACACAATGCGGTTCCTATGACTGTTTTTCCGTTAACTCTGAATGAAAAATGTTGACATGTCAGGTTAAAAAATGGACAGGGACCTAATTGTCTGTAAATTTAAATTGGTTAGGAATCTTTATTTGTCTTTATTTTTTAAATAATATCTTTTTCAAATTATTTTTTTATTTATTATACTAATATTTTTTTTTAAATAAATTATTGAATATATGGTATAATAAGTATAAATTAATTAATAAATTATTCAAATTTAAAAATATTATTTATTATAGAAATAAATAAATAACTCTCAAATATAATTTTTAAATATATAAATAACAAATATTAAAATACGGTTAATACATTAATAATAACCCTATGATATTAGGGTTATTAATTTAATGCAAAAATATCAAATAGAATTATTAATTTAATTTAATGAGATAAAAAATTAAATTTGTTATTACACAGAAAAATTTTACTATATATCAAATAATGTGTTCATTAGTTTCTACTTTATTGTGAAAATTATCTAGATCATAATACTTAATTTTGAGTAAAATATATGTAAAATTTAATGAATTTTAATATACGTAAAATTTTAATCAATCCATATTATTCTTATATTGATAAATCTCCATTGATATGTAACCTTATAACAATATATATTATTAATAGATTAATAATATTATTGATGCTTTGAGTTTGTTGAGTTTATAAATGGTCTTTATATATATATATATATATATATATATAATATTTTTATTTTATTTAGTATTAATAGCTTACTCATAGTGTATTGTAGTGTAAAAATATCAAATAGAGTTATTAATTTAGTTTAGAGAGATAAAAAATTAAAGTTGGTATTATTCAAAAATTTTTTATTATATATCAAATAATGTATTCATTAGTTTTTAATTTATTGTATAAATTATCTAGATCATAATACTAATAGTATATCATAGGATTATTATTAATGTATTAACCATATTTTAATATTTATTATTTATACATTTAAAAATTATATTTGAGAACTATTTATTTAGTTTCATAATAAATGATATTTTTAAATTTGAATAATTTATTAATTAGTTTGTATTTATTATACCATATATTCAATAATTTTTTGAAAAAAATATTTATATAATGAATAAAAAATAATTTGAAAAAGATATCGTTTAAAAAATAAGGACAAATAAATCCCTAACTAATTTAAATTTAGAGACAATTAGGTTCCTATTCATTTTTAAACCTGACACGTCAGTATTTTTCGTTCAGAGTTGACGGAAAAACAGTCATAGGACCGTGTTGTGTCATAAAATAAAGAACAGGGACCGAAGTGGATCATTTTTTTTTAAGGATCGCGTTGTCATTTTAAAAAATTGACAGAGATCGAGTTGGTAGTTCATTCTAAGAAAAAGTCAACTACTAAATTAAAAAATGTTTGGCACAATGCTTCTCAACAATTTTAATATGCCTGTTTTTTTTTTTTTGGTTCAGTAAATTGGACAACTCAATCCTAAGTACCTTAATTAATTGGACAATCTTTAATTTTAGGTACACAATATATCTATACACTTCTCATATATTTTATTATACTTTTTTTTCAATTGTAATTTCTAAAGTTTAAACCCTAAATCTTTAAGATAGAAAAAGGGAGATATGCCATGTAAGATAAGGTTGGTTGACAATATGCCTATTTGAGACGACGGAGGAGGTGACAAGATTGGGTAGTGGTGTCTAACAGCCTAATGGGGCCGGGGTTTGTTTGTTGTGACGGTGGTTTATTACTGCTGTGGGCACAAAAGAAATAATAACTAGTATTATTATATAAAAATATTTAAAAGATAATAAAAAATAATTTAAAATATTTTAAAGTTTTATTTTTATTTTTATAAATATATAATTATAAATATTAAATTAAATAAAATAATTTTAAATTTTTATCTTCTTGAGAATTACTGGCGGTTATTATATATTATGGTTGGCTTATCACATATATTTCATATAAAAACTTCTGATTATATGGGTTGATCAAGTTAATTAACCACTTGATTGATTATATGGTTTGAGAGAAGTGAGTTTCAACTTACATTTATACTGACTACCATAAATAAATGATCCTCATCGATTTTAAGATTTTCATTTGCAGCGTAGGTGTCTATAATAATGGAGCAGACAAAAACTAAAGGTTAATTTTATAATGTTTTTATTTGGTGTCTAATTTTTGTTTAAATTATTTTTTATAATAATTTTAAAATATTTAAAATATTTTAACTTTTATATTTTTAAATTTAAAATAAATTATTTAGTCTATTTTAATAATTAGACAATATCTTTTAGACACCATAATAAATATCAAGGCTGAAATGTGTCCCTATTTATATTATATTTTTTTAATATAGGCAATTTGGCATGTGTCATTATTAGTTCTAGCATTACATAACTTTTTAATTGGTAGTTAGTATTATATTATCCAAGATATACGGGTGCTAAAAGTTATTCATTATTAAAGTGATGAACAATCTAATCAGTGGTTATTATTAATAAGTAACTAATTAAATAAACTAATTATAGCTTATTGAATAGCTTTAATATAATACATTATTATTTATTTTTTTAGAGCCGACCACTCAACTATAAATAACACATTTTTATAATAACAACTCATCTGGAATTTTTCATGACTCTGAGCATAGCTAACTTAGCTTTAACTTGAAAAAGGATATAGATGATATGAATACTTGGACAAACATCAATTTTGGACCGCCACAATTCCTCTCCAAATCTTTCTTATATAATTCATAGCAGCTTTCTTATATATATATATATTTGGTGTCCAATCCTAAAGTAATAATGGATTGATAACCTAGAGACTTTAAAGTGGCTGGTACCCTACGTACAAACTCATTTATTGCTTCTCTGTATGCCATAGATAGATGAAACATGTTCGATCGAATGCTAGAATAATTAATTGTTTAACTATATTATTAGACATTTGATTTATTACAATTACTATTTTTTATTTTTTATTTTTTTAATCGTACATTCAATTCAATAAATGTCTCAAATAAAAATTTATATCATGTGAGAAAATACATTACCAAAGTTAGAAATAAATAATTAGAATATAATAAGTTTCTGTGTTTTTAATTCCTAACGTTAAAAAATTCGGAAAATAAAATAAAAACACTTTACATGCAGTTCTAAGGGTGAGTTCGTGCATACATGCAAGTGGACTTGATTATTATTGGACGTGCATAAGGAAATTTTTTATGAAAAGCGAATTAAGTAAAAAATGAACATTTTTAATAAATTTATTAATTTATAAAAAATATATAACATTACACACATGACTTTTTGTGATTTTTTAATAAAAAAATAATATGTACTCTTTATTAAAATATACAATAATGCGCCACACCATAATCGTCCTATATTACAGTACTTTTCAATACATGTGCATATGCATATCAAACATATCAAAATTTAAGAAATGATAATTGCATCTTTTACATTGTTTTAAATATTTTGTATGGTATTAAAAATAACCGCAACCAGTAATACAAGAATTCTCATATTAAGTCTATTTATTTAAAGAGAAATACTAGAAAATTATTAAAATTTATCATTTTTTGGTTTTTAATTTTAGTTATTAATTTAATTTTTTTAGTTTAGTAAACTAATAAAATATTTTAATTCATACGTTCAAATATTGATGTGTAACTACTAACCAAAAAAATAAATTCTAATAGTCTTTTAGTATTTTTTAATTTAAACAAAAATTAACATTATTTTTAAGGTTGTCAAACTCGCGAGTTTAGATAAACTCATGGAACTGATCTAATTAAATTCGACTCGTAGACTCGTATAAGTTTATCTGTTATAATTTTTTTGTAAAAAATATATATATCATGTATAATATATATGTTTACTCAAATATAGGCATTAAAACTCAACAATTTCAACGTAAAAAAACATAAGAAATTAACATAATACTACAATAATTATAACAAGTACTCTAGAACACACATTCAAATCCTTCAGTTATTACATAGTTATCCACTAATAGTTGCAAAGTTATCCACTATCAAAGTTGGTAAATTCAAATTTGAGATTTCAGAGTTTCAGACATTCAAATTCAGTAACAAGTAACAATTAACTAACACTAACAAGTAACAACTACAAATTACAAGAAGTAGCAATTAAGAATAGACTAAACTAACACTAGCAAGTAACAACTGCAACATGCATCAATTCAGTAACTATTTTTTTTAAACATACCTGAATCTGAATGGTTGAATGGAGTAGGCTCAGTTGAGGAACCAGGCATTGTTGTGCTGTGCAAGCAGATAAGAACGAACGGGCAGAGAACGTACACACGACGAACGCAGATGCGACCGAAGAGGATGCGACGAACGAAGGTAACGTAGCGACAGCAGAGGCTCCACAAGTCCACGAGATTTGATGCATAACAGAGTCAATAGAGAGCAGAATGAGAGGATGAGAATGAGAGAACAGCGGAGAGAGACAGTGATGAGCTATTTGGGGAACGAAAAATGGCAAACGGCGGCGAGGGACAGACGAAACGCAAAGAGGGATTGGAGAAGAGAGTGACTGAGTGAGTGTGGCGAGCAAAGTGAGGGATTTAGCTATTTATGGTGACGTTCATACGTTACTCCCTTTTCCCCTCTTTTTTTAGGGCCAAAACGGCTTCGTTTTTGCTAAAAAGGCCAAACAAAGCAAACTCGTTAACTCGCCCGTAAACTCGTGAGATTGACCGAGTTTATGCGAGTTTACTCGAGTCTACTCGAATCTACCCAAAAACGAGTTTGTGTCCGAATTAACTTGATTCCACTATCTAAACTCGTAAATTCGTACGAATTAACTCAAGAATTTGACAACAAAATTATTTTGATAATTAATAATTCATGAGCTATTTATTACTATGTATATAACTTTATTATCTACTACAAGCTTATAATTATATTATACATAGAAAGCTTAATTAGAATTATATAAGCTTATAATTATATTATAATTTTATTATATACAAAGCTTATAATTATATTATACCAAATGTCAAAATGGTTTAGTTTTTGTCTTGGATGTGAAAAAAAAATAAAAAATTTAAAGCAATTATCCTACTTATCAAAATATATATATAAATCAATGAGAGATTAATTAGTCTAATAGTCCCAATCACAATAAACAAAAAAGTATGTAATGAAGATTCAACCATATCACTGATTACTTTCATTAAAGATAAGTAATAATTGGCAAATTTTATGGATATACGGAAAGAGGGCTTGTTTTGGCATGTAAACCGTCACTATCATGTGGTGTGACTTTAAAGCTCTTTTGGATATTTTTCTTTAGATAATTTACATTATTAAACTAACATCATTTAATTTTACACAAAATAGATTGTTTTGAATGACTATGGCCTCCCCTGCATGACTAAAATCAAAACAGTATCTTTAGATTTATTAAGATATCATGTATACATGTATAAATTAAAATAAATTGATTAGATTTATTAACACACCATGCAAAAATATATTATATATATATATATATATATATATATATATATATATATATTAAATTTGACTATTTCGATTTATGTAAAGACTTAAATTTAGTTTATCTATTTTGATTTGCATAAAAATATAATTAGAGTGATTCATTTTAAATAATTCGCATAAAATTAAATAAATGTTGAATTGTTGGTTTAATAACCTGAATTAGGTAAAAACTCAGGTGAAGTCGACTTTACGTGAAGTTGATATCAGAGAGTCATTAGATGAAAATTTAGTCAAATCAGTCAAATCATCTAACGACTCTCAAGTATCAACTTCACGTGAAGTCGACTGCATCAGTCAAATCATCTAACGACTCTCAAATATCAACTTCACGTGAAGTCGACTGCACCTCAGCACCTGAGTTTTCACTCCTGAATTATTATCCTTACTCTTACCTAATATCTTCTGTCTCTTTGGTCTTTTTCTAGTATATAATATTAGAAAAATGTTATTTCAAAATTTATTGATTTTATTACTTACTCAACAACTCAATTATTTTAGAATAATTTTTTAATTTAATAATTCAATAATTAAGAATGAAAATAAGTTAGATGACTTAATAAGGACGTATAATCTAACTTGCATTTGGTTTAATCTAGTCTGACTTATTATCATACAATAATTTTAGATTTAAACTAATTTAAAAATTTAATTTTGTTAATAAATCAGTCTCAAGAGTTATAAAATAGTCTAATAAAATTTATCAAATTTGTTTAAGTTTGTTAAAATATAAATAAATATTTTGAATAATTATAAATATTATTTATATTTTAAATATTTTAAAAATTTAAATATTATTGTAAAGAATAAATTTAACATATTAGATATAAATATTTTTTAAAATATTTTTAATTTTTTTATTTTAATAAAATATTATATATATCAAATTTTTTATCAGATTTTAGATTAGGTCGATTCAAATTTTGTTATAAAGTCTGATTTAGTCTATTTTCACTTTTACCAACAGTATATTTTATTTCATATTTTTAAATATTAATAATTTAATAATAATAAAAAAATAATAAATTTTGATAATTTTTTAATATTTTTTATAATTTTATTATTTGAAAGATTAATATAATTTATTATTTTTAATTATCAATTAGTTATTAATATTTAAGAATATATATTAAAAATATATTATTAATTTCTGCTCTGCTCATCTTATCTTGATCGTTACAAACATTGTGCGCCTATATATACAAGTATACGATCAGAACCTTCATCACGCATATATCACAGGTTATCACATAAAACAAACCCAAAAAATAAGGCCATATATATCTTGATGGACTCCTTAGAATTTATTGCTATTGTTGCTGCCATTGTCTCATTCTTCTTTATCCATACTTGGAGGTCTAATAGAAATAACCCCGTTACTAATTGGCCCTTCTTTGGTATGCTACCAGCAGTTTTATGTAATCTTTCTGATATCCATGATCAAACAACAACCACTTTGAAGCAATGTGGAGGTACTTTTTTGTTCAAAGGTCCCTGGCTCACAAATCTCAACTTTCTCATCACCACTGATCCTATGAATGTGCACCACATTACTAGCAAGAACTTTGACAACTACATCAAAGGCTCTGAGTTCTATGAGATTTTTGAAATACTCGGAGATGGCATCTTTAACACTGATTCCCACAAATGGAAGCATAATAGGAACATACTTCATTCATTGTTCAGACAAAACTCGTTTGAGAGTTTAGTTGTGAAAACCATTCATAGGAAGCTTGAGAGTTGCTTAGTTCCACTTCTCAATAATACATCGGAACTAGGAACTGTTGTGGACTTGCAAGACATCTTTCAGAGATTCAGTTTTGACAACATCTGCTCCATAGTGTTGGGATTTGATCCTAACTCCCTTCCTAACAAGCTCAAAGAGTTCCCGGAAGTTGCATTCGAGAAAGCTTTCAACAAGATGGAGGATACAATGTTCTACCGACACATTGTCCCAAGATTTTTGTGGAAGCTTCAAAAATGGCTCCAAATTGGACAAGAGAAGAGCTATAGTGAATGTAAAAAAATAATTGACCAATTCTTGCATCAATGTATATCATCCACTTTCCAAGAGCAAAGTAAAGTCACGTGCACCAAAGATGATGATGAACCAAATTTTAACATGCTCAAAGCTATTGTGGAGGAAAGTGAAATGGAAAAAGTAGATCGCAAGTTTCTGAGAGACAATGCTATTAGTCTCTTATTAGCAGGAAGGGATACAATTAGTTCAGGTCTCAGTTGGTTTTTCTGGCTAGTTACAACCCACCCTGTTGTTGAAGCCAAGATCCTTGAAGAAATCAGAGCAAACTTCATAACCAGTGAAGAAAATTGGCTCATCACTTCAAGGTTAAAAAATCTTAACAAGCTAGTTTACCTGCATGGAGCTTTGTGTGAAGCATTGAGACTTTTCCCTCCAGTTCCTTTCGAGCACAAATCTGCAGTTAAATCTGATATACTCCCCAGTGGGCATCGTGTTAATGCAAATAGTATGGTGATTTACTCTTTATACTCAATGGGAAGAATGGAACAAATATGGGGAGAAGATTGCTTGGAGTTTAAGCCAGAAAGGTGGATTTCTGACAAGGGAAGCATCATACACATACCATCTTACAAGTTCATAGCTTTTCAAGCAGGCCCAAGAAGTTGTTTGGGTAAAAATATAAGCTTTATTCAGATGAAAATAATCGCCATTACTTTGCTGTGGAATTTTCAATTCGAGGTGGTGGAAGGGCATAATAATGTGTGCCCAAGTGTATCTGTTGTGCTTCATATGAAACATGGCTTGAAGGTCAAGGTTACTAAAAGAGGTATTAATTAGAATATATTTGAGGGGTATCTATATATATATATATATTATATGGAATCCATTGTTGTACGTTTTATATATCATCTTGTCATCTGTATGAGATAATCAAGTGAACAAGTAATAAGCATATTATCAGCTGTATTTCTTCGTCATCGATCTTTAACTTACAAACTTTGTATTTGATATATACATATGAGCTAATTGGTGTAACTGTCTACTTGTGTTGGAGGAATATGATGACGGGAGGCTTTAATCAGATTTATATATTGTTGGCCATCCGAATTATATATTGTTTTCGACTATTAAATCATTAATATTTAAAAATATAAAATAAAGTATGTAATTAAATTACTGAATTAAAAATATTAAATTAAAAAAATTAAGTTAATAAAAAAAATAATAAATTATGATGCTTTTAATATTTCTCTTAAGTAATAATGTGTTGGATAAAATAAAAGAGATAATAATTTTTTATAATTTATAAAAAAGTTGAGCAATAAAAATAATGTTTCATAGGAGAAAAAAATCGATTACCGATAGAAGGAGTAATTGGTAAAAAAAAAAATTCTTTAAGTATATATGTCTTTTTACCACATGAATAAGTTATAAAATATAAAAATAAATAAAATAAAAGAAAAATAAAGGGTAAAAAATCATAATAAGCCAACTGGCTCAAAAAATTACGTAAATACGCCAAAGCAAAAATCGTTTCAGCAATAAGCCAGACCGTATTTTTATATAATTCGAACCAGGTTGGTTCGAATTCTATTTGTTAGTAAATCGAACCAGGTTAGTTCGAATTAGGGTTTTTTGTTGGTAATAAATCGAACCAGCCTGGTTCGAATTAAGAATGAAGGTAATTCGAACCATGGTAGTTCGAATTATAGAGAGAGAAGGTTTCCATGTAATTCGAACCAGCCTGGTTCGAATTACACCAATCATAGTTCGAACCAGGCCGGTTCGAATTAGTGTGAGACTGATTATGGACCAGGCAGATCCGATTCGGCCAAAGAGATGCGGGCTATGTCGCCAACCCGGACACAATTTAATAAGAAAAAATAAACACTAAACTGTTTCAAGATTCATTGATCATACAAAATGAATGTCGCAGAACACAAATAAAAAAAAAACATATGTAAACAGACTATAACATAACAAAAAAAGTACAAACCACTATGATACATGATTGAACTTTAAAGAAAAAAATACATAATTAAAGAAGCCATATTCATTACTACTCGCAACAATCAACTAAAAGTCATGTGCTCTAATGTAAATAATGCTGACACTAACAACATGGGAAATAATCTAAATAACTCTAAGACTAGCAAGAAGCGCACTAATGTAGATAATGCTAACACTAACAACATGCATACTAATGGTGTCCTGTCTGAGACGAGCCTCCAACCTGTGGGCAACTACGTCGTGTGTGTCCGGTTGGCGACATAGGCCGCACCTCTTTGCCGATTCGGATCCGCCTCGTCCATATTCGTCCGTATCCTAGTGGATCTAGGACGACCCTCTCTGGCACGCCTCTTGTCAGGGTCTGGAATCACCGTGGCCCGTCGTAAGGTGGCCAGAAGCCCTCCGGGATCGGAGGTGTGAATCCCATCCGATACACGTTGAACACCGAGCTAATCTGATAGACGCTGTGAACGTAAGAGGTCCAGGTGACCCGTGAGTATGCACAGCATGCAAGTGCGTGCTGACACGGGAAATGAAGAGCCTGGAGTACCCGCACTCACATGTCCGAGAGGCAAGTGATACTCTGTAAGTACCCAAGGAGAAAGAACCAGTCGGAGTGGTCTCTGCTACAGTGAACTCGGAGTTATCCCGGTCATACAGCGTCACCGTGAAGCACCTGGCCGTCCTCATGTTGGCCTCAATACACTTCACCAAATGCTGACTGAATTGTTGTCCTGTTCCCATCTGGGCCTCAGCCTCTCTCCCCTTGCGAACAAACAGTTCCGCAAGCCTACAATATGTTGCCTTCACCAGGGATGCTACAGGGAGATTTCTGACCCCCTTCAGGATAGAGTTCACACACTCGGAGATATTCGTCGTCATGTGACCGAATCTCCGCCCCTCATCACGATGCTGAGTCCACAACGAGTAATTAATCCGGTTCGCCCACTCACACATCGCCGGATCTTCAGATCGCAAGATATCAAACCAGTAATCAAATTCAACATCGGTCTTCGCATATGCCGCGTTCACTAGTAGCCTCCTAGCGTCTTTGCCCTTGAAGGTTAGGGCAAAATTAGCCGCTACGTGTCGTATGCAGAATGCACGGTACAGATGGCGGTAGCCAACCGCCGTCAGGGGCCTCAAGCGCAGCCTGATGCCGTTGTGCCTGTCCGATATAACCAGACCGGGCTGCGGGGTCACGTGCTGTCGAAGGTGCAACAAAAAAATGTCCAGGATTCCGCATTCACCCTCTACTAGTGCGAATGCGACAGGTAGAATGTTCGAGTTCCCGTCCTGTGCAATCGCGATGAGCAACGTCCCCCCATACTTCCCATACAGATGTGTGCCGTCAATGCTCACTAGCGGCTTGCAATGACGGAATGCCTCGATGCACGGCGGGAAAGTCCAGAAAAGCCTGTGAAAGTACGCTTGAGACTCGTCCACTTGTCCTCCAACTCGAACCGGGGCGTCTTAAGGACGACAACACTACCAGGCATCGTCAGCTGCACACCCAACACCCACCTACAGGTCGTTGTAGGACTCATCCCAGTCACCGTAAATGATGGCAATAGATTTCTGCTTCGCCATCCAAACCCTCCGGTAAGTCGGCCTAAAACCGAAGTGCGCTGTCGTGGCGTTCAGGAGCACCTTGATGCTCACGGATGCATCGGCCCTAACCATTGGCATGATGAACGCCGAAATCACATGATAATCCAAACTCCTGTGGTCACTCGAGATGGATGTGGCCAGGCAAGTGTGAGGTCCATTGTACCGTTTGACTCCCAAATGCCCTTGCGCTTCCGGAGACTCAGTCGAATCAACCATGTGCACCCATTCCCAACTCGGAACACTTGCCCACATAGCGGCGGTGATCGGACTCCACCACCTTGTACTGTACCCCTCGCCGGATGCTGTAAGTCTTCACACTTAAAAGGGCCTCATCTTTATCCTGGAATTGCTGACCAACCTGAAACTCTGTCAGACCAGTAGTCCCTTCCGCATCTCTAGCTCCGAATCCAACAGCATGCCCTAAAACCCCCTCATGTCTCATGGCGTCCAAGTCCAACGAGGAAAAATGTGGTGGATACTGCTGTGTGCCAGAGCTAGAACCACCTACCTCCAATGCAGGCCCGGTCGCTCCAATATCATCAGCGCTATCATCGTCAATCATATCCGGCTCGACGTCATCCTCCTCTTCATCGTCCAAAAAACCGTCGCCTACGCCAACAGGTGCAACTCCCAATAAAGCGTTCGGCAAATTTTTCCTTTCCACTACCTCGTCGCCATCGGTGCCATTGAGGTCAACAGCGAAAGATGGGGAGGCAACATGTTGGACCACTGGTTCGTACACAGGGACGTACGAGGAAGCAACGGCAGGCCGGGAACTAGAACCTGCTGGATTCGCTATAGTGTTCGTATTCCTGTTCGAACCGCCGGAGCTGGATACAACATCAACCAGCCGTGCCAACAACTCCGGTGTCCTCACCTCCGAAAACTGCCGCCGACAAAGAAACATTACTTGCAAGTCCACATCATTATTAATCGTGAAGCAATCATACTTCACCGTATTCTGTAGCACCGTGACTGGAATGCGATAGAAAAACTTCTTTACCCGCTTCGCACCCTCCAGCCCCGAGCTTCATTAGTACAGCGCTAACAAGGTCATCATAACTCGTCGTAGATGTTATGACAATACATAGAGGATTCTTATCTGTGAACTTTACTCCGGAACGAGTTTTTCTATTAACAGATCCTTTGTGGTGCACCAAAACCACAAAACTCTCCTCACTAGCCATCCTATTCCCTCTAATGAGACTAATTCACGTTTGGAACCATATATATACAGCTCAGTCTCACACTAATTCGAACCGGCCTGGTTCGAACTATGATTGGTGTAATTCGAACCAGGCTGGTTCAGAATTACATGGAAACCTTCTCTCTCTATAATTCGAACCACCATGGTTCGAATTACCTTCATTCTTAATTCGAAACAGGCTGGTTCGATTTATTACCAACAAAAAACCCTAATTCAAACTAACCTGGTTCGATTTACTAACAAATAGAATTCGAACCAACCTGGTTAGAATTATATAAAAATACGGTCTGGCTTATTGCTGAAACGATTTTTGCTTTGGTGTATTTACGTAATTTTTTGAGCCAGTTTGCTTATTATGGTTTTTTACCCAAAAATAAAATTATGTTTTTTTAATAAATTAAAAAAATATTTAGGACCATATAATTGATAGTAGATATAACTATTAGATAATAAATTACAAAAAAATATTAATAGAAATATTAAATTTGATTATAAAATAAAAGAGAAATAAAAATAATAAATAAAATTTTAAAATTTAAAATTAAAATATTTGAGATCAAAAAATGAAGAGAAAATTTTGATAAACAACGACTTAAACATTAATATGATAAAAAAAATTGAATCAAATTTGAAATAATTAAATTAAATCATTGATATAAAAAATTAGTTATAATTATTTAACTCAATAAAATAAGTTAAATAAATAAAGATATCTTATAAATATGGTATGTGAAAATTATAATATTTTTAAAAATTATTAATCAAAATACATAAGTGACAAAAAAATTAATGCAAGTTAAAATAAAATTAATTTATTTATTATAGTTAAATCAAATAATTAATATAATTGATTAGTTATAGTTAATGTTATTAAATAAAATATTAAATAATTTGATATTTATCTAAATCAAATAAAATAAAATTAATTATAATATTTTTAAAAATTATTAATTAAAAAACATAAGACAAAAAAATTAATGTAAATTAAGGTAAAATTAATTTATTTATTTCAGTCAAATCAAATAATTAATATAATTAATTAGTTATAGTTAATGTAGTCAAATAAAATATTAAATAATTTGATATCCATCTCAATCTAATAAAAATTAATGTAATTAATTAGTTATAGTAAATAACTTAATGTGGTCAAAAAATCTTTCGATTCATATCTTCTGACTTGGATCGTATCTTTTTTTTCGAGTTGTATATTAAAATTAATTATTAAAATAAAATAATAATATTAAATATAAAATATACGTTAAATATAAATTAAATAATATATATTTATATATAAATAAATAATAATTAATTTTGATAAATAATTTTAGTATATAAATATTTTTTTTCAGTATAATATTATCTTTGTTAGAAGCATTGTGCGCCTATATAAGTTTACCATTGTCTGAAACCTTGTCAATCGTCATGCATATAAATCTTGATGGACTCCTTAGAGCTTATCGCTATTTTTGCAGCCATTGTCTCATTCTTCTTTATCCATACTTGGAGGTCTAATAGAAATAACCGCCTCACTAATTGGCCCTTCTTTGGTATGCTTCCAGGGACTTTATGTAATCTTTCCAATATCCATGATCACACAACCACCAATTTGAAGCAATGTGGAGGTACTTTTTTCTTCAAAGGTCCCTGGTTCACAAACCACAACTTTCTCATCACCAGTGATCCTATGAATGTGCACCACATTACTAGCAAGAACTTTGACAACTACATCAAAGGCTCTGAGTTCTATGAGATTTTTGAAATACTCGGAGATGGCATCTTTAACACTGATTCTCACAAATGGAAGCATAGTAGGAACATACTACAATCATTGTTCAGACAAAATTCGTTTGAGAGTTTAGTGGTCAAAACCATTCATAAGAAGCTCCACAGTTGCCTAGTTCCACTTCTCAATGATGTATCAGAATCAGGAACTGTTGTGGACTTGCAAGACATCTTTCAGAGAATCAGTTTTGACAACATCTGCTCCATAGTGTTGGGGTTTGATCCTAAATCCCTTCCTAACAAGCTCATTGAATTCCCGGAAGTTGCTTTCGAGAAAGCTTTCAACATGATAGAGGATGTAATGTTTTACAGACACATTGTCCCAAGATTTGTGTGGAAGCTTCAGAAATGGCTCCAAATTGGACGAGGGAAGAGCTATACTGAATGTGAAAAAATAATTGACCAATTCTTGCATCAGTGTATATCATCCACATTCCAAGAGAAAAGCAAACTCAACTGCACCAAAGATGATGATGAACCAACATTTAACATGCTCAAAGCTTTTGTGGAGGAAAGTGGAATGGAACAAATAGATCGCAAGTTTCTAAGAGACAATGCATTGACTCTGTTAGCAGCTGGAAGGGATACAATTAGTTCAAGTCTCAGTTGGTTTTTCTGGCTAGTTTCAACCCATCCTCTTGTTGAAGCCAAGATCCTTGAAGAAATCAGAGCAAACTTTATAACCAAAGAAGAATATTGGCTCATCACTTCAAGATTAGAAAATCTTAACAAGCTAGTTTACCTGCATGGAGCTTTGTGTGAAGCATTGAGACTTTTCCCTCCGGTTCCTTTTGAGCACAAATGTGCAGTTAAATCTGATGTACTCCCTAGTGGACATCGTGTTAATGCAAATACTATTGTAATTTACTCTCCATATTCAATGGGAAGAATGGAACAAATATGGGGAGAAGATTGCTTGGAGTTTAAGCCAGAAAGGTGGATTTCTGAAAAGGGAAGCATCATACACATACCATCTTACAAGTTCATAGCTTTCAATGCAGGCCCAAGAAGTTGTTTGGGTAAAAATATAACCTTTATTCAGATGAAGATTGTCGCCATTGCTTTGCTCTGCAATTTTCAGTTTGAGGTGGTGGAAGGGCATAATAATGTGTGTCCATGTGTTTCTATTATTCTTCACATGAAACATGGCTTGAAGGTCAAGGTTACTAAAAGAGGTATTAATTAGATTTAGCTAGGGGCATCTACATGTTATGGACTCCATTATTGTACGGACATTATATATCATCTTGTCATCTGTATCAGATAAATAAGTGGAGAAGAAATAAGCATATCATTAACTGATGTAGTTTTTCATCATGGATCTTCACAAAGTTTGTATTTGATATTGATCATATATATATAATATGAAAAATACAACTAGGTACATGCTAAAATCAATCATAAAAATTATTCATGAGTATGTAATACATATAAAAATACAAAATTTACACTAAAAATGAATTAAACTATACGTGTATATATATAAATATATAATGACAAATTTTAATAACTTATTTTAGTGTGCAAATAACATCTATATAAAAAATGACTATATTATATAATTGGTGTAACTGTCTACTTGTGTTATAGTAACAATGCCAGAGACTTTAACTAGCTAATAGATTAAATTAAATAACAAAAAATATTTTAGAAGTAAAACATCAGTTTAAATAACAATGTGTTAGACATCACATTTTAACCCAAAGTTTTAAATTAATGAGTTTTTATGATTTTTTTATTATTTAATAATTCATTTTGAACTATTGTGAGACTTTATTTTTTTATACTTAATATTTTAATATTCTATTGTGGTAAGTCTTTTTTTATATATTTGGATACATATATAACAGTCTAAATTCATAGAATATTTAATCTATCTCATTTAAGGTATCAAGGGAATATAAAATACTCTATAAATAACAAATCATCGAATCAATTACTAATAAATATTTGTATATATTTATATATACTTTTACACATTTTCAAAAGAATGCGGCAATAAAATCAAGATATATGTCAAAATTTATAAGCGTCACTACATGTGTTATTATTGAGAAGTCGTCAATTATTTAATTAAATTGCGAAGCAAAAGGGTTTAAGCTGTCAATTTAGGATTAGAAATGAGTCGAGTTGAGTTGAACTGGATCAAGTTCAAGCTCGATACATAAAATTTGAACTTGACTCACGACTCAACTCATTAATAGTCAAGCTTATTTTTTAAACTCAAACTCGACTCACCGAAAGCTTATGAGCTAGCTCGAGCTCATGAGTTGGCTCAAATAATAAGAACTACATAATCTATAATTCTATACCAATAAATTATAACTTATATATTTAAAAGATCAATTTTATATATTCTTTATCTATCAATAAATTATAAATTTTTTATTTATATCCTACATCAAAATTATATATAAAAAACAAATATAAAATTTTAAATAATTAAAAAAATCATTAATATATATATATAATTATTAATACATATATATATTTTATTATTTCATATGTACATATATATTTTTTATTCATGGTATCTCCCAATTTAACAGATTAAAAATTAATCCGTTGCAAATCTAAATTTCATTTAAGAAATCAATGAGTTATTGTATTATAAGGCGAGATTCGAACTCCAACTTTATTCAGATGAAGATCATCGCCATTGCTTTGCTGTGCAATTTTCAGTTTGATGTGGTGGAAGGGCATAAAAATGTGTCCATGTGTTTCTATTGTGCTTCACATGAAACATGGCTTAAAGCCTAAAGGTTACTAATAGAGGCATTATTAATTAGATTTAGGGGCATCTACATGGTATGGACTCTATTATATATTGTACGGACATTATATATCATCTTGTCATATATTGTATAAGATAAATAAGTGAAGAATTAATAAGCATATCATTAGCTGATGTAGTTTTTCATCATGGATCTTCACAAAGTTTGTATTTGATATTATCATATATAATATAAAAAATACAACTAAGTGTATACTAAAATTATTTATCAATATAAAATATATACAAAAATAAAATATAAAATGCTCACTAAAAATAAATTAAATTATGTATATATATATTTATATATAAATAAATAATAATAGATTTTAGTGATTAATTTTAATATATTAATAATATTTTTATGAAAAAATGACTATATTATATAAGAGACATACTTAAATAAAAATGTTAAAAATATCTTTTTATGAAGAGTCTTATATTAAAAATATGTTTTGCTTGTTTGGCCACATTTTAAAAAAGGATAACATTTTTATAGTATATCAAATTAAATTCTACAATTCATCATCTAATAGTAATAAAGATGCATCTTTACATAAAAACAATTGTAAAATCTTCATGATAGTATCCACCGTTATATAATTGACGTAATTGTCTAACTACTTGTGTTGCACAGACAATTCGAATGACTTTGACTAATAGATTCATTAAGAGAAAGTATGAGAAAAGTATGAAAAGATAATAATTTTAGTATATAATGTGTACAATAGAATTAAAAAAAGGATAAAATTAAAATTAAAACTTAGATAATTAATTATTTAATTTTAAAAAATTTAGATTAGCATTTAAACTCATTTATTTACACTATGTACAGTTATTTTTAATCTCACCATAATCTCCAATACACGTCTAAAACTCACCGCTATCTTCTCTGGCCTTCACAACATGCTGCTGCACTCCCCGCCGGCTAGACGCCGCTGCAGCCTCCTACCGACACCGCCTCCACTTCCGTCAGTCAATCCGACGCGGCTCGCCCTCTGCCACTGTTTTCGCGCCACTCTCCCAACAGCAATCATCGTAGCAAGTCCTACCTCCTCGTTGCGCGTTTGTTGTGCCAGGCTCGTCTCTATCACCTGCGCCGTTGCAACTCCCGGTCGACTGTGCCGCCGACACCATCACCACAGACTCCAGCCGACGCCGCCACGGATTCTCGCATATGAGGCCAAAAGCTCAACAACGCCGTTGTTTGAATTAATCGTGTAAGTATGATAGATGTAGCGCACGTATGCTTGAAGACAATATCAAATCAAGCACTCAATTGCTTACTTTTTTAATTCTCACCCATGTCTCCTCTGATCAAGCTTTTTCTTTTTTTATTGTTTGTTTCTCCAATTTTATTGTTACATCAAATCATAAGGGTCATGTGTAAAATTATACATGTTCTCTCTCTTTTTTTTTAATAAAAGTTAAATTATTGGATGATCATAGTTGCTTTTTCTGTTTATTCATCTCCTTCTATTTTAATGGTCAATTTAGGATGGTCATTTTAGTAGGTATGCAGATGGTTATTTTAATTTTTATGTAGATGATTATTTTTATTGGATTGGATTTAGTTATATATAATTAAAGGTGAATGCTACCCAACCCCCTTTAAAATAACATGTAAGTTACCCTTCATTATGTGTCACATTGTAATTGGTTCTTATCTTAACCATAGTTGAATTATTTTATAATTTATTATTCTTAAAATATCAAAGCTCCACTCCCATTAATTGAAGCACATTCCACTCCTCCATTTTTTGTTCATCACTTCATCACCTAGATTCGGTCCTTCCAAGCACCGTTGCGTTTGTGACAAGAAGCACCAACGTCATCGCCATTTACTGCCTTCCCACACAACCTCTATTTCTTTAGTGCATCATCCCTTAGTCACGTCGTTGAATTCCGTCGCCCATAACTTGTCCTTTCCAGTATAGCTAGCGCTTTTTTTGCCATGTATCACTGCTTATCCATGTAATTAATGGTTAATTTTAGTTATTAAATTTTTTTATTAAGAAAATATATCTTATATAATTACGTGACGGAACATATATATTTAAAATATAATATAAAATAAATCTATTCAAAGTATTTAAAAGTATAATTAAAATTAGGAACATATAAATATAATAATAAAATTTGTACTCCAAACAAATAAACATATTTTTTTTATCATACATATATTATTAAAAAATAAATATTATTAAAATTAATAACTGAAATTAAATAAATAAAATTTAACTTTCTTACCGTATTTTTTTGTATAATATTTAAGAGATAATATGAAATACATATAAAATAAATAAAACAGACAAAAATGGAGTACTATTGAAATGGAGAATTATTTTTTGTCTGTTTTATTTATTTTAGGCATGTATTTGATATTTATCTCTTAAATATCTATCTATATAATTTACTTTTGTATTTAAAAATTTTAATATTATCTATTTTTATTTAAAAATCATTTTTACATTATTTTTTAGACTGTTATATTGGTCTTTCTTTAAGATAATACAAAAAATAATTTATCATGAAGATAATTTATTTAATCATTAATTAAATAATAAAGTACGAATAAAAAAAATTAAAGAATAAAAATACTATGAAAAATACTTGTAAGAAAGCTAGATTTTATCATTTTAAACTTGTGTTATTATTTTAACAATTATTTTAAAATAATTTATGTACAAAAAAAAATATTTTTCTGATTTTAATTATACTTTTAAGTACTCTAAATAGAGTTGTTATATTATATTATATGAATATACGTTCTATCGTGTAATTAAATAATATTATTTAATAAAAAAATTTAATAACCAAACAAAACATTATTTAGGTATGTTCATATATTCTCTTAAATTTATACAATTTATTTTTAAACTGTTATATTGGTCTCTTTTCTATATAATATAAAAAATAATTTTTCATAAAAATAATTTGTTTAATTATTAATTAAATAATAAAGTACTAATAAATTAAAAATTAAAAATAAAAAGTACTATAAAAAATACGGTAAAAAAGTTGAATTTTATCATTTTAAATTTCTGTTATTAATTTTAATAAATATATTTTTTAAATAATATGTATGATAAAAAAATATGTTTATTTTTTTGGAGTACAAATTTATTATATTGTATATTCATGATTATATTTTTAAATACTTTGAATAGATTTATTTTTATTATTATTTTACATATAAATATATGTTCCATCACGTAATTAAATAAAGATATATTTTTTAATAAAAAAATTTAATAACCAAATTAACCATTAATTATGTGGGTAAGCAGTGATTCACGCCAAAAAGAGGCACCGGCTATACTATACTGGGAAGAGAGGTTGTGTTGGAGGGCATGGCGATGACGTTAACGCTTCTTGTCACGAACGCGACGGTGCTTGGAAGGACCAAATCTAGGTGATGAAGGGGAGTGGATCCTCTCCAGTGAATAAAAAACTGGATGGTGTGCAGTGTTTAATCTAACCATTCACCACACTCTCTCTCTTGTTTATTTCTGGTCCCACTATTAAAATCAAAGGTGAGAGATTGCACTGTATTTTGTCTAAGTGTTGAAAAAACTGGAGAAGATCCATTTCCGGTGATGAAGTGATAAACAAAGAATGAAGGAGTGGAATGTGTTTCAATTAACGGGAGTGGAGCTTTGATATTTTAAGAATAATAAATTACAAAATAACCCAACTATAGTTAAGATAAGGACCAATTACAATGTGACACACAATGAAGGGTAACTTACATGTTATTTTAGAAGGGGTTGGATAACATTCACCATAATTAAAATATGTTGAATGTTCAATTCATTAGGCATGTGGATGATTATATTTAGAAAAAGCTTAGGGGCCAGCACTTTTATTAAAATTTGGCCAACACTTAACCAGCAAAAGAAAAATGAGTAATCTCGCACCATTAGATGTAATCTCACACTATTAAAAATACTATTGATGACTAATTTATGACTACAAATTACAATATCTGCTTGTTCCCTAGCACTCCTCTTATATTTATTCTTAAGTGGATGATTATTTTTATTAAGGGTGAGTGGCATGTGACAAGTCAAGCAGCGATGATAAAGTGGGATAATTATTGATGAAGGTGGGGGTGGCCGCCGGTTGAAAAAGAAGAGAGCATTAGAGTGAAATTCTTTGACAAATTAAAATTTTGAATGGTTATTTTTTTTTGAAATAATTAATTAAATTTTTTTAAAATTTAAAATTTAAAATTTGAAATTGGAGAATTTAAATCTTAAAATTTAATGTGAAATAATTGAATGAGAATTTTTGAATTTAAATAATATGTCGAGTGATTTTTATTATAATCAACCTATTATACACATTATCAAGATTTCACTTTGTCTTCCAAAGATTAAATAACAAAATATATTTCGGAAACAATAGAACACGAGTTTAAATAACAATATGTGTTAGACATCACGTTTTAACCCAAAGTTTTAAATTAATGAGTTTCTATTATTAAATAATCCATTTTCAACTATTGTGAGACTTTAATTTTTTATACTTGATATTTTAATATTCTATTATGGTAATTTTTTTTATATAGATTTGGATACTACCTAACGATCTAAATTCATAGAATATTTAATCTATCTCGCTCATTTAAGGTATCAAGAAATTAAAATATAAAATGCTCTATAAATAACAAATCATCAAATTAATTCTAAATATTTGGATATATTTATTTGTATTTTACTATTTTACATATTTTCAAAGGAATGTGACAATAAGATCAAGATATCATGGGTGAGCGTGGATTAGATTGAATTGGATATAACTAAAATTTTGATACTAAATCATTGGATCTAATAGCCACAGTATTTAAGTTTGGATTCGATCCGATCCGCACATTTGCGGATCGAATATCGTATATATTTACAAAATACAAAAATATTTTTAAAATCTTATTTTTATTAATAAATTTTTTATTTTCTATTTTTTTCAATATTTTTATTTTTAAAATAATATTAAATATAATTTTTTTAAATAATAAAATTAAAATAATACAACATATATAACAACTATTAGTTGAAATAAAATATAAGAAAAATATTTAATTAATTATTTATTTATTTTTACGAATCTGCGGATATGCGAATACCGACATAAAATCCGCAATTCGAACCTATAAATGTGCGGGTCCGATCCGATATCCGATCTGATAGCATTGCGATCGAATCTATATCCGCAATTTTCAAATCAAATTTGGATAAATATCGCATATATATAAATTGGATCTAATCCATGAACACATTAAATATATGTCAAAATTTCAAAGCGTCACTACATGTGATATTATTGAGAAGCCGGCAGTCATTCAATTAAATTGCGAAACACACTACAACAATATAGATTATTTTTTAGGGTTATAATGTGTAAAAGAAAATTAAAATTTGTCAAAAAAAAATTTGACACTATTTTAACTATGAAAATATGTTAATAAAAGTTTTATCAAAAATAGTATTTTTAACATATAAGTGATTGTGAAAAAAATTTAAATCTTATTTTGATAAATATTGACTGTCAAAAATAATTTGTTAGAAAATTTTGAGAACATATTTTCTGTGATACTTATTAATTGTCAAAAATACTATTTATTTTGACATTTATTGACTATAAAATATTCTCAACAAAAAATTTTAACAAAAAATGAGATGTGATTTTGAAACTAAAGAATAAATTGAGATTTTGAAGATAAAAAATGACTAATATAATCATAAACTGAAAGCAGTGTGATATCAAAATTAACAGAGTCCAAAAAAAATAGTGGAGTAAATTTAAAACAAATGAGTGTCAAAATTAAGGAGTAATTTTCTACAGTCAAATTATTCGTCAAGAAAACATAGATTTAACATTTGTGATATTTATCAAAAATGTATATTAATTTTGACATTTAATTATGGTGTTAAAAAATAAAGCGTTAAAATAACTCTATTTTCTTGTAGTGAGGAGGAGATTAAGCTATCATGTAATATTTTGGGATGTGTAGATCAATTAATTTACCGATCCGTTATCGGAAAATTCCATTAAGAGCGAACCTGAAGAGGGTGAAAACATGGAATCCAGTTATTAAAAAGAGTGGAGGAAAGGCTCCAGGGTTGGAAGGGGAGGTACTTGACAAAAGCAAAAAAATTAAAAAACTAGTGCTGATTAAATTGGTTCTCAATAATTTGTCAATGTATTACTTGAGCATGTTTACAATTACAAAGGTAGTGGCGGCAAAGCTTATGGCATTGCGATCAAGGTTCTTTTGGGTAAGTCGAACCGTGGGAGGGGAATGCCAACTATATGGGGTTTAACAAAGAATATGGGTGCTCGTGTTGAAGAATATGGGTCTTTTGCTTAAGAGGAGTAGTATCTGTTGTAAAAGAAAGTAGTGCGCTCGTGTAATAACTTTAATGGAAGTAGGCCTATTATTGAAAATCAATTAATAAGAAAGAAAGGAGTGTGTGGCGGATATTGGTGGCTTGAAGCATAAAGAGGGTAGAGTTGTTTGAGTTATATAAAGTGGGTTTGTAGGTTCAGGTTGGTGATGGGATGAAGGCTAAATTTTGGCACGATTTGTGGATGAAAGTGGAAAAACGTTCCATCTGTAACGGCGGTGTTTGGATGGTTTCTAGTGGAGATGGAGTTAGCAATGGAGACGGCCTCTAGGGAGTGGGAGGAGGAAGCCTTACTTGAGATGCTTACGGAGCTAGTAAAGGTGGGGATAAGACACCGAAAAGTGGATTCTCTTGTAAAAAAAAAAAAAAACTTTTTTTGTTAGATTTTTTTTTAATTAAAGATAGAGAATTCGAACCCATAACTTTTTAGGTAATTATAAAGAGATTATGCCATTTGAACTATAATTTATTGGGCTGTTAGATCTTTTGTACATGTGGTGTATAAAGAGTTATTAGGAGTAGAACCTAATATGTTTAGTTTTACCAAAAAGTTATGAAAAGGGTTAGTTCCTCGTGTTGAGCTTCTTGTGTGGTTTGTTGTTTTGGAAAAATTGAACATTAGAAAAAGCTAAGACTTGCTATATTTGAAATTAATTTGTTTTTTGGATGTCATAAGCCTTGGGGAGTATTTTAAATCGCTGGCAGTGGAGGGTACCGTGTGTTGGGTGGGGCCGAATGATGTAAAAATTTGTTTTGAATTATGGATGGAGAGAAGTCTAAAAAGGGGAGGTGCCGATGACATTGTTCTTCGCACATGATGTATTTGGAAGGTGAGAAATAATAAAACTTTTAGAAAAGGGGAAATTAATTTTGACCTATTGAAAAATGAGGTTATAAATTGTGTTGCATTATAGACTAAGGAAAGGACTGAACGGCGGTTTGAAGAGTACAAGGATATGAGTATGATGTATATTCCTGTGGTTTGCGGCAGGGCACGAGGATGGTTCTCATGGAGGCTTTATGCTATGATAGTGATGTGATTTAGTATTATTCAGTTTCCTGTTCATTGATTGGTATCTTTGCTTTAGCTTTGTGTTGTTTTGTATTCTGTTCTTGGACTTGTTTGGTCTCACGTCCCTGTTCTTGGGAGTTTGTAAGTGTCATTCATATAAGAATTTGTAATTATTAGACAAGTTAGGTATGATCGTGAATTTGTTGATGGTCAATATGTGAAAGTGCAATTTGTTATTTGTTATCATCATAATAAGGAGTTATCGTTGAGAATGAGAATGGGTGGCTATTACAATATGGATCTCTCTATCTTGAGCTAATTAAGAAAGCGAACCACAACTATATAGGAGTGCAACTGCTGAGTGCTGAGGAGGGCATGGAATAATTGCTCGAATGTATTTTGAGTTAGAGAGAAAAAAAAAACTCAAAATTTGTTTTATTTAAGATTTATTAATTGTTATAATAATTAATAAATATTAAATAAGATAAATTTAAGCTATTTTTGATTGATTTTATTTTATTATTGAATATTTCTATTTGGCTTATTGCCTTTTATATGAGGGCAGTTTGGTGTGTTTTGGGTATTGGGGGGTATTTTGGTGTAATTGTTGGGACTTGTTAAAAATTTATGATCTATAATTTATTTTTTAGGACAATATTAAAAGGGATAAATTACGAATCAAATAATGTTTTTTCTTCATTTGATTAAATAGATCCACTCGACATACTTGATGCTATTTTAATTACCCTAAACGAGTCAGTTACAACGAAGAGAAAATATTTTGGATTTAGAACATATATTATAAATATTTAAAGAATCACTATAGATGTATTTAATTTGTTGTATTTCCCGTTTAATCAAATTTTTTTATTGAAAAATCTAACTACATAACCAACAAAAAGATAAAAAAATATATAAATCTCATTTATATTCCTTTTCTAATTGTAATATTGTCGATTATGTTACGTGTATACCAAAATCAGCCACTAAAATTAGTCATTACTATAAAATATATATTAGAATATAAATACACATTGAAAATAAATTAAATCATATATATTTATGTACAAATATATTGATGACTGATTTTGGTATACCAATAATATTTTAAATACTTATATGGCATATTTTATCACACAAGCTCTACCAATGTCAACTAAATTCGTAATGTATAGAAAATCACAGTATATTTTATACTAATCTTATTTTTTCAAATGGTAATTAAATAATATAATCTCATCTAAACTATCATCACCATTTACTTCAACAACAATCTAGGAATAATCTAATCGAATAAATATGATGAAAATGCTTAAAATAAAAAAAATATCCGACTAACATCTTCGTTTTTGAAACATGCATGCCACATGAGCAATGCCATCTAACCGAAAGAATGAATCTAGCTAACTGGATGCATGTTTCAGTGTCTTGGTGAAGATAAATTGCTACCACCTTTAGGGTTTTAGTGAGTATTGTTGCACGCTTCTACATTTAGTGTGTGTTTGAATTGTGGTTGGTTAAACTGTAGTTTGAATAAAAGTGATTTTATAAAATTGATTTTAGATAGAAGTAAGTTTGTGTCAATATGATTTATGTTTGGCAACTCTTTACTGAAAATTGATTTTGATAAAATAAATATTGTTTGGATAATATTAGTTAAAATCACTTTTAAATAAATAATTACTTAAAAGGACATGACATTAAATTATAATATTATTTTATATACATGTTTAATTTTTATTTATATTTTTTTCTTATATATTTTTTATATAATATATTTTTAATACTCTTTTTTAGTACATTATAATTTTTAATTATTATTATTTATGATTAATTTTTTTATTTAATTTATTTTACCTAATGGGATTAATAAATTCTATTATAAAAAGATAATAATAAATACAATACACAAAAATTATAACTATAAAAATATATAATGTCAAATAAAAAAATTAATAAAAAATATAAATAATAAATAATAAAAAAAATTCATACAGAGAGAAATGATAAGAATTCTATAAATAATGCAATAATATGTATAAAGGATGGATCCCGCTAGGGAGACAATGGACTATTTGTACAATGTATACAATGGGTTATTTAGTTACAAAATGAACATCCTCCATACTATCTAGAATAACCATCCGAGTACTAGGGATAATAAACATCTTCCCAAAAGATTAAATCGAACTTTTGACCTTTTGGATCTAGCGCTCTAATACCATATCATGATACCACTCATTCCAAAAACTTCAGTTGATGGAAAAAGGTAACACTAATAATTATATCTTTAATACTCCATAAACCTCCATTGTACCCATTGTACAAGTATTCCATTGGCTCCTCATACTTTCCCATAAATGATAAGGTTGGTAAAAGAAAAATAAATATTAAAGGTATTGGCTAAAAGCACATTAGTGCAACGGAAAAACTAGAAATTATTGCTTCTTATAAACGTGATTTTATGAACAAAATCACTTTTACGTTTCTAAAGAAGAAAATTAGTCAAACAAAAAAATTAAGCTTTCAAAAAGTTTTAACATGCTTTTTTCCTTCAAACGTCATTACCAAACACATTCTTAGTTGTATTTGTATGGCCTTTTATGCTAAATCATGGTGTGTCGTCTTTAATTAATAGGCTAATACCCAATAATCTGTGCTCCATAGCCCACGGTTTCATATACAGGGTAATCCGTTAAAACAATAAAGGCCAATTCTATGTTGCCTATAAGTTTTTGTTTAAATGTTGTTTAACTTATTTTTTATAGTAAATTTTGATTTTTTAAAAATTAATTATTTTTATACTTTTTAAATGAAATAATAATTTTTAACCCTTTTTAGTAAATAGGCACCACATTATAGACACCATAGCATTCACCAACAATAAAATATCAGAGTACCAAAATCTTGTAAGTGACAACTATGTATCTGTAGTAATTTATATAAGGCCAATTTTATGGTGTTTTTTGTTTGGTACCTAATTTTTGCCTAAGTTACTTTTTTTAGTAACTTTAAAATATTTAAATTTTTTTAACTTTTATACTTTTAAATTTAAAATTAATTATTACCTATTTTAATAATTAGACAATACTTTTTAGGCACCATAGTAAATACTTTTGTATAAATAAGAAGAGGATAAATTTATAATAAAAAATCTTTTGGAATAATTTAAAAAGTTTGTTGTCTAATAATTATTTTATATACTTAAAAAACCTAAATTTCGCCATCTCATTTATTAACTTTCGTTAATAAACACAAATGAAACTTATTATGTGGGTTGTGACTTGCGAGAGGCCAGTTTCAACTAATGATTTATTTTAAGCATGTTTTTGCAGCATTGATGCCTATAATAATGGAGCAGGCAAAAGTTGGAATGTGTCACTATTTTATTAAAGTTCGACATGTGTTGGAATAACATTTTGGATATTATTTAGATTAGAATTTATACTTAAATTTAAATTAGATAATTATTTTTGTGATTTTATTTTTAGAGTAAAGTATCGTTTTTGTCCCTAACGTTTGGGGTAAGTCTCAAAGTTGTCCCTAACGTTTCAATTGTCCTATTTAAGTCCCTAACGTTTCAAAATTGACTCAATGTTGTCCTGTCGTTAGGGATCCGTTAATAGAATTAACGGCGGGACAAAATTGAGACAATTTTAAAACGTTGGGGACAAAAACGATACATAGAAATAAATTTTAATTTTATCCTTCAATAATTAATTTTTACTGTACATAATATTCAATCGTTTTTAAATTCAGTTAATCACATTACTTTTATTTAATAAATTAATTTTGTTATAATTTTATTCTTAAAGTAATGTAATTTTTTTTATAAATAAATAAATTTTACACTTTCATTCTAAATAATGTAATTTTACTTTCATTATTTAATCACTTACTTATAATTTTTAATAATTTTACACTTCATTCTAAATAAATTAATTTTTTTATATTACATTTAAAGTAATGTAATTTTTTTTATAAATAAATAACTTTTACACTTTCATTCTAAATAATATAATTTTACTTTCATTACTTATCACATTACTTATATTTTTTTTTAATTTTACACTTTCATTCTAAATAAATAAATTTTTTATATTTTATGCTTAAGTATTGGTAATTCTTTTATAAATAAATAAATTTTATACTTTCATTCTAAATAATGTAATTTTACTTTCATTACTTAATCACATTACTTATAATTTTTTTTTATAATTTTACACTTTCATTCAAAATAAATTAATTTTTTTTACTTTTACTCTTTCATTCTAAATAATGTAATTTTACTTTCATTACTCATCACATTACTTATATTTTTATAATTTTACACTTTCATTCTATTCATATTACATTATTTATTTAGAATAAAAGTGTAAAATTTATTTATTTATAAAAAAATTACATTACTTTAAGTATAAAATAAAAAAAAATTTATTTAGAATAAAAGTGATGTGATTAAGTGTAAATGTGATTAAAAATAATTGAATACTATGTATAGTAAAAAATTATTATTATTGAAGAATAAAATTAAAATTTATTTCTATGTATCATTTTTGTCCCCAACGTTTTCGTCCTATTTAAGTCCCTAACGTTTCAAAATCGTTTCAATTTTGTCCCGCCGTCAATTTTATTAACGGATCCCTAACGGTAGGACAACATTGAGTCAATTTTGAAACGTTGGGGACTTAAATAGGACGATTGAAACGTTAGAGACAACTTTGAGACTTACCCCAAACGTTGGGGACAAAAACGATATTTTACTCTTATTTTTATTTGTTTTACATCTATAAATAAGTGGTACTTTTTATTTATTATATGCGATACACACTAAATACATAGTAAATATACAGATCCTTTTTCTAACATGGTATAATATGTTAGTTAAAGGATTAAATAAGATTTTAGTTTTTAAGGTATAAGTTAAAATTTTTTTTTGTTTTTAACATTTTTTTGTATATAAAATTGTCTCTAAAGTTTAACTTGGTTTTAAAATTGTCATTCGAACTAAAATACCCTTTTTCTTCTTCACCGAAATAATCAATTTCTATTCTTCTTTTTCTTTTTCTTCATCACAGCACCATCTTCTTTTTCTTTTTCTTCTTCTTTGTCACAGCATTAACAACAACAACGATAAAATCAAAAAACAGAACTAATGTAATAAACATAAAAAATAAAATAAAAAATAGAAATAGAAACAGTAGTAAAAAAATAAATCTGTATTTCAACTAGCAGCAACAACAAATTAAAAGAGAAGAAAAGAGAAATTATCACTATCTTTGCCAATTCCAAAAAACACAACAAAAATAGAAACAAAAGTAGAAGAATCAATGACAATAATGGAATCAAAAGCAAAAGAATAAAATCAGGATGAACAACAACAATGAAATCAGATAAAAAATAATGTGATTAACAAAATCAACAAATCAACCATGTAATTAATAAATTAAAAGAAACAAAGGTGGAAGAATCAACGTAATTAACAAAATCAACAAATCATAAGCAGAATTAGAATTCTAGGGAAGAGCAATGGCGAGCGACTAAGAGCAGCGGTGACATGTGAGGAACGGTGGCGAGCTGGGAGTGGCGAGGAGCAGCGGCGAGCGGCGAGTGGCAAGGAGCAGCAGCAAATGGCGAGCTAGCGAGAAGGAGGAGCAGAAACAGCGATGCAACGGATGTCCTTCCTCGCCGATTTGCCGGCGTCGACGTCCATCCTCTCTCACCGGCGTCGTCACCACCTTCCCTTCCCCCGCCTTCTTCTTCTTCTCTTCCCCATCCCATGATTCTCTTTCTCTCTCTCAAGTCTCAACGTCCGTTCTTTTTCTCTTTTTTTTATATTTTATAATTTTTTCGTTAGGAATAATTTGATCCTAAATTTTAAAATTTAAGTAAAAAAGACAATTTTAAAATGCAAATAAATTTTAGAGACGATTTTATATGCAAAATAAAGTTGAGGATGAAAAAATTGTTTGACTTATACTTTAAAGATAAAAATCGTATTTAATTACCCTTATTTAAAAATATTTGGTAAACAATAAAAAATTAATTTAAAAAAAATTAAAATTATTTTATTCTATATTTTTAATTATTATCAGAATAATTGAACTAAACTTTGAATACTATCTCGCTAACATTAATTACGACATGTTAGTTATTATTATTTGTAGACTTCTAGCATTATACATCTTTCTAATTGCTAGGTAGTATTAGATGGTTTTTCGCATACAAAATTTTTTATGCCATAATCATAATTAAGATATTTTTTTGGTGACTAATTAAGATATAAACATATATTATGTTAAATATATTAAGTTATTTAATAATATCAATTATTATTTTTATATATATATATATATAAAGATATCTTTATATAAATAATTACGTTAACATTAATAACATTCAAGATATATGGCTGCTAAAAATTGTTCATTATTGAAAGTGAACTTCAGAGGTTACTACTAATATACCAAATAGAATAATTATCGCTTATTGAATATAGCTTCAATATAATATACCTATATGTTTGTATAATTTTATGAAAAAAAGATGTTATTATTAAAATAAGAATAATAGTATCCACTTTCTCTATTCATATATCCAATAGAAAAATATTATGTATATATATTTTTAATAAATTTAGTCTAGAGTTTTTTTGTCCATAATTAATATCATTCTTAATTTCATTTTCAAAATCATCTTTAGTTTTATAATAAATTTTTAAAATGATCTTTCTATATATTAAGAAACATAAATTTCTATATATTTTCTCCTGTGTTAAAATATATATTAAATAATAGGAGAAAAATAATTTTCTTTTCTATTTCTAAAATATACGCTCTCTTTTCATAAAAGAGTTTTTTTTTTTGAGTTGCTGCATGCACAAAGCGGGATTCGAACCCGACACTTGTTTAAGCGGACAAGTGAGTTGACTACTTGACCAACCTAAATTGATTAAAAAATTAAATAAATGGACTCTTTTCATACAAGAGGTAATATAACATACATTTTAGTTTATTTGACTAAAATACTCTTCAATTTAATAATTATAATCATATATACAAATTAAATAAGTAATAATTATTTGATAATTTTTAAAATAACATAATATATATTTATTAATTACGGTAATAAATTTAATTTATTTTCTAATATTTTAACTTATTAAAAATATATTATTATCATAAAAAAATAATAATATAAAAATATATAAGTATTATTACTCTAATATGTTTTTAAAATTTTAAATTAAGTATTTTTATAATAAGTAAAAATATTGTATATTATGTAATAGTATATATATATAGACACCGTTGAAGTGATAAATTTTATTTATGTTAAATATTTGACCATTAATCATGAAATATGTGAAAAATTTTAAATTAAATATTTTTGTAACAAGTAAAACGTACACACTCTGATCTTATCTTATAAAAATTAAATAACATATATTTTAGTAAATTTGACGAAGATACCCTTTAATAATTATTATAATTATATATAATAGTAATATAAAATATATTACTATTATAAAGAGTAAAATATATTTTTTATTTTTATAATTTGTTAAAAAATTTAAAAATATTTTAAGTTTTATGTTATTTTAATTTTATTTTAAAAATTTTTAATTTATATAAAATATATTTCTGACAGCTAAATTTTCAAAAAGTTTAGGATCAATTTAATAATAATACATGACATTTATGTCTAATTTGATTGTATTAAAGGTTATTCTTCTAAAATTATTGCTAAATTTATCCTAAATTTTTCGAAAAAATTAGCCGCTAGGAATATATTTAATGCAAAGCGAAAATTTTTGGGATAAAATTAAAACAACATAAAACTTAGAAATATTTTAAAACTTTTTAACAAACTTTAAGAACAAAAAATATATTTTACTCTTTATTATAATAATATATTTTATGTTCTGGACCCGATCCTTGGATCCTCCATCGGAGCAGCTACAACCCGGTTATCCGAGCCACCATCGTAGCCCAAACCGACCCGCTATCCATAAAATATTAACCAACATTTAAATTCAAACTTTATCTTATCCGACAAGATAAGATAAGATAACAACTTTAAACTATAAAAAGGAGCCAAAAGTTATACGTTACATATTCCTAACTTTCACTTATACCTCTCAGATCTATTTTGACTTGAACGTTGGAATGTCTTTGTAGGTACCACTCCCTGCCGCTCCAGAAATATAATTCTCTCATAGTGTCACCACCTTGACTGACGAATCCTAAATTTATCTCACAATTCGTACCAACGAAGTCTTGTACATTTTATATTATTATTATTATTACTAATATATATCATTACAATAATTATTAAAAAGTATCTTAGTCAAATTTACTAAAGTATATGTTATTTAATTTTGAATAAAGTATCGTTTTAGTTTCTGACGTTTGGAATAAATTCTAAAGTTATTTCTAACGTTTAAATCGTCCTATTTAAGTTCTTGATGTTTTAAAATTCTCTCAATGTTGTCCTACCGTTAGTGATCTATTGATAGAATTGATGGTGGGACAAAATTGAGACAATTTTAAAATATTAGCGACTTAAATAGAACGAAAATATTGGAGATAAAAACAATACATTACCAATTCAAGATTTTTACTCATAATAAATACTTGTAGAATGACTAGTAGTTAACTTTCGAAAAAAAAGTATATGATATATAATGAAGTATAAATTATACCTTTTTGAAATAAAATTTAATTTTATCATTCAATAATATTAATTTTTTTATAGTACATAATTATTCAATTATTTTTTAATCACATCTAAGTAAATTAAGTAAATTTATCTTTTTTCTAATTTTACTCCTAAAAATTCTTACTCATCATAAATTTTTTATAGAATGACTAGTGCATAAACTTTCAGAAAAGAGAAAAAGAGCAAAGTACATATACAATAGAATATAAATGATACCTTTTTAATTAAGAGAAAAATTAAAAAATAAATTAAATAATTATCTATACTAAAAAAATTAAAATTATTAAAGAAAAAAATTAATAAAATTTATTTAAAAGTTAAAAATAAAATTTAATTAAATTAAACATTAAAGGCGTTGGGTATATTAAAGAGTAAAAGGTATAATTTATAATTTATTATATATGTATCATGCTCTTTTTTTCTCTAAACGTTTATATACTAGCCATTTTATAAATATGAGTAAAAATCTTGAATTTGTAATATAATTCATTTCATTAAAATTTATTGTCATTTTATTTGATTTGATAATTCTTCTAAGAGTAATATATCATTTTTATCTCTAACGTTTCTGTCCTATTTAAATTTCTAACGTTTCAAAATTATCTCAATTTCGTCCCACCGTTAATTCTGTTAATAGATTACTAACGGCAGGACAATATTGAGACGATTTTAAAATGTTAAAAACTTAAATAGGATGATTTAAATGTTAGGGACAATTTTAAAACTTACCCTTAACATTACGAACAAAAACGATACTTTATTCTTTAATTTGTATAGAATAAAAGTGTGTATGTTTCAAAAATAAAATGTATTGTGTATAACAAAAAATTATATATAAATACATATATTATTTAATTTATTTTTAATATATATTTTATATTAATAATTAATTTAGTGATTAATTTTTAATATAATATAATTAAAATATGAGAAAGTATAGGGAGTCAATGGCCTAAGCGTACAATGTATACAATGGAGGTTTAGGAAGTATTAGAAATATGACCATTAGTGTTATATTGTCCTATCAGGTTACGCTTTTGGGATGAGTGGGTTCATAACATGGTATTAGAGTTCTAGATCCAAAAGGTCAAAGATTTAATCTCTGTGAACTCCAAAATCAACTTAAGTTTTTGGGATGAGTGATTTTATGACATGAGATGTTTATTATCCCTGGTATCCGGATGGTTATTCTGGATAGTATGGGTGATGTTCATTTTATTCATGGACCAAAGATTTAACACATTATACACATTGTACATTTAGATCATTGGCTCCCTAACACTACCCTTAAAATATACTCCCAAGTCCCAATAACCCACCCCCTCATAGTGACCGTCAACCCCCAACTCCCAACAGTAAAACCCTTCTTTTGGAGCTTTGGTGAAACTTTATGTACACGGATTTAGCACTCAGAATCCGACCATGATATGCAGGAAACCATCTTTCCACTTCACATGACAAAGTATCACATATTTTATATTTACATATATGTCAATACATACATTATTCACGTGGGTACTTAAAAGTGCGTGTACGTAGAACCTGAAAATGCAAATTAGAGAAAACCCACCGTTGGGGAGTTTTTTAATTTTGATATGGGAGAGGTGTAGGTGTTTTTCAAAGTTATGGGAGTTTGGGGTGTTTGACGGAGTTGTGACGGCGCCGTGAAAGAAATCGGTGGCACCGATTGGGGGGAAGGAAATCGGTGGGACCGATTTCTGGGAAAGGGAGGTCTGAAATCGGTGGCACCGATTGGTGACCCCTTGCCACACGTCGCACATGCAGCTGGCTCCCCTGGTGTGGCCCGTGACCCTTATCTGTATTTCCCCTATACCCCTCTCTCTTTCACACGGTACAATACTCTCTTTTTCACTCTCAACTTTCCCTTTCTTGTTCCTCTCAACCCCACTCCTCAACCCCACTCCTTCACCATTGTTGGACCACTGAAGCTCAGGAAAGGGTAAAATAAAAATGTCAAAAAAAAAGGAAAACTAAGGAAGTAAATCAACCGGAGCTTCATATTGTTAACTATCTTGGAGATCCAAATCATGTAAGTTTTTTTTTTAATAATTTTATTTAATGATAATGATAGTGATAATTTTTGATTTTATTAACAGTATATATTGTAATGAAATGACACTAAGTAGAATTTAGAAATTAAACATATATGTATGTATTTTATTATTAAGTGGTTAGAAATAAAAATAAAAATAGGAATAAATCTTGTATGTATGTATGTATGGAGATGAGATGAATGTTTGTTTAGGGTGATGAAGATGAAGCTCTGGATCATGTATATTATTTTAAAAAAAAAAGAAATGTTTGAGAAAAAAATAGTAAATGAAAAAAAAAAAATCTGTACATAATAAATTGGAATAGGGAGATATTGTTATATTGTTGTTATCATTTTCAGTATTAGTAATCGAATTTTAATTTTTTTAAATCATTGAATTAATATAACATTTTATTTAAGAGCCGATTATTCAAAATGGGTGATTCTACGTGACTAAATAATTTTGATAATTAAGTTTAACTAAATTAATTTAATAATTTACTGATACAATATAACTTAATTGAAAAAAGGAAGAGATGCATATATAAAAAGAAGAAAAAATAATATGATTAAACTTAGTTATAAACCAATCATGCTACGTTAATTAAGGTATTAGTAAATAATAACTAACTATTAGTTGAGTTACAAATAAGTTATTAAAGATATATAAAATTAGATGAAAAAATATTTAAAATTAAAAAAATATATTTAAAATCAAATATAAACAAATTTCTAAAATTATTATTGTAAAAAGAATATTCAAAATCTAACAAAAAAATATTTAAAATCTAAACATAATAAAAATGCTTTTAATTATGATAAAAAAATCATTTTTGCAGGTTTCTTATACTTGAATTTTAAATATTTAAAGTTTAGATGTTTCAGATATTTTTTCTGAAATTGTACAATAAAAATAAATTAAAAAATATTAAAATAAAGACATCATTTTAAATATTTTTTATATCCAAATTTTGGATGTTTATATTTTAGATGTAGATGTTTTTTTTCTAAGAATGTATCCATCGTTATTGTCAATGCGTCCACATGGTGTTTTATTATCCATCACTGATCATTCTTTTGTCTTACCATTTAAAAGAAACATCCAAAAAAGCACGACAGGTAACATCTAAAATTATTTTGAAAAGAAAATACAAATAAAACATAGCAAAACAAAACCTCCGAAACTTAATAAAAATTATAAAATATTAAAAATTTTAAAATTATTGAAAAAAGAACATCCGAAATTTAATAAAAAAAAAATCTAAAATTAAATTAAAAAATATCTAAAATTATTTTAGAAATATTCAAAACCTAATAAAATAAAAATCTAAAATTATTAAAAAAATATTCAAAACATAATAAAAGAATGTTTTAAAATATAAAAAAGAAACATTTGAAAATTAATTTAAAAATTTATTAAAAATCTAAAAAAAATCTAAAACAAACAAACGTTCAAAACCTATAAAAAAATCTAAAATTATTAAAAATAATAATTCAAAACTTAAAAAGGAGAAGAAAAAGAGCACGGAAATTATTTCGAAGAACAAGAAGATAAGAAATAGTGGTAAGAAGCAGCGAAAAACATTATAATAGAATTGATTTTCTATATTTTTTCGTTACTAAAATATCTTCTTCAAATAATATTTTTCGTACATATATTTTTTACAATCATTATAAAAAAAATAAATAATAAAATATAAAATATAAATATTTTTAAATCCACACGTTTAAGTATGGAATTGATTTTATTTATTTTTTTAGGTAATTATTTAAAAAAATGGTAAAAATATTTTTTTATAAAAATATTTTATTTAAAAGTGTTACTTATTTATTTAGTTACACTTTATTTAAAGACAACACTTTTATAAATATTAAAATCTAACTTTTTATCTTATATAGTATTATCTTCATCATTAGAAAGCATCATGGACCTGTATAAATGTATGATCAAAGAAACCACATCATGCATATATCACACGTCACTCAAAACAAGACCTCCAAATAAGGCCAAATCTTGATGGAATTCTTTGACTTTATTCTTATTTTTGTAGCCATTGCCTCATTCTTATTCATCCACACTTGGAGGTCTAATAGAAAAAATCCCATAATTAATTTGCGCTTCTTTGGTATGCTACCATCAGTTTTATGTAATCTTTCCAATATCCATGATCACGCAACAACCACTTTGAAGCAATGTGGAGGTACTTTTTTGTTCAAAGGTCCCTGGTTCACAAACCTCAACTATCTCATCACCAGTGATCCTATGAATGTGCACCACATTACTAGCAAGAACTTTGACAACTACATCAAAGGCTCTGAGTATTATGAGATCTTTGAAATACTCGGAGATGGCATCTTTAACACTGATTCTCACAAATGGAAGCATAGCAGGAACATACTTCATTCATTATTCAGACAAAACTCGTTTGAGAGTTTAGTTGTGAAAACCATTCATAAGAAGCTCCACAGTTGCCTAGTTCCACTTCTCAATGATGTATCAGAATCAGGAACTGTTGTGGATTTGCAAGACATCTTTCAGAGAATCAGTTTTGACAACATCTGCTCCATAGTGTTGGGCTTTGATCCTAAATCCCTTCCTAACAAGCTCATCGAGTTCCCGGAAGTTCCTTTCGAGAAAGCTTTCAACATGGCGGAGGATGCAATATTCTACAGACACATTGTCCCAAGGTTTTTATGGAAGCTTCAGAAATGGCTCCAAATTGGACGAGGGAAGACCTATACTGAATGTGAAAAGATAGTTGACCAATTCTTGCATCAGTGCATATCATCCACATTCCAAGAACAAAGCAAAGTCAAGTGCACCAAAGATGATGATGAACCAACATTTAACATGCTCAAAGCTCTTGTGGAGGAAAGTGGAATGGAACAAATAGATCGCAAGTTTCTAAGAGACAATGCATTGACTCTGTTAGTAGCTGGAAGGGATACAATTAGTTCAAGTCTCAGTTGGTTTTTCTGGCTAGTTTCAACCCACCCTGTTGTTGAAGCCAAGATCCTTGAAGAAATGAGAGCAAACTTTATAACCAAAGAAGAATATTGGCTCATCACTTCAAGGGTAGAAAATCTTAACAAGCTAGTTTACCTGCATGGAGCTATGTGTGAAGCATTGAGACTTTTTCCTCCAGTTCCTTTCGAGCACAAATCTGCAGTTAAATCTGATATACTCCCTAGTGGACATCGTGTTAATGCAAATAGTATGGTAATTTACTCTCTATATTCAATGGGAAGAATGGAACAAACATGGGGAGAAGATTGCTTGGAGTTCAAGCCAGAAAGGTGGGTTTCTGAAAAGGGAAGCATCATACACATACCATCTTACAAGTTCATAGCTTTCAATGCAGGACCAAGAAGTTGTTTGGGTAAAAATATAACCTTTATTCAGATGAAGATCATGGCCATTGCTTTGCTGTGCAATTTTCAGTTTGAGGTGGTGGAAGGGCATAATAATGTGTGTCCATGTGTTTCTGTTGTGCTTCACATGAAACATGGCTTGAAGGTCAAGGTTACTAAAAGAGGCATTATTAATTAGATTTAGGGGCATCTTCTATAATCTATATGATAGGATTCCATTATTGTACGAACATTATATATCATCTTGTCATGTGTATAAGGTAATTAAGTGAAGAAGTAAAAAGCATATCGTCAGCTGATGTATTTATTTTCATCATCTTCACAGAGTTTGTATTTGTTATTGATATATATATGTCACGTCTCTGGGAACACATCTTTCCAAATTAAATACTGAATAAAAATTTAATTTCCTTTTAATTTTTTTTGGGTGAATTTTTTGTTAATTCAGTTTTAACCACAACATATTTTTGTGTTTCAATAACAATTTTACTGTCATTGACAAAGTTAAACCGAGAGTCAAGCGACCTCCAACTCTCCAAGTGTCAGCCACCTGTTGGTTCTGAGTTTAGCGATTGTAACCATTGAACCTTAACTGCCACTATAGAGTATAGACGGCACCATATATGCCATCTATTTGTGTTGGTAGAATATATAAACGAGAGATTTTAGCCTAGATTAAGATTGCCTTGGACATCATATTTTAATCCAAAATTTTAAATTAACGAGTTTATGGGTCTTTTATATTATATATCTTTTACTTAATCCATTTTCAACTGTTGTAAGACTTCATTTCTTATTCTTTATATTTTAACATTTTGTTATGGTAAAATTTTCTATATTTGGATATATATAACAGTTTAGAATATGTAATTTTGTTTATAGAATATTTAATCTAGAGGAATGCTAGGGGGCAGCAACTTTGGTGATTTGTAGCCATCAAATAACCATCAAGATAGTTTTAATGGTATGAGATTAGTGTGATATTTCATCCAATGACTCACTTTTTATTGCTGGTTACATGCTAGCCAGAATTTAATAAAATTGCTGGCCCCTAGACTTTTCCTTAAAAAAGCGTGGAAATAAGATCAAGCAAGACATATGTCATACTTTAAAGGGTCGTTATAAAGTCCCACCAGAAGCTATTTTTTAGAAAGAAAAAAAGTTCAAGCACACACAATTTTAATTTATATTCGTCAATATTTTTAGTTATCATTCTAATATTTTTAGATTAATAATTTAGGTCACCAAGTCATTACTCCCATTTTTATGAGAGAATAATATTAACCAAAATAAAAATATTTACAAATTGAACCTCACTATTTTAATTTTGAAAAAAAAACTAATAATTAAAATTTTGCCTTTCTAACTTTTCTTTTACACATTTTTTCAATCCTTTAATCACAATTTCAGAAATGAGACAGTTTGCTAAAATTTTTTTCACTAATATTCATGTTCTTGTCTCATTTCTACAGTTATTACTATCGTTGTTGCTGCCTGTACTCAGCACCGCCACTACAACACCATACTTTTTACACTACAAAAAACACCGTTAAAATTAATAGCCAAATCGACAGCTTTGCCATCAATAATATTAAAAATCGACGATAAAATTGACGATTTTAGCTATCGCTTTAAAACGTGTCGATTTTTCAAAAAACTAATAAAATCGACGGCTTTTCATGCTGTTGATAAACGTTCAATAAAATCGACAACTACTGTGTCGATAATATATGTAAACTCCGTTAAATTAGTAAATAATTAGTCAATAAATTAAATTCTAATAAAAAAATTAGAAATATGAATATTATATTAAATTAGGATAGAGCTAATTAAAACGAGAATTTTAACACTAATTTTAAAGAATTTGACCCAAGGCCTAACCCACAACCCATTAACCAAATGAGCTTCAGCTCATTTCATCCCAAATCAAGGAAACACATTCCTGGAAAGGGAGAGCAAGGAAGAAATGTTCCAAACCCTTTAATCCATTCTAACCTCTATAACTTCCCGCTCCGAGTTTCGATCGCCGCATCGTTTGTGGTCACGCGACCACCGCGTCGAACTCTACGATTCTACCAAAATAATTTCATAGGTAAGCCACTTTATCATCCCAGTTCTTTTACCCCCTAAATTTCAAAAATCTTGAATATCCATGTTGAGATTTTGTTGAATTTGGTACTTTAGGTTCGATCTAGCTTGCGAGGATTAGTGGACTTGGTTTGATTGGTTTGTGGATACGGTAAGAATCACTAATCCTAGTTAATTTCTTGGTTTTAGTGTGTTGGATATTGAAATTGAGTGTGTATGTGATATATATGCATTAGGATATTGGGAGACCTTGCATTAGAGATTTTGAACTTTGAGGGTTGTGTTTGGTGTCTTGGTAGTGTCTCAGAAAATACATGAAAATCGGCCAAAGTATGGTTTAGATTTTGCGTATTTAATATATAATATTCTATGAAATTTTAGGCTAGAGGATTATAGGATAGGTTGGAATGATTAAGCATGTTGAATGTTAGTGTTTGTGATAATGATTGCCGACATAGATTGAGTATGTATTAGTGATTATAATTATGTTGAAATTAAAAGCCAAAGTGGTATTTGAACAAAGATTGGTTTGTTGGTAAGGTTGTTTGTGCATAATTGGTGGTTGTTTATAGTCTTAATATTTAAAGTGAGAATTTAGGTGTAAAATAATTGTGTAATGTAGATGTATAATGGATGATAGATGGGTGTAGAATTATGTTGATGTGATATTGCATGTTGAGGACTGATTTTTAAGTGTGGAATGGTTGATACTTGTATGTAAATCAATGAAATAGGGGTTGGAAGATTTTTGTAAAAAATTAGATTTTGGACGAACTTCGGCGAGCCATAACTTGGCTTCCAGACCTTCGAATGATTTCAAACTTGTTTTATATGAAAATTGGGTCTGTGAAGTTTACGCCATTTGAAGAAAGAACGAAAGTTCGGAGGGTAAAACTAAAAATTCTGCAGTATTCAGCACTTTGCTGATCCTGTTCAGTTTGCGTACGCGACCACTGCACGCGATGCGACCAAACTCTTCGGGTTTGGGTGCTTACGTACGCGACCACCTGCACGCGACGTGGCCAACCTCTTCGAGTTGGGATACTCGCGTACGCGAGCAAGGTTTTTCGCACGCTCACGCATACGCGTGTGGCCCCTATTCCAGGTAGGGATGGAAAAAGGCTGGGCAGCTTGCCAGGGGCCTGTTATAAAATAGGCACATGCTCATACTTTTATTAAAAGCCTTATTATGTTAATAGGCCAAGCGCAGGCTCACTAATTAGCCTTGTTGGCCTGTCAAGCCTGCTTGGGCCTGTTAATACATAATTACATATATAAATAATTTTTTATTATTAATAAAATTATGAGATATTTTAAATTTATTATATTTAATTATAAATAGTTTTGTATATTTTAAATACTTTAAAATTTAAATTTTTTTATAAATATTAAATATGTCATATTCCATATAAATAAGTTTATTAAAAAATAATTTTTTTAAATAATATTTTTATTTTTGTAAAAAAAATTTTATTAGGCCTTTTAACAAGCTTCACGCCATGCCAGGCTGAATAATATGCCAGGCTTAGTACTTAAAAAAAAGCCCTATAGCAGGCTACAAGCCAGGCTCAGGCCAATTGACTACATGACAGGTAGGGGTGTAAGTTACCGAACCGGACCGAAAATTATCACAGAACTGAACTGAATTTTACAACAACCGATTAGAAAACCGAAAAAATCGTTTTTTTTTGTTTTTTTGAACTAAATTGATCGGTTCGGTTCGGTTTTCGGTTGGCTCGGCAGAAACCGAACCGAACCGGACCGAACTGAAGAATGAGGGTTCAATGGTGTATTTTTACTAAGTTGCCCTTTAACCTAGGTATAAAAGGGCCACTTCAGCCACAACCCTAGCTTTCTTCTTCTCTTTTACGCGAATCAGTCAATCCACAAGACCACAACCCTAGCTTTCTTCTTCTCTTCCATGGTTCCACCTCCGATTCCTCCATGCTTGAGAGAAGGAGAGCCTGAGGGAGTCAGAGAGTGCTGTCCAGTGTCCACCATCAAGGAAGTCACCAGTTGTTGCTCAAAGGCGTTCATTCATCGCCGTCGCTGGGTTGCCATCGCAACAAAGCCAAAGCCGAGCAGCAATCCATCGCCGAGCAGCAATCCATTCACTGAGCAGCAGTCTGTCGCTGAGAAGCAGTTCATCGCCGAGCAGTAGTCCAGTCGCCAAGCAAGACTCCAGTGGCCGAGCAGTCCAACTCGAGCGACGAGCAGCACTCCTGTCACCAAGCCCTCTCCTGCAAAAAGCAACTCAACAATGTCTTCTTCGGAGGTTAGAGTTTGTGCTTGGTTATAATTTTTTTTACAGTAATTGATGAATATATTGTCAATAAAATCCTAGTCTGTAATATTTTTAGTGATATTTGATTATTTGTACTTGATTTAGTGGGATTTTTAGTGATATTGTGCTTGATTTAACCTGAACAATTGCTTTTAGAAATTCTGTTTGTGGTTATATTTTTTAGAAATTCTGTTTTTAGAAATTCTGTTTGTATTGGCTGCATCAAGAACTCACAGGATCATGCATCGCTTTCTTTTTTATTTTCATTTTTTTCCTGGATAAAAAATAGAGACATTCATTGAATACATTGCTTGTAAAATAATATGAAGTTTGATGTTTAATTTTTGAAGTAGATTATAAACCCATGTGATCTCTGCTTCACAAGCTGTCAAGCTTTAGAATTCAGCTTTAGTAGACGATATGGAGATTGGGTTTGCTTTCTATACGACCAAGAGATTAAATTAGTACCAAGATAAACACAATAATTTGAATACTTGTGTATAATTAAACCACGATCCTTGGTGCTCTGCAAATATCTTACAATACGTTTTACAACTTTCCAATGAGCTAAAAGTGGACTATGCATGAACTGGCTAACTTTCGTTACTATTAAACTTCTCTGATCCAGTTGATAGTAATTGTAGGGATGAAATCATTGAGATAGGCATTGGACTAGCTTCACTCATTCCCAATTTTTATAGAAGGTCTATTGTATATTTTATTTGGGACAAACTGCACAGAATCTGTTCTATGAACTTCAATTCCAAGAAAATATGATAAGGAACCAAGATCCTTTAATGTGAAGATTTTGTGCAATGGCTGAATCATTAAAGTAATTTGTGTAGAGTCATTTTCTGTAATAATAATGTCATTGAATACATTGTTTGTGAAATAATAACTTGCCTTCTACTTGTTAGAATATGTTGTTTTTAAATCCAATGATGCTAGTTGTACTGTTATGAGCTGCTGTGGTTTTGTTCTGCATATATATGGCTGCATATAATTAAAAATGCTAATTTTTCATAAGCTGCTTATGAGCTGTTGTGGTTTTGTTGCTGGACTGTTGGACTTTTGGTGCTGTTCATGAATTAAAAATGCTAATTTTTTATTATTCTGTTTATATATATGCAGCCAACAAGCAATGAGGTGCCCAAAGAGCGGACGCCTGGAGTTGGGGGTAAAATTGTTGAGTCCGCGGTACGTTCTTCAACGGACAGCGGCGTACTTACCAAACCCCCGCCCCATTCTAGATCAAAGAAGAGGAAGGTTCATTCAACTAATGTGGGTGAAACTCCGGGAGCAACTCCTACAAATCCAGCTCCAAGCACTGTGGAAACTGATGAAGAGGACAACAAGGATGAAGCTAATGAAGGTAACAGAAAACCTTCTAGACCTAGATCTTGGACTTGGGAACACTTTACAAAGGATCCTAACTCCAAGCCATCACATCCTAGGGCTAAATGTAATTGGTGTGGTGCATCATATGCATGTGACTCTCATAGAAATGGTACAACTAATATGCGTTATCATTTGTTGAACCAAAGTAAAAAATTTCCTAGGGAGTCGGGTGACCCTAGTCAAACAATTCTTACCTTCCAACAAAAAAAGAGAGGGTGAAGGGGTATTTACTGCAAGTACTTTTGATGCTGAAATGTGTAGAAAAGTCCTTGCTAGGATGATAATTGTTGATATGCTACCATTCAAGTTTGTTGAGGGGGAGGCATTAGATTCTATATGAGTATTGTGCAACCTAGATTTCCACTTTCAGAAAGGATTACTGTTGCTAAGGACTGTTGGAATCTTTATATTAGTGAGAAGAATAGGTTGAAAATTGTGTTCAAACAACCAAATCAATCTGTTTGTTTAACTACTGATTGTTGGACTTCTGTGCAAAATCTGAATTATATGTGTCTCACTGCTCATTATATTGATCATGATTGGAAATTGCAAAAGAGGATTATCAATTTTTGTCTTATTAAAAACCACAAGGGAGAAACAATTGGTAGAAAAATTGAGATGTTTTTTGGGGTGAAGGATATTTAGAGTGTTCACAATTACTGTTGATAACGCTAGTTCTAATGATACTGTAATATCTTACCTAAGAACTAGAATGGAGGATTGGAATTTACATCCTTTGAAAAAGAGAGCATTTGCATGTTAGGTGTTGTGCACATATTCTTAATCTTGTTGTTAATGATGGATTGAAAGAGATGCATGAATCTATTAGCAAGATAAGAAATGCTATTAGATATGTGCGTGCTTCCCCTAGTCGTATGAATAGGTTCAAAAATTTTATTAAGGAAGCTAGGATACAAGACAAGTGTACTGTTCAACTCGATGTTCCCACTAGATGGAACTCTACATACACCATGCTTGAAAGTGGTTTGAAGTTTCAAAAGGCTTTCAAGAGGCTAGGGGAGAGAGATACAGAATATGCTCTAATGCAAGGTGGTATTCCGAGGAATATTGATTGGGACAATGCAAAACACTTTATGAAATTCTTGAAAATTTTTCATGATGTTACAAAGAGTATGTTTGGTAGTTTGCTTGTGACTTTTTCTCAATATTTTCATGAGTTTTGTAAGATTTTGCGTGTGTTCAAGGCTTCTTGTGGTAGTCGAGATCCATTACTTGGGAGTATGGCTGAGAGGATGAAGCTTAAGTATGACAAGTACTGGGGTAACATAAAAAATATCAATATGATGATTTTTGTTGCTGTGGTTCTTGATCCTAGATACAAGTTGAAGTTTGTGAATTTTAGCTTTGAAAAGCTATATGATAAGGATGATGCTGATTTTTTGGGTACAAAAGTGAAATAAACCTTCTCCAAGATGTTTGAATGCTATATGAATGCAAATAATGGGGGAAGATCTTTTACTTCAGCAACAATGGATGGTGCATCAGATGTGGGAGTACCTGATAGTGACATGGTTGGTGATTTTTTTAAGGAGGTGCATTTTCATGAGATCATCAACAAGAATGAGGTGGATTTGTATTTGATGGATGGTTTAGAGAAGTCTCGTGATCAAAATTACTTTTGACATATTGAATTGGTGGAAGGTAAATTCTAGCAAGTATCCTATCTTATCCCAAATAGCTAGAGATGTCTTAGCAATGCCGGTCTCAACTGTTGCTTCAGAATAAGCTTTTAGCACTGGTGAAAGAGTGCTTAACAACTATAGGAGTTCTTTAACTCCAAAGACAGTTGAGGCATTGATATGCACACAAAATTGGCTTCCTGCTTCTCCAATGACAACTGATTTTGAGGAGCTTATTGAAGAGTTTGAGAAGTTTGAATTAGGTATGCAAAAAAGAAATTTGTAGTTCCTTTCATGGTTTACGTTTATAATCTATAATCTATATTATATTTATAATCTATATTGATTTTCTTGTTTTATTTTTGTAGAAATTGCACCAACCGGAGAAGATGAGGATGAGTCTGGTGTGGATTCAGATTAAGCATGGTGGTTGACTGGCTGTTTGGTTTTTATTTGTTTTAAAGTGACTGTTTTGGTTTAAAGTGTGTTTATTTTTGTTGTTTTGCTAGACATTTTTAATTGTCTTTGTTTTATGTTTAATTAAGTTAAATTTGTATTGAATTTGGATGTGATATACTCTTGTTATTCTAGTTTATTGAAGGTTTAAACTTCATTTTATGATATTTTAAATTCTGTTTATTAGGTGTAATAAAACCGAAAAAACCGACCAAACCAAACCACTGTTGATTCGGTTCGGTTGTCCAAAAAGCAGCCAACCGAATGGTTGGTATCAATGTACAACCGATCAGGTCAGTTCGGTTGGTTTTCGGTCTAAAACCGAACCAAACCGAACAGATTACACCCCTAATGACAGGTTAGGCCTGTTAAGAGCAAAGCCTAGCCTGTTTTCACCCTTAGTTCCAGCAAAAATAAATTTTGTATTTTTAAGTCAAATTTCAAACTTCTAAACCTCTATTTTCATCATTTTAGCCTCAAATTATAGTGTGAGCTCTAGTAGTAAGATGGAGATAGGAAATTGAGGTAACTTGGGGGCAAAGTAAAGTAGGAAAAGTGGTGAAGTAAATATGAAAATGAGTATATTTGGAGCGTATATGATACTATGGCCTATATGATATGATTATGCAAAGATTACAATGATTATGGACATCATTTGGCATTATACACTCAATTGATCTGAGATACGAGTTTTTCTGGGTAAAGTACCGTGGCTTGCCACCACGGGTTCCAAGTCGAAACTCGATACTCTGTTGACTCTACGACGTAAGATGTGACCAGGCACTCTAAATTCCCGGGAAGGTTGACCCCATTGAGCAATTTTATATATTTGAGAAAAAGTTATGCATAGACTCTTGGGGATGCGTGTCGGGGGACAGTCCATGGTTTAACAAACCAGACTAGTCGGGTTGGCTTGATAATCGACAGCTGAGCCTTATCAGCCATAGGACAGGCATTCATCATATGCGTTATGTTTGCTTTGTTTGCTATACATTACTTGGGAGTGCCTAATTAAATACATTATGTTAACTGTTATATTTGCTATTTGCACTACTTGTTCTCTATTTAGGCTTGAAATTGTCTATTTATTTGTCTTTGTAAACTCATCAGAGATGGAGGTACAGAGAAAAAGTGAAAGGGGCGCAGTAATAAGTCTAAGTTAAGTTAGGCTTAGAACTCTCTAGATGATCACCCTTTTATGGATTTTGTTTAGTATTTTAAGCTTTATAATTTGAGTACCGGCGTTCTAGGATTGTCTCTGGCATTCCCAAGACCTTATATCTTATATACATGGCACATTTACCTTGCTGAGAACCTCCGGTTCTCATCCCATACTATGTTGTTATTTTTCAGATGCAGGTCGAGAGACACCTCGCTAGGCGTCTGGACTTCTGAAGCAGAGTAGTTTCTGGGTTTTGGTTTGATGTATAGCTTTTATATATATATACTTTAACTCTTTTCAAACAACTTGTTTATTTTGTACCTCTTAGAGGATTATAGAGAACTATGGTTTTGCTTATATATTTTGGGTTTTAGGGTTATGTATATATGTATGTAAATATTTTTCGGCCAACCTTAGTTTCGTAGGCTGAGTTAGGAGCTTATTATTTTGTATCCTTGACCATCTATTCCTACTTTCTGTTTTATTTATACTTATGAACTTTAGTTTTCTTCGCACGCAAGTAATCTCCTTGTCTGAGCGTTGCGCTTTTATTTATGCGATTTTTGTTTTACCTGTTTTTCAAGGTTCCTCGTATATTACTCCTTTTCAATACTGTTATATATAAATTTTACTTTTAGATGTCGTAATACCACACCACCTCTAATTTATGACTTAAGTGTAAAGCTCTGTGTGGTAGAGTGTTACAATATAGGTTTAAGATTTTCTCATATTTAATAAAAACAACACCTTGGTTGTCGATAATATTATCTAAAATCGACGACGCTTGTGTCGATATTTGATTTATTAAAATTGAAAAATTAGCGGTCGATTTAATTATTAAATTACCGACATATTTTGTCTATTTTATATTAAAAATTGATAACATTATCGTCTTAATAGCCATATCTAATTTTTCTTTTTACAAGATCTCCAATATATTTTACTTTTATTATTAATATTTGGATCCATTCCTTGCTTCACTAGTAACCAAAGATGCAAATGATAAGAGTAGGGCTGTATAAAACCACAAATTACAACTACATTCATTAATTTCATATTGTAACAAATTAATAAGCATATACTAATTATGCCACTACCAAAGTAATATTTATAGAAATAAAAAAAAAATCTTATAAGATGCAAATGAACTACTCATAATATATGCTTTTACAAATAATTCAAAATAATAATACGATAATACATTACATTTGAACAAAGGCTTCTGGCATATCACGTAATTGTGCTAAGTTGGGGATAAGACCTCGTATATATGCCTCCATTTCCTGTAGAAAATAGTAAATGACATTCAAAGTTAACCTAATCATCTTATATAAGAAACTGTTTAAACTCATTGCTTTTCATCTTCAAAAATTCAAAATGGATTCCTAACTCCTAAGTTACAGGAATTTCATGACAGAGAGCCAGCCTCACTCCTAGTTCTATTATATTCTCTCACTCTGATGCCTACCTCCTCCTTCCCAGTTCCCACGCCCATCTCAAAATTTTAAAAAAGGAACAAATTCTGTTACTACTAATACTCTCTCCCCTCACCCAATTCGGTTAGGATTACACCTCCTGACCCCCTCTCACACTTCCCTCACTAACTGAGTCAGGTGGCAGGTTGGTTACAAGGATATTTCCCCTTCCACTTTTTTCCTTTCTTCCCTCCAATCTTTTCTTTCTACTATAATGAAATGGTAATGGTTGAATCTTCCCTCACTTAGGATTAGATACTTCTCCTCATCTCATCAGCAATATCTGAGTATGTAACAAATAGTAGTGAAACCTTAATCATAGATAAGGAATTAATTGGATAATAATAGCTAATATCAAAACTAATCCTAAGAGATTATATATTTGGTATGTTAAGATATGATAGAGATATTATAGAATACTCTTTATTTCTAACAAGTACAAAGTTACTCATGGTTGAATTTATAGGGATAGGAAGATCAACCATAAACCACAAAATAAATGCTCCTACCGTGATTTCAATTACATCTAAAACAGAAAATTGTAAATAATCTACTTTTTTCAAGCTAAAATTCAATTTATCTATATCAGAAAAATAAAATAAATATGAAAAGAGAGAGAAATAACAACAGTAGTTTCATACCTTGATACACCTTCCCATTAATCTCAATCTCGTAGGACTCCATGACCTCTTGAATTGCAACACCAATATCACAAAAGCACACATTAATTATAGCTTCCTGCATAGTAAAGTAAAACATCTTGTAAAATGATAACACAACCTCATTGGTGTAAACCCAGAACAAAAAACTAAAAGAATCAAGAAAAACATATGCAGTGGTTCACTAGTTTCCCATCAACAAAATCTTTATCTAAATATTCTTATTGTTTCCTATGAAATAGTACACCCTACAACATAGCATAAACTAGTATTACAAATCAATTATTTTTTCATGTCTTCCAAGTTCATAGGATGGCAATGTGTTGATCATTATTCCATCTATTATCTGCTAAAATTACATTGACTGCATGTCATTTTTGGTGACAATAAGTACCTGATCCAAAACTTGTAATTTATTATATAATATAAAGCTGAGTAAACTTTGATGTCCCTAGATCAAAATAGTAAAATCTAAAAATAAAAAAATATTTTACTATAACTTTCATGATTCTTCAAAATATCCATAGAGCAGCCTTTAAACATGTCAGTTGTCACAGAATGTTAATGTTGTATTGGATATTGTCAATAAACAGCATATATACTCTAAATCGGATAAGATCAAAATTAAGTGGATAAAGAAACAAAAAAATACAATAAATTAAAAAAGATAATAACTTAATTAAGCATTAAGGACTTAAAAACTTTTAAGTATACAAAGTTAAAAACCTGAAACAATTGTGTTGGAAAAAAAATGATAACAATGAACTAGCAATTGAAAATCAAATGGTTTATTAATTCTTCTATAGTAAGGTTAAGCATTTTAAATTTGGTATTTTTAATTTCAATTCCTTTTCTCTATAATAAACCAAGCACTTTGTGCTTGATTTTCATTTTATAATATAGGGAAAAAATAGTGTTACTCAACTCCACTCTTTTAAGTGGTTGATATCCTAATTAAACTACTCTCAATATCAACTTTTGATATCAATGTTTCAAAGTCAAAGGAAAAATCAATTTTAATTAACAAAGGATATATCTAACATTATGTTTGAGAAGAGATGTATAAAATAATAACACAGTTGATTAAGCAATTCTCATATATTTTAGGCAAGATAGCATAGTTTGTTATAAGATACTATCGCTTATGTCGTCTATTGTTTCAATATATGGCCTTAATTGGTGTACGTTCGGAATTATCAATCAATAAGACAAAATATATATCAATTGGACAATGTTAATTTTTATTAGCAAGTGGAAAAGATCCACAAGGGACTGATGAAAAAGAATAATATTATATTTGTCAAGCATAATATTGTCAAAAATTATTTTTAATATGAAAATAAAGATGATATTTTAGTTGAATATTGACATTTGAAAAGTATTACATTATTGTGAAAATTATTCAACACGCTTCCTACATATTAGTCAAGATGTTGTCACGTGTCCAACACGCCCCACGTGTTGCAACACACCCCCACATGTTAATTTTTTACATGCAGAATTTACCTATAATTACATTAAATAATCTCATTTTCAACAAAAACATCAATATTTTTTCTATATTAAAAAAATCAGCCTAATATTGTCTTTTTAAAGTTTTTCTTTTATGATTTGACGCTCGATAAAAAAAGTGGTCAATTTGTTGATATACTAGTGCTAGTGCCTGAAATTCATAGTAAAGACAAATATTCTTCATTTTATTTTAACTAAAAGAGAGATGTTATAACACCCTATCACACAGGACCTTACGCTTAAGTCGTAAAGCAGAGGTGACAAGGTATTACGACTTCTAAAAGAAAAGGATATGTACATAGATATAGTTGAATGAAGTCATATCTAGGAGCCTTGAAGAACAAGCTAAAAAAAATCGATAAACAGAAAATCGTGACACACTCGCATGAATATTCGTAAAACGGACAGGTAAAATCGAAAGATAACTGAACACATATATACATATCAGAGTTCCAAAACTCAGATAGCAAGCTCCAGACTCGACCTGCGAAGCTAAGGCCGACCAGAGTATATAATTATGTATATATACAACCCAAAATAAAACTCAAACCACAACATAAACCCCTGTATCTCCAAGTCGACCTCTAGGAGGGACAAAACACAAAATATACATGCGGAGATTCTATAAACATATATACATAGCCTAAAACAAAATATGACCGTCCAAAAGACAGTTCTTCGCTCGTAAGGAGGATACCCAAATGCTCAACGAGGTGTCTCTCGACCTGCATCTGAAAAACAACAACATAGTATGGGATGAGAACCGGAGGTTCTCAGTATGGTAAAGGTGCCCGCATAGTTAATATAAAAGGTCTCGGGAAAGCCAGAGGCATTCCTAAAACTTCGACACTCAGATTTCAGCTTAAGAATTCAACTAAACCGGAAGTTAGGTAAATTGTCTAAGGTATTCTAATTCTGAATCTAACTTTAACCCAACATTCTACTTTCTGTCACTTCTAATCCTCTGAATCAATGGTGGAACAACCCTCGTCATTCCTTCGCCAGACAAGGGGCCTCTTAATTACATAGACAAACATTACAGACAAGGAAAACACAAATAGAGAAGCATTTACAGCAAGTAGAACAAGTAGCAGATAAGCAGAATTTAACAGTTAAACAAACTAAAGCAATGCACACCCAAACAAAGCAAACAAATGCATATGATGTATGCCTGTCCTATGGCTGATGAGTCTCATCTGTCGGTTATACAGCCAACCCGACAAGTCCTTGTAGTTAACCATTGGACCGTCCCTCTGTGCGCGCATCCCCAAGCTCAATAATATTCCATGGAGTCAAACTCCAAGCTCAATAATATAGTATTCCATGGAGTCGAACTCCAAGCTCAAATATAATATTCAATATTCATATATATGCATGCCCATGGGAGAATCCGGGGAGTTAAAGTGCCCGATCACATCTTGCGACAGAGGGTCAACAAATAGTCTCAAATACACAAGCCACATAATAATCTCTTTCCCTTTTAAAATGTTACCTCAAATCAAAACTCCAATTCTTAAAGAAATTTTGGCAATATCTCCTCTAAGACTCAAATTTCTGCCACCTTTCAAGGGTCCCAACTATCAAACCAAACACCTCTCAGTCACTCAAATCATTTCCAGTAACAAATTATTTCATAATCAAACAAATACCAATATTAAATCTTTTTCCAAACTGACCAACTTCAACAGCAAATTATTAACAACAGCTGAACCACACATTCTATTCCATATACACAATCCATCAATTATACATTCAGTCCATTCCTATCTTAAGGTCTTCTAGCCTGAGTTTTCACGTGACATTAAATGTTAACTACGAGAAACCAAAACCATACCTTCGTACGAAATCAAAATATTCAAAGCTCTGGAGAAGCTTTCTGACCGAGCTATCGAAGAAGAAAACGTCCAGAATCGTCTTTGCCTCCTAAATCTTTCGTTGGCCAAACTCAAAGAATAGAGGAGTTACGTTACCGTCAATTTCTACCGATCAAACATGGTGCCAACGTGTAGAGGAAGAGGATACGAATACTTTTATCGGATTAAATTTTTTATTGGAGTTACGGATTGTAAGAAATCGAAGCCGAAAGGTTAGAGGAGATTTACGTTCTTACACTTCTCTCTCTCGATCACTCTTCTCTCTCGTCTCTCATTCTTTCGTTTTCTATATATATATATATATATATATATATATATATATATATATATATATATATATGTATGGGGGCGTAAATATAATAATGGTAATAAAGTAAATATTACTTATTCCTTCATATGATACTATTATATATAAAGCTAGCTAATGATATAATAAAGCTAACAATTCTCATAACTATTTATTACATATATGTATACGTATAGAAAGGCTTTTCATTAGCTAAATGGCTGCTACCTTGCATACATGCATAATAATAATAATAATAATAATAATAATAATAATAATAATAATAATAATAATAATAATATGATTAATGTAATAATATATATATATATATATATATATATATATATATATATATATATATATATATATATATATATATATATCCAACGTAATCCATAATTGAAGCCGCCTTTTACTTCCATGCTTTATGATTAGTAATACTAATAATACTAACAATAGTAATGATAATTATGTAATAATAATAATAAACGTAATAGTAATAATAATAATAATACAATTATAGCAATAATATTTATAAAGCTGAAAGTATATGAGTTATTAATATAAATGATATTAGTAATTTAAGGATAAAAGATATTTGGTGAAATATTAGTAAAGCTAAGCTCACTAAAGAGTACTGATATTTATTCATATAATTAAGTATCAAGCTCGATAATAATATTATGATCTAAACTCTATTTTTAAATAATTAAAATATCAATTATTCAAATTAAAATATACATATAAGTTTCATTATTTATAAATTACTGGAATTATAGTTTTAATTATGTAAAATATTTCATCATAAAATATTTATATATATAAGAATATGAATTTGATTAAATTTAAATAGTTATAAAATTAGTTCAATTACTGATAATAAAATAATTTTTAAAGATAAAAAAACTCCAATTTATGAAATAAATTATAACTTATTTATATTTATATTTTTAAAACTGAAGGTCGTTACAGATGTTATCTTCTAACCAATATTGACATAACTATGATTTATATAGCTTGGTTCTTGGTTATTAAAACAAAATTTTCTCTAACATATATCAAACACAAATTGAAATTAAATTTTATCTAAATTTACAAAAATTATCATAGAAAAAGTAATAAAATAAAATAGAACTTGAGTAGTTTGTAAAGACGGAGATGAAACACAATAATACAAAAGAACCAAAAAATGTGGTGTAACAATGGTAAAAAAATTGGTGGCAGTGCTAAGTGTAGGCAGCAACAACAAAGATAGTAATTGCAGGGATGAAGCGAGAACATGAGCATTGATACGAAAAATCTTAGCAGAGACAATTGTCTCATCACTAAAATTGTGATTAAAGGGAAAAGGAAGAGTGTAAAAAGCAAAATCAGAAAGTAGTAAAAATAGTTTTGATAAGGGATAATTTAAATGAATGGTTGGATAAATTTGATAGTTTAGGAGGAAATATAAAACTAATGAAATTTGAATGTGCTAGCTCATTTGACTACAATAAGTTCTATCATGGCCTATCATAGGCTCCTAAAATTAAATTGGTTAATCAATTCTTTTAGATATTTTCAGGTACTAGATATTATCGTAGATATTTTTAGATATTATTCTCAATATTTTTAACATTTAAATTATTTATTTATTTTTTAGATTTTTTTATCATAATATTAAATATTTATTTACAAAATATGATTATGAAAATCTAGATATTTCTACAAATGGTTAGTATAGTTAATATGAAAGAATAACGTGACCAACTTTAAAAAATGATATAAGATTAAATAACATGCAAAAGACTTTAGCTAAAGATTAAATAACCGAAAATATTTTGGAGATGATAAAAAATCAGTCTAAAACTGATTATGAGTTTATCAACTTAAATAATTAGACCGCGTGAAAAGCTATATATACATAAGTGTTATATTGAACCAAACTAATTTATTTGGTTTAGTAATAATCATCTCACTCGTCTAATATAAAAAAATATAATATTAAATCATAAATAAATTGTATTCATCATGACATATATTTGAATGCATACTTTAGTATTTTATTTTAAATTTTCTAACAACAAAAATGTTTGATTATTCTAATGGTCTTTTTTAATTATAATTTTACTAAATTTTTAATTTTATAATTTTGTCCTTCTTAACGTATAATATTTTTTTGTAAATTACATTACAAAAAAAGAGAGACATAAAATAACACTAATATTACGGTGATTCTATAAAACCGTAATAATATTTGGGTATTACGACATTTTTTTGTGGTGCCATAATTAATTTATACTTGATAGCAATTTTTGTGGATTCTGACTATTTTAAAATGTCATTATCACATTATATAAAGAGTAAAGTATCGTTTTTGTTCCCAACGTTTGGGGTAAGTCCTAAAATTGTCCCTAACGTTTCAATCGTCTTATTTAAGTTCCTGACGTTTCAAAATTGACTCAATATTGTCCTGCCGTTAGGGATCCATTAACAGAATTGACGGTGGGACAAAATTGAGGCAATTTTGAAACGTTAGGGACTTAAATAGGACGAAAACGTTGGGAACAAAAACGATATATAGAAATAAATTTTAATTTTATCCTTCAATAATATTAATTTTTACTGTACATAATATTCAGTTATTTTTTAAATTACAGTTAATCACATTACTTTCATTCTAAATAAATTAATTTTTTATAATTTTATTCTTAAAGTAATGTAATTTTTTATAAATAAATAAATTTTACACTTTCAATCTAAATAATGTAATTTTACTTTCATTACTTAATCACATTACTTGTAATTTTTTTTAATAATTTTACACTTTCATTCTAAATAAATTAATTTTTTTATAATTTCACATTTAAAGTAATGTAATTTTTTCTATAAATAAATAACTTTTACACTTTCATTCTAAATAATGTAATTTTACTTTCATTACTTAATCACATTACTTATATTTTTTTATAATTTTACACTTTCATTCTAAATAAATTAATTTTTTTATAATTTTACACTTAAGTAATGTAATTTTTTTATAAATAAATAAATTTTATACTTTCATTCTAAATAATATGATTTTACTTTCATTACTTAATCACATTACTTATAATTTTTTTTATAACTTTACACTTTCATTCAAAATTAATTAATTTTTTATACTTTTACACTTTCATTCTAAATAATGTATTACTTTCATTACTTAATCACATTACTTATATTTTTTTTATAATTTTACACTTTCATTATGAATAAATTAATTTTTTTTATAATTTTACGCTTCAAGTAATATAATTTTTTATAAATAAATAAATTTTATACTTTCATTCTAAATAAATAATGTAATTTTACTTTTATTACTTAATCACATTACATTATTTATTTAGAATGAAAGTGTAAAATTTATTTATTTATAAAAAAATTACATTACTTTAAGTATAAAATTAAAAAAATAAATTTATTTAAAATGAAAATAATGTGATTAAAAATAATTGAATACTATGTATAGTAAAAGATTGATATTATTAAAGAATAAAATTAAAATTTATTTCTATGTATCGTTTTTGTCCCCAAAATTTTCGCCCTATTTAAATTCCTAACGTTTCAAAATCGTCTCAATTTTATCCCGCCGTTAATTTTATTAACGGATCCTTAACGGTAGGATAACATTAAGTCAATTTTGAAACGTTAGGACTTAAATAGGACGATTGAAACGTTAGGAACAACTTTAAAACTTATCCCAAACGTTGGGACAAAAACAATACTTTACTCTTATATAAAAAAGCTCATCCCTAACTTAACGTCCATTACACGTTTCCATAGAAAATTAATTTATACTCCCCAGTGGGCATCGTGTTAATGCAAATAGTATGGTGATTTACTCTCTATATTCAATGGGAAGAATGGAACAAATATGGAGAGAAGATTGCTTGGAGTTTAAGCTAGAAAGGTGGATTTCTGACAAGGGAAGCATCATACACATACCATCTTACAAGTTCATAGCTTTCAATGCAGGCCCAAGAAGTTGTTTGGGTAAAAATATAACCTTTATTCAGATGAAGATTATCGCCATTGCTTTGCTCTGCAATTTTCAGTTTGAGGTGGTGGAAGGGCATAATAATGTGTGTCCATGTGTCTCTATTATTCTTCACATGAAACATGGCTTGAAGGTGAAGGTTACTAAAAGAGGTATTAATTAGATTTAGGGGCATCTACATGTTATATATGGACTCCATTATTGTACGGACATTATATATCATCTTGTCTTCTGTATAAGATAAATAACTTAAGAAGTAATAAGCATATCATTAGCTGATGTAGTTTTTCATCATGGATCTTCACAAAGTTTGTATTTTTTATTGATCATATATAATATGAAAAATACAGCTAGTTATATACTAAAATCAATCACAAAAATTATTTATGAGTATGTAATATATATAAAATTATAAAATATATACTAAAAATAAATTAAATTACACATATATTTATATAAAAATATATAATGACAAATCTTAATAACCAATTTTAATTTAATGTGCAAATAACATATGTATAAAAAATGACTATATTATGTAATTCGCACGTAACTGTTTATTTGTGTTGTAGTAACAACGCGAGAGACTTTAACCAACTGATAGATTAAATTAAATAACAAAATTTAGAAGTAAAGCAACAGTTTAAATAACAATGTGTTAGATATCACATTTTAACCCAAAGTTTTAAATTAACGAGTTTTATGATTTTTTTATCATTTAATAATCCATTTTCAACTCTTGTGCGACTTTATTTTTTATACTTGATATTTTAATATTGTATATTATGGTAAGTTTTGTTTATATATATATTTGGATTCATATATAACAATCTAAATTCATAGAATATTTAATCTATCTCGTTTAAGGTATCAAGGAAATATAAAATACTCTATAAATAACAAATCATCAAATCAATTACTAATAAATATTTGTATATATTTATATATATTTTTATACATTTTCAAAAGAATGCGGCAATAAAATTAAGATATATGTCAAAATTTATAAGCGTCACTACATATGATATTATTGAGAAGCCGTCAATTATTTAATTAAATTGCAAAGTAGAAGAGTTTAAGCTGTCATTAGGGTTGGAAGTGAATCGAGATTAGTCGAGTTAGACCAAGTTTAAACTTAGCACACGAAAATTGAATTTGATTCACAACTCGACTCATTAACAATTGAGAGCTTATTTCCTAAGCTCAAGTTCGACTCACCAAAAGTTCATGAACTAGCTCGATCTCACGAACTGACTCAAATAATAAGAACTACATAATCTATAATCTATACTAATAAATTATAACTTATATATTTTAAAAAATATTCAAAAAGATCAATTTTATAAATTTTCTATCTATTAAAAAATTATAAATATTTTATTTATGTCCTACATCAAAATTATATATAATAAATAAATATATAATTTTAAATAATTAAAATCATTAATATATATATATATATTATCGAGCCAGTTCACGAACTAATGAACTCATTTAATTTATGAGTTCAATTTCAAGTTTAAAGTCGGTTCACTAGCAATTTTCTGTGCTCTTGTTACAGTTAAGCGATCTTCTTCGGATAATTGGTCTAACCCAAGAATAGTTATAATGTCCTAAAGTTCTTTGTAACGCTGTAAAATTTGTTTAACTCTTTGGCCAGTTTTATAATGTTCTTCACCAACAATCCGAGGTTGGAGCATAGTTAACATTGAATCTAAAGGATATACAGCTGGATAGATACCTTTGGCAGCCAATCCTCTTGATAGTACGGTCATAGCATCCAAATGTGTGAGCTCATGAGTTCAACTTATTGAACTATTAATGAGTCGAATTCGAGTTAACTCATGAACTGACTTGACTCACTTCGAGTCCTAGCTGTCATCTAATATTTTGGGATGTGTAGATCAGTTCTTTTACCGTTCCATTATATGGGAATTTCATTAGGAGTAAATTCGAAGAGGGTGGAAAATGGGATCCGACTATTAAAAAAAGTGGAGGAGAGGCTTAAGGGTTGGAAGGAGAGGTACTTGACAAAAGTAAGAAAACTAGTGCTGATGATTAAATTGGTTCTCAATAATTTGTCCATGTATTGCTTGAACATGTTTAAAATTACAAAGGTAGTGGCGGCAAAGCTTATGGCATTGTGATCAAGGTTCTTTTGACTAAGTCAACCCGTGGAGGGGAATACCAACTATGAGGTGATCTGTTGTACAAAGGCCGAAGAACTTAAGGGGTTTAGGAGTGGGAGATGTAACACTAAAGAATATTGGTCAATTGTTTAAATGGTGGTAGAAGTTTAACAAAAAGAAGTATCCGTTGTGAAAGAAAATAGTGTGTTCCTATAATGACTTTGATGGAAGTAGGCCTATTAAAAATTATTTAATAAAAAGGAATGGGGTGTATGACGGATATCGGTGGCTTGAAGCATAAGGAACCAGAGTTGTTTAAGTTATATAAAGAGGGTTTGTAGATTCAGGTTGGGGATGGGACGAAGGCTAAATTTTGGCACGATTTGTGGATGAAAGTGGAAAAATTAGAGAGATATCCAAGACTATATAGATCAACTTCACATGGTAATTGTTCCATTTGTGAGGGTGGTGTTTGGGTTTCTTGTGGAGATGGAGTTAGCAATGGAGAGCTCTTAGGGAGTGGGAGGAGGAAGACTTAGTTGAGATGCTTACGGAGCTAGTAAAAGTGGGGATAAGACACCGAAAAGTGGACTCTCTTATTTGGAGGCACGATTAAAAAATAAAAAGAAAATTTGTTTTGTTAGATCTTTTTTGCATAGTGTATAAAATAAAAGAGTTAGGAGTAGAACCTAATATGTTTAATTTGGATTATGCTGCATGTACAGTAAAATCAGTCACCAAAATTAGTCAATAGTATAAAATATATGTTGAAATATAAATACACATTAAAAATAAATTAAACCACACATATATTTATACATAAATACATTAATGGCTGATTTTAATAACTGATTTTAGTGTATAAATAGTATTTTTCCTTTAATTTTATCAAAAAGTTATGATAGAGGTTAATTCCTCCTCGTGTTGAGTTTCTTGTGTAGTTTGTTATATATTTTGATAAAATTTAACACTAGAAAAAGCTAAGACTTGTTAGATTTGAAATTGTTTCCCTGGATGAATCAAAATGTGTACTGTATGGATTGGAATCAAAATCGGTGTACAAAACCTATGCAGTAGTGTGACCGCCATTATGTACGCAAATCTATTTGGTTTATGATTTGTAAGTGTCATTCATATAAGAATTTGTTATTATTGTAAGTATCATCTAACATAAATTACATTTTATACTAATCTTATTTATTCTGTTGGTAATTAAATATAATTTCATCTAGATTATCATCATCATTTACTTCAACAACAACCTATGAAATAATCTAATCTAGTGAGATAAATATGATGAAAATGCTTAAAATAAAAAATATCCGACTAACATCTTCCTTTTTGAAACCTGCTACATGAACAAGAACAATGCTATTTAACCGATACAATGAATCTAGCTAAATGGATGCATGTTTCAGTGATGATAAATTGCTACCACTGTTAGGGTTTTAGTGAGTTAAATATGTCTCTTATAATATTTGTTGCAGGCTTCTACAATTTAGTTGTTTGGCCTTTTATGCTAAATGATGGTGTATGTCTTTAATTAGTAGGCTAATACCCAATAATCTGTATGTACTCCATAGCTCGCGGTTTAGTATAGTGTAATCCCTTAAAACATCAGAATGCAAAGAATGTTGTAGGTGACAACTATGCAGTAATTTACATAAATAAAAAAGGATAAATTTATAATAAAAATTCTTTTGGAATAATCTAAAAAAGTTTGTTTTCCAATTATTTTATATACATAAAAATTTCTAAATTTCACTATTTTATTTAATAATTTTCATTAATATATACAAATAAAATTTATTATATGAGCTGTGAGAGGCGAGTTTCAACTACTTGATTTTAAGTATTTTCTTTTACAGCATTAATGCCTATAATAATGGAGTAGGCAAAAGTTAGAATGTGTCAGTGTCACTATCTTATTGCAATTCTACATGTGTTGGAATAACATTTGGATATTAGTTAAATTAGAATTTATATTTAAATTTAAATTAGATAATTATTTTTGTGATTTTATTTTTGTTTGTTTGACATCTATAAATAAGTAGTACTTTTTATTATATGCCACACACACTAAATACATAGTAAATACATAAATCCTTTTTTCTAACATGGCATATGTTATTTAAAACTATTTTGTAGATAATAAAAAATAATTTAAAATAGTTTAAAATTATTTTATTTTATATTTTTTAATTATTATCAAAATAATAATAATAATAATAATAATAATAATAATAATAATAATAATAATAATAATAATAATAATAATAATAATAATAAGAGTAATAAATAAATAATTAAAAATATTATAGATATAAAATTATAGATAATATTAAATTAAATAATATAACTTTAAATTATTATTGGGCATGTTCGTTATTATTATTAGTTCTAGACTTCTAGCATTATACAACTTTCTAATTGCTAGGTAGTATTAGGTCGTTCTTCACCTACACAATTTTTTATGCCATAATCATAATTAAGATATAAATATATATTATATTAATTATATTAAGTTATGTGTAGTATGAATTATTATTTTTATATAAAAATATTTTTATATAAATAATTACCTTATTATTAATAATATTCAAGATATACGGGCGCTAAAAGTTATTGGTTATTAAAAGTGAACTTTAGAGGGTACTACTAAATACTAATATACCAAATATACTAGTGATTATTGCTTATTGAATAGCTTCAATGTAATACCTTATATCTTTGTATAAATTTATGAAAAAGTGATATTATCAAAGTAAGAATAATAATCTAATAAAAAAATATTATGTATCTATTTTTTAAATAAGTTTAGTCTTTAAACTTTTTGTCTAAAATTAACATCATTTTTAATTTCTTTTTCAAAATTGTCTCTAATTTTATAATAAATTTTTAAAATGATCTTTCTACTAAGAAACATAATTTTTTAACAAACTTATTCCAATAAAATACTAAGAGAAAATGACATTATCTTCTATTGTGTTAAAATAATAAAATACTAAATAATAAGAGAGAGTCACACTTTCATCTTCTATATTTTTAAAATATACACTCTCTTTACATACATACAAGAATTAATAGGGAAAATTCCACTCCCCTCCCCTGTGAGATGTTAAAATGACACTCCCATCCCTTCTATTTTATAAATGTATATTCCCCTCCCTTCTAACTTTTAAAAAGCCTCCTCTTTAATCCATTTTAAACTTTTTGTGTTAACTTTATCCATTTTTTAAAAAAAAATAAATTATTTTTTGAAAAAATATCCATTAACAAAAATTTTATTTTTTATCATTAAATTTTACTTACTAAAATACCTTTTAATAAATTATTTTTTATTGATTGAATTGTATTTTTATTAAAATACTTTTAAAAAAATTAATAATTAAATTATTTTTTTTCTAAGATATCTATCCTTCAATAATTTTTTAATTATTAAATTATGATTTTACCAAATTTTTTATGAACAATTAATTTTATATTTTACTATTAATTTTTTGATATCAATATATATTATTTTAACATTAAATAAAAAAATTTTACCACTGTTAATATATATAACAATTAATATATATTGATATTGAAAAATAATCTTACTAAAATTTTTTATTTAATGTTAAAATAATATATATATAGATATCAAAAAATTAATAGTAAAATATAAAAAAATCGTTAACGAAAATTTTGGTAAAATTATAATTTAATAATTAAAAAATTATTGAAGGATATTTTAGGAAAAAATAATATAATTATTAAATTTTTTAAAAAATACAATTTAATCAATAAAAAATAATTTATTAAAAAATGTTTTAGTAAAAAAATATAATAATAAAAAATAAAATTTTTGTTAATGGGTATTTTTTTAAAAAATAATTTATTTTTTCTTAAAAAATGGATAAAGTTAACATTAGTTAACACAAAAAGTTTAAAATAGATTAAAGAGGAGATTTTTTAAAAGTTAGAAGGGAGGAGAATGTACATTTATAAAATAGAGGGAAAGGGAATGTCATTTTAACATCTCGCAAGGGAGGGGAGTGGAATTTTCCCTTAATTAATATAACATACACGCCTTAATCCATTTGACTAAAATATGGTTCAATTTAATAATTATAATCATATATATACAAATAAGTAATAATTATTTGATAATTTTAAAAAATACTAGCATAAAATATATATTTTTATTAATTATGGTAGTAGATTTCATTTATTTTTTAACATTTAACTTATTAAAAATATATTATTATCATAGAAAAATAATAATATAAAAATATAAAAGTATTAAAATGTAATATATTTTATTTATTTTTAGTATTTTAACATTAATAATGAAATATATTGAAAATTTTAAATTAAGGATTTTTATAACAAGTTTAAATATTGTATATTATGTAATAGTAATAATATATATATACCGTTAAAGTGATAAATAATTTTATTTTAAAAATGTTATTCGTACACCAAAATCAACTACTAAAATCAGTTACCAATGTATTTATATATAAATATATGTATAGTTTAATTTATTTTTAATGTATATTTATATTCTAACATATATTTTATACTGATAGCTGACTTTAGTGTACTCGTGACATAGCCATATTTTATTTAAGGCAATTCACACATTTAAAAAGATAATAATAGTAAACGCATATAATTTTCAAATATGTATCCATATTATAATTTTTCATTTTTCCAAGGGCAATTGACATATTTGGAAAATACATGCTTATTATTTTTATCTTTTCATAATATAAGTTATTGATCTCATTAAATAGAATAAATTAAATAAAAAATTAACTATAAATAATAATAATAATAAAAAAAAGAATTTATAACGTATTAAAAGAGAGTATTACAAAAAAGAATAGTAGAAAAAAATTAAACATACTTTAAAAAATAACATATTTGATCAAATATATATGTGTGTGTAAGTGTGTTTGTGTTCGTGTGTATAACTAAAATTTATATATTTTTAATAGAAATAATAATGTGTTCATAACTTCATATACTAATTTTGTATATTTTATCAGAGTTTTATAATTTAATTTAATACTCATTTATGTTAATATCTTAAACTATTAGTTTATTTGTATATTATTTTCAATTTTTTAGTTACAACATATTTTGTCATTTTCTATATGTTATTTTTATCATTTAAATAATCAGTCTCTAATAATTATAAAAAAAATTACAAATTATAAAAGTAACATATTTTTATCACGTAGATACGGTAGTTTACATAAAAATGTGTAAAACCTACAGGATATGGCGATTTATATAAATTAGAATTAGTACCAAGATATAAATTCTTTTAGAATATTGTAATTGTATAAATATGCTTTCTAATTATTTTTAATGTGTAAATTATCCTTTTATTTATTTAAAATATTTGACCATTAATTATAAAATATGTAAAAATTTCAAATTAAATATTTTTGTAACAAGTTAAAATATTATTAAAATATATAAAATCTATTATAATAATGTATTTTATATTATCATTATTACTATTATATATATATAATTACAATAATTATTGAAAAGTATTTTAGTCGATTTTATTAAAGTATATGTTAGTTAATTTATATAGAAGATGAGTGTGTATATTTTAAAAATAAAAAATATTATGTATATAACAAAAAAAAAATTATATAAATATATATATATATATATATTAATTTATTTATTTTTAATATATAATTAATATATTTTTTATAGTAATAATTAATGATCAAACCCAACCTCCAACAACCCACTCCCTCAAAGTGACAGTACGCGTCAACCCCCAACTCCCAAGAACTCTACTCTTGGAGCTTTTGAAGAAACTTTGACAGCATCAAGGCCAGATTTACTCAAAGTCCGATCATGATATGCATGAAACCATCTTTGCATTTTGAAGTTTATTTGAACATGCAAGCATAAGAAAGTATCACATATTTACATATAAATAATAATATTTTACAAATAAATTAATTATCCAACTAAATCTAACTAAATTAGTATAACTTAATTGATATTCATGCGCCGTTAAAGAAGCCACTACTGGCAGATCTTTTCATAGACCATGAAGGCTATGGCCCCTCTAAAAATTTCATTATACATTTAATAATTATATATCGTAGACTATCACTAGTTTTTTATTTTTTTTATCACTAGTTTAGTTAGCTAAAGTTTTTTTAACTAATTTAGAAACACTATTTTCGACTCATAAGTCATATATCTCTATTCACTCAATATATTTTACTAATGATAACTAATCTATTTTATAACATATTTTATTAATTGGTTTTTGAAAATTATACACTAATAGATTTTTGAAAATTATAAAAATTTTGTAGAATACAACAAGACTTGCCATCATCATAATCATTAGAATAATTGATTTGTTTTTAACTATTATTTTGTGTTTTATTAGTTTTTCAATTTAACTTTTTAGATAAAAAATATTAAAATATTTAATAAATATTAATTTTATTGTATTTGTATAAACTGATAAAAACTTTGTAGGTTACAATTTTTATAATTTAAATCTTTCAAATTAAATTTCATACAATTATATTTTTTATATTATCTTTAAGAAATTAGATAATTTTTTATCTAATTTAATTTAATATTATTTTATTGGTTTCTTAATTGAATTTTTCTAGAAAAATATTCAATAAGTATTATATTAATTTTTATATAATTACAATTTTTTTACATATGTTCCCGTTTATATATTTAAAGAATTATATCTACTGAGTTTTTATAATTAGATAATAAAAATAATAAAAATATAAAAAATTTAGTTCTAATTTAATTATTAAATATTTTAAGTTACTCAAAACTCAAAAAATACTACTTTAAAATATTTTATAAAATTTATTTATAAAATTATTTATTTATTACTAAACTTTAAAAATAATAATATTTATAAATTTTGTTTCTACATAAATGTTATTATGTATTTATTATATGAAAATTTTTTGCCCCTCAAAATTTTTAAGCTCCACCGTTGCACGCCACTATATGTATCTTTCTTTTTTTTCTCCTTTTCTTTAATTTTCACTCTAATTTTTTTTTTCTTCTTCTCTTTCTTTTCTTTTTTCATCTTTTTTTTTATTATTATCGTTGTCGCCACCACCACGTCACTAACTACCTCCATCTCCTCTTCCTCCTCTTTCAATTCTTTTCTCGTTTGAATTTTTTCGATCTTCTCATTCCTTTTTCTCCTCCTCCATCATCATTATTATTATCATCGTTATCGTTATCATTATTGTCATTATTGTCGTCGTCTTTTTATATGTATAACTGTTCAAATTCAGAATGCGCCAAAATTCCTTAATGATAACGACATACAAACAAATTCAGTTCAAAACAAGTTCAGACCAAAATGCACCGAAATTAAATACAAAATACACCAAAATTACTAAACGACAACTCAAAACTTCTCATCCTTCTTCTTCATTATCATTATCATTATCTTCTTCTTCTTCTTTTCATCCTCCTCTTTTTTTTATCTTTCTCCTTAATTATCGTAGTCAACACCACCTCCATTTTTATTTCCTCCTCCTCCTCCTCTTTTTTTTCATTTGAATTTCTTCCATCTCCTCCTTCCTTTTCCTTCTCTTCTTTCTTGTTCTCCATCTTCATTATTATCATTATCGTTATCGTTATTGTCATTATCGTTGCCTTTTTTTATATGTATAACAGTTCAAATTCAAAATGCACCGAAATTCCTTAATGATGATGACAAACAAACGAACTCAGTTTAAAACAAGTTAAGACCATAATGTACCAAAATTCAAATCATAATGCACCAAACTCAAAACTCCTTCTCTTCATTCTTCTTCATCATTATCATCATCACCTTCTTCTTATTTTCTTGTTTATCATCTTTTTCTTATTTTACCTTCTCATTATTCTTATGATTTTACTACTTTTTTAACAAGAATAAAAACAAAAAAAATCAAACAAAGAAGAAGAAGCTAAAGAAATGCAGAATGCTGTCAAAACACTATGAAGAGGAGGAAAAAAAGAAAAAAATACAGCAGCAATAAAAGACGATGAGAAAGAAATACGCGAAGAAAAAAAACGCGAAAAAGAAGGAGGAAAAACACGCAGCAACAACAATAATAATAAAATACAAGGAGAAGAAAACATACGAAAAAGAATAGGAATGTGAAAAGGAAAGAAGAGAAACACGAAGAGAAAGGAAAAGACGAAAGAGGAGGAGAAGAACACGAAAACATTTCTGTTGTTGGAGCGTTTATTTATACTCTCACCAATAAAATTAATTTTAATTAAATTTAAACCAACTTAATTAAACTAAATTACTAAAAACTTGAATATATGATATGGCTTTTTACATATATCAATACATTATTGTACGTGGGTAGGAGTGTTCATAAAAAATCAAAATGTGGTTAACCAATTAAAAAATCATAACCACATTTTAGTTAACCAGTTTAACAAAATAATTTTGAAAACCATATCCATATATTTTTAGAATTGGTTAACCAAAACTAAATTAAAAAAATCGATTTTTAACCGGTTAACCAAAATCAAAACCAAATTAAATTCCCCTTCTCTCTCCCCTTTTCTCTCTTCTTTTTCCCCTCTTTCTCTCCCCTTCCCTCTCTCTCCCCCTTGCTTCCCTTCTCTCTTCTTCTCTCTCTCTCTCTCTCCCTTCTCTCTCTCTCTCTCTCTCTCTCTCTCTCTCTCCCAGTCTTTTTTCTCTTTATCTCCTTTCTCCTTCTCTCTCTCCCTATTTCTCACCCCCTCTCTCTTTCTCTCTCTCTCTCCCTCCCTTCCCTCCCCTCTCTCTCTCTCCTTCCCCTCTTTCTCTCCTCCTCTCTCTCCCCTATCTGTCTCTTTTCCCTTCTCTCTCTCTCTATCTCCCCTCTCCCCTTACCTTTTTTTCTCTCTCTCTCATTTTCCTCTTTCTCTACCTCCCCTTTTTTTCTCTCTCCCTTGTCTCTCTATCCTTCTCTCCCTCTCTCTCCCCTTCCCCCCTCTCTCTCTCTCTCTCCCCTTCTCTCCCTCTCTCTCCTTTGCTCTACCCCTCTTTCTCCTTCTCTCTCTTTGTCTCTTTCTCCTTCTCGTCCCTCTCTCTATCTCTCCCCTTGTCCTCTTTCTCTTCCTCCCTTCTCTCTTTCTCTCTCTACTCATCTCTCCCCTTTCCCTCTCTCCCCTCTCTATCTCCTCTCTCCTCTCCTTCCTTCTCTTCCCTATCTCTCTCATTTCTCCTCTCTTTTTCCTTCTCTATCTCTGTCTCTGTCTCTGTCTTTGTCCCCTCTCCCTTCTCTCTCTCTCTCTACCCTTTTCCTCCTCTCTCTTCCTCTCCTCTCTTTCTCTCTCTCTTTTTCTCTTTCTCTCTCTCACTCCTCTCTCTTTCTTTTCCTTCTTTCTCTCTCTCTCTCTCCTCCTCTTTCTCTCTTTCTTCTCTATCCTTCTCCTCTTTCTTTTCCTATTCTCTCTTTTTTTTCTCTCTTAGCCTTCTCTCACTCTCTATCCCTCTCCTCTCTCTTTCCTCCTCTTCTCTCTAAAGCGAGAGAGAGAGAGAGGAGAGAAAAAAAGAGAAAGGAAGAGGAGATAAAGGATGAGAGAGAGAAAAAGACAAGAGATGAAAAGAGAGAAGAAGGGGAAGATAGAGAGAAGAAGAAGAGAGAGAAAGAGGGGGAGAAAGAGGGCAAGGAGAGAGAGAGAGAGAGAGGAAGAGAGAGGGGAGAGAGAGGAGGGGGAGAGAAAGGAAGAGAGATACAGAAAGAGAGATAGAGAGAGAGAGAAAGAGAGGAGGGGAGAGGGAAGGAGAGAGGGAGATGAGGGGAGAGAGAAAGAGGGGAGGGGAGAGAGAGGGAGAGAAAGATAGAGAGAAAGAAAGGAGAGGGGGAGAAAGAGGAGAAGGGGAGAGAGAGAAAAAGAGATAGATAGAGAGGAGAGGGAGAGAGAGAGAGAGAAGGAAGAGAGGAGGAGAGATAGAGGAGGGGGAGAGAGAGAAGGAAGAGAGGAGAGGAAGGGGAGAGAAAAGGAGAGAGATGGAGAGAAGGAGATAAGAAAAAGTTATTCGCATCATTTAGTAAGAAAATTATTTATATTAGAAAAAAATATTTATAGAAAATGCTGAAAAGAGATAAGAAAGGAAAAGAAACGAAGCAATGGAAGGAATTTCATTATTTACAAATATTATTCGTATCATTTAGAAAGAAAAAAATTAAATTTTAGATTAAAAAATTCAATTTAAAAAAAGGTTAAAATTTTGGATTTTTGTATGTAAAAAAAATTAATTTTGTGTAAAAACTGCTTTTTAATTATAAAAACCAATTTTGGTATAAAAGAAATGGTTTTCTGGTGTAAAATCGATTTTTTTGTGTGTAAAAACCGATTTTTATTATATAAACTAATTTTTTTATAAAAATCGGTTATTTTTTAAAAATTATAACCGGTTGAAAAATGGTTTTAAATTTTACTAACCGGTTAATAACCGATTTTTTCATGTACAATCAATTTGGTTAATTAATCAATACTATATTTTTGGTTAACCAAAAAACTAGTTTGATTTTTGGATTAACCAAACCATAAACACCCCTAATTTGGGATTACTCTTTTGAGTTATATATATGTATATATATGTATATTTTTGCTTTGGCCGGTTCTAGTTTCGCGAGCCAAGTCAAAAGCCTTGCTATATATATCTTTAGAATTCTTCTCTCATAGTTATCATTTACGCAAGTGATACGATTTTCTATTTAACAATTTGCTTAATTATTCTTCGCAAGCTTCTAGTTAAAATTTCTTTCAACTATTATCACATATATATATATATATATATATATATATATATATATATATATTTACTTTTAGAGGTCGTAATATCTTGCCACCTTATCTTTATGACTTAAGTATAAAACTCTGTGTGATAGGGTGTTACAAGATGTGTTAGATGCATTCAGAGATTGTCGTGCCGCACCTTCTGTGCACCCTAACCACAAAAAAATATTGGATCTGCACATCAGAATTAATAACCATGAGTCATGATGACATACTTAAAAATAGTGTCAACAACACCTTTTTGTGTGTGTATTTTTTTTGAAAAATAGAACTTGTAATGTAACATCGACTTACAATAAATAGTGATCAGTTTACACATGCACTATTGAAAAAAGAGAAAAATAAATGTGTGACAGAATTCAATAAAAGAATATACATATTAATTTTAGAGTAGCAAAAATTTGTCTGCTGTATTTCAAAAATTTTTGTATGATGATTCAAAAAATTGTGTACTGTGTATAAAATTTATGTACTATATCCATAAATTTGTGTTACATTCTAATTTTTATGAGCTATATTTAAAAAATTTGTGTATTATACTTTGAAATTTGTGTGTTTTTTAATAAAAATTTGTGTATTGTAAAAAATGTAAAAAAATTTGTATATATAGTACAAATTTTTTAAATTGTACGCTAGTGCATTAGAGCTTGTGTCACGCGTTTTATTTTGAGAGTAATTTTATTATAATTAAGTCAATTTAATTAGGTTTAGTTGAAAAAAAAATTTTATATATATAATATCACTTTTTTTTTATCATTTGCATCCCAAGCCTTAAAATGGGAACGTTCCACCACTTCGCTAAACCAGGCAAAGCTTAAAATTTTTAATTATTTATTTATTTTTATTTTGAGAGCTATGATGTAGAACCGAAAAAATGGACTAAATTTATTAAATCAATTTATTTATTCGTTTAATATTTTTTAAGTCTATTTAAATTTCGAGTTAAATGGAATAAGTTCGATTAACTCAAAAAAAATGGCTAATTAAATGGACTAAACAGTGATTCATTTGTTTTTTAATATTTTTTTTTTAAAAATTAATACTTTTGATTAATATATCTTTTAATTTCATTTAAAAATTTGATTTATTAACTAAAAAAGACACTATTACTTAAGATTTTTGACTAAAATATAATTTTTTTGTTATAAAATACTTTTAAAATTAAAATAGAAAGATAAACAAACTAGTCTAGTTAATCTATTAGTCTAACTATAAATGATTTAAATCAAAAAATTATGGCCCGTAAATAAAACAAATTTAAATAAAATCACAAAAAAAAAATTTAAATGGACCAATTTACTTAATCTACAAATTTAAATAGACCGAATTTGAAAAATTTCTGGCACGACGAAGGAAATGAGGTGGCGAGACGCCTATTTGGCAAGGGTTTGCGGTGCTTGAACGACGGAGAGGACGGGTGGTAGGTTTAACTAAAAGAGGAATTTATTCAAAAAATAATATTTTTTAAGAGAATAATAGTTTTAAAATTTATTATATCAATAATTAAAAATAATTTTTAAAATAATTTTAAACTTTACTTTTAAATCATAGAGTTAATATAACATTTTATTTAAGAGCCAATTATTTAAAATGGGTGATATTACATGATTAAATAATTTTAATAATCAAATTTGATTAAATTAATCTAATAATTAAATAACATAATAAAAATTAATTAAAAAAACATTTGATTAAACTTAGTTACAAACCAATCATATTCGGTAACTAATTAGCGTAGTACCAGCCAACAACATCAACTATTAGTTGGGTTGTAAACAGCCAATAAAAATATCTAAAATCAAATAAAAAACATCTAAAATTAAAAAAAAAATTAAAATTAAATAAAAATAAATATCTAAAATTATTGTAAAAAGAATATATAAAATCTAACAAAAAAAATAAAAAAATCTGAACACAATAAGAACTCTTTTAATTATGATAAAAAAATGCCTCACTTTCAAATATTTTTTATATTTGAATTTCAGATATTTAAAGTTTAGAGATTTCAAATATTTTTGCTGAGAAGGTAAATAAAAAATAAATAAATAAACTATTAAAAAAAGATATTATTGATTTATTGTAGATGTTTCTTGTACTCAAATTTTAGACGTTTAAATTTTAAAAATATCAGATATTTTTTTGAGAATATAAAATTAAAAATAAAAAAAAGTAAACTATGAAAAATGAAGGTATCATTTTGAATTTTTTTATACCTACGTTTCGAATCTATAAATTTTAGAAATATCAAATATTTTTTTAAGAATATATCCATCGTTGTCGTTAACGCGTCTGCAAGTGTCTTAGCTTGTTGTCCGTCACCATCCCTTCCTTTGCCTCGCCATTTAAAAGAAATGTTCGAAAATTCTGAAAGAAAACATCCCAAATTATTATGAAAAGAATTATATACGAAACCTAACAAAAAGAAACACATGAAACTTAATAAAAAATATCTAAAGTAAAAAAAATAAAACAATCTAAAATTATTAAAAAAAACCATCAAAATATAACAAAAGAAAATTAAACATCCAAAATATAAAAAAAAAACGTATGAAAATTAAGAAAATAAAAAAGTTAAATATGATTTTGCTCCTTAATGTATAGATTGAAAATATTTTTTATCTCCAACCTTTTTTTGTATATAAAATTATTTCTAAGATTTAAAATTAAGTTTTAAAATCGTCCTTTTTACTTACATTTTAAAATTTTGGACTAAATTATCCATAACAAAAGAAAGCAAAAAAAGAGGAGGAGAGTGTTTCTGCTCTTGCGAAAGGGCAAGGGAAGAAAAAGAAGGAGGAAGAAAAGAAGAAGAAGAAACTGTCCACGATTCACCTCGACCTCCGTTTTCGCCGCAAAAAATTTAAAATCAAATTAAATCTTAAGGACGAATTTAAAACCAAATTAAACCTTAGGGACAGTGGCGGATCCAGAAATTTTATAAGAGGGAGGCCAAATTAAATAATAAATAAATTAAAATATAACATAAACAAAAGTCAACAAAATATAATGTATAATATATAGGTCAAAATTAATAATTATATTATATAAAAATCAACATTCAACTATATACTTTAGGATTTTGGTATTTTTAAATTTGTTCTACAATATTTCATATAACTAAAATTATCAATTTATCATCTGAAATAAATTTTGAAGCATTCTCTTTTTTAACACTATAATTTATACATATTAAGTTACTAACATGTAAATTTTTTTTTAGTGTTTTAATATACTAAAATACGTTTATTCTATTATATATAAGACGTTCAGTAGACTTTTTGAAATATTTTGTGGGGATCAGACCTTCCTTAATACGGTTTGAATCTGCACCTGAGTCAAGAGGGCGATGGTGTCGAAAACAAAATCTTTAACGACAATTCGGACATGAACACGATGCTTCATAAAGGAGAATATATTTATTATTCTCAAAATTTCTTTTCCCTCATTGTCGTTAGAAATTTTATTTTCTTGTTTCTTAGAACACTCAGTTTAGTTTAAAAGAGAATCAAGCTCTTCATCATTAGACTCTTCTTGTTGCATTATCTGCGAGAAAATGATTTGATGATTGTCTTGATTTTTTTTTTATTTCCTAGATTTCCCTCTTAAGGTTGTTAACCTCTGTTTGGGAGGGACCATGGCCACCTTAGGCTCTCCTTAAATCTGCCACTATTTAGGGAGCATTTTGTATGTAAAAAAATGTTGGAAACTGTTACTTGATAAGAAAGCTCCCACTCACCTTAATTTACTATGCAGCTTGTGTAGCTAGGAATAGCTCTCATGCCTGCATAATTGGTGTGACTAAATTATACAAATTAGTTAGTTAGAATAGTTTAGTTACTCTTCACTGGTATATAAGGAACTCTACCTTCACTTGTATAGTTTGAGATCTTTCACCGTAATTGAGTATTTCATCAATTCCATTTCTTCTCCCAATTTTCTCTCTGTGTTTTGTGCTCTCAGTGCTTCACCAACCATACTTCAACATGGTATGGTGAGCGTGGAGCTCACTGAGTGTACCTGAGATTGGGATCGAAGGAGGAACTCAATGTTTTAAGCTTGAACATCACAAACGCAAGCTCTGAAAACACAAAGCGCGTAGTGAATAGATCCAGTTTGTGACACTGCGGAAGCGAATCCGCGAGCGCAATCGCCATTAGAGAACCTTGATCCGCATGGAATTTTTGCATTATTGAGTCAGCTTTCTGCTATTCATGCTCACGTCAGTCGGAATAGTGGAGGATTCAATCAAGATCCTTCGAATCACTTGTTCTTGCATCCATCTGAAAATTCAGGCATTGCTATTACAAATGTCATTTTCAATGGAAGGAATTATAGAGATTGGAATAGATCTATGGTTGGAGCTCTAAGATCTAAGAATAAGATCAAATTCATTGATGGTAGTTTGCCTAGACTTGAGACACACGATCCTTCCTATGAAACTTGGGAACGTTGCAATACTTATGTAGTTGCATGGTTAAACCTTAGGCTGAATTATGATATTACTCAAAGTGTAAGCTGGAACAATGTGACATTAGACCTCTAGGATGAATTAAAGCATAGGTATTACCAGGGAGATAAATTTTGAGTAACTAAATTACAAGAAGAGTTGTATGCTCTCAAACAAGGAGATATGAATGTGACCGAATATTTCACTGAATTGAAGAAAATGCGGGAGAAATTAGACAGCTTTAGAACAATTCCTTCATGTAACTGTGGAAGAGATTGTAATTGTGGATTAGGTGTTGTAAGAAATTTTAGAACAGAACATCAAGTGACACGATTTCTTAGAGGACTGAATGAACAATATGCTGAAGTAAGGTCTCAGGTTATGCTCATAGATCCGCTTCCAAGTCTGAATATTGTTTTCTCACTTCTCACATAACAAGAAAGGCAGTTCCAGAGCCTTGATTTTACCTCAGATAATAAACTCATTGTAGCAGCTCAATCTGCCACTCTCTTGAACACTGCAGAAGATTCACACGGTAGAAAAAGAGGGAGGGGCAGAGGAGGCAATAAGAATCAAGTTTTTGGAAGAGGTCAAGGAGGATGAGGCAAGATGCAGTGTTCTTATTGTTGTAAGTCCAAACATACCATCGATACCTATAAAAAGCATGGATATCCACCACATATGCAGCAGAGGCACAACACTGCGATCATAAATATTAGTGCCTCAGATTTTGAGGAAAGAAATAAAAATCTCAGATTTTCTTACAACGGAGAAAGCAATGGGTCACAGATCTTTGACTACACACCAGAACAAAAATCAGGTTTGTTAGTACTTCTCAACAAAAAAAATCAGAAACCAAATCATAGTGCTGAACCACACACTCTAGAGTCTTTACCAACACCTCATCCAGGTAGTTTGGTACATGTCATGCATTTTAGATCAAGCATACTTGCATTAAATGTTTCAGAAAAAAATATGCATCTTGGGTGGTGGACACAGGGGCTACGAACCATGTGTCATACTCACTTAATGATTTTTAGTCATATAATGAAATAGCTCCAATTCTTGCCAAATTGCCTAATGGTGCACTAGCCATTAGCAATGCAAAATTGCTAGAACTATTTTCTTTTCAAAGAGCCTATACATTGTTGATGCATTGTATATACCTTCCTTCAATTTTAAGCTAATTTTTGTTTCCAAGGACACATTTCATTTGCATTGCCACATGAACTTTGACGACAAATTGTGTAAGATTCAGGATATCAGCTTGGAGAAGGTGATTGGTACAACTAAGACATGTGAAGGACTTTATGCACTGAATGATGAAGCAGTGAGACCTGAATTTGCACAAGCAGCAAGCTTCATGAGTTTACCTAAACTTGAAATAAAGGGAATAAATCTCTGGCACTTTCGATTAGGACATTTGTCTTTAAATAGATTGAATGTTATGAAATCTGATTTTTCTTTCACTGATTGTAGTAATAAAATTGCACCTTGTGACACATGCCATTTTGCAAAACAAAGAAAATTGAGCTTTGCAAATAGCACTACTATTTTAGAAAATGTATTTGATCTTCTTCACATTGATATATGGGGTCCTCTTTCAATTCTATCCATTAACAGACACAAATATTTTTTAACTATTGTTGATGATAAATCACGATTTACATGGACTAATTTAATGAAAACAAAAGCAGAAGCAAGCAAACTAGTTCATAATTTTATTCAATTTACAAAAGTGCAGTTTGGCAACCAAGTAAAAGTCATTAGAACACACAATAGACCAAAATTTTTAATATCTCAGTTTTATGCAGAAAATGGAATCCATCACCAAACATCATGTGTTGAAACCCCTCAACAAAATGGCATTGTTGAGAAGAAACATAAACACTTGTTGGTTGTCACTCGTAGCTTGATTTTTCAGTCTGAAATACCCAAATGTCTTTGGAACTTTACTCTTTTGCATGCAGTTTACATCATCAATCGAATCCCAAACGCCTTCTTGCAAAATAAGTCTCTATTTCAACTTCTTTACCAAACATTTTCTAATCTTTCAAATTTAAAAATCTTTGGATGTCTAGCCTATGCTTGCACTATAACAGCTAGAAGACATAAGCTAGACCCAAGGGCTCAAAAATACATATTTCTAGGATTTAAGGAGGATGTTAAAGGATTCATGTTGATGAATTTAAAGACAAGATAGATTTTCATTTGCAGAAATGTGCATTTGTATGAAGACCATTTTTCCTTCCACACACAAACAACCTCAAACACCTTTTTATAAAATTCCGCACCAGTGGGTTACAACCCACATTATGACCCTTTTTCTTATGACTTATTTCCACATACTTTACCTTATACACAGTTCATACCTTCACACACCATATAAAATGAACATTTAAATTCACAAATTAATTCTTCGCATACAAATGAAAGTACTGAGGCAACCTATACTTCCCTTCATCATGATCTTGAACGTGTTGTGCAAAGAATGTCCACAAGAATGAGAAGTTGTCCTTCATATCTTCAAGACTATTAGTGCCTAAATGTCACTTTTTGTCATATGACAAACTTTCACCATCACATAGAACATTTTCGATTGTATTGTCCACAAACATTGAATCCAAGCACTATGAAGAGGCAATCTCTCAACCTTATTAAGAAAAGGCTATCCAATATGCACTTGATTCTCTAAATGAAAGCAAAACCCGGAAGCTCACTACTCTACTAGTTGTTAAGAAGGCCATAGGATGCAAGTGGATTTTTAGGGTCAAATACAACCTAGTGGCAAAGGGATATACTCAAGTCCCTGACATTGACTATCAAGACACATTCAGTCTGGTTCTCAAGATAACAAGTCTTCGAATTGTTCTTGCTTTGGCAGTAGCTAATAACTGGTTTTTGAAACAAATAGATGTGAACACCACATTCCTTCATGAAGACGTAGATGAAGAAGTCTATATGACACTTCCACCAGGTCTCTGTGTTGATAAGGGTCAAGTTTGCAAACTGAAAAAGTTATTGTATGGCCTAAAGCAAGCTAGCAGACAGTGGAACAATTAACTCAAGTCAGTCCTGATTGAGCTTGGATACAAACAATGTCGATCTGATTACAGCTTATTCACCAAGCATTCCGATCATGGTTTCACAGCAATCTTGGTTTATGTGGATGACCTAATGTTGGATGGGAATGATATGAGTGAAATCAACAACATCAAAAGAGTGTTGGATGATCGATTTCGCATAAAGAATATTGGGGACCTAAAATTTTTTCTTGGATTTGAGGTGGCCCAATCAAACAAGGGAATTGCACTATATCAAAGGAAATATGTAGTTGATATGCTCACATATTTTGGATTTATTGATTGTAAGCCAATCTCTACCCCCATGAATTATAGTGCCAAGTTGGGACAGGATAGTGGCACATTACTCCCAGATGCTACAGGATATCACAAATTAGTTGGGAAGTTGCTATACTTGATAAATACTCGTCCAAACATTAGTTTTGCAATTGGTAGACTTAGTCAGTTTCTTGATAAGCCTACCAACGTTCATCTTCATGCAGCTCATAGGATTCTGAGATACTTAAAGTCTGCTCCAATACAGGGCCTCTTCTTCCCTACCTCATCTGACCTATGCATCATTGGCTTCTCATATTCGGACTAGGCTACGTGTCCGGATACCAGGCGTTCTACTTCAGCCTACTATTTCTATCATGGCTCATCTTTGATTTCTTGGAAGAACAAAAAGTAATGTATTATTTCGTATAGTTCATCAGAAGCCAAGTATCGTGCATTGGCTACAACAACTAAGGAAGCTATTTGCCCAGGGTATCTCATAAAGGATCTGGGGATGCAACTGACGAAGCTGATTAGCATTTTCTGTGATAGTCAATCGACCATTCATATCGCTTCGAATCCTGTATTCCATGAAAGGACCTAGCATATTGAAGTCGATTGCTATATGGTTAGAGATAAGTTCATGGAGGGATACATCCATTTGCTGCCGATTTCTACCACTAATCAAGTTGCTGACCTACTCACTAAGCCTCTGCCTCCAGCGACTTTCTCTACCCTTCATCACAAGATGGGATTGTTGGACATCTACACTCCCAACTTGAGGGAGGGTATTACTTGATAAGAAAGCTCACACTCACCTTAACTTACTATGTAGCTTGTGTAGCTAAATAGCTCTCATGTTTACATAATTGGTGTGACTAAATTATACAGATTAGTTAGTTAGAATAGTTTAGCTACTCTTTACTGGTATATAAGGGACTCTACCTTCACTTGTATAGTTTGAGATCCTTCACTGTAATTGAGTATTTCTTCAATTCCATTTCTTCTCCCAATTTTCTTTCTCTGTTTTGTGCCCTCAATGCTTCACCAACTACACTTCAACAGAGACGAAAAAATTTTTTAGCCTATACCTAAAAGATCAAAATCATACTTAATCCAAAATAAAATATCTAAAACTGTTAAAAAGAATCATCCAAAATTTAAAATAAAAAAACATCCAAAACATAAAAAAAGTATTCAAAACCTATAAAAATACATTCAAAAATAAAATATTTAAAATTTAAAAAACTAAAATATTCAAAATTATTAAAAAATCATCCAAAAACTAAAAAATATAGCGGTAAGAGATGACACAAAATGTTACAACTTCTACGTTTTTTGAGGGAGATGAAGAAAAATGAGAATAGTGCATGTTTTTTGAAATTTTAAAAACATGATTTTTTTAAAAAATTGCTACTATATAGAATTAATTTTCTATATTTTTCTGTTATTAAAATATCTTATTCACATAACATTTTTCGTACATATATTTTTTATAATAATTATAAACGAAATAAATAATAAAATATGAAAATAAAAATAATTTTAAAACCACACATTTAAGTATGGAATTGATTTTATTTATTTGTTTTTTCTTATAAACATCATTAGAAAGCATCATGGGCGGCCTATATAAATTTATGATCAAAGAAACCACATCATGCATATATCACTTCAAACAAAGCCCTCCAAACAAGGCCGAAACTTGATGGACTCCTTAGATTTTATTCTTATTTTTGTAGCCATTGCCTCATTCTTCTTCATCCACACTTGGAGATCTAATAGAAATAACCCCATAATTAATTTGCCCTTCTTTGGTATGCTACCATCAGTTTTATGTAATCTTTCCAATATCCAGGATTATGCAACCACTGTTTTGAACCACTATGGAGGTACTTTGATGTTCAAAGGTCCCTGGCTCACAAATGTCAACTTTCTCATCACCAGTGATCCTATCAACGTGCACCACATTACGAGCAAGAACTTTGACAACTACATTAAAGGGTCTGAGTTCTATGAGATTTTTGAAATCATGGGAGATGGCATCTTTAACACTGATTCCCACAAGTGGAAGCGCAGCAGGGACATACTACATTCATTGTTCAGACAAAACTCGTTTGAGAGTTTAGTTGTAAAAATAATTCATAAGAAGCTCGAGAGTTGCCTAGTTCCACTTCTCCATAATGCATCGGAATTAGGAACTATTGTGGACTTGCAAGACATCTTTCAGAGATTCACTTTTGACAACATCTGTTCCATAGTGTTGGGCTTTGATCCTAACTCTCTTCCTAACAAGCTCATCCAGTTCCCAGAGATCGCTTTCGAGAAAGCTTTCAACAAAATGGAGGATTCAATGTTCTACAGACACATTGTCCCAAGATTTTTATGGAAGCTTCAGAAATGGCTCCAAATTGGACAAGAGAAGACCTATAGTGAATGTGAGAAAATAATTGACCAATTCTTGCATCAGTGTATATCATCCACTTTCCAAGAGCAAAGCAAATTCAACTGCACTAAACATGAAAATGAACCAAAATTTAACATGCTTAAAGCTATTGTGGAGGAAAGTGGAACGGAACAAATAGATCGCAAGTTTTTAAGAGACAATGCTATTAGTCTCTTAGCAGCAGGAAGGGATACAATTAGTTCGGGTCTCAGTTGGTTTTTCTGGCTGGTTTCAACCCATCCTCTTGTTGAAGCCAAGATCCTTGAAGAAATTAGAGCAAACTTTATACACAGGGAAGAAAATTGGCTCATCACTTCAAGGTTAGAAAATCTTAACAAGCTAGTTTACTTGCATGGAGCTTTGTGTGAAGCACTGAGACTATTCCCTCCACTTCCTATTGAGCACAAATCTGCAGTTAAATCTGATATACTTCCTAGTGGGGATCGTGTTAATGCAAATACTAGGATACTTTACTCTTTGTACTCAATGGGAAGAATGGAACAAATATGGGGAGAAGATTGCTTGGAGTTTAAGCCAGAAAGGTGGATTTCTGACAAGGGAAGCATCATACACGTACCATCTTACAAGTTCATAGCTTTCCAAGCAGGCCCAAGAAGTTGTTTGGGTAAAAATATAAGCTTTATTCAGATGAAGATCATCGCCATTGCTTTGCTGTTGAATTTTCAGTTTGAGGTGGTGAAAGGGCATAATGTGTGCCCATGTCTTTCTGTTATTCTTCACATGAAACACGGTTTGAAGGTCAAGGTTACTAAAAGAGGTATTATTAATTAGATTTAGGGCAATCTATATGGTGTGTACTCCATTATTGTACGAACATACATATCATCTTGTCATCTTTATAAGATAAATAAGTGAAGAAGTAATAAGCATATCATCATCAGCTCATGTATTTCTTCATCATCATCTTTTTAATATTTGTATTTGATATTGATCATATATAATATGAAAAACAACTATCATATATTATTGGTGTAACTATCTTTTATCTACTTGTGTTGGTGGAATGACACAAGATTTTAGCCTAGATTAAGTAATAACAATGCCTTGGACGTCATATTTTGATCCAAAATTTTAAATTAACGAGTTAAAGAGTTTTTTATATTAGGCTGCCACTCAAATACAGATGTTAAAAGCATCCTTATAAAATGGCGTGTTAATGGGTATTTTATGGACTTTGTTATGAAAAGGAAAAGTATCCCCTTATGAAAAATATGGAAATTGGAGCGAAATAGAGGCATTGGTTAAGGATATGTTTGTTGACAACGTCAATGTTTATATTGATGAATAGTGCCACAACAAGGTCATTCAAGCTTGAAAGGGGATTTGAAGTAAGACATTCACTATCACTTTTTTTTGTTTGAGACATGATTTATGATTTATAAGTGTCATTCATATAAGAATTTGTTATTATTATAAGTATATCTAACATAAATTACATTTTATATTAATCTTACTTATTCTATTGGTAATTAAATATAATCTCATCTAGATTATATCATCACCATTTACTTCAATAACAACCTATCAAATAATCTAATCTAGTGAAATATGATGAAAATGCTTAAAATAAAAAAAATCCGACTATAATCTTTGTTTTTGAAACCTGCCACGTGAACAATGTCATTTAACCGATATAATGAATGATGATAAATTGTTACCACCTTTAGGGTTTTAGTGAGTTAAATATGTCTCTTACTATATTGTTGCAGGCTTCTACATTTTAGTTGTTTGGCCTTTTTTGCTAAATCATGGTGTGTCGTCTTTAATTAGTAGGCTAATACCTAATAATCTATACTCCGTGTACTCCATGGCCAGCGGTTTAGTACGTAGTGTAATCCCTTAAAACACCAGAATACCAAAATGTTGTAGGTAACAACTATGTATCTGTAGTAGTTTACATAAATAAAAAAGGATAATTTATAATAAAAAATTTTTTGGAACAATTTAAAATGTTTGTTTTTTAATTATTTTATATATATAAAAAATCCTAAATTTAACCGTCTCATTTATTAGTTTTCATTAATGTACAGAAATGAAACTTATTATGTAGACTGTGAGAGTTGAGTTTCAACTACTTGATGTTAAGTATCGTTTTTTGCAGCATTATTGATGCCTATAATAATGGAGCAGGCAAAAGTTGGAACGTGTCACTGTTTTATTACAATTCGACATGTGTTGGAATAACATTCGAATATTAGTCCAATTAAAATTTATATTTAAATTTAAATTAGATAATTATTTTTGTAATTTTATTTTTATTTGTTTGACATCTATAAATAAGTAGTACTTTTTATTTTATTATGGGTACTAAAAATTATCTATTATTAAAAGTGTTCTATGGATAATTCAAACAAGTTTCACGAATATGGTACAGTCAAATTGACAAATATTTAATTGATCGTGAATTTGAAAAGGGCAAAAGTGGTCTACACTATATATATCTAGACATAAGGTAATTCAAATACTTTTATCATTTCTTTGTATGTGGACATCTATCTTATCTACACAAAAAAAAAACAATGAGACAATGATCAAAGATTTCAAAAAAGAGGTGAAGCATACGTTTAATTTGATATGGTTGACTTAGGATTGGTGCTCTACTTTTTTGATAACGAGGTAAATCAAAATAAAATACATTTTTTTCATAAAAAAAAAAACACTCAAAATTTATTGAAAAGATTCAAGATGAGTAATTGCAAGGCTGTGTCAATTTCTCTAGTTTATAATGAAAAATTACAAAAAAAAAGATGAATCTAAAGAGACAGATGCTTCACAATATAGAAATTTTATTGGAAACCTATTTTATTAGGATTAAGTACAATTTTAGCCCCTAAGATATAGGCCGAACATTTTATTCGTCCCACTTTTTTTTGCATTCGAATTCGTCCCTAAGGTTCAACTTGATTTTAAAATTGTTCTTCGAACAATTATACCCTCACTCGCTGATCACCAATAAAAGCACCAAGCACTTTTTAGTAATTGTGAACACCGAGGAGCAGCAGATGACTTACATACTCCACCCATTCAACCAACACAAAAACAATAAAAACCGAATTCCAAACACAATTCACATAACCAAGCCTTATAATCTTAAAATTCACAATTCTTCTCCAAAGTGATTCACATCCTCAATTACAAATTCATGAAATTAACAAAATTCTGCAATCAAATAATAAGCAGCACTCAATAACTAGGTAAAAATTAGGATAAATTACTAATGAAATCCATGAATCTTTGAAGCAAATTCAATGTAGAAATTAAGAGTATCAAAATATCTTACCAGTAAGGATAAGGGAAACGGTGGGCAGAAGCGGGACAACAACCACGACAAAGATAGTGGGTAGAGACAGAGTAAAGAGGCGAGTGGCAAAGATGCTGAAAGACGAACACGAAGGTTTCGTTGTTGCATGTCATACTTTACCACAACGATAGCGTGCATGGTTGATTTTTGTTTCCTTGACAAGGGTTTCGGCGGGAAAACCCCAAGTTGACACCAAAGATGGCATTAACACGAACACCGACAAAAACGGTGGCACAGTTTTGATGGACACTGATGAAGTCGTTCCTCCACAAGCCAAGAGATCTGCGATGCTTTCATCCCATGACTCAAACAAGCTGGTGTTTGGGCAGCCGACCTACGATGGAGTGATCGCCGGGAAAGTGTCTGATCGAAAGTAAAAGCAGGCAAAGAGGCAAAGGGCATTGGCGTCGATGGTGCAGGTGAGCAGGAAGGGCATGCCATTCGAGGAAAGGGAGAGGGAGAGGATGATCAAGAAGGCGTATAGAGAGAGAAGATGACGGAGCTGAAGATGAAAGGACGACATACAAGCTAAGGGTAAAATCGTCTTTTAAAAAAAATTTCTCGAAGGATGATTTTAAAACCAAGTTGAACTTTAGGAACGAATACAAATGCAAAAAAAGTTTGGGACAAATAAAATTTTTAGCCTATACCTTAGGGACAAAAATCGTACTTAACCCCTTTTATTATCTAACCACAACAAAATCGGACATTGTGTATACAACAAGTCTACTATCAAAATTCATGCAAAAACCAAGTCAAAAGCACTATGGATCTGCAAAAAGAATCTTAAGATATCACAAGGCACAAAGGGATATGACATTCACTACAAATCTACTGAATATCTAAAACTTTTTGGATATATTGATAATGTTTGGACAAACTCCATTGATGACATGAAAAGCACTCCTGTATATGCATTTACACTAGGATTTGGAGTATTCTCTTGGGTATCAAAGAAATAAGAAACTGTGGCTCAATAATCTCTTGAAGCCGAGTATGTTATAGCCAAAAGCTACCAGTCAAGCAATATGACCAAGGAAAATATTCAAAGATATAGAAAAATAACAAGAAGACCCAACAACTAAGTTGTGTGACCTAACATCTATGTTGTGTGGTAGCAAATCAGCAATAGCAATGATAAACAATCGAGTCCATCATAGTTGAATCAAGTATTATTTTATAGGAAAAACTATATTGGAGAAAAAAGAAAAAGATCAAATATTGCAATACATATGAGCAACTAACTTACGTCTACACTAAATCGCTCCCAAAATCAAAGTTTGAACAATTTCTAGAGATGTTTGGAGTTACACAAATGTACATCAAAGAGGAGTATTAATTATATTACACATTTGTGGAAATATCAAGATTTTTATGATAATATTTTGTAAAAATAAATATATAGATATTATATTAAAAAATTTTAAAAATACATAAATAATTCAAGTCTAGAAATATCTAGGATAATAACTAAAAATATTTAAGATAATATATATCTAAGAGAATATCTAGTACCTAAAAATAGGATAAATCACATAAATAAAATTATTTAGCTCAAATTTACACAAACATCTTAAACCAGAATTAATTACACGCCGAATCAAATTGATTTGATTTATGCTATTTACATGTAAATCAAATTGAGTTTATTTTATTTACCATGAAAGTGTTGCACAAATAGTAGTAAATCCAAATCAAGTTGATTCGATTTACTATATATGTATTACACAAGTAGTTGATTCGATTTACGAAATATCCCCATTTGAATTCAAGTAAAATATCAAAAAAATCAAACGAATAAGAATATAAATTCAAATTTTGTATGTGTTTTAGTTTAAATTCCAAAAGATATATACTTTTACAAACTTATGAATTTAAAATAGAACAATAAATAATTTCTAAAAATTCATTAAAAATGTCTTTTAACTCTTTAGCATATAAAAAATCATTACCAGAAATTTTAATGTTGAAAAAGTTATTATAAAGTGTAGTCCTCCAAAATAGTATAGGAGTTAAAACTTAGAATTTTTTAAATTCAGAAGTAACAGATAGTTATACAATATAAAAAGACCAAATATATTTATATAATATGTAATTTAAAAGATAATTAAAAAATTATATCAATTAAATTATCATGTATAGTAATTTGTGAACTTAAGTGTAGAACAAATGCTTTGATGATGTTATGCGTTACTTTTGACTCTGAAAAATTCCAAGTGTAGAACAGAAGTAATGTATAACGTCATCAAGGTGTTGATAGATCTTTCATTGTTTTTGTGTAGCTAAGGCAATGAGTGCCCTTATTGTATATAGGAGCTCTACAACACTTCCAGCAGATAATGCCGGTTTCAGAGCCCAATAATGACGGTTCTCCAACCACTTCAATATGAGGCACTACTAATCTATTAGCGGCGGTTTTAGAAAACTGTTGGAATAATTACTACAAACTAAAATTTTGCAGCGGATTCTTTTTGTGGCGGTTCATAACTGCTGCTATATTCAAAAATAAATTACTTACCCTTTGGCGGCGGTTCTATATAATCTATCCCACCAATTTGTGCATATCTTTTTCAACAACAAGCCAAGCCTTATGATTTTGAATAGATTTATCAGGATTGAGTTTAGTCTTGTATAACCATTTGACTCCAATGACATCTTTATTTGAAGAGCGATCTACCAACTTTCATGTGTTATTCTTAATAATCTTGATTTCTTCTTCTATTGTATTTTTCTATTCTTCTTGCTTTTCTGCTTCTTCGAAGTTTTAGGCTCGATCTTAGCAAAATTAGATGTTTCGTATACATCTTGTAGAGGTCTCATTTTTTCTTATATGAGAATCAGTGGTTGCTCTACTGTTGGAGTAGTTGTACTTGCTTTTTTACGTTCTTGTTCTTCTAATCTTGCAAGTGGTTGTTGTGATACTTCAATGCTTTTTTTTCTCAACTTTTTCATCTTCCCAGTTCAATGAAATATATTCGTCGAACTTCACGTCTCGACTGATTATCAATTTATTTGTTTGCAAGTTATACACATGATATCCCTTTGGTTGTGCACTATATTCAACGAAGATTTCTTTCTCTGTCTTCTCATTGAGATATTTTTTGTGAGAATGTGGACATAACATAGACATTCAAAGACTCTTAGATGCTTTGCATAAGGCATTAGTCAACTCCATACTTTAATTGGAGTTTTATTTTCTACTACCTTCGTGGGACAATGATTTAAAAGGTATACTACTATGTATACAGTTTCTGCCCAAAAGATGTTTGATAGATTTTTCTCCTTAAGGATCAAGCGTGCCGTCTAGATCTCTATCATAGTTCTATTTTTTCTCTCACATACTCCATTTTGCTTAGGAGCATATCCAACTGTGAGTTGATGCTCAACACTCTCTTCTTCACAAAATTTATTAAATTTCTTGAAAATGTATTCAGTTCCTCTGTTGCTACGAAGTACGTTGATGTTACAACCACTTTGCTTCTCCATGTATTGTTTGAATTTCTTGAAAATGCCAAAACCTCTGATCTTTCATGTAGGAAATATGCCTAGTCATCTTAGTATAATCATCAGTGAAGAGAATGAAGTACCTATTGTTACTGAGTGATAGTGTTTTCATCGGTCCACAGATATCATTGTGAACTAATACAAGTATCTCTTTAACTCACTAAATTCTTCTAGAAAGAAAATGGTTGACAATATTATTTTTGAAGTAATCATCCTTTACAAGATTGATTAATCTCTGTAATGTTTGATGGATTCCTCATTAGTTGTTTATGGTGTAGTAGCTTTAATCCATGAAAGTGAAAATGACCAAAGCTTCGATGCCACAATCATAAATAATCTTCTTGTGCATTTAATAAAGTTTCCATGATGTAATTCCATCTCACTGAAAAACTTTTATTTTTCATCTTTACTATTGCTAGAAGTGTTTTAGTTTTTCTGTCACTTATGGTGCGTAAATCTTGATCGCAAGTTCTTAACATGCTTAAAAGGAAAAACTTTAACATGCGTAAAACTCTTGTGGAGGAAATTGGAATGGAACAAATAGATCACGAGTTTTTAAGAGATAATGCTCTTAGTCTCTTAGCAACAGGAAGGGATGCAATTAGTTCAGGTCTCAATTGGTTTTACTGGCTAGTTTCAAACCCATCCTCTTGTTGAAGCCAATATCATTGAAGAAATCAGAGCAAACTTTATACACAAGGAAGAAAATTGGTTCATCATTTCAAGGGTAGAAAATCTTAACAAGCTAGTTTACCTGCATGGAGCTTTGTGTGAAGCATTGAGACTTTTCCCTCCAATTCCTTTTGAGTACAAATCTGCAGTTAAATCTGATATACTCCCCAGTGGGGATCGTGTTAATACAAATACTATGGTAATTTATTGTCAATATGCAATGGGAAGAGTGGAACAAACATGGGGAGAATATTGCTTGGAGTTTAAGCCACAAAGGTGGATTTCTGAAAAGGAAAGAAAGATACACATACCATCTTACAAGTTCATAGCTTTTCAAGCAGGCCCAAGAAGTTGTTTGGGTAAAAATATAAGCTTTGTTCAGATGAAGATCATCGCCATTGCTTTGCTATGGAATTTTCAATTTGAGGTGGCGAAAGGGAATAATGTGTCTCCATGTCTTTCTGTTGTTCTTGACATGAAACATGGCTTGAAAGTCAAGGTTACTAAAAGAGGTATTATTAATTAGATTTAGCATTTAGGGGCATCTATATATGGTATGGACTCCACTATTGTACGGACATTATATATCATCTTGTCATCTGTATAGGATAAATAAGTGAAAAAGTAATTAGCATATCATCAGCTGATGCATGTATTGACTATATTCATCATCTTTTCAATGTCTGTAATTGATATCGATCATATATAATATGAAAATAATTATATTATATAATTAGCGTAATTGTCTACTTGTTTTGCATAAATGATTTTATGAAATAGTTTGACATTAGTTTATTGTATTATAAATTTAAATGTTGCAACAAGAATAATATTGATGAAAGAGTAATTTAAATAAATAATTAAAAAAATTTGATAATTATATTATTGATAGTTTAAAAGAGAGGAGAAAGACTAATAAAATTTGAGGGTGTTAGTTCATTTGATTACAATAAATTCTATCATGATCTATTTATAAGTTTCTCAAATTGCTTCATCAATACTACTAGATATTTTTAGGTATAGATATTCTCTTAGATATATATTATCTTAAATATTTTTAGTTATTATCCTAGATATTTCTAGACTTGAATTATTTATGTATTTTTAAAATTTTTTAATATAATATTTAGATATTTATTTTTACAAAATATTATCATAAAAATTTAGATATTTTTACAAATATGTAACGTACTGCATAATTTGTGTAACTTCAAACATTTGTTGAAATGGTTCAAACTTTGATTTTCGGAGCGTCTTATTGAAGATGTCAATTAGTTGTTCATTTGTGGTGCAATACTCAATCTATATCTTTTATCTCCAATATAATAGTTCGTATAAAATAATATTTGATATCTATATACTTAATTCTACTATCACTACAAAAAAAACGCTGAATACCGTCGGAGGTTAGTGACGGATTTATCAACTGATTTGGCAATAAATTCGTCAATCGGGTAAAAAAGTTACCTCGGATTTGGTTTCAACGGTAAATTCACCGATAATAATTGGAGGAAAAAAATTGGCGCAATCATTACTGTCAGATTTAGGGGCAAAAAAATCCGACGGTAAGGTAATTAAATGAAATGTGTCGTTTTGGTCACATGCTGTGCATAAATCCGCCAGTAAAATTGACCATAAATTCAAATTTGCAAAACTTCTCCTCTATTTTCGCAATATCATCAACCTTACTACTATCCCCTTTCTCTTTCTCTCTTTCTGTCAACCCCCATCGCCACCATTTGCTATCGTTTCGTTGGTAACCGCCACCCTCACTCACTCTCATCGCTGGTCATCACTGTCACTTAGTCACTGTCACCGCCTCAAGGTTGCCACGTCCTGCACCGCGCTTGTACAACAGTGTCGGCGCCTCCTGCTCCACACTCGTTCATCATCTTTACGATCTCCTCCAATCGATCTTCCCTCATCGTCGCTGCGTCTAACGAAATCGTCAACGTAACAACACCAGCAGCATCTTCGCTGCTCATCGTTGCTGTCTCCCGCAGCTTTGCCATCGCCACCTCGTCATGGTATCCTTTGTTCAAAAACGTGTAATGAGCTTATTAGCTTTGTTAATGCTAGTTGTTTCACTTGATTTTTGGTAGCCTTGACAAGGTATCTTGACAGGATATCGAATCGAACTTGTATCAAGATCTTAAGTATCGCAGAGCAGATACAACTCCTCTGAAAAAGAGTGGGCTCGATCCGAGAATTACTTAGCGTTCATGTCGAAATATATGAGTTGCTAGAATAGTGGCAAATAATAAAGAATTGCAATAAAGTAGATGAAACTTTAAAGTTGAAATTGAAAGAAAACAAAATACTTGAAGAACAGAAGTAAAAAATAGAATGCGTAAAGCAAATAAATGAAAAGAAACGAAAAAAGAAAATAAAAGAAAAACAAATAAATATGGACTTCCAACACTCACATGCACTTGTGCTCCATGTTCTTCCATTGCATCATGGAGACTGAAAATTTTGGCGAAGACTTATGTGTGACAATCTAGTGTTTTTGAAGAAGTCTTACAACTCTTTTAAGTTTCTACTATTTATAAATCATGGAAATAGTCTTACCATGGAGCATATTGTCCATGATCTTACTTCTTCTTTTTTCTCATCCATGATCTTGCCTTGACTATGAAGAATTTTTACTCCCAAATTTTGACACTCACATCTTTTTTGGTCTTCAAGTCCTACGTTTCTTTAGCATGCTCTTCAATTTTCGCACCCATGTTCTCTACTCAACTTGAAGGTCGAATAATAAGCTTTAGTGATCAAGAAAAGACAATAACTACCTTTTGACTTTGACGCTCTTTGTACCATCTTTTTTTTTACTTCAGCTTACCCGTTTTTATTTCTGTAGTCGAAACACCGCTTCTGTTGTCGAAACCATTGACAGCAAAACACCCTATTGTTAAAAAAAATTCATTTTTTGTATCAACACTAGCTTTGATGAATCCTTAGTGTATTCAATTGTTAGATACTTTAGGATTAAATTTGGATAGTAAATTAATAGTATCTTTTCTATTATCTTTTTATTTGGCAAATCATTTCCAAACTTTCATTTCAGTTATTGAGCTCATTAATATTGTATAGTAATTTTTTATTTTCATATTTGTATATGACTTTCTTATAGATTGGAAAAAGATAATGTTAACCTTTGTGTCAGCTCACTACTATTATTGCTCCAAGTTTTTTCATAATTTCTTGGTTGATAATATTTCTCCTATCTTTGAGAAATTTATCTTTGTCACAGTTTGTTGGAGGAAGCATAAAGTAATATAATTTTTTTGTTGTTCTTCCTTTAATTTCTTTATTTCTATAGTAAAAAATGTTGGTTGATTCTCTAGTATGGTGAACTTTTCGTGGACAACCTTCCACCAATTTTGTGTTTATAGAAAAGTTTTCATTTAAGAATGTTAAGTCTCATAATGTCTTTTGAATAATCTGGGCATGAGAATACTTATAGTTGCATTGAGATAGTTAAGGTTATGGAGAAATTTGTTAGAATGAGTTAGAATATGGTGAATATGTATAATTGAAAAGCTATGAAAAAATATTTTATGCCCAATAAATGATGGATCAAACATACTTAGGTACCACCGATAATTTTATGAAATAGTTTGAAGTTGATTTTTTGTATTATTATAAACTTGAATATTGTAGCAAGAATAATAACAATAGTTTTGATAAAGAAATAATTTAGATAAATAGTTGGATAAATTTGATAGTTATATTATCGATAATTTAAAAGGGGTTAAGATATTCTAAAATAAAAAAGTTGATTAAATGATGAATTCATCACTCTTAAATTAAGATAATAAAACATATATTTTATAAAAATTACAAAATTAATTATGATTAACTATTTATTTTACTATTTTATTAACTTTCTCATTTTAAAGAATCTAAATTCGTTTAGAAGAAAGAGTACAAAAATTAATGAGACTTGAGTGTGTTAGCTCACTTGATTATAATGAATTCTATCCTGACCTATTTATAGACTCTTGAAATTGGCTAATCAATATACTTCTAGATATTTTTAAGTATTAGATATTATTTTAGATATTTTTAAATATTATTTTTTATATTTTTAATAATTAAATTATTTATTTATTTTCTAAATTTTTCTAATCATCTTATTTAGATAATTATTCTTATAAAATATGATTATAAAAATTTAGATATTTCTATAAATGTGCAGTATAATTAATATGCAGGAATAATGTGACAAACTAACAAACTTTAACAAATGATAGATTATATAACATGCGAGAGACTTTAACTACAGATTAAATAACTGAAAATATTTTAGAAATGATAAAAAATCAGTCTAAAGCTGATTATGAGTTTATGAATTTAAATAATTAGATTAAGACCTGTGTAAAAAATTGTATTCTATAATTATTATTAATATTATTACAAATTTAAAAGTATTATATTGAACTAATTTATTTGATTGAATAATGGACTTATTTGCCTAATATAATTAAATTAAAAAAAATAATTTTATCTTTTATTGGTATAAATATTTTTTTATAAATGAATCACATGAATTTAAAAATAATTGGAATTGAGAATGCAAAAAATATAATATAACATTATAAATAAATTTTATTAATCATGACATATATTTGAATATATATATATATATATATATATATATATATATATATATATATATATATATATATATATATATATACAAAGTAAATGTAGATGTTATCTATTGTTTCTATTTTTACTTTAAATCTCCTAATAATAAAAACACCCAAAATAAAAAATTTCATTAAAAAAAAATTATAGCCAGCTTTATTAATTTTGGATTTTTAATTATTTTTTATTCTACTCTTTTTTCTTTCTTTCTCCTAACACCATTCTTAACATGACTACAATTTCAGTTCAAGTCTTTAGTCCATTTTATTTGTTATTCTCGTTAGCCACTCTGGCTAACTTCTATATCATAAATTTTAAATACTAAATTTTAAACCCTTCAAACATTAGAAAAACTAATTTTAATATTAAAAAATTAAATAAAATAATTGGCATGTGCATGATCATCCTACCCGCTGGCACTCCTCTGATTGATGAGCAGTACTTGTCAAGTGTGAAAATGCATATCCACCATAAAATTTTGGAAGCAACCTCTCAAGAAATGTGGAATAACTGGAACCGGTAGATCTCATTTAAACTATTTATTTAAATAAATAGTAACATTATTTTAGTTGGTATTATTTCCACATCATAATTAATGAGCTTGTATACGGAAACATTTTAGGTGAGGCAAAGTATAGTATTGGCATTTCAGTCCGTCAGTGTCTAAAAAGCATTTAAATTTAACTTAAAAATATTTCAATGATTTATGACGTGAACACAATGTATGTGGGGTGTATTGTGTGGGGCTTTAATTGGTTGGATCAGTGAGTATTTTTTATACTAGTTAAAATCAAATTTGCCCCAACGGTTGTGCATTTTTTATTAGCAGTACAAAACACTTTTTTTTATAATTAAAATTTTTTTTACTATAAAATTTGAATGACGTTTTAATTTTTATAATTTTAAAAATATTTTTATTATATATTACTATTATACAAATATAAAAAATTAAAATATCAAATATTTTTATATTTCACATTAAAATCACTGATCTAAAAAAAATTTAGCCACAAAATATTGTACAAATGCAGTCGTTTAAGCATAATTATAGTTGTACTAATCATATTAAGAAGTTGCACATGGGTAGGAAATGCATCACTAATATTGGTATAAATGCGTGGCCACACCTTTCAGAGCCAATGACACCATTTCAATGACGGCCAACCAATGACTCAACCAATTTTGGTTCCAATTTCGGTGACAAACAAGTGCGTTATCACACGACGGCAGCCAATTTTGTGAGCCTCATCATCAACGCAAGCAGGATTCAGCTAACAGACCTCACCTCGCCGTTTATGCACTCAATGGTGAAATCATAAAACAAATTCAAATCATCCATTATTGGTGACCTACGGACCATTACATGTTGCAATCGTTACTACCATCAGAGCCGAACTGCCCACTAATCTCTCTCATTTGGAAACTGGACATATAGCTGTATTTGTTTATGAGAATATGAGAATAAGATATTGAGAACAAAGATAAAAAAATAGAAATAAAAAATTTTGTATTTTTATATTTTGTTTGATAATGAGCTAAAACAATTATAAAAATTCAATTGATTTTTATTTTTTTCATCCAAAAAATTTGAAAAAAAAAGACAATAATAAAAAATATAATTATAAAAAATAAATAAAAAATAAAAATATTTTTTGTTAATTTTTTTATTATAATAAACACAAAATATACTAATTCATTAGACACGATGTTTCTGTTTTATAAAATACAAGTTTATATCTTTATATTCCGATTTCAATGTCTCATTATGTAAATAAATGCAACCTAACAGATTTTTTGATATCACAAATGGAGTTACAATAGTCATTCAGGCTCCGAATAAACGATAAAAAAAATGAAAACCTGATCGTACCTGGAGTACTGAAACACTATTGTCATAGCTTGTCTCACTTAAAATGTGCTTGCTCCTTCTCTCTCTTCAAAAAGATTTTTAAAAAAGATTTTAAAAATTTTAATAATTTTAATTATAAAATAAATATTAGTTAAATCAATAACTATCATTAAAATATTAATATTTTTAAAATACTTAAATTTTTTTCTATAACTTAAATATGTAAAGATTATAATTATATTATTATAGAAAAAATTTTAGATATTCTATGCTATTAATCTTAATCATCAAATTTATATATAATTAAAATCAACGATTAAAATATTATAACATTGATATTTTTAAAATACTGAAAACTCTTTTTTATAGGTCACCACAATTCAAATATATATTATCTTAACATTAATATTCACTTAAATGATAAATTACAAATAAAATTGCTATAAAAATGAGTAACTGTATTATAAATTTATTTCATTAAATGTGAATTAAAAAATTATTTTTTCTAATTAAGTGTCAATTTATATGCGGGATTTGATTCTTGTCTTAAATGTGAAAATTTTTAAATTTTAAATAAAATATTACAAGACCAATAGTTTTAGTATAAAAAATTGATTAATATTGATTCAAATATAAAAGGTGTCAGTCACCAAAAAAAATATAAAAGGTGTTAATCATCTAAATTTATTTTAAATCAATTATCCTAGTTATCTCAATGACAATAAAAAAAAAGCACGTAAGATCAACCATCTCATTGAGATACGTAATAATAATTCTCAACTTTAATGGATGGATACAAGTGTTACTGTGTTAGTTGAGGTAAGTGCTAATTCAGCCTAGATATTCTTATCTAGATCAGAAGTGTTAGATTTAAATTTCATTACTATTTTTTTTAAATTCAGCCTAGATATTTATGAAAGTAGATTAGTGAATAGTTATGTAGAAAGTAGCTAATTTCATTCCTGTAATTAGAAGTCTCGTAGTGTAAATTAAAACTAATAATTGTAGTCAGTTGAGCATAGTTAAATGATGTATAAGAATATTTTTACTTTGTTTATTTTTTCTTTATATAGTATTATCTTCATGTTTAGAAAGCGTTATGTGCCTATATAAATTTATGATCAAAGGAACCGCATCATGCATATATATATCACACATCACTCAAAGCAAGCCCTCGAAATAAGGCCAAATCTTGATGGACTCCTTAGATTTCATTGTCATTTTTGTAGCCATTGTCTCATTCTTCTTCATCCGCACATGGCTGTCCAATAGAAATAACCCCGTAATTGATTGGCCCTTCTTTGGTATGCTACCAGCACTTTTATGTCATCTATCCAATATCCATGATTATGCAACCACTGTTTTGAACCACTATGGAGGTACTTTCATGTTCAAAGGTCCCTGGCTCACAAACCTTGACTTTCTCATCACCGTTGACCCTATGAATGTGCACCACATTACTAGCAAGAACTTTGACAACTACATTAAAGGGCCTAAGTTCTATGAGATTTTTGAAATCATGGGAGATGGCATCTTTAACATCGATTCCGACAAATGGAAGCGCAACAGGGACACACTACACTCGTTGTTCAAACGAAACTCCTTTGAGAGTTCATTTGTGAAAACGATTCATAAGAAGCTCGAGAGTTGCCTGGTTCCACTTTTGAATCATGCATCGGAACTTGAAACCGTTGTGGACTTGCAAGACATCTTTCAGAGATTCACCTTTGACAACATCTGCTCCATAGTGCTGGGCTTCGATCCTAACTCCCTTCCTAACAAGCTCATCGATGAGTTCCCGGAAAATGCTTTTGAGACAGCTTTCAACAAGATGGAAGATGGAATGTTCTACAGACACATTGCCCCAAGATTCTTGTGGAAGCTTCAAAAGTGGCTCCAAATTGGACAAGAGAAGAGCTACGGTGAATGTGGAAAAATAATTGACCAATTCTTGCATCAATTTATATCATCCACATTCCAAGAGCAAAACAAATTCAACTACACCAAAGATGATGATGAATCGAACTTTAACATGCTTAAAGCTCTTGTAATGGAAAGTGGAATGGAAACAATAGAGCCCAAGTTTCTAAGAGACAATGCACTTAATCTCTTAGCAGCAGGAAGGGATGCCATAAGTGCAAGTCTCAGTTGGTTTTTTTGGCTGGTTTCAACCCACCCTCTTGTTGAAGCCAAGATCCTTGAAGAATTTAGAGCAAACCTGATAACCAAGGAAGAAAATTGGCTCATCACTTCAAGGTTAGAAATTCTTAACAAGCTAGTTTATCTGCATGGAGCTTTATGTGAAGCATTGAGACTTTTCCCTCCACTTCCTTTTGAACACAAATCTGCAGTTAAATCTGATATACTTCCTAGTGGGGATCATGTTAATGCAAATACTAGGATACTTTACTCTTTGTACTCAATGGGAAGAATGGAACAAATATGGGGAGAAGATTGCTTGGAGTTTAAGCCAGAAAGGTGGATTTCTGACAAGGGAAGTATCATACAGGTACCATCTTACAAGTTCATAGCTTTCAATGCAGGCCCAAGAAGTTGTTTGGGTAAAAATATAACCTTTATTCAGATGAAGATCGTCGCCATTGCTTTGCTGTTGAATTTTCAGTTTGAGGTGGTGGAAGGGCATAATGTATGCCCCTGTCTTTCTGTTATTCTTCACATGAAACATGGCTTGAAGGTCAAGGTTACTAAAAGAGGTATTAATTAGATTTAGGGGCATCTTCTATAATCTATATGATATGGATTCCATTATTGTACGAACATTATATATCATTTTGTCATATGTATAAGATATATAATTAAGTGAACAAGGAATAAGCATATCATGAGCTAATGTATTTCTTCATCATCTGTATTTGATATTGATATTGATATTGTTATATATAATATGAAAGATAACTATCATATATATTATTGGTGTAACTATCTTCTATCTACTAGTGTTGATGGAATACACGAGAGGTGTTATCCTAGATTAAGTAAGAATGCCTTGGACATCATATTTTTATCCAAAATTTTAAATTAATGAGTTTATGGGTCCTTTATATTATATTATTTTTTTACTTGATCCATTTTCAACTGTTGTAAGACTTCATTTCTTATACTTTATATTTTAACATTTTGTTATGGTACAATTATTTTTTCTGTTTGGATATATAACAGTTTAGAATATGTAATTTTGTTTATAGAATATTTAATTTATTTCATTTAATAATACTAAATCTAAATCAAACATCATATATATAATCTATTGTTTCTCATAATTTTGAAAAGAGGAGTGCTAGGAGCCAACAGATTTTGTGAGTTGTAGCCATTAATTAGTCATTAATAGTGCATTTAATGGTATGAAATTTTATCTAATGGTAGAGAATCACTCATTTTTGTTTTGCTAGCTAAGTGCTTGCCAGATTTTAACAAATCTGCTGCCCCCTAAACTTTCCCTTTTGAAAAAGCATGGCAATATAAGATCAAGATATATGTCATACTTTAGAGGGTCACTATAAATTTCCACTAGAGGCCATTTTTTAGAAAAGAAAAAGTTTAAGAACTAACAAGCAATTTTAATTCATATTAGACAGCACTACTTTTAGCTACTAATTCAATATTTTTAGTCCAGTATTCTAATAATATCGTATTTTTAATCAACAATTTTAAATAATAATTGTATTAGTCCTATAACACTGATGTTTTAGAAAATAAAAGGCATTGCAAAAGATAGTTTGTTACAAAAAGAAACGAATAGAAAATAGGCTATGGTGGGATAGATGTCGCTTACAAAAATGTGGCCTAATTTGCAGAAGTGTAGAGTTTGTAATTATGAATGTCCATTAGATAACGTTTGTTTTGAGGTATTGAGACAGAGATTGAGAGATTGAGACTCAGTATCGTGTTTGTTAGTTCAGAGACTGGTACTAAAGTTTCTGTCTCTGTCTCTAAAATTTCAGTATTTCAGTACCTCTAAAAAGTAGGGACACAGAGGACTGAAATTTTTAGAGATGGAGACTGAAACTTTAATAACATGAGCAATGCTAGGGGGCCAGCAATTTTTGTGATTGTTAGCCATCAACTAGCCATCAATGATGATTTGATGGTGTGAGATTGGTGTGAAATTTCATCCAATGGCTCACCTTCCTCTGCTGGTTACATGCTGGCCAAAATTCAATAAAACTGCTGGCCCCCTAGACTTTTCCTAATAACATTTTATACCTAAAATACTTTCATTTCAATTAATTAATTTCAATTTTACCCTTTGTGCAAATTAAATTAGAGTTTTATTCTTGTTTCAATTCCTATCTCCTATTTTGCACCAAACAAAATATTGAGATTTATTTCAATCTGTATCTCTTAGTCTCTGTCTCTCAGTCTCAGTCTTTTTGTCTCTGTTTCTCCACCAAATACCACCTTAAGGCACGCTTTTGAAGTGCGACAAAAGAGCTACTTTAAAGTACCAGCTGCGTAGCTTATGATTGAGGGAAAACAAAAATTTCTGTGGTGTTTAACATGAAAATCATTGTTATGGTAACTAAAAATATTTGCCTAACTTATTAAAAAAATTAAAAATTAATATTTAATTTTAAAATATAAAAATAAATAATTATTAAATATTTAAATTTTATCATAAAAAATAAATTAAACAAAAATTAAACACTAAATTAAGAAAACCGTAAATTTATATAACAGAGGCAATTATTGATAGAAGCATGTATGTTCCAGCATCAACGGTTTTCTTGTCTTAAATCTATCTGTGGATTGTGATTGTCGATGCTTCTACATACTTCCCCCATTATGCAATTGCTGTATGCATGTCTATATCAAATATTATTAATACGAAAATCTTTGAGCTAAAATTGGGGTCAAAGATAGTTATAATTTGTTTATTTGTATTTAATCATTACTGTTAAAATAAATATATAAAATATCAAATATAATAAATACATAATTATAAATATTATACACATAAAATTATAAATATTAAATTAAATAAAATAATTTTAAATTACTGTCTCCATATATAATATTCTATCAAGAAGGAGGATAAGAGAAGAAAAAATCAAATTAATTAAGCATGCATGGGAATTCAACGTTCCTTTGTCCGTTATCGGGAGCAGGATGGCCAGATATATGCATGCACTTCAATCATAAAATCTTTCAAAGCCAACAACTTCTGAAGATATTAAATATGTGGGGTCATGCATGATTGAATATCATTACTTAGTTATTTAAATGAGCAAGTTATTACATTTCCATGCAGTAGGGGTAGGGATGACAAAGCCTTTGCGACTTTGCGTCCCATCCATTACCGCCGTACCACAATCATTAAAAAATAATTGGTGGCTTAGCCAAGTGTGAATCAATTTGGGATGATAGAACCGTGGGTTTATTTGTTTGTTTAAATAAATATTAAAAAGTTTAAATTTTGTTTTTTTGTATGTAGTAATATATTAATTAATAATAAATATTTAAATATTAGATTCATGACAAATTAATTTTTTTGTATGTGGGATCTAAGAATACTGGCGACAATATATAAAAATTATGGATTAAAGATGTTAATTCAATTTGATTAGGCTAATAATTTTTTTTAAAGAGGTGTTTGTATTTTTTAAAAGTTTAAATTCCTTATTTTGTGTTTGGTAAATAAAAAAAATCATGTGTTTGTATTTGTAGTTTTTAAAAAATCAAGATACTTTTGAAAGTATTAAGGTAGAATTTTTTAAAGTTGACTTGTATTTTTTAAAATTTAAAAGTCTAATATAATCTTATATGTTAAACGCTCACATTTATGTCTATTATAGTATTTTTAAATTTTAAAAGCTATTTTATCAAACACAATTGTTATTGCTTGTATTTATTAAAATCTATTTTTAATTTTATTTATCAAATATAAATATTACAATTTTTAAAAAATTATCTTTTAAAAATTAAAGTTTATAAATTATTTTTAAAAAATAAAACATTTATCAAACTAAGCGTAAGTGATAAAGCTCCTTAACTTAGGCTATCTTAGTAAGTGTATATATATGTCCAAGCTATTATTCATTGTCATCCTTTCAATCAATCTATATATATATATAGAAAAAATATAAGAAAATATAAGAAAATAATAGAAAAAAATATATTCTTTCTTAAACACTCTTTATTAAATAAAAAATAGAATATTTCTTATCAATTAATAAATTTTAACTCTCAATTTATTAAATTTTAAATTAATAATTTAAATTTAAAATTTAAAATTTATAATTTATAATTTAAAATTTAAGAATTAGAATTTAAAATTAAAAATCTAAGATTTACACTTTAAAATTAAAAGAATAATGTATTCTTCCTTTTTCTAGAATACACTAGGATTTGTTCAAAAAGTGATGCAAATATTAAATTTCAAAATTTCATAACCACTATAATTACTATAATCATAACTACTATAGAATTCACCTCTCCTTCTCACATATCTCTCTTTCTCTCTCTCTATATATATATAAGAAATTTTATAAATCAGCTAGTTTTCACAAACTTTAATCCATAGTATTTTTATATAATTGTATTTAGAGTTAACAACTAATTCTGCATCCAAAAAAATTTGGCATTGACAAAAAATATCTTTAAAAGATGATATTGACAAAATAGTCTCTGAATGATTTAAAAATATAATTAAAAATAATCAATAAATATTATATTTTTTAAATAATAAAAAAAATTTGTATTTAGCAAATGACTTATTTATTTAATCTAAAATTTTTATAATAAAATTTGAATAAATATTTAAAATGTGCACACAAAAATTAAGAACAAAATTTGATCTTTAGAATTTTTTTTTAAATTTAGTCATTCACAATAAAAAAAAATTAAAAAAATTTACTTGACATAAAATTACCAAATTTTAAAGATGAAAATATTTTATTTTTCTATATACTTTTCAAAAAATTGCATTAAAACTATGATATCTAAAGTCATTTTTTAAAATATATATTTAACATTTAATTCTTTTTGTTACATTTTTAAATTTTTTAAAAACTTATTTATCATTAACATCTTTAAAAATTATTTTTGTCAATAATATAAATTTTTAGGTATCATTATTTTAATAATTTACTCTTGTATTTATGTTGTTAAACTTTTAGACACATAAACTAGTATATTTTTATCCCAAAAAAAAAGTGTGAGATACAATAAAACATTAGGCAAAAATATTCCAAAATTATTTGAAGTTTTAGATTACTATTAGAATGATTTGATAATATTATATGTAATAAGTATAAATAGTATATACATAAAATTATAAATATTAACTTAAATAAAATACGGGCCTGCTACACATACAAGCTTACAAGTTGGCCCAGCCCAAATACAACTCACGCGCATGAAGAGAGGTTACATAGAGCGTCACATTCACGCGCTCAACACTCAAACGGTTACGTATACTACGAGTTATGACAGACTCTTCCACTTCTTCCACTTCTTCCACTTCCCAAAGCGATTCGAAAAGAAGGAAATCCCTCCATTTTCGAGCGAAAATCGACGTTCAAAATATACAACTCGTTGTTCGAAACCTCCATCAAAACACCATCAAACTCTCCATCAAGAATCTGAAGAGAAAACAAAGCAACAAAACTCAACGTAAGTTCATTAAGATTCGTGTATATTTTCCAGATTACAAACTACGTTTTACCTTTCTTCTACGTCGTTGTTCTAGGGTTTACTGTTATTCTTGTTTCTTTGTTACACTGTTCTTCTACGTTGTTGTTCTAGATTTTTGGGGCTATATTCCGTAGATTGGGGGGTGTATACTGCTTGACCTTGTAATGTGGCTTGATATTGAAGCATGTTTGAGTGATATCTGACTAATATATATGGATGTATCTGAATAATATCCATGCGTGTATCTCACTGTTATCAATGGGTGTATCTTGTTGTTATCTTTGGGTGTATCTGACTCATATATATGGGTGTATCTTACTGTTATCAATGGGTGTACTTTATTGTTATTAATGGGTATATCTGACTCATATATATATGGGTGTATCTTACTGATATCTTTGGGTGTATTTTTCATTTCAGAGAAAATGGCAGCAAGAAACCAAACAAAAGACCTTAAGTGTGCCACACATCTCCTGAGTGATAAGTTCAGAAACATGACTGAGGAGAAGAAGGCAATTGTGAGGGATCTCGGATTCGATGGGTTGATGCACATCCCACCACTAAGGGTGGATCACCAACTCTTAAGGGAGCTGGCAAACAACTTCAAACTTGGGGAGAACAGACTGAAGACAGGATATGGTTCTTTCCAAATAACACCAAGAAAAATAGGTCATGCACTTGGCATCAATGCAACAGGTAACTAGCTTAAAATTATAGGTGTATATTAAGTTGTTGCTTGGGTCTATTTAAGTTGATGCTTGGGTGTTTTTGAACCGACTTGGATACTTTGTTGTCTTCCTTTTTGTAGGAGATCTATTTCCTGAGAAAGTTGAGTATAAGAAACTTTCTGATGATGACAAAATAATTTATAGAAGATTCCAGGGTAAGACCCTCAAAAGTCTTACTGATGAAATGATGGAAATCGGCGTTGGCAACGAAGAGGAACGCCTGATGTTCAAGAGGATATTCATCCTCTACATACAGATGGCGTTCCTTTTGCCAACGACGATAAACAAAATATCGCCCGTGCACCTGGCCCCAATTTTTAAGATGGACGGCATATCAGAGAGAAACTGGGGGGGCATGTTTTGACCTTCATGGTCAAGGGCATCACAGACTACCAGGAGAAGAAGAAGAAGAAATTAAATAATGGCTGCCTCTTTGCCCTCATGATAATCTACTTTCATCTTTCAAAAAACAAAGGCAAGAACAGGACTCAAAGACCACCAAAGCCTTGGATTGCCAACTGGACTAAGGAGCAGTTGGTGGAAAGAATGTCTGCAGAAAGACAGGAAATTTTGGTAAGTAAACATAATAAGTTGGGTGTATTTTATTTACCTGAATGCTGCTAACTAAAATATCTCATGTTTCAGGGGATTCTGAAGATAGCAGAGACAAGAGAAAAAATGAAAAAAAAAGAAAAAAAAAAGAAATTAAAAAAACAAAAAAAGGAAGGCGAGTCCAACTTCGTCTTCGGAGACAGAAACTACTGACAGTGACACTTCTACCTCTGAGTCTGAGGCTCAAGAAGACTCAGAGGATTCAGGAAGAAAACACCCCAGCAAAAAGGGGAAAAAGTAAGAACCATACTTGGGTGTAATTTCTTTTTCGAGTTGGGTGTATTTTGTTTGATCACGTTGGGTGTATGTAGTTTATTAAGCAGCGTGTGTTTCGTTTGCTACGTTGGGTGTATATTTAATATTCAGTTGGGTGTATCTCGTGAATTCATTTGGGTGTATTTTTAGTATGTTCTAAATGATGATTGTTTGCCTTCCAGAATAGACTCCAGAAAAAGAAAGCAGAGGCAAGAGGAGTCAGATTCTGATTCAGAATCTGAATCTGAACCAAGTGATGAGTAATGTCCTGAAATTATTACTCCTTTCTTTTGGCTTCATTATAAAGATTTCGTGTATTAATTGAAGTGTCTATTATTAACTTATAGGAGCGAAGAATCATCACCTGCAGAGAAGGAGAAGAAAAAGAAAAAAACAAAAACAACACCACAAGAGTAAGCACTTCTTTCATTAATATTCTGTGATAAAATTAATTTTTTATTTCTGATTAGTATTCTTTTTTTTCCACCCAGAACACAACAAGAAAAGAAAAAAGTTGTTGTGGAGGATTCACCTCCTGAAGAAGATCAATACTTTGATGGGTACAGTACCTCGTAAGCTATATTACGGTCTATCATCGTAATTATTTTTGTTAACATCTTATTTTATGAATGTAGTGAGAGATATGAAATATCAAGTGACGAAATCGATGAATGGCTAAGGGGAAACGTTGATAAATCTGCTGCAGAGGGGTATGTCTTGCGGGGCTGTGTATTTGAGATTTTGGTGTGTTTTGTTTGCTAATAATTGTATCTTGTTTCGTAGGGAGAACCAAGCTGACCTGCGATCGACAGAAGGTCGCTATGTGTCCTCTGAAATGTAAGAAGCTTTATTATTTAATAAAATCTTGTTATCATGATTTGGATGTATTTTGTGGAACCATTTGGGTTTATTTTGTGGATCAAGTTGGGTTTATGTTGTTTACTAGGGATATTTCGTTTGTTTTGTTGGGTGTATATTATCCATTCGGTTGGTTGTATCTTGTGCATTCATTTGGGTGTATTTTATACCTGTATCTTATTTGGTCTGAATAACATGAAATCTGTTTAGACTACCGACTTTGAACTTGGGAAGTGATGATCCTTCCTCTCAAGGACGCACAGAACAGAGTAGCGTAAACCAGCCATCACAGAGCATGTAATTTCTCTTTTAAATAACCGTTACTTTTGTTCTTCTATTACCTTCTACTTCTAATTCTGTATATATTTTTTTTAGAAAAAAAAGCCCTTTATTATTTTATTCAAGAAAAAAAAGGCAGCAAAAAAAAGCAAAAAATGCAACTATGTAAGTTCTCAAAAAACAAAGCCTGTCTTCTTTTTGAATTGTTCGGGTGTATTTTTTACCTTTTTTGGGTTATTTTAGGTTGAGTCCGACTGACTCGAATATGATGGTTGTGAGGGAACAAACACCGTCGGAAGCGCTTGCAATGTGAGTTTTCCAAGAATATTTCAACCTTATAACCTTATTATTTTCAAAGGCGTTGTTAACCTTTCATTTTTCTTCTTGTTTAGAGTCCCGATCCAGGTTTTTGTGTCGGCATCCCAAACAACCCCTGAGACAGATTTCGAACCAACCCCTATGCTACGGATTGAAGGGACTACAGAAACGTAAGAAATAGTATTGGGTGTATATTTGTTTAGGGTTTGGGTGTATATTTGCTAACAGTTTGGGTGTATATTGTTCCTGATCAATTTTTTTTTTACGCCATGATTAATTTTGTGTAACTGTGCAGCACTCCTGAATCCCCCAAACAACTTCAAGAAACCACACCCACGCTTCCCCCAGCTCCAACTAAAATGTAAGTTCATCAGACTAAAATCAATCTTTGCTTATCATCCGTATATTATTATTCTTACTCTTATTCTTATACATCATGACGCAGTTATCCAGCCGCAGAAGACGCTGCTGCGCTGTTGATGATGGCACGGACAGCAACCTATGTTCCTAAAACAGATTCAGGGATGCCATCATTCAGCCTTAGACTGACTGATTCAAGCCAGGAGGGGGCGTCAACGCAGGAGACAGAAAAGGAAAAATCTCCAGAAACTGCAAGTATGCTAGAACAATTAGACAATTTGGTCCAAAAATTAGCAAGTAATGCGGCGAAGGGAACAAATGAAAGTCCACAAATTCAGAGGGAGACTGGGGGAGAAAGTTCTGCAAAGTTTGAAACTCCAGGGGGAATAAATCAAATTACAGATGATATGAAACAAAAGTGCTACATCTGGGGGACGAGACTGAAGGAAGACGCAAATGGCAATACTGACGAGTATGAGGAGATTTGCACTCTGATTGGCAAAGGAGAATACATTTTGATCAGATCGCACCTTGCATCCCTCCAGGCAAAAAGTGATATAGAATCTCAGGTAATATTAGACTAACATTAATGTTTTTACACCAAAGTAAACTGCAATGTTTATTAATGTAAAATTGATTTCGGCATATATTTCTAGATTGTATCTGCCATCTGCCTCATCCTAAACCAGAAAAATGAAAAGAGGTTTCAGGAACAAATATACTGTCTCCCCCCCCCCCCGATATTATGGTAAGTGTTACTTCTACAAACTTTGGGTGTATTTTCTGCATTGATTTGGGTGTATTTTTTGGGTTCGATTGGGTGTAAGTTGTGTATTTTCAGTATTTCATTTCTTGTTTCGCAATTCTTGCAGAGCATGGCACTTTCGGATCACCCAAAAGGGGAATTCATATCCCCGAAAACGAAAAAGGAATTCAGGGTGGAAACCTACCCGAGTTTCATTCACTTCATAGATAGAAAAAAATTAAGTTCGCATCCATATGTAAGTTTTCGTTTGCTAAATTTGTTAGTACGCTTATTTATTTACTTATATGCCAAATAAAATAACACACTGTTGAAATGTGACAATCCTTCAGATTTTTGCTCCTGTTTGCCACTCGGGACATTGGTGGTTATGGCTAATAAATACAACAAAGCGGAAATGTCAAATACTTGACCCGCTACACAAAAAAGCTCCAAGCGATGAGAGAAAGGGCATTAATAAATTCACTGTAAGTTGCCTCTGTCTTCTTTACTTTAATAGATAGGTCTATTTCGAAGGTTGTGTTGGGTGTATATTCTATATTCAGTTGGGTGTATCCTGTGCATTCATTCGGGTGTATTAATGATTTGTTTTGGTATTTAAGGGATATGTATTTTCAAGATTGATAACATATGCCGGCGGAAAACCTCTGGAGAAAGGCGAGAAGGAAAAGGAAATTAAAGCATCATATGTTAAAATATCAGGCCAAAAAACAAGGTATAAATTTGTGACTCTGAACATTAAACTTTCCTAAATGAGATTTGTAATTTATTTTCTTCATTTTCAGCTATGACTGCGCTATCTACGTTATGAAGTGGCTTGAGTTAATTGAGCCGGAAAACATCAAAAAGGGGAAGTATGAATGGGATAATTGGCCACAGGTAACTGTCTTTAGAACTATATAACTCTGTATTACTTTACTGAATTAATATTGCTGTTTAAACAGAATATACTTTTTAATTGTAGGAGGAGGTGGACCACTATAGAGTGGAGTATGCTTCCCGGATACTATTCAGTGAGATGAATAAACAGAGAGATCGGGCAATTAGAGAGAGTAGTGCTATAAGGCTGTCGAAGCCATCCTCTGTATTATTGAGTCCGTTTTGTCATATTAATTCTGCTGATATAGAAACTGGGTAATCCAACTGCTGCGTAGTTTGTAAATTAAACAAATGATGTAAATATTTGCCAATTATCAACAACTTCTATTCCATGTATATTTTTTCCCATAGTTAAACTATCTATGCTGGTAAACTGTCTGTGATGTATTTAAAAACTGTATTACAGGTGGTAAACGCAAATTATAAACTGTTACACCCAACGCAAGTCTAATAATACACCCAAGATTGCATAAACTATACACCCAACTGTCTGCCCTATACTCAAAATGTATGAATTACATGTACTAAAATATGAAGAAAAATATCAAATGAAATATACACCCATAACCTGCGAATTTTTACAGCTTTTGTTCTATATGTATCTATATATGTGTCTATATGTAAATTGTGAATTAACAAAAATACACCCAAAAGAAACAGTGCTTTTACACCCATATTCTATAAAACTATACACCCAAAGAGTTATCCCCTGCTGCTGGAACCCTGAGCTGATAATTCATAACGTGTCCTTGATATTGGTTGGAATTTGAATGCGCCACTGATGCAGCATCAAACACGTTTATCTGAATATAACACTCACACATTAGCTAAACTATTAACGAGAAAAATAAACTCAATTGCCACAAATTTAAAGAACATTTCCTTGTACCTCGCTTAAAACTTTCGTCTTCTTCTTCTTTGTGGCATTTGCAATCTGTTTCTCTAGCTTTGAACCTAGCCTGTTTTTTGGACGTCCTCTTGTTCGAATCCTTGGCGGGCTTTGAAGCTCGTTAACGGATTCCAAGTTGGCGTCTTCATGGGATAAAGAAGATGTCCCCTTCCTTTTGGTTTTTAATGCTTCCATCTCGGCCATGACGTTATCGTACGCACGGTGCAGAATTGCAGTCAACTCCTCTTATTCGGAGGCAAATTCGCAAATATTTTGCGAACGAAAAATCAATTGGTCGAACCTCTTGCTTCTTGGCTCCATTAGTGGCTCGTCGTGGCTGCTCTTGATGTGTGTGTGTCGCCTCTTTACCTTTTTGCTCCATCGTTCCAGTATATATCTAGGGGACACTTGGCTTACTTGTTCGAAGCTTAACACGCTTAGTGCGTGACGGCACAGTATCCCTCTCGACTCGAATAATAAGCATTGGCATTTTACCTCGGCTGCGACTGAGTCGTAGGTAACAGCGAACTTGTTGAATATTGAGCTGGAAACTTGTTCTCCGACTTCGTATATTGAATAGCCTAGAGCGGAATTCTTTAATCTGGTGATGCAATTCGCCTTTCCTCTGAATTGCGCTTGGACTTCCCTAAACTTTGCATGAGTGTACGCATCTTGAAACTGAGCTTCAATGGAGGATTTGGTTGCACACGGTATGACCGTATGAAAATCTGCAGCGTCTGATTCTCTCTCTGCTTGCTCCCTGCTTTCGAGGCAATTATCGTATTGTTTGACGAACTGAATAAGCGAGCTGTTCCGGGTGATGTACTTGTTAAAAAATGAATGCATGCTCTCGCTCCTTTGTGTGCTTCTCATCCCTGCCCAGAAGTGGTGATCCAGATAGATAGGAACCCATATGTGACGGTCTTCATACAGATCTGCATAATACACCCAAACACAGACTGTAAAATACACCCGAGAGAACATACAATTTACACCTCTGCTGCAGATTTTAAAAACACATTACCTGAAAGCCACTTGTTGTCCGCAAGACCAAAATTTAGCAGAAAATCGTTCCAATTCCTATCGAATGAGTCTTTGCTATGAGAGTTCCAAACAACATGGCTCATTTCTTGTTCGATATCAGCATGTCCCTTATACCCGTTTAATTTGCTTGGAATCTTCTTCATGATGTGCCAAATACACCAGCGGTGAACTGTTGTTGGCATACAGGCCTCTAAAGCCCTTTTCATTGATGCGCACTGATCGGTGAGAAACCCTTTCGGAGCGTTTCCTCCCATGCAACGAAGTCAGCATTGAAATAACCATTTGAATGATTCAATTTCTTCGTTCTTCATCAAATAGCATCCGAGAAGTGTTGACTGACCGTGGTGATTCACCCCGACAAAAGAACCACAGACCAAATTATACCTGAAACAAATTACCATGGTCTAGAATGTAAAATCATTAGGTACACCACAACAAATGCTTCGAATACACCCAATGAAACAGCCAATATACACCTCTGCTGCGGATTCGTAAAAATAAATTAATTTAGCATCATAAACAGGGACAGTTTGTTACCTGTTTGTATTGTAGGTGGTATCGAATGAAATGACGTCTCCGAAATACTCAAAGGCGGCTCTGCTTCTTGCATCGGCCCAAAAAACCAGTTTAATCGATTGATCCTCCTCGAGTTCGAGCTCAAAAAAGAAATTCGGATTCTTCTCTTTCATTCTTAAGAAATATTTCCCGAATTCCTTTGCATCTTCTTGTTCGGAAACATTCCGCACTTCCCTGGTAATGTAATTCCTCACGTCCTTTTCGATAAAGTTTAACTCGCGGTGACCCCCGGCAGCCGCAACAAATGATTGGTAGGTTTTGCTTGGTCTGATACCGGCCTCCTCGTTATTCTCTATCGTACGACGAATGGACATGCTTAGTTCCCTGTGCTGTTTGAGCATCTCTGCTTTGCTTGGACAGCAGGGGTGTGAATGATCCAGCACAACCTTTGAAATGATCCAAGCACCGACATCCTTCAATGTGTGTATATAAATTCTTGCAGGACAGTTTAGACCGGCTGTCGGATTGGTCTTCTCGGTCGGAGATATTTTAGATTTCCATTTTCCCTCTCTGCTACATGTAATCAGTTGATTCTTAATCTCGTTTCCCTTCCTATTTGTGCACCGAACTCTTGTAGAGAAACCTACAGCCTTGGCGTAGTCCCTGTAAAATTTTCCAGCATCTTCAAGGGGGGTAAAGGTCATTCCGACCTTCGGAACAAGCTCGTCATCAACAACCGAGAGAGGCTGCACAATACACCGTGTCAGAACTGTAAATACACCCATAGATATGATTCAAATACACCCAATTATGTCTAATATGATACACCCGAGCCGCAACAACTCAACAACAGAATGACCTTTAAAGCCATAAACTGTAAATACACAGGCTGCAGAATACACCATATCAAAAACTAAAAAAACACCCAATCATGTCTGATATAATACACCTGAACAACAACAACTCAATTAAAATAACAAAAAATCAGTAAAGTGTAGATACACCCACACTTCTAGCTAAAATACACCCAAAGAAGAATTGATCTACACCCGAGCGTCTGCTATAAATTCTAGGTAATTAATCACAACTAATACATTGACGTCTTACTTTCACAATCAATGTTCAGCAATTTTTCAAGTACACAATGCTATACAAATTACTGAAAGAAAATTTATACTAATCCTATGTAAATCAAACCTCAGGAACTTCGTTAGATTCAAATTCATAATCCACTTCGCCTGGATTCAGCTGACAATCTGAGGTTGAATGATCCATTATCTTCAAAACGAGTTCAAACTTTGATTTCAGAAAACAACAAATCAAAATAGAAAACGAAGCTCGAATTGCAGAAAAGGAAAAAGATAACGTAAACGAAGAACATACCAGTGAGAAAACGAGAGGAAAAGAACGATGGAGAAGAAGGAGGGAAGACGCGCGAGAAGAAGAACAACCAAATCTCAAAATAACGAAAACGAAGAAGGAAACAAATATTTTAAATTTGGTAGTTAGATATACGCGGCATGTTATATAGCGCGTGTAATCAACGTACGTGGAGTAGCGCGTATTTTGATTTTATTGTTTAATGAGCTTGTAAAGCATACAAGCCCTAATGGCTTGTATGCAGAGCTTTTCCGAATAAAATAACCTTAAATTAATTTTTCCCCGACATTACTGTTTTATCAAATTAATTCTAAGCACATTTTTCTCCGATCCTTAAATAACATTTGTTTCTATAATGTGACACATATAAAAACCAGTTTTAATTTTTGAATATTTAAAACACATCCAAACAAATTTTTTCCAGGAGGCCAGGACAAACATAATGCCTCAGAGATAAGAATCAGCCATCTCATATCATTTTTTAGAGAAATGTTACATATATAATTTTTTTTAAATCAAATTGAATAATAAGATTTGAGTGAATGAAAATGATAAAAATAACTTTTATTAATATTAGATCATCTTGATTAAATTTAATTAACAAAAAAAAATTGGACGTGTAATATTATTCACGAGACTCTGAAGAAAAGAAACAATTTCATTGGCAGAAAGGGGCAAATTTCAGCCCAAGCCATTAGAGCTGGCCTCCAACCTCAACTATCTAGCTTCACAAAAATTCAACCCTGTCTATGGGTTTTTGACTTTTTGTTGGTCCCGGCCCCTAATGGCTCCAAAAGTTAAGAGGTTGGCCTCTTCAACCCATAGGTTAGCCCCTACTAATTGATAAAGCATTAAAGCTTCTTCTTTTTATGTATGTGCTTGTGGTGGGCAAAAATGTCTTTGCTTAAATACCAATTAGCTAAATGACAATTATACGCATTAACAAGTTATAAGTTATAACTCAAATGACATAATCTTTCTGTATTTATTTAGAAGTTTCGAATTTGCATCTCACTCCTAAATTTTGGGGGGAAAAATGACAATTATATACATAGACACATCCTTATTTTTTCCAATTCTAGTGTTTTTTTTTTCTTTTCCATTTGTGCCTATAAATTTATGAGAAAAACAACCATTCATGCAGAGATACATCTTAGAAACAAGCTGTTAAGGCCACCATGATGCTCTCACTAGAGTCCTTTGCTTTATTTGTAGCCATTATCACATTCGTTTGCATCCACATTTGGAGGATCAAAAGAAATTCACCTATCCCAAATTTACCCTTGTTTGGTATGCTACCTGCTATGCTGTGGAATATGTCCAATATTCATGAATACTTTACCATAGCTTTGAAACACTATGGTGGTACTTTTAAGTTTACAGGACCCTTGTTTACAAACATCAACTTTTTCCTCACTAGTGATCCTATGAACGTTCACCACATTACAAGTAAGAACTTTGTCAACTATGACAAAGGTTCTGAGTTCCATGAGATTTTTGAAGTTCTTGGAAATGGGATCCTCAATTCTGATTACGACATCTGGAAGCGCCAGAGGGACATATTACAATCATTGTTCAAGCAAAACATTCTTGAGAACTTTGTTACAAAATCCATTCATAAGAAGTTGGATGGTTCCCTACTTCCACTTTTGAATGATGTTTCGAAATCAGAAACTATTGTGGACTTGGAAGACATCTTTCAGAGGTTCACTTTTGACAACATTTGCACCATAGTGTTGGCATTTGATCCCAAATGTCTTCCCAACAAGTTCACTGAATTCCAAGAGGTTGCTTTTGAAAAAGCTTTCAACAAAATGGAGGATGCAATTCTCTATAGGCACTTTGTCCCAAGACCCTTGTGGAAGCTGCAAAAATGGCTCCGAATCGGATCCGAGAAGCACTCCATTGTATCCCAACAAATTATTGATAAGTTCTTGCATGAATGTATATCATCCAAATTTGATGAAGAGCAGAGCAGAGTCATCAATTTCACTCAAGAAGATGAACCAAACTTTAACATGCTTAAAGCTCTTGTGGAAGAAAGTGGAATGGAACAAATAGATTACAAGTTTCTAAGAGACACTGCAATTAATCTCTTGACGGCAGGAAGGGACATAATCAGTGCAGGTCTCAGTTGGTTTTTCTGGCTTGTTTCGACTCACCCTAAAGTTGAAACCAAGATCCTTGAAGAAATCAGAGCAAACTTCAAAAGTAATGAAGAAAACTGGCTCATTTCAGAGGTGAAAAACCTTAACAAGCTAGTTTACTTGCATGGAGCTATATGTGAAGCTTTGAGGCTTTTCCCTCCAGTGCCATTTGAGCATAAATGTGCCATCAAATCTGATATACTTCCTACTGGAGATTGTATTGGTCCAAATACTATGATCTATTACTCTCTATATTCAATGGGAAGGATGGAACAAATATGGGGTAAAGATTGCTTGGAATTTAAGCCAGAAGGGTGGATTTCGGAAAAAAGGAGCAATATACAGATACCATCATATAAGTTTATAGCTTTCAATGCAGGCCCAAGAAGTTGTTTGGGTAAAAATCTTAGCTTTATCCAAATGAAGATTGTTGCCATTGCTTTGCTGTGGAACTTTCACTTCCAAGTGGTGGAAGGTCATTAAGTTCACATGTAACTAGCTAGTATAGTCTTTTAATAATCAGTGATCATATATTTTTTTTGGTTTGCACCAGGGTATCCATCGGGCCGGAAGCCCAATGACTAATCCCTCGGATACTGCAGAGGCAAAGTAGGCGACCCTCCCAAGCAAGCAAGTTCCATTCCCATCCTTCAGTGAGTATCGAACCCAGGAGAGATGGTTAAGAAACACAGACCCTCATCCATCTGTGCCAACTTGCGTTGGTAATCAGTGATCATATATGTATTCTGTACAGTGTACACAATAATATAAAATTAACAAAAACATGCAAAAATAAATAAAGCTAATCACTGTGTTAACTATCATAGTTATCAGAATCGGATCGGACAAACAAAAAATCAATAGTCTTATCGGTTCAATTCAATGTAAGAAATGTTTCTGCAATTAAGTTGGTGTGGAGAAGGAACATGATCTTCCCCAATATAAAGACTTTTTATAAAGCGTCCTGACCAAAATGAGACTCAAGTCTCTTATAATAACATGATCTTCACCACTGTTTCTGATTAAAGAATTGATTTTTCTGCACAAGAAAAAAAAAAAGATTACCACACACAAGCAAACAACAGTGTCAAATATTTATGATTTGGCCCAATGTTATTTTATTGATAATATCAAGATCTAAGGTTACCACGAGTGATGGTGATGCTCACATAAGTTAGAAGGATGGACCCTGAAGATAGTTGCTCCAATTTGAAAGACTACAAAGCATTCAATATTCACATGTATTAGTGGCAGTTTGGGTGGTAAAGTCCCAACCCAGCAAAAATGTCCGCATTCTAGAGGAACAAAAACTTTTCAATATTTAGCAACAAATGAGATTGAAAGATAAACAAATAAAACAAAAACTCTCTTTTACCTCTGCAGATTTGGACTCAAGTCTCAAGAAGCTTTTGAAAATTGAAATCGATTACAAGAAGGGAGAAGGCATGCTGTATCTTATAAGGTAAAACGTATATATAAATCAAACACATCTCAAACGTGAAAGTCTTAAATAAAAAAACGTTACGTGAATGTCCTGGTGCATATTTTTATATAAATCGAATTAGCTACTAAATCGAATTGACAAGATTAGAATGAGTAGAATTTGGGATAAATCAACATTACTTAACTCAATTTACTAACGAATGTAGTTCCATCCTAGTAAATCGAATCGTATAAATTTGATTTATAAACAATGGCATAAAGTAGATAAATCAAATCCAATAAGTTCGATTTAGTGTGGTTTTATGTATATAAAAATTTTTTTATATCAAATTTCATACAATACTCTTCTGTCTATTTTTTATAACTCATAAATATTTTTAAAAAAATTGTGTATATTTTAAAAGGAGGATTTGTGGGATAATTTAAATAAATTCATTAAAAAAATTTATTAAAAAATACATTTACTCAAATTTCAAATACAATACTCTTACACTTAATCAATAATTTAAAAAATTAAAAAAATAATATTATCCAAAAATTTATGAGCTATCAAAAATGGATAGAAGAATATTATATAAAATTTGAATAGTTTTGCATTGATTTTTAATTAAAATACTCATATCATTGTAATTATTCATTTTGTAACGAATACAACTAAAATTTTACTAATAATTTTAAATTAAACATTTTTATAAATTTTTTAAATTTTTTGTTGTAAGCATTTTTTGTAATTATTATAAATAATTTTACAAAATTTAAAAATAGTTTAAAAAATGTTATGAGTACTATTTTTAAATTACAATAATATTTTAATAATTGAAAATAATTTTCAGTTTTTAAGAGTGTGTATGTGTTTAATAAAATAAGAAAAAAAATTAATTATGAAAATAATGTGTAAAATATTAGCAAGAATAAAGGAAAAACAAAAGAAGAGATATGAGATTATCTATAAAAATTAAAAAAATGTAAAATAGATGTTGATTTATATAGTAAATTTGACTAAAAAAAAGTGAATATAAGAATAAGAGAATGAATTTTATGACAATGATTTGAGAATGAGTGAATGATAGAATATGGGTGGAAACTCATCTGTAGTAGATGACATATGTTATCATTTGATTTTGAAAAAAAAATCGATTTATTTTATATAAATGATTTAATTAAAAAATTAATTGATATAGTATGTTAGATTTTTCACCATATTTTATTTAATGGTAAAAAATATGGTAAAAAATTTAATATCATAACTATATCAATTGGTTTTTTAATTAAATTATTTACATAAAATAAATCGATTTTTTTTAAACCAAATGATAACACGTGTCATCCATTCAAAAACAATTTTATGTGAAGTTAATGATAATAATGAGTTATGATAGTAATGAGTGAGAAATAGTGATTATAACTATCGAGAAAAATAATGCAATTGTAACCTTTTTTAAAAATATTATGGACAGAAAAAAAATTTAAATGGTAATATAAAGAAAAAAATAGACACCTCTATAATAATACTTATGTGACAAAATTATAGAATGGTAGAATGTCATGTTGTCAACTTCTTATTTTGTGACAATATTAGTATTAATTTTTATACAAAAATATTATTTATACATTAAAATTAGTTACTAATATATTTATATATAAATATATGTGGTTTAATTTATTTTTAATATATATTTATATTTTAACATGTATTTTATATTGGTGGTTGATTTTGGTGTGCACATGATATAATCCGTTTTTATATAATATAAATATAGATAGATAGATGCTCTTTACTAAATAAGGTAACAGAGTATATAGGATAATATATCAAGATTAAATCAAGATGATTGTGTTGTTTTAAGATTGGTTCCCGAGTTAGTTTCCAAAAATAGTCAATAAGAGAATTCTTGTTGCAATTCTGTTTTCTGTTAAGAGCTCTTTCTCTAAATAGCTATTTTCAGAAAACACTACATTTCTTATTTTTCTAAATTGCATTAGTATTTGTCGTATTAGAACTTTAGTCATTTGTATTGAGTTATGTTATTCTCCTGATTAGATGTTCAATTAATAGGTAGATTTATACGAAGTTTGTCTTTGAAAAGTTTAAATCATATTTTAACTTTCCAATTAATATACATCTAAAAGTAAGTGAAGTAGTTATTCTAAATTTGATTTAATAATATATATTTCATATAGATAGTTATTTTTTGTGTACAGATTAAAAACAAAATACTATTATCCAAATCTCTTTTCACATATTTACTGTCTTCTTCATCTATAAATCTTTCTCAAGATCTTTGTTGTTACCATGTTTTATATTCTCTCAATTCCCGATTCCTTTAAGGATATTCCGATATTAAAATAAGTGTTCGATGAGATGACTGATTAAGATAAGAATTGACATATTTTCGAGGAGGAGTAAATCGCTAGCTCTCCTTTTATACTTTGTACTCAAGTGAATACTCTTATTTGGACCTGTCTGAACATTTCTGCTAGCTGACTAGATCTTTTTTAGGAAGTTGTGTGACGGCAGATCATTTTTTACTCATACGGATCGGTAATCCACTAAATAGGCCTTTAGTTCTTACTGAACTCAACTAAAACACCACAGATCTTTATAAACTATTTTAAGTTTTAACATCTTCATATGTGTTATTGTCTTAAATTAGTTATATCTAATTGTTTCTAATAACCATCACATTTTTAAAATAATTATACTTTTATCAAAATATTCTAAGCTTTATATTTTTTCTTTTTAAAAAAAAAATTAAAACCACTCCTCATTTAACTATAAAATTATAAATTAATTCTCTTATAATGATATAAAAATAGCAATTCATATATAAAAGTTATGTGATTGTAATTTTAGAGGTGACTATATATATATATATATATATATCCGTTTCAGTACAAAATAATTTTATAAAGATAACTAATTTTTAAATTTATTATTTAAAAAATTATTTAAATACATGCATAAATCTAATTGAATAATCATATAAAATTTTTTACATTATTAATTAGTAATTAAAATTAAACTTATTATTCATTCTATTTTTTTAACTTAAAAAATGTCATTTACTTCTATACTCTAAAATTACAAACATTTTATCTTAAATCCAAATTCAACCTTAATTTAATTAAACTGCATATTTTTAAAACCTTGTGTACTAAACTATTTACTTCTAGTTATCTAAACTTTGTGCCTATAAATTTATGAGAAAAACCACCCATTCTTGCACCTCGACACAACTTAGAATCAAGCTCCTTCAACCACCATGATGTACTTCCTAGACTACTTTGCTTTATTTGCAGCCATCATCTCATTCTTTTCCATCCACATTTGGAGGATCAATAGAAACTTACCTATCCCAAATTTGCCCTTATTTGGATTGCTACCAGCCATTTTATATAATAGTTCCAATATTCATGAATACGCGACCACAGCTTTGAGATACTATGGAGGTACTTTTAAGGTTAGAGGACCCTTGTTCACAAACATCAACTTTTACGTCACTAGTGATCCTATGAACGTGCACCACATTACAAGTAAGAACTTTGCCAACTACGGCAAAGGTTCTGAGTTTCATGAGATCTTTGAAATTCTTGGAGATGGAATCTTTAATGCTGATTCAGACAAGTGGAAGTACCAGAGGTACAAATTACAAACATTGTTTAAGCAAAACATGTTTGAGAACTTTGTTAAAAAGGTCATTCATAAGAAATTAGAATGTTACCTACTTCCACTTCTGAATGACATTTCAGAATCAAGAACTATTGTGGACTTGCAAGACATCTTTCAAAGGTTCACTTTCGACAGTATTTGCTCCATGGTGTTGGCATTTGATCCCAATTGCCTTCCTAACAAGCTCACTCAATTCCCTGAGGTTGCTATTGAGAAAGCTTTCAACAAAATGGAGGATACAATTCTCTATAGACATCTGGTCCCAAGATGGTTCTGGAAGTTGCAGAGATGGCTCCAAATTGGACATGAAAAGGACTCCATTGCTATCCTTCAAATTGCCGAGCAATTCTTCCATGATCGTATATCATCTAGTCGAGAAGAGAAAAGTAGATTCAACTACACCAAAGATGATGAATCAAACTTTGACATGCTTAAAGCTCTTGTGGAGGAAAGTGGAATGGAACAGGTAGATCACAAGTTTCTAAGAGACATTGCAGTTAATCTCTTAGCAGCTGGAAGGGACACAATTAGTGCAAGTCTATGTTGGTTTTTCTGGCTTGTTTCAACTCACCCTAATGTTGAAACCAAAATCCTTGCAGAAATCAGATCAAACTTCAAAACTAATGAAGAAAATTGGCTCATTTCAGGGGTGGAAGACCTTGACAAGCTAATTTACTTGCATGGAGCTATATGTGAAGCTCTGAGGCTTTTCCCTCCTGTGCCATTTGAGCACAAATGTGCCATCAAATCTGATATACTTCCAAGTGGAGATCGTGTTGATGCAAATACTATGGTGTATTACTCCATATACTCAATGGGAAGGATGGAACACATTTGGGGAAAAGATTGCTTGGAATTTAAGCCTGAAAGGTGGATTTCGGAAAAAGGAATCAATATACAGGTACCATCATACAAGTTCATGGCTTTTAATGCAGGCCCCAGAAGTTGTTTGGGCAAAAATATTAGGGGTGAGCACGGGTAGCGGGTACCCGATTACCCACCCGAACCCGAACCAAACCAATCAAATTGGTTCTGGAACCGACGGGTAATCGGGTCTAACCCGAACTAAACCAATGACATTTACTGATTATTGGTTCGGGTATCGGTTTTGGGGGCGCGGAACCCGAACCAACCCGTATACCCGATCATAAATAAATAAATATATATATATATATATATATATATATATATATATATATATATATGACTTTTTATGTGTTTTCTAACTCATAACGCTAATCCTATCTCACTAATGTTTAGATTTTAATGTGTTTTGGTTTTAGCTTCTTTCAAAGATTATTCACTAGACTTTTGTATTTAACTTCTAATATTTCTATTGCACTTTTATATTTTCATTAGACAAGATTATTTACTATTAATATGTTTGGATTTTGATGAATTTAGTTTTTAATGTATTTCGTATTTAATATGTTTGCATTATTTTTGTTGATGTTACATGTTTATTGTATTTCTTGAATTTTTAAGATAAAAATTTGCCAATTTAGTTTTTTTTTTTTTATGAATTTCAAAGTCATCGGGTATCCGCTACCCGAACCGAACCAATCCGCTCTTAATCGGTTTGGTTTGGTTCGGGTACAAGCACAAAAAAACGCAAATCCGAACTAAACCAAACCAATTATTTTTTTATCGGTTCGGTTCTAATTTTACCTTGAACCCGAACCAAACTGACCCGTGCTCACCCCTAAAAAATATAAGCTTTATCCAGTTGAAGATCATTGCCATTGCTTTGCTGTGTAACTTTCACTTCCAAGTGGTGGAAGGGAATTCCGTGTGTCCAAGTGTTTCCATTGTGCTACACATGAAGCATGGGTTGAAAGTCAAGGTTACTAAAAGAGGCAATTGATGGAGTATGGGACATTTCATCATTCATTTTCTTGATTCTTGGTTGCTGTGTTGTGTTGTTTTTTGTTTGTGATGGCTACTTCGCATGTTTTGTTGTTTTTCTATTTGTGGTTGCTACTTCAGTTGCAACTAGTGTGACCATTTAATAAGACTTGTTTATCTAAAAGGTTAGGTGTGTACCAAAAATTAGTTATTAAATTAATAATATATATTTTTATATAAATACATGTGATATTAAATTTATTTTTAATATATTTTATATTGATAACTAATTTGATAATTAAATTTTGATGTATATGTAATATAATTCTCTATTTATTGATGATAAAAATAGGGAAAAAAAATGGTGTTAGCACTGAACAGAGAGTAGTACTGAAGATGATAGTACTGAAGTAGATCCAGGTCAAGCCTCTGGTGGAAGATTTAATTTCTTATCTGTTAAGATCAATGGAAAAAATTTGCTTATTTTTGAAAGTTTGCTCAAGTAATTTAAATATGTTAACCAGTTTCGTCATCATACCGTCATTATTAATATATTGGAGGAATCTAAAATGTAACCCCTCAATGCAAAGTTAAAAAGAGATTTTAAACTTCGGTTAACGATTAAATTAATTTTCAAAAGATGGACTGTTTTTTAAAATCGTCTTCTAAAAGATTTTATTAATCAGATTAGTTTTTTAAATATTATAAATTAAATATTACTTCTAAGAGATGGGCTGTTTTTTAAAATTGTCTTCTAAAAGATTTTCCGTCACTCTTTTAATAATTTTTGTTAATAATTAATGAGGTAAAATATTAATTGATATCATGCATGATATCTAATTAAATGTTAACTAAATATATTTATAAAAAGCTATTAATTTAGTCACTTTTCACAATATAACCTAATGACTAAAATGATAAATTTTCATAAACATATTTGTTCAGTGTCTAATTAGACATGCTAGGTATCACATATCTTGTCAAGTTAACATTTTATATTTCTATATCCTTAATTGTTGATAAACATTGTTAATAAAACAATTAAATAATAAAAATAATTAATTTATAAATTTTAAAAGACTAATTTAATTGATGAATTTTTTTGAAAACAAATTAAAAAAAAAAGCATCTTTCAGTCATTATTTTGACTATTAATCCTTCAATATTTGCTCTACTATAGAGCATTCAAAATATATTGTCATGTGGATGCATGCAGCGAGTCAAAGATCGTGAGTACAAGAAGAGGCAAGAAAAATCCGACGGACAGTATGAACCAAAATCGCATTTTCCAACTAACAGTGAACCAGGTACTATTCTTGATTCCTCTTGCAAGAACACATATACAGCCTAGCTAGTTTTCTTCATGGGAAATTCTTATGTGGTTCTACTTAAGTCCAGTTTGAATAACCAACTTAATTAAGTTCTTTTTAATAAAATAACTTAAACAATAAATAATTCTGTTAAAAGTAATTTATAAATAAGTTATTTTGTGTTTGGATTTTTAATTCCAAAAGTGCTTATTTTATAGAAATGTGATGAAAAATAGAAGTATTACGAGAGAAGTCATTTTTTTAACTTCTCTATAAACTCCTAAATAACTTTTTAAAAAATTGTAATTTGGTTTTGAAAATTACACCAGACATTAGTAATACTACTTTTCATAAGTTAAAAATTAAAAAAAAATTACTTCTAAAGTTTCCCAAACGAGCCCTTAAAAAGAGGAGTGTTAGGGGCAGCAACTTTTGTGTTTTGTAGTCATTAATTATCATTAATAGTACTTTTAATGATAGAAGATTAAATTCAATGATAAAAATTAGAAATTACCCATGAGTTCACTAGACAAAGTCAAGATTGCAATGTTGTAGAAGTATTGGTTCCTTGAATTAAATATACGGATATATTTTTTTACATATTGGTATACTATTTGTATAATACTCAATCATTGAATTTTATGGCGTTTTTTAAAATTGTGGGAATAGTACAATCCGTCCCCCTTGTATTGACAATACGCCCACCTTGTATTGTATATTTTAACCCCCTTGTATTGACAATACGCCTCCCTTGTATTGTATATTCCTCCCTTGTATTGTATATTTTAAATTAAAATATACAATACAAGGGGACGTATTGTCAATACAAGGGAGGCGGATTGTACTGTTCCCACAATTTTAAAATATACAATACAAGGGGGCGTATTGTCAATACAAGGGGGGCGGATTGTACTGTTTCCACAATTTTAAAAAACACCATAAAATCCAATGATTGAGTATTACACCAAATTTTTTTCGATATACAAAAAAATTAACCTTAAATATACCCCTTGTATAATTTACTCACAATTCTTTAATTGTATAATTTATGAATACTTAAAACACAGCCACGTCAATTTGCTATGTCAAGTCTATCTATTTATTCACAATCTCACAAGTCTATCTATTTGCTCCATAGTGTTAGGCATTTGGTCCTAATTGTCTTCCCAACAAGCTCACTCAATTTCCTGAGGTTGCTATTGAGAAAGCTTTCAACAAAATGGAGAATTCTATCCTCCAAATATGGTTATGGAAATTGCAAAGATGGCTCCAAATTGGACCTGAGATCATCCAATGTTTCCCTACAAATTTTCGAGCAATTCTTGCATGATCATGTATTATCCAGTGCAGTCTATGTTGGTTTTTCTGGCTTGTTTTAACACACCCTAATGTTGACACCAAGATCCTTGAAGAAATCAGAGTGAACTTTAAAATTGACAAAGAAGATTTGCTCATTTTAGGGGTGGAAGACCTTAACAAGCTAATTTACTTGCATGGAAATCATGTTCCGTCAAATGTTCCATCAAATCTTATACACTTGGTAGTGGAGATCATGTTAACGCAAATACTATGGTGTATTACTCCATATACTCAATGGGAAGAATGGAACAAATATGGGGAAAAGATTGCTTGGAATTTAAGCCTGAAAAGTGGATTTTGAATAAAGGAAACAGTATACACGTACCATCGTACAAGTTCATAACTTTTAATTAATGCAGCCCCAGATCTTGTTTGGGCTAAAAAATAAGCCTTATCCAGTTGAAGATCTTTGCCATTGCTTTGCTGTGGAATTTTCACTTCCAAGTGGTGGAAGGACATTCTGTGTGTCCAACTGTTTCTATTGTGCTACACATGAAGCATGGGTTGCAAGTTAAGGTTACTAAAAGAGACAATTGATTTGACGGAGTATATATAGAACCTTTCTAGGGTAAAGTTTTTCTTTTTTTTTTTTTTTCTTTTTTGAAGTTTGTTAAAAGTTTTAAAAATATTTTAAATTTTATTTTGTTTTAATTTTATTCAAAAATTTATTTATTTGTACTCCTGATAGATAAATTTTTAGTTTAATTATTTTATTAGTTTTTATAGTTTACCAAATTTGTAATTATATTCTTATATTTTTTCTTTTAATTGGATCTCTATACTGCTTTTAATTTTATAATTAAGTTTTTTTATAGTGTAAAAAAATATTAGAATTAAATGAATAGTTCTTTACAAATTAAAGGTATTCATAATTAAAAACCTAATTAAATCTTTGAACGCATGTATTTTGTGAGAAATATTTCGTTAATTTTAACATTTTTTACATGAAAATGACCTAATTACAAAATTAAAAATAGTGTAGGGACCAATTGAAAAGAAGAAAGTATAAGAACCTAACTGAAATTTTAGTAAAACTATAGAGACTAATAGAGTAATTAAACCATAAATTTAAAAAAAAATTAAGACCAATTCAATAATAATGCATGATAACTATGTCTGATTTGTTTGTGTTAAAGATTATTCTTATAAAATTATTATTGAATTGGGTCATAAATTTTTAAAAAAAATAATTGTTAGAAGTAAATTGGATATAAATTGAAGATTTTTAAGACAAAATTAAAATAAAATAAAATTTTAAAATATTTTAAATTTTTTTATTAAACTTCAAAAATAAAAAATATAGTTTATCCAACTTTTTATCATTAATTTGCTTAATTGTTGGTTATTGTGTTGTGTTGTCTTTTAATATCTACTTCACATGGAATTAGTTTGTCCTCTCAATAAGATTTATTTATTGATGATAAAAATGATCATAAAAAAATTAAAAGTTCACATGCAGTTATTAATATTTGTTATTATATAAAAATTTAAAAACTATTAGATAATTTAATAAATTTAATTAAATTATTATTTAATAATTTTTAATTATTAAATTCACATAAAAATAATTTATGCAAGTCTTTACTAACAAAAGATGAAAAAGGAAAAAAAAGACAAGATGATAATTATATCTGATTTATTTGTATTAAAGATTATTCTAATAAAATTATTATTGAATTGGTTATAAACTTTTTAAAAAATTAATTGTTAGAAGTAAATTGAATACAAATTGAAGATTTCTAAAACAAAAATTAAAATAAAATAAAATTTTAAAATATTTTAAAATTTATTGATAAATTTTAAAAATAAAAAATATAGTTTACCCAACTTTTTATCATTGATTTTTTTAATTATTGGTTGTTGTATTGTGTTATCTTTTAATATCTACTTCACATGAAATTAATATGACCTCTCAATAAAATTTATTTATTGATGATAAAAAATAATCATAAAAAAAATTAAAAATTTACATACAGTTATTAATATTTATTATTATATAAAATTAATATTTAAAAATTAATAAATAATTTAATAAATTTAATTAAATTATTATCTAATAGTTCTTAATTATTAAATTCACATAAAAATAATTTACCAAGTCTTTACTAACAAAAAATGAAAAAGGAAAAAAAGAAAAAGGTAAGATGGTGGTAGCACTTAAACTATTAGATTTTAAGTTAAGGATAAAATTAAAATATTATAGTTATTTATTAATGGTTCGAGATGAATGATTTTAAAATTTTTTACTTTTTAAAAAATTAGAAATATTTTTATATTTTTAAATTAATTATTTTTTTTTTTGAAATAGAAAACCATAAACCTATTTGTCATTTATTAAATCATCGGCAAATAATTTAATTAATCAATAAGAACTTTGTCAATTAATCAAATTTTTTAACATAAATCAAAACAATAAAAAATACGGGCCTACTACACATACAAGTTTACAAGCTTTCAAGTTGGCCCAGCCCAAATAGAAGTCACGCACATGAAGAGAGATAACATGGCGCGTCAAAATCACGCGCTCAACACTCAAACGGTTACGTATGGCAGACTCTTCCACTTCTTCCACTTCTTCCACTTCTCAAGGCGCTTTGAAAACAAGGAAACCCTCCCATTTTCGAGTGAAAATCAAAGTTCAAAATATACAAATCGTTGTTCGAAACCTCCATCAAAACACCATCAAACTCTTCGTGAAGAATCTGAAGAGAAAACAAAGCAACAACACTCAACGTAAGTCCATTAAGATTCCTGTATATTTTACTTTTCTTCTACGTCGTTCTTCTAGGGTTTACTATTATTCTTGCTTCTTTGTTACAATGTTCTAAGTTCTACGTCGTTCTTCTAAGTTCTTCGTCGTTCTACGTTGTTGTTCTAAGTTCTCCTGCTATTGTTGTTGATTTTTGGGGGTTTATTCCGTAGATTGGGGGGTGTATACTGCTTAACCTTGTAATGTAGCTTGATATTGAAGCATGGTTGAGTGATATCTGACTAATATCTATACGCGTGCATCTGAATAATATCTATGGGTGTATCTCACTGTTATCAATGGGTGTATCTTGCTGATATCTTTGGGTGTATCTGACTCATATATATGGGTGTATCTTACTGTTATCAATGGGTGTATCTTATTGTTATTAATGGGTGTATCTGACTCGTATATATATGGGTGTATCTTACTGATATCTTTGGGTGTATTGTTCGTTTCAGAGAAAATGGCAGCAAGAAACCAAACAAAAGACCTTAAGTGTGCCACACATCTCCTAAGTGATAAGTTCAGAAACATGACTGAGGAGAAGAAGGCGATTGTGAGGGATCTTGGATTTGGTGGCTTGATGCACATCCCACCACTAAGGGTGGATCACCAACTCTTAAGGGAGCTGGCAAACAACTTCAAACTTGGGGAGAACAAACTGAAGACAGGATATGGTTCTTTCCAAATAACCCCAAAAAAATAGGTCATGCGCTTGGCATCAATGCAACAGGTAACTAGCTTAAAATTATAGGTGTATATTAAGTTGTTGATTGGGTGAATTTAAGTTGATGCTTGGGTGTATCTGAACCGACTTGGATACTTTGTTGTCTTCCTTTTTGTAGGAGATCTATTTCCTGAGAAAGTTGAGTATAAGAAACTTTCTGATGATGACAAAATAATTTATAGAAGATTCCAGGGTAAGACCCTCAAAAGTCTTACTGATGAAATGATGGAAATCGGCGTTGGCAACGAAGAGGAACGCCTGATGTTCAAGAGGATATTCATCCTCTACATACAGATGGCGTTCCTTTTGCCAACGACGATAAACAAAATATCGCCCGTGCACCTGGCCCCAATTTTTAAGATGGACGGCATATCGGAAAGAAACTGGGGGGGCATGTTTTGACCTTCATGGTAAAGGGCATCACAGACTACCAGGAGAAGAAGAAGAAGGCAATTAATGGCTGCCTCTTCGCCCTGATGATAATCTACTTTCATCTTTCAAAAAACAAAGGCAAGAACAGGGCTGAAAGACCACCAAAGCCCTGGATTGCCAACTGGACTAAGGAGCAGTTGGTGGAAAGAATGAATGTAGAAAGAGAGGAAATTTTGGTAAGTAATCATAATAAGTTGGTGTATTTTATTTACCTGAATGCTGCTAACTAAAATATCTCATGTTTCAGGGGATTGTTAAGATGGCAGAGACAAGAGAAAAAATGAAAAAAAAAAAAGAAAAAAAAAAACAAGAAATCAAAAAAACAAAAAAAGGAAGGCGAGTCCAACATCGTCTTCGGAGACAGAAACTACTGACAGTGACACTTCTACCTCTGAGTCTGAGGCTCAAGAAGACTCAGAGGATTTGGGAAGAAAACACCCCGGCAAAAAGGGAGAAAAGTAAGTACCATACTTGGGTGTAATTTCTTTTTTGAGTTGGGTGTATTTTGTTTGATCACGTTGGGTGTATGTAGTTTATTAAGCAGGGTGTGTTTCATTTGCTGCGTTGGGTGTATATTGTATATTCAATTGGGTGTATCTCGTGAATTCATTTGGGTGTATTATTAGTATGTTCTGAATGATGATTGTTTGCCTTCCAGAATGGACTCCAGAAAAAGAAAGCAGAGGCAAGAGGAGTCAGATTCTGATTCAGAATCTGAATCTGAACCAAGTGATGAGTAATGTCCTGAAATTATTACTCCTTTCTTTTGGCTTCATTATAAAGATTTCGTGTATTAACTAAAGTGTCTATTATTAACTTATAGGAGCGAAGAATCATCACCTGCGGAGAAGGAGAAGAAAAAGAAAAAAACAAAAACAACTCCAAAAAAGTAAGCAATTCTTTGGATAAAATTCTGTGATAAAATTAATTTTTTATTTCTGATTGGTACTGTTTTTTTTTTCCACCCAGAACACAACAAAAAAAAGAAAAAAGTTGTTGTGGAGGATTCACCTCCTGAAGAAGATCAATACTTTGACGGGTACAGTACCTCGTATGCTATACTATGGTCTATCATCGTAATTATTTTTGTTAACATCTTATTTTATGAATGTAGTGAGAGATATGAAATATCAAGTGATGAACTCGATGAATGGCTAAGGGAAAATGTTGATAAATCTGCTGCAGAGGGGTATGTCTTGCTAGGCTGTGTATTTGAGATTTTGGTGTCTTTTGTTTGCTAATAATTGTATCTTGTTTCGCAGGGAGAACCAAGCTGACCTGCGATCGACAGAAGGTCGCTATGTGTCCTCTGAAACGTAAGAAGCTTTATTATTTAATAAAATCTTGTTATCATGATTTGGATGTATTTTGTGAAACAATTTGGGTGTATTTTGTGGATCAATTTGGGTGTATGTAATAAGTTGGGATATTTCGTTTGTTTTGTTGGGTGTATATTGTCCATTCGGTTAGTTGTATCTTGTGCATAAATTTGGGTGTATTTTAAACCTGTATCTTATTTTGTCTGAATAACATGAAATCTGTTTAGACTATCGGCTGTGAACTTGGGAAGTGATGATCCTTCCTCTCAAGGACGCACAGAACAGAGTAGTGTAAACCAGCCGTCACAGAGCATGTAATTTCTCTTTCAAATAACCGTTACTTTTGTTCTTCTAATACCTTCTACTTCTAATTCTGTATATATATTTTTTTTAAAAGTCCTTTATTATTTTATTCAAGAAAAAAAAGGCAGCAAAAAAAAGCAAAAACTGCAAGTATGTAAGTTCTCAAAAAACAAAGCCTGGCTTCTTTTTGAATTGTTCGGGTGTATTTTTTGACCTTCTTTGGGTGTATTTTAGGTTGAGTCCGACTGATTCGAATATGATGGTTGTGAGGGAACAAACACCGTCAAAAGCGCTTGCAATGTGAGTTTTCCCGAGAATATTTCAACCTTATAACCTTATTATTTTCAAATACGTTGTTAACCTTTCATTCTTCTTCTTGTTTAGAGTCCCGATCCAGGTTTTTGTGCCGGCATCCCAAACAACCACTGACACAGATTTCGAACCAACCCCTATGCTACGGATTGAAGGGACTAGAGAAACGTAAGAAATAGTATTGGGTGTATATTTGTTTAGGGTTTGAGTGTATATTTGCTAACAGTTTGGGTGTATATTGTTCCTGATCAATTTTTTTTTACGCCATGATTAATTTTGTGTAACTGTGCAGCACTCCTGAATCCCCCAAACAACTTCAAAAAACCACACCCACGCTTCTCCCAGCTCCAACTAAAATGTAAGTTCATCAGACTAAAATCAATCTTTGCTTATCATCCGTATATTCTTATTCTTACTCTTATTCTTATACATCATGACGCAGTCATCCAGCCGCAGAAGACGCTGCTGCCCTGTTGATGATGGCACGGACAGCAACCTATGTTCCTAAAATAGATTCAGGGATGCCATCATTCAGCCTTGGATTGACTGATTCAAGCCAGGAAGGGGCGTCAACGCAAGAGACAGAAAGGAAAAAATCTCCAGAAACTGCAAGTATGCTAGAACAATTAGACAATTTGGTCCAAAAATTAGCAAGCAATGCGGCGAAGGGAAAAGACGAAAGTCCACAAATTCAGAGTGAGACTGGGGGAGAAAGTTCTGCAAAGTTTGAAACTCCTGGGGGAATAAATCAAATTCCAGATGATATGAAACAAAAGTGCTACATCTGGGGGACGAGACTGAAGGAAGACGTAGATGGCAATACTAACGAGTATGAGGAGATGTGCACTCTGATTGGCCAAGGAGAATACATTTTGATCAGAATGCACCTTGCATCCCTCCAGGCAAAAAGTGATATAGAATCTCAGGTAATATTAGACTAACATTAATGTTTTTACACCAAAGTCAACTGCAATGTTTATTAATGTAAAATTGATTTCGGCATATATTTCTAGATTGTATCTGCCATCTGCCTCATCCTAAACCAGAAAAATGAAAAGAGGTTTCAGGAACAAATATACTGTCTCCCCCCCTCCGATATTGTGGTAAGTGTTACTTCTACGCTCTTTGGGTGTATTTTATGCATTGATTTGGGTGTATTTTTTAGGTTCGATTGGGTGTAAGTTGTATATTTTCAGTATTTCATTTCTTATTTCGCAATTCTTGCTGAGCATGGCACTTTCGGATCACCCAAGGGGGGAATTCATATCACCGAAAACGAAAAAGGAATTCAGGGTGGAAGCCTACCCGAGTTTCATTCCCTTCATAGATAGAAAAAAATTAACTTCACATCCATATGTAAGTTTTCGTTTGCTAAATTTGTTAGTACGCTTATTTACTTATATGCCAAATAAAATAACACACTGTTGAAATGTGGCAATCCTTCATATTTTTGCTCCTGTTTGCCACTCGGGACATTGGTGGTTATGGCTAATAAATACAACAAAGCGGAAATGTCAAATACTTGACCCGCTACACAAAAAAGCTCCAAGCGATGAGAGAAAGGACATTAATAAATTCACTGTAAGTTGCCTCTGTCTTCTTTACTTTAATAGATAGGTCTATTTCGAAGGTTGTGTTGGGTGTATATTGTCCATTCAGTTGGGTGTATCCTGTGCATTCATTCGGGTGTATTACTGATTTGTTTTGGTATTTAAGGGATATGTATTTTCAAGATTGCTAACATATGCCGGCGGGAAACCTCTGGAGAAAGGCGAGAAGGAGAAGGAAATTAAAGCATCATATGTTAAAATATCAGGCCAAAAAACAAGGTATAAATTTGTGACTCTGAACATTAAACTTTCCTAAATGAGATTTGTAATTTATTTTCTTCGTTTTCAGCTATGACTGCGCTATCTACGTTATGAAGTGGCTTGAGTTAATTGAGCCGGAAAACATCAAAAAGGGGAAGTATGAATGGGATAATTGGCCATAGGTAACTGTCTTTAGAACTATATAACTCTGTATTACTTTACTGAATTAATATTGCTGTTTAAACAGAATATACTTTTTAATTGTAGGAGGAGGTGGACCACTATAGAGTGGAGTATGCTTCCCGGATACTATTCAGTAAGATGAATAAACAGAGAGATCGGGCAATTAGAGAGAGTAGTGCTATAAGGCTGTCGAAGCCATCCTCTGTATTATTGAGTCCGTTTTGTCAGATTAATTCTGCTGATGTAGAAACTGGGTAATCTAACTGCTGGGTAGTTTGTAAATTAAACAAATGATGTAATATTTGCCAATTATCAACAACTTCTATTCCATGTATATTTTTTTCCATAGTTAAACTATCTGTGCTGGTAAACTGTCTGTGATGTATTCAAAAGCTGTATTACAGGTGGTAAAATATGAAGCAAAAAATCAAGGCATATATAAACGCAAATTATAAACTGTTACACCCAACGCAAGTCTAATAATACACCCAAGATTGCATAAAATATACACCCAACTGTCTGCGCTGTATTCAAAATGTATGAATTACATGTAATAAAATATGAAGAAAAACATCAAATGAAATATACACTCATAACCTGTAAATTTTTACAGCTTTTGTTCTATATGTATCTATATATGTGTCTATATATAAATTGTGAATTAAAAAATATACACCTAAAAAGAACAGTGCTTTTACACCCATATTCTATAAAATTATACACCCAAAGAGTTATCCCCTGCTGCTGGTACCCTGAACTGATAATTCATAACGTGTCCTTGATATTGGCTGGAATTTGAATGCACCGCTGATGCAGCATCAAACAGGTTTATCTGGATATAACACTCACACATTAGCTAAACTATTAACGAGAAAAATAAACTCAATCGCCACAAATTTAAAGAACATTACTTTTACCTCGCTTAAAACTTTCGTCTTCTTCTTCTTTATGGCATTTGCAATCTGTTTCTCCAGCTTTGAACCTAGCCTATTTTTTGGACGTCCTCTTGTTCGAATCCTTGGCGGGCTTTGAAGCTCGTTGACGGATTCTAAGTTGGCATCTTCGTGGGATAAAGAAGATGTCCCCTTCCTTTTGGCTTTTAATGATTCCATCTCGGCCATGACGTTATCGTACGCACGGTGCAGAATTGCAGTCAACTCCTCCGATTCGGAGGCAAATTCGCAAATATTTTGCGAACGAAAAACCAATTGGTCGAACCTCTTGCTTCTTGGCTCCATTAGTGGCTCGTCGTGGCTGCTCTTGATGTGTGTGTGTCGCCTCTTTACCTTCTTGCTCCATCGTTCCAGTATATATCTAGGGGACACTTGGCTTAATTGTTCGAAGCTTAACACGCTTAGTGCGTGACGGCACAGTATCCCTCTCGACTCGAATAATAAACATTGGCATTTTACCTCGGCTGCAACTGAGTCGTAGGTAACCACGAACTTGTTGAATATTGAGCTGGAAACTTGTTCTCCGACTTCGTATATTGAATAGCCTAGAGCGGAATTCTTTAATCTGGTGATACAATTCGCCTTTCCTCTGAATTGCGCTTGGACTTCCCTAAACTTTGCATGAGTGTATTGACAAACCCCGTTTTGACGGTTTATCTTGTATTGATTTTAAGAGATTTTATCACCTTTTACCCACATTTATTCAATGAAATAGCATGGTTTTGTGATTGTCTCCTTATTTGTGCTTAGATGTGAAAACATGCTTTTTTAGGCCTTTAATTTGATGATTTCAATCTCCCTTTAATTCCACTAGATGCCTTGATATGTTTGCTAGTGATTTCAGATTGAAAAGGCTAGGAATGGATCAAAGGAGTGAAAAGGAAAGCATGCAAAGTGGAGAAATCATGAAAAGTCAAAGAAGTTGAAATCGCCCATGGACGCGCGCACCTGCGAATCACTCCATGGACGCGTACGCGTGCTGTGCGCGTACGCGTCGGTGTTGGTTTATGATTTTTAATGAAAACATGGTCAACGAATTCTGAAGGGTTGTGGGGCCCAATCCCAACCAACTTTGGCGCCAAAGATGCTATTTAAAGCCAAGGATTGAAGAGAAAAGGGGGATTCCAACTCATTAGTTCATTTTCCACACATTAGGATTAGTTTAGAAGTAGTTTCTAGAGAGAGAAGCTCTCACTTCTCTCTAGGATTAGGATTAGGATTAGTTCTTAGATCTAGGTCTTAATCTTTGATTTCTTCTACTTCTACATTTCAATTCTTTGTTGTTAGATTCATCTTCTTCTACTCTTTTGTTGTAATTTCCTTTATGTTGTTCTTATACTTTGTTGTAGATCCACTTTTGTTCCTTCCTTTCTCTTTCAATTCAATTCAAGGTAAATCATAATAATTGTGTTCCTTTTGATTTGTGTTGTTAATTCCTGTCAATAATTGTTGTTAGATTTTGTTCTTGTTGTTGATTTACTATGTTTTCCTTTTATGCCTTCCAAGTGTTTGATGAAATGCTTGGTTGGATTTTAGAGTAGAATTTTATACTCTTGGCTTGGAAAGGTAACTTAGGACCTCTTGAGTTACTAATGTCCAAGTGATTGATGATTGGGAGCCATTAACTCTAGTTCTCACTAATTGAATTAGTGGAGAGTTAGGACTTATGGACTAGGATTGATATAGCTCATTTGACTTTCCTTTACTATTAGTTAGAGGATGATTTAATGAGATTAATCCTTGCCAATTCTCATATTGTGGTTAGTGATTAGGATAGAGATCCTTGACTACCAACCCTTGCCAAGACCTTTTTAGCCATTAGTTTACTTTCTTGCCATTTATCTTTCATGCCTCTTATCAAAACCCCAAAAATAACTCATAACCAATAACAAAACACTTTATTGTAATTCCTAGGGAGAACGACCCGAGGTTTGAATACTTCGGTTATTAATTTTAGGGGTTTGTTTTAGTGACAAACAACTTTTTGTATGAAAGGATTATTGTTTGGTTTAGAAACTATACTTTACAACGAGATTTTATTTGTGAAATTCTAAACCGTCAAAAATCCAATCGTCATGTATGCATCTTGAAACTGAGCTTCAATGGAGGATTTGGTTGCACACGGTATGACCGTATGAAAATCTGCAGCATCTGATTCTCTCTCAGCTTGCTCCCTGCTTCCGAGGCAATTATCGTATTGCTTGACAAACTGAATAAGCGAGCTGTTCCGGGTGATGTACTTGTTAAAAAATGAATGCATGCTCTCGCTCCTTTGTGTGCTTCTCATCCCTGCCCCGAAGTGGTGATCCAGATAGATAGGAACCCATATGTGACGGTCTTCGTACAGATCTGCATAATACACCCAAACACAGACTGTAAAATACACCCGAGAGAACATACAATTTACACCTCTGCTGCAGATTTTAAAAACACATTACCTGAAAGCCACTTGTTGTTCGCAAGACCAAAATTCAGTAGAAAATCGTTCCAATTCCTATCGAATGAGTCTTTGCTATGAGAGTTCCAAACAACATGGCTCATTTCTTGTTCGATATCGGCATGTCCCTTGTACCCGTTTAATTTGCTTGGAATCTTCTTCATGATGTGCCAAATACACCAGCGGTGAACTGTTGTTGGCATACAAGCCTCTAAAGCCCTTTTCATTGATGCACACTGATCGGTGAGAAACCCTTTCGGAGCGTTTCCTCCCATGCAACGAAGCCAGCATTGAAATAACCAGTTAAATGATTCAATTTCTTCGTTCTTCATCAAAGAGCATTCGAGAAGTGTTGACTGACCGTGGTGATTCACCCCGACAAAAGAACCACAGACCAAATTATACCTAAAACAAATTACCATGGTCCAGAATGCAAAATCATTAGGTACACCCCAACAAATGCTTAGAATACACCCAATAAAACAGCCAATATACACCTCTGCTGCGGATTCGTAAAAATAAATTAATTTAGCATCATAAACAGGGACAGTTTGTTACCTGTTTGTATTGTAGGTGGTGTCGAATGAAATGACGTCTCCGAAATACTCAAAGGCGGCTCTGCTTCTTGCATCGGCCCAAAAAGCCAGCTTAATCGATTGATCCTCCTCGAGTTCGAGCTCAAAAAAGAAATTCGGATTCTTCTCTTTCATTCTTAAGAAATATTTCCCGAATTCCTTTGCATCTTCTTGTTCGGAAACATTCCGCACTTCCCTGGTAATGTAATTCCTCACGTCCTTTTCGATAAAATTTAACTCGCGGTGACCACCGGCAACCGCAACAAATGATTGGTAGGTTTTGCTTGGTCTGATACCGGCCTCCTCGTTATTCTCTATTGTACGACGAATAGACATGCTTAGTTCCCTGTGCTGTTTGAGCATCTCTGCTTTGCTTGGACAGCAGGGGTGTGAATGATCCAGCACAACCTTTGAAATGATCCAAGCACCGACATCCTTCAATGTGTGTATATAAATTCTTGCAGGACAGTTTAAACCAGCTGTCGGATTGGTCTTCTCGGTCGGAGATATTTTAGATTTTTATTTTCCCTCTCTGCTACATGTAATCAGTTGATTCTTAATCTCGTTTCCCTTCCTATTTGTGCACCGAACTCTTGTAGAGAAACCTGCAGCCTTGGCGTAGTTCCTGTAAAATTTTCCAGCATCTTCAAGGGTGGTAAAGGTCATTCCAACCTTCGGAACAAGCTCGTCATCAACAACCGAGAGAGGCTGCACAATACACCGTGTCAGAACTGTGAATACACCCATAGATATCATTCAAATACACCCAATCATGTCTAATATGATACACCCGAACCGCAACAACTCAACTACAGAATGACCTTTAAAGCCATAAACTGTAAATACTCAGGCTGCAGAATACACCATGTCAAAAACTAAAAACACACCCAATCATGTCTGATATAATACACCTGAACAACAACAACTCAATTAAAATAACAAAAAACCAGTAAAGTGTAGATACACCCACACTTCTAGCTAAAATACACCCAAAGAAGAATTGATCTACACGCGAGCGTCTGCTATAAATTCCAGGTAATTAATCACAACTAATACATTGAATGGACAGATTCATGTTAACGTGTTACTTTCACAGTCAATGTTCAACAATTTTTCAACTACACAATGCTATACAAATTACTGAAAGAAAAATCATACTAATCTTATGTAAATCAAACCTCAGGAACTTCGTTAGATTCAAATTCATAATCCACTTCGCCTGGATTCAGCTGACAATCTGAGGTTGAATGATCCATTATCTTCAAAACGAGTTCAAACTTTGATTTCAGAAAACAACAAATCAAAATAGAAAACGAAGGTCGAGTTGCAGAGAGAGAAAAACGTAACGTAAACGAAGAACATACCAGTGAGAAAAGGACAGGAAAAGAACGATGGAGAAGAAGGAGGGAAGACGCGCGAGAAGAAGAACAACCAAATCTCAAAATATCGAAAATGAAGAAGGAAACAAATATTTTAAATTTGGTAGTTAGATATACGCGGGATGTTATATAGCGCGTGTAATCAACGTACGTGGAGCAGCGCGTATTTGTTTAATGAACTTGTAAAGCATACAAGCCCTAATGGCTTGTATGCAGAGCTTTTCCGTAAAAAATATTAATCATAGGAACTAATAATACTCCTTGGATTTTTTTTAAATTAAAAGTGAGACTCAAATTCACAACTTTAAATAAATATAGAAAAAAATTATACCATTTGAATACTCCTTTGATTTTTCACGTAGCATAAATGATAAAATAATTTTTGAAAATACATAAAATGAAAATATTGCAATTTCCAATGAATCAATTGACAGTTGACAGTTAGTCAGGTAACGCCACTTCCTTCTCCTTCCGAATTCCCTGTACTCTGAACAGTTCCAATCAGCTTACGCTTCATTTGGGCATCGAAGCGGAACCCTAAAATTCTAAGGTATGGTGAAGCCAACGTTCTCTTTTTTCCTTGTCTCCGTGCAAATTTTACTTCTTACTAATTTGGAGTTTCTTCGCCCCTTCCGAAACCTATTTTAAATGTCAAACAACACTGTTCTGCGAAACCCTATTTCCCCCAAATTGAAGTTGTTAACACTATTTTGCTACTAATTCCACGGGTAAATCTTAATTTCACTGTAAATTTGCTTATTTTTTGTTTTTCACAATCTTCAAAAACAAAATCACCATGCTTGCTGTGTGCTGGAAATTTGGTGTATTCTGTGTCGGTGATTCAATTATTGTTCCTGCTTGATTGTAACCTAAAAATGCTTTCTCTCTTTGATAATAGGAATGCATACTTCTGTTGAGGGAATTAAACGTCAGTTACCGTCATGGATGGTGAAGAAGGTTGGTACCAATCATGTGAGTAACTCTGACAATGTTGGTGAAACTACTTGTTCTGTGGACAAAGGGGACGTAGCTACAGAGAATGGCGGAAATCGTAAAACTCAAAAGGAAAAGGAAAATGCAGAGATAGATCACAACAGGGGAGCTTCAAAGAGGAAATCAAACTTAAATGCAAAGGGTGAAGCTAAGAGAAAAAGAAAATCAAGCCAAGGTGATGGAAGCAGCGGTAGTACCATTCAAAAGAAGAACAATAAAGGCAATGGACCAATGGATCAAGCTCGTAAGTCATCTAGAAAGAAATGCCGAAATTTAGAGGATCATAGACGTGATAGTACTGATGTAATTCCAGGTCAAGCATCTGATGATGAAAATGATCTGGAGTTGACGGTGGATGATTTAATGACCATAGCAGAACAGGTAATTTTCTTCTCTGTTAAGATTGATGGAGAAAATTTATGTGTTTTGAAAGTTTGCTCAAGTAATCTAAATAGAAATATGTTCACCATTTTCGTCATCATAATAGAGCATTCAAACTATTGTCATGTGCATGCAGTATGTCAAAGAACATGAATACAAGAAGAGGCAAGAAAAATCCAATAGACAGGGTGAATCAAAATCTCAAATTCCAACTAAAAGTGAACCAGGCAGTGCTCTTGATTCCTGTTGCAAGAACACAAAAACACCTAGTTCTTCAAGGGAAACTCTCTGTGGTTCCACTCGACCTGGTAAATTAATTACTACAAGCACTTTTCAACAAGTTAATCCTGCTAAAGAATTTCTGGAGATGTACTTTGGTTTCAAACCCCTCGAGAAGGAGGAAGAAAAGCAATCTGTTGTACATAACTTAGAATTTACCTATGAGTGCACTAGACAAAGTCAAGATGATCATGTTGGAGAAGAAGTGGTCCCCTTGACGAAGAAAAGAAGCACTTTGAAAGACAAGGTTGCAATGTTTCTTGACTAAAACCTGTTAAATCATTCGAGAAGTTACGTTTTATCCTAGATTGGTTGTAAGTCAATCATTTTTGCTAGGGTGTAAAGCTCCTCGTACCTCAAATTCTGATACAATGTATTTGAAATGCTAAACACTCATCGCTAGGGGACACAACAGTAAAGCATTTACTTTGACACATCATGAGGCAATAGGTTGTTAGATGCATCTATTGTATAGATTACATTGTACATTATCATCAGCTCAACCGTAGAAGATAAGTGAACACATAATAAACATATGAGCTCTTGTTTTTCTGTCATCTATAGAGAACTTATAGTTTATATTGATCCTATATGATTAACTTTAATAATTGCAATGACTGTGGAATATGCATGTTTCTGGTTGATTATTATACAGTTCTTACCTAGTTCAGATTAGTTAATTATCAATGGAGGAGTCTTCTTGTGAATTTTTCTATATTTTGACATATAATTTAATAATAAGAGATTGGAACAATTACATCAATAGTATGTTCGGTCTATCTCATTGATAAAGTGGGGTTTAGTTCTGTTTGGCTAACTTTAGACCTTTATCTAAATTATATTTAGAGTCATAGCCAGTGAAAGGAGGACCATGTGTTGGGGTAGAGTGCTTTCTGTAGTGCCTTAAGTGCAAAAGCAAAATCTATTTGCATATACATGCTTTGGAACAAGACTTATCTCAGACTTTACATATGATATTGGCTCTTTTGTTTTGATGATTTTGCATGAATATGATCATGTTCTTTATAGCTCTATGTAATCAGATTATCTAATTTTCATTTTCTATGCCTTTGTATGCATTTTGTCTGCTACCTGCAACACCTGCTCTTGAGTAGAACAAACAACCAAACCTCTCTCTGTCTCTACAATTTCTATTTGAGTTTTGTCTCTCATATAGCTTTAGAGATCTGAATACCACTCTCACATTGGATAACTTTATGTTGGGTGCACGATCATTCAATCGTCTTTACTTGATACAAAGTACATCCATATTTGTTTAAGAGATGTTAATATAAAATAGGAAAGGATAAAACTATGTTGTTCTGGTGCTTCTACTTGGATGCATTGTAAGCACTGCTTACTCTGTTTTTTTTTTTTTTTTTCATTACATATTATATACCTGGACAGAAAAGCTTATTTAGGAATAAAAAATATTGGAACTGCCCATTTTCTCTAGTGCTTTGTTGGTTGTCCTAATTGTATGTTAAAGAAGAAATCTTGATAGTCCAATTTTGTGTCCTATGTTCTTGACATCTTCCTGAATTCGGTGTCTGTATTCTCCAAATGTGAATTTCCTGTATAAAGAAGGTTTCCTGTAGCCATTTATTATCGTACTGTAAGAAGGGCATAGGAAGTATGCTATGGAATATCTATCCATTTTGTCATTTGCCACTACCTTGTGCTCCACACTTTTGTACACGTCATTGCTCCATGCCTGTATTTGGATTTCCAAAATGAAAGCCATTGTTAGTGAATGAATCCATTAATATATTGACCATATAATAATTCTTTTCTTTTCTTTTCTTTTTTCTATAGCCAAGGGTAGTATTATTAGAGAATTGATGTGAAAATTTGAATACGCATGCATCTTTGGCACTAGGGGTTGTATCAATACCCATTTTGTGTTCAGCAATCATTCTATTATTGAATATGTTGGAGAGTAATTAAGCCGGTTCACTTTAGGTTTCTTTCAATTTTAATTCTTAGCCTTCAAAAGAGACATAGTTTATTTAAAGACAAAGGTATTAATGTATTATAAGTAATAGGTGGCCCATTTTATTCTTGTCAAAGGATGAATTATAGATTCTTTGACTCTTGTGCATATAATAGAGAAAAAGTTGGCATGTGTCGTGTTTAGTTCTAGTATTATTATATAACTTTCTTATTGGTAGTTGGTCATACTATTTAAGAATGATATATATGTTAAAAATGATTGATTGAAAGTGAAAGGAAGCTACTGGCAGTAACAAAATAGAGTAACTATGGTTACTTGAATAGTTTCAATAATACCTAATAATTCCATATAAGTTTTTACCTGAAAAAGGTCACCGATGTTAACAATTAGAGCATCTGGATTTGGTTTTACAGCAACCCATTTGGAATCTTTCATGAGTTGGAGGCCACCAACTTGATCTTGATAAAGGATTGTAAGGAAATCACTGTCAGTATGAGGTACTAATCCAAAAATTTCATCTTGGGATTTTGGGCATGATGGATAGTGATTTAATCTCAGAAAGCATGTGCTTGCATCACAGAGTTTTTCAATTGCATCATTTGGGTAGCCCAAGTTTTCTGCTAGAATGCTTGCTAATAATCTAGAAACTTTTAACATAGCTGGTGCAAATTCATTGATTGCTTCCCTGCATCCAAAAGTTAGAAACAAACAAATTAAGTTGCAGTTCCTAAACGTGAGATCATGCATGATGCATGTGCAATAATTCTATTGTCCCATTGTTAAATTGTTATCTGAATTCTGGTTGGTTCCAAACTATTATTTTACTCGAGAGGGACCCGTGCATGTACAACAATAAATTTTTGAAAGCCAACCTGTCAAGATATGGAATAACTGATTCTAGTAGTTATCATTCACTCATTCTACATATTCTAATAAATTTTTGAATTGGTTCTTAAACCTCAAATAACTATCATCATAATGCAAGGAGTTAGAAGAGAAAGTTACACTTCCATCATGTGATTTTGGTCATGGTTGGTGTCTTTCCTATGCATGGCTTGACTGATAAAAAAACTATCATAATTCTTCCAAATTTTCCATTTACATTCTTTTGACTCTGTAGTAAACTAGCAATGCTTGTGCATACCAGTGCTAAGTTGATTTAAGTGATGTGACACTTATTTTCCTTAATCAAAGTTTAGAGTTTTCAGCCTTTTGGATGGAAAAACTAGAAAGATTTTCAACTAAAATACAGGATTGTCAAATATCTAAGGCTCTAACCAACATCAATTCTTTTATTCTCGAATCGGAGCTTTGAGAAGGTATTAAGAAAACCATGTTGAGAAGGAAGATTATAAGTCACCAAAAGCAATATACAAAAGAGTGATATATATACCTTAAAGAAGTGAATTCACCCCAGGAAGCTGCATTAGAAATCTTGGTGAGAGGAATGTGAAAGGCTTCTGACCAAGAAAACTGGTTTGAGCGAGTAGCTGTTGGTGTTCCCCATCTGTAAGGATTGTTCAGAATCTCACAAGTGACCTTCCTGTCAAAGGGTACCTTAAACAACTTCATTTGCTCTTCCTTCATGTTCCTCAGTAGCTCAGTGCTTATTCCATGGTTTACTACTTGGAAGAATCCCCATTCTGATGCTGCCTTGCATATTGCTGCAGTGCAAGCCACTCTTTCTGTGGCATTACAACTTTCAAGACCACTAAGGTCTATCAGTGGAAGCTCACATTCATCCACTATAGGATCATTGTGAATTTCAAAAGTTCTATTATTGTTCTTGTTATTATTAGCATGTTGGAGTTTGGCAGATTTCCTTAGAAGTGCTTGATAATGGTGCAAGAGTGGAGGGTTTGAATCTATCATCATTGTTGCACCTATTGGCTATAGCTAACTTAGTTGTTTTTGTATTGGGGTGAGTGTGATGACAAGTAGTAGTAGAAGAAGGAAGAAAAACCTATTGGAGACTAAGTTGATAAATGCATTTATAAGGTGGATTGGAGAATAGGGACAAGAGTACGTGCTCTAGAAAAGGAGAAAAAAGAATTCATGTTATTTGAGTATATTTAATTCATATTTTAAAATATTTATAATTACTTATATTTCTGTTTTCTATATGACTTTTAACCACCACAGATTAAAACGTGAGATTAAAATGATAATATTCTAGTAATTTTATTCATTTTGAACAAAATTACCTTTTACAAAAGAATACATATATGATTTAGACTAAAAAAAAACTTTTAACATCTTAAATATTTGGTAAAAATTCACACATATTTGTTTCATGTAAAATTAATAATTAAAAATTATTAAATAATTTAATATATTTAATTAAATTATTATCTGATAATTTTCGATGATTAACTTCAGACGAATACAATTATGTTTAAATTTCTATCTAAATATTTGTCTAAGGTATGAAATGGACAAACACTGAGGACAAACCGGACTCTGGAGGCCTTGACATTTGTCAGAGAGACAGCCAAGTGTTGAATGATACTCAAAAAAAGTGTAAATTCTAAAGGTCATAGCAAAAAGAAAAATATATATATAGTTGGCAAATATGAACGAACGAGGATTCAAACGAACCTAACTTAATATTTTGACTTAAGAGACATAAAATGAAAGAAATAGATCCCACGGTTGGAAAGAAACCTTTATGGTCAGCATTATATATAGAGTATACTATAGAGTATAGACCCTTAAGTTACAATGAATATTGAATGTTTTATAGGATATTAGGTTGTATACACTTTTGACTTGTATTTTATTTTTAAGAGTAATAGACACAAAACATGATTGCTTGCCAAACAGGATATTCCACCAAAAGTGCATAAAGATAAATAGCAAATGCTCATTGGGTGGTTGATCTGTCCTAAATGTCTTACATTGTATGTAGTATTCTTCAATGTCCAACGAAATTTGGTGCTATCTTAATGGCATTATGTCTTACCTTTGTCTTCATTCTTTATTGTCTTTGCATCTATTTGCCGAAATCACTGCTAATTGCAATATGTCTAGTCTCTCGTGATGATCATCTCTATAGTTATACAATTAGTTTTCTCAATTTGAAAACTCTCATTAGGGTAAACACTTGCATAGATAGAAAATATAGTTAAGGAAAATACCCATGAGATATTCTATTGTGAGAATAAGGTGACATTATTGTTTTAACAACCACTTTCATAATAACTTGTAAATATTTCTTACCACTGTAATAACCGCTAACAAATAGATTATTACATGTACAAAGACAGAATAAAATTTGAATTATCTGATATATGTTTTAGTGAATAATAAGTAAGCTAATCACTTAACTAACTCAAGTTGACTCGATAAAAATTTTATTTATATTGCTTTAACTATATAACTAATCGTGTCAAATGGTATGAGGAAGGTAAATAGGAGAATCTAGTAATGATACAAGTAGGTCATTGCTTTTAGAAGACTAGATATTATGTTCAATTTAGGATAAAGTACTATTTTGATCTTTAGTGTTTGGGTCAAATCCTAATTTGGTCCTTAACGTTTCAAGCGTTCAATTTCAATCTTAAAAAGTTTTAAACAAGTTCAATGTGGTCCTATCATTAAATTTGATCCTAATAATTAACGAAATGATTGATGTGGATGTTAATAATGTTAATAGTTAAGTCATATATTCTTTCATATGTTAAAAAAATATAACTAAAATTTTCATGTAACACTTCTCAATTTTCTTTTTGTACAAAATTTCAAAATCCTAACAATCAATCATCAACGTTTCAAAATTAAAAGAAAAACTTATATTAGTAATAGTTGGTGGATCGATTTTATTTATATACTGAAATCGAATGCTATTAGCTCTTTAATATACAAATTGTTTGTGTTAACTTTAATGGTGAAAAACATTGAACCTGTTTAAAACTTTTTTAGTATTGAAATTGGGCGTTTGAAAGTTTTGTAGACTGAAATAAGACATTTGAAACGTTAGTGACTAAATTAAAATATTGGAGAGCAAAATAATACTTTACTCTTCAATTTATTTTATAATGGACAAAAAAAATTTCAAGATAAATATATATTCTTTATTGAAAAAATAAGCTATTTGATTTTATTTATAAATATATTTGTATATAATATCTTAATATTTTAAGCATTTAATTTTGATACACAAACAAACAGGGTAAAAAATGTTAAAAAGTGAGTTTTAAAAATTGATTGCATTTATTGATGTAACACTGTAAGATTAGTTGTGTACGTAATATTCTACTGTGCATAAAAATTAAATTCTAACACTGGTAAAAAGGATTAAAAGTTTAAAACTTAATTCATTCTTTCACAAAGTATTTCCTATCCATAGCATACAGTCTAATATGACTTTGGTCTTTTTTTAATATATTATAAATATAACAATTCTACCAAGATTGAAAGTTGATCCATCTTAGAAGTATAGGGCTCTAGGCATAAACTTAGCTAATTAGGAGGTCTAGACTTTTTATTTATACTAGATTGGATAATGATTTGTGAAACCTGTGTGAGATTAGACTTGATAAGAGTCAACACCTATAAATGAGTGAAGTCCTAAAGATATATATCTTATGTTATATGTTTTACTTTAAAAGCTTAAAAAGCAAAACCTCCTTTTGTACCTATAAATCTTCAACAGTTGGAATTTCTCAAGGCCTGAATTCCCTTTGCCACTTCTCTTGTTCATAATTCATGCCAATAAGTATTTTGAATTTGGAATCAATCTCTCTTAGGTCTTGAGAGAGTAGAAGCATCACTCTTTCATGGTAATAAATTTTTCTACTCTTTATTAGTGGCACTTTAGTTATAACACCAATGGCACTTAATTGATGCTTTTTTGAAAAAATATTATTATTATCATTATTTATTCAACAGGGCCGGTTGTTGGTTACATGAATAAGTTGAATTGAACAAAGAATCGCATGATGTGATGCCTCACACGTTCCAATAGTTTGTCAACCTCCAAATTATTTAACAAATTCAGACCCAAATAGAAAAATTGATTTACTCCACAAATGTGTATGTTGATAATTTTGTATACTTAGATGCAAAAGTATTTTAAAATACACTGATCTAAAAAAATGCATAAAATTCTAGATAAGTTATTAGATGCACTATGTACATATAAATGATATGGCAAACCAGTAAATATAAATATGGCTGCACCTAATTAAATAAAGTATTTTTTTTTCCAAAACTACTTTTAGTACTTTAATTGGTATCAGAGCACGCACTGATCAGAGGAATATAAAGTCCATTATATTTGTGGCATGCTATGCTTAATTAAAATGCATGCTCCACTTAAGGAACAGAATTAAAGGATACTTTAATCTTTTCCTAACTACTAGAGTACCAGTCTAAAGCATAACCTAATTATTTTAATATATAAATATAAACAATAGAAGAGGCCTGCACCCTTTTGAGTAAAGTTCTGAAATATTATATTGCAAGCATCAATTAAACTATTTGAAGATCCATCCCCCTCAAGAAGGAATCTGTTACCAACTTGATTCTTTAATGTACAATAAATAATGAACAAGTAATGCAAATAATGATATTTCCATTGCAATGCAAACTAGCATATAATCATAGATCTACAATAATTCCTCCTACACATACCAATAATACTATGAAAAACAATAAGGGTTGCATTGAGTTCAAGCCATTGTTATATTAAATGCTTTCCTATTTTCAATTTTTTGCAAGGAGAAATGTTTCTTATTTATACAACAGCAGTTCCAGGTTTCCCTTCAAACAAAAAATATAAACCAGAAAGCAGTGAGATCAAAGATGATGGTGGATTAGAGACTCTTGAGATTGTGCAGATTCAGTGATGCCCTGGCTCCTCAATCGCATTCAGCACCACCACGCTCGAAGCGTAGGCTTCCGCGTAAAAAATGCCAATCTCTTCTACACTGAGGCAATCTTGATGGAGTCAGCAATTTGTCCTCTTGAATTGCTAATACATAAACCAATCAAGTTCTATAATTTATTTATTTATACATTATTATATTCTATGCTTCAAAACTTCACATAACAAACTAGGTAATTTAGCTAAATCATCATATCATAAAGTGGTTGCTATACTTTCTTCTTTTTATTCATTTCCTTCCTTTCATATTTATTGCTATTTATATTCTCTGTGGACAATTGATTTTAATTAATCATGTGCTTGAAAATATAAAACAAAACAGACATAAACAAAAGGAAGCATGGTTATACATATATAAAATACTAGAAATTGAAGAGCCTACCTAAGTTCTATCAGGTAAAATAATACTAACAAGATCATCGTTAATGGTGACGTTCAGCGGTGGCATTTGACTCATAATCCCAGGCATCTCTCTCATGCTGCACAAACTTTATTAGTGAGATTTCACAAAGATTATATACATCGATTACAAGTACAACATGAAAATGAAGATGAAGATGAAGATGAAGATGAAAACTAAAATGAATTAGTGTATTAATCAAGTCCTATTCAGAGGATTCACATACTCATTAAGAATTGAACAAATGTTGTGCCTTGTGTGGCAAAAGAGATCAATGTTATCCTGCAACTGTTTATCAAAGAACACTATCATTATTGCAGCATGGATTCAGAAAACAACATTATGTACATCACATGAGAATGTAAACAAAAGTCACATGAAAGGAAAATAAATCCAAAAGCATAAAACCACTTGCATATAAATTCATGCTTAATTCATATTACACAAATAACAAGTATTTAGTCTTTTCCCATAGTAATTTCTAATAAGCTTAAGCTCTAATAACAGCTATATATTAGAATCAAGGAGAGAGAGAGAGAGAGAGAGAGAGAGAGAGAGAGTTCATGGCTAAGGTGTTCCATGAAAAACAACTTTTGACGCCATATGTGAATGTGATGATTTCTTTTACTTAACATTTTCATCTTTCCTAAACATGATATCAATCAATTATCCATGAAAAAAACCTTGGTTGGTGAAATGCCACAAATTTATATTTTAGACATTGAACTAGTTAGTAACATGGTTTAAGATTATAAATATTTGCAAAGAGCTGCAACTATTTATAATCAGCAATAAAACAATAGAATGGTTCGGTTGAGCAGTTCACCTTGTAACTAGACAAATTGTTTGTGATTTGATTAAATGCTTGAGCATTCTGCTCCATGAGTTTCCTCAAAGGACCACAAATTCCTGATAGTACACAAGGAAGAAAGCACTGGATGAAATAAGGACAATGATCCCCCGTGACATTAAAAGCTGGGGTCAGGGCAAGAATCTGATATTACATAACCAAGTACAATAAATAAGTAAATAAAGAATAACCAAACCAAAAGAATAGTTTCTTATTGTACGAAAAAACAAGGACGAAGTAAGAATATCTTGGCATTTCATTCACCAGATACAAACTAAAGGCTTACCAGAATGTTGTCTGAATATAAAAGATGACTGAACAGTAACTACAGTGAATTACACCCTAGAACACCATGAAGATATTGAATCGATAAAGAATGAGTAATATTAACAATGTGAACCCCCCCCCCCCCCCTTTTTTGTCCTTTTTTTGTTGTTTGGGGACCAACTAAAATAATGGGGACAGAAGTGGAATTTGGGGATCAAACTGTAGTCCCAAAATTTCAGGGGATCCAACGCCGCATGGGCTACTTGTGTCATACATTAATGTATTTGTACTCTCACTTTCAACTTGTAGTAAGTATAAAATTTAAAATAATTGAGTTGCAGACAATTAAGAGATGATGAGAACTTTCGCTAAGATAGTAATGATAAAAATAGAAGATATACTAACCATCATATATTATTCGTTGACTTCGGTCAGTCTGGCGTGACATGTATGTGGCCATGCTAGGGTTTAGAGCCATGTTTGTCTTCGAAGCTGAGTCCATTGGTTTATCCTGAAGAAGCATGACTTTAGACTATTGGTTCTTCAATCAACATTAGATCCTAAAGACATTGATTCAATTATCAAAACAGGAATCCTATTTATGGGATGCAACACAGCTAAAGTGTTATCACCACCATCATCATTGACAAGACAGTCAAGTTAAGCAAGTTGAGAGTACTCAAAGGAACTAATTTTCGTATAATGTACCTGTTTGGTCACAAACAACAATAACATCAATGAGGAATTTACTAATATCCCCACAATAATATCATATGTGTATGTTTGTGAATTCGGAGAAGCTTGAATCAATTCTAATGGACTAGATGTGAAAATATAGAACCATTCAGTAAAATATGGCAGTATCGGCTATCGGATACGCCTCCTATTCACTTACCTTTCTGTTATGGACCTTCTTTCCCAGATTGTGGTCTTCTGATTTCCTCCGCTTTCTCTGTGAAAAGGTTTTTGTCAGTATTTTAAGCTTCCATAATAGGACAATACAGTGCAATCACAGCATAACCACCCATCTCCCATGCATAATGATTAATGGATTACGTTCACATGGTGCAAATTTTTCATATGTTGTGGATAAAACTTCATCTACAACCCTAACATATAATCTAACCAACATGAGATGAAAAGTAACTTTCTACTACCGCAGTTGGCAATGGCAATTATGGCCACAACGCCGCTACAGCAACCATATTTGACCCAACTGCAAGTTCCATCAGCTATATTCTCTAGAAGTGTTATCCAATTGCTGGAACTGCCACCATGACTACGACCAAAATCTAAATCCCTGCCTTTAAACCACTGATAACTTACGTTGTCATAAAAATTTCTTGCATATCTAGATTTTCATAGTCATTGCAGCTATAAAAAACTACGGTAAATGAGGAATTGGGTGGCAGGAAATGAGACAACTAAATTTTGAATAGCATGAAATAATCACAACATTTTCAAGAAAACATAATGCATTGCAAATTTCAAATTTTCTTCTATACCCATGTTCAGCATAGGCATCACTAATAATGCTCAAAATACAAATATTGGAGAATCTGTTGAAAGAAAAGGTGCTTACTGTCATCCATCTACACCTCAAAGCAACATCGCGAACAGTTTTATCAGGCAATGTGGCAGCAATTTTTATGTACCTCATTATACTTGGCTCATCGGCATATCTAGTGATAAAACAGAAGAATCAAGAAAACAAGGGTTAGGAAACATAAGACTAGAACAAGCAAGACAATACTAGCACAATGACATAAGCATACTTTACAATAATGAATGTAGGACAACGAATAATGACTCAAATTCCAATCGGAACCCATATTTAGAAATTGAAGGCAGGGTTGTAATAAGAAAAACAACACAAGAACGTCAGCAAATAGAATGAGAGGCATCATGGTAGGATGACAGTATGCATATACAAGTCGCTGATACAATCATTTCATCCCTAATAACAACTTAGAAGTCTCACCACCGAAAACTATTTTCAAACCGAAATGATCTAGCAGCAAGTTACTATGCATCAATGTGACATATATTGAGGGGAGGCGGGAAGCTAAAACTAATTATTCACAACAAACAACTTACCTTGCAAGACCCTCCTCCAATTTGTACTGCTCATCAACAGACCACTCAACAGCCAATCCTGCGTCGTGCTTCAGCCCGGGGACCGAATCAAGAAGCAGCGAGGAGCCAGATGAATTACCAGCTTGACTTATGACAGGGTTGCTGGTGCTACTAATGATGGATGAATTTGGAGAATATATCATACCAGAACTACTACTCAACCCAAAATAATTTCCCATTGGAACCATCTCAGACAAGCTATTCATAGCACTAGGCTGAAATGATATTGCGTGCCTGTTCAAAGCAGAATCTAAACTTTCACTGTGAAACCCAGCGTTTGACTCTGCTGCCATCCCTTTATAAACCCTTTTTTTTCCTTTAAGAGTTGTCTCTAACGATTTACCCCTAAATCACCATAAGCTACAAGTAGTAGCTAAAAGCATTTTCATACAAATAACAAAGTCTAAACCAATTGACAAGTTCAGGGTATCTATCCAAAACCAGAATCATTTATATTCCTCACAAAAAAAGGAAGGGGAAAAAGGAAAATCCAGCAAAAATTACAGCTCAAACACCCAGCAGAACAAAAAGGTTGTTCATCAAACTACCTTACTTCAAACACATACCAGATTCATCAACCAGGAAAATTTTAAAAACCCCACGATTAAAAACACTCAAAAATCGAAACTTTAGCTCCAGAAACTCAGAAGAGTAAAAAAAAGAGAAAGGTAGAGCAACCCACAGAGAAAGGCGATGGCTGAAGTTGAAGTCCCTCCCACAGAGAGAAACCCAAATCAGTGGCCTGCAACAAAAAACGAAAAAGATGAAAACTTGAGCTTCAAAGGAGTCAATTATGGAGCAACAAAGGTGCTGCAAAGGTGGAATGATAAAAGCCCTAAGCAACAGATGGAAGAAAAAAATAAAAATTGAACGTGTCGAAACAGAACATGGGGAAGTGGATAGAGAGAGAGAAAGTGATAGAGAGAGAAAGCTGTTACCTTTCCGACTGAGAGGGCTAGTTGGTGGTGATGGGTGGCTTTTGTGGGTTTTGGGGGTTTTCTCTCACTTCAAAAATGCTATTTACTGAATCACTCACCATTTGCCATTTGATACTTTCTGGGGTTGCGGGGTACCCTTCTTTCTTTCTTTCTTTCTTTCTCTGCTTTGTGACACACTCAACACTCTCTCTCTCTCTCTCTCTCTCTCTCTCTCTCTCTCTCTGTATCTCTCTCTCAGAAGAGAGAGACAAAGAATGGCTTAACAGCTCCACCAATAAGGAAACAGATGAAGAGAAAATAAAGTAAGCAAAAAAGTTTTTATATTTTTGCAGAAAAATAAAAAAGATAATAATGGATGGTTGTGGATCTTGGAATTCAGCAACAGTGCGAATCCCAATAAGCATTTGATGCTAATCATTGTGGAGTCCACCTCTGCTTTTTTTGTTAATTTTTCCCATTTTTTTCCCTATTGAGTGTGGGATTAATAGTAGAATTACATAACACATATGTAAAAAAATATTTAATTTTTAATAAATAATTTGTTAATTATCAATAATTTAACAAATATTTGAAATTAAAATATTTTTGTTAATTTTTTAAGGGAAAAGAAAAAGAAAGGAAAAGACATAAGCAAGAAGAAGTAGACATAAGAGGAAGTGAAGCTATATATGGAGGTTGGTCAAAGTGGCAATGATCATTGTATAAGGTCTTACTTGCACTTCCCATGTTAAAACATGTGCCCTTTCACTTCATTCAACTTGGAAGAAATTCAAGCATGGAATGTGTGCAAGTGCAAGTGCAACCCAAAGAGGGAGGAGGAGGGTCACAACCAATACTTTTATTAGTTTTAGGTGGGGGAATCATTATACTTTTTAAAAAATAATTGTATTTATTTAAATATCAATTTTATTATATAAAAAATTGTGAGAGAGACAAAAAGATAGTTTTAAATCATTAAATTAAGTATTTGATTTGATATTTAATACATTAATTGTGTAAATTCAATAAGTTGGTACCAAAAATTAAGATAATAGGTAAACATAAAATATAACAATATAAGACTATATGTGTTAGTATTTATTTTTTTCATAGTGTGTTTTAACTCGTCGGATCAATAACTAATTTATTATGAATCTGAATTTTATTTAAGAGTTTGATTTTAGCCAATAAATTTATACATGCACAATGTCTTGTTTTTTTATTTATTTAGATATTATTAGTTTAGATAAAAATTAAGTTTGATAATATTATTAATTATCGAATAATATCTATTGAAAATTTAAGAAAAGAAGAAGAGAATAATTGGTAGGTCCGCATACAACAAAGCCGTATATGACATTCTTAATAGAACAAGTTAAGGTAGAAAAAAAAGTACCTGTAAACCAAAAAAAATGAATCATTTTAATACAAAAAAAAATTAAATTGGCACTAAGAATACTTTTCTTTAAATAGAAATATATCTAAATAAGGTAGTCTATTTAAAAAAAATGCACATAAAAAAATTGAAAATTTTATGCCATCCTTTCTCTTACTTTAAGTAGTACTGCTATCACCATGAGCATGCTTATTTAGGAAAATTCCGAACATTAGTGTTAGTTGAGTTACATAAGTATGACATTTTAGGAAAAGAATCAGATCTCTAAAATCTTGACAAGTAGTCGCTGCTATAGTATCCTGATATCAGTTCTAATTAAATAATTCATTCATTCATTCATTAACTAACCAATAATTTTCAGTATTATTAGTAGTAGTAGTAGTAACATTATTTTATATCTTTCAATATCTAAAAATAGTAAGTAGCACTATTTTGCTATAAAGTTTAGAGAAATGGTCTAAAAATATTTAGCAAATAATAATGGCAGACTAGGCTATGATATGGCATGATTAAATAGTTGATTGGTTAAATTAATAAGGCTAGCTTGAAAATTAAAGAGGCAATATGAATCTTAAAAAATGTATTGGGTCCAAAATGAAATGGGACCCCTAAGGTCTTGGAAGGGTATTTATTAAATAATAAAGGTGACAGCATCGCACCAATCCACCCACTCCTCCCACTAGAATCCATGACAGTGCTGTCAATGTTCATCTTGGCATTTACCTACATCCATCCTTCTGCCACTCTCTCTTTCAATTCAATCAGGCCCTTCGTTTTCCTGCACTTCTAAATTTTATTAAACAAAATATGTTCAATTATTTTAAATCATTCATACAAAATTTTATAATAGTAATTCATAAATACATAATTTTTAATTTAATAATTTTCATGAAATCATTTCTTCAAACACTTAAGTTAATAGTAGGACAGATTTACATTAATATTTATATTTTTAACATGAATTTTCATGTAATAATTTTTTGTATAAATTTTATATATAGTTATTTTTTATTTATTTTATGCTGATTTTTTATACAACAGATTAAATTTTAGATTTTTATCATAAAAGTTTTAATATCATATTATGTAAAAAATATTTTAGTATAAAGTTATTTATTTATAATTTTACTAGTATTTTAAAAGCATTTGTTGAAAAGATCACACAAGAAAAATATTAAAAAAGATGATATTTTCAGTATATTTAATATGGGTTAAGTTAGGTAACCAATAACTTTTTTGAACAACTACCAATCAAATAAAAATACACTACACTTTCAAATTACTCACCTAAAAATTGTAATATTAGAATAATCATCCGTACACCTAGTAAAATGAATATTTCGTATATTTATTGTTCACATTGTTTAATATTTTCATTATCTACTTATAATTTTCCATTTAATATATCAAACTTTTTGTTTTCGAAAAGCTGATTTGTTTTCATACAATCCTTATATTTATTATGAGTAAAGTATTGTTTTTGTCCCCAACGTTTGGGGTAAATCTCAAAATTGTCTCTAACGTTTCAGTCGTCCTATTTACGTCCCTAACGTTTTAAAATTGACTCAATGTTGTCCTACCGTTAGGGATCTGTTAATAAAATTAACGGCGGGACAAAATTGAGATGATTTTGAAACGTTAGGGACGTAAATAGGACTAAAATGTTGGGGACAAAAACGATACATAGAAATAAATTTTAATTTTATTCTTCAATAATATCAATTTGTTACTGTACATAGTATTCAATTATTTTTAATCATATTTACACTTAATCACCTTATTTTCATTCTAAATAAATTTATTTTTTTAATTTTACACTTAAAGTAATGTATTTTTTATAAATAAATAAATTTTACACTTTTATTCTAAATAAATAATGTAATGTGATTAGAATGAAAGTGTAAAACTATAAAAAAAATATAAGTAATGTGATTAAGTAATGAAAGTAAAATTACATTATTTATTTAGAATGAAAGTATAAAATTTATTTATTTATAAATAAATGATATTACTTTAAGCGTAAAATTATAAAAAAAATTAATTTATTTAGAATGAAAATAAGGTGATTAAGTGTAAATATGATTAAAAATAATTGAATACTATTTATAATAAAAAATTGATATTACTGAAGAATAAAATTAAAATTTATTTCTATGTATCGTTTTTGTCCCTAACGTTTTAGTCCTATTTACGTCCCTAACGTTTCAAAATCGTCTCAATTTTGTCCCGCCGTTAATTTTATTAACGGATCCCTAACGGCAGGACAACATTGAGTCAATTTTAAAACGTTAGGGACGTAAATAGGACGATTGAAACGTTAGGGACAATTTTGAGATTTACCCCAAACGTTGGGGACAAAAACAATACTTTACTCATTTATTATTATTTTTTATATGGGGCAGGTTATTTATATAAAAAACAGATTATTTTAGGCAAGGACTAAGTATGATTTTGGTTTTTAAAGTATAGGTTGAAAATTTTTTTGTTTTTTATTTTTTTTATACAAAATCATCCTTAAGATTTAAAATCAAGTTTTAAAATTATCATTTTTACTTAAATATTAAAATTGTGGACCAAATTACTCATAACCAAAAAATTATAAAATAAAAAAAATAAAAAAATAAGAGAAAGAGAATGTCTGGTTCTAGCAAAGAGGAAAGGGAAGAAGAAGGGAAGAGAGAAAAAGAAGAAGAAGATGTCCATGACGCTTCGGCTTCCGCTGTCACTTCCATACGATTGGTTCCTAAGGTATAAACCATTTTAAAACTAAATTAAACCTTAAGGACGAAATAAATTTTCAGCCTATACTTTAGAAACCAAAATCATACTTAAATTATCTTAGGTGCGTTACCATTTGAGCTATAGCTCGTTGGGATTATTATTATTATTATTATTATTATTATTATTATTATTATTGTGGTTAAATGAAGTGAAAGAATAAATGACCATTTGTACCCATAAAAAATGAAAATGCTGACATATGTATCCATACTAAATCGAAACTAAATTTGTCGTAAAATATTCTTTGTGTGACAAAAATATTCCTTTTTGGAGAGTTAGAATGTCACGTAGAATATTTTTGTCACACAAATAATATCTTACTTATATACAGATTAATTTTAATCTAGTGCAAATATATGTCAACATTTTCATCTTTTATGAATATAGATGCTCATTTATTCTTAAGTGAAAAGTTAATATGTGGTAGAATCTAGGTATTCATTCCTCGTTTCGAACCTAACGGGTGGCTTTGGTTTGGCTTCATGCAGATCAGAGAATCTCATAAAGAGTGGTGAGATGTTAACATGTACTTACTTTGACCGTTTGGTTAGTTGATAACTGTCACTTATCAACTTATCATCGTCACAAGAATATGTGTAATTGATTATTATAAACTTACAATTGAAATTGATCCAATTTAACCATATACCCAAAAAAACAAACAATATTTTGCTTCCTTGGTTATTATTTTCTATATTCATTACCAAACTTTATGTTATTTATTTAAGTCTATTTTTGTTGAATGTTTAGATTATAGAATACATGACGGTGGGTGTAATTTGAAGGGGCATGAATTTTAGTAGTAATATTATTTGAATGGAAATCCATGGTGTCCCACTAAGCATTAATCAGATTGGTAAGCTCTACGGATTTTTTCAGGTAAACTCATTTTCAGCTTTTAATTTTATTCTTATAATAACGAAAGAAAAACACAGCTATTTCTCCCCTTGACACAAAAAAAGCCAACACATATTCGAAGTTTTTATTCTTAACCAACAACAAAGAATTTTTCCGTTTGTCACAAAACTACGAACAACTTGGTTTTCAATTTGCATGTGTCCCTATCCTTATCCAATATATATGAAATAGAATATAGAATATAAAATACGTGTATGTTAGCAAATCATATACGAAATATTATAAAAAGTAATAAAAGGAAAAAAAAAAAGAAATTATCATAAATATTTAACCAGAAAGAACTGGAAAGAAAAAAAAGAAAAAACTATATAAGGAACTAATTTTTAATTAATCAATATTAATCAATTTTTTTTTAGGATTTATAATGCATGATCTAGAAATAAGGATTTATGATTGATGATTTAGAATCTAAAATTTAACATAAATAAAATAATTTAAAAAAAAATAATTACTTAACATTACTTAAAAAAAACTCATCCTATAATTAAAAAGAATGTCATGATGAGAAAACATGCAGAGAAAAATATTGTGACAATTCATTATTTTTCGGCTAGTTCCTTAATTATATTTTAATTTGGATCGTTTCGGTTCGCTCAAAAATAAAACTTTTTAAACATAAATGAAATTATTTAACTATATTTTTTGTGAACACATGCACTTTTAGATATGTTCATTCATTATTATAAAGAATTTCAACCAAAAAAGATCGTCAAATGTTTAAATAGATAAGATATACGAACACTTAAAATAGTTAGAAAAAAATATATTCAAATATTATTTTGTTTTTGACGTTAATTTTCCCTCGTTTATTAATCTAGAAGATACATCGTATATATACAATTTATATAATGAACTGCAAAGACATATTTTTAGTTGGTTCAGCTTAATAATTAATTATAACCTCGATTTGTTCTAAAATAATTGAGCTGTTAATATCGAGCTGTGATTGATGGATTAATATTCTGGCACACGTAACAATTTTTTATCAATAATTGTTATTAGTACATAATTGTTCCCCTTTTAGAAATTGGTGAACAATCTAAAAAACCTTTTTATATTTTTGGTTATACAAAAAATATAGCTTCGTCCTTTATGAATTCTAATTAATTAATTAGCAAAGACATACAATACATGACAAACAGAATTTGATACTCATCATCAATCTTTTCATCACGTCTTCCATATTTTCATTAAAAAAAATGTTGTTCTTCATAGATGCATCAATTTCTAGGATAAATTAAATAATCAGTCAAAAACCAGCAATTGATTTTTATTATTTTATTTTCCAAAAAAAGAAAGTAAAATATTGTTTGATATTATATAATCCGAGTCCTAAATGAAAAAAAAAAAATTGTCGGTACGAAAGTTGAATGGTGCATTATTGTGTTTTCATATTAAAAAAAGGAATTAGTTTCTGCCATATATACACGTCAACTTAATGATAGATATTCATGTCCTTAGTTTTTCTATAAAATCTCTGAAATTTTTTGTCTATTTTTAAAATTGAATAGACTAAACTCATTTCAAAAGTTAACTTCGTTCTAAAGATAAAAAATATTTCGATACTTCTTGTAAAATCTCTGAATACTATTTTTTTTTTAGAAATATAAAACTTGTAATACACTAATACCTCTTCATCAGCTATTTATAGATGAGATTTTTTTTAGAAATGTAAAACTTGTAATACACTGTTTGACCCTTTACATTTATAAAAAAAGGGAAACAATAGATTCTTAAGAAATAATTCATCAGCCATTTGATTTGATTTTTTTAATGTAGCTAACTAATTAATGGCGTTTAATTTTAGTTCCTGGGGAGATTTAAAGTGATTCTCTTGTAATTATCTTTCAAAATAAATTGTAATTATTATAATAATTTTTTTATTATCTATAATATCTCCTAACTCGACCGACTAAAGACTAATTTGCTGCAAATATGAATTCCATTTAAGGGTTTGGCCAATGGCCTTGTTATATGCGCAAAGCAAAATTCGAACTCCTAACACTTGTTTAAATGGATGAATATACTGTCCGCTCAACTAACACAAGTTAGTTTTATAATAATGAAATTAAACAGACATTTGCAGTAGTAAGAGAAGGAAACACTATAAATACTTGGAATCTTTTGCAATGGCAGTGATGAATCTTCTGAGTCTAGAAAATGAATCAATCCATCAAAAAGTGCATATACTCACAAAGAACAAGAAGATTAAGAATCAAGGTGTTTACAGCAGGAGTTTTCTATCACCTAGAATGATGCATTGGAAAATCAATAACCAATAAATTCAAGGAGAAAAATCAGCATCAAAAGCATAGGTTTAAATCAAACTATTATTAACCACCTACCTAAAAATAAAAAAGGAAAAATTTGACATCATATGCTCAAGTGTTCTTCCCTTGGAAAGCTTTGAACTGTATCTGACCATCTACCTGGGGAATGATCACTACTATTTGATGATACCTGAGCTTCCCCTCTTGTGTCTCTTATCATCTTCAGAACTTCCCTCATCGACGGCCGGTTCTCCGGCACAAGCGAAACACATGCCATTGCAATGTTCAAGAGAGCTTGAAGCTTCTCTTCGGATGCTTCATTTCCCGAGGAAGGATCATCCCCGGACTCTGTCTCTTCCTCACGAACCGATTTAACCCATCTTGGTATATCCGAGCCGTGTTCTTGGACAAGGTCTTGGAAGGGTGTTTTTCCTGTTAAGAGTTCCAGGAGAAGGACTCCGAAGCTGTATACATCGGCCGGTTGCGTGTGAGACCTCTGGAAGCTTCTGCATTCGGGTGCTCTGTAGAATAAAGAGGTGGCACTTGGTTCATCCATTGAGTCAGGGTTAAGGAACATGGTGAGTCCATAGTCAGTAAGACAGGATTCGAAGTCCGAACCCAACAAGACATTAGAAGATTTAAGGTTTCCATGAGTTAAGCCGGGGTTTTGGTGGATGTAGAGTAGGCCGGTCGCAAGATCTTCGGCGATTTTGAGGCAGGATGTCCAATGAAGAGGCTTTCCTCCACCGGATGTTTTTGATCCTGCATTGTTACATTCATCAGAAGATTAACAGAGGAAGATAATAACAAAGTAATTACCAGAAATCTAGAGATGAAGTTTACTAATAATAATGCAGTATTAAAAGTGTAACTTGCCTTAATTTATCCTAAGTAATCACAATTATAAGGTTAAATAGTCCTTATTTTTCCATTGTACATAACATGATATCTTGATTTAGAATTCTAATTCTTTAAAAGGATCAAAATGACATATAGAAATAGTTTCAACTACAACATGAGTTGGTTCTTTTTTAATCCAACACTATCACTTAATAAAAGTTCACAAGGATTTAATTGGAATGATTATTGATTACTTATTTACTTTCAATCCTTTGGGGATAACATGTTTCCACTATTATTTCTAACAGTAGTAACAACTTAGATAAACTACCAAAATAATATCTAAGAGTTTATATCACTAATGGAAAATAATATCAAAAGATATGAACAACAGATAAACCAAAAAATGATTAGAAACATAACAAAAAAATAAAAATACTTCTTTTTTTATAAATAGCAATCAATTTTTGCATTTGCTAACATCTACAATGGATCTGAATTTTTGCAAAAATATTTAGATACCTATTTGGAAGGTGCATGCAAAATATCAGCAGAATTCTATCTCTGAACCTCTTTTTTTTTTAAGTTCAATTATTTACAGAAAAAGGGAAAAAATCACTTGAATACCAAATTTACAAATGAAAAAGTTACTTTTCTAATATGCTTGCAAAAAGTACATCAAAACTCGATCTCTAAAATCCTTTATATATTATATTGTTTTTTAATCACCTTTTAAATTTTCTGAAATTTATTTGTTGTTACATCTTTCAGAGATATTTTGGTCAGTTATATCAACTTTCAAGAACCAATTCAGTAGTTTATCTTCAACAACTTTAAAAAGCAACAACAATGAACCATCATAAGATGCATCTATATTTGAACAATAGGAAAGACTCAATATACATGGTTTAATTTGTGACACCAATGAAAGTTGGGATTAGATAACTGTAGAAGTAGATGTTCATCAGGGTGGCATCCAATCTAATAATAACACTATATAGCCTACCAAAAAAAAAAAAAGAAAAAAGAGACTCAATGAAAATTCTCTTTAGTTTTTCAATGGTTGAATGGGACAGCACTAACATGGGGCCAGAATCATATAAATGAGTTGTCAAATAGAAAGCACAAATCTTTATAAAGTCTGAAATTATAATAAACAGTTGGAGAGGGAAAGCAACACCTTGTGTCCCTATTTAACTAAATCTAAGCGAGAGGGAAAGCTTTTGTGCCTAGATATCATTGGATATCAAAGGAGGCCCCCCATTATACACCAAAAGATAATAAACTTTTAGGTCCTTCTCATCAAACCCTCCTTTTCATCCTTAAAAAATACTTACATTATATATCATTATAATTATAGTTGTTCTATCATTATATAAACCACCTCCCCACGCATGCAAGACCACATATTCCAATTTCCAACCCACTCTTGTAAACCAGAAATACAACATTTGAACCACAACAACAACAAAGCTAACTAGTCTAGGAACATGATGCCCCAAGCAATAATATTACCAACCCATGTGGAATCCTATGGCTACACCAATACAATCAATTCTAATTTAGTGTTTGGTAATTGCAATCTAATAGATAAACACCAACACCTTTACCTTTACCTTAAAATCATATCAATATCAATGTTGTGGCTCCACTAATTTATGAGAATTATAAATTGGCAAGAGACATAGAAAGACCAAGAAGAATAATCAAAGCAACAAGAAAGCTACAAGTCAAGCCAAATCCAACATTAATTAATAAATAAAATAATAGTGATTGAGAAGAAAACATGAACATACCATGAATGAGAGAGAAGAGGCTGCCATTAGGGAAATAATCATAAACAAGAAGCCTTTCCTCCTTAGCCTGAAAATAAGCCCTAAGTGGGACCAAATTAGGGTGCCTAAGCCTACCAAGAACTTCAATATGTGCCTTAAACTCATCCAAATTAGGGTACCTAGCATCCTTCAACCTCTTAACAGTCACAATAAACCCTGATTCCATAACTGCCTTATATGTACTTCCCATAATGCCCCTCCCAAGTGTCTCAGCTGAAGCCTTAAGCAAATCCTCTAATGTGTAACTCATTTCCCTATTATCCCCTGCTCCTAAGAACACCAACTTCCCTAGACCCTCACCTTCCCATGCAAAACCACTTTGTTTCCCTTCGTTGTTACCACTGCTGCCACCGCCCCCGCCGCCTCCGCCGCCGCCAACATCTTCAACTTCCTCCACACTTCCAACCCCATTTCCTTTCCTTCTAGCTCCAGCACCTACCCTCTTCCTACGGTTTCTACAAATGGTGAAGAAGACAAGAACCAAAATAATGAGCAACAAAACAACACCACCAACGGTTCCTCCAATAATCTTGATTAGTTTCGTGCGGTTCGATGATGTTTTTTTCTTTGCTGTTGTTGGAACCATGGAGGAACTTGGGCTCATAGAAGGAGGCAAAAGGATGTTACTTTTGCATGGCACGTGGACTTGATCGCCGCAGAGATTAGTGTTGCCGGAAAACGAAGAAGCATTGAACCGTACCAATGCCGGAGTCGCCGGGATCTCGCCGGAGAGTTTGTTATTCGAAACGTTTAAGTACCTGAGACTTGATTGGTTGAACCCGGGGATTTTCCCGGTGAACAAGTTGTCCTCCAAGTAGAGCATGTAAAGTCGCCGGAGATTCAGCAACGACGCCGGAATGTCGCCGGAGATTCTGTTCCCTGACAAAACTATGACTTTTACACGATGGAGGTCGGAAACAGAGGCCGGAAACTCTCCGGAGAAGTTGTTGTCGTTGAGGAAAATTGATTTGAGGTTGACTAAGCTTGAAAGTTGTGGAATTTGACCAGAGAGTGAGTTCCCTTTGAAGCTTAGAACTCGAAGCTGATCCAAACGATTCAGGATCTTCGATTCTAAGGTTCCGGTGAGGTTGGAGTATTCTATAACAAGCTTTCTTACCCTTCCATTGAAGCAGTCTTTGACACCTTGCCATGTGCAGACATCGCTTCCAGGTCGCCATGGAAGCTTGTTGTGTGCGTCTATGGAAGATTTCAGTGCCAAAAGCGCTTGGGAATCGTCCTCTGAGGTTGCAAGTTGAGAGAGAAAACAGAGAACAGAGACAAAGAAAACAGAGTAGAAAACAGAGGATCTTGTTCTTTTTCTTCCCATATCTTTCTCTTTTTGTGTCTTTTGAAAAGGGAAATGGAGGATGAAAAATGGGACAGCACAAAGTTTGGATCTTTTTCACCAGATTTGGGTCCTCATAATAAATATCGACAAATTCTTAAATAATGCACAGTGTTCACTGACCAAATAAGAGATCTTTGATTTTTCTTTGTTTCCTGTTTGGTGTGACTTTCAGTCAGATCTACCATTGTTGCTTCAAAATGTGAGTTCAACACTTCAACCCAAGCTATTGACTACACTAAAGTTGAGATCTTCAGCTTCAAAGAAGAACAACACTGTGAATGTGGAAGTGGAGGTGAAAGTGAAAGTGAAAGTAAAAGAGCTCTTCTTTCTCTGAGGATCCATAAAAATGGAGACACTTAATGTGGTTGAAGTGTTGCCTTCTTGGTTTCTGGAAACTATTGTTCACGGACATGGAACACTATGGCAGAACTCTCACGTGAAAATCATCTCACAAATTAACCATTTTTCTCTTCTTTTCTACTTTCTATGATTTCTATATTCTTCTCAATCTGCGCTGCACCAACACCAACACCAACAACATTATTTTTTTATTGTTAACCAACAAAGCAAGCAAAACAAAAACAAGTGTGCATTTATTTATTGATACAATTAGTAGTATATATGTTGTACATTAATAGAGACAAATAAGACAATCACAATTCACACAAACACCATGCATATATTAATTGGAGTACAGTGTAGTAGTAGTAGTAGTAGCAATAATAATAATAATACTTACTTTCTTGGGTTGCTCATTCTCATGGATTTTGACAATTTGATAACTTTGCTGAAGTTATGGGAGGATCCAATAATAAAACTCTCCTTCATTAGAATCATTGCAAAACACTAACTAGCTACCACTGAATGGAATGAATGAATGATGTAGGCTCTAAAAGGCTTCAGCTTTTTAACTTTTTAACTTGTTTTGGAGTTGGGTCAAAAAACAAAAAGCAACAGTAGTTTGTGGCAGTAAAACTGAAACACACATGGTGCAAGTGCAGGTTTTCCAGCTACTATAATTTGATTTGAGAAGTGTGAGGATGGTGTTTGTGGTAATAATTTGAGAGAGAGAAAGGAAAAGGAGGGTTTATGAAATGATGCTTCTATGAATGTATTATTAGAGTGTCTGATCAGAGAGAGAAAGAAAGGACAGAAAAGAACATGCTTCCCTTTCTTTCTCTCAACAAAGACCCCTCTCTTTCATCTCAGGAAATTGGTGAGCGAATTGAAGGCAAATCAAAACAGCAATAAATAAATGGTTTTTCACCAAAAAAAGAAGGAGGAAAAAACCATGAGCTGCCACGTGTTGCAAAGTAATGGGAAGTGTATGTGACAATAATAATAAAGAAGTTGAACTCGTGTTCAATCAAACTAAGTAGTGATCATTGACTCAATGACCCTTGCCAGCTGTCACATTTTATTTCTTTTATTTTTTGGATAAATAAAATAATGCAAATGAATTTACTTGGTGTTGAAAATTGAGATGCTGATAGAGTATAGGAAATTTTGGAAAAAAAAAGAAAAAATGTGGGTGTGAAGTGAGAAGGGTCATGGGTTTGTGGTTGTGTTTGGTTGACTCGAGACAGTTGCCGAAAATGTAGGTACTACACTATTCAAGAAAAGAGACCATGCGCTCGTATATTTTGGTTCTTTCAAAAGCCTCGTACATAAAAATATAAAATGAGCAATGCTAGAGGGCAGCAATTTTTGTGATTGTTAATCATCAACTAGCCATCAATGATAATTTGATGGTGTGAGATTGATGTGAAATTTTATCCAATGGCTCACCTTCCTCTGCTGGTTACATGCTGGCCAAAATTCAACAAAACTGCTGGCCCCCTAGACTTTTCCATATAAAATTATATTTTGACAAATAAGACCATCTCCAGTAGGGAACTCATTCCAGTTCCTGTTTATGGTCCACCTGTCATAAAAAGTAACTCCACATCAGCTTTTGCGTCATAAACAGTAAATAGGAACTCAAAGCATCTCTCTCTTCTCCATTAGGAGGAACTAACTTTAGTCCCTGTTGTGGTCCCACTTAATTAATTAATTAAAAAACTTGTAATTAATGTAATTAATTTTTTTTAATAATAAAATTTAAATATTTAAATTTAAAAATAATTCACTATTAAAATATATTAATATTAAATAGATTCATATATAACAATAATACACAATAGATAAATTCGGGGTTACACTAATTTGTAAAATTACTTAATACAAAAAAAAACATAATTAAACTCTATAGTTGACGACAAGCATTGTGAAATTGCCATATGTGTTCAATCAAGTCCTCCTTCAATTGTCTATGCTGCTGCCTATTTCGAAGTTGGGCATTTCTTTGGAGAAATTGATGGTATGGTGCAAAATCTTCCTCTCCCAGCTGAGGTTGTGATAAGCCATTTTCAACATCATCATACTCTAAGCCTTGAGCAAAATTTCCTGCATAGCTGTCTCTTTCATCCTCAACAATCATATTATGCAATATAATACAAGCTCTCATTATGTTGGCAAGCTTTTTCTTTTCCCAAAAACGAGCTGGACCACGTATAATTGCAAAGCGTGCTAGCAACACTCCGAATGCTCGTTCCACATCTTTTCTTTGCCCTTCTTGGTATTGTGCAAATAACTTGCGTTTCTCACCTTGTGGCTTTGAGATTGATTTGACAAATGTGGCCCATTCAGGATAAATACCATCTGCTAAATAGTATCCCATTGTATAATTATTACCATTAATTGTATAATTTACCTCCGGAGCACGGTCATTTAGAATATCATCAAACACTGGAGAACGATCTAACACGTTGATATCATTATTTGAACCAGAAACTCCAAAGAATGCATGCCATATCCAAAGGTCTGAAGATGCTACAACCTCAAGTACTATGGTTGCAACCCCACGATAACCACTCATGTACATACCTTTCCATGCCTTTGGACAATTTTTCCATTGCCAATGCATGCAGTCAATGCTACCCAACATGCCAGGGAAGCCACGACCTTCTGCCATTTGTAGCAGGCGTTGTACGTCATTTGGATTAGGTTTTCGCAAGTATTCATCCTGGAACACGGAAATGACACATTCAACAAATTTTTCCAAGCATTCGATTGTAGTGCTCTCGCCTATGCGCACATAATCATCAACAGCATCAGCTGCAACGCCATATGCTAACATCCGTATCGCAGCGGTACATTTCTGAAGTGGCGACAAGCCTCTTCTTCCAGTTGCATCAACCCTCTGTTGGAAATACGGATAGACGTTTGAGAGAGCGTCTACTATCCGAAGGAACACATCTCTTCTCATTCGAAATCTCCGTCGAAAAATGTCAGCATTATACACCGGTTCATCTGCAAAGTAATCTTGGAAAAGGCGATCATGTCCTGCTTCTCGATCTCTGTTGATCCATCTACGAGGAATTGGGATAGGGCTTCTATCGATATCTTCTTCTTCTGAATCTTCGAGTAAATACTCATCGATCCAATTATCTATGAGTGTGTTATCTTGCCGTCTTCTTTTGCCATACAAAGCCTCATTGAACATATCATCAAAATTTCTAGCCATATGGAGAAATGTAATTTTTAGTTCTCTGTCGATGTGAGAAACAAGAGTTGAAGTGGAGTTGTGGAGTCATTGATAGTTGATATTTATAAGTGTGTCTGCAATAAGTACCTTAACGGCTAGTTTTGCAACGGCTAGTTTTGCAACGGCTAGTTTTGCAACGGCTAGTTTTTCTTAACGGCTACTTAACGGCTAGTTTTGCAACGGCTAATTAACGGCTAGTTTTGCAACGGTCACTTTAATGAACAACAACGACACAATAATATTGACTAATTTCAAATCTTACATCAGAAATAAATAAAACAAACTACATCACATACCAGTAATACGCAATAAATAAATAAGAACATACTACATAACTCTACGAATACAAGGAACCATTAAGTAAACCACTTGGCCATTATTTTCTCACATGCAATCTCATGAAGAGCTCGTCGTTTCTCACTCATTGTAGACGTGTCAGCATTAAGTATTTGCATATCCATTTCCCTTTCTTTTGCTTTTATCTCCATTTCTTTAATATACCTCTGAGTTTGTAATTCTTGTTCTTTCATTGCCGCTTGAATTTGTATCTCCTTCTCTTTGATTGCCATCATCTTTGCTCTATGTTCCTTCTCCTCTTCTCTTTCTTTTTCCCTTTCCATTAGTTCCTTTTCTCTAACATTCTTAATATCTTCCATGAGAGATAATTTTTTGACAACCGATGATTTTCTTTCGCTAAAATCTTCAGACATCTGTGCTTTTCACTTACCTCTTCGCTTGCTCTTCTTTGATCCTTGTGGGCGAACGGGAGAGTCCACACCGGGTTCGTCAGCCAACGGTGTTTCTGGGTTTGATGAGGATGAGTATGCTCCAGTTGCACTAACCTTGGTTCTCTTTGAGCCGCCACTCTGTGTAGGTAGTTGGCTTCTCCATTTTTGCTCCAATCGAAGCATGTTCCAATGCCTCTCAAAAGTGAACTTTTGACCATAATTTGTGGAATAAAGTTTATAAGCCAACTCCTTTATATCATCAGCGTTCGAACCACTCCTTATGTTTCGACTAGCTTGATCGTAGCAACCAGCAAATTGTGCAACAGCCTTGTTGATCTTATACCATCGTTTCTTACATGCAACTACCCCCTTGTCATGTCGATGCAAAATTCTACACAGTAGCTATGAATTCGACTCCAAAATATTTCCCCCTTTTGATCGGTACCAACTACAGGGTCAGTTGAAATATTTAACCATGCACTGATCAACATCTCATCCTCTTTCCAATGCCAGTGTTGAATACTATCTTGCCTCCGATCTTCAATATCATCATTGAGGTCGATAGCATCTAATCCATGAGGGTTGGCAAAATCTGAATATTGCGAATTTGGACTAGATTGTATAGGAGTCTGAGAGGATGGGTTAGAAGAGCCACCAACACCAGATGAGTTATGTCTTGATGCACTAAATTGAGTTGGAAACGGCAAGGAAGTTGGAGTAACATTTCCGATAGAAGGGTTAAATATGGATAAAAATGGTAAATGGGGTGTTTGTGAATTTTGATTTTGTAGTTGGAATATAGGAAATTGATTATTATAAGGAGTTTGAAAATTGAAATTAGAGAGATTTTGTGGATTTGGATTTTGAAATGTATTTGGTAGTATGAAGTTTTGATTTGGAACTTGAGAGTTTGAGGTTTGAGATTGTTGGGTATTTGGAATTTGAGGAAAGTTTTGTAAGTAATTGAAGAAAGAGTTGAGTTGGTTTGGATCCATTTTTTCGAACAAAAAATAATAGTAGCAGAATGATGATTTTGTAAACTTAGAATAAGATGAAGAAGAGTTGTAGAGAGTGTGAGAATACAAGTGTATCTAAGTGGTATATATAGAGTAACAAAATATTAATTTATTAATAATAACGGTAACATAGTAACGACTAGTTTCTAACGGCTATTTTTACAACGGCTAAATTAATATAATAATATAAATATAAATAATATTTAATATTAATTATGATATAAATAATTAATATAAATTATTAATTAAATAAATATTTAATTATTTAATTTATTTAATTATTATAATTATTAGTAAATTAATTATAATTTAATTACTTAATTAATTATTTGTTAATTATTTAATATAAATTATTAATTAAATAAAATTATCAATATTTAATTTAATTAGTCATTATAATTATTATTAAATTAATTATTATTTAATTATATAATATAATTATTTAATTAATTAATATAATTATTTAATTAATTAATATTTTATATAATTATTTATTTTTTATTTTAATTGCCAAATGGCAATTGTTTATTACTTTATGGGAGTCCCCATTCAGAGGGACTCCCTCTTCTCTCTCTTCTTGAAAAACGTGAAGAAATTCACGTTAATTCTCTCCAATGGTTAGAAACTCTTTCTGTCAGAAAAAGTAGTATTGACACTCCACCGTTGGAGTTGCTCTAAGATATAAATAAAAATATTATGTCTAAAAATATTAAATTAGTATATTTTGTATTTATTTTAACAAAAAATATAGAAATATTAGTAAAATATATAAATTTTTTATTTTTATTAATTTTTTATAATTATTTTTTTATTTTTAAATAAAAAAGAGAATAAGCCAATAAGTTATAACTCAAATAGTATAGTCTCCGAGTCACCAAAAAAAAATAGTATAGTCTCCTGTACTCGTCTAAGAATTTGCAGGCTCGCAGGTTTAAGTTTCTCTATTTTTGATAAAATTAATAAAATAAAAATAAAAAAATAAAAAAAGAATAAATTATATTTTTATAATTTATTTTAATTTATAATAAAATAAAATACAAGAACACTCATTTTTGTGTTAGTGTCTTATCTTATCCTATTTTCAGAACGAAAAATATTTTTTTCTTTTTTTTTTCACAAATTATAGTTACCAGATCCATGTGATTTACGACTGCCGAAAATTTTTAGTATCAAAGTCATTCAAAGTGTCCATGATTCATGTTTAGATCTATTGAGATGGTAAATAATCTTTTATATTTAGTTATGTCTTATTTGTGCATTGTTGCTATTGATTTTAGATACAGTAAATTAACACATTACACGTTTACACATAATCAATTCACTCAATAATTGGAATCATTAATATTTATTTTCCTTATTAGTGTACAAAAATTGATGTTATGAGGTTTATTTCCTTTATAAGGTTTCTAGTCTTAATATTTGCTTAATATAGGACATAAACATAAGAATAAATAGACATGAAAAAATGTTTAAAATTTAAGAAAATTACAATTTATTGTTTGGCAAAAAATAAATAGAAGAAGCTATTTTGTGTCATATGTTAAATAATTTAAAAAATATTATGCATATTAAAAATCAGTCATTATTATTATTTATTTATTTTTAATATATATATTTTATATTTACATAAAAAGAAACTAAGAAAGTACCACTTTTAGGAATAATCATTGATAATAATAACTAGACAGAAAGCTTAACAATCTGTGTAGTGATGTGGGACCCATTATTATGATGATGATGATGTATTGGATTCACTTGAAGGTGGTGAGTGAAAGAGTAATTGTTGTTGTTGTTGATGAGAGGGTGATTGATTTCCAACTTGTAATCTCCATGGAAAAGAGAAACATGAATGAAGCCATTGTGATCAGTGTTTGCTGAGAATGGTCTGAGGCCCCATTCATGAAGAAGCTTGTCCACAACACCACCTGCAGGCAAGTTGTTGAAATTGTTGTCTGTTAAACAAATTCTGTAGCAACCTTGTGGTGATCTTGCTGTCCACATTATAATTCCCTGGACGCCAGGGTGAGAGTGTGCTTCTCTTAGAACTTGTTCAAAGGATTGCACCTACACACAAATTCAACTCAAAATCTTAAAGTGTTTAATTAATGTGTCTCTTATATTATAAACTCCTCACCCTTCGTTGTTTTTTCTTGATGTGGGACTAACTTCATGTACTTCTCACACTTGAAACATTAACAATAATGTTTAGAGTAGTAAACTTTACCTGATTATTTTGGGGTGAAACATCAATTTCTGTTATCCAAACTGGTGAACGAGTGGCAACAAGTTGATCAATGGAAGCTCTCATGTATGGCAAATTAGGAGGAAAATTAGGAAAATGTGCTTCAAGGCCAATTCCAACAACTCCTCCTCTGCTCTTAAAAGTAGGATAATTTTGAATCTGTCTAAGCTTCTGAATATACCTTGCAGGGTTTGCTGCATTATCTCTATTATCCTCAATTGTATTAAACTCATTCAAGAACAATGTAGCACCACCATCAATCCCATGAGCCACACTGAAAACCTTAGCTGAAAAATCTTGTCCAAGTTTACTCTCAAAGAATGAAAAATGCATGTTCTCGTTAACAACATCCCAATGAATAACTTGGCCTCTGTATCTTGAAACAACAGATTGAAGCCTCTTCTGCACTGCTATATTGAGTTCTTGTGGTGAAAGTGAAGGGACCCAACCAGGTTGGAATTTGGGGTCATCCCAGAATATGTTGTGGCCTCTAACAGCAATGCGGTTTCTCCTGGCAAAGCCTAGCATCGCGTCCGCGGCCGAGTAGTCCTCCCGGCCCCGGACGGATTCTGTGCTGTACCATTTCATTTCATTGGTGAATGTTGTGACTGTGAACCTTTGGAGGAACCATTTTTGGTATGCAGGGTTGTTGAGAATGGATTTGTCTATTGCGCTTCCAAATGGGAAGCGTGACCTTGTTTGTTGAAGTGATACACTTGCATTTCTAAGAGGTTTTCCTTCTTTATCCAATATTTGGATTGACACCTTTCTCTTTCTTGCCTGACAAGTTACACATTTTCAAGAACAAAACAACTTAATCTCATATATTTTGTGGCAAATTGGGGAATACAGCACCAATGATGGTTTAGAGTGTCAAACTATATTTTCTTTCTTGTTTTTACTTATATACGAAGCTAACTCATTTTCTTTTATCATTAAAAATTAGATTTAGACTCGTACAATACGCAAAAAAATTAATATTAATTTTTTTTTACATTATCTTTTAGATAGTTAAAAATAATAGATGAGTTTTTATTTCTTAATTAGTGATAAATTAATCTATATAATTCTTATAACAAAGAATTATATCAATAAATTCTATGATAATAATTATGATAATTATTATTGTTGTATTTGATTATTTGTAATTGAAAATTGCTATTATTATTGTTATTATTATTACAATTTTAATATAAAAAGTTAATTGCATTAGCCGTTACTTTATTATAATTAAAATGTATAATGATATGTAGTAAACTTAATTAATTAAGGGTATTGATTAAGAAACTATTTTTTTATAGTAAAGATTTAAAACTGCATAATACATAATTTTTTTTTTAATAATTGTCACCTATTCAAGATAGTTGACATAGTCCAATAGTAAGAGATTTTTTTTAATAATTGTCACCTATTTAAAATAGTTGATACTGCACAAAGAAAAATAATTATATGACATAAACTCCTTTCATACTAACTAGGTATTAACTTCTATATAATAAAAATATATAGATAAACAAAAACAAAAACAAAAACTATCAGCAAAACAATGTTTACCTTTTCAATATTGTAATCTTGATGAGACTTCCATTCCTCTTCTGTGAAGGGTTGTAAGGAAACGCTGTCCACCCATATTTCCACATCAGTATTCTTGCTCTACAATACACAGTTCAGCATTTTCAACATCAAATTAAAAATAAAATTAATATCTGTTTTTAGAAATTTAAACAATAATATTACTTCAAAATAGAGTTTAGCAATTCCTGATGTATCTGTTGTGAGACCACCCTTTATCATAGACCAGCAATTAGACTTTGCAATTGTGGCACCAGCAAATTTTATCCCTTTCCTTGTTTTAACCATTGCTGTTACTTCAACATTATTTCCCTCATTCACTTGTATCCAAGCTTCACCAAGAACAAAATCAAGTTAATTAATTTCTTGATATTTCATTAATATAAAACCAAGACATTTTATTTTAGTACAAAATTATTAAATTTACCAGATAAAGCATAGTGCTTGTTCTTTTGCAAGAAAACCTTCTGGGAGACACTATCATAAGTTTGAGTTCTATTATGTGCCACAATGTATTTGTTCCCTAATGATTCTCTATGTTGTATTGCTGATTCACCAAATTGAATCCAACCTTGTGATCCATTATTCAGTTCTGGGTTTTGGATGATTCCTCCATTGTACTGTGGCTTATGAGGGTGTGTCAAACACTGAGGTGGAAATTGAAAACATTAGGACCCACATAATTAAAGTTATGTGTAAATGTAACAGTGACATTAACAGTAAGGTCCTATCCTAGAAAATATTAAAAAAAAAAAAAAGTTGTTAGAGGGAAGGACTTAATTACTTCAATGCTGACAGTGTGATCATAGGATAAAGCTTCAGCTCCAAAACCTAGTGTTGTCATATTCAAATACAGTATAGTAGTAAGTAGTTTAGTACTTTAGTGCTATGTATTTTGACTTAACATTAATATATGTTCTTTAATTAGTAACATATAAGAATTAAGAGGAAAATCAAATACATCACAGCATAGCAGAGCTTTGATTGTTAGGAAGTACAGCTGAATTGAGAGAATAAACAATTATTAAAAGAATAATAATAATTGAAAGTTGAACACTGTAACTAGGATAATAAAATAATAGTAGTAGTAGTAGTAGTAGTAATATTAATAAACCAAAGTCTTTTCGATTTGCTGAAGAGTTTGAGTGACACTATTTTGATTTAAATTTTTTTATATAATTGAATGTTTATGATAAAATTAAATCACTGATGAAACGACATAAAAAAAATTCTAACATTTTAAATGAAATAATCATCTAATAACTACTATACGAATCTTTGATGTTTGAGCATGTAATTATTATTTTTTCAAAGAATGCAAGTATTTAATTAATTTATTTTTTTTTTATAATAACCAAGAAGCAAAAAGCGATGGAGATGTAGTAGAAAGAAATAACTTTACAATGATTAACTTAAATCAAATAAAATCAAATTTGATTTTAATAATAAATTGGATACGTAATAAATGATTTGTACATCAATTCAAATCAGATTCTTTTACAATTATTCCAAATATTTACTAGATGTACAAACCATTTTTTTTCAATTATCTACTCACCTTTAAACAAATTTTAATTATTCTATTGGTCCTATAATTTTACTAAATTTTTAATTAGATTCTTATATTTTTTAATTAGATTCATATATTATTTTTAATTTTATAATTAGGTCATTTTTATATAAAAATATTAAAATTAACAGAATATTTTTTACAAAATACATGCGATTAAAAATCTAGTTAGGTTTTAATTATAAATACCTTTAATTTACGAAAAAAATATTCAATTAACTCTAGCATTTTTATACCAGAAGTGACCTAATTATAAAATTAAAAGCATTGTAAAGATCCAATTGAAAGAACAAATATATAAAGACCTCATTTAAAAATTTGATAAAACTCTAAAAATCAACAGAATAACTAAACTATAAAAAAGAGGAGCTATATATGTCAAAATAAAATATATAATTTTATAAAATATACTGAAATTGCTCTAATATTAACATTTTAAATTATTTTTTCAATTCATATGCATTTTAAAAAAATTAAAAGTTTACAAGACTCCAACTAAAAAGAAAACACGATAAGCAGGTTTAAATAATTACATTGAGTTAAGGGAAGAAATCAAACAATTACCTTTTGAGAGAGATAAAAGTATAAAAGTAAAAAAATAAAATAAAAATATTAATCAGCAAACTTATTATGATGGTAGTGATATAGGTTTTAATTTATTTTTTTTTTAAAAGAAGCAAATTATATTGTGCTCAATAAAATCACTCATAATAAAAAATTTAATTATTCTATTAATTTTTATAATTTTATTAAATTTATAATTAAATTTTTTATTTTTTAATTAAAATTTTACATAACTTTTAATTTTATAATTAATTTTTTTAATATAAAAATATTAAAATTAACTAAATATTTTTTTGTAAATTAAAGTTATTTATAATTAAAAACTTAATTAAATTTTTTATTATATATATTTTCAAAAATAATTTTATTAATTTTAATATTTTTAATATAAAAAAGATCTAATTAATTATAAAATTAAAAATAATATAAAAATTAAATTAAAAAATATTTATAAAAATTTAATTAAAAATTGAGTAAAATTATAAAAACTAATAAAATAATTAGATCATAATAAAATTATGATAACGGTGATGTGAGGTGATGGTGACAGGCGTAGTCATATTCATATGGTAATTAAAGCTTTAATTTGCGTAGGAGACAAGAAAAACAAACCTGCAAAAAGGATGATGCATAGCAGAAGAATAAGACTCAAGTTTTTGTCTCTCTTCATCATACGCATGTTTAATTCGCTGCCTTCTCTTACTCTCTAGTCTCTTCTCTTAATTATGAGGCTCTAATAATCCAATGTGAATAAAATAATAAACAGAATTAAATAAATTCGAAAAAGCAAAGCATTATACAAATAAATTTAATAGGAGAGAGCTCCTAAGAAGATTATACCATACCAGGATTGAAAATTTGAGTTGGTGGTGATGAGTGATGAGTAGTGAAGAGTGAAGAGTGATTTCACAAACTGTGCCAAAATCTTTTGTTCCTAAGCATATATATATATTAATAAAACATAAATAATATGGTGCATTTAAGTGAAAATATGTAGATTTTGTTTTTTGTTAAGTATTTTAGAAGCGTACCATTGTCACCCGGACAAAGTAAATGACATTTTGACAATATTACAATGATTTGAACAATAATTTGAACGATAATATAATTATTTGGATGATTTGAACGATATTATACGATTACTTATCATAATTTTTGTAAATAAATATATAATATTATAATTATTTAAATTTATTTAAACAATATTGTAAGATTACTTATTGTGATTCTTGCCATATTAGTAAATAAATATATGATGTTATAATTATTTGAAGTTGATATTGTAACGAAGAAAATATTAGGCAAGTATATATAGTATAATTTTTAAACATAGCAGTAAAAAAAGGTAGGATCGTATTATTCTTTTGAAAAAGAGAAAAATATTTGTTTGCATTATTATTTTATCTCAAAAATATGTTCACAGTTATTTCTCAATTATTAGTATTATTAGTATATTATTATTAATATATATAATGAGCAATGAATTCTTCCTTGTTTGTCATAGTTGTTTATTTAGAGAATTTATTCTACTATTTCTTTTTCATATATAAGGACTACTATCCACAATTTTATTAATAGTATAAAAAGTTTAGATTCGATGATAAAAAATATAAAAAAAATAAAAGTAAAAATTATAAGATTGTGAAAAATACTATCTAAGTTTAATAAGAGCAAAACTATTTACGATTTTAATGGATAATAATATTAGTTCACTTTTTTTTAAAATTTTTCAAATAATATTAAATTTATTTTATAAATATTAATAACTTATATTTGGGTTTTTTTAAGTGTGTAATATATATAACTTTATCCGTTTCAATTTTTATTTTTTATTTTTTTGTGAAAAATATTACTGATATTAAAATAAGAGTAAAGTATTGTTTTTGTCCCCAACGTTTGAAGTAAGTCTTATTTGTGTCCCTAACGTTTAAAATTGTCCTATTTGTATCTCTAATATTTATAAAAGTGATTTAATGTTATACTAACAAATCAGATTATATTTTCCAATTATTTTCACTTGAATGTATTCATTCTCAATTAGGTCTCACTTTGATGTGTTCGATTTCAATATTGTATTCACTATTTGTGTTTATTAGGTTCAATTATGTCCCTAGAAAAGTGAATTATGTAAATATCACATGGATTAGTTTCAACTTTTGATGAGCTATTTTTTGAAGTAGATTATCGGTTCTGTCCCATGTATTCCAATTTCAAGAAAAGATTTTTAAAACTCAAATTAAAGCTCATAATGTGTAATTGATGACAGAATAATATTAAATCACTTTTACAAATATTAGAGATACAAATAAGACGATTTAAACATTAAAAATATAAATAAAACTTACTCCAAACATTAAAAATAAAATAATATTTTACTCTTAAAATAACTATTAGAAAGACTCTGATTGAAAATTCACAAGTTATAAAAAGTCTACACCAAAGATTAGAAATGAACTGTATAAAAACTCTTAACATTACTTTGGTTAATCATCAATTCAAATCATTAAAATTTTAACTTTGATTCTCTTAGAGATTATGAAGGTATATATCTATGTTTTTTTTAATTCTTGATAAGGTTGGAATTAACTTCTAAATCTATTTTTTTAGTAAAAATATGAGAAATTAATAATTAATTAATTCATTAATATCTTCTTATTAAAAAATAGTGATTGATATCATTGATGATATCGATTATGAATTGGAAGATATTGAAATATCACGTGAAAATAATGGTCTAAACACAATAAACAGAGGAGGCGGTATCAGTATTTTTTTCATTATATTTAGATACAAAGTTAAATCTCATCGATTTTTATCAATAATTGGTGATTATAATTATCATTTACATATATTAGATTTTGAAATTTATGTATATTAATATCTGTACTATTAGATTTACAGAAAAGTTTTATATTTATGTAATTTTTTCATCCAAGCTATTCAAGTAATATCTTTCAGACGCGTCTCCTCCACTCCCTCAATCGTTTGTCATACATGTGCCTTATATAACGTAAATCTTCTATTGCATGATAAACATTTGCTCAACATAAACCTTCTGCTGCAACCTAAACATTGTTCTCTTCTCGCATTTTTGTTCTTCAACGTAATAAGCTTTGTCGTTCTCCTCTGTTTGCGTTTTTTTTATTGTTCTTTTTCTTCTTCTCTGCTCACATTCTTCATTATTGATCTACATTGAATTCAACGTAATAAGCTCTGTCGTTCTTCTTCTTCAATCTTCACTCCTGAATCGAAACAATGATTGATTCAACTTCAAATCAGTTGAATGAGAACGATTTGGTTTATCCTTCTGAAACGAATCATGCTGATGAAGTTTGGATTATTCAATTTTGAATCGAATTGAATGGAATGCAATTGTTAATTTTATTCGAATTGAATTCAATGGATGTAGGTGTTTTTGAATCTGAATTGAATTGAATTGAATTAATAATATCTAAATTGTAGACAGAGGTGTTTCAAATTTCATTTTGTATATAATAGATTATGTTTCACTAAGTACTATACAATTGTTTCACCATGAGTACGTGTTTCGGTTCGGTGTTCAAAAAGCTGTTTGATTTTGATTTTATATTCTGGATTATGTTTCGATCACTCAGCACTATAGAGTTGTTTCACCATAAGTACCTGTTTCGATTCGGTGTTCAAAAAGCTTTCTGCTATATTGATATATGCAATTTTTCAGTTCATCCAGTGTATTAATTTCGGTTCATTGTGTTTTTTTTTTTTTGTTCTTAATGTCTTGATAAATTTCCTAATTCCATTCACTGTGAATCTGGAATAAAACAGTAGCTAGACAGTTCCAACAGATATATATATATATATATATATTGATATTAAGATTATATATATAGATTAACATTTACATTAATATTCACATGAATACATTGAAAGAAGCATTGTTTACTTTTTTAAACAAGTTAAACAAAATATTGTTAATTATAACCAGTTAATCATAGTATATCCTATTTACTATGTAAATTCCCAGATGTGAATTTACAATAAGGGCTGGAGAGGGCAGCAGATGGCTTTGGAAGTCTTGTTACTTCAGATGCCCAAATCACTTGGTCTCTGATTTTGTTCATTTTGTGCAACAGAATATTCGGACCATATTCGTGTCTGAAGCCATCAATCTCTTCCTACATTTCAATCGAAAGGAAATTAGTTACATAAGAAATGAACCCAACTAAAATGATAAATGTCCCAACCCACTAAATCGAACCCCCTTGATGCACTGAATAAAATATGATAAATAATAAAACAGCTAGAAAAGCATTACTGCATGCAATCAGAAAAACCCTAAATCCTGAACACACTAAATATCAAGTGAATAAAAATCACCAAGTCCACCGAACCGAACAACATTCATATGGTGAATAAATCGTTATACACTTTCAATCATCAAGAATAGTATTTCTCCATGCAAAAGAAGTTAACTCAACAGAGTAACAACTAAGTTAAAATTAACATACACTATCTACTCACATACACTATCCACTGAACTGAATAAAAATAAGAACAAATTTCATTCAAAACCCTAGTTATAATGTAAAATTGCAATCAGAATAACCTTAAACTCTGAACACACTAAATATCAAGTGAATGAGAATCACCAAGCCCACCGAACCGAACACAATTCATGTGGTGAATAAATCGTTATAAACATTCAATCATCAAGAATAGTATTTGCCTTTGCAATAGAAGTCAACTGAACAGAGTAACAACCAAATTCAAAACCCTAGTTATACTATCCACTGAAACGAATGAAAATAAGAATAAATTTTATTCAAAACCCTAGTTATACTGTAAAAATACAATCATAATAACCCTAAACCTTAAGCAAAGTAAAAGAAGGCCACCAAACCGAACAACATTAACGTGATTTATATTTGACAATCTTTATATCAAAATTAATTATAGTAAAATAAATGTTGTTTGGATTATACTACTCAAAATCACTTTTAGATGACAAATTATTAAAAGAGACATCAATTAAAATAATTTTTTATATTATTCTATTATTTTACTTTAAATATTTGAATAGATCTTATTAATTCATTTTATAATAAAGTTAATATTTACTTACTAAATTAAAGTAATATATAAAAATTGACAAAATATATTTTAATACATAAAAACACTAATAAATATTAAATTAAAAGATAAAATACTAATAAAATACATAAAAAACACTACAACAAATCCTTAAGATAGCGACGGTTATTTTGCGGCGGTTTTGTAAATGTGCCGCCAAAAGACAAATTGCGGCACATATAGCGGCGGTTAAAGGTTGGGCTGCAATCAAGACGACATTTAGCGGCGGTTTTGCTAAAACCGCCGCTATATTGCTGTAAGGTTAACATTTCGCGGCGGTTTTCTTCAAACCACCGCTATATTGCCGGTCAGGTTTGTATTTCGTGGCTTCTTTTCGAAAACCGCCGCGATATGTCCGCCGGTGACTTCTTGTTAGGCATTTTGCGGCGGTTACTTTTAAACCGCCGCAAAATGCGTATTACCACATATTGCAATGTTTTCTTTAGTAATAATCATTTGGGTATAATCTAGTTAAGTAAATACTACTATCTTAAACTATATATGTTTAAATCATTGTTACTTAAACTTGTAACACTTTTTCTACATTCGTTTTACATAAATAAAAATTTCACAAGTTAAATAAGCCATATATGTTAACTCATGTGAACAAATTTACCAATAAGATTTTTTTGTTTACTTTATTGGCATTTAAATTTGCATTCAAATATGATGTAAAAGAAGAAAATAAAATCATATTCTGAACTAATTAAAAATCAAACATTTTTTAAAAATAATAATTATATATATCTTCTATAAATATTAAAAATAATAATTAAAATATTTTCTACAATCATTAAAAATCAAAACGTTATAATTTTACAAAAATTATAATTTTAAATTATCATTTTTTTATTTTAATGATTTGTTGGGCATTTATTAAAATAAAAAATTTAAATTTTTTTTAAATACAATCTTAGCTTGTATTCTTAGATATAAGAATTCATATAACTAAATTTAAATAAAATAATGTTTTATCAAAATTAAATACTAAATAGAATAAAATATTTTTTATATGAAAACCAAACAATTATCTACATATTATTATGGTTAATAGATTCAATAATGCTAACTGACCAACAAAATATAATATTTTTGACAAATATTTTACTATTTTTAAATATTAAAGACTAAATTCTAAATCTTAATAAATATTTTTAGAAAATATTTTATTTTTAATAATTTATAAAAAATATTTATAATTATTATTTTTTTTATTTATGATTGAATATACTCTTTATTGAATTTATTATGGATATTATTAGATGTACTCTTTATTGTACTCTTTATATATGCTTGGATCATATATAAATAGACGTAAATTAATTCGATCTACTATGGTCCAAAATTAATTCGAAGCAGACTCATTCGAATTACTAGGGACGACTTAGCGTGCATAATTCGAATCACCCTGGTTCGAACTACCATAAGACTACATGCAAGCATAATTCAAATTGGACAAATTCCAATTACAAGCATTACTACTAATTTGAATAGGACTAATTCAAAGTAGTGTTTATTTGTCTAATTCAAATGAGACTGATTCGAATTACATAAGAATATGCTTTTGGGAGATCCTGGTAATGTTTTTCAATTTGGTAGAATTGTGTAATTTAGTCCTCCATTTGATTTAATTTTGAATTTTACCCAATATATAAGGTGCCTATAATAACAATGATCAGATATATAAAGTATACAACAAAAATCTGTGTGGCAATTAAATGTGTTCATATGATATATATAATTAGTAGCGCTATATACATCGAAGAGACACTTGGCTTGGTGGTAACATGACATTGTTAAAGCTTTTCTTTCCTCCAGGTTCCAAGTTCGAGCCCTACCTTCTTCGTTTGTGGAAGGCTTTACAAAGTTGATATTCTACAGTGATCCACACCTTGTGGGTCTAATGGTGGAAGCGCGGGTTTAACGATTGAGTCAGTTGGACCACCGGACGGTCCGGTCCGATTCTAATAACTATGAACGGAAATACTAAAATTTGGCGGCGGTTTAGAACCGCCGCAAAACAAATGTTGTTTTCGTTTATTTGTTATTTAGCGGCGGTTGCAAACCGCCGCAAAATTGATAGATGTTTAGCGGCGGTTATTCCAGCGGTTGACTAAAACCGCCGCTATCCGTTTTGCCGCGCCCTATCTTCTGGCGTTTCATAAAACCGCCGCGAAATGTTTCGCGGCGGTTCAAAACCGCCGCTAAACGGCTCCAGGAACCGCCGCTAAATGGAATTTTTGTTGTAGTGAAATAATATCTTATACAAAATTAGTACATAAGAACACTATTATTTCTACTGCATGTGATTAATAATTTGATCCCTAATCGGGTCTCGAACACGATCCATTTTTGCAGAAGAGCTAATGATTAGAGTTTGATCTGAGCTTTTACCTAGCAGAACTATTATCTTGTCCATCAAGAATATTTGCATGTTCATATTGATTAAACTCAGTATCTATTTCAGAATGTCTTCTAATAAAATTATGAATAGTCATTGTTGCAAACACTATCTGCACTTGAGTTTCAATTTTGAACTTGGGCATGTGTCGCAAGATAGCAAATCTATTTTTGCACACTCCAAAAGTCCTTTCTATTGTGCATCTTAAGCTTGAGTGATAATAATTAAATACTTCATTATGATTTGTAAATCCAAAAAAACGTCTAAAATCTACAAGATGATAGCGCTCACATTTATATGGACCAATATATTCTTTTGGTGTTGGATAACCGGCATCTACTAAATAATATTTACCTAATGAGGAATAAAATTAGTTACATGATAACCAAGTAAATATAGCTTGTTTGTAAGAAAATGATAAAAATTAACCTAGAGGAGGATGCGAAAAATTCATGATATGAGCTATAATAGCATTATCAAATACACGAGCATCATGCCCAGTGCCTTCCCATTCAGGTAAAGCAAAAATAAAGCACATGTCCCAATCACATACAACCATTATATTATGTGTTAGATATCCCTTTCTTCCAATAAATTTGGGTTGATCACTTGGGCTAACCACACATGGAATATGAGTACCATCAATTGCTCCTATAGCATTTTTAAAAAATGGCCAATATCGTTGGTCATTATTTATTTTACTATGAACATTTTGAAACTTAGGATCCGATAGCTTAATATATTTAATAGATAATCTCAAGCAAGCAACCAATACCTCATGAAAATGTTTACTTATTGTCTCTCCAAAATGTTTAAACCTTTCTTATATCATCCTATTACCCACTACATGACCAACTGTATTTAAGAACATTGCAACCATTTACTGAACTCTCATTTGTCTTGTACATTTTAATCCTTGTTCAACTAATTTATCACAAAATTGAAAAAAAAAACATGTTTTTTCATCCGAAATATTTCATAACAATGAATACCATGACCACATAAAATTTCTTGCACCCATAAATAACCTGTTTGTTCACTAGTTATGCATGATTTTTTGCACAAATAATTAACTGCATATTGACTAATTAATACAGAAATATTTTCAATTTCATCTGTTTCTTCTTCTATAATGAAAAGTAATTTTAATTCTTCATGTTGTTCTTTTTCATACTCTTCAAACAAATACTCCATGTTCATTCCAAATTAATTAACAAAAAATAAATCCTACATAAAAATATAAATAAATTCTTATCAATACCAAGCTAAGAAATAAATTATATATAATAAGAACAATAATTAAGTACCACAAACATTATATTATAAAATAATAAATAAACAACACATAAATTTTTCTATTATCTTATCCTAGAATAACAAAAAATTAGTGAACAAATTAAAATAGAGTATAATAATAACTTAATTAGTTTTGCAAGAAAATTATAAAAAAATTGCATGAATGGTAGTGGATTATATGATGCATGTTTGAGCCAATCCAACAATCTTTACTCGTATCCTTTTAAGGATACAAACATTTCTCAAGCAGGTTTAAACATCATTAGTTGACAACAATGATTATGAAAAACGAGAACACTAGTGATCATTTCCATCTTTTCAATCTCAGCCATTACTTCCCCGCTAGATGTACCGGGTACTCGAAATTAAATGTGGACACAATAGTTGAGTGTGATTCGGATGCAGAGGCAATTCTACTTATTGCATCTACAATTTGCTTTGAGGCAGGGACTTTAAAATTTTTCTTCTTTTTTGTTGTTTCACAAACTACATCTTTCTTTCTTTTTTCCGTACTCTTTTGACTATTATTTTTTTGAGAAGAACTAAGATTTATATGTTGAAATTCAGAACTAACTCCCACATTAGCACCTATCCCTTCTTCACTATCTCCATAACATTCTTCTATATTAACATGACCTTCCTCAAAGTATGGTCGATATCCATCACCGTCTTCTTCTATGCCACTAGGTAACATCCCAGAGGGAGTTCAAGTAAATTTGCCATCGGCTATAACATCTTTAAATAATATAATTAACTCATCTTTAAAAGGAAGTCCTTTATTTCTGAATTTTTCATATAAGAGATTTTCCTGCATGTGTACAACTAATCAACACCAGACTTATTACCAAAATTAAAGTTAAAATTTTTACTTTAATAATTAGGGGTGTTCATAAAAAAATCAAAATATGGTTAACCGGTTGAAAAATCATAACCACATTTTGGTTAACCAGTTTAATAAAACAATTTTAAAAATTATATCCATATTTTTTAGAATTGGTTAACCAAAACCAAATTAAAAAAAATCGGTTTTTAAACGGTTAACCAAAACTAAAACCAAATTAAAATCAAAACCTAATTTCAAAACCAAATTACATACTCTTTCTCTCTCTCTCCCCTCTCTCTTTCTCTCTCCCTCCCTTCTTTCTCTTCTCTCTCTCCTTCTATCTCTCTTTTTCCCTTCTCTCCCTCCTCTCTTTCTCATTTTTCTCTTTGTCCTCTCCTTTTCTCTCTCTCCCTCCTCTCTCTCTATTCTCTCTCCCCTTCTCTCTCTTCTTTTCCCCTATTTCTCTCCCCCTTTCTTTCCCCTCTCTCTCCCTTTTATCTCTCTCACTTATTGTTCTCTTTATCTCCTCTTTACTTTTCTCTCCTTTTTCTATCTCTCTCTGCTTCTCACTCTCTCCCTCTTTCTCCCTCTTCTCTCTTTCTCTTTCTATCCCCCTCTCTCTCATTCCATCATCTTTTCCTCCTCTCTCTCCTTTTTTTCTTTTTCTCTTCTTCTCTCTCCCCTATCTCTCTCTTTCCCTTTCTTCCTCTCTCTCTCCCCTCTCCCTCCTCTCTCTCTCCCCTCCCCTTATCTCTCTCTCTCTCTCTCTCCACCTTATATTTCTTTCTTTCTCTCTCCCTTGTCTCTCTATCATTCTCTCCCTCTCTTTCCTTCCCTCTTTCTCTCTCTCCTTCTCTCCCCCTCTCTCATTCTTTCTCTGTCTCTCTCTCCTTCTCTCCACTCTCTCACTTTCTCTCTCTCTCTCTCTCTCTCTCTCCTTGCCCTCTTTCTCCCTCTCATTTCTCTCTCTTTCTCTCTCTCCTCCCCTTCCTATCTCTAATTATCTCTTTTCTTTTCCTATATCTCCTCCTCCTCTCTCTCTCTCTCCTTCTATATCTCTCTCCTCTCCTCTCCTTCTCTCTCTCTCTCCCATATCTCTATCCTTTCTCCTCTCTCTTTTTCCTTCTCTCTCTCTTCTTTACCTATCCTCTCTTTCTCTCTCTCTTTTTTTATTTTCTCTCTTTCTCTCTCTTGCTCCTCTCTCTTTCCTTTTCTTCTCTTTCTCTCTCTTTCTCTTTCTCTCTTTCTTTTCTCTCCTTCTCCTCTTTCTTTTCTTACTCTCTCTTTTTTCTTTCTCTCTCAATCTTCTCTCAATCTCTATCCCTCTTCTATCTCTTTTCTCCTCTTCTCTCTATAGCAAGAGAAAAGAGAGAAAGAAAAAGAAGATTGAGGAGGAGAAAGAAAAAAAAGAGAGAGATAAGAAGAGAGAAGAAAGATAGGAGAGAGAAAAGAAGAGAGAAGAGGGATAGGAGAGAGAGAAGAAGAGAGAAAAAGAGAAAGAGAAAGAAAACAAAGAGAGAGAAAGAGAGAGGGGGGAGAGAGAAGGAGAGAGAGAGACAGAAAAAGAAAAGGAGAGAGAGAAGAGAAAGGAGGGGAGAGAAGGAGAGAGGGAGAGGAGGAGAGAGAGAAGGAGAGAGGGGAGGAGGAGAGAAAGAAGGAGAGAAGGGGAGAGAGAAAGGGAGAGAAAGATAGAGAGAAAGAAAGGGGAGGGAGAGAAAGAGATAGATAGAGAGGAGGGGGAGAGAGAGAAAAGAAAGAGAGAAGGAGAGAGAAAAATAGAAGAGAGAGAGAGAAGAAAGAGAAGAGGAGAGAGAGATGAGAGGGAGAGAGAAAGAGAGAGAGATGAGGGAGAGAGGGGGAGAGAGAGGGGAAGAGAAAGAGAGGGGTGGGGGAGAAAGAGGGAAAGGGGAAAGAAAGAGAGAGAGAGAAGGAAGAGAGAAGAGGATGGGGAGAAAAAAGGATAGAGATAGAAAGGTGATGAGCGGATAATTTGTATACTTTTTGGCATTGTTTTTAGTATGTTTTTGTTATGATTTAGTTAGTTTTTATTATATTTTTATTAGTTTTTAATTAAAATTCACTTTTCTGGACTTTACTATGAGTTTGTGTGTTTTTCTGTGATTTTAGGTATTTCTGGCTGAAATTGAGGGACTGAGCAAAAATCTGATCCAGAGACTCAAAAGGACTGCAGATGCTGTTGGATTCTGACCTCCCTGCACTCGAAGTGGATTTTCTGGAGCTACAGAAGCCCAATTGGCGCGCTCTTAACGGCGTTGGAAAGTAGACATCCTGGGCTTTCCAGAAATATATAATAGTCCATACTTTGCCCAAGATTTGATGGCCCAAACCGGCGTTCAAAGTCACCTCAAGAAATTCCAGCGTTAAACGCCGGAACTGGCACCTAATTGGGAGTTAAACGCCCAAACTGGCACTAAAGCTGGCGTTTAACTCCAAGGAGAGTCTCTACACGAAAAAGCTTCATTGCTCAGCCCAAGCACACACCAAGTGGGCCCGGAAGTGGATTTTTATGTCATTTACTCATCTATGTACTAGTTTTCTATAAGTAGGACCTTTTACTATTGTATAGAGATCTGAGGACTTTTGGTAGCTATCTTTGTTTTATGCTATCTTAGACCTTTGGGAGGCTGGCCATTCGGCCATGCCTAGACCTTGTTCTTATGTATTTTCAAACGGTGGAGTTTCTACACACCATAGATTAAGGTGTGGAGCTCTGCTGTACCTCGAGTATTAATGCAATTACTATTGTTCTTCCATTCAATTCCACTTGTTCTTTGTCCAAGATATCACTTGTTCTTCAACATGATGAAGGTGATGGTTGACGCCCATCACCATTCTCACTCATGAACAAAGTGACTGACAACCATTCTTGTTCTACAAGCATCTGAGGCTTAGTGAATATCTCTTGGATTCCTGATTGCACGATGCATGGTTGATCGCCTGACAACCGAGTGCTCGCCTGACAAACGAGCCAACCATTCCGTGAGATCAGAGTCTTCGTGGTATAGGCAAGAACTGATGGCAGCATTCAAGAGAATCCGGAAGGTCTAACCTTGTCTGTGGTATTCTGAGTAGGATTCAATGACTGAATGACTGTGACGTGCTTCAAACTCCTAGCAGGCTAGGGCGTTAGTGACAGACGCAAAAGTATCAATGGATTATTCCGGCTGACCGAGAACCGACAGCTGAATTCCGCTATGCCGTGACAGGACATATGCAATCGCTTTCACTGAGAGGATGGGAGGTAGCTGTGACAACAGTGAAACCCTACACAAGCTTGCCATGGAAAGGAGTAAGAAGGATTGGATGAAGGCAGTAGGAAAGCAGAGAGACGGAAGGGAAGGCTTCATACACTTGTCTGAAGCTCTTCACCAATGATATACATAAGTATCACTATCTTTATCTTTTATATTATTTTCGTCATCATCATATACATTTGAGTTTGCCTGACTAAGATTTACAAGATGACCATAGCTGCTTCAATGCTAACAATCTCGTGGGATCGACCCTTACTCACGTAAGGTATTACTTGGACGACCAGTGCACTTGCTGGTTAGTTGTGCGAAGTTGTGTAATGCCATGGTATTGAGCTACCACGTTTTTGGAGCCATTACCGGGGATTATGAGAGTTGTGAAAAGTATTGTTCACAATTTCGCGCACCAAAAGGATGAGATAAGGAAAAGTTACTCGTATCATTTAGAAAGAAAATTATTTATATTAAAAAAATTATTTATAGAAAATGTTGAAAAGAGATAAGAAAGAAAAATGAACGAAAGTAATAGAAGGGATTTCATTATTTACAAATGTTACTCGTATCATTTAAAAAGAAAAAAAATTAGATGAAAAAAATTTAATTAAAAAAAGGTTTAAAAATTTAGATTTTTGTATTTAAAAATATTAATTTTTGTGTAAAAACCTATTTTTACATGTAAAAATCAATTTTATGGTATAAAAACTAATTTTTTAGTATAAAAATCGATTTTTTTTGTGTAAAAACCGATTTTTAGTGTAAAAATCGAATTTTAAATATAAAAACCGGTTTTTCTATATAAAATCGATTATTTTTTAAAATCGGTTTTTGATTTAATAACCGGTTAAAAATCGATTTTGAATTTCACTAACCGATTAATAACTGATTTCATCATGTAAAATCAATTTGGTTAATTAACCAATACTATATTTTTGGTTAACCAAAAAACTTGTTTGATTTTTGGATTAACCAAACCATGAACACCCCTATTAATAATAAGTTACTACGTACCAATTGTTTTCTCTCCCACCATTCATTTGGTGCATCAACGGTATGTTTAGTATAATCCCATCCTAAACCCATTTCTTTGCCAAAAAAACTTGTACCATGCTTACCATTCCTTCTTAAGATTGTTCTACTTATTTTTTAATTGAATTTTATCATACTATTTTCTAGTTTTTTCATTAAATTGAGACAAAGTATCATTCCAACCTTTTTTTGTAAGAATGGTTCCATTACATTGCTGTTTAGCAACTTGATCTAAACATGCTTGGATAAATTGTTTAGTAGTCTCCATGTCCCATGCTGCTTTTGTCTCTAGAGATTCATTGTTACTCATTATTCTAGTATATATATATATATATTATATATATATATATATATATATACTCTCAATAATTTTATTCTTATAAAATTTTTTTTGGCATCCAACATTCATAATTTTATTAATACTTATGAATAATTTTTTATTTAGTTTGTCTTTTTTTTATGAGATCAATTAATCTATATTATAAAAGAAGTTACAATAAAATATAATATATGAGAATTATAATTATAAATTTTACATAATCAAATAAAAAATAAAAAATTTCAGCCAAAATAAAAATAAAGTATAATAAAATATAAAATAAGAACTCATGTAAATAAAAAACGATAAAATAAACTACATCAAATAAGAAAAATAAAATAAACTTCGTATAAAATATAAATATAATGCATAAAAGAGAAAAAAATAGAATTAATATGAACAAGAAATAATAAGAATACCATAAAAAATTAATAACATATATGAGAGAAGAGAGATTAGAACATTGAAAAAAATAATATAAAAAATGTCAATGATAAAAATAAGTAAAAAATAAAAAAAAGAACAAAGTCAAATAAAAATAAAAAAGACACATTACATATTAAATATAAAGAACAGTAAATGATAAAAAAAATTTTATATGAACTAAAAAATAATAAGAAATAAAAATATAAAAAAGAGTACTATAAATTTTTTAATGTCAAATAAAAAGAAAATATTTTATAATTTATTTTAGTTCTGTTAGTACTCTTTAATTTAGTATATTTTGGATTATAAATTTTTATTTTTTATGATTCTTTTGTTACTTATAATTAGTATATAATAAAAACAAAAATAAAGTAAAGTAAGAAGTACAATAAAAATAAAAAATAAAAACAAAAAAAATCATACAAACATAGTATATAATAATTACAACCAACAATATATATCATATAAAAAAATATAATAAAAATAAATAAAATTTATATGAATAAAATCAAATAAAAAAAATAAAAATTTTATACATAACATAAATATAATACAATAAAAGATAGAAAAAAATTTATATAAATAAAAAATCATAAAAATATCATAAAAATGAATAAAAATAAAATTTATATCAACAATAGTTGTCATATAAATAAAAAAATACAATAAAAATATAACAACAGAAAATTAAAAAAATAAGATTAGAACACTAAAAAATAATATGAAAAATACAATAAAAAAACATAAAAATTAAAATATGAAAGAAAGAACTAAAAAATAATAAAAAAAATTAAAATCTTGACCTTGGCAGTGATGGAAACAAATCTGTAATGAAAAACATACAGAGAACTACTGTAAAATTATGTGGTTATGGGCATCTTTTTATGGAAGAAACAAAGGGTATGGTTGGTAGATATGAAATAAATTTCTTACCTAATTTCTCCAACGGAAATTAATCTTCCCAACGTGAACGCAGAAGCTAGAATTAACGCACGTTTAGATGTGAAAGCTCTTCTGGGTTAGGGGTTCTAAAAAATTGCCAAACATAACAATGAGACGTTCAAGACGTTCAAACGAACTTTTTTATTCCCCAAGGTTAACCCCAAACACACCCTAAATCGATATCAACTTTCAATCATCAAGAATAGTATTTCTCCATGTAAAATAAATACTGAACAGAATAACAACCAATTTCAAAGCCCTATTTACACTATCCACTAAACTGAATGAAAATAACAACAAATTTCATTCAAAGTCCTAGTTATACTGTAAAAATACAATCACAATATGTTGATCTACTAAACGAAGTAAATCAATCTAGTAAACCTAAAATGCAACTAGTAGAAATGCGACATTGCAAGATTTTAAATGAACAGTAGTTTTTCTCATACCTTTGTTAGTCTCTATTGCTGTTTTCGTTCGTTTTTGCAGTAGTGGTTTTTCTCCAGTAGTGGTTTTTGCAGAGAACGTGAGTGAAATTTGAGTGATTTTTAGAGAGATTCTAAGAGAAGGAGCGGTTTCGTGTAGTGGTTTTGTGTTGAGGAAGAAGTAACGTTTTTTCATAATGAGCGCGAAGTAATGAGGGGTTTTCGGGCGCGTGTTTTCACTCGTCATTAATGCGTGTGACTCTATTTGGGTTTGGGTCAACTTAGTTATGAATGTGTAACATGACTATTAAATTTATCATAAAAATCTGTATTAATTTATTTTTGGTGAATGCTATGGTGCCTAAGTAGTGATGCCTAACTTACTAAAAAAAGTAAAGAAATAATATTTAATAAACTTTAACTATTTTACTTTTACTTTATACATTTTATTTTTTAACTATAAAAATAAATTAGACAATTTAGGCACAACAATAAAAAGCACCATAGAATTCACCTTTATTTTTTTAGTAAACTATTTTTAATTTATATCAATCTAAAATTTTATATACTAATATTAAGATATTATTGTTTTAAGTGCATATTTTGAATACATCAAATAGTTATATTGAGTTATTTTTTAATGATTTTAAATTATTTACTATTCATTTGAGAAAAATTTACATAAAAATGTTTTAATAATTTAATGTTATTTCATATCATTACAGTAGTATTTAATGACAACAAACTGAACTATTATTTCGAGTTTTCGACAACATATTATAGATATGTTATTTCCAGTTATTTGTTTTGAGCAGATTTTGATCTGTTTTTTTTAGTAAAACAACATTTACACATTTGATTGTCAATTTAAATATTATTCAATGATTTAATTTGACATTGGGCATACTTGTCTGACTTATTGAACAAAATCAATTAATAAAAAGATTAATAACTATATTCGAATTCATATCCTTGACACTAAGATTAAAAAGAAAAACAAAACTTATCATATAATTTTATTGTTAATCAAATAATTATATATATATATATATATATATATATAGACTATTTCTTCTATTTAAAAACTTGCAATTGTTATAATTAATATTAATTTTAATTATTAAACAATTTAAAATTACAATTTCAATCTTATCCCATGCATGACTTGTGTTATTATATTTTAGAACTATTTACACACTATATTGAGAAATTAACCAAAATATCTGAAGATTTTAGGATTAATAATTAAATTAGGTCTTGAATGATGGAATGTTATCTAAATTTATCTCTGAAAAATTTTATCAATTAAATTGGTATTTTAAAAATGACAAATCAATCATATTTGTAATTCAATCATTCCATTAATAATTTTTGTTAATGATTGCAGAATATTAACTAATAGTATACATGACATCTAACATATCCAATTGAACGCTGATCAAAGATGTTTATGAAAATCTATCAATTTAGTTGTTAGATCACATTAGAAATATGATTTATGTTGTAAGACCTTGGATTTTTACAAAATTAATAATAAATTTATTTATGATTTATTATATTTAATTAAGATTATATTTTAAGAGATTATATATATATATATATATAAATTAAACAATTTTTTATTTATGATTTAAAAGTTTAGTAATTGAATAATAATAAGAATTTTATATGCTTTAAGTTGAATAATTATATTTTTAACTTTATTTCATGATTATAAAGGAAATTGATTTTTATTATCTCTAATTATTGAAATTGGTCAGATTTTGGAATTGAGTTGAAAGGAGTTTGAGAAATGGTTTGGTTGGGATTCGAAAGGATGGCAGAATCCAAGTTTTAGAAGAGATGCTGTCCAAATTTTTATAAAATTAGAGATTTTATTTGAAGTGCTTGTTAAAATGCTTTGGATATTTTTAAAAGATTATATAATTTGAAAAGGGTTATGTTTTAAGTTTTGCTTTATTTAGAAACAAATGAATTGTGGTTGAGGAAGTATGAAAATGATGATTTGTAAATGAATGAGACATGAGACCTCGGATAAAAAGCCAGTGGCGTTGTCCACTTGCTCCGGGAAAGAGATGAGGAATAAGAATGATGAAAATTGAGTTTGAATCATAAAATTGAATTTTGTTTGAGATATATGTGACCGAGTAAGATGCAGTGGTATTATCCACTTGCTCCGGATAAGAGTTTTAGGCCTCGGGTAAGATGCAAGGGCCGAGTTTTATTACCGCTTGCTCCGGGTTAAGAAATGTAACACCACCTGGGTAAGAGGTATGGTGAAGTTGTCTCTGTTCCGGGTACGCGGGTAAGATGCAAGGGTTGCGGCGTTGTCCCACTTGCTCTGTGTTTGGTGTTTTGTCCAATGGTTAGCTACCATGACATGTCGGGTTGGCTGTATAACCGACAGATGAGCTCATTAGCCATAGGACAGACATGCATCATATGCATTTGTATGCTTTGTTTGAGTTTGAATTTGTTTTAGTTTGCTTAATTGCTAAACTCTTATTAACTGATATCTGATCTATTTGTTGTAACTGTTATCTATACCTGTATTTTCCTTGTCTGTTTTGCCTGTGTTTGTTCCTGATGTGGTACTTATGAGATTGAGTATTGATGATGAGATGATGATTGTGTTAATTGATTATGTGATGGGTTGAAGGCCGTGATTGGTTTCTGATTGAGATATTAGTAAAATATGAAAAATCAAGGTGGTTCAGCATAGACTTAATGAACCTATGCTTGAAACATGTTGGTTATTCATACCGTCTAAGAAACTGATTAAGATTTTCTTATAAGAAAAGAAAGGTTTTGGATTTCTGAAATATTTAATATTGTTTCTTTAAAAAGATTTTGAGTGATTAGCCGTTGGTTTTTAAAAGATTTATAAGACAACGATAATCACTGAGTTTGAAAACAGTTTTCTTATTAAATATCTTCTTATGACAATTCTGAAATTCCGTGATGAGACCGTGTGGTTAGATTCTCACCTCCTTACAGCTTTACCTTTTCAAGAATCGGATGAAGGAGCATTATGAAGAGTTTTACTGCAATTTGGTTTATATGATGTTGTATTAGTTAAATAATTTTTCTTCCCTCGTCTTTGTTATTATAATTTTGTAACAGGGATAGGAGTTGTATGTTTTATATGTATATTACATTATAAGCTATTATGTAAAGAGTTTTGTATATGAATATATGCCTATTTGCTTTTTTTATGATTAAGTATTTATTTCTGGTTTTCAAAGAAATCAGCGACACAGTGTTGAGTCAAAGGCTCCTATTTTAATGTTAAGTATATAAAGTAGTTGTAATACTTTTTGCTATCAGAGTGGCACAGCCGGAAGCGTGACATTCTGATTGTGAGGGTTTTACATATGTATTGGAGAAATAAGTTAAATTAATAGATTTTCATAAACATATTTAGTAAGAGTCTAATTAGACATGTCAGGTATCATGTATGTTATCAATTAACGTTTTATATAATGAATTGTGGACGAAAATTGTTAATAGAGTGACTGAAGGACAAATGTGATTAATTTGTAATCTTTAACAAACTAATTTGATTGAAAAATATTTTCAGGATGAATTTGAAAAATACTCCATCTTTTAGACTATATTTGGTTATAAGGATACGACAAGATACTGAAAATAAGACATAAAGAATAGAGACACAAAAATTAATGTTTTTATATTTTATTTAGTGATAAATTAAATATAAAAAATACAAATTATGAAAATATAATTTATTAATTTTTTCATACAAAAATTAAAAAAATATAATAAGAAAAAATATAATTATAAAAATTAATATATATAAATAATAAAAAAATAAAAAAATGTATTTTTTATTAATATTTTTATCCAATCTGACATAAATAATATAAATTATACTAATTTAATGTTTAAGAATATAAGGACAATTTACCTAAATAAATAAATTGGGTGAAAGCTTTACTCAAATACACAAAACAGAAATTCCTTACGTACATGTGCATTTTCACACTTCTATGTAAACCGTGGGAAGCTACCACGGTTTCTGATTTTAACTTAAACCGTGGCAAGCTACCACGGATTATGGTGTTTGTAGTTTGTGTGTAAACCGTGGCAAGCTCCAACGGTTTACGAAGAGAGAAAGCTAAGCATAAACCGTGGCAAGCTCCCACGGTTTATGAAGGAGGAATTTTTATCATAAACCATTTATTTTTAGATGTTTGATTGCATCAATGTGGTATCATTTAGACTGCGCATGATAATTGTGACAGAATACATGTATATAATAGAAGCTCAAATTGCTTAAACTATCAAATACATAGCAGATAACATATTAGACAATTCTCAAACCTTTTTAACTATCAAATACATAGCAGATAATAAATTACAGAAGTCTGAAATACATAAGGCTAAATAGCATGCGAAGAACATAAACTAACATAGTTCCTACCGGACATGACAATATGACATAACTAATCAGAATCCTCAATGGTGTCACTATCATCATCGTCAAACTGACCGAGCAGGTGACCTCCGGTGCCACACAATGGAGGACGCCTCACCCTCCTAGGTCTCTGCTCTGCCGCTGGTCCTGATGGCTGTGCAGGAACGCCGCTGAATGCTGAGGCTGGGGTCCCTCCTAATGGGATCCATGGGTCAGTCGGAGATGCTGCAGGCTCGTTGAGGTCAACGGCCAACTGAGGAAGAACATCGTCAGTCTGTGGCTGCGGATTAGCAAACTGGGACTGGTCGTCAGGCATCTGTGGCCTATAATTGGTCCCATCATCATCCATGAGCATGTCTGCTATATCCCTATAGAACTCTGACTCAGTAACAGGATCATCGATGTCCATCCCAACAGCCGCGGTGGTATACCCAGCAAACGCATGTGGGGCGACATTCCCAAAGAGCTGAGAGCTACTACCCACATCGTAGGTCGGCTGATCCATAGCTGAGGCTGAACCAACTACATCCTCACCAACACCATGCTGAGTGCCCTGATCATCAACGGAAGGTACTCTACCTCGAGCCCCTCCACGGCCGTCCCGCCCTGCCTGTCGTCTGCCTCTACGTCGAGGAACACGATAATTCGCCGCATCTCCATGATCAGCTCTAGGGATGTCCTCCTCCAAACGGTCAGCCAGCTCTCGCCACTCTCGATCCGTGGTACGGGTGCCTATACATTGACGCCGATCTACTCGCCTGTTATCTGGTCTGTCGTAAACGTGCACTTTAGGAGGTGCCTGCGACGACCCTCTGTGACGAGCCTCCTCAGTCAACACAATCGGCCTAGGATCCTGAAATGCAATATCTGAGGATAGGAATCTGTGCGCCACACGGCACCACCACTCCAGGTAGTCTGATGATTGACCGGGATCAAAGACTCGATCGACCCAGATGACTGAATGAAGCCGGTTCTCCCAATGCTGATGCCACTCCCGATAATACGTGGGGAACCACCTGTCCCCACCCCTGCCATCCTTCGCATGTAGCCAATCTATGTTCAGAGCTGGCTCAAGGAGATGCTGAAGACCGTCAAACTGCGGTAGAACCCGGTCGACCTGATGCCACTCAATCGCAACAAAATATATCAGGCTAGTGACGACCGTCCATAGCCTACGGTGCTCGTCAGCTAGTATCTCCGGGTGAATAACAGCACCAACCTCGGCAGAAGAATAAGGCTCCCACACAAACTGTATCGAAATAGTAAGGGTTTCGTCAGACCACGATACTTAACATAAACCACTGAAACTAAGAGCAATAACTAAATGACTCACATCGTGGACACGCAATCGATCCAAGGAAAGGCGTGCAGACACTAATCTTTGATCCCCTGGATCGTTCCTCGGCAGAAACGTAGCCCACCTACAATTTTAATTGAAATCATGTCATAACTAGAAATAACACATAATGTTGAACAACTTGTGAACCAAAAATAATAAACCGTACCTGGAGGCAAGAGGAAACCCAAATACATCAAACCCACTAGGCCTCAACGTGGGAAACCTCCAGAAAATTCAAGACTGTAGAAGCTGTAGCGGCCCGGCCAAGTTAACAACGTTTCTGTTCGTCCCACGACAAAGACATCTATACAACCAGGCCAGTGCAGCCGAACCCCAGCTATATCTGCCCAAGTCGTCCAACGATGCCAAATAAGGCAACCAACGAAGGTGGACCCGATTTGCATTTTTGTCCGCAAACAGCTGAGATGACAATAGCATCAGAATATAAGCACGTGCGTATATACGCACGGTCTCATCAGTAGCATCTGCTGGGAGAACCCGGAACCTCTCATGGAACCATGTGTAGCACACTGTCATCTGCTTTACTTTACTCTGCAGAAGTAACTCCCCAAACAACTCACGGAAGCACACCCATGCTGGTCTACCGTGCTCCATCAGATTCTCAAACTCAGTCAGGCACCCGCTGACGTGCTCACCATCGATCGGCAAACCCAGCTGATATGCCACATCTTGCAAAATAATACTGCACTCACCAAAGGGCATATGGAAGGTGTGCGTCTCAGGACGCCACCGCTCAATAAATGCGCTAAGGAGAGACTCATCAACCCAGAACCACTGCCTGTTCAGCCTAGCCAAATGATACAAGCCCGCCGTCTCCAGGTAGGGTATAATCAGGTCGTATAAGGGCATATTTTGTTGTCTCCTAACGCCGCTAATCACCCTAGCAGGCTGCAAAATGTGGGCAACAAAATTTCTCAACATACGACCATTACTAATAACATCATACGTAATTTATAAAAAATTATTACAAGCCTCACATTGTTTTTCTTAATTCCCTAATTATAGCAATAACAGTGATTATAATAATAAGCGGTCCAATACTAACAAAATCTAAGAGTAACAATAATAACTACCATTATCAGAAAAGAGGACAACAACAATAATAATAATAACAATAAAGCTACTAATACTATGCACTCAGAATAACAACAAAAATTAAATGTAAAAAAATAATTCTACTAACAACAACCATAATAATATCAATATTTATATAACTAGTAATAATAAGAATATTAATAATAATAATAATAATAATAATAATAACTAACCTCAGCGTCGATGTATCCAGCTACGAGAGCGACGCCATTTAGTTGGTACAAGCGATCCTCATCCTCCATGCTCCACCAACTAAACCTCTTTCCAACCTTTTTTACTTTCCACAGATTCTCTCAAATCAACAACCCCCAAATTTTGCCTTGTGTCACAAATGATCCGTGAGAAGCTTCAGCGGATTATGTATTTGTAGACCATCACACGTAAACCGTGGTAACCCATAGCGGTTTACGTTCACGTCGCACTCTTCATAAACCGTGGGAGCTTGCCACGGTTTATATTTAGCTTTCTCTCTTCGTAAACCGTTGGAGCTTGCCATGGTTTATACACAAACCACAAACACCATAATCCGTGGTAGCTTGCCACGGTTTATGTTAAAATCAGAAACCGTAGTAGCTTCCCACGGTTTGCATAGAAGTGTGAAAATGCACAAATACGTAAGAGATTTCTGTTTTGTGTATTTGAGTAAAGCTTTCACCCAATTTATTTATTTGGATAAATTGCCCAAAATATAATAATTTTATATCTCCTTGTTATTGTCTCAACGTCCACTGCTTTTTAACAACGCGTGGACTAATTTGATTTTATTTCTTTTGTTAACGGAATTTTTTTTTTTTTGGTAGTTGTTGTTAACCAAATGTTGATTCGTGTTCTACCTACCTCTTGTTTTGGGTCAATGTCTTTCTTATTTGTTTTGGACGGGGTGGCAAAGTCTACTAAATGGACTAGGTTCTTGTGAAATGGGCTTAGAGATTTGGGGCAGATTGTATTTAACCTCAAAGACTATGGATAATCAACCCAGAAAGGAAAAACAGTACCCTACAAAATATAAAATAAAATGTTAAAGGAAGGCTCACTTCAATGCCGGGAAAATAATCATATTTTATAATAGGAGTTATTTATCTATTTTTATTTATTTATTTTTATTATATAAAAATTGATATCTAAATTTTTTTATGTTATATTTAAGTTAAATTTTTTTTAATTATATGATGTCATATCAAAAAATTTACTTACTTGATAAAATTTAAAAATCAATCAATTATTTTTTTAATAAAAAATTAAAAAATAAATTATTTATTATTATTCAATTAAAATATAAAACATTAATTAAACACAATAAATATACAGATTGTCATAATAATAATAATAATTATAAAAAATTTTAGTTACAAATATTAAAATTTTATAATTTAAACATATTAATATTTTTACTATTACATTATTTAGTTTATACATTATGCTATATAAGACTCTTACTATTTTTTATTTTTTAATCTCTTATATCAATTAGTAAAAATTATTTTAAATATGTTTAAATTTGTCATATTTTTTTATTAAATATATTTAAATATATCATGATTATAAAATTAATTCATAATTTTATATTTATATTTTTTGTATCTTTCATTCTTATTTATTTTTCTAATTCAAGTATATAAGTTTAAGTTTGACACATCTTCTTATGTATATTTAAATATATCATGATTATAAAACTGATTTATATCTTTGGTGTTTCTTATTCTCATTCATTTTTATATTTTTTTTCTTTAATTATTTGTAACTCAAAGAATATCATATGAGAAGACAAAATATGACAACTAAAATAAATATAAAAATAAAAATAATAAATAAAAATATAATTTTATATAACTCTAATATAAAAAGACCTATGTGACTATGTCTTTTTTAAAGATAAACAAATTTAAATTTTTAAAATATATTTTAATTTATATTACATTTTAGTTGGATAATTATACAAATTATCAAATAAATATTCTGTAAATATTTTAAATATAAAATAATTTAAATTTAATATTAATTTATATATTATATAATTAATTTCTAAATAATATAACACTTATCAAAATACATTATATAGTATAATTAATTTACCTCTTTGTATTTGGTGCGATTTTCACTCTAATTTAAATAAAATCGTTTTTCGTTTGTTTGATGTATAAAATGAGACATAAACACAAAGATACATACATATAATTATAAAATATTTGTGTCTATATATTGTGTTTAGTAAAAATAATGAACAAGACATATAAATATTTGAAAAAGACTAAATTATTTTTTATTTAAAAAAATTTAAAAACATAAGAAGATAAATTTTGAAAATTTAGAAATTAAATAAAAAAATAAAAAAATTAATATTTTATAAGTTGTGTTTCAGTATCTCATCAAATTAAAGATACATAAATTTAATGTATTCGTATTCATACGTATTCTTCCCTATCTTTCGAAAATATATATCTCACTAAAACAAACAGCAAATATTTGTCACCCTATCTGTGTGGACATCAACGAAATAGTGTAAAGTCTAAACATGAAGGTCTTGGCAATTAAATTGAGTATTCTATTTTGATGACATGTTGCTTGATTGCTTTGTTATGTGTTTTAATAGTCAAATTAAATGCTATCAGATCGATTCACTTTAGTGGGATTGTTGTTTACGAAAATTGAATAAACAATGCTAAATAGGGAACTTCTAAGTTGAAACTACTATAACAATTTAATTCTTAATAAGGAACTCAAACTCGGAGTAATATTTACATATTAAAAAAAAATAATTATTATTCATATATAAGTATTTTTTTCATACAAATTATATAAATTATTTATATTTATGGATGTATGTTTTTTTTGTGACATTACTTCTTCTTCTTCTTTTTTTCGTCATTTTTATTATTATCGTCGTCACCAATATTATCACTACCTCCTCCTCTTTCTCTTTTTTTATTGGAATTTCTTCTCCTCCATCATTAGTTATTTTGTTCTTGAAAATAATGAATAATTCAAGTTCAGTTTGTCAATTGAACCAAAACAAAATTGATTATTATTTTGAATCTAATCAAGTAGTTAATGTGTGGTTCGATTCTAATTAATTTTTTCGTTAGTAGTTTATGATTCTATATGTAAATAATATTTCACCATTGATAGTTTGAATTGAATGTAATGTAAAAGTTCTGCATTAAAAAAATATTTTTTTCTGTATTTGTAGCAAATTTGAATGTAACACAAAAATATTTGAGTGTAACATGAAGATATTTGAGTGTATTCTTTAAAAATTTTCGATATATGTGTACTGATAAATTCTGTATAATTCAAAACTATTCTTGTTTTTTCTTCTCAAATTTTTTCTTGTTTTACTCTTTTAACAAGAATAAAAACAAAAAAATCAAACAAAGAAGAAGAAAAAACACATAATGGTACAAAATTACTTGAAAGAGGATGAATTTACATTCATTCAACTAAAATAAAGAAATAAATAAAAAAAAGAAAAAAATGCAGCATTAGAGAACAAATTTTTCTGTATTTGCAGCAAGATGAATGCTAGGGGGCTAGCAACTTTTGTATTTTATAATCATCAATTGGCCAACAATAGTGTTTTTAATGGTATGAGATTACATCAAATGGTGGGAGACCACTCATTTTTCTTTTGATGGTTAAGTGTTGGCCACAAAACACAAAAGTTGCTAGCCCCCTAGACTTTTTCTTTGCGGCAAATTTGGGTATAACACGAACATATTTGGATGTAACACGGAGATATTTAGATGTATTGTTTAAGAATTTTTAGTGTATGTGTGTTGATAAGTTTTGCATAATTCAAAACTCTTTCTCTTCCTCCTCCTCATCTTCTTCTGCTTCTTCTTCTTTTTCCATCATTATCATCACCATCTTCTTCTTCTTCTTTTTTTATTCATCTTTTTCTTTTTATTTTACCTTCTCAAGTTTCTTTTTGATTTACTCTCTCACCAACACCAACACTACCTCCTCCTCTTCCTTTTCTTCCTCTTTTTTTTTTTTTTTCATTTGAATTTTCTCTCATCCTTCCTTTTTCTCCTTCCCCTCCATCATCAGTTATTTAGTTGTTGAAAATAATGAATAATTCAAGTTCAAATTGTCAATTGAACCAGAACGAAATTGATTATTTTGAATCCAATCAAATGGCTGAGGTGTGGTTCGATTCTAGGTAATATTTTCGTTAGTAGTTTATGATTTTATAGGTGAATAATGTTGTTTTTGTTTGTGAAAATTGTTGTTCATTGTTGATGGTTTGAATTGAATGTAATGTAAAAGTTCTGTATTAAAAAAATATTTTTCTGTATTTACAGCAAATTTGAGTGTAACACGAAGATATTTGGGTGTATTGTTTAAGAATTTTCGTTGTATGTGTGCTGATAAGTTTTGCATAATTCAAAATTCTCCTTCTCCCCCCTCCTCATCTTCTGAATTATGCAGAATTGATGGTTTCCATAAAAGCGTTTTTCATAACGGTAAGTGAACGCGTTATAGAAACCGTTGAGTAGCGCATGTGTTAACACTCGTATGGGTGAGCGTCTTTTTTATTAAGTTTGACGAACTTGTATGATTTGTAAGACAAAAAGATATATGTGTAGTAGGTCTGAAAAAAAAAAAAACTTAATAGTATTTAATTGTTATGTCGACAACCTAAAAAAAATTATACCGATACTAAATCGTATATTGTTATATAATTAAAAGTAACTAACTTCTAAATTTATTATTAAAAAATTATCTAATTATATAAATTTAGTTGAATAATTATATAAAAATAATGTTAACATATTTAAGTGCATTAAAATAAAATTCTACTCATCTAAGTACGAAGATAGATATACGTAACAACATTTTGTACTTTGTTCGTGCAATAGAAGCAAAGTGTAATCCTGGTTAAGCTTCAAATATACGTTTGGACAAGAACCAACACAAACCTGCAAAATGAATGAGGATCAAACCCTACTGTTTATATATATGAGCAAATAATGTGTACTGAGTGCATGCCACATTAATTTGACACCATCAATGGTTCAACTATATATTCATAAATAATACTAATCTTCATATTGTATAACACGATATATAAAATGAAAACGTGACATTATGATTGTGGCAAACATATCTCTTTTTTTAAAAAGCAAAATAATGTTGGAAATGTACTAGTACTACTTGTTACTTATTAAGGCAAACTCCCGAAAGCACTTATTACAAGTTGAAGCTGGGTACCTAATTAATTTTACGGAATCATTTTCATGTGACGATTATTTTTGCAAAGCACAGCATACTTTCATTTACGGTCTTGGGTTGTTTCCTAAAGTTTAGTACATTTTAAAAAATTCCCTAACTTACAAATGCCCCTATTTAATGCCATACATTTTAATATTATATCATTATAATAATCACCATTTTCATAGTTACTACTATCATATAATGGTGAACTTGAGGAATTCTTGCAAAATGTATAGAAAATGCTAGTATACTTTTATTATAGTTTCTCCCCTTCTAATTTTATGTTATATTTTTATTTAAATTAGTAACATTAAGCAATACTTAAAGAGATTTGAAGTATTAGAGTATATTAATAAATTAATTTAATCTGACCGAATCCTAATTGATCAGTAATGTTACACTCTTTGACCAATTGTATAAATATAATCTCGAAAAAAGATTATGAATTAAATTTATTTTTAATTAATAATCGGTCAATATTTGTTTTATTTTTTAAATTTTACTACTTTACTATTTTATAGACTAGTATTTATTTTTTGAATTAAGATAGATAATTAATTTTTTTCGATCAATATCAACTAATTATTTTAACTTTAAATTCTAAATCTTAAATTTTAAATTCTAACACTAAACTCTAAATTATCTAAAAAAATAAGATTAAAAAATAGTTATAATAAAGATTAACTAATGTTAATTAATTAAAAAGTAATTCTTATACTTATTTTTAAAATTTTTGTGTGAGAATATTTATTTCCATCAGCAGTATAGTTTGATAAATAATAATTATTTTTTGGTTTAATTATTTTATAAATCTCTATAGTTTAACTGAATTTTTAATTAACTTCTTACATTTTTTTTGTTTCTTTAATTGAATTCCTATACTATATCAGATTTTGTAATTAAGTCTATATCGTAACAAAAACATTAGAATTAACATAATATTCCACTAAACAAAATAAATATATTTAATATATAACTGAATGTTTTATATAGATTAACAGAATATTTTTTATTATCACAATAAAAATCTAATTACAAAACTAGATATGATATAAGAATTTAATTAAAAAGATATAAAAATTTAATTAAAAATTTAATAAAATTATAAGATAGAATAATTAAAACTTATTTCTTTGTTTATGAAATTTTGCTTGTGGCCGTTGCGCTTTGCGCGTTGAGTATGAACTAAAAAACTGCAGCATAAGACAGTAAAAGAAAACCAATAGGATGGTGACACGTAAACACCTAAAACGCGGTACAGCAGCATCAACGAACCAACGGAGGCGCATGTGTACCATGATCTGGCGAAGCAGAGGATCAGTTCCGTGGTTTTACGGCGCAAAATTCTGACAAGTCAATTCTCAACTCTCATCTCATTAGAGTCTCAGTTTTGAAGAAAAGCAAAAAAGAGAGAGACTACGTTTCTTCATTGCAGTTTTCACACAAATCATTCATAATTCAAGGGTTTTCTTCTTCTTGAGATTACAGAGATCAGAGAGATTATGGGGGTTTCGGAAAACTCGACGGGTTTGGCTTTGGCGTTGGGTTCGAGTGCATTCATTGGTGCTAGCTTCATCCTCAAGAAGAAGGGTCTCAAGCGTGCTGCTGCCACCGGCACTCGTGCAGGTCTTCAATTCTATGCTGATTCCACCTAGTATTACCTATTCAATTCTAAAATCAATTTGGGGATTCGGATTTTTTTTTTTTAATTATGTTTTTTCCCAATTGTGTCTATCTGTTATTAATTGTCAAGGTTGTATTTTTAGATCAGATCCATATGAAACCTAATGCTAATTTTCTGGTGATAGCATTATGTTTACATTATAATTTGAACTTGTTATTATTGAAATTTGCAGGTGTTGGTGGTTATACTTATTTACTAGAGCCACTTTGGTGGGCTGGCATGGTTTCAAGTAAGTTTTGGAGGAACCTTCCTATTTTTTCTTTTTTCCCTACTTGGTTGTGTGTTTGAGAATGAGACTGTTTGATTACATCTGGACACTGGAACAACTTTGGTGCAGTGATTGTTGGGGAGGTAGCAAACTTTGTGGCTTATATTTATGCTCCGGCAATACTGGTTACGCCGCTTGGCGCGATCAGTATTATTGTCAGGTACATAGATCTCTAGTCTAGCTAAAATGCTAAGTAGTTAATTGTTTTGAATGCTGTGAGTTGTGACTATTGTTGGTAGAACTAACATTCAGTTCTGTGCTTGTAGTGCTGTTTTGGCTCACTTCTTGCTGAATGAGCGGCTTCAGACGATGGGGGTCTTAGGATGTCTGTCCTGCATTGTGGGATCAATTGTCATTGTCATCCATGCTCCTCAAGAGCAAACTCCGACTTCTGTCCAAGAAATATGGGATTTGGCCACTCAACCAGGTTGCTATTTTGCTCCTGTTTACATTTTGGTATTAAGATTATTCCTTGCTTTACTGTCCGGTCCATTAACTAATGTCATTGATGTTTTCTTTTTTTAACAGCATTCCTATTTTATGCCGTGGCAACAATTTCTTTAGTTTTGGCTTTGATTTTACACTTCGAGCCTCGCTATGGACAGTCTAATATGCTGGTTTACTTGGGAATTTGTTCATTAATGGGCTCATTTACGGTAATTATGTTTTGTGCCGATCGCATAAATGGAAGTTTTATGTGGATAATGTAACACATGAACTAACGGTATATTGCTCTTGTCAATTTTGAATTTGCAATGATGTCAGGTTGTGAGCATCAAGGCCATTGGTATTGCAATAAAGCTAACACTTGATGGAATTAACCAAATAGCTTATCCTCAGACTTGGTTTTTTCTCACAGTTTCAGCAATATGTGTTATCACACAGCTGAATTACCTTAACAGGGTGAGTACACAGTTATCCAACTTTGCTGATTTGGCCTGCCTGGGATGAGTTATTTATTGTTCTTTATTCTAGTATGGTTTCCCCGGACAACTCTTTTTTCTGTTATAGAGTTGTTTCAAGAGGACACCTCACCGAGCAGTATCCTAATTCCTAAGTGCTTCTTTTAAAATGTTTAAATTAAAGAAGAGCATTGTATGCATCACTTTTCTGTATACCTTACCTTGTACGTACATCTTCCATTTTGGTATAAAAAGTGATTGATAAGAAGTGAGAAAAGACAAGGTGTACACTTAGTGGTGTAACTAGTTATGTTTAGTTATAGCTTGTTCTCCATGGTTGGCATCCCACTGGTATCAATCTCGTTATCATTTGTTTATGGCAAAAAATTTTGAGCATATTTTCACTTTCCAACTATATTTCAGGCACTGGATACATTCAATGCAGCTATTGTTTCCCCTGTATATTATGTTATGTTCACAACTCTCACCATTATTGCCAGTGCAATAATGTTTAAGGTATGATAATATCATAACAGATTCATATTTCTGTCTCTCGTTATGACTTTGCAAAACTTTTTTGTTGTTGAAGACCATGATGTGATGTGATGAGCTTCAGTACTCACTTTCATGGAGCTTCCATGCAGGATTGGTCTGGTCAGGATGCTACCAGCATAGCGTCTGAGATATGTGGCTTCATCACCATTCTTTCAGGAACAATGATATTGCATATTACCAGAAAACAGGAAGAGTCCGATATGCAAAGTAATGCATGCCAATTCCCCTTTGTTTGCTAACGAATTTGTTGATTGCCTTATGCTGTAGAGTAGTAACTTGTCTATTTGATTCAGGGACCTTAAAATTCTACGTTGGCGAGGATTCAATGAAGGGCCTTGAGGATGAACACCTGATCCTTATACATGGTTCGGATTTTCGGGAACAGTGACTTTTCCTGTGAGGTTGATGTATGGAGCAAGTTCTATGAATCAGCAATGGAATAACAATTTGGACACAGCCCAGCTCATGATACGATGCATTTTGCAGCGAGCATTGCATTCATGTCTTTGATCTTGGAGCTTGAATTCAAGCATCCCGGAGTGCTAAAGTTTTCTGACCATTTCTCCACCCTCCTTGGAGTGATCTCAAAATGTCTAATGCGGTGCAGTTCAACGGCCGAAATGGGGATTGCTAACTCGTCTCAAAAAGTTTCAGATTTTTGAAGTGATATCATGCTATGTGATATAATGTCCATAGTAGCCTGTGTAATTTTCCCTTTCACAATTTTGGTGGTAGGTCAGCACTTGTTTATGTATATATTTTTATATTTTTTTCAATTGATTATTGAATTATGTTGATAATTTTCCTTGGTGGTGGCAAATAATAGTATCAGTTTGTTTCGTTGAAATGTTTATTGAGATCTTCTGCAACAAGAATCATATTGTTTTTTTCCAATCATTATTGTGTTTAACACGTTAGATTAAGCGCACTAGGAGAGGAAGATGACATATCTAACATGATGGTTGACTCAGGAATGTGTAGAAGAATCTACAGTGGTCTGAACAAAGTGTGCCTAGTGGATTAGTGGTGACGCATTTAGCGTACTTTAGGTTTTTGCATTTTTTTCGTAAAATTCTTTTAAGTGTTGCTTCGATTCTAAGCTAACTTACGCATATTGTTAATCTGAATATGGTTTATACCTTTGTCAAAGGCCTTTTTTTTAATTTAATTTTATTTTGAATTAACCATTGTAAGCATGGGCGAGAAATCCGTCACTCCATAAAATGCTAGGTGCTTTTATTCTTTAAGATAATTAGATAAGGAGAAAAGCTTGAATCTCTTGAAAAGGATTACAATATATGATGAGCTTCATAAGTTGATACAACATGATGGAATATTTTGTAATCTAAATAATGTAACTGATTTAGCTAACATATGTCTTAATGTATTAAATATGAAAGCAATTGTTAATGCGTTAAATATGAAAAATTTGTATTAAGAATATAAAAAATTTGAAGTTTCCAATTTTTTAAAGGTACATTTATTGAAGAAAATTTTTAAAAATATATACTTTAAGCAATCTTAACAGGCATCTTTAATTTTTTTTCAAAAATTATATCTTATGAATGATATTTTTTAAAAAGTTTTATACTGAATTTCTCTCACATTTTATTATGTAAAAGATAAGAATAAAATAAACTACAATATAGAAGAAGATAACAATAATAAAGGCTAATTTTTTTCTTTATAGAAGGGAGATGAATAATATACTCAAATATTATAATTTTTTGTATTTTTTAAAATTTTAAAAGGTATAGAAATTAGAGGATCCAATTTTTGTATTTTAAGTTTTTTAATTTTTTAAAAGTAAAAATTCAGGTGGAGTCGATTTCACGTGAAGTGGATAACAGAGAGTCATTGGATAATTTGACTGATTTGACTAAATTTTCATCTAACGGTTCTCAACTATCAATTTCACGTAAAGTCGACTGCACCTGAGTTTTCACTTTTTTTTTTTAAAACAAAAATTAGATGATCCGATTTATATATCTCTTAAAAATTGAACCTTTTTATTTCTGTACACCAAATTAAACAGTAACATATTTAAAATTAATATTTTAATAAATCATAATTAAAAAATATCATTATCAATTCAATATAAAAGATAATAAATGAATAGTAAAAACAATAAAGAATCTTTATCCATATTTACTTTAATTATTATACAAAATTATATTAGAGAAAGAGATACAACGAGAAGAGTCGTAAAACAATATAATAAATATTAAATAATAGAGCTTAAGATTAGTATGGTAAGCTGTATATTTTGTTTTTCAGTTGAATTTGCAGATTGTTTTAGTCCAGAACAGTTATAACTTGGCTAATCAATAAAGATTAACGAAGTTGGTTAAAACAAAAAAATATTTTATAAAGATTTGTTGTTTAATGAGATAATCATGTGAGATCAGATAGGATAACCAATAACTAATACCAAATTAACTTAAACCTTGTCTGTGAAAACTTTTTCCAAGAGAATATATATTCTTTTTTGAAAAAAGATAAGAAACTAATCTGAACCGTTGATAATGATGACCAGGCATGGTGGTACAAAGTCATAACTTCCACCGTTTGATGCATATATAATGATGTCCCTCGCGCCTCCGTTTTCTCCACCGAAAAAACGCAAAACCTTTGTGCTGTGCAAGCAAATCAAGAGAGAGAGAGAGAAAGAAGAAGAAGTTGAGAATGGCGGCTACCGTTTCTGCGTGGTCGAAGCCAGGTGCGTGGGCTTTGGATTCTGAGGAACATGAAGCTGAGCTCCTTCAACAGCAAACTAGCAACAATAACGAAACTGCCCTCACCGGAAAACCACTAGCCGACTTCCCATCTTTGGCTGCGGCGGCCGCCGCAAAACCCAAGAAGAAGAAAGGCCAGACCTTTTCCCTTGCTGAGTTCACTGCCGCCAAAACCGACTACCAAGATCCCATCGTGCTCCCTACCGGTCCGCGCCAGCGCACCGCCGAGGAGCTCGACCGCGACCGCAACCGTCTTGGAGGAGGCTTCAGGAACTACGGCGGTGACCGCGCCAACAGAAGCTCCGGTGGTGGTGATGATTCCTCCAATTCGAGGTGGGGTTCCTCTAGGGTTTCTGACGAGCCGAGGCGGAACGGTGGGTTTAGGGATTCGAATCGCGAATTGGCTCCTTCCCGCGCCGACGAGATTGATAATTGGGCCGCCGCGAAGAAATCAACGGTCGGTAACGGTTTCGAGAGGAGGGAAAGGGATAGGGATAGGGAAAGGAGCGGTTTTTTCGATTCCCAATCGCGTGCTGATGAATCCGATAGTTGGGTTACGAACAAGAGTTCTGTGCCGTCAGAGAGTCGGAGATTCGGTTCCAACGGCGGTTCTGGTGGTCTTGGGTTTGAAAGAGAGAGGAAGGTAGGGTTTGGGTCTAGCGGCGGCGCAGATTCTGATAATTGGAACAAGAAAAAGGTTGAATTTAACGGTGGAAGTGAGAGGAGTGAGGGTGGTGGTGGGAGACCTAGGCTTGTTCTGCAACCTCGTACAGCGCCTGTGAACAATGAGAGCCAGGAGGGTGCTGGTAATGGTAATGGTAATGTGGTGAAACCAAAGGGTCCGAGCCCATTCGGCGAGGCGAGACCGAGGGAGGAGGTGCTGGCGGAGAAGGGGCAGGATTGGAAGAAGATTGATGAGCAGCTTGAGAGCATGAAGATTAAGGAGGTTGCTGAGAAAAAAGAGAGTTTTGGAAAGAGGGGTTTTGGTTCTGGCAATGGACGTGGTTCTAGTTTGTCTGAAGCCAGGGCTGAACGGAGTTGGAGGAAGCCGGAATCCGAGACAGAGAGGAAGGCAGAATCTGAGACCGAGAGCAAGCCGGAATCTGATGATGGTCGTCCCAAAAGGTATGTCATTGATAGAGTAAGCTATCAACCAAGTAGTTGTACATTGGTCAAGGCTTTATTAGTTGTTTCATGATGTGATTTTGGAAATTGGCATGCTTGTTAGTACATCTGATAGTGCAGTTAGGTACTTTAGTTTTAGGCTTATCTTGATTTTGATGATGTTGATTGAATAGAACACAGCCTCTGGGGAAAAGAAAAGTGGAGAAGGTTGGTAACAGTTAATGAGTTGCTTGTTGTCTGCTAAACCAATTCAGTTGTGTGTTGCTTCTTTATCATCTAATACCATTGAGGGAAGAAGGTGCTTATGATAACTTGAAAGTCTTTCTTTACTCTTCCTGCATTGTTTCTGCTACATTTGCATCATGCCACTCATAGGTTTGCATTATCTTTAAATTTGATTATTACCACATAGTGGTGCTGTCTCTCATGGAGGACAACTCTGCTTGGTTGAGACATCTGAAGAAGATATTTGGAGTTTCCATTTTCTCCATATATACCATTTTGACAATGTTGACATGTTTTCTTGTGTTAATGCAGTGCTGATTCTGAGAAAATGGAGGATGAACATGTTGAAGAAAACTGAGGAGCTGTCAATTTTGTCCCTGCTGAGTGATAACAGAGTTGGAAAGGAAAAAGGAACATTGGATATCAAATTTTTTTGTTTACCATTGAAAGTTTTGTTCTGAACTTGTGTTTATTATGAGACACTGTACTGAAACTGTTGAAAAAGATAATTTTAATAGGTTTGCTTTAGGTAGTCTTTACTCTCTAGTATTTAATTTATGTCTATGTTGGTAACCAAATTTGTCACTGTTACTCTGGTTGTCTCACTATTTTATAATATGTACAAGTTTTCTATTGGTGGTGAAGTGCCGTTTCTTGTATTCATGTTTGTCTTCCTCATCCTCCTCTTCCCTTGACTGCTGTTCGTGTTCACCTGCCTTAGGACTTAAAAGTGAAAAGGGATGTTCTTCTGATAAAATGAATTTTTGATTTGCAAATTATATCCCAAACAACACGAAGAGCTTCCTTTTTTATAAGATTAGTTTAAGAGTGAATTGATTTATAGTTTCAAATTACGGTTTCGCTTAAACTATGGTTTTGAGAATAGAAATTATGTCAAAATGTAATTTCATAGTTTTGTTAAAAGAAGAATATAGAGTAACTGATGTAAACACATATTTCATTCCATACACATGTATAAAGAAGAAAATATGAATCAAAAGTATAGGGAGCCAATGACTTAAGCGTACAATATGTACAATGGAAGTTTAGGAAGTATTAGAAATATGACCATTAGTGTTACATTGTCCTGTCAGGTTATGCTTTTGGGATGAGTGGGTTCATGACATAGTATCAGAATTCTAGATCCCAAAGATCAAGGGTTCGATCCTATCCCTGATATCCGAATAGTTATTTTGGATAGTATGGGTGACCATTGGCTCCCTAGCACTATCCTTATTCTTTCATCTTCTATCATATGCTTGGGCCATTTTTGGGCGGCCAATGAATAAATATGAGAAACAGAAATAGTAAATAGTTATTTTGGCATTCAAAAATTTCTGTTTTTGTTAAAATGGACTCTAATATTTATTTTTGACAAAATAAATCCCAAAATATGCACAGACAAAATGGCTTTAACGTACTCTGGATGTTAAGGGAGATGTCTAGGTGACACATTAAGTGTTTACTTGAAGAGTTAGAGTGATATATGTGGGGTTGATTTACACTTCTATCTGCTAGAACAATTATGAGGGCTGCACCAAAAGAAGGGAAAAATTATTTGATGGAACCTGTTTTTGCTGTTAGGAGGCAGTGATGCTAAAATTGAATACTCGGGCCAATCTTGGGCGTTGGTTTTTTTTGTTGTCTTTCTTGGTAGCTATGTTGTTTTGAATGATACCCATCGAAACAGAGTTTGTGATTCTTCTTTTTTGTTGAATCTTTCTCTTTTTTCTTTCTATTTTGATAGAAATTGAATATAGGATGTGAGTATTTTGTTTGGATTAATGAATTAGAAGAAGAGATTAAGAAAATTAAACTGAATGTTGGAAGGAGCGAAGGAATGGAAAGCTTGGACAATTAAAAAAATCTAAGACACATAGCTATAAAGTCATCTGTGATTGAAGAGCACGTAAGGAGGATAAAGACTTTGTTATTGTTGCTTGTAATTGGGGTAGCTTTGGTTATATTTATGAACATGTTCTCATTATTTAGGTAGTGATAATATTATTGTTGCTGTATGATGGTTTGGATATGCTGAATGCTGAAATTATATCCGAAAGGAATATGTATTTCCTGAACATATGCTGAATGCAATAACGACGATCTCTTATCAGATGAGATTTTTACTGTGACTCTGTGAGTCAATGAAAGTCAATTGAAATGTGAAGGAATGAAATAGAGGTTTCAAGTTTAATAATCTTTCATCTAAAAAAGGACAATATTATAATTTCATATCTAAACCTCCAAGTAAGTACTTAACATGCCACTTAGATATCTCCGTTAACATCTAGAGTAAAGAGTTAACATTTTATCAAACAGTACCTAACTTTTGAAATTTATTTTGTCAAAAATAAATGTTAACATTTATTTTGACAAAAATATAAGAGTAAAGGATATTTTCGTCCCTGATTTTTTTTTTTACAGATATTTTTGTCCTCAAGAAATGAAAAATATATTAAAGCTCCTGACCCCTGAAAAACGTAGACATTTATGTCCTTCCGTTGAATTCAGCCGTTTGCACTGGACGGAAAAGGCTGAGCTGGCAGAGGTGGCGCTGAGATGGCCGTAACGGAGGCCAGGTGGCATGGAGCATTTTGTAACAGGACATATAAGTCCCTGGAGACGAAAACGACGCCATTTTGTCTCCTCCTCTCCAAACACAGTTGAATCCCCATATACAATACCCAGAAGACCCATACTTAAGTGAGAGAATTACAGAAAACCCTAAGCCAAAGACGATCAAACTCCTTCGTCTCTGTTTCTCCCTCCAAAAAATACAACACGTAGAAGAGCAAAAGGCCAGGGTTTGAAGTTGGTTGTTATACCCACGGAAAAAAAAAAGGAAACAGAAGTGCATAGTCACGTGGGTGGCACATGCCCCCATTTAAACCCCTTCCCCCTCCTTATTCTCTCGAGCCTTCCCTGATCCCTCCCTCTCTCTTTTATTTTTATTTCCTTCATACAAATCAAAACCAAACCCTCTCTTTTCCTTCATCTCCTCTTCCATTCCATCTTCTTCATTTCAAAATCTTCATCCAACCACAACACACCAGATTTCATTTTACCCTTTTATTTTATCTCTATTTTAATATATCATCTATATCCAAAGTAAATTTTTATTTTTCACAACCCCAAATCAAGAAGCTCATACTAATGAGTGAAGGAAGCATTCAAATTTGAGTTCCAATTATTATTGAGGCTTCAAGGTAACTCTTTGACTCAATAATTAGCCATATTCCCAATTTTTGTCATCTATATATTTATGGGTATGTATAAATCCGAATTAGGGTTATTAGGGTTAGAAAATTTGGGGCTTTTGTCAAGGTGAGTAAGATTATATTAATTGACAATATTAGTAGCTCACAAATATCATTATTGTCATATTTTTAGAGTTGTAGAATTATTGGACATCATTTGGTAGCTCGTTGACGCGCTCAGAGTTGCTTCCGGTTCTTTTGAATCAAGTTGTGAGTGGATATTATATCTATAATTGTTTTTAAATATATTATTATCAATATCTATGTTGAATCATTAATTTTGGAGTTTGAAAATATTTTATTATTGTGATTTCTGAATTTTTGAAAATAAATATTGATTTGTGAAACTTACAACTTTATAAAAATACACACGAGACGATATTTATATATTTTGTAAAGTATAAATGTTTTCTTATTTGACCTTATGTAAATTTTAATTAAATTTTAGTATGCAATCCTATATATATTGATTTGCTATGGAATTTAGTAGTATGTTATAAGCACTAGAGATTTTTATAAGTGATTTGGTTTGGATTGGTTTGGGAGACTCTGACTAGAAAACCGTAGTTAACGGCGGTTATGACGTTAACCTAGATGCATCTGGCTCAGACCTCAGCTAGCAGGGGCGTTGCTAGCCTAACGTGTAGGCCACACGTTGGATCTGTTATACCGTACGGGCACACTAGAGGAAAGGGCTACCCTTAGAGGTGGAGCCGCCCTAGGTGTGTAATATTTGATTTGATTTGACTTCTGAAATGAGAACTCCCATTTCAGTTCATCCGCTTAACTATTTATCTAATGTTTGTATAATTAATTAATATGAATTCCTCATCTCTGAAAAGAAATATAATTTTCAAGGTAAATTCTGTATTGTCTCGTGTGGGTTATAGATGTAATGTTTGCTCACTGAGTTGCAAAACTCACCCTATTATATTCCCATGTTTTTCAGATACAGGAGTCATTCCAGGTTCCATTCCACCTGCCCCTCAGTAGATCTTAGTCATTTTGGTGAGCCCTTCTTCTTTCCAAGGGTTAAGTAATTATGTAATGGAACCTTTGCTAAAAATCTAGATTATGTCAATGCTCCATATGTCACAGGCAGGATCCTCGTGTGGGTTATGTTATTTTGAATCTTGAACTGTTTAGGTGGTGATTATGATTTGGTTATGTAAGACTTATGGTTTTAACTATATACTCTAGTTATCAACTTGATATATATATATATATATATATATATATATATATATATATATATATATATATATATATATATGATGCGTATTTTGGATATATTTGGTTGTGGATATAATTTGGAGTATGTTGTTGTTGTTGTCTTGTAAATGGAGGTTTATTATTGATACAGGGAGTTAATATTTATATTGGTAAGGTCCTAGAAACAGAGGAGATTCTGTCCGTTTTTCTGAAAAATTTGGTCGTTTGGCTTGCTGAGGGACTTGTCCCTTGAGCGCCAGTCATGGCTTGGTTCGGGTCATGACATTGGTGGCAGAAGCTGAGAAGAAGCTTGGTCTGAGATCGTGGCTGCTGTCTTCGGCACAAGGTAAGATTGCGATGCTTAGCTAGGAAGGCAATGTGTTTGCATGTTTATAGTGTAAGAAAGAAAGTGAAAAAGGGGTGTATTGCGTCCTGTGTAGGATTAGGGAGAGGGATTGTGTTCGGGCAATGTAGTTTCTTTCATATGTTGTTTTGTTTTCTTTTTTAATCCTAGTTCTGCACTCGTTAATTTCAGATGGTTAACGTGTTTGTGGTTTCGGTCTTTCATCATGGAGGGAACTTCGTAAGAGGAGTAGGTGAAAAAATGGTTTATCGAAAGGGAAGAAGAAAAGACAATTTGACACAAGGGTTAATGAAAGAGGGGAAGGCAGTGGGAATAGGACTTATGCATGTAGTGAAGCAGGGGATCAAGGACCTGATGTCCAGTCGGATTATGCAGTCGGAGGTGGATTTTATGTCAGTGAGCTCTCGACGGAGGTGGAGGAGATCATGTTTGAGTATGAGTCTGAAGACTTACATACTCCCATATCATCTGATGATGAAGGCAGAGGTGAAAAGTTTCCAGAGTTTGATGATGAGTATGATCAGTTTCTTTGTTATTTTGATTTGAATCCCCTTTACTGTTATTTTGGTTATATTACTCACCTTCGTTGCATTACCTCAGGCATGCCTTGCTTACATGCATTTGCTGTCATTAGGAAGAGACATGACACACCTCATGACTATGTTCACCCTTGGCTATGCATGGAGTCCATCAGGAGGACATATGCACACTGTATTAAGCCTGTTCCAAGTCCAGAATTTTGGGTAGGAACTGAGTTTTCGAAGCCAAACCCACTTATTATCAAAAGGCCAATTGAACGGCCAAAGGTTCATAATAGGCAAAAGGATCATACTGAGCCACTCATGCAAGAAGGAAAACTGAAGAGGTCATTCGTTGTATCCTGCAGCAAGTGTGGTGAGAAGGGCCACAACTACAAAACATGTAAAGGAGCCCCTTCCAACCCAAATTGGAAGCCGAAGACAAGGCGCCCTAGGAAGAAAGCAGCTACCTCCTCCCAGTCACTGATTGTGCTTCCACTGTCACAATCTGCTCCAGGTTCAGAGGTAAGAACCCTACAGTGGAATTTTGTATTATAAGGAGTTAAGGACTATTTTGTATTAGTACTATTATGGTTAGGGATTAAGTGCTTTTTGTGATAACTTTTTTGTCTATGTAATGATTTTTGACAAGTAATACATACAATTTAGTTTTTTGTCCCATACTTTTTGAACACCATTTGTGGGTCAGATGAACATGGATGTTAACTAAACCAGTTTTTTTATCACTAATGCAATGATATGTTATCTATTAGGGAACCAACTTTAATTTCGTCCACACCTTACACAATATGTACAGGGCAATGCAATCATTCATATAAATGACACTGAATTTTGATAATTGCTGCAACAATACAACATACTTTTTTATTCCTTTATCAACTCTTACAACTTAGAACAGCAAAAATCAACACAATGATAATGACACAGATACACCATCTTATTGGCTTTCTTTTCATCTCTAGAGCTAATATCCTCTTCTCCAAGAAGCTGATCCTCATATCCATGTCCTGCTGCTTGTGATAATCTTCTACATCCACAAATTCCTTCTCTCCCACATACTTTGTTTCTGTCAATCCAAGTCCAGCAATGTGCTCATCAAGTCACACAAAAAATTTGCAATAAAGTTGTCTTGCCTGCAGCAAACAACCTACATAATTCAAGAACTAAAAACTAGTAACCCTAACACATCTTCAACCACACGTGCATCACATTTCGTTACCATACCTTGTAAAAGGGACAGCCCAGAAACAATCTGTCCGGATTGCTTCGCATCTTCGACATGAAAAGGACTGCGTTTTCTCCACAGAAGAACTTTGGTGAGACGCCATGTTTGCCATCCTTCTCGTTAGGATGCGAGCTCGAGCCGACCTGACCTCCACCTTGATGATACCCTTTCAGATACCATGGAAGGAAGAATTTTCTTTCTGCCCCCACTCCCCACAACACACACTTCGCTGTTTCTGTGCAGACTAGGGATTAAGGCAGACAAATTTGAAAGATTAGGGGAGGAGACGAAACAGCGTCGTTTTCCTCTCCAGGGACTTATATGTCCTGTTACGAAATGGTCCATGCCACCTGCCCTCCGTTACGGCCACTTCAGCGCCACCTCTGCCAGCTTAGCCTTTTCCGTCCTTTGCAAACGACTGAATTCAACGGAAGGACATAAATGTCCACGTTTTTCAAGGTCAGGATCTTTAATGTATTTTCCATTTTTTGAGGACGAAAATGATCACAAAAAAAAGTTAGGGACAAAAATGTCCTTTATTCAAAATATAATTTTTCATGTGCCAAAATAATTATTTACTAAAAACAGAAATAACTTATTGTGCATAAATAATATTTTGGATTTTCATTCATTATATGCAATGAAACTAATAAACACATTCCTTTTTTCATGAAAGCAAAGGGGGATTCTATCTAACCACTATGGGATAGTACAAAAATCGATTGCATAATTACTACATTCTACATTAATATTACACTGTTCAATTAGTTAGAATTAAAGTAAAACAATAAAGCTAGGCGTAAGCATTTTTTAAGCAATAATTTTTTAAATCAAGTCTCCACTCTCCAACCAAGTCTGGTACGTACTTTTGCTTCCTTCATATGTGTTCTGCTTATTCTTCCTCTTCCTCCTCTCTGGTTATTCTTTTCTGTGCATTTTTCTCTTCAACATTGTTATCGTTGCTGCCACCTTTGCTGTCATTGCTGTTACCGTTGCCACCGCCTTCTTCTTCTTTTTTTATTTTTTTTTTCTCCTCATTCTTTTTTATTGTCATCATTATAATTATCTTAGTCTTTTCTTTCTTCTCCTATATATGTTCAGTAAAAATATTGAGCATAAAAATTAATATATAGTACAGGAATTTTGATCCACACTACAAAAAATTTTTTGTACTGCATCAAATGAATTTTTGTGCAAAAGTTTATTATGTGCTATGGCAAAATTTTTTGTACGGTGTGTAAAAATTTATGTACTCTATAATAATTTTTGAGTTCTATAACAATTTATGTACTATGTAATAAAATTTTTGTGCTGAAAAAAACGAAAAAATAATACTAGTTTTAGACTTATTTTGATTTTGATGATATTGATAGAATAAAACACTGCCCTCTGGAGAAAAGGAAAAGTGGAAAGGGTTGATAACAGTTAATTGATTGCTTCTTGTCTGCTAAACCAATTGACTTGTGTGATATGTTACTTATTTAGTTCTTTATCATCTAATACCATTGAGGAAAGAAGGTGCTTATGATAATTTGAAAGTCTCTCTTTACTCCTCCTGCATTGTTTCTGCTACATTGTAGTTTGCATCATTGTATTGACGTTCATAAGTTTGCTGTCTCTCATTGAGGAGAACTCTGCTTGGTTGATCCATCTGAGGAAGATCTTTGCTCTATTTTGGAGTTTCCATTTGCGCTTTATATACCCAATTTTGACATTGTTGACATGTTTTCTTGTGTTACGCGGTGCTGATGCTGAGAAAGTGGAGGATGAACAGGTTGAAGAAAACTGAGAAGCTATCAATTTTGTCCCTGCTGAGTTATAACAGAATTGGAAAGGAAAAGGAACATTGGATATCAAACTTTTTTGTTTACCATTGAAAGTTTTGTTCTGAACTTGTGTTTATTGTGAGACAATGTACTGAAACTGTTGAAAAAAATAATTTTGATAGGTTTGCTTTAGGTAGTTTTTAGTATTTAATTTTAGAGAAAAATTCTGCAACTAAACAAAATAGTTAATCAAGTCCAACTAAGTTGTTAACTTGACTTCTTCTGTACATCCTACCGTTTTCTCTTTCGTTATAGTCATCACTGTAACCACCACCACCTTCTTCTTCTTTTTTTTATTTGAATTTCTTCTCTTCCTCCATCTTCATTGTCATCATCATTATCATCATCTTTTTCTTGTAAGTAATAACATTCATTCTCTTTCTAGATTTTGCAATTATTTTGCTTACTTTTGCAACATTATTTGCATATTTTTTCATTTATTTTCTTTTCTATCAAAATTTGTGAATCTTCAATTCAAGTCTTCATGAAATAAAAAATTCTTAATTCTATCACATCATTTAGTTGGAAATTTCGGTGTTAGAATAAAGATATTTTAGTATTATTCTTTAGAAATTTATGTGCTTTATATATCAGATATGTCGTTTTCTTCTTATGCGTAAATGTCACTATTCATTCACTTTCAAATTTTTACACTTGTTCTACTTAATTTCGCTACGTTATATAATAAATTTTGATGTTATTTTTGTTTATAGCAAGAATTTAATACAATAAGTGTGAACCTATATTCATTTAATTAAATAAAATTACAATACAATATAGATATATTCATTTAAGTTTAATATAAGAAGTAATGCTTCTAAAAGAAAAATAAAGAACAACAAAAGAAAAAAGAAAGACGAAAAAATAATAAAAAGCAAAAAAATGCAGCATTAAAAAAAGATATTTTTATATTTTTGTAACAAAATTTCTATGTCAAAATTAAGTAATTTCTATGTTATTATTAAAAAATTTTGGTACTATTTTTTTAATAATCTCCTCTTACTCCTATTTCATTTTCTCATAATTTTTTTGCTGAATAAAACAAAAAAAAAAAGAAAAAATAATGCGCGAAAAAAAGAAAAAACACGAAAAAAGAGAAAAAATGTGTGATTTCATGCGACGATTGTGGAAGTAAATTTTGTTGGATTTAGATTAATTTGAATTATCAAAAAGACTTAAATGTATAGTGAATGTTAATCATCTACCTCAAGACTTAAAAGTGAAGAGTTGTCTTCTCATAAAATGTGTAACATTTTTATTTTTAATACCTCATGATCGTATTAAAGAGTGAATTGATTTACAATTGCAAATTACAGTTCTAATTAAATTATGGATGAGAATATAAATTATGTCAAAAATGTAATTTCATATAATTTTGTTAAAAGAAGAATGATTTGGTAACTGATTTAAACACACATTTCATCTGATACACTGATACACATAATAAAGGAACAAGTTGTGTATTATCCTTTAGTTTGTTTACACAATTTGTCTTTCTACAATGAGCTGAAGTGTGAGTTATTATATTATTCCTCTTTTGTATTTCTCATAAAATTTCAGACTTGTAATTTAGAAAATGTGGATTTTTTCTTACAAGTAATAATTATTAATAGATTTATAATTACAAATGGTTGAAGTAATATAGTTACATTCTAATGTTTTTGACGGTTTAGTGTAAAATTTAGGTTTAATTATTCTGTTAGTCGTTTCGTAAAATTTTTAATTGGATCTTTATATTTTTTTTTTCTTTGAATTGGGTATTTGCATCATTTTTTTTTTCAATTAGGTCTCTTTTAGTAGTAATTGGCTTAATTGTATAGAAACCAAAATAAAAAAAATTGGTACAGGAACTCAAATAAAAGGAAAAAAAATATAGGAACTCAATTAAAAAAAAAAAATTGGTGTAAAGACTCAATTAAAAGGAAAAAAAGTATAGGGATCTAATTAAAAATTTTGCAAAACTGTATGGACCAATAGAATAATTAAACCTAAAATTTATAATATTATTTAATTTTATGAATTTTTAAGTATTTCAGCTACAAATACAAATATATTTTAATTTAAGATTCAATTATTTTAAAATAAAATATGTTAAATAGTTAAACTACTAACACAATTAAGGTATTAGGTAATATTAATAGAAATATTTATAAATGAACACAATCTACAAATAGTTTATCTGTTATTCAAAAAACTTCATCAAACCAAGTCTTCTAGACTATTTCTTTATGTTGTGTTTAATTACAGCCAGAATTAGAGAGAAATGATTAGTATTGTCCATCTCACACCTCACCTCAGATATTTTTTGTGAATACAATGAAACCAGAAGTGTAGCCAAAATGCGGATGCAACATTTCCCTGATGAATAAAAGGATTGCGGGCTATTATTGGACATGTTCAATTGCCAAGAACTTGTGCTGCTGAGTTGAAGAAGTGGCGGTATACATCATTGTTGGGTTAAATTGTTCCACATCTTCCTTATATAGCCACCGGTAACCACAACTCTTCATTTCTACTTCTTCTGGATAATCACTCATGATTGCCAATTCAATGCTATCAACATCAGATGCTCCCTTTTTTAAATAACTTACAAAAAGATTAATGAAAACTTCCCGGGAGAAAAATACTATCAGCATATGATCTAATTTAGTTGTGATCGAATCTTTCTCAAGACGTATTGGAACAACGGGATAAATGCTCTCATGCAGAGGTTTAGAGAGAAAACCACAACCTACAAGCACTCTACTCCTACGTTTAAGCAATTGAATTGGAGCATGATGTACAACAAATGTTACACAACAAGCAATGCCAATCCAATTATTGTCATCCACAATGGGAAAAGGATCCAGGCTCACTGAATTACCCGTATTCTGTTTGTTGAACCACCTTGGAATTTTATTCCCTGGAATAACAACTTGAATGATGCATTCGAGTAAAGAACATTGCATGTTCACCTGCCACCATACAAGTTAGGTATGTGTAACAAAAAATAAGTTCATAATACACACGGAAAAAAGAAAAGCAGGGAATTGAAGCTGCCACCTCAATCACTTTTATCATCCATGAAACTACTGTGAGACAACAACCTTCCATGTCACTTAAATTGGGGCAGTTGAAAATATATAATCCTCCATAGTAACAACTTAGACGGCTAGCTCCTCCTATCGGCAAAAGGGTACTTGACAGCCACTTTAGATTGTTACAGTACTCCAAATTCAGCTCCCCTAGCTTGGGAAGTTCTTTGATGCAATGAGGTAGCGTAACAATATTGTTTCCCCCTATGTTTAAGCTTTCTAAACAATGTAACTGTCCAATAGCATCAGGGATTTGAACTAGATTACAGAAACTTATGTCAAGATATGTCAAAGCTGGAAAACGTGACAATGAAGGCACCAACAAATCAACTGAACTGGAAAGCCTTTTAGAATAGAAAAAATGGAGAGGTCTTGTAAGAGTTTTGCATATGGAGGATGTCATGTGGCTTTGCACACTTTGATCTGTATTCAACTGTTCGCTTTGTCTTGGTTTCTCTAACAACTGATATCTAAATAATTTTGAACAGCCAGACAGATTTAAATGTTGAAGAGAATCAAGATGAAATATGCTATTGGGAATACTAACAAGACTTTTGCAGTTTTCCAGATTCAAGAAACTAAGCTTTTCTAGAGAACCAACGGATGCATCAAGGTAAACAAGTTTAATACATCCTTTAAGATCTAAATGCTCAAGATTTGGGGCTTGAGATAAATTTGGTATCTTTACGAGATTTTTGGAATGACATAGTTCTATGTGTGTCAAGTTATGTAGATCCTGCAACAAAACAAAAAAGGGCCAATAGAAGAAGACATCATATTATAACTACATTTCAACTCATTGTTAATTTAGTGAACAGAAAAGAAAACGAGTGAGAAAATTTTTTCCTTGTTTTCATTCAAATAAAATCAACATAGATAAAGGCAATGATATCTAGCATACCTTTGTTCCCTCCCAGAGTTCTTTGATATTGCTATGATATAGGATTAATTTAACGAGTTTATTTGGCTGAAAGCTTGATGGCAAACATGTGAAAGGGTATTTTTCCCAATCAAGATATCTCAACTGATTAGAAAGAAAATCAAGACATCCTGAGAAATTCACTTTTTTGAGTATGAGTAATTTAAGGTGGTTCATTTGTGATAAAGCTTCAACCTTCAATGTTGCCTTTTTTGACAACTCTTCCCTATTTTTGAGAGATCTTGGCAGAACTATCGCTTCAAGGTTCTTCACTGCCTGAAACATTAGACATTTTAAAATTGCTTAGGATTTTTAAAAAATTGGTATGAAAGAACTATAATTTCAAACATTTTTTACCTTGTTTTCCCACAAGACATCACTTAGATCCCTATAGTTCCATAACCTGCTCCACTTTCTTGGTTCATTGGGTGATTTTTCTCGAATAATACTTCTACCCAACTCTCTCAACAAATCATGCATAACAATGTAATACCGACTGCAAGTTATGAGTGATTTGTCAATGAGAATTCTTATACCAATCTCAGGATGAAATCTTCGAATACGCAAAATATCTTTTACATAATCTTCTTCATCTTCGGGAAAGAAACAGGCAATATCAAGAAATATTTCTTTCTCGGGATCCTCAAGTCCATCAAAACTGATTCGAAGTACATCCATAATATCTTTTGTTGGAGTTTCTTTCAGTCTAACCAATGCACTACTCCATTCAGAGACATCTCGCCCAAACAAAAATGAGCCCAATACTTTAATTGCTAAAGGAAGTCCATTAGCATATGCTAATGCAGAATCTGTGAGGCTTTCATAATCTTTTGCAACATGATTACATTTGAAAGCTTTTCTGCAAAACAATTGGTGAGCATTCTCATCATTTAAGAGTTTAACTTTATAAACATGATCCACTTCATACTCTCTCAATATATGCTCATCTCTAGAAACTATGATTATTCTACTCCCTCTACCGAGCCATTCCCGTTCTAAAGCCAACTTCTCCAACTGAATCTCCTTATCAACATTATCCAGAACTATGAGAACCTTTCTATGGCGTAACCTGGTTTGAATCAGATTATTTGCCAATGAAAGATTCCACATCGAAAAACTTTCTTCCATAAAAGCTTGACAAAGAAGTTGCTTTTGCACACCAAGTGGTCCATCATGTTTGTAAGTTTTGCTCACATCATCTACAAAACATGAAACATCATATTGGTGAAAGATCTTTTCATATAAAATCTTGGCAAGAGTTGACTTTCCTATGCCACCCATTCCACAAATTCCTACAACTCGAACATCATCCTCTGAGTCCAAAACTAGAAGCTTTTCTAGTTCTTGCACAGGGGAGTGAATTCCAACTATATCATTAGATACACTTGATGATGGTTTGAGACTCAATCTGTTGGTTACCGCTTTGACAATTTTTTCAATCTCAGCGGATTGTGACCTAAAAAGATCAAGAGAAAAAAAAGAAGTGGAAAACTCAAAATCCTCACATAAGACAGCACAAGAAAATCTATATATAAAAGTGGATGATCCTGAAACCATAATTGTTCATTGAAATATTTGAAATGTCTTAATTAATGTTAAGAGTAGACAGCAAAACATAGAACTGGTTACTCACTTATCCTTCAAATACCAGCCAGAGAGATTGGCTACTTGTGTTAGAGCTCCCCTCCATCTTTGCACTTGCTCCATCATCTCTGTATCACCTTTGAATCTTTCTTCATGTTCCACAAAGGCTTCTTCATAGTTTCCACTTTGCTTTCTGACCTCAGATGGACTCACATCACAGAAAACAGGCAGAACACGGTGTCCCGGGACTTGAATGCAATCAGCTATCTTTCCTAGTTCTTGCAAGCACCATGTGGAGGAAGCATAATTCATTGAGAAGACCACAATCAGAACCTGTGATGCTTCAATAGCTTCCAGAAGCTCTTCTGATATAAGTCCTCCTTTCTCGAGCTTAGTATCATCCCTGAAGGCAACTATGCCGTGTCTGCGGAGAGCAGCATAAAGATGATCGGTGAAGTTGTTGCGAGTTTCGCCTCTGAAACTCACAAACACATCATATTTCCAGTTCTTCCTATGAGACAAGGTGCTCTGGATTCTCATGCAATCCATTGTGTAGTGAATATACTGTGTGCACTGTGAATATACAATGCAATATAGATTAGATTTTATAGAAATGAGATGCATACTGAGGACAGGATATATATATTAAAGTCAATGGACGTGTTTTGGATAATTGATAGGAAGTTCAGTTGAAAATTATGCACTGAAGATTTGAAGCATTGAGTAGTTTATTATGAACAAAACAAATCACTTTCAAGTGGCTCAATAACGTGTTAACCTTTCTTAAATTCCAATTTGACGCGCATTCTTTCAATCATTTTTCTCCAAATCTATGTCATGATTTGCTAAGCATTTTCTGAATGGCACGCACTAATCTTTTGAATGATACATGTTTTTGGTTTATTGATCTTAGCAGGGGTCTTCTTCTCATTTTCTTTTTATGACTCAAGAGAGATGGATGACTAAGGAAATTGATGAGTATTTGCATGGAAGAATCTCATGTACATCAATTGTAACTTGGTAACATGTCTGGTCTCTAAGATTGAAAAACCATTTCAGGTACAGCCAAAAATAATCATTTTTCTTTATTTATTTAAATAAAAGTACCCTGAAAATTGTGGTAACGCTCGGAATGAGTTATTTGATTTTGTTTGTGAGATACTAATTGGCAAGCTGGCAATAAAGTAATGGAACTTGACAGTAGCAGTAGTTGACACTATTTAAAAGCAGAAGAGCTCTCTCTAACATACATGTGCCTTCAAACATGGCCGCATCCATGCTTTCTCTTTCTCCTCTCCTCTTCTTCTTCTTCCTCTTCTTGATCTCATCTGCGATTTCTCATTCCACAGCAACAAACGCTTCGGATTTCAGAATCGTCGAAGCAACCGTTGAGGAAATCCAAGCTGCGTTCTCTCGCAACGACCTAACCTCGACTCAACTCGTTGACTTGTACCTGCAGCGGATCCAGAAACTCAATCCGGTGCTCCGCGCCGTACTGGAAGTGAATCCGGACGCACGCGATCAGGCGGAGCAGGCCGATCGGGAGAGAAGAGGCGGGGAGGTGGTTGGGGCGCTGCATGGGATTCCGATGATGCTGAAGGACAGCATTGGGAGCCGGGACAAGATGAACACGACGGCAGGGTCGTATGCGCTGCTGGGTTCGAAAGTAGCACGTGACGCGCACGTGACAATGAAGCTGAGGGAGGCTGGTGCGGTGATTCTGGGGAAAGCTAGTCTGTCCGAGTGGTACAGTTGTCGGTCTCTGGAAGCGCCGGAAAATTGGTGTGCACGAGGTGGATATGCCACTGTTAGTACTCTGCTCTCTTTATCCCTCTCCTTTTCTTATTTTAATTTTATTTTACTTTTCTCGAAACTTTCTTGTTTTTCAAGTAAGCCCGAATATTTAGCAACTTTTTGTTTTTGCATATTTTAATTAAAAACAAATTTATTACACTAATTTTTCAAGTACTTAGGACTGACAATTTTTTTTTAGAAAAAATCTATATTTAAGATATAAGGTTTTAATTTAGTAGTGATATGTTAAAAAAATTACAAACTAAAAGGTTATTTAATGATGCAGAAGCATAACAATTATATACGTATTTGATTATTTTAACTAAGTATAAAATTTCAACTTTTTTTTAATTAAAAGCAGCATTATAATCATTTTATTATATTATACTATATTAACTCATTTTAAATCAAAACTGCTAGTAAGAGTTCAATAAACGTAAAACGGAGACAAAAATTATAGACTAGTGTTAAAAACTAAAAATGTAGTCTTGTTATATTCTGTTCATCTGTTGAATGGACGTAAATGATTGGCCATGATAAGAATCTTATATATTCTATTTTTTCCATTTTGGGGTAAACTAATGTTAAAAATATTTGATTATGTTCCCCAAGATATGTTAAACTAAGGTTGAAATTTTTATTTACGATCAATGTTTAAGGCAATTGCGCTATGGTTGCTTTGATTTAAACCAGCATATCTATCTGCAGTTCAGGTTCATGATAAGATCATTTCAGTGGGAAAAAAAATGTAGTAATAATTTATGTATGCGTGTAATGTAACACAAGCAGAATCCTTATGTGGAGGGGGGACGTACATGCGGATCTAGCTTTGGATCCGCCATTTCAGTGGCCACAAACATGGTTGCAGTTTCTCTGGGGACTGAAACCGATGGCTCCATTATCTGCCCAGCTGACCGCAGCTCAGTTGTGGGGATCAAACCCACCGTTGGACTCACCAGCAGAGCTGGTGTCATACCGATTTCGCCTCGTCAAGATTCAATTGGGTAACAAATTGCTTCTTGTATCAACAAATGTCTTGGTAACTCATCTCTTTCTTATATGAGCAAACAATAAACATGAAAAAGAATGAGTTATCATATCACTAGTCTTTTTATGTCTGAAAATGTGTGTTTTTGCACAGGCCAATATGCAGGACAGTTGCAGATGCAGTTCATGTTCTTGATGCCATTGTTGGGTTTGATCCCAGAGACTATAATGCTACAAAGTCAGCAACTATGTTTATACCTAAAGGTGGTTACAAGCAGTTCCTCAGGAAAGAAGGCCTCAAAGGAAAGAAACTTGGTGTTGTTAGGAATCCATTTTTCACTCCTTATAATGGATCCAACGTCATTTCTATCTTTGAGAGCCATCTTAACATTTTCAGGTAAATATAGAATGCATAACACACCCACACACACAAGTGAATGATCATATTTTAGATTAACACCAATGTTGTGGTGGTTTTCGCAAATCTAAGGCAAAGAGGTGCGACGGTGATAGATAATTTGGAAATAGAGAATTCAAGCATCATTCTTGACCCTTTCCAAAGTGGTGAAACATTAGCAATGCTGGCAGAGTTCAAGTCATCCATCAATGAGTATCTGCAAGAACTGGTTTATTCTCCTGTGAGGTCGCTGGCTGAGATTATTGAATTCAACATCAAGCACCCTGATTTAGTAAGTGTGTAGTATGATTTTTACACAGACAATAGCATTGAAAGGCCATTGATTTTTAAAGCATCAAAATATAGACCAACTTGATGTTGGTTTAGAATGCTTAGTTTGAATTGGCATTAATGAACTGTTTTTGCTTTATTTCTTTTGTAGGAAAAGACAAATGAGTATGGGCAGGATTTGTTTATTGCATCAGAAATGACAAATGGCATTCCTCCAATTGAGGCATTGGAGATGATGGAGCAATTATCACAAAATGGGTTTGAGAAATTGATGAAGGAGAATGAATTGGATGCATTGGTGACTATTGGATCTGATGCTGCCACGGTTCTAGCAATTGGAGGGTACCCTGCAATCACTGTTCCTGCTGGATATGATAGCAAGGGAATGCCATTTGGAGTGTGTTTTGGAGGGCTAAAGGGAACAGAGCCAAAACTCATTGAGATTGCTTATGGCTTTGAACAAGCTACTAAGGCAAGGAAGCCTCCCCCTACTTTTCATCTACTTCAAGACACTATTTGAAGATTAATTCTTGTTTTCATATGTTTAGATCTGATTAATTGTAATTCAGCTTCAGCAGCATGTTTTTAGTTATAGGATGCTCAAGTGATTCAACTAACACTTCCATCTAATGTGAATTGTAATTTAATTTAAATATACCAAACTGCATGATTTAGAACACTGCACAAAAATGAGTTTGTTAATTAATGGTGGGGATACAAGAGTGTTACAACTAATCGACATACATGCAGAAAGAAACAAAAAATATGGCATTGCTCTACCAAGAATCTTGAGGATGATTTATCCCTTAATTGGGTCCAAAATGTTTAAACAAATCACTGCATGTACATTATATTGTACCTTCTGTCTCATTTCAATAAATTAATTGCCAACTAAAGATGAAGATACCAACTTCAGTAATGAAAAATAAAAAATACATTATATTACCCACTCTTAAATGCCGGCAAGGAAATGAACTAGTCAAAATTTTGTAACAAGAGCAACTATGGTCCTGAACTTATAAAAACATATGTTCTTCCAAAGTTCAATATTTGAATCTACTCCCGAATATTCTGACCATGGCCGGATAATTAAGCAAAATTCCACATAACTAACAACCTAGTGCTTTATTTATTTCCATGAACTCTAAACAACTAAAAATAGTTGAAACATATTATTCAAGTACAATTTCTTAATTAAATTTGCAGTTTTAAGCTTATACTATAAGTAACGGTGTAACTAAACAATGGTCATTCATGCAAACAACTTATCACTTGAATGTATAATCATTTGACTCAGTGCTGAGTTTCATGGCTACCATAATGTCACTAATTATGTCTATACTCTCGTTCATGTTGATCATTCTTTTGAGATTATCAGAAGGGTCATACACCATAAAAGAACAACAATTCTCTATCAAAGAAGCAACCATAAGTGAGATTCAACTTGCATTCAGGCAAAACAAACTCACCTCAAGGAAGCTGGTTGAGTTTTATATAGAAGAAATCAAAAGGCTGAACCCAACTCTTAAGGGGGTCATAGAGGTAAACCCAGATGCATTGTCCCAAGCTGATAAAGCTGACTGCGACCGAAAAACTAAGTCGCCGACAAGTTTGCCTGCGCTGCACGGTATTCCAGTTCTGCTCAAGGATAACATTGGAACCAAGGATAAGCTGAATACTACAGCTGGATCTTTTGCTTTGCTTGGTTCTGTGGTACCTCGTGATGCTGGTGTGGTGTCGAAACTAAGGAGAGCCGGGGCAATCATATTGGGGAAGGCCAGCTTGAGTGAATGGGCTGCCTTCAGGTCTACAAAGGCTCCTAATGGTTTTAGTGCAAGAGGTGGCCAAGGAAAGGTTAGTCATAGCACTTGTAGCATGAAAAAGTTGCAATATGTTATAAGAGTTTTAAGAAATTTCCTTAGCAAAACATTTTACTTTTCAGATTGAATAGGAATGCTGACATATTGACATTATTAATATCATTTTTATGTAATGTTCAGAATCCATATGTTTTATCTGCTGATCCATGTGGGTCTAGTAGTGGATCAGCAATATCAACAGCTGCTAATTTGGTGACAGTAGCACTTGGAACTGAGACTGATGGGTCAATTTTATGTCCATCAAGTGCCAATTCAGTTGTAGGCATCAAACCAACAGTTGGTCTCACTAGCCGGGATCAAGTCATCCCGGTTTCGCCTAGACAAGATACTGTTGGGTAAGAACAATTGTTGCATGTGATGGTTAAGATTATGGTCTCTTGAATTGAAGCAACCAATCAGAGCATTAGCTTGTTACAATTCATTATATTCTTCTCTTTGTTTCAAGATCGTATGCACATTACTTGACAATTATGAATTTGTGTTTGAACTTGTTGCCAGGGCCATTAGTAGGACAGTATCTGATGCTGTCTTTGTTCTTGATGTAATTTCTGGGATTGATTACAATGATCCAGCAACTACAACATGGTCTAAGTATATTCCTCAAGGTGGATTCAAACAATTTCTTAATCAAAATGGGCTCAGAGGGAAGAGACTTGGAATAGTAAGGAACCCATTCTTTGGCCTTTTAGCCTCTGATGTGGTTCAACACTTTGAGAAGCATTTTCAGACCTTAAGGTAAAAATTAATAAGCTTTAAATGTTTAATTTTCAAAATATTTCATTTTCTCAATCAGTACGCCTACCTAATGAAAATGTATATATAACATGAAAATTGAAGACATCAAGGAGCAGTTGTGGTAGATAATCTCCAGATAACCAATATCAATGATATCTTAAATGTGACCAAAAGTGGTGAGGCAGTAGCACTTGCTGCTGAGTTCAAACTATCCTTGAATTCATATCTCAAGAACTTGGAGGTTTCGCCGGTGAGATCCTTGGCGGATGTTATAGCCTTTAACCAAAAGAATGCAGATCTGGTATGTATAATCAAATGTTTCCTTCATTGACAAAACTTGATTAATTTTATGCAGAACATCAAAGTTCACAATGATTAAATCTTATATTCAAATAATTACTATTTAGGAAAAGATCAATGAGTTTGGTCAAGACATCTTCTTGTTAGCCCAAACAACAAATGGAATAGGCGCAACAGAGAAGGCGGCGCTGGCCAATCTAGCAAGACTATCAAGAGAAGGCTTTGAGAAATTGATGAGTGATTATAAACTTGATGCATTGGTAACACCTGGTTCAAGTGTTGCACCTGTGCTTGCTATTGGAGGATTCCCAGGAATAAATGTGCCTGCAGGGTATGATAGTAAAGGTGTCCCATTTGGAATAAACTTTGGTGGTTTGAAAGGATCAGAATCAAAGCTAATTGAGATTGCATATGGATTTGAACAAGCAACTAAAGTCAGAAAGCCCCCTCCAGTTTAACTTGCAAGAACAAGACAATTAACTGTTGAAGTTCTTCAATACTTTGTCATACATGTCAATTGCCTCATGAATTATACTGTTGTATAACTATAATGTCTTCTTGTGGTCCTATTTGAGCAAATTTACGTGTAATAATGAATCTTAGCTTCTTCACTAAAGGGAGTGTTGTTTGGTTATCTTTCTCAATACAACTATTCTTTAGCTTTTTTTTTTTTTTTTTTTTTAGCTAATTGGTAAAAGAGATATACCTTGGATTTTCTGTAGACATAATACAACTAAATCTTTCACTTTAGCAACTTCCATATACCTTTTTTTTTTCAGCTAGCTAATTCAAATTCTAAAAAAAAAAAATTTCTTTGCTACTTAGCCCAACTAATGAGGTTCTTAACCATTATCTTTCGAAATTGCCCATTGTACTTCTTTCTTAAATATTAAGATTGCTGGATTTTTATAGGCCTCTATAGGTCTTTACTCGTATATCATATTGGTTTAGGTTATTTATGGGGACAATGAATAAACACCATTAATGCTAAAATAATATTTTTCATTTACAATAAGCAAGGAAACTAATAAACACTTTCCACTTTCGCCAATACAACATTTTAATTTATTTCATGAATATAAATATTGCGAGCTATTGGTCATCTATAGATCCTCTATGTGTTTAAATCCTTAAATACCCAACGGTACCCACAACTCTTCACTTCTACTACTTATTCTGGATAACGAGTCAATGCAACCAATTTAATACCATCAAGATCAGATGCTCCTTCTTTTAAAACACTTCCAAAATTATTAATAAAAACTTCCCTAAATATAAACATTAGCAACATATGATCAAATTCAGTTATGATCCAATCTTTCTCAAGACGTATTGGGGCAATGGAACAAACGGCCTTATCTGGATTACGACAAAAACCACAACCAAGTAGAATAGGAAGATATTCAGTTGGAGCATCACGTACAATAAATGCCACACAAGAAGCAATGCCAATCCAATTATTGTCATCCACAATGGGAGATGGATCCACCTTCATTGAATTACCTGTATTCTGTTTGTTGAACCACCTTGGAATTTCAGTTCCGGGAATAATAACTTTAATGGAGCATCTGGGGAAAGAGCATTGCATGTTCACCTGCCACCATACAAATTAGGTATGTATAACAGCGAAGTTCATACCATACAGAGACAACAGCAAAATGGCAAAACAAAGGAGGACTAAAACTCACTACCAACATTATTAGATAAAATAATGCTAACTGATGTTCAAAAAATATGATGTGGTATATTAAAAATCAAAACTTGGTAATGACATACGTAGCCATATCAGGTGTACTAATGGCTTTTGAGGGTTAAGGAATAAGCAAATAGCTTATCATCCGAACCCATATACAAATAAATTAATTTCTCTACAATGTTAATATTTTCTTCTATGAAAAGATACAACTTAACTATTTTTTGTCTCTCCCCAAGAAACTCTCATTTCCTACAGAGTCATTCAACTAATCACGACACACTTGATCCTTCATATTCTCGCCTAATGATCTCCATCACGAGCTCATTCCAGGTATCCACAGGGCCTGGCATGCACCAATGCAAGCAATCCTGCGGTGGCGGCCTTCCATCCGGTCCACGCTTTGTGATCTTATTTGGATCAGTGCTCCTGTATGGACCAGGATGGCCATCATGCCTGTACTGAAAAACTTCAGTGATATCCATTAACTTCAACCTTGATGCATTTGTTGCATTCTGCATAGCACGGTTGAAACCATTAACCTGTTGTGCATGCATGACATTTGTGAATTCGTTTTCCACCAGTTCGCCCAGACCAAGCGGCTTCACCTTCCCCGTGCACGATCCACCCGTGTTCCAGGCACCACCCTCGTAGTGATCCGGCGAGTAAGAGCGCACAATTGTAAGCCCCTTGTAATTTGGATGCGCAAGAATGGAAGTAAGAATCGTTTCAACAGATATACCGTATGCTTGAATACTATTAATCTTCATTTTGTCCCGATGAGACTTGGGCGGCGACCACAGCTGCCCGCCCACAATCTTGTTGTTCAAAATGTACACAGACTTCTTGGCAAACCAATGACCGGAAGAAAGAACAACCACATCAAACATTGGGAGGAATTCCATCAACTTCTCATCCGGAGCATCAAGATGGAGCTTATCCACACCAGCCTCGGCATAATCAAATGGCTCAGGATAATGTTTGACAAGCCACGAAGACCACATCCGCGCAATCATTACAGATGTGGACCTGAAATAATATCGTTGCATGTTACGATTTCCCCGATTCTTCGGTACCTCTACCTGAAAGTATCATTTTATAAGTTAGCCTTCTCACTATGCAAAATGAATGCACATTATCATGCACCCTGCAAAAACAAGCACGCATATAATGTATGTATGCAAGTATAAAGTAAATTCTATGCAAGGAAACCATTGAATTTGATCATGAACATAGCATGGTGCAGGTGCAGCTGCAGCTCGAATGCCACACGAAGACAATTCTTGACCTAGTAGCCAGAATGATACTTAAAAAATTAAGCACCCGTAATATGTGATAGATAACTGACTTCCTCAGATAATCCAGATCAATTAATATCCGTAAACTATGTTCAAAGGCTGATAGTAACATCAAATCAGCTCAGCAGTTATATGACGGAATTGGTTCAGATCATCAAAATCAAACCAGGAGTTTATTCTGTTCACTAATGGTTCTTGATCAAGATGACCACAGCACATGAAACTACTAGAGAGGATTTTCGGAGGACCACTACTCTCTTAATCTTTCCTCACTCCATTCCATGGATGATTTTACCCCACTGTCTTTTCCATCCTATTTAAGTATTTATACTAAATCCTAACTAATCAAACTCCCCATCAAAAGGCCAAGTTCATCATCCCTTAGGTTTCTTTAAAGGATTATTGAGGTTCTTCCTTGAAACAGAATTCCTTTTTCTATTCCATGTCTTTAATTTGCTGTCTTACGAAGTGGACAAACTACAATTTGTTGTGTGTTTCTAGGGCTCGGCCAACCTTATATATCATAAATCTAATATACTAATATCAAAAGCAACCATGATAAAATAGAATGACAAATTCGCAAAACATTGAATTTCCCTGTTACCTAGGAATCATTTAATTTTCCATTCAACACAGATACACAAGTTAAAAAGAAATAACCTGCCAGAGAATACACAGCAATGATTCCATCTGGTTTCTTGCAACTGAATCTCCAATGAATGCCAAGGTCTTCCCTCTCATCAACTCCAAAAATTTCTTTGGATCAAATCTTGGGAGGTCACACTGAGATGGCTTCCAGCGCCAATTCTCATAATCCTTGTCAGGCCTTCCATTAGCCTGACAATTTTGCATCTGTGTAATTACTGGGCATGTATCATTTCTATATAATGGTCCCAATGGATCGTGTATCCAGCTTCCATGGTACAAATCGCACTCTACATAATCCAATCAGAAAAACAAATTAAACATCACCAAAGATATACATAGTATTTCGAACCAAAATTATTTTGGAAAAAAAGGCTATATGACAGTCACAGTTTTGGTAATAAGATACAAATACTAGTTTTATTATCCTATCTCAACCTAAAAGATATCAAATATTTTTCACAAATCTATTGATTAACTCATAATTTATAATATAAACAAAGATCAAACTAAAAGAGCGCTTACTATGAAATCATACTAGCATCAAGTTATACAAGTAAAAGCAAGGAATCTAATTTAGAGCCTTCATTATAGGAGTCATAGAAATATATAAATAGTAAGATTGCTACAGCCATCTTATTATACAGGGAAAAGAAAAAAAAATGATTTTCTGGCTATACTATTTCAATCTCTTTCTCCCCACCGAAGCCTATACTCTATGATAGAAAAACTTTAATGTGTGAGGCTGTATGTAGTACATATGTTGAATACTAAATCTATATTCCCCTCATTAAGTTAAGTGGACACATAATAAACAAGTATTACACATAAATCACTTCATAAGCATGTTCCAAGTCATAATAATAAAATTAAACTAATAATGAAATTATTGCTCCAATGTGTTCCCAAAAGAGGCGAAGAAGAAAAAACAATTTTATGTTGTAATTGATTATATAAATCAAAGAGTAATACAATAAAACAATATGATTATCACAACTGCAACCTGGATTAGCTGAACCAGCAGAAGATGCGCTATCTCGCTTCTCTATTGGCTCTGGAACTGCCTTTGATGTGGAATCACTAGATGACACGGGTTCCTCATCAGATGCACTGGACTGACTGGTCAAATCCACAGAGGCCAGTTCCTCATTTTTTACAATACTTGTATCATTACCAGCCACTGGCAAAGTTGCCGTCGAAACCATATCAACCTGTGAATCGAATTTAGAAGGCAATATACTATTGACTGCATCCTTACTTCCATCAAATGAAGTTGAAGATTCTTGCGAATCAGAACCCGCTCTATCAGTAGATTCTATTTCATTCACCTCCTTGTTAACCAGAGATTGCTCTGATGTCTGCTCACTCAACCCTGCTTGTGAGTTTGAGTTACTATCAGCTTGTTCTATGCTGCTACCACTAGATTGATCAGATGAAACCGTGGGAGAATCTAGATCCAAAGATTGTTTATTATCAACAAGATCTGAACTTCTATTCAATTGAGCATCCTTAGAATTTTCATTTTTTGAAGGTACTGACACATCTACCTTTGCTGTATTATCTACACCATAAAAATGACTATGAACAGTGGATCCAATAGGGTATGATACAAGTCCCCAAGAAGCATAAATTAAGAAAACTGCAAGTACTCCTACTGAAACTGCAATCCACGAAATTGGCTTTCGATTCGAAGAAATTATGGAAGAGCCTTTAGATGTAGTACTCCAAGCCATGCCTTTCATCAAACACCTCTAAGCTCTATACTAAACACTGAAGCATGAAAGCTTTCAAGAAGACCATAGACAAAATACCTAAATTTTAATCCTGAAACACAATGTTCAAGTGATGGGAATCAGATTCAGGTAACTACTGCTTGATAATGAGATCAAACCTCATGTGCAATCCTGCCATAACAACCAACACACAAATGGTAACAAATTCTGACTAAACATGCAATAAGATAAGATAATTTTCCCTTTTAAAAAAAAAGGTCCAATTTTTCTCACAAAATTGGGATCTTCATAATAAAATTAAAAGGAAAAGAAAAAGTAATTTTGATTAACGGTGAAGAAAGAGCAGGAACCTTTATGATGGTGGCGAGATTCAATGTGATGGGAATTCGGAAGCGGGAAATTAATGCTGCAAAGAAACGCGCAATTTGATAGAATTGTAAAGAATTGCGACCCTGTTTGATTTGATTAGGATGCGTGTGCGGTTGAGCTTGGAATGGAATGGAACGAAACCAGATTTGAAAAAAAGAGAAAAGATAAAAGAAAGTGACAGAGGCTCACCTCAAAGTTCAAACTCAAATCCATGATTCACAATCAAGCTTTGTCGCTTGTGTAAACTTAGTAATTTTCTTTTATTTTTCTTCTCCTCTCTTCTTCTTCTTTTTTTTTTTTTTCGGCCGACTAAATATATTTTTTTTATTTTATCCTTTTTTTATTTTAATTTGACACAATCAAAAGAAGAACAAGAAATAGTTGTTGACTAGTGCCAAACTGCCAATGATATAGCCATTGTCCTAATGTCCCATGTGCACTAGGTTAATTTTGGAGAATCAATACTTTATCATCTACGGTTCAAAATTATTTTATGAAAAATGGTTGGAAATTCTGATTTATTTTTTAATTGTTTTTTTAACTTTAAAAAAATATTGTATTTTTTATTTTTATATTTTTATTTACTCTTTTACGTGTTAAAAAGATAATTAAAAGCATGCATTAAAACTCTTAATGATTATTCTTATTTTATATAATACATATAAGAAGATTGCTTTTTTTATATGTATAATAATTTACATAATCCCATAGCTTATAGCACCTACACATGCTACAGTAAATTATATTTTGGTTAGGTAAAATTTTTAATTTTAAAAATAGTTTATAAAAATTAAATTTTAAAATTTTTTTAAATTATAGTATTTATATTTAGTAAATTAAATTAAAAATAACTTTTAATAACTATAAGTAACAACAAGTATATTTAATAAAATTATTTTTAAAATTTAAAAATATTATAATAAATATTAATATAAAAATTAAATTTAAATAAGTACAAACTAATTTTTAAAAGCATCTCTAACTTTTAAAAATTTTAAGCATAAATATATAAATTTTTTAGATTTACCAAACATAAAACAAAATATTTATAACAAATATTCACATAAAAACGTTTAAAATGTCTTTTTTTAAAGATGCTTACGGATCATATTATTATTATTCAATGATATTTTCAGCAACAAAGCTAAAATTTAAATTACTGTATTTTGATTTTAATTTATTGTTGAAAATATTATTGAACTAGTTTGTTTTTGCTGAAAATCATCATTGACATAAATTTATTACTAATTAAGTAATTATTACTACTAGACCTTGAATAATTTGTTTTTTTGCTGTTTAAAATCATCATTAAGATGAATTTTTTATTAATTATCATCAGTAAACATTGAATTTGTTATTGTCTTATTCAAATAATTACTTAACTAATATTTTTGTTGTTAGAAATTATTATTGAGTTGAATTTGTTAGGGATTGAACTTTAAATTTATTGCTAGAAATTAAATTTGATTGCAACAACATTTTCATGCATTGGCCTATAATGCAGGGGCGGAGCTAGAAATTATTTTAGAAGGGGCTAACATGAAAAATATAAGTTAAGAAGAAAGAAAAATTAAAAATTAAAAAGGGGTTAAACTAAAAAATTAAAAACTTATACATACATTTTATTAGTTTGGGGGGGGGGGGGGGGGGGAATTGCCCCCCTTGCTCATAACGTGGCTCCGCCACTGCTATAATGGACTCAATTCTTTATGTTAAATGCAATTGTAAGTAACTTAAAAGAAGTGAAAATTATAGTTTTGCCATCAGTTATGTTTAAGTCCTTGATAGTTGATACACAATCCATAGCCATTCTATACATTAATATATAAATATATTCAAAAAAGTAGAGAGGAAAAAAATAGGCAATTGAAATTTAAAGTTAAAGGTAGTACTTATATATAGCTGGTGTTTGGAATTTGGTGACACTCTAAGTTAATGGTACTTAACAATCTTGAGACAATCAAAGAATCCTTTGTTCAACACCATATGATAGGATAAGGTTGCTAATTAGCTAAAAACGTAAAATTACTTCAAAATAATCATGAAAAGAATTCCGTTAGTATTTTGGTTTTTAAAATAATAGATTCTTTTATTATTTTATCTTTCTGTTTAAATATTATAATTGTGTACAAACAGTATAATTTAACTATGACAATTTTAATATATTAAAATTCGGCACTTGCCCATAGTTAGACAAAAGTAAAGGCTACAATTCATTTAAATATGTTGATAATGAACTAAATTAAGAAAATAATACACTCAAGATATATACATAAAGTTGTATGCTAAGTTGCTAATTTTTCTATGGAAATGTTTTCGACGAAAACTTTTTAACGGTAAAACAATTGCATAATGCTTTTAAAAATAGAAAATAAATTATTAATTAATAATATAATAATTTGATTCTCTAATTTAAAAACAAATAGTTTATATAATTATAATATAATTTGTATAATTTAAGAAAAGCATAATTAGTAATAAATGAGAATATTATTTTTCTCTTAATAATATAATTATATAGAATGCTACCATTAATTAATTTAAAATTCATACTCTTTTCATAAGTATAATATTTTTTAAGATTAAAAATAATTATTGATTAATGCTATAATAAAAAACATATCAAAATAAAATTATATCCAATACATTAGGAAACAAAATATCAATATAACTACCTAAAACAAACTAATCACAAGATTTTCATGTCTTAGATAAATTTTAAAATATTATTCTTTTCTCAAAATTCAATTTGAAAATTATGTTTAATTTATTAATTTTTTTAATTAGAGTATATTCATTTAATTATAATTCTTTTAAAATTAGAGAATAAAATTTTAATTAGTGATATAATAATTTGATTATCTAGTTTAAGAACCAAAATTAGGTACAATTGTAGTATAATTTATGTTTAGTATAATTAATATTAAATTAGAACATTTTTTTGAAATTAAATTAATCAAATCCTAATATTAGCATTAAGTTATTTAAATAATATCACGCAAATTCAGACTATCATTTTGAGTACGATAGAAAATTAACAACTAAAATATGTTTACATGAAAGAAATAAATAAAAAATCTAAGAATATATTTGTGTATTTACAAAAAGGATTATTAGTTATAAAAAAATACGAGATTTTATAAATAGTTATAATATTATATTATTTTACAAAATATTAATAGTGTATTATAAAATACTTTCATTTAATTAAAAAGGTTTTTAGAAACACTTTTTTAATTTGTTAAAAAAATTAAAAAAGATAGTTACACCAACTATTAATTCAAGTAGTAAAAGAAAATTAATTTCTTTAATTATTTATTTTTTTGCTTAATGTTATTATTGATTAGGACAGTATCTGATGCTGTCTTTGTTCTTGATGTAATTTCTGGGATTGATTACAATGATCCAGCAACTACAACTTGGTCTAAGTACATTCCTCAAGGTGGATTCAAACAATTTCTTAATCAAAATGGACTCAAAGGGAAGAGACTTGGAATAGCAAGGAACCCATTCTTTGGCCTTTTAGCCTCCAATGTGGCTCCACAGTTTGAGAAGCATTTTCAGACCTCAAGGTAAAAATTAATATAAGCTTTAAATGTTTAATTTTATAAAATATTTCATTTTCTCAATCAGTACACCTACCTAATGAAAATGTATATATAACATGAAAATTGAAGACATCAAGGAGCAGTTGTGGTAGATAATCTCCAGATAACCAATATCAATGATATCTTAAATGTGACCAAAAGTGGTGAGGCAGTAGCACTTGCTTCTGAGTTCAAACTATCCTTCAATTCTTATCTCAAGAACTTGGTGGTTTCGCCGGTGAGATCCTTGGCAGATGTTATAGCCTTTAACCAAAAGAATGCAGCTCTGGTATGTATAATCAAATTTTTCCTTCACTAAAAAACTTGATTAATTTTTTGCAGTACTTTAAAGTTCACAATGATTAACTCTTGTTTCAATAACTACTATTTAGAAAAAGATCAATAGTAAACACCCAACTTGATCCTTGTCCATTTGCACGAAGGACAAAGCGATCTCTGTCCAAAAAAAATGACACTTTGATCCCCAATCTTTTTATTTTGGGACAATATGATCCCTCTGTTAAAAAAATTATTTAAATAATAATAAAAATTGGTTTTGTGGGTGTTTTATTTGTATTTTGTGGGGGCTTTTAAACCTCCACAAATTAATAAGTTTGTTTTTGAAAAATTCCTTCACCAATGGTGGTTAAGTGAAGAAAAATTATCAATGAAAATGATGCCACAAAAAAATAGTAATTATAGTACAAATACTTTTTAAAAGAAAAAAATAACATCGAATAAGAAATAAAAAAAAGAGAACTTTAATGTTGATAATATTGGTATTAGTGATGATGACGGTAGAGGAGATAATGATTATGATAAATCAATAAAAATAATAGAAGTAGGAGCCATAATAATGAGGATGAAGAAAGTAGTGGTAGCAGTGGTAGTAATTAGCTATATTATTGAAAATAATTTTATAAAGGTTTAAAACCCTCACAAAATACAAATAAAACCCCCACAAAATTAATTTTTATTATTATTTAAATAATTTTTTTAACTGGGTGTTTCCTCAAAAGATCAATGAGTTTGGTCAAGACATCTTCTTGTTAGCACCAAACAACAAATGGAATTGGCGCAACAGAGAAGGCAGCACTGGCCAATCTAGCAAGACTATCAAGAGAAGGCTTTGAGAAATTGATGAGTGATTATAAACTTGACGCATTGCTAACACCTGATTCAAGTGTTGCATCTGTGCTTACTATTGAAGGATTCCCAGGAATAAATGTGCCTGCAGGGTATGATAATAAGGGTGTTTCATTTGGAATAAACTTTGGTGGTTTGAAAGGATCAATCAAAGCTAATTGAGATTGCATATGGATTTAAACAAGCAACTAAAAAGCCCCTCCAGTTTAACTTGCAAGAATAAGACAACTAACTGTTGAAGTTTTTCAATACTGTCATATATGTTGTCAATTGTCTCATGAACTATACTATTGTATAACTATAATGTCTTTTTGTGTGTCCTATTTGAAAAAATTTACGTGTAATAATGAATCTTAACTTCTTGGTTAAAGTGAGTATTGTCTGGTTATCTTTCTCAATATAACTATTTTTTAGCTTTTTTCTATTTTTAGCTAATTGGTAAAAAAGATATATACCTTGGATTCTTTGTAGACATAATACAAATTGATCTTTCACTTTAGCAACTTTTGTATATTTTTTTTCCAGCTAGCTAACTCAAATTCTAAACAAAAACTAATAATTCTTTGTTATTTAGTCCAAGTAATGAGATTCTCAACCATTATCTTTTAAGATTGCCCTTTGTACTTCTTTCTTAAATATTAAGATTGCTGGAATTTATAGACTTCTATACGTCTTTACTCTTATATCATATTGGCTTAGAATCATTTATGGGACCAATGAATAAACATGAAAAATAGAAGTAACAGACGCATTGTGCTAAAATAATACTTTTCATTTACAATAAGCAAGGAAACTAATAAACACTTTCCACTTTTGCCAATACAACATTTTAATTCAATTTCATGAATATAAATATTGCGAGCTATTGGTCATCTTGAATTTTCAAAAACTTGTGCTTCCGATTGTGAGCTAAAGAGTTGGCGCTATACATCTTCTCTGGGTTTAAATGTTCCAAATCTTCCTTAAATACCCAACGGTACCCACAACTCTTCACTTCTACTACTTCTTCTGGATAACGAGTCAATGCAACCAATTCAATACCATCAAGATCAGATACTCCTTCTTTTAAAACACTTACAAAATTATTTATGAAAACTTCCCTGGATAAAAACATTAACAACATATGATCTAATTCAGTTGTGATCCAATCTTTCTTAAGACGTATTGGAGCAACGGAACAAACGGCCTTATCTGGATTACGACGAAAACCACAACCAAATAGAATAGGAGGATATTCAGTTGGAGCATCATGTACAACAAATGCCACACAACAAGCAATGCCAATCCAATTATTGTCATTCACAATGGGAGATGGATCCACCTTCATTGAATTACCTGTATTCTGTTTGTTGAACCACCTTGGAATTTCAGTTCCTGGAATAATAACTTTAATGGAACATCTGGGGAAAGAGAATTGCATGTTCACCTGCCACCATACAAATTAGGTAAGATTTGTATCCTCTAAATTTTAGATTTTACTTTAGAGGATAAATTATAATCTTTCTTACTGTTTATTTTATAAGTGGAACTAAGAGAAAACATGAGAAAAGAAAATATTTAAAGATGAAATATCACACTTTAGACTTTACTCTCTCAAATGAGAATTCAAAGGAGGACTTGAGACTGGTACCTGAATCATTTTTATCATCCATGAAATAACTGTGACACCACAACTTTCTGTGTCACTCAAATTGGGGCAGTTGAACAGAAATATTCCTCCATAGTAAAGTCTTCCATGGCTACCTCCTCCTATGGGCAAAAGGGTACTTGGAAACCACTTTAGTTTCTTACAGTACTGCAAGTTCAACTCCCTTAGCTTGGGAAGTTCCTTGATGCAATGAGGTAGTGTAACAAAATTGTTCCCCCCTATGTTTAAACGTTCTAAACAACATAACTGTCCAATAGCATCAGGAATTTCAACTAGATTACAGAAACTTATGTCAAGAGATTCCAAAGCTGGGAAACGAGACAAAGAAGGCACCAACAAACCAATTGAATTGGAGCACCTTCTAGAAGACAAAAAATGGAGAGGCCTTGTAAGAGTTTTGCATATGGAGGATGTCATGTGCCTTTGTACACTTTGACCTGTATTCAACTGCTTGCTTTGCCTTGGTTTCTCTGACAACTGATCTTTAAGTAATTTCCAACAGCCAGATAGATTTAAATTATAAAGAGAATTAAGATCAAATATGTTGTTGGGAATACTAACAAGACTTCTGCAGTTTTCCAGATTCAAGTAACCGAGGTTTTTTAAACAGCCAATGGATGGATGAAGGCGAACAAGTTTAACACATCCTTTAAGATCTAGTCGCAACAGATTTGGGGCCTGAGATAAATTTGGTATCTTTACAAGGCTTTTGGAATAACATAGTTCCATGTGTGTCAAATTATGTAGATCCTGTAATGTCAAGAGAGTGAGATAGAAAGGTAAGAAGAATCTTAAGCCATAATACAAACAAGGAAGACTACTTGTAATAATAGAAAAATGTTAAGGATTTGAGAACGATTTGAAGCTACTTTAGTTAAAATCAACATGAATAAAGATGGTGGTATCTACCATACCTTTATTCCCTCCCAGAGTTCTTTGATGTTGCTATGATGCAGGATTAATTTAACAAGTTTATTTGGCTGAAAGCTTGATGGCAAACATGTGAAAGGATATTCTTTCCATTCAAGATATCCCAACTCATTAGAAAGAAAATTAAGGCATCCCGAAAAATTCACTTCTCTGAGTATGAGTAATTTAAGGCAGCTCATTTGTGATAAAGCTTCAACTGATAACTCTTCCCTAATTTCAAGAAATCTTGGTAGAACTATGGCTTCAAGATTTTCTGCTATCTGAAACATTAGAACTTTTAAAATTATTCAGTTTCTAAAAATGGCAGCCAACAACAATATTCTCAATAACTATTTTACCTTGTTTTCCCGCAAGACATTGCTTAGATCCTTTTGATTCCATAACCTGCTCCACTTTCTTGGCTCTTTGGGTGATTTTTCTCGAACAATACTTCTACCCAACTCTCTCAACAGATCATGCATAACTATCTTCCATCCATGAACAATAGTTACGAGTGATTTATCAATGAGAATTCTTATACCAATATCAGGATGAAACCCTCGAATACATAAAATGTTCTTTACATAATATTCATTCTCGTTAGAAAAAAAACATGCAATATCAAGAAACATTTCCTTTTCCATATCCTCAAGTCCATCATAACTTATTCGTAACACATCCATAATATCTTTTGTTGGGTTTTCTCTCAATCTAACCAAAGCACTGCTCCATTCGGATATACTTCGGCCAAACAAAAAAGAACCCAATACTTTAATTGCTAATGGCAGTCCATTAGCATATGTTAATGCAGAATTTGTCAGGCTTTCATAACCTTCTATAACATGGTTACATTTGAAAGCTTTTCTACAAAATAATTGGAGAGCATTCTCATCATTTAAGAGTTGAACTTTGTAAACATCATCCACTCCATGCTCTCTCAATATATGTTCATCTCTAGAAATTATGATTATTCTGCTTCCTCTACTTAGCCATTCCCGCTTTAAAGCCAAATTCTCCAACTGAATCCTCTGATCAACATTATCCAGAACTATGAGAACCTTTCTATGGCATAAATTATTTTGAATCAAATTAGTTGCTGCCGAAAGATTGCATAGTAGAAATTCTTCTTCCACGAAAGCTTGACAAAGAAGTTGCTTTTTCACACCAATTGGACCACAATCTGCATAAGTTTTGCTTACATCATCCATAAAGCATGAAATGTCGTATTGATGAGAGATTTTTTCATATAAAATGGTGGCAAGAGTTGACTTTCCTATGCCACCCATTCCACAAATGCCTAAAACTCGAACATCATCATGTGAGTCCAAAACTAGAAGCTTTTCTAGTTCTTCTAAATGGGAGTACATCCCAACTACATCATTAGATAGACTTGATGATGGGCTCAATATTTTTGTTACCGCTTTGACAATTTTTTCAATCTCAGCAGATTGTGACCTAGAAAAAAGAGAGAAAAACACAAAATCTTCACGACAGCACAAAAAAACGACAATAGATTTGAAATGTGTTAATTAATATTAGATTGGTGATCAAATTATTTCAAAAGAATAAACAGAAAACATAAAATTGGTTACTCACTTATCCTTGAGATCCCAGCCAGAGAGATTGGCTACTTGTGTTAGAGCTCCCTTCCATCTTGCCACTTGCTCCATCATCTCTGCATCATCTTTGAATCTCTCTTCGTGTTTCATAAATGCTTTTTCAAAATTTCCACTTTGCCTTCTCACCTCAGTTGGACTCACATCATAGAAAACTGGCAGAACAGTGTGTCCTGGGATTTGAATGCAATCAGCTATGTTTGCGAGTTCTTGCAAGCACCATGTGGAGGAAGCATAGTTGATAGAGAAGACAACAATCAGAACCTGTGATCCTTCAATAGCTTCCAGAAGCCCTGCTGATATAGGTCCTCCTTTCTCGAGCTTAGTGTCATCCCTGAAGGCAAGTATGCAGTGTTTGCGGAGAGCAGCATAAAGATGATCGGTGAAGTTGAAGCAAGTCTCGCCTCTGAAGCTCACAAACACATCATATTTCCAATTCCTCCTGTGGCTGTGAGACAAGGTGCTTTGGATTCTCACGCATTCCATTGGATAACTGTGAATATGAATGCAATAAGGATTACTTTTATGGAAATGAGATGCTATATATATAGAGAAGTCAACGGGCTTGTTTTAGTTGAAAATTCTTGTATTGATTATTGACTAGTTTACTGTGAATAAAAGAAAACACTTTGAAGTGGGAGATACTTTTTAGTTTTTACTAGAAACGCGTTAACCTTTATTAGCTTCAAATTTGACGCGAATTCCTTTTATAACTCTCTGTGATGGATGGCTAAGATCTGTAAGGATCCATAATCAATGGCATAATTCGGATAATTGTTGTATGTGATGGTTTAGGGTTATGATTTCTTGAATTGAAGTAACCAATGAAAGCATTATTTGCCAGGGCCATTAGTTGTGTATGTTCTTGATGTAATTTCGGAGATTAACTACAAGTCTACAAGGTGGATTCAAACAATTTCTTAATCAAAATGGGCTTAAAGGGAAGAGACTTGGAATAGTAAGGAACCCATTCTTTGGCCCTTTTGCCTCTGATGTGGTTCAACACTTTGAGAAGCATTTTCAGACCTTAAGGTAAAAAGTAATGTAAGCTTTACAAGTTTATATATATAACATGAAAATTGAAGAAAACAAGGAGCAGTTTTGGTAGATAATCTCCAGATAATCAATATCAATAATATCTTAAATGTGACCAAAATTGGTGAGGCAGTAGTACTTGCTGCTGAGTTCAAACTATCCTTGAATTCATATCTCAAGAACTTGGTGGTTTCACCAGTGAGATCCTTGGTGGATGTTATAGCCTTTAACCAAAAGAATGCAGATTTGGTTTGTATTATCGACCTTCATTGACAAAACTTGATTAATTTTATGCAGAACATCAAAGTTCACAGTGATTAACTCTTGCTTCAAATAACTACTATTTAGGAAAAGATCAATGAGTTTGATCAAGACATCTTCTTGTTAGCCCAAACAACAAATAGAATTAGCGCGACAGCAAGACTATCAAGAGAAGGCTTTGAGAAACTTGTGAGTGATTATAAACTTGATGCATTGATAACACCTAGTTCAAGTGTTGCACCTTTGCTTGCCATTGGAGGACTCCCTGGAATAAATGTTTGCAGGGTATGATAGTAAGGATGTTTCATTTGGTATAAATTTTGGTGGTTTGAAAGGATCAGAATCAAAGCTAATTGAGATTGTATATGGATTTGAAGAAAGTCCCTTCCAGTTTAACTTGCAAGAACAAGACCATTAAGTTTTTCAATACTTTGTCATATATATAGTCAATTTGCCTCAATACTGTTGTTGTATAATGTCTTTTTATGTGTCCTATTTGAACAAATTTACGTGTAATAAACTAATAACAGCTTCTTGGCTAAAGTGAATGTATTCTGGTTCTGTATCAATAACTTTTTTCTGTTTTTAGCTAGTTTGTAACAAAATATCTTGCATACCTTGGGTTAGAATATACTCTTGTTGATGTTCAATATTTGGAAAATAACTTTTTGGAAGGGGTTAATACGAATATATGATACAACCAGAAGTATAGACAAAATACAGATACAACATTTTCATTGAATTGCCAAAAACTTGCGCTTCTTATTCTGACTTGAAGAATCGGCGCTATGCATCATTGTTGGGTTTAATTGTTCCAGATCTTCCTTACATACCCAACGGTAACCACAACTCTTCACTTGTATTATTTCTTCTGGATATTCACTCGAGGTGGCCAATTCAATACCATCAAGATCACATCTTCCCTCTTTTAAATGACTTGTATAATGATCAATCATCTGGTTCCGGGAGAAAAATATTAGCAACATATGATCTAATTCAGTTGTGATAAAATCTTTCTTAAGACGTATTGGAACCGCAAAATAACTTCCCCCAGAGCGAAGACGAAAACCACATCCAATATCACCAGGATATTTGGGTTCTTCAGGCAATTGAGTTGGAGTATCATGTACAACAAATGTCACACAACAAGCAATGCCAATAATCCGATTATTGTCATTCAGAATGGGAGATGGATCCAGCTTCATTGAACTACCCTCTTTCTGATTGTTGAACCACCTTGGAATTTCAGTTCCTGGAATAACAACTTGAATGACGCATCTAGGTGAAGAGGATTGCATGTTCACCTGCACCATACAAATTAGATATACAGGGAGAAAATGAAAAGGGAAAAGAAAGGATGAGAAAATGAAGCTGGCACCTGAATCATTTTTATCATCCATGAAATAACTTTGACACCACAACTTTCTGTGTCACTCAAATTAGGGCAGTTGAACAGAAATATTCCTCCATAGTAAAGTCCTCCATGGCTACCTTCTCCTATGGGCAAAAGGGTACTTGGCAACCACTTTAGTTGCTTACAGTACTGCAAGTTCAACTGCCTTAGCTTGGGAAGTTCATTGATGGAATGAGGTAGCATAACAATATTGTTTCCCCCTATGTTTAAATCTTCTAAACAATGTAACTGTCCAATAACATCAGGGATTTCAACTAGATTACAAAAACTTATGTCAAGAGTTACCAAAGGGAAATGAGACAAAGAAGGCAACAATAAACCAACTGAATTGGCACGCCTTCTAGAAGACCAAAAATTGAGAGGCCTTGTAAGAGCTTTGCATATGGAGGATGCCACACTTTGTTCGTTCTCTAACAACCGATATCCAATTAATTTCGAACAGCCAGATAAATTTAAATCACAAAGAGATCTAAGACCAAATACATTGCTCGGAATACTAACAAGACTTTTGCAGTTTTCCAGATTCAACAAACTAAGCTTTTCTAGAGCACCAATGGATGTATCAAGGTGAACAAGTTTCACACATCCTTTAAGATTTATGTGCGAAAGATTTGGGGCCTGAGATAAATTTGGTATCTTTACAAGACTTTTGGAATAACATAGCTCTAAATGTGTCAATTTATGTAGATCCTGCAATAAAAGAAAAGAGAAAGAATGAAAAAATTGTCCTATTGTTTTCATTCTAATAAAATCAACATCGATAAGATATCTACTATACCTTTATTCCCTCCCAGAGTTCTTTGACTTTACTATGACGTAGGATTAATTTAACGAGTTGAGTTGGTTGAAAGCTTGATGGCAAACATGTGAAAGGATATTCTTTCCAAGAAAGATATCCCAACTCATTAGAAAGAAAATGCAGCCTGCCTGGGAAATTCACTTTCACTTGGCCAAGTATGAGTAACTTTAGGCGACTCATTTTTGATAAAGCTTTTATTGATAACTCTTCTCTTATTTCATCATTTGTTGGCAAAACTATGGCTTCAACATTCTCTGCTGGCTGAAACATCACACCTTTTTAGAATATCAGATTTTTAAAAAGGTGTAAATTCAGGAAAAGTCGACTTTACCTGAAGTTGATACTTGAGAACTGTTAAATGATTTGATTAATTTGACTAAATTTTCATCTATCGACGCTCAGATATCAATTTCACATGAAGTCGACTTCACCTAAGTTTTCACCTTTTAAAAAGGTGTAAACTCAGGTACAGTCGACTTCACCTGAAGTTGATAACAATATTTTAAATAACTATTTTTACCTTGTTTTCTCGCAAGACATTGCTTAGATCCTTGTGATTCCATAACCTGCTCCACTTTCTCGGTTTTTTGGGTGATTTTTCCCGAACAATACTTCTTCCCAAGTCTCTCAACAAATCGTGCATAGTGATCTTCCACCGATCACGGGTTATGAGGGATTTTTCAATGAGAACTTTTATACCATTATCAGGATGGAATCCTCGAATACGTAAAATATCTTTTACATACTTTTCAATGTCATTGGGGAAAAAACAGGCAATATCAAGAAATATTTCTTTTTCCGGATCCTCAAGTCCATCAAAACTGATTCGAAATACATCCATAATATCTTTTGTTGGAGTTTCTTTCAGTCTAACCAATGCACTACTCCATTCAGAGACATCTCGCCCAAACAAAAATGAGCCCAATACTTTAATTGCTAAAGGAAGTCCATTAGCATATGCTAATGCAGAATCTGTGAGGCTTTCATAATCTTTTGCAACATGATTACATTTGAAAGCTTTTCTGCAAAACAATTGGAGAGCATTCTCATCATTTAAGAGTTGAACTTTGTAAACGTGGTCCACTCCATACTCTGTCAATATATGCTCATCTCTAGAAACTATGATTATTCTACTCCCTCTACCTAACCATTCCCGTTTTAAAGCCAACTTCTCCAACTGAATTCTCTGATCAACATTATCCAAAACTATGAGAACCTTTCTATAGTGTAACATATTTTGAATCAAATTATCTGCCATTAAAATATTGCATATTAGAGAATCTTCTTCCATGAAAGCTGGACAAAGAAGCTGCTTTTTCATACCAAGTGAACCACAATCTCTATATGTTTTACTTACATCATCCATAAAGCATGAAACATCATATTGATGAGATATTTTTTCATATAATCTACTAGCAAGAGTTGTTTTTCCTATACCACCCATTCCACAAATCCCTACAACTCGAACTTCATCATCTGAGTCCAAAACTAGAAGCTTTCCTAGTTCTTGTAGAGGGAACTCCATCCCAACTACTATATCATTAGATAGACTTGATGATGATCTGGGACCCAATATCTTGGTCACTGTTTTGACAATTTTTTCAATTTCAGCAGAATGTGACCTAGAAAGAACAAGAAAAAAAAAGAAGAGAGAAACAAAAATCTTCACACAAGACAGCAGAAGAAAACCTACATATATAAGATAATGTAATAGATAATCTATCAAGTATCAACCATAATTGTGTATGTGAAGAAATAAAAATCATTTTTTCTTTGTTGAAATAATGCAAGTTGAAAAATATAGATATTAGTAAAAGTAGCCTGTAAAAGTTGCATTAGTTATCAGGTTTGACTATATTGAAAGATAATATTAGAAGAGAATTACTTAGTAGAAGATTTTGGTTAGAGTGTTATTAACTTACAATTTATGAATTATACAAGTTGATAATATCATAAATTGTAGTGTAATTTCATTGTTTATAAATTAGTATAAATAGGTTGAGTTAACTTAATTTTGCATTCCACAAGTTAAGTAATTCAACAGGTGTTAAAGAGAAAATTATAAAATTTTATTGAGTGTTATGGCTCCAAATTTGCTTTATACATAGTTATCAGAACTGAACCGGTGATGAAATCGATCAGGTTATTGGGTCACCGGGTCATTGATTCAACCGGTGGGTCATTAGTCGAACTGGTCAACCCGGTATAACTAAATAATTGTATCAAATTTAATTATTTTTTTATTATAAGTACTTTTATTTTATTTTTTATAAAAATAATTATTATTTTTAAATTTTAATACTTTATTAATTAGTTTATATTTATTTTATTATTATGTTATTATAGGTAAAAACTCACGTTGTTTTCATGTGAAGTTGATATTTAAGAATCGTCAGATAATTTGACAAGTTTGACTAAATATCATCTAACAATTTTTAACTATCAACTTTATATAAAAACAACTGCATGTGAGTCTTTATCTATTTTTATATAATTTATTAAAAAAATGATATTAATAGATATTATATAATCATGAAAAAATAAATTATGATTAATAAAAAATTTTTATTTATCTTTTTAATTTGTATATATTTAATAAAATTTATAATTAAATAAAATATAATTGATTTAAAAATGAATGACTTTATAATTAAAATAAATTGAATATAAATAAAATAAAAGATTGCTATATATATTTTAATTTGTAAATAAATTAATAAGAGACATTGCAGCTGGCTGGTGCAATCATCCCAAGGTGGTCATTTTGGAAAAATTTTCAAAATTCATAAGCTATGACACTTGGCAAGACATGGAGCATATGGAGCACGGTGGAACGCAGGTGCGCCGATGCAACGTAAGTTTCCCTTCAACCGCCACCCGAGCAGTTCGGTCCGGTCCGATTTTCATCGGTTCATTCTAAATTTGACCGGTTCGTACCGGTTTTTTGTCTTGAATGGTTTTAAACTTGGATTGGATCGATGTGAGGTCCGGTTTACCAGTTTTTTGGTCGAACCGATCGGTCTAGTCCGGTTTTGACAATAATAGTTTTATATATATCAAGTAATTAGTCATTTTTTTTATTAGAGAAGATCTATCTTATATTTTTTTTATCTTTTGGTTATATTTGAATTGAGTGTTTACACCATTTAATTTAGTAGTAATAGCTATTGTGGGTGTATTTGGGACTTTGGTTTTGCATAAAATATAAAAAATTATCACTTTATATTTGTTAGAGATTTTGTTAAAGTAGAATACTTATCCAATTTTGTAAGTTTGATACATTATATTTTTTTACTGAAATATTTGGTATTTCATTTGTATTTAAGGTAAAAAATTTACACTGTTACGGCCCAAAATGAGTCATGACCAATGCTAAGAAAAAATAGTCTCCGAACAAGTCTAACAGACTCAAATAAATACTTATACATTTTTAATAAAAATTAAAATAATTAAAATTGGTTGGATCCTGCCTGTGATATATGGAACATATAATATCTAGAAACTCGACAAATAATAGGTATCATTGCATATCGTTAGGCTAGCAACACCTTTGCTGGAGTCTGAGTTAGATGCATCTAAGTTAATGTCATAACCGTGGTTAACTACAGTTTTTTAATACGAGCCTTCCAAACCAATTCAAACCATATAATTTCAAATACAACAAATCTTTGATCTTTCAAATATACAAGGTATTTGTTACGTGGGTAACCTAAAATAGTTGGATTAGGCTTGAAGGATTGGCCCAAACGTCAAGAGAAGGTGGTCTCCGACTTGTTCGCGTTCGGGAGCCGTCATCCGAGTTGTATGTTTGAAGGAATGGGGGTGGTACCTGCAAAGACACTCTGATGCCTAAGTTAGCAAGGGGCTAGCAGGTTTAAGAGTATTGGAACTTAGTGTTACCTGAGTGTGTCAGTGTATTTATAGTGGTGATCCAATAATCACCGTTGGTGTAGTTCCACTTCTGAAGGTGGATAACCGTCTCTTTATCTTAGGGTTGTTAAGATATTGCTTCTGGAAGTGGATGAGAGATTTTAGAGGGCAGTTACTTATTTGAATAAGTGTTATCTGCCAGCTCATGTCGAGCCCGACTTCTTTGGGGAGGAGCCTATGTCTAGCCCGACCTCTTTCGATGAGGTCGGGTAAGTGGTGAAGGCCCATCTTTGGGTTGGGCCTTTTTGGCTTACTTGGATCCTAGACCATAGTATGGGCAAGCTGAGGCAGCCAATGAAGTCATTCTAGCCGGGTTAAAAAAAAGGCTACAAGATGCAAAGGGAGCTTGGGGTGAAGAACTCCCTCAAGTATTATGGGTATATCAGACTACACCTCAGTATGCCACGCGGGAGAAACACCCTTCCGACTTGCCTAGGCATAGAAGCCATGATACTAGTGGAAGTCAACGAGCAAAGTCCAAGGGTGAGGTTCTACATTTCTTGGACCCCTTTTGCCCAGTTCACCGACTCTACATTCATACTGGCTACCAAATTTCCGAATGTAGAGTCGGTGAACTGGGTACCATTATCCGTGGTGATGAAATGGGGAATTCCATACCTGGTAATGATTTTCTTGTAGAGAAATTTTCGACTTCTCTGAGCTATAATGGTGGCCAAGGGTTCTGCTTCAATCCATTTTGTGAAGTAGTCTACTCCTACTATGAGGTATTTTACTTGTTCAGGCGTTTGGGGAAAAGGTCCGAGTAGATCTACTCCCCATTTTGCAAAAGGTCATGGAGAAGTTATACTAATGAGTTCCTCAGGGGGAGCGACGTGGAAGTTAGCATGCATTTGGCATGGTTGACACTTCTTCATGAACTCGGTGACATCCTTCTGCAAGGTCGGCCAATAGAACCAGGCTCGGATGACTTTCCTGGCCAAAGACCTTGCTTCGAGATGGTTCCCACAGATACCATTGTGCACCTCCTCTAAAACTTATGTTGTCTTTAAGGTCGGGACGCACTTTAACAATAGTGTGGATATTCCTCTTTTATAGAGAATATTTTTCACTAAGGTGTAGTTTTGTACCTCCCTCCAAATTTTTTTGGCTTCTTTTTCCTCCTTGGGTAGGATGTCAAATTTTATGTATTCGATAAAAGGGGTTATCCACCCGAATTCCAACCCAGATACCTCCAGGACATCTTGTTTAGCCTCTGTTTTTGTGACAGAGGGTTCTTGGAGAATTTCCTAGATTAGGCTTCTATTATTCTCTCCTGGCTTGGTACTTGCTAATTTGGAGAGGGCGTCTGCTCTGCTGTTAAGATCCCGAGTTATATATCTGACCTAGGTTTCTGAGAAACGCCTAAGATACTCCAAAGTTTTGTCTAAGTACCTTTTTATATTTGGGTCTTTAGCCTGATACTCTCCATAGATTTGAGAAGTCACTACTTGAGAGTCGCTGAAGACCACTACTTTAGTTGCACCGACTTCTTCGGCTAACTTCAACCCGGCAATCAAGACTTCATATTCTGCCTGGTTGTTGGAGGCTGGGAATTCAAACTTCAGGGAGACCTCTATTTGGGTTTCCTCTTGGTTGACTAGTATTATGTCTGCACCGCTTCCGATTTTGTTGGAAGAACCATCCACATACAATTTCCAAGTTGTGGAGGCCTCCTCTTGATCTCCTGCGTATTCTGCCAAGAAGTCAGTTAGGCATTAGCCTTTAATTGCTGTCCGAGTTTCATACCTTAGGTCAAACTCGGATAGTTCTATAGCCCATTGAACCATTCTGCCCACAATGTCTGTTTTGAAGAATTTGCTTCATGGGCTGGTTCGTTCGAACTCTTATTGTATGAGTTTAAAAATAAGGTCGTAGCCTTCGAGATGCCACTATTAAGGCAAATGCAAACTTCTCGAGTTTTTGGTACCCTAACTCGGGGTCTTGTAGAGCTTTGCTGGTGAAGTATACTAGATGCTGCCCGACCTCATCTTCCCGTATCAGTGCTGATGCCACAGCCTTTTTAGCTACAGATAAATACAGGACAAGTTCTTCCCCGATTTTAGGTCGGGTCAGAATGGGAGGTTGGCTCAGAAACCTTTTGAACTCCTGGAAAGCTTCTTCGCATTCTGGAGTCCATTTGAACTGGCATCCTTTTCTTAGTAGAGAGAAAAGTGGTAGGATCTTAATGTTGATCCTGCTAAAAACCTGGAGAGAGCTGCAAGTCTGCCATTCAACTGCTGGACTTCTCTTAAACAGGTCGGACTCTTCTTTCCAGGACTACTCTACACTTATCAGGGTTAGCTTCTATCCCCCTTTGTGTTAGCATAAACCCTAGAAATTTTCTAGCCTCCACTGCAAAGGTGCATTTTGTGGGATTCAATCTCATCCCGTGCGTTCTTATGGTGCTGAAGACTTGTGAGAGGTCAGTCAAGAGGTCGGCTTCATCATTGGTTTTTGTTAGCATGTCGTCTATGTATACCTCCATTAAATTTCCAAGGTGAGGAGCAAACACTTTGTTCATCAGCCTTTGGTATGTGGCTCCTGCATTTTTTAACCCAAAAGGCATGACCACATAGCAATAATTTGCTCTAGGCGTGATGAAGGATGTCTTCTGCTGGTCCGGCTTATACATCAGGATTTGATTATATCCCGAGTATGCATCCATGAACGACAAGTATTGGTAGCCCAAGCTGGAATCTACCAAAGTATCAATATTGGGGAGAGGATATGGGTCTTTTGGACATGCCTTGATAAAGTTGGTGTAGTCAACGCACATCCTCCACTTGCCGTTCGGCTTCTTGACCAGCACCACATTTGCTAGCCAAGCCGGGTATTTGACCTCTTTGATAAAGCCGGCTTCTAGGAGGGCTTGTATTTGCTCTTCGACCACTTGAGCTCGTTGAGGACCGAGCTTCCGTCTTCTCTGTTGGACAGGTCGGGATCCTAGGTATAGTGACAATTTGTGCGCCATGAGCGCGGGATCTATTCTTGGCATGTCAGAGGCTTTCCAGGCAAAGAGGTCGGAATTCTCTTGTAGGAGCCTTATCAGCTTCTTTCAAATTGGCTCTCCTATATTGGTGTTTTTTCCGTCCTCTTGCCCGATCTGCACTTTTTCAGTCTTCCCTTCGGTCTGTGAACGTAATTCTTCTTTAGCTCGAATTCCCTCGAGCTCAATGGTATTAACTTCCTTGCCTTTATCTCTCAAGTTTAGGCTTCATTATAGCATTTTCTCGCCAGCTTTTGATCTCCTCTGATAGTTGCTATTCCCTCTGGTGTTGGGAATTTCATGCAAAAGTGGGGGGGGGGGTGGATACCACTGCTCCAAGCCGATTTAGAGTCGTTCTTCCTATTATGGCATTATAGGCCGAGCCTACATTGATGACAATGAAGTTGATGCTTAGATTTTTGGATTTCATCCCCTTTCCAAAAGTTGTATGTAGGGGTATGAATCCTAGTGGTTTTATAGGTGTGTCTCCCAATCCATATAGGGTATCAAGGTATGTCCTTAACTCCTTTTCGTCCAATCCTAGTTTGTCAAACGCTGGTTTGAACAGGATGTCTGCCGAGCTCCCCTGATCCACCAGGGTTCTGTGTAGATGGGCGTTGGCGAGAGTGCCCAGGTCGCCAGCTTGGTTCTCGTAGCCTGGCGTTTACCTCCATGTTGATGTACTTTTCGGCTCTTTCGTATACATCACTCAAAGAAGTCGGATGCCTTTTCGAGATGGACTGAGAGAAGGGACCTTTTCGGAGTCCATTTACCAGGCCTATGATTACTGCTTCTGTAGGCAGGTCTTGGATTTCTAGGCACGTCTTGTTGAACCTTTCCATGTAGTCTCTCAAGGGTTCTCCAATCTCCTATTTCACCCCCAGGAGACTAGGCGCATGCTTGACTTTGTCTTTCTGAATTGAGAAACGCATAAGGAACTTACGCGAGAGGTCATCAAAGCTAGTGACCGACCTTGGGGGGAGGCTATCGAACCATTTCATCGCCCCTTTTGTCAAAGTCGTTGGGAAGGCTTTGCAGTGGGTAGCATCAGAAGCGTCGGCTAGGTACATCCGACTTTTGAAGTTGCTCAGGTGATGCTTTGGGTCGGTAGTCCCGTCGTATAGATCTATGTCAGGGCTTTTGAAGTTCTATGAAACTTTTGCCCTCATGATATCTTCACTGAACAGATCTTCTCCCCCAATAATGGGATGTCTTCTCAGTTAGCGCGAGAGCTCCTACCTCAGAGATTAGATTCTAATCTTAAGAGCTTTTCCTCTAGCTCTTTCTGTCGCTCAACTTCTCTCCTTAGGTTTCTCTCCGCTTCTCTCTGTCGCTCCAGTTCTTGTTCCAGCTGTTCTAACCATCCTTGATGGCCGTGGAGTAGCCCCATGAGATCGGCAGCGTGAGTTTGTCCCTCCTTTTCTGGTTCGTGTACCCCAGAGGAGATTCCTCTTGGGTCTTTCACACCTGAGGAACCTTCTCGGTGTTGGCTATCCGCTCCCTGCAGAGATATTATGGCTCTGTCATTGTTAACTACATCTTGATGTTCTTGCTCAGATTCAGATGCAGTATGTCCATCCTCATTCTAGTCGTCCGCCATTAGAAGGTGATCTCCTCAGGTCCTCGGCAACGGCGCTAATGTTATGTGGGTAACCTAAAATAGTTAGATTGGGCTTGAAGGATTGGCCCAAACGTCAAGGAAAGGTGGTCTCCGACTTGTTCGCGTTCAGGAGCCACCGTCCAAGTTGTATGTTTGAAGGAATGGGGGGTGGTACCTGCAAAGACACTCTGATGCCTAAGTTAGTAAGGGGGCAAGCAGGTTTAAGAGTATTGGAACTTAGTGTTACCTGAGTGTGTCCGTGTATTTATAGTGGTGATCCAAAAATCACCGTTGGAGTAGTTTCACTTCTGAAAGTGGATATCCGTCCCTTTATCTTAGGGTTGTTGAAATATTGCTTCTGGAAGTGGATGAGAAATTTTAGGGGACAGTTACTTATTCGAATAAGTGTTATTTGCCAGCTCATGTCGATCCCGACCTCTTTGGGGAGGAGCCTATGTCTAGTCCGAACTCTTTCGATGAGGTCAGGTAAGTGGTGAAGGCCCATCTTTGGGTTGGACCTTTTTGGCTTACTTGGATCCTGGACCATAGTATTGGGTCAGGGTATGAATAGTATCAAATCAAATCAAATCAGATAATCTTTTTTCATCAGAAATCTTTTCCAATCATACTTTTTCAATCAAAAAAATTTCAAGCATATTTCACAATTTTAAAATAAGTGAATACCAACAAATACTTCAATGCTTCAAAAATAGATATTCAAGTAAAATCAAACCTTTTGGAATAACGCAAAACTTCATAAAAAATATATATAGTCTCATGTATAGTTCCTAAAGTATAAACTTCATAAAAACGTTCAATTTTAATAAATCAATTATTCTAATTAATTTAAAATCGTTCAAGGCAAATATAGTGAATATAATTCAAAGATCATAATAGATATATGTCAAAAAAATTATAGATGCAATATCAAATAATTATAAATCTAAAGCTTACTCACAATTTAGTCCCTAGAAAATACTGAACCCGGAGTGCCAAAATCCAAGGTGAAGAGGATTGAAGTAGAATGGAACGAAGAGCGCAAAATTTGGATTGGGACAGCGACAAGGTGGAGCTGGCGATAGTTTGGGTTAGTGATAGGAACAGTTTAGCTCCAACGGCACCAACAATTCCAGTAGCAAGCAAGGTTCACTCGAACGACGACGGCAACGGTAACAGCAACGGTAACGGATGGTTCCTCCTTCTTTGCGTTTCTCTCTCTCTCCGCGAATTCCTCTCTCTTCGAAGCCCCAAATCTGCAACCGCAACGATGACAATAGCGATAGCAATGCCAGTAATGATGGTGATAGGAACAAGCTCCTCTCCGTTCCTCTGCTCATCACATCTCCTTCTCTCTCAGTCTCGCATTCCACCTCTCTCCTCATTCGTCTCTCTCTATTCCTCTCTAGCTCAACAGCGTCAATGGCTTTCCTTTGTTCTTCTCCTTCTCTTCTATCTTTCCTTTCCTTCTTCCACGTTTTTCCGTCTCGTGTTCTCTCTTTCATTCTTTCTCTCTCTTTGGGCCTCTATACCTTTGACAGCGAAGACAATAGCTACAACTTTCCTTTCTCTCTTTCCTCTCTTTTTCTCTTCCTTCATCCTCTCGCTGTTTTCCTTTTCTTTTCTTTTTTTCATCATTTCAGATTGTGAGAGTGAGCATAGTTGTGAGAGAAAGAAAAAAAATATCTAAGAATGATCTCACTGTCTTATTTATTTATTTATTTATTTACTTTGATTATTACATACACTTTGTTCGCCCACTTTGTTTTCTAACTGTGTATTAGAGCTTTAAGTGAAATTATATGTCACACTTATTTTAAAGATGTCATTTATGAAATTTGAGAATTAAGATCTAACGATATGATGATCGCATCAACTTTAAAATGTGAAAAGTTCAGTATGATAGTTGTTTATACAACAAGGTGCGTTAGTATTGTGCTTGATATCAAAGAAAAGAAACCGGACTCTAAAAAAAATGACATGATGTAGGAAAAATGTCGATCAAAAAGCTCTTTTCACCATTCTTTTATTCATCGTAAATAATGTATAGCACGAGGTTGTTTTAGAGAAGATAGCTACCATATTTTGGACCAAGTATTTCTATCATTTGGTTTTGAGTATCGATATATTTTGTGTGTATTTTTGGGACCTAGTTTTGGGTAAAATATTACAAATACCATTATATATTTTGTTAAAAATTTGATTAAGATATTATCTAATTTTATAATTTTATTATATCATATTTTTTAATAAAATATTTGATATTTTGTGTGTGTTGAAAGTAGGACGAAAACATAGTTATAAGAATTGGATTGAATTGGTTAGTTTAACCAATAAACCAATGAGTAATTCTTCGCATACAAGCAATTAAGGCTTGTAAGCCTTACAAGTTCAATTAAAACTAACGCTCAAAACACGCTTCCAACTATTCTTCTTCTTCTTTGTCTTCTCCTTCTTCTTTTTTTTCGTTTCTTGCCTTCTCTTTCTCCTTCTTCTTCTTCTTCTTGCTGCACGTTCTTCTTCCTCTTACTCTTCTTCTTCTCCTTTTCTTTCGTTTCTGCACGTTCTTCTTCATCGTCTTCCTCTTCTTCTTCATTTACGTTCTTTTCTCTCTGTTTTATCTTTTTTTTTTCAATTTTTCATGGTGAAATCGTTTTTGAAGAAGAAGAAGCGGTAGAAGATGAGGAGGAGAAAGAGAAAGAGTTCTGAATTATGCATAAGATGTATTTTAACGAATTTTGGGTGTATTTCTTTAAATCCTTTGGGTGTATTTTCTGTAATCCTTTGGGTGTATTTTCTATAATCGTTTGGGTGAATTCCTGTAACCATTTGGGTGTATTTTTGTAATCCTTTGGGTGTATTTCTGTAATCGTTTGAGTGTACTTCTGTAATCGTTTGGGTGTATTTCTAAAGTTCCATTATCTTCAAAAGGATTACAGAAATACACCCAAAGGATTACGAAAAATACACCCAAAATATTTAAGAAATACACCCAAAATTCGTTGCATAATTCAGAACTTTTTCTCTTTCTCCTCATCTTCTACTGCTTCTTCTTCTTCAAAACGATTTCAAAGCTTGATTTCAGAAACCATGAAAATCGAAGAAAAAAAACGAAGAAGAGGAAGAGGAAGAGGAAGAGGAAGAAGAAGAACCGTTCTGAGTGTAGCGCTTTGAAAACAGGAAACGTTGAATAACGCATTAAAAGGCCTAGTAACTTGTAAGACTTGTAAGTCAAAAAGACTTGTATGTATAGCACTCCTCAAAGGCGGAAAAAACTGTTGAAAACCGAACAGTTTACATCAAATCAGACACAAAATCTAAGGTTAGGTTCCACAGGCTAGAGCATGGTCAAAACATTCTTTGTGTCATGCAAGTATTATAAACGTTTTCTCCAAAGAATTCCCATCAAAGGGTGAAAAACTAAAACAATAAGTATTGTAAAAGTTGGGAATTAAACCCAGGCCCTATACAAGAAAAGGGAACTATCAACTACCAGACTACCTTGTATATATGGTCCTTGTTTTGTTTTTATATTCTTATAATTTCTATTAATTCCGTTTTAAGTGAGATTATATTAGTAAGTAATATTATATAAAATTTTATTTTTCTCTTTTTTCATATAATAAATACTTTTTAATTTTTCAGTTTGTGTCAAATTTAGATATTATAATAGTTGTAATACTAATTATTTTTATGTCTATTTTTGTATTAATTATTTTTTAAATTTAAAACTTAATTATTTTTAAAATGTTAATAAAAAATATATTTTTTAAATTTTAATTTAGATTTTTTATTATTTTATTTTTTTATTTACGTGAAACTAAATTAACCGATTCAACCAATAACCTACTAATTGAACCAATAATTCAGTGACACCTAACAACCTGATTAGTTCGATTTCACGACTTAAAAGTTAAAAGTATAAATTTTATGCTTCCTCACGTTCGCTCGGTTGAGTAACAGATCAACGAAATCTTTGAAACGTCTTAGTTAATGTTAAGAGTGTTGAGCAAATTATTTCAAAAGAATAAATAGCAAACAGAGAACTGGTAACTTACTTATCCTTGAGATCCCAGCCAGAGAGACTGGCTACTTGTGTTAGAGCTGCCCTCCATCTTCGCACTTGCTCCATCATCTCTGCATCTTCTTTGAATCTTTCTTCGTATTCCACAAAGGCTTTTTCGTAATTTCCACTTTGCTTTCTCACCTCAGATGGACTCACATCACAGAAAACAGGCAGAACACGGTGTTCCGGTATGTTAATGCAATCAGCTATCTTTGCCAGTTCTTGCAAGCACCATGTGGAAGAAGCATAGTTAATAGAGAAGACAACAATCAGAACCTGTGATCCTTCAATAGCTTGCAGAAGGCCTGCTGATATAGGTCCTCCTTTCTCAAGCCTAGTATCATCCCTGAAGGCAAGTATGCGGTGTCTGCAGAGAGCAGCATAAAGATGAGGGGTGAAGTTGAAGCGAGTCTCGCCTCTGAAACTCACAAACACATCATATTTCCAGTTCTTTGTATGAGACAAGGTGCTTTGGATTCTCATGCAATCCATTGTATATGTGCACTTTGATTATGCAACAATAATAAGGATGAGATCTTACGAAAATGAGATGCATACTGAAGATGGGGAAAGATATATATATATATATATATATGAGAAAATTTCACTCCCTTCCTCCTCTTTTTCGAGATGTTAAAATGATATTTTCTTTCTATCTATTTTATAAATATACATTCTTCTCCCTTTTAACTTTTAAAAAATCTCATCTTTAATCTATTTTAAACTTTTTGTATTAACTAATGTTAACTTTATTTTATTTTTTAAAATGGATTAAAGAGAAAATTTTTTAAAAGTTAAAAGAGAGGAGAATGTATATTTATAAAATAGATGAAAGGGAGTGTCATTTTAACATCTCACATGATAAGAGAGTGGAATTTTCTCTTTATATATATATACACCAAAGTCAATGCACGTGTGCTTTGTTTAGTTGGTGGTGGGGTCATAGTTTTTCTTTGGGGGGAAATTTTGGTTTAACATTCTTGCAGTGAGTAGTTTATTATGAACAAAACAAAATACTCTCAAGTGAGGCATACTTTTTTGTTTTTAATAGATCAGTAACGTATTAACTTCAAATTTGACGTGCACTACTCCTTCAATTATTGCAGATTTTTTTACGGGAATGAAAAAAAATTAGATAGTGTCAATTTTAATTTCTCATTCTTTATTATTCTCTCTCATATTTTATTGTGGTCCCACTTATAAAGTTAATGGTAAGAGATCACACTGCATTTTCTCAAGTGTTAAAAAAACTGAAGAGTATCCATTTCCTTTTTTTACCCAATCTTTGTCATCATTTAGTAAACATTTTCTATATGGAAGTACCAATTTTTTGAATGATACATTTAGTTAATTGATCTTTGGGGTCTTCGTCTCATTTTCTTTTTATAACTTTGTTTGATGGATGACTAATGAAATTGATGAGAACTTGCAGGGAAGGATCTCATATACATGCATCGTAGCTTCTTAACATGTTCGGTTAGTAAGAATTCATATTCAATTGAATAAAAAACCATTTCAGATAAAAATAAAAATATAAAAAAAAGAAGAAGAAAGAAAGAAAGAAAAGCATTTCTATTGGACATTTTACATTTTATGGTCAACTTCTCCTGCACTTGAATATTTTTTTTAGTCCAAATTAAACCACTCAAGTCCTTTAGCAGGAACTCGACTAACCCAATCCGACTGAGTATTAACCGGTTTAAATGTTACTATGTGATGAGTTTGGAAAACTCTTACTTAATTTTGATGATGAACAAATATTATTAAAATATTTAATTACAAAATTATTAATTTGATCTTAATTCATATTTATTTAATTAATAATTTTGTTGTACAGATTTTATATTGGATCGAAAAATGAGTTTTTGGTTTAAGCCCAATAATCAGCCTTGCTGCATGTTTTATATTGAGTGGCTGAATTTTTATATTGATGGGCCAAACTCAATACTGTTACAACCAAGCCCATGGTTAATTTTGATGAAAGTTTCCTGCTTGATCCGAAACAAAATTCATCAGAAAAGCATATGTTAACTAGTTGGGCCAGTTTTAATTTTAATGCTACAAAGCCCAAATCTTATTGTTGATGAATGCTTCCAAACTTGGTCCGAAACCAAGATAAAATGAAAGCAAAATGCTTCCAACGGATCCAAGCTTTTAACCATGTGATGGATTTCAAAATCTATTACATTGTTAATTAATGCATAGGAAATATGAGAGAGAAAAGTTCAGCTGAATTGATTGATGGCCATAATGACTACACGCCACTCTAAGCTAGGGAAGTAAAAGTAACTTTTACCAACAAAGTGGTTTATCACATTGAATTGCTTTTCTTCTAAGTTGTTTATTCTCTCTCATCTCTTTCTTGTTTCTTCTTCGGTCCTTGTCCATGAAGCTATGGACGCTATGCTCATCAACAAAGAAAAAGAAGAAGTTGCATGCATAAAAACCATCGAGTTGATGGCACGAAAAAGAAAAAGAAAAGTATGTAGTGGCTGAGATTTTCACCAAATGTGGTTAGATTTGGTGAGCTAATCTCGGATCCTTCATACTCAAAAAGAAGGAAGAAGATTCGGCCAGCAAGGTGAGATTCTTGAAGCATGGCTTGTCTTTGATTCTGCTCAACCACCACAGGAAGTAGCTAGAGTGGCGAAGTGATGGTTGAGGCAGAGATTGAAGCAGATGAAGTCATCATCATCATGAAGCATCAAGGGCCAGAAATCCATCTTGGAGAGGAAGCCAAGGATGGAGCGCTCGGATTGATGAAGAGTGATGATCAAGAAAGGACTAGAGGTAATTGCATGTTGGGTTTTGCATGGTTATCTCTTCTCTCTCTATGTGGCCGAACCGGTTCTGTTTTTTGAAGGAGGAAGAAGTTGGTTTGGGTGTTGGCTTCAAGTGTGGAGGCTTCCCTCTTCTTTAAAAGGAGAGAACAGCCACTGTTTGAAGCAAGGAGAAAATTTGAGAGTGCAAGGCACAATGTTCTCAGAGCTACCTGAGCTAACAGTTTTTTCTTCTCCTTCAATGTATTCTATTTAGTATTTTTCTGTTTAATTTTGTCATGTCTTGAGTCTCATGGAAAAAGGCAAACAGTGAGGTTTGTATAAAAAAGCCATAGAGTGGAAAAAGGCAGAGAGTCCAAAATTAAAAGAAAAAGCCATAGATGTCTTAGAGTTCCTTTGTTCATCTATGTTGTGTTTCATGATTCTGTGGGAATTCCCTTGTAAGTTGGGTTAGCACTTTACAAGTTGTAATCAGATTGATCATAGTGAAATTCCATCATGTTTGTGATGGAGACTGGATGTAGGCTGCACTGCACTTAGCAGCCGAACCAGGATATATCTGGGTGCAATCTTCCTCTCCTATCTACTCCATTTCTGTTTCTACTACACAGGAGCAAAAACTAAAATTATCTCGTGCCAAGTGACGAGAAAAAAGAAAAGTCTCGTGGCTAGGGACGAGACAAAAGAAAAAGTCTCATGTGCAGTAATGAGATAAAAAGACTAAAAGTTTCCAGAATTGGTCTGACAAGTCAGCAAGTGTTATCAAGCGAAAAGGGGGCTAAGATTCAACCCCCCTTCTCTTAGCCACTGAAACCATCAATTGGTATCAGAGCTTGGTCTCAAAGAGATCAAGCTTTGCAGCTTGGAGGAAAGATCCTCATGGCGGAAAACAGTGGCGCAAATGTGGTGTCTTACAATCTGACTGAAGGTCAATCAAGCAACAGACCTCCCCTTTTCAATGGGAAAATTATACCTATTGGAAGGAGAGGATGAAGATATTTGTACAAGCAGTGGATTACAGACTTTGGAAGATTATCCTTGAAGGGCCTCAATTTCCAACTACCACAAGTGCTGAAGGAGTAGTCTCTCTCAAACCAGAAGCAAGATGGACCGAGGAAGATAGGAAGAAGGTAGAGTTAAATGTCAAGGCAGTAAACCTGCTCAACTGTGCTATCAGCTTTGAGGAATACCGACGAGTATCACGATGCACAACGGCAAAGGAAATCTGGGACAAGCTACAAATCACTCATGAAGGAACCACCATTGTAAAGAAAACTCGGACATACATGTTGAACAGAGAATATGAAATGTTTGCAATGAAGGAAGGAGGGTCCATTGATGAACTGTTTGAACGGTTCAACTCCATCATTGTTGGCTTGGATGCTCTTGAAATTACACATTCAGAATCTGTGCTAGTGAGAAGAGTGTTGAGATGTCTTACAAAAGAGTGGGAAACAAAAGCTTTAATTATTTCTGAGAGTAGTAGCTTAGACTCCATGACACATGATGATTTGAAAGGAAATCTTCTTGCTTTTGAAAACACTTATTTGAAAAAAGATTCAAAAAAGAAAGGAATTGCTTTTTCTTCTGTGACTAACCCTCTGGATGATGAATCCAGTGATAACTCTTCTGAAAATGAGTTTGTGTTGTTTGCAAAAAAATTCAGAAAAATGATGAAACTCAAAGGCAAAGGCAGCAGCTCAAGGAGGATGAAGAAAGACATTAGCAAAGTAATCTGTTACTATTGCAAGGAAATGGGGCATTTCAAATCTGATTGTCCCAAGTTAAAGAAGGAGGAAAAGCCAAAAAAGGGAAAGAAGAAGGGACTGTTGGCTTCATGGGAAGATTTGGAAAATGACTCAGATGATGATGATGAAGAATCTGAGACTAAGTCACAGCCTTGTCTCATGGCAAATCATGTAGATCAGGTATTCTTTCAAAACCCTAACACTGAAGACCTTCATCTTATGATAGATTACCTCTCTGAAAAAATAAGATGTTTTCTGACTGATAATCAAGATCTTGAACAACAAATTTTCATTCTTAAAGCTGAAAATGATTTTCTCAAAGAAAAGCTAAGAGAGGCCGAAACTGCTTGTGATCTTTTAGAAGAAAATAAGCAGTTGAAAGCTCAACTTAGAAGCTGTGAAAGTGATCACTCGGTAGTTGCGTATGTAAACTGTTTTAAGGAAAATGAAGAGTTGCTGGAGAAGGTTAAAAATCTTGAAAATGACTTAGCCAAATTTACTCTCAGTTCTGAAAATCTAAATCAAATATTGGCTAGTCAAAAAACCACTTTTTGATAAAGCTGGATTGGGATTTTATAAATCTAATAAGAAACTCTCTTTTAAAGATAAACCTTCTTCATCCAATGACACAAGGTTTCAAGATCCCACCTACTTTAACAAAACAGCAACTCCAAAGTTTTGTAGATTGTGTAACCGAAGTGGTCATTTTCCAGTTCAATGTTTCTTTGGTGAAAGAATGATAGGTGATAAAGTTTACAAAGTTGTTTTTGATTACAATGATTTGGGACATAGGAGATGGTTTAACGTGAAAGGATCCAAGAAAATTTGGATACCTAAGGTCACTTGAGCTTATTTTGTAGGTATGCCTAGCATCCAAGAAGAAAGAAAATATGTGGTACATGGATAGCGGATGCTCTAGGCATATGACCGGAAAGACAACATTCTTCATAAAGCTTGATGAATATGATGGAGGACTTGTCACTTTCGGTGATGATGCAAAAGGAAAAATAGTGGCTGTTGGAAAAGTGGGTAAAAATCTCTCATCTTGTATAAATGATGTCCTTCTTGTACATGGCTTGAAACATAATTTACTTAGTGTTAGTCAATTATGTGATTTGGGTTTTGAAGTTATTTTTAAGAAGTTTGTTTGCTTAGTTGTTTGTGAGAAAATTGGGGATGTTCTTTTTGAAGCTAAAAGATGCAACAATGTGTGTGGATTAACTCTTGAGGATTTAAAGGAACAAAATGTAACATGCTTTACCTCTCTTGAATATGAAAAATGGCTTTGGCATACAAAGTTGGGTCATGCTAGCATGTACCAAATTTCTAAGCTAGTTAAAAAGAATTTGGTTAGAGGAATTCCAAACATCAAGTTTGATAAGAATCTTACTTGTGATGCTTGCCAATTGGGCAAACAAGTAAAATCCTCTTTTAAATAAAAAGATGGAATCTCAACCAAAAGGCCATTGGAGATGTTGCATATTGATCTTTTTGGTCCTACTAGAACTCAAAGTTTAGGAGGTAAACACTATGGTCTTGTGGTGGTAGATGATTACTCTAGATTTGGTTGGGTACTTTTCCTTGCTCATAAGAATGATGCATTTCATGCTTTCTCCACCTTTTGCAAGAAAATTAAAAATGAAAAGGATTTGAAACTTGCCCATTTGAGAAGTGATCACGGAAGAGAATTTAAAAATCAAGACTTTGAAAAATTCTGTGATGACTTAGGGATTTCTCATAATTTTTCATGTCCTAGAACCCCCAACAAAATAGGGTGGTTGAAAGAAGGAATCGAAGCCTTCAAGAAATGACTAGGGCCATGCTATGTGAGAATGAAATTCCTAAATTTTTATGGGTTGAAGCTGTGAACACAGTATGTTATATTTTGAATAGAATAATCATTAGAAAAGGGTTAAAGAAAACTCCTTATGAGCTATGGAAAGGAACCTCTCCAAATGTTAAGTACTTTCATGTTTTTGGATGCAAATGCTTTGTTCTTAATAATAAGGAAAACCTTGCAAAATTTGATCCAAAATCCTATGAAGGAATGTTTGTTGGATATTCCACCACAAGCAAGGCCTATAGAGTTTATCTCAAAGAATATAGAACCATAGAGGAATCCATACATGTTGCTTTTTGTGATTCTAACTTAATTCCCAGTACTGTAAAGGAAAATGATTCAGATTGTGAAGAAGATGGAACAAGTGAAGAAAATCCCAAATTTGTGCAAAATGAAGAATCTGTCAGCCCAGTTTTGTCTCGTCCGATTGGAGGAGACATTTCCATTTTGTCTCCTGAGCAAGCACGAGCAACTGAAATAGTGAGACCACCAGAAGTTCATCAAAGCTCTACACCTGTCCGAAAGCCTAGGGAATGGAAGTCTATGAGGGGTTATCCTCATGACTTCATCATTGGTGATCCCTCTCAAGGAATAACAACAAGATCCTCCACCAAAAGGCAAACCGAACCTAGCAACTTTGCTTTCTTGTCACAAATGGAGCCCAACAATGTCAAACAAGCTCTTGAAGATCCATCATGGGTCAAGGCCATGCAAGAGGAGCTTGCTCAATTTGACAAGAATGAGGTTTGGACATTAGTACCTCATCCGGATGGTAAGAAGGTAACGGGTACTAAGTGGGTATTTAAAAATAAACTTGGTGAGGATGGACAAGTTGTTCGTAACAAGGCTAGATTAGTGGCCCAAGGTTACGATCAAGAAGAGGGAATAGATTTTGATGAGTCTTTTGCTCCGGTAGCTAGAATGGAAGCAATTAGGTTGCTTCTTGCCTATGCTGCCCATAAGGGTTTCAAAATGTTTCAAATGGATGTTAAATGTGCTTTCTTTAATGGCTTTATTGATAGAGAAGTGTATGTGGCTCAACCCCCCGGTTTTGAACATAAAGATTTTCCAAATCATGTTTTTAAACTCTCAAAGGCTCTTTATGGCCTTAGGCAAGCCCCAAGAGCTTGGTATGAAAGGCTTAGTACCTTCCTATTAGAAAATCAATTTCAAAGGGGTACCACGGACACAACTTTATTTATTAAAGCATCTAATGATGATATTCTTCTAGTTCAAGTTTATGTGGATGACATTGTGTTTGGTTCGGCCAATGAGTCCTTGTGTGAAGAGTTTGGAAAACTCATGACTAGTGAGTTTGAGATGAGTTTAATGGGAGAGCTTACTTTCTTTCTTGGCCTCCAAATTAAACAAACTCCTAGTGGTACTTTTATTCACCAAGGAAAGTATGCAAAAGAACTTATCAAAAAGTTTGGCCTAGAAAATTCCAAATCAATGGGTACACCAATGCATCCTAACACAAAACTTGAAAAGGATGATGATGGCCAAGATGTGGATGAAACAAGGTATAGAGGAATGATAGGTTCACTCATGTATCTTACCTCCTCTAGACCGGACATTGTCCAAAGTGTGAGTGTATGTTTAAGGTTTCAATCTCACCCAAAAGAATCCCATCTTACGGCTGTTAAACGCATCATTAGATACATTAAGGAAACTTGTAATTATGGATTATGGTATCCTAAATCTGATGACCTTTGTGCAGTAGGGTTTTGTGATGTAGATTATGCGGGAGATAGAGTGGATAGAAGAAGCACCTCCGGCATGTGTTGCTTCCTTGGAAGCTCACTCAACATGTGGTCAAGCAAGAAACAAGCCACATTTCCTTTATCCACCGCTGAAGCTGAATATATATCCGCATCTGCATGTTGCTCTCAATTAATTTGGTTAAAAACACAATTGGAAGATTACAAATTAAAGATCAATAGCATACCCTTATTTTGTGATAATATGAGTGCTATAAACATTTCAAAAAATCCTGTTCTGCACTCAAGAACCAAGCACATTGAGATAAAATATCATTTCATTAGAGAACATGTGTAAAAGGGAACTATTGATATTCAATTTGTAAAATCTGAAGACCAAATTACTGATATTTTTACAAAACCCCTCTGTGAAGATAGATTCGGTACCTTGAAAAAAAGTTTGGGAATGTTTGATTTGTGTTTCATTGATAATTTGTGAATATTTGATTCTGTTCAGTTTTGTCTCGTATATTTGGACGAGATAAAAATGCAGGGATGATGAAGGAGCTATGATTAAGGGGGAGACTGTGCAGAAATAAATTCCAATGGGCCCCACAAAATCTGTTGACCCCACTATGACTGTTTTGTTAGTTCCTCACCTTTTGAAAATCAAATCTCAAAGTTGTCCTATCATATCTAGTTGAAAGAGGGATAATGTCAAATCAAATCTTCCCTTTTTCAACTAATCCCTTGATTCAAGGAACCACTTTTTCAAATCCTTGGGAAACCATCCTGGTCATTAACCACCTACCTTGTGTATTAACTCCCTCATAGGCTCTTTTCACTCAATATTTATTTCATTCATCCTCTCTCACTCACTTCGGTTCCATTCACTCCTTTCATCTCCTACCCTTCTATTCTCATTATCATGAACAAAAAGGGCACACCCGAGAAGAGCACTCAGAAGTTTAAAGACATTGTCTTGAAAGACACCAAGGAGCCAGCAAATCTTGAGTCACTGGAATTCAAGAACAAATTTCACAAGCCACACTCTCACTATGATCCATCTAGGTTTGACTCATGTGTTTCCCATGCATTCCACAATGAAGTTCTGAAAGAACGCGATCTCTATGCTACTTATCTAGTCAGCCTAGACTCACTCTCCAACAAAGGGATGAATGTCTCCTCTATGTTTGATAATATTCAATGGACTCCTCTGCTTCACATCCTGAAGCCAGTTTACCCAGGTTTAGTTCGTGAGTTCTACGCCAACATAAGACTTATTGATGGCACAATCCACTCATATGTGAAGAAGATTCATATCACTCTTGATACTGGAATCATTGGGATGGCTCTAGGCTACAAAGAAGAAGGACCAAGAGCATACATGTCCAAGAAATGGGATTTAAGGGTTGGGATCACCTACCAGATGGCTTTAAATCACACCTGTGAAGGTCTCTCCAAAATGGATGGTACGGCATCAACCCTCAAAGAACTTGGTCCAGATAAGACAATTCTTCTTTACGATATCATATCTCATGTTCTCATGCCACAAAGTAGAACACGATATCGGGTAACAGTGTCTGACTTTCTTGTCCTTTTCGCTATCGTTACTTCATCTCAAATATCATTTGCATACCTTATGATAAGGCACATGTGGAAATCTGTCAAAAGTTCAAAAAGGCCTAATCTTCCATATGGGATGTTTCTCACCTGCATCTTTGAATATTTTAAAGTTGATCTAACAAATGAAGATGTTGAGAATAAGGTTTCATTCATAAAGGGAGAAGGAGATGGTGACAAGAATGCTGATTCTGAATCAGGAGTACAATCTATCTGATGTCTTATGTGAATTCTGGTGTTATTTGGTTCCTGTTTGAACTTTTAATTGATTGTATAGATACTCTGTGATACTCTATTTTATTTGGTTATATTTACATATTCTGTTTCCTAAGAAAATTCTGTTTGCAGGTGCCCCTTTGATGACAAAAGGGGAAGAAATAGTGCTGAAAATTGAAATTGAGAAAGAAAGTGCTGAAAAGTGAAATTAACAAAACAGGGATAAAATCTTTGTTTGAAAGGATTTATGATCTCCCTCGTTTTAAGTTCCAATTTTTTCTTGTTATGATTATGTGTTTGATGCATCTGATTGATGCTTGTTTTTTTGGATTGATGCTTGCTGTTTTGAGTTGATATTTGATGCTTTAATTTTATCTTGGTAAAATGTGTTTACTAAGTTGATGATAGATTTTACTTACTGTTCATACCCTGGCCCAACAGTAAAGGTCCAGGTCCAAACAAAAGGCCTAATCCCACGGATTGAGCCTCACCCAATACCAACCTTCGTCCTATGAAGTCAGTCCTCATCACAACTTGCTCTAAAGAAGTCGGGCACGGGGGTTAGCTGGCAGATAAACACTCATTCAAATGAGTAACTGCCCCTAGAATCTCTCTAACCACTTCCAAGAGCCATATCCTAACCGCCCTAAGATAATGGGACGGTTAACACCCTAAAAAGGTGGCACTACTCCAACGGTGGTTATTGGTTCACCACTATAAATACACTGACACCCCTCAGGTATCTCTAAGTCCAATACTCTCTAGACCTGCTCACACTCTCGCTAACTTAGGCATCGGAGTGTCTTTGCAAGTACCACCCCTCATTCTTTCACGAGCACAAGTCGGACGGAGGCCCCCGAGTTACAGACCCACTTGAAAGCCTCCTCCTTCATACGTTTGGGCCAATCAATGCCATCCAGCCCATCCATCTCCGGTTACCCACCGTAACATTGGCGCCGTTACCGGGGACCCGAGAGATCAACCAGTGATGGCGGACAGATCCCCCGAAGAGGGTCATGTGGAGTCAGATTCTGAACAAGAGAATCTGGACACAGGTAATAATGATGTAGACTTGACCCTCCACCAGGGAACCAATGATCAACACAGGGAAGGTACCTCCGGAGTAAAAAATCCGAAGGTGAACTCTTCAGAAGGGCGCGAATCAGAGAAAGAGGGACCATCCCATGTAACTGAACTCATGGGATTAGTCCACAGTCGTCTGGAACAACTAGAACAAGAACGGGAGCGAAAAAAGGAGACTGAAAAGAACCTAAAAGAGGAGATGGAACGACGAAAAGAGTTAGAAAGAAAACTCTTGAAGTTAGAATCCTCCTTCAAAAGTCGCAACTCCCGTGACGAGCGAGAAGAACCGCCCCTAGGAGGGGAGGATCCTTTCAGCGAGGACATAATGAGGGCAAAAGTTCCGAGAAACTTCAAAAGCCCCGATATGGACCTCTACGATGGAACCACGGATCCGAAGCATCACTTAAGCAATTTCAAAAGTCGGATGTATCTAGCTGATGCTTCCGACGCTACGCGATGCAAAGCTTTCCCGACCACTCTATCGAAAGCAGCGATGAAGTGGTTCGACAGCCTCCCCCCGAGGTCGGTCACCAGTTTTGAAGACCTCTCAAGGAAGTTTCTGATGAGGTTCTCTATCCAGAAAGACAAAGTGAAACATGCACCGAGCCTCCTGGGAATAAAACAGGAGGTCGGAGAATCCTTACGAGCCTATATGGAAAGGTTCAACAAAGCATGCTTAGAGATTCAAGACCTGCCCACAGAGGCAGTCATAATGGGGTTAGTCAATGGACTTAGAGAAGGTCCCTTCTCACAGTCCATATCTAAAAGACACCCCGTCTCTCTAAGTGATGTACAGGAAAGAGTTGAAAAGTACATCAATATGGAGGAAAACGCTAAGCTGAGAGACCTGAGTTGGCGACCTGGGCACCCTCCCTCAACAAAAGAGAGGGAGAGGGAAACCAAGAAAAAGGAAGAACTCGGTCTCGAGAGGCCAAGAAAATACCACTCTTATACTCCTCTGAAAGTTTCTATAGTGGATGTATACAGAGAGATTTATAATACTGAAAGGCTGCCGCCCCCTAGACCCATTAAAAATAAAAAAGGGGGGAGCCGCAGCGACTACTGTGAGTACCATAAAATATATGGTCACTCCACAAACGACTGCTACGACCTTAAAAATGTGATAGAAAAGCTGGCTAGAGAAGGTCGGCTTGACAGGTATCTCATAGAAAGGTCGGACAGTCATGGAAAGAGAAAGCGAGATGATATGGATAGAAGAGACCCACCACCGCAGACTCCAGAGAGACATATCCATATGATCTCAGGGGGGTTCGCGGGAGGGGGACTCACCAAATCCTCTCGCAAAAGACATCTCAAAAGAGTCTACCAGGTCGGAGAGGAGTCATCCGACCTCCCTACCATTTCATTCACAAAAGAAGATGGGCAAGGAATAATCCCTGGACACGATGATCCATTAGTAATAACTATGATCCTGGCAAATGCCCATCTCCACAGAACCCTAGTAGATCAAGGAAGCTCAGCGGACATCCTTTTTAAGCCCCTTTTTGACAAACTAGGGTTGGATGAGAAAGAATTAAGAGCCTACCCCGACACCTTATACGGATTAGGGGACACGCCAATAAAACCACTGGGATTCTTGCCCCTCCACACCACTTTTGAAAAGGGGGAAAAATCAAAGACTCTGAGTATAGACTTCATAGTCATCGATGTGGGGTCAGCATATAACGCTTTAATCGGCAGAGCTACTCTTAATCGACTCGGAGCAGTGGTATCCACTCCCCACCTTTGCATGAAATTCCCGACTTCAGCGGGGATAGCAACGGTAAGGAGAGATCAGAAGTTGGCAAGGAAATGCTACAATGAAAGCCTAAACCTGAGAGGAAAAGGCAGAGAAGTTCATGACGATTGGATTTTTGACGGTTTAGAATTTCACAAATGAATTCTCGTTGCAAGTATAGTTTCTAAACCAATCACTAATCCTTTCATACAAAAAGTTGTTTGTCACTAAAACAAACCCCTAAATTTATAAACCGAAGTATTGAAACCTCGGGTCGTTCCCCCTAGGAATTGTAGAACCTATGCACAATTACTCAAGAGGGGGGGGGGTGAATTGAGTATTGCAATAACAATGAATCTTTTTACGAAAGTTAAAGACAATATACAAAAGTGTTATTGTACTAGTATTTTTCCAAGAGCTTAACTCAATTGCTAAGCATTTATAAGGAGCTTTTACTTTCCAATAGACACCAACTCAAATAAATTGATCAAGCTTTTCACCAATCGGACTTAAGCCACTCCTTAAGTACTTACGAAGCTACTTTTCGATCACAATTTATTTGCTCAAAGGTAAAAGACAATAATATTGAAGAGATGAGTTTGGAGAAATGCAAACGCTATTTAGAGTGGTTCGGCACAATCCTTGTCATACGTCCACTTTCTTTCTCAATCGCAATTGAGAAGTTCCACTATAGCCAAGCTTCAAGGTGCTCGCGCAAAACCTTTTACAATCCGAGTCCTTAGTTTCTAACACCTCACGGTATATGATCACCACTCGTATACTAACCCACTCCACTTAGAGATACCTTCTCTAAGATTTGCCTTGAGTACTTAGTATACTTCTTTGGTATCCTCACCGACTATAGTGTTTATAACTCTTGACTCAACCTTGGAGATCACACTCCAATTTACAAGGTGTACAAGAAAACAATTCTCAAAGAATTGTTGAGATGAAATGAGTACTCTCTAGAAGAGTGTATGATTACAAGTTTAGCACTATTGAACCAATTGATATTGCTCTCTCAAATTGTGTATTATATCACTTTAAAAAATGTGTAGAATGAAAGAATATGAACAAGATAGTTTCCAAATACTCAAAAAATGTGAAATAAGGCTTCAATCCATCCATTTATAGATTCCCCAAACCTTAGAAACGTTGGGGAATTAATGGGATGGAGCCTTTATGTCAAAACTAGCCGTTTTTATGTTTTTGAATTATTTGCATCGATGCATAACACTTTGCATCGATGCAAATGTGTCTTTGACGCTGAAATTTGAATTTTCAGCTAGGTTGCATCGATGCAACAAGTCGTTGCATGCTTTGCATCGATGCAAGATGAGTGTGCATCGATGCAAACCTTAAAGAATGGCTTAAAATCACTTCAAAATGCTTAGGATTGATCTCAAACTTGTTGGAGTCAATTCCTATGCTTTTGTACCTTTGAAAACAAGTTTTTAAACCATTTGGCTAGCATCGAATTGCAAGATGTGCATCAAAACATTTTGTGAATGTGTGTTGAGAGATTTAGCAATTGGTTCTTAACAAGAAGTTACCTAAGTCCTAAGACACTATACTTGTCTTCAAATGTTGTGGACTTGAGTTTCTTGTTGTTGTTGTGTTGCTTTCAACTCTTCATTCCTCAACGTTGAATGTTGGTTGATCTTTCAATCATGCTTGTTCATTCAAGTTCTTTGTTGGTTTGTCTTTCATGTCGTTTGTTGGTTTGTCATTCATCAAAACCTATGAATACAAATTTCACATACAAGCAACATGATTTACAATTTCCCCCTTTTGATAATGACAAACCAATTTTGAGGATATGTATTTATAAATGATCTTGAAAGCAACAATAATGCACTTTGTTTTATAGAAAGCTTTGGAGAAGACTTCACAGAAAAAATTTTGCAGGAGTTCCCCCTAAATATGTGCATTTGTTCTTTTAAAGGGCGTTTATCAAAGCAAACGATTTAGATATCAAATTTTTTGCTTAGCGGAAGTCTTTTTGAAATCATTGTTTCGCAAACTTATTTCTTCTTTTCAAATCCTCAAAAAAAATTCAAAACTTCAAACTTTTCTTCCTTTTTCAAAAGTATATTCTCAAACTTTTCTTCCTTTTTCAAAAGTTCAAAACTTCAAATATCCTCAAACTTTTCTTCCCCCTTTTGACATTATCAAAAAAAAAAAGGGAGTTTGAAATGTGTCATAGAAGCATGCATAAAACAATGAAATTTTTTTTTTTAAATCAATTTCTTTATTAATCTCAAGGATGAGATATTCCCCCTTTCAAAAGGAATTTGATTTCCTCTTTTTATATATAATAAGCATGCATAATTCCCCCTAAAATATATCAAGGCATGCACATTAACTTAAAATAGGGGTACCAAGCCTATTTTGAGTTATTCACCAAATAAGCATACAAGCATTAATCATTAAACAAAATTATGAAGGAAATATCAAAGTATTTAAACCATAATAGAAATCCTTAACTTACTAGGAGTTAGTTTAACAATTCATATAATCAAATAAGCATAAAGCAATAAAAAGTGACTTGATGAAGAGGAGACAATCAATCTTGGTCTTCATCATCATCAGTATCCTCTTCATATGGTAGGTGGATGCCGAAATGCTCATATAAGTCATCAATACGACGATCCAAGCGACCCGTGCGATGATCTACACGAGACACACGACGATTAAGTGCTTCAAGTTGCCTACCATGCTCTACTTCAATCCTTTGGATGTTTTGGTTGATGGATTGTAATTCTCTCATTACATCAACCAAGGAGGGTGGTTCTTGAGCTTGAGGTGCTTATGGAGGAGCTTGCTCTTGAGGATCTTGTTCATCAACATTTCTTCTTCCCATTTTGTTGAGAAGATGAGTGTTGATACAAGATTGAGGTGGTACTTCCTTGGCAATCTCATTTGATACATCAATACCAACATAATCAAAGACTTTAGACCATAGGCAAAGGAATCCTAATCCACCATTCCTATCCTTCATCTTGAGCCTAATCATATGTTGTACTATAAAGTATGGCCAATTAATCTTAATCCCATTTATCATAGCCCACATGACAATCAAATCTTCATAATTTACATTCGCATGCCCGGATATTCTAGGTTGCAATACATAGGTGACTAGATATAACAAAGTTCTATGTTCCGCACTCATTGAATTGCAACTAATTTTGGAATGAGCTCCTTGTACAAGGTTGAACAAATGCATGGCATTTTCCTTTGAATAACCCCATTCATCAATTGGGGTTTTACCACCTTGAAACAAGTCACCTTGATTTGGCAACTCCCAAATGGTGGCTAACTCATCACCATCTAGCCTATAATCCTTTCTTCCTATCTTGAAGAATAATGTGAAATTTGATTCATCTTCCTCATCAATCTCAATCATGAGTGTACTATAGGCTATGGCAACTAAATCCGGATAATATTTACTCTTAATTTGAACAAAATCCATGAGGCCTTGTTGAACTAGAATAGCCTTAAGAGTATCAAACTTATGAATGACAAGAAGGGTCGGATCCAAATACCTCGGAGGAATTTCCTTTCTTCCGGCGAGCCTTGCCTCATAGAATTGAAGATCTTCATTAGAAGCAAAGTACCTTGCCAATTTGGAGGTGGAACCACACTTGAGGAGCCTTTTGACTTCTTCATGGTTCTCTTGATTCTAGGCATTGTGGATGATTTTGTTTTATGGGTTTTGTAGAGGAGAATGTGGGGACTTCAAATATGTAGTTTGTTTGTAGTGGGTATCAAAGTTTTGTGAGTTGTATGAAGCTATATGTGAGCTTGTTTTGGAGGTTATGGAGGTTTGAATTTGGGGATATGAGTTGTGAGGTTGAAGATGATGAAAAAGTGGGGTTTTGTTGCTCAAAAATGCCAAATTCACGTGTTTTTGTGCAATTTGGTCGAGTTTGCATCGATGCAATAGGCTTTGCATCGATGCACATAGCACGTCGTGTGCTTTGCATCGATGCAGAGCTTGGTTGCATCGATGCAACATACATCATTTCGCCCAAAATCACCAAATTTTCATCCTTTGGTGGTTCTTTCTTCAATCCTTTGAGTTTCATCATGTATATACTCACTTAAACCATGATAAACTTCAATTTGTTGATCCTCCATTGTTTATAATCTTCAAATTCTTCAATCTACCTCAAGATTAATCACTCATTCATCAACTTATAAACCTACAAAACAATGGCTAATTGGATATCTCCAATGCTTAAGTTAGTAAGAGATACAAAAAAAAAGCAATATGAATACAATGAATTCAAACAAATTATATTAGATTAGAATCCAAGATACCAAGTTCATTTCGGATGTTAAAAAAACTTTCTTTACATAAAGGTTTAGTGAAGATGTCCGCTAGTTGTTTACTAGTGTCGACAAATTCAATAACCACATCACCCTTTTCAACATGGTCTCTTATGAAGTGATGTCTAATCTCAATATGCTTGGTTCTTGAATGTTGAACCGGATTCTTGGTTAAATTTATTGCACTAGTATTATCACATTTGATAGGAATGTGATCAAGCATGAGTCCATAGTCCATAAGTTGTTGTTTCATCCATAAAATTTGGGCGCAACAACTACCGGCGGCTACATACTCGGCTTCGGCGGTAGACAAGGCTACACTTACTTGTTTCTTACTATGCCATGAAACAAGAGAGTTTCCTAGCAAGTGACAAGTGCCGCTAGTGCTTTTCCTATCTAATTTGCAACCGGCAAAATCGGAATCGGAATAACCAATCAAATCACAAGTGGATCCTTTCGGATACCACAATCCAACATTTAATGTTCCTATGAGATACTTCATAATCCTTTTTACCGCACTTAAGTGAGATTCCTTAGGATTAGCTTGGTATCTCGCACACATGCATACACTAAACATGATATCTGGCCTACTTGCCGTTAGATAAAGTAATGATCCTATCATGCCTCTATACTTCTTTACATCTATGCTTTTACCTTGTTCATCTTTGTCAAGGTAGCAAGTAGTGCTCATTGGTGTGTCCATTGCCTTAGCATTGTCCATTCCAAATCTTTTGAGCAGTTCCTTGCAATATTTGGTTTGGCTAACGAAAGTTCCTTCTTTTCCTTGTTTGATTTGCAGACCAAGGAAGAAGTTTAGTTCCCCCATCATGGACATTTCAAATTCACTTTGCATGAGGTTTGAGAAAAACTTGCAAAGTGATTCGTTAGTTGAACCAAATATTATGTCATCGACATAACTTGTACCAAAAGGATATTTTTGTTTTCAATCAAGATAAATAAAGTTGTATCAACCTTCCCTCTTCTAAAACCCTTTTCTATTAAAAACTTGCTCAAACGTTCATACCAAGCTCTTGGAGCTTGTTTAAGACCATAAAGAGCTTTCTTGAGTTTGAAAACATGATTAGGATTTTCATAATCCTCAAAACCGGGAGGTTGTTCAACATATACTTCTTCTTTAATGAAACCATTAAGAAAGGCACTCTTAACATCCATTTGATAAAGTTTGAAGTTATAAGAGGATGCAAAAGCAAGTAGCATCCTAATTGCTTCTAATCTAGCTACGGGAGCATAAGTTTCGTCATAATCAATGCCTTCCTCTTGATTATAACCTTTAGCTACTAATCTAGCTTTGTTTCTAACAATTGTACCATTTTCATCGAGTTTATTTCTAAAAACCCATTTTGTTCCTACAATTGTTTGATTACTTGGTTTAGGCACCAATTCCCAAACGTCATTTCGTTTGAATTGGTTAAGCTCCTCTTGCATTGCCATAGCCCAATGTTCATCATCAATTGCGGACTTAATGGTAGATGGTTCAATTTGAGAAACAAAAGCACTATATGCAAATAAATTTCTAAAAGTGGATCGAGTTGTTACCCCTTTCGAAACATCACCAATGACGTTGTCTAGAGGATGATCCTTTGAAGTATGCCAATCCTTTGGAAGTGCATTTATTTGTTCTTGTGATGGTTCAATTTCTTCAACTTGAACGCTATCCTTTGTTGAGCTTGTAGAGGCTTCATTTAAATCTTTTTCTTTGTCTTCACCATTCAAATTTAGTGAATCAAAGTTTTCTACATTTTCATCAAAATCTTTTCTAGCACAACAACGGTTAGTTTCATCAAAGCGACATGAATACTTTCTTCCATAGTCATGATGCATTTATTATATACTCTAAAAGCTTTGCTAGTTAAAGAGTAGCCTAAGAAGATTCCTTCATCAGCCTTAGCATCAAATTTGCCTAAGTTATCTTTTCCATTGTTTAGAATAAAGCATTTACAACCAAAGACGTGAAGGTGGGAAATATTTGGCTTTCTTCCTTTGTACAATTCGTACGGTGTTTTCTTAAGAATAGGTCGAATGATAATCCTATTCATAACATAACACGCGGTACTAACCGCATCCGCCCAAAAGTACTTAGGAATATTAGCCTCATTGAGCATAGTTCTCGCCATTTCTTCTAAATGACGATTTTCCTTTCAACCACACCATTTTGTTGTGGTGTTCTAGGAGAGGAAAAATTATGCTCAATGCCATTTTCTTCACAAAAAGTTTCAAAAAGATTGTTTTCAAATTCTCCACCATGATCACTTCTAATAGATGATATGCAAATTCTTTTCATTTTGAATAACTTTGGCTAATCTTTTGAATGCTCGAAATGCATCACTCTTGTTTGCTAGGAACAAGGTCCATGTAAATCGAGAGTAATCATCAACAATAACTAAAGCATAGTAATTGCCACCAAAGCTCATAGTCCTAGAAGGACCAAATAAATCCATGTGCAAAAGTTGTAATGGCCTTGTTGTTGAAACAATGTTTTTGGATTTAAAAGAGGCCTTTACTTGTTTTCCCTTTTGACATGCGTCGCAAAGGACGTCTTTTTCAAAACGTAGTTTTGGTAAGCCAATTACTAACTCTTTAGAGACCAACTTGTTAAGATGGTCCATGTTAGCATGAGCTACTCTACGATGCCATAACCAAGTTTCATCATTTTTACTAACAAGGCATTTCACATCATTTGAGGAAACTTCATTTAGATTAATCATGTATACATTGTCAACACGGTGCCCAATTAGCACAATTTCATTAGTGTCTTGCCTTTTTATCAAACAACATTTGAATCAAAGGTGACTAAGTTTCCTTTGTCACAAAGTTGGCTAACACTAATGAGATTATGTTTGAGACCTTTGACAAGTATAACATTATCTATGGAGGTAGAAGGATTTTTACCAACTTTTCCAACGCCGATTACTTTGCCGGTGTTGTTGTCTCCATAGATCACGTTTCCTCCGTTTGTAGGCTCTATTGCGGTGAACTTTGATTCATCGCCGGTCATGTGTTTGGAGCATCCACTATCAACATACCAATTTGTATCCTTAGCTCCAACACGTACCTACAAAATAATTAAAATTGGGATTTAGGTACCCAAGTGAATTTGGGTCCTTGATGGTTAGTATGAGCATAATGCCCATAAGGTGCCCATCTCGTATCTTGACTACGAAAGTTTATATGTTTAATTCTAGTAAAGCATACGGGTGCTATATGACCTACTTTATTACAATAATGACATATGACATTTGGATTATGCATCCTATGCATGTTTCTAAATGGTTGCCTAGGTTGTTTCCTAAATGCAACATCTTTTGATCTATATGCATTGTGATTATAATTTCTAAATGAAGCATGTTGAGGAGGATGTTTAAAGGCTTCATTCCTTTTAGGCATGCTTACCTTTTGGGCTTGCGGTTGCCTAATAGGAGTTTTAGCATTTTAAATTTTCCTTTTTCAAAACCCAAACCTTCCTTATTATGAACATGCTTTTGGTTTTTCAACATTTTATCTAAGTTCTTTGAAGATTCATTGAACTTAGCTAAAGTGTTCTTAAGATTTGTAATTTCATTTTCATGCATTTTACAAGATTTGTATGGATCACTACTTGTGCTACACTTATCTTTTCCAAGATTGATATTCTCGTTTTTCAACATCTCATTTTGTTTTAAAAGTTCCATATTCTTTTTCTTTAGGAGAGAATAATCTTGGGTAAGTTTTGTGTACACCTCAAGTAAGGCATCATATTCATCTTGTAAATTAAAAGAAGTGGAGTTGTCATCACTAACCTTTTCTTCGCTTGCCATTAAGCAAAGATTTGCAACCTCGTCGTCATCGGAGTCGGATTCATCCTCGTTCTCCCATGATATGTATGCTTTCTCCTTCTTCTTAAATTTCTTGTTTTTGTCCTCATTTTGAAGTTTTGGACAATTGGGTTTGATGTGTCCAACTTCTCCACACTCGTAGCATTTTGGTACCTTTGTTTTGCTCTTGAAGTTTTTCTTCATTGCAAACTTATTGAATCTTTTTAATAAGAGTGCAAATTCTTCATCTCCTTCTTCTTCATTATCGTCACTCTCTTCTTGCAGTGAAGTTGTTTTAAGGGCGAGACTTTTCTTCTTGCTTTCTTCACCTTTTTGTCTATTTAGCATAGTCATTTCATAGGTGAGTAGATTACCTCGTAGTTGATCAAATGTAAGTTGATCATAGAGCCTTCCTTCCACAATGGCGTTCACTTTGGAGTTCCATTTTTGGTGTAAGGCTTGTAAGCACCTTGGTCACAATTTGTTTATCATTGTATTTTGTGCCAAGCATGCTTAGATTGTTGAAGATCTTGGAGAGTCTTTCAAGAGCTTCTTCAATGCTCTCTTCATCTTTCATTTTAAAATTTTCCCATTCATGAACCAACATAAATACCTTTGATTCTTTAACGTGGTCGGTTCCTTCGTAAGTGATTTGGAGTTTATCCCAAATCTCTTTAGCGGTTTCACATGTAGAGATCTTCATATAATCATGCTCGTTAAGTGCACAATGAATGAAGTTGATGGCTTTATCATTCATTGCCACTTTCTTCCAATCATCGTCACTATATTCATCTTCTCCTTTCGGTACTTGCTTTGAGACGGAGACTTCTCCTTCTTTAGCGCTTGTTGTCTTTGTTGGAATGTGATTTCCATTTTCAATCACTTTCCAAATTCTCACATCTTGAGAACGGATCCAAATTCTCATCTTATTTTTCCAATAAGAGTAATTTGTTCCGCTGAAAAGAGGAGGTCTAGCGGTTGAGTTACCTTCGCTAGTGTTGTTGTTGTTAAAGCCTGTGCTTGCCATGATCTTTTCCCTTAAACGGTTAAGTCTTTCAAAGGGTTAAGCTCTGATACCACTTGTAGAACCTATGCACAATTACTCAAGAGGGGGGGGGGTGAATTGAGTATTGCAATAAAAATGAATCTTTTTACGAAAGTTAAAGACAATATACAAAAGTGTTATTGTACTAGTATTTTTCCAAGAGCTTAACTCAATTGCTAAGCATTTATAAGGAGCTTTTACTTTCCAATAGACACCAACTCAAATAAATTGATCAAGCTTTTCACCAATCGGACTTAAGCCACTCCTTAAGTACTTATGAAGCTACTTTTCGATCACAATTTATTTGTTCAAAGGTAAAAGACAATAATATTGAAGAAATGAGTTTGGAGAAATGCAAACGCTATTTAGAGTGGTTCGGCACAATCCTTGTCCTACGTCCACTTTCTTTCTCAATCGCAATTGAGAAGTTCCACTATAGCCAAGCTTCAAGGTGCTCGCGCAAAACCTTTTACAATCCGAGTCCTTAGTTTCTAACACCTCACGGTATATGATCACCACTCGTATACTAACCCACTCCACTTAGAGATACCTTCTCTAAGATTTGCCTTGAGTACTTAGTATACCTCTTTGGTATCCTCACCGACTATAGTGTTTATAACTCTTGACTCAACCTTGGAGATCACACTCCAATTTACAAGGTGTACAAGAAAACAATTCTCAAAGAATTGTTGAGATGAAATGAGTACTCTCTAGAAGAGTGTATGATTACAAGTTTAGCACTATTGAACCAATTGATATTGCTCTCTCAAATTGTGTATTATATCACTTTAAAAAATGTGTAGATTGAAAGAATATGAACAAGATAGTTTCCAAATACTCAAAAAATGTGAAATAAGGCTTCAATCCATCCATTTATAGATTCCCCAAACCTTAGAAACGTTGGGGAATTAATGGGATGGAGCCTTTATGTCAAAACTAGCCGTTTTTATGTTTTTGAATTATTTGCATCGATGCATAACACTTTGCATCGATGCAAATGTGTCTTTGACGCTGAAATTTGAATTTTCAGCTAGGTTGCATCGATGCAACAAGTCGTTGCATTCTTTGCATCGATGCAAGATGAGTGTGCATCGATGCAAACCTTAAAGAATGGCTTAAAATCACTTCAAAATGCTTAGGATTGATCTCAAACTTGTTGGAGTCAATTCCTATGCTTTTGTACCTTTGAAAACAAGTTTTTAAACCATTTGGCTAGCATCGAATTGCAAGATGTACATCAAAACATTTTGTGAGTGTGTGTTGAGAGATTTAGCAATTGGTTCTTAACAAGAAGTTACCTAAGTCCTAAGACACTATACTTGTCTTCAAATGTTGTGGACTTGAGTTTCTTGTTGTTGTTGTGTTGCTTTCAACTCTTCATTCCTCAACGTTGAATGTTGGTTGATCTTTTAATCATGCTTGTTCATTCAAGTTGTTTGTTGGTTTGTCTTTCATGTCGTTTGTTGGTTTGTCATTCATCAAAACCTATGAATACAAATTTCACATACAAGCAACATGATTTACAATTTCCCCCTTTTTGATAATGACAAACCAATTTTGAGGATATGTATTTATAAATGATCTTGAAAGCAACAATAATGCACTTTGTTTTATAGAAAGCTTTGGAGAAGACTTCACAGAAAAAATTTTGCAGGAGTTCCCCCTAAATATGTGCATTTGTTCTTTTAAAGGGCGTTTATCAAAGCAAACGATTTAGATATCAAAGTTTTTGCTTAGCGGAAGTCTTTTTGAAATCATTGTTTCGCAAACTTATTTCTTCTTTTCAAATCCTCAAAAAAAATTCAAAACTTCAAACTTTTCTTCCTTTTTCAAAAGTATATTCTCAAACTTTTCTTCCTTTTTCAAAAGTTCAAAACTTCAAATATCCTCAAACTTTTCTTCCCCCTTTTGACATTATCAAAAAAAAAGGGAGTTTGAAATGTGTCATAGAAGCATGCATAAAACAATGAATTTTTTTTTTTAAATCAATTTCTCTATTAATCTCAAGGATGAGATATTCCCCCTTTCAAAAGGAATTTGATTTCCTCTTTTTATATATAATAAGCATGCATAATTCCCCCTAAAATATATCAAGGCATGCACATTAACTTAAAATAGGGGTACCAAGCCTATTTTGAGTTATTCACCAAATAAGCATACAAGCATTAATCATTAAACAAAATTATGAAGGAAATATCAAAGTATTTAAACCATAATAGAAATCCTTAACTTACTAGGAGTTAGTTTAACAATTCATATAATCAAATAAGCATAAAGCAATAAAAAGTGACTTGATGAAGAGGAGACAATCAATCTTGGTCTTCATCATCATCAGTATCCTCTTCATATGGTAGGTGGATGCCGAAATGCTCATATAAGTCATCAATACGACGATCCAAGCGACCCGTGCGATGATCTACACGAGACACACGACGATTAAGTGCTTCAAGTTGCCTACCATGCTCTACTTCAATCCTTTGGATGTTTTGGTTGATGGATTGTAATTCTCTCATTACATCAACCAAGGAGGGTGGTTCTTGAGCTTGAGGTGCTTATGGAGGAGCTTGCTCTTGAGGATCTTGTTCATCAACATTTCTTCTTCCCATTTTGTTGAGAAGATGAGTGTTGATACAAGATTGAGGTGGTACTTCCTTGGCAATCTCATTTGATACATCAATACCAACATAATCAAAGACTTTAGACCATAGGCAAAGGAATCCTAATCCACCATTCCTATCCTTCATCTTGAGCCTAATCATATGTTGTACTATAAAGTATGGCCAATTAATCTTAATCCCATTTATCATAGCCCACATGACAATCAAATCTTCATCATTTACATTCGCATGCCCGGATATTCTAGGTTGCAATACATAGGTGACTAGATATAACAAAGTTCTATGTGTAACACCCTACCATACAAAGTCTTATGCTTACGTCATAATTCAAAGATGGCAAGGTATTACGACCTCTAAAATAAAAATTTAGTAAATATATTAGTATGAATGATTGATTATAACTAGGAGCCTTTGTAGAAAAATGGGTAAACAAAAATCGTCGCAACTCAAAAGCGCAACACTCCGATCGATAACGTAACGAACAAGGATAAACCAACGCGAGATTGTATATATACAAAAGAGTGTCAAAAACAGGAATATCAAGACTCAAGATCCGGCTGCGAAGATAACCGGTCCGAGCATAGTTATATATACATATGATAAAATAAGGAAAACCCCAAGGAAACCCAAAGGGACACAAAGACATAAAACCTATTCTCCAAAATTCTCCCGTAAAAGGAGTCATCACAGTTTGTATTATTTAATGGAGATAAAAGTATCTAAACAAAACATATAAACCAAAAATAGCCCCGAGAACAAAGGATCTTCGCAAGTATAGAAGTCTCCAGCATGCCTCAGCGGGAAACCTCACGTCCTGCATCTGAAAACCACAAAATCCGCATGGGTGAGAACCAAAGGTCCCCAGCATGGTAACAGCTTCCACATATATAATACATAATAATGGAGGAAAGCCGAAGGCAATCCTAGAACTTCCTCCAATTAATATCAAAGCTTATAAACAAGCTAAACCAAAAAGGGCATCTGACTAAAGATTCTTCAGTCTAACTAGTACTTCCCTTTCCAATTCCTTCAAAACTCCCAACCACCAGCAGGAGTATATTATAGCAAACACAGATATATCAAACAAAGAATATACAAATAGTAGCAGTTAAGACATTTAGACAATTAGCAAGTAATATGCAGTCAAATAGGCAATCTCAAACAATTCACATAGTATGCATATGATGAATGCCTGTCCCTAGTGGCCGATGATATCATCTTGTCGGTTATAGAGCCAACCCGACAAGTCCTGGTCGCTAACCATTGGACTGTCCCTCTGTCGTGCATCCCCAAACTCGAGTTATACTCATTATAAACTTGATCATAAACATGATCCATATCCTTCACCCTCACTGGTGAATATTTACGGGGGTTCGAGCTCATCCGGGCCTTTCACAGTGCCCGGCCACACTTACGACATAGGGTCAAAAGAGCTTCGAGTCTCAACCTGGAGCACGTGGTGGCTAGCCACTGCTACTACCCAGGGAAACTCGTACCTCCGATAGTGGAAGTGCAAATCACAATTATCACTAATTCAGCATAAACATGCATGAATTCTCATCCATGGATCAACATCCATATCAGCCATCCGGCTCACGGTTAAATCCATAACCAGCCAATATTCATAGCATACACAGCTATTCCGGCTCATGGTTAAATCCATAACCAGCCATTTCATAAGCAATTACAGCCTTTCGGCCCATGGCATAACAAACACTTCCACCACCATCCTCCGCATCTCACATAATCATCTTGATCCTCATTGATCATACATTTTCCCCTTGCTTCACTCGCAAGTTGTCACATTCACTAGCCCCTTTCTAATAGCTAGGCATATTATGATGATTTAAGACATGAGTGGTGAGATCGGAGGCTTAGAAGTATGAGATTTGGCTTTTAAAACTCAAAAATCAACTTTGGGATGAAAGCAGGGCCACGCGTACGCGCACTCCACGCGCACGCGTGGATTCCAAACTTGCCCATCGACGCGCACGCGTCAACCACGCATACGCGCGGGTGTTCTCGTGCCCCAGGCACAACACCGGCACAGTTCTGGCATAACTCTCGGGAAAAAGACTGGGCATTGGGTGCAGCACAATCGGCGCGCCCGCGCACATCACGCGTACGCGTGGATGGCACTTGTCGGAAGATCGGCGCATACGCGCCAGGTGCGCCCACGCGCAAGGGGTCATTCTGCTAAAAATTTTCTAAGTTAAAAGCTGCATAATTTCACAGATTTAAACCCCAATCTTCCAACGGACATAACTTCCTCATTTTAAATCATTTTTCGTCCGTTCTTCGAACGGCACGGACATCCCGGATCCAATTTCATTTCTAAAAAGATTTGGTACAAAACAGAGATCCGTAGTCCAAGTTATGTCCTGCCAAAGTATGCCCAAAAACCATGTTTTTCATAAAAACCACAAAGTGCCATTTTCAAAACAAGCCATTTCCATTTCTTTCCAAAATCAATCAAAACATTCCAATTTCATCCCTTTTCTTTGAAATCAATTCAAAATGTATCAAATTCAACATCAAGCCTCCTCAACTCACACATTGACACATAACCGCAATATACCAAATCACTAACTCATCGTTTTAGCCCACTTCACCCAAGTGGCTCAAACTCAAACATATTGACATATCATATACTACTCCTCATGCCAATTCTCAACAACATCAATTCCAATAAATCACCATTGTACATAATCAATATCACATTCACCATCAACATGGTTCAATCCACAATTCAACCATAACCAATCATCAAGCATATATCACAACATGCATTTTTCTCATACATCGTACTATCAAGGCATCAATACTCATCATCACATATATGACCACATCATATATCTCAATCATTCAACAACATCAACCATTCAATGCCTATCTTAGGGCCTCTAGCCTAAGTATTTCCTACCACATTACATATTAGATACGGGAAACTGAAACCATACCTTAGCCGATTTTCCCAAGCTCCACCGGAGCACTTCTAAACCACTTATCCTCAAGCTCACAAGGCCTCAACACCTCCAAGAGCAGATTTTTCACCACCAAGCCCTTTCCAAGCTTGTTCAAAATCACCAATCAAGCTCCAATATCCACACACACACAACCTAAGCCACAACCATCACACCCATACACAACACCTCAAAACCCAAACATCATAAAACAACAAAATTACACTAGGGTTAAGAACCTTACCTCACCCAAGGCCCAAGGAGACAAGATTAACCTTCTCCTTCAAGAGAGTTGGGTCCTATAACATCAAAGAACCCAAAATCTCAACATTTAACCCATGAAACTCGAAAATAGGGGCTGAGATTTCGAACAGCAAGGTGTGGCTTACCTCAAGATTGATTATATGGGTTTTGTAGAGCTCTCCGCGGTGAACGCGTGGCCGCAAACGGGGCAGCAATCGGAGCTCTAGATCAAAAGTTATGGTGATTTGAAGATCAAGTGAGAGAGAGAAGTTGAGAGAATGTTCTTCCCTTCCTCTCCACCGTTTCAGCTTGTGTGTGTAACAAATGAGGAGAGAGAGTGCTGAAAACTAGGGTTTTGGTTAAGTTATGTTGGGCCAAGGGCCCACTTTGGGTCCAATTGACCCGGTTTGGCCCGTTCGGTCCAATCTTGGTCCGAATTCTATAAAATTGGTACCAAAATTCTCGTCTCAGTCTCCTCTATCACATTTAGCCATAAAAATCACATTTTAGGCTTTCTAGAATAAATTCTCATTTATGGGTTAATTAGTCGTTAATTAACCGGGTTTTACATCCTACCCACCTAATTGGGAATTTTGCCCACAAAATTCAAATGCAATTACCTGAGAATAAATGCGGGTAATCCGTTCGCATCTCTGCCTCAAGTTCCCAAGTGTGTTCCTCAACACCGCCTCGACTCCATGCCACTTTGACTAATGAAACATCTTTTCCACGCAACCGTTTGATACTAGTATCATCAATTCTGACCGGAGCCACTGGAAGCGTCAAATCTTCCCTCAACTGAACCGATTCAGGTTCCAACACATGACTAGCATCAGGAGTGTACTTCCGAAGCTGCGACACGTGAAACACGTCGTGCAGGTTCGAAAGATGAGGTGGTAGAGCCATCCGATACGCCACCGGTCCAATCCTCTCCAGGATTTGAAATGGACCAATGTATCGAGGATTCAACTTCTTTGCCTTAATTGCCCTACCTACTCCCGTAGTCGGAGTAACCTTAAGGAAAACATGGTCTCCTTCCTCAAATTGTAGGGGCTTTCGCCTTTGATCGGCGTAACTCTTTTGACGACTCTGCGCCGTAAGCATCCTATCACGGATTTTCTTGACTTGTTCAGTAGTCTCAGCTATCATTTCTGGCCCCAACAAGCTTTTCTCTCCAGCTTCATACCAACATAGCGGGGATTGACATTTTCTCCCATACAAGGCCTCATACGGAGCCATCCCAATGCTCGCATGATAACTATTATTGTATGCAAACTCCACTAATGGCATATACCGATCCCAACTCGCCGGTTGGTCCAAAACACAAGCTCTCAACATATCCTCTAGTGTTTGGATCGTCCTCTCAGATTGACCATCTGTTTGAGGATGGTAAGCCGTGCTCAAGCTTAATCGGGTTCCAAAAGCTTTCTGAAATGCACCCCAAAACCTTGAAGTGAAACGAGGATCTCTATCAGAGATTATAGTAGCAGGTACACCATGAAGTCTCACAATCTCCTTTATGTATAACCGTGCTAGCTCTTCAAGGGTGTAAGTCATCCGAATGGGTAAAAAGTGAGCTGACTTCGTCAATCGGTCCACAATCACCCAAATAGCATCAAAACCAGCCCTAGTCCTTGGCAATCCTGACACAAAGTCCATTGCAATACTTTCCCACTTCCATTGTGGAATCTCTAAAGGTTGCAACATACCGGCGGGCTTTTGATGTTCAATCTTTACCTTTTGACAAGTTAAGCACTTTGAAACATATTCCACCACATCATTCTTCATACCCGGCCACCAAAACATCGCCTTTAAATCATGGTACATCTTAGTACTTCCCGGGTGAATGGAGAATCCGCTTTTGTGTGCCTCCTTTAAAATATCTTGCCTCAAAGTGTCAACATCCGGCACAATGATTCTACCCTTGAACCTCCATAACCCATCTTTCTCTTCCGACACTCTCCACCGTTTTCCTTGCTCAATAGCCGGTAACACCTTCCATAACGCTTCATCATTTTGATGAGCCTTTAGGAGTTCGGTCTTAAAATCACTTGAGATCTCTAATCGGCTCAAACACAAAGTTCCAGATACTTCTCGAGCACCGATTTTCAGACTCTCGAATCCCTTGAGCAACTTCTCCTCTTGAAGCATCATCCAAGCCGCATATAACGACTTCCGACTTAACGCATCCGCCACTACGTTCGCCTTTCCCGGATGGTAATGCAACTCAAAGTCATAGTCTTTCAACAATTCCATCCACCTCCTCTGCCTCATATTGAGCTCTTTCTGATCAAAGAGGTACTTCAAGCTCTTATGATCAGAGAAAACTTGGAACTTAACCCCATAGAGATAATGTCTCCACACCTTCAAGGCAAACACAACCGCAGCGAGTTCCAAATCGTGCGTAGGGTAACTAACCTCATGAGGTCTCAACTGTCGTGAGGCATACGCCACCACATTACGATGCTGCATCAGCACGCACCCTAAACCCTTCAATGAGGCATCACAATACACCTCAAAAGGCTCATTCGACTCGGGTAACACTAACACAGGTGCAGTGGTCAACTTTTTCTTCAATGTCTGAAAGTTCTCCTCGCACTCAGGAGTCCAAACAAACGGAGTGTCTTTGCGGGTTAACTTTGTCAATGGCAAAGCTATCTGTGAAAAGCCCTTGATAAACCTTCGGTAATAGCCAGCTAGACCCAGAAAACTCCTTATCTCTGTTATGGTGGTTGGTTGTTTCCAGTCCATCACCGCCTCCACCTTAGTTGGATCTACTGCTATTCCCTTCTTACTCACCACATGGCCCAAAAACTTCACCTCACTCTTCCAAAACTCACACTTAGACAGTTTTGCATAAAGTTTCTTCTCCTTTAGAATCTGCAATACGGTCCTCAAGTGTTCCGCATGCTCTTCTTCAGTCTTGGAATAAATTAGTATGTCATCAATGAAGACAACAACGAACTTATCCAGAAACGGACGGAAGACTCTATTCATGTAATCCATGAATACCGCAGGAGCGTTCGTCAACCCAAAAGACATCACAGTGTACTCGTAATGACCATAACGAGTCCTGAAAGCGGTCTTAGGGATATCCTCACCCCTCACCCTTATCTGGTGATAACCGGATCGCAAATCAATCTTAGAGAAAACTCCGGCTCCCTGTAACTGATCCATGAGATCATCAATTCTCGGCAATGGGTACTTATTCTTTATTGTAACCTTATTCAACTGCCTGTAATCCACACAGAGCCGCATACTCCCATCTTTCTTCTTCACCAGTAACACTGGAGCACCCCACGGAGAAACACTTGGTTGTATAAAATTCTTTCCCAACAAATCCTCCAACTGAGACTTTAGCTCGTTCATCTCTAACGGTGACATCCTGTAAGGAGCACTTGAGATTGGTCCCGCTCCGGGCACCAATTCAATAGCAAACTCAACCTCTCGGTTAGGTGGAAACTCATCAATATCATCGGGAAACACTTCCGAAAACTCACACACAACCGGAATCTGTTCCAACCTTTGATCATCACCCGAAACGCCCGCGGTTAGCAACATGATACCCTGACATTCGGTTCCAGAACAATTCACCATCATCGAATTCACGTAATAATTATTTACCACGACCGGCCCTTCTGTATCTTCCGGCATAAAGTACACCGACTTTGTAGAACAATCTAGTAAAACATGGTTCTTAGATAACCAGTCCAACCCCAAGATAAGATCAAGACCAATCATCGGCAAGCAGATTAAATCATGAACAAAATCACGCTGCTTGAACCTAAAGGAAACTTCCGGACATCCTAGCCTAGTTACCATGGCTTCATGGGTAGCATTATATATCTTTAGGTCATAACCTAAGGTTACAATCTTCAATCCTAACTCATGAGCTTTCTCAAATGCAATGAATGAATGTGATGCTCCCGAATCAAATAAAGCATTTAAAATTTGACCATTCATTTCACAGTTACCTCGAATAAGTGTCTCGGATCCCTCAGCTCCTACAGCTGAAGTGGTGAACACCCGACCAGTCTGTTGTGCCTTTCCAGCACCTTGTTTCTGCTTCTCAGGACAATTCACAGCTTTATGCCCTGCCTTTCCACAAGTGTAGCACAAACCCCATCCGGCCTTGCATGGAGCTCCCGAATGGTGACTCCCGCACCTAGTGCAAGCTTGATCATTCTGAGGCTGTTTCCCAAACTTCTTTCCTTGGGAGTTGTTGTTGTTGTTGGGCCTCCTAAAAGAGCTTCCTCTCTTGAAAGACGAACCTCTAGGTGCAAGGCTCTTCCCTCGGTTCTGTGGGAATGATCCCCTTTGACTCCCTTTCTCAGCGGTTGCCCTTTTCACACACTCTTCAGCAACCCTACACTTGTTCACCAACTCGGAGAAAGTCCTAATCTCCATTGGTCCCACTGAACTGAAGATATCACTCCGGAGTCCTCCTTCATACTTAACACACTTCCATTCCTCATATTCCACCGGAGTCCCTTGGCACATACGAGAGAACCTGAACAGCTCCTCAAACTTGTCAGTATACTCTGATATGGACATAGTACCCTGCTTCAGCTGTAACAATTCAAGTTCCTTAGCCGTCCTAGCAGAAGTCGGAAAGTACTTCTTATAGAACTCTTCTTGAAAGACATTCCAGGTGATATAGTCATCACCCTGCTGCAGAAGACGTCGGATACCTTGCCACCAATGCGACGCTTCACCGACAAGCATATAGGTAGCAAACTTGACACGCTGTCCTTCAGGCACCACTTGCGCTTGCAACGCTCGCTCTATAGCCTAAAACCAGGTATCAGCCTCAGTCGGACTAGTAGTTCCCTTGAACTTAGGTGGATTAACCTTCAAAAAGTTTGCCAGTGTCATCGGGCCCTGAACTCCACCTCCATCATTACCATGGTTGTTCATCTGTTGACCAAGAGCCTCAGCAGTGGCTTGCATAGCAGCAGCCATGTTCTCCAACGCAGCCATAAAGTTCACCGGGTCATGAGGGTTATTCTCCGGTGCACGAGCATTCGTACGACCTCTCGCACTACCTCTACCGCGTCCACGAGGCGCCATCTGGTTCCTATACATACCAAACAATCGATATTAAGTTGATCAGTCTCAATATCGGAAGTCTAGTACTTCAAAGTCCCAAATGCATGCTCATGAACGTTTATGCCAATTATATCAAGTAGATATACTAATAGCACATAACACACACACAGAGAATGCACAGAAGCATAGTCAGTCCATCCCTCAGGCTCTACAGGAATGAACTGCTCTGATACCATAATGTAACACCCTACCATACAAAGTCTTATGCTTACGTCATAATTCAAAGATGGCAAGGTATTACGACCTCTAAAATAAAAATTTAGTAAATATATTAGTATGAATGATTGATTATAACTAGGAGCCTTTGTAGAAAAATGGGTAAACAAAAATCGTCGCAACTCAAAAGCGCAACACTCCGATCGATAACGTAACGAACAAGGATAAACCAACGCGAGATTGTATATATACAAAAGAGTGTCAAAAACAGGAATATCAAGACTCAAGATCCGGCTGCGAAGATAACCGGTCCGAGCATAGTTATATATACATATGATAAAATAAGGAAAACCCCAAGGAAACCCAAAGGGACACAAAGACATAAAACCTATTCTCCAAAATTCTCCCGTAAAAGGAGTCATCACAGTTTGTATTATTTAATGGAGATAAAAGTATCTAAACAAAACATATAAACCAAAAATAGCCCCGAGAACAAAGGATCTTCGCAAGTATAGAAGTCTCCAGCATGCCTCAGCGGGAAACCTCACGTCCTGCATCTGAAAACCACAAAATCCGCATGGGTGAGAACCAAAGGTCCCCAGCATGGTAACAGCTTCCACATATATAATACATAATAATGGAGGAAAGCCGAAGGCAATCCTAGAACTTCCTCCAATTAATATCAAAGCTTATAAACAAGCTAAACCAAAAAGGGCATCTGACTAAAGATTCTTCAGTCTAACTAGTACTTCCCTTTCCAATTCCTTCAAACCTCCCAACCACCAGCAGGAGTATATTATAGCAAACACAGATATATCAAACAAAGAATATACAAATAGTAGCAGTTAAGACATTTAGACAATTAGCAAGTAATATGCAGTCAAATAGGCAATCTCAAACAATTCACATAGCATGCATATGATGAATGCCTGTCCCTAGTGGCCGATGATATCATCTTGTCGGTTATAGAGCCAACCCGACAAGTCCTGGTCGCTAGAGGCCAAGAAAATACCACTCTTATACTCCTCTGAAAGTTTCTATAGTGGATGTATACAGAGAGATTTATAATACTGAAAGGCTGCCGCCCCCTAGACCCATTAAAAATAAAAAAGGGGGGAGCCGCAGCGACTACTGTGAGTACCATAAAATATATGGTCACTCCACAAACGACTGCTACGACCTTAAAAATGTGATAGAAAAGCTGGCTAGAGAAGGTCGGCTTGACAGGTATCTCATAGAAAGGTCGGACAGTCATGGAAAGAGAAAGCGAGATGATATGGATAGAAGAGACCCACCACCGCAGACTCCGGAGAGACATATCCATATGATCTCAGGGGGGTTCGCGGTAGGGGGACTCACCAAATCCTCTCGCAAAAGACATCTCAAAAGAGTCTACCAGGTCGGAGAGGAGTCATCCGACCTCCCTACCATTTCATTCACAAAAGAAGATGGGCAAGGAATAATCCCTGGACACGATGATCCAGTAGTAATAACTATGATCCTGGCAAATGCCCATCTCCACAGAACCCTAGTAGATCAAGGAAGCTCAGCGGACATCCTTTTTAAGCCCCTTTTTGACAAACTAGGGTTGGATGAGAAAGAATTAAGAGCCTACCCCGACACCTTATACGGATTAGGGGACACGCCAATAAAACCACTGGGATTCTTGCCCCTCCACACCACTTTTGAAAAGGGGGAAAAATCAAAGACTCTGAGTATAGACTTCATAGTCATCGATGTGGGGTCAGCATATAACGCTTTAATCGGCAGAGCTACTCTTAATCGACTCGGAGCAGTGGTATCCACTCCCCACCTTTGCATGAAATTCCCGACTTCAGCGGGGATAGCAACGGTAAGGAGAGATCAGAAGTTGGCAAGGAAATGCTACAATGAAAGCCTAAACCTGAGAGGAAAAGGCAGAGAAGTTCATGACGATTGGATTTTTGACGGTTTAGAATTTCACAAATGAATTCTCGTTGCAAGTATAGTTTCTAAACCAATCACTAATCCTTTCATACAAAAAGTTGTTTGTCACTAAAACAAACCCCTAAATTTATAAACCGAAGTATTGAAACCTCGGGTCGTTCCCCCTAGGAATTGTAGAACCTATGCACAATTACTCAAGAGGGGGGGGTGAATTGAGTATTGCAATAACAATGAATCTTTTTACGAAAGTTAAAGACAATATACAAAAGTGTTATTGTACTAGTATTTTTCCAAGAGCTTAACTCAATTGCTAAGCATTTATAAGGAGCTTTTACTTTCCAATAGACACCAACTCAAATAAATTGATCAAACTTTTCACCAATCGGACTTAAGCCACTCCTTAAGTACTTACGAAGCTACTTTTCGATCACAATTTATTTGCTCAAAGGTAAAAGACAATAATATTGAAGAGATGAGTTTGGAGAAATGCAAACGCTATTTAGAGTGGTTCGGCACAATCCTTGTCATACGTCCACTTTCTTTCTCAATCGCAATTGAGAAGTTCCACTATAGCCAAGCTTCAAGGTGCTCGCGCAAAACCTTTTACAATCCGAGTCCTTAGTTTCTAACACCTCACGGTATATGATCACCACTCGTATACTAACCCACTCCACTTAGAGATACCTTCTCTAAGATTTGCCTTGAGTACTTAGTATACTTCTTTGGTATCCTCACCGACTATAGTGTTTATAACTCTTGACTCAACCTTGGAGATCACACTCCAATTTACAAGGTGTACAAGAAAACAATTCTCAAAGAATTGTTGAGATGAAATGAGTACTCTCTAGAAGAGTGTATGATTACAAGTTTAGCACTATTGAACCAATTGATATTGCTCTCTCAAATTGTGTATTATATCACTTTAAAAAATGTGTAGAATGAAAGAATATGAACAAGATAGTTTCCAAATACTCAAAAAATGTGAAATAAGGCTTCAATCCATCCATTTATAGATTCCCCAAACCTTAGAAACGTTGGGGAATTAATGGGATGGAGCCTTTATGTCAAAACTAGCCGTTTTTATGTTTTTGAATTATTTGCATCGATGCATAACACTTTGCATCGATGCAAATGTGTCTTTGACGCTGAAATTTGAATTTTCAGCTAGGTTGCATCGATGCAACAAGTCGTTGCATGCTTTGCATCGATGCAAGATGAGTGTGCATCGATGCAAACCTTAAAGAATGGCTTAAAATCACTTCAAAATGCTTAGGATTGATCTCAAACTTGTTGGAGTCAATTCCTATGCTTTTGTACCTTTGAAAACAAGTTTTTAAACCATTTGGCTAGCATCGAATTGCAAGATGTGCATCAAAACATTTTGTGAATGTGTGTTGAGAGATTTAGCAATTGGTTCTTAACAAGAAGTTACCTAAGTCCTAAGACACTATACTTGTCTTCAAATGTTGTGGACTTGAGTTTCTTGTTGTTGTTGTGTTGCTTTCAACTCTTCATTCCTCAACGTTGAATGTTGGTTGATCTTTCAATCATGCTTGTTCATTCAAGTTCTTTGTTGGTTTGTCTTTCATGTCGTTTGTTGGTTTGTCATTCATCAAAACCTATGAATACAAATTTCACATACAAGCAACATGATTTACAATTTCCCCCTTTTTGATAATGACAAACCAATTTTGAGGATATGTATTTATAAATGATCTTGAAAGCAACAATAATGCACTTTGTTTTATAGAAAGCTTTGGAGAAGACTTCACAGAAAAAATTTTGCAGGAGTTCCCCCTAAATATGTGCATTTGTTCTTTTAAAGGGCGTTTATCAAAGCAAACGATTTAGATATCAAATTTTTTGCTTAGCGGAAGTCTTTTTGAAATCATTGTTTCGCAAACTTATTTCTTCTTTTCAAATCCTCAAAAAAAATTCAAAACTTCAAACTTTTCTTCCTTTTTCAAAAGTATATTCTCAAACTTTTCTTCCTTTTTCAAAAGTTCAAAACTTCAAATATCCTCAAACTTTTCTTCCCCCTTTTGACATTATCAAAAAAAAAAAAAGGGAGTTTGAAATGTGTCATAGAAGCATGCATAAAACAATGAAATTTTTTTTTTAAATCAATTTCTTTATTAATCTCAAGGATGAGATATTCCCCCTTTCAAAAGGAATTTGATTTCCTCTTTTTATATATAATAAGCATGCATAATTCCCCCTAAAATATATCAAGGCATGCACATTAACTTAAAATAGGGGTACCAAGCCTATTTTGAGTTATTCACCAAATAAGCATACAAGCATTAATCATTAAACAAAATTATGAAGGAAATATCAAAGTATTTAAACCATAATAGAAATCCTTAACTTACTAGGAGTTAGTTTAACAATTCATATAATCAAATAAGCATAAAGCAATAAAAAGTGACTTGATGAAGAGGAGACAATCAATCTTGGTCTTCATCATCATCAGTATCCTCTTCATATGGTAGGTGGATGCCGAAATGCTCATATAAGTCATCAATACGACGATCCAAGCGACCCGTGCGATGATCTACACGAGACACACGACGATTAAGTGCTTCAAGTTGCCTACCATGCTCTACTTCAATCCTTTGGATGTTTTGGTTGATGGATTGTAATTCTCTCATTACATCAACCAAGGAGGGTGGTTCTTGAGCTTGAGGTGCTTATGGAGGAGCTTGCTCTTGAGGATCTTGTTCATCAACATTTCTTCTTCCCATTTTGTTGAGAAGATGAGTGTTGATACAAGATTGAGGTGGTACTTCCTTGGCAATCTCATTTGATACATCAATACCAACATAATCAAAGACTTTAGACCATAGGCAAAGGAATCCTAATCCACCATTCCTATCCTTCATCTTGAGCCTAATCATATGTTGTACTATAAAGTATGGCCAATTAATCTTAATCCCATTTATCATAGCCCACATGACAATCAAATCTTCATCATTTACATTCGCATGCCCGGATATTCTAGGTTGCAATACATAGGTGACTAGATATAACAAAGTTCTATGTTCCGCACTCATTGAATTGCAACTAATTTTGGAGTGAGCTCCTTGTACAAGGTTGAACAAATGCATGGCATTTTCCTTTGAATAACCCCATTCATCAATTGGGGTTTTACCACCTTGAAACAAGTCACCTTGATTTGGCAACTCCCAAATGGTGGCTAACTCATCACCATCTAGCCTATAATCCTTTCTTCCTATCTTGAAGAATAATGTGAAATTTGATTCATCTTCCTCATCAATCTCAATCATGAGTGTACTATAGGCTATGGCAACTAAATCCGGATAATATTTACTCTTAATTTGAACAAAATCCATGAGGCCTTGTTGAACTAGAATAGCCTTAAGAGTATCAAACTTATGAATGACAAGAAGGGTCGGATCCAAATACCTCGGAGGAATTTCCTTTCTTCCGGCGAGCCTTGCCTCATAGAATTGAAGATCTTCATTAGAAGCAAAGTACCTTGCCAAAGGATGATTATTTGGAGGTGGAACCACACTTGAGGAGCCTTTTGACTTCTTCATGGTTCTCTTGATTCTAGGCATTGTGGATGATTTTGTTTTATGGGTTTTGTAGAGGAGAATGTGGGGACTTCAAATATGTAGTTTGTTTGTAGTGGGTATCAAAGTTTTGTGAGTTGTATGAAGCTATATGTGAGCTTGTTTTGGAGGTTATGGAGGTTTGAATTTGGGGATATGAGTTGTGAGGTTGAAGATGATGAAAAAGTGGGGTTTTGTTGCTCAAAAATGCCAAATTCACGTGTTTTTGTGCAATTTGGTCGAGTTTGCATCGATGCAATAGGCTTTGCATCGATGCACATAGCACGTCGTGTGCTTTGCATCGATGCAGAGCTTGGTTGCATCGATGCAACATACATCATTTCGCCCAAAATCACCAAATTTTCATCCTTTGGTGGTTCTTTCTTCAATCCTTTGAGTTTCATCATGTATATACTCACTTAAACCATGATAAACTTCAATTTGTTGATCCTCCATTGTTTATAATCTTCAAATTCTTCAATCTACCTCAAGATTAATCACTCATTCATCAACTTATAAACCTACAAAACAATGGCTAATTGGATATCTCCAATGCTTAAGTTAGTAAGAGATACAAAAAAAAAAGCAATATGAATACAATGAATTCAAACAAATTATATTAGATTAGAATCCAAGATACCAAGTTCATTTCGGATGTTAAAAAAACTTTCTTTACATAAAGGTTTAGTGAAGATGTCCGCTAGTTGTTTACTAGTTTCGACAAATTCAATAACCACATCACCCTTTTCAACATGGTCTCTTATGAAGTGATGTCTAATCTCAATATGCTTGGTTCTTGAATGTTGAACCGGATTCTTGGTTAAATTTATTGTACTAGTATTATCACATTTGATAGGAATGTGATCAAGCATGAGTCCATAGTCCATAAGTTGTTGTTTCATCCATAAAATTTGGGCGCAACAACTACCGGCGGCTACATACTCGGCTTCGGCGGTAGACAAGGCTACACTTACTTGTTTCTTACTATGCCATGAAACAAGAGAGTTTCCTAGCAAGTGACAAGTGCCGCTAGTGCTTTTCCTATCTAATTTGCAACCGGCAAAATCGGAATCGGAATAACCAATCAAATCACAAGTGGATCCTTTCGGATACCACAATCCAACATTTAATGTTCCTATGAGATACTTCATAATCCTTTTTACCGCACTTAAGTGAGATTCCTTAGGATTAGCTTGGTATCTCGCACACATGCATACACTAAACATGATATCTGGCCTACTTGCCGTTAGATAAAGTAATGATCCTATCATGCCTCTATACTTCTTTACATCTATGCTTTTACCTTGTTCATCTTTGTCAAGGTAGCAAGTAGTGCTCATTGGTGTGTCCATTGCCTTAGCATTGTCCATTCCAAATCTTTTGAGCAGTTCCTTGCAATATTTGGTTTGGCTAACGAAAGTTCCTTCTTTTCCTTGTTTGATTTGCAGACCAAGGAAGAAGTTGAGTTCCCCCATCATGGACATTTCAAATTCACTTTGCATGAGGTTTGAGAAAAACTTGCAAAGTGATTCGTTAGTTGAACCAAATATTATGTCATCGACATAAACTTGTACCAAAAGGATATTTTTGTTTTCAATCAAGATAAATAAAGTTGTATCAACCTTCCCTCTTCTAAAACCCTTTTCTATTAAAACTTGCTCAAACGTTCATACCAAGCTCTTGGAGCTTGTTTAAGACCATAAAGAGCTTTCTTGAGTTTGAAAACATGATTAGGATTTTCATAATCCTCAAAACCGGGAGGTTGTTCAACATATACTTCTTCTTTAATGAAACCATTAAGAAAGGCACTCTTAACATCCATTTGATAAAGTTTGAAGTTATAAGAGGATGCAAAAGCAAGTAGCATCCTAATTGCTTCTAATCTAGCTACGGGAGCATAAGTTTCGTCATAATCAATGCCTTCCTCTTGATTATAACCTTTAGCTACTAATCTAGCTTTGTTTCTAACAATTGTACCATTTTCATCGAGTTTATTTCTAAAAACCCATTTGTTCCTACAATTGTTTGATTACTTGGTTTAGGCACCAATTCCCAAACGTCATTTCGTTTGAATTGGTTAAGCTCCTCTTGCATTGCCATAGCCCAATGTTCATCATCAATTGCGGACTTAATGGTAGATGGTTCAATTTGAGAAACAAAAGCACTATATGCAAATAAATTTCTAAAAGTGGATCGAGTTGTTACCCCTTTCGAAACATCACCAATGACGTTGTCTAGAGGATGATCCTTTGAAGTATGCCAATCCTTTGGAAGTGCATTTATTTGTTCTTGTGATGGTTCAATTTCTTCAACTTGAACGCTATCCTTTGTTGAGCTTGTAGAGGCTTCATTTAAATCTTTTTCTTTGTCTTCACCATTCAAATTTAGTGAATCAAAGTTTTCTACATTTTCATCAAAATCTTTTCTAGCACAACAACGGTTAGTTTCATCAAAAGCGACATGAATACTTTCTTCCATAGTCATGATGCGTTTATTATATACTCTAAAAGCTTTGCTAGTTAAAGAGTAGCCTAAGAAGATTCCTTCATCAGCCTTAGCATCAAATTTGCCTAAGTTATCTTTTCCATTGTTTAGAATAAAGCATTTACAACCAAAGACGTGAAGGTGGGAAATATTTGGCTTTCTTCCTTTGTACAATTCATACGGTGTTTTCTTAAGAATAGGTCGAATGATAATCCTATTCATAACATAACACGCGGTACTAACCGCATCCGCCCAAAAGTACTTAGGAATATTAGCCTCATTGAGCATAGTTCTCGCCATTTCTTCTAAATGACGATTTTTCCTTTCAACCACACCATTTTGTTGTGGTGTTCTAGGAGAGGAAAAATTATGCTCAATGCCATTTTCTTCACAAAAAGTTTCAAAAAGATTGTTTTCAAATTCTCCACCATGATCACTTCTAATAGATGATATATGCAAATTCTTTTCATTTTGAATAACTTTGGCTAATCTTTTGAATGCTCGAAATGCATCACTCTTGTTTGCTAGGAACAAGGTCCATGTAAATCGAGAGTAATCATCAACAATAACTAAAGCATAGTAATTGCCACCAAAACTCATAGTCCTAGAAGGACCAAATAAATCCATGTGCAAAAGTTGTAATGGCCTTGTTGTTGAAACAATGTTTTTGGATTTAAAAGAGGCCTTTACTTGTTTTCCCTTTTGACATGCGTCGCAAAGGACGTCTTTTTCAAAACGTAGTTTTGGTAAGCCAATTACTAACTCTTTAGAGACCAACTTGTTAAGATGGTCCATGTTAGCATGAGCTACTCTACGATGCCATAACCAAGTTTCATCATTTTTACTAACAAGGCATTTCACATCATTTGAGGAAACTTCATTTAGATTAATCATGTATACATTGTCAACACGGTGCCCAATTAGCACAATTTCATTAGTGTCTTGCCTTTTTATCAAACAACATTTTGAATCAAAGGTGACTAAGTTTCCTTTGTCACAAAGTTGGCTAACACTAATGAGATTATGTTTGAGACCTTTGACAAGTATAACATTATCTATGGAGGTAGAAGGATTTTTACCAACTTTTCCAACGCCGATTACTTTGCCGGTGTTGTTGTCTCCATAGATCACGTTTCCTCCGTTTGTAGGCTCTATTGCGGTGAACTTTGATTCATCGCCGGTCATGTGTTTGGAGCATCCACTATCAACATACCAATTTGTATCCTTAGCTCCAACACGTACCTACAAAATAATTAAAATTGGGATTTAGGTACCCAAGTGAATTTGGGTCCTTGATGGTTAGTATGAGCATAATGCCCATAAGGTGCCCATCTCGTATCTTGACTACGAAAGTTTATATGTTTAATTCTAGTAAAGCATACGGGTGCTATATGACCTACTTTATTACAATAATGACATATGACATTTGGATTATGCATCCTATGCATGTTTCTAAATGGTTGCCTAGGTTGTTTCCTAAATGCAACATTTTTTGATCTATATGCATTGTGATTATAATTTCTAAATGAAGCATGTTGAGGAGGATGTTTAAAGGCTTCATTCCTTTTAGGCATGCTTACCTTTTGGGCTTGCGGTTGCCTAATAGGAGTTTTAGCATTTTTAAATTTTCCTTTTTCAAAACCCAAACCTTCCTTATTATGAACATGCTTTTGGTTTTTCAACATTTTATCTAAGTTCTTTGAAGATTCATTGAACTTAGCTAAAGTGTTCTTAAGATTTGTAATTTCATTTTCATGCATTTTACAAGATTTGTATGGATCACTACTTGTGCTACACTTATCTTTTCCAAGATTGATATTCTCGTTTTTCAACATCTCATTTTGTTTTAAAAGTTCCATATTCTTTTTCTTTAGGAGAGAATAATCTTGGGTAAGTTTTGTGTACACCTCAAGTAAGGCATCATATTCATCTTGTAAATTAAAAGAAGTGGAGTTGTCATCACTAACCTTTTCTTCGCTTGCCATTAAGCAAAGATTTGCAACCTCGTCGTCATCGGAGTCGGATTCATCCTCGTTCTCCCATGATATGTATGCTTTCTCCTTCTTCTTAAATTTCTTGTTTTTGTCCTCCTTTTGAAGTTTTGGACAATTGGGTTTGATGTGTCCAACTTCTCCACACTCATAGCATTTTGGTACCTTTGTTTTGCTCTTGAAGTTTTTCTTCATTGCAAACTTATTGAATCTTTTTAATAAGAGTGCAAATTCTTCATCTCCTTCTTCTTCATTATCATCACTCTCTTCTTGCAGTGAAGTTGTTTTAAGGGCGAGACTTTTCTTCTTGCTTTCTTCACCTTTTTGTCTATTTAGCATAGTCATTTCATAGGTGAGTAGATTACCTCGTAGTTGATCAAATGTAAGTTGATCATAGAGCCTTCCTTCCACAATGGCGTTCACTTTGGAGTTCCATTTTTGGTGTAAGGCTTGTAAGCACCTTGGTCACAATTTGTTTATCATTGTATTTTGTGCCAAGCATGCTTAGATTGTTGAAGATCTTGGAGAGTCTTTCAAGAGCTTCTTCAATGCTCTCTTCATCTTTCATTTTAAAATTTTCCCATTCATGAACCAACATAAATACCTTTGATTCTTTAACGTGGTCGGTTCCTTCGTAAGTGATTTGGAGTTTATCCCAAATCTCTTTAGCGGTTTCACATGTAGAGATCTTCATATAATCATGCTCGTTAAGTGCACAATGAATGAAGTTGATGGCTTTATCATTCATTGCCACTTTCTTCCAATCATCGTCACTATATTCATCTTCTCCTTTCAGTACTTGCTTTGAGACGGAGACTTCTCCTTCTTTAGCGCTTGTTGTCTTTGTTGGAATGTGATTTCCATTTTCAATCACTTTCCAAATTCTCACATCTTGAGAACGGATCCAAATTCTCATCTTATTTTTCCAATAAGAGTAATTTGTTCCGCTGAAAAGAGGAGGTCTAACGGTTGAGTTACCTTCGCTAGTGTTGTTGTTGTTAAAGCCTGTGCTTGCCATGATCTTTTCCCTTAAACGGTTAAGTCTTTCAAAGGGTTAAGCTCTGATACCACTTGTAGAACCTATGCACAATTACTCAAGAGGGGGGTGAATTGAGTATTGCAATAACAATGAATCTTTTTACGAAAGTTAAAGACAATATACAAAAGTGTTATTGTACTAGTATTTTTCCAAGAGCTTAACTCAATTGCTAAGCATTTATAAGGAGCTTTTACTTTCCAATAGACACCAACTCAAATAAATTGATCAAGCTTTTCACCAATCGGACTTAAGCCACTCCTTAAGTACTTACGAAGCTACTTTTCGATCACAATTTATTTGCTCAAAGGTAAAAGACAATAATATTGAAGAGATGAGTTTGGAGAAATGCAAACGCTATTTAGAGTGGTTCGGCACAATCCTTGTCCTACGTCCACTTTCTTTCTCAATCGCAATTGAGAAGTTCCACTATAGCCAAGCTTCAAGGTGCTCGCGCAAAACCTTTTACAATCCGAGTCCTTAGTTTCTAACACCTCACGGTATATGATCACCACTCGTATACTAACCCACTCCACTTAGAGATACCTTTTCTAAGATTTGCCTTGAGTACTTAGTATACCTCTTTGGTATCCTCACCGACTATAGTGTTTATAACTCTTGACTCAACCTTGGAGATCACACTCCAATTTACAAGGTGTACAAGAAAACAATTCTCAAAGAATTGTTGAGATGAAATGAGTACTCTCTAGAAGAGTGTATGATTACAAGTTTAGCACTATTGAACCAATTGATATTGCTCTCTCAAATTGTGTATTATATCACTTTAAAAAATGTGTAGAATGAAAGAATATGAACAAGATAGTTTCCAAATACTCAAAAAATGTGAAATAAGGCTTCAATCCATCCATTTATAGATTCCCCAAACCTTAGAAACGTTGGGGAATTAATGGGATGGAGCCTTTATGTCAAAACTAGCCGTTTTTATGTTTTTGAATTATTTGCATCGATGCATAACACTTTGCATCGATGCAAATGTGTCTTTGACGCTGAAATTTGAATTTTCAGCTAGGTTGCATCGATGCAAACATCTTTGCATCGATGCAACAAGTCGTTGCATGCTTTGCATCGATGCAAGATGAGTGTGCATCGATGCAAACCTTAAAGAATGGCTTAAAATCACTTCAAAATGCTTAGGATTGATCTCAAACTTGTTGGAGTCAATTCCTATGCTTTTGTACCTTTGAAAACAAGTTTTTAAACCATTTGGCTAGCATCGAATTGCAAGATGTGCATCAAAACATTTTGTGAGTGTGTGTTGAGAGATTTAGCAATTGGTTCTTAACAAGAAGTTACCTAAGTCCTAAGACACTATACTTGTCTTCAAATGTTGTGGACTTGAGTTTCTTGTTGTTGTTGTGTTGCTTTCAACTCTTCATTCCTCAACGTTGAATGTTGGTTGATCTTTCAATCATGCTTGTTCATTCAAGTTGTTTGTTGGTTTGTCTTTCATGTCGTTTGTTGGTTTGTCATTCATCAAAACCTATGAATATAAATTTCACATACAAGCAACATGATTTACAGGAATTACAATAGAGTGTCTTGTTATTGGTTGTGAGTTATTTTGGGGTTTTGATATGAAGCATGAAAGATAAATGGCAAGAAAGTAAACTAAGGCCTAAAAAGGTCTTGGCAAGGGTTGGTGGTCAAGGATCTCTATCCTAATCACTAACCACAATATGAGAATTGGCAAGGATTAATCTCATTAAATCATCCTCTAACTAGTAGTAAAGGAAAGTCAAATGAGCTATATCAATCCTAGTCCATAAGTGCTAACTCTCCACTAATTCAATTAGTGAGAACTAGAGTAAATGGCTTCCAATCATCAATCACTTGGACACTAGTAACTCAAGAGTTCCTAAGTTACCTTTCCAAGCCAAGAGTATAAAATTCTACTCTAAAATCCAACCAAGCATTTCATCAAACACTTGGGAGGCATAAAAGAAAAGTATAGTAAGATTGCAAGAAAAGTAAATCTACACTACTCAATTGCAAAGAATTAAACAACAACAAATTAAATGAACACAATTATTATGAATTACCTTGAATTGAATTGAAAGAGAAAGGAAGGAACAAAAGTAGATCTACAACAAAGTATGAGAACAACATAAAGGAAATTACAAGAAAAGAATAGAGGAAGATGAATGTAACAACAAGGAATTGAAATGTAGAAGTAGAAGAAAGCAAAGATTAAAATCTAGATCTAAGAACTAAACCTAATCCTAATCCTAATTCTAGAGAGAAGTGAGAGCTTCTCTCTCTAGAAACTACTTCTAAACTAATCCTAATGTGTGGAAAATGAATGGGATCCCCTTTGCTCTTCAATCCTTGGCTTTAAATAGCATCTTTGGCGCCAAAGTTGGTTAGGATTGGGCCCCACAACCCTTCAGAATTCGTTGGCCACGTTTTCATTAAAAAATCATAAACCAACACCGACGCGTACGCGCACATCACGCGTACGCGTCCATGGGGTAATTCGCAGGTGCGCGCAAGCGCCAGGTGCGCGCGCGCGTCCATGGGCGAGTTCAACTTCTTTGACTTTTCATGATTTCTCCACTTTGCATGCTTTCCCTCTTCACTCCTTTGATCCATTCCTAGCCTTTTCAATCTAAAATCACTAACAAACATATCAAGGCATCTAGTGAAATCAAAGGGAGATTAAAACCATCAAATTAAGGGTTGAAAAGCACGTTTTCACATCTAAGCACAAATAAGGAGACAATCACAAAACCATGCTATTTCAATGGATAAATGAGGGTAAAAGGTATTAAAATCCCCTAAAATCAATATAAGATAAACCGTCAAAACGGGGTTTGTCAGTTCACACAATAGAGCTCGGTGGTGCAAGGGCTAGAGAAGAGCTGCGACCTCAGCTGGGAGGAAAAACCGAGGAGATACAGGTCGGCGAAGAGGAAGGAAAAAATACTCACATAGGAGCCAACCTAGGAGAAACCCTAAAACATGGGTTGACTAAGATCCTAAGAGATAACTCCAATCTCTTCGCCTGGCCTCCGACATGCCTGGGATAGATCCCGAGCTCATGTCCCATAGGCTCTCGGTCTATCCGGGATCCCGACCTATACAACAAAGAAGACGCAAGCTCGGCCCAGAACGAGCACTAATAGTAGAAGAGCAAGTACAGGCGCTCCTGGAAGCTGGCTTCATCAGAGAAGTCAAGTAGCCAACATGGCTAGCCAATGTAGTGCTAGTCAAAAAACAAAATGACAAATGGAGAATGTGTGTCGACTATACCGATCTAAATAAGGCCTGTCCCAAGGACCCTCATCCGCTACCAAACATCGATACCCTAGTAGACTCCAGCTCGGGGTATCAATACTTGTCGTTCATGGATGCCTACTCGGGGTATAACGAAATCCCGATGTACGAGCCAGACCAGGAAAAGACATCATTCATCACACCCAGAGCTAATTTCTGCTACGTGGTCATGCCATTTGGATTGAAAAATGCAGGGGCCACATACCAGAGGTTGATGAATAAGGTATTTGCCTCTCATCTTGGGAGCCTAATGGAAGTATACGTCGACGACATGTTGGTAAAAACCAAGAAGGAAGTCGACCTCTTGTCAGACCTTTCACAAGTCTTTGACACATAAGGCTGCACGGGATGAGACTAAATCCCGCAAAGTGCGCCTTCACGGTGGAAGCAGAGAAATTTCTAGGGTTTATGCTAACACAAAGGGGGATCGAAGCCAATCCCAATAAGTGTAGAGCTATCCTGGAAATGAAAAGCCCGACTTGTTTGAGAGAGGTCGAAAAGCTGAATGGCCGACTTGCAGCCCTCTCCAGATTCTTGGCAGGATCAGCACTAAAATCCCTTCCACTGTTCTCCTTATTAAGAAAGGGATGTCAGTTTGAATGGATCCCTGAATGCGGGGAGGCGTTCCAAAAGTTCAAAAAGTTCTTAAGCCAACCTCCTATTCTGACCCGACCCGTAGCTGGGAAAGACCTCGTCCTATACTTATCTGTAGCAGACAAGGTTGTCTCATCAGCCCTGATAAGAGAAGACGAGGTCGGCCAACACCCAGTATATTTCATCAGTAAAGTTCTACAAGGCCCTGAGCTAAGGTATCATAAACTAGAGAAGTTTGCCTACTCCTTAGTAGTAGCCTCACGAAGGCTACGGCCTTACTTTCAAGCTCACACAATAAGAGTCCGTACGAACCAACCCATGAAGCAAATCCTCCAAAAGACGGATGTTGCAGGGAGAATGGTTCAATGGGCAATAGAGCTCTCCGAGTTCGACTTAAGATATGAAACTCGGACGGCGATTAAAGCCCAATGCCTCGCCGACTTCGTTGCAGAATACGCAGGGGATCAGGAGGAAAAACCAACTACATGGGAACTCTATGTAGATGGATCCTCCAACAAAACAGGAAGTGGTGCAGGCATAATATTGGTAGATGAAAGAGGAACCCAGATAGAGGTTTCCCTAAAATTTGAATTCCCAGCTTCAAATAATCAGGCAGAGTATGAAGCCTTGATTGCTGGATTGAAGCTGGCAGAAGAAGTCGGTGCTACAAAGGTGATGATATACAGCAACTCACAAGTGATGACCTCCCAGATAAGTGGAGAGTATCAGGCAAAGGACCCAAATATGAAGAGGTACTTGGAGAAAACTCTGGAGCACCTTGGGTGCTTTGCAGAAACCGAGGTTAAACACATAACTCGGGATCTAAACAGCAGAGCAGACGCCCTATCCAAGTTAGCAAGTACCAAGCCAGGAGGAAATAACAGAAGCCTGATCCAAGAAACTCTCCAGGAACCCTCAGTGATAAAAGTAGAAGACAAACAAGAAGTCTTTGAAGTGGTCGGATTAAACCTCGGATGGATGAACCCCTTGGTCGAATACATAAAATTTGACATCCTTCCAAAAGAGGAAAAAAAAAGCCAGGAAAATCCGGAGGGAAGCACAACATTACACTTTGGTGAGAAATATTCTCTACAGAAGGGGGATATCAATGCCATTGTTAAAGTGCGTACCGACCTCAAGAACCACCGAGGTGTTAGAGGAAGTCCACAGTGGAATATGCGGAAATCATCTCGGAGCAAGGTCACTAGCCAGGAAAGTGATCCGAGCTGGATTCTAAAGGCCGACCTTGCAGAAAGATGCCACAGAATTTGTGAAAAAGTGCCAATCATGTCAGATGCACGCAAATTTCCACGTGGCTCCCCCAGAGGAGCTCATCAGTATCACTTCTCCATGGCCCTTTGCAAAATGGGGAATGGATTTGTTAGGTCCTTTTCCCCAAGCACCAGGACAAGTCGAATACCTGATCGTGGGAATAGATTACTTCACAAAGTGGATAGAAGTAGAACCATTGGCCACCATCACTGCTCAAAGAATTCGGAGGTTCCTCTACAAAAATATCATCACAAGATATGGGATACCTTATTCCATTACCACAGACAGTGGAACCCAATTCACCGATTCTACCTTCAGAAGCCTAGTAGCCAGTATGAAAATCAAACACCAGTTCACCTCGGTGGAGCACCCGCAAGCCAATGGGCAAGCCGAGGTAGCCAACAAAGTCATACTGGCAGGGCTAAAGAAAAGATTACAAGAGGCAAAATGAGCCTGGGCTGAGGAGCTCCCACAAGTGCTATGGGCTTACAGGACAACGCCCCAATCCGCCACTGGAGAAACGCCCTTCCGACTAGTCTATGGCGTAGAGGCAATGATACCCATAGAGATCAATGAACAAAGCCCAAGGGTGATTCTCCATGACGAAATCGGAAACATACAAGGGCACAAAGAGGAGCTCAATTTACTCCCCGAAGTCCGAGAAGAAGCCCAGATAAGAGAAGCAGCATTGAAACAAAGGATGACTACAAGGTACAACAAAAAAGTCATTCGAAGAACCTTCGCCCCGAATGACTTGGTCTTGATCAGAAACGACATTGGAGTCAACAAATCAGGGGAAGGAAAACTCGCTGCTAATTGGAAGGGACCATACAAAGTCAATGAGGTCTTAGGAAAAGGTTATTATAAAGTGACCGACCTGAACGGCACCGAGTTTCCAAGGTCGTGGCATGCTTGTAATATGAAAAGGTACTACAGTTAAAAAGCGAACTCTACTCCCTGATGTACTCTTTTTCCAACTTCATGATTTTTTCCCAAAATCAAAGGGTTTTTTCTGGAGAAGGGTTTTTAACGAGGCATCATAGTAGAGGCTAAGGGAAAATAGGCTATTAAAAACCCTTAGTAGCAAGAAGGTACCTCCCCAATCAATAAAGATCTTTTTTCATTTACAATATCTCTTATAAACTCCTTTCTATTTTCTAAGTCTTTCTACGAAACGCGCCGACTTAAGCTCGACAAAACGTGAAAATCCCATGAACCAACCTAGATGGTCGTCAGGATAAAACGACGAGGTACAAGTCGGTGTAAAGAGGTTATAAAATTTGATCGTGAGAAACTCGGAGACATCTCGACTCATAAGTCGAAAGGAAAAACCGAGTAGAAAAGAAAACGAATCGCAAAAAATAACCTAAGTCATAAGAACTCAATAAAACAAAGTTGAGTATAAGGAATAACAAAAAAGAGATTGAGAAAACCTAGGAAAAAGCTTAAAGGCTGTCCTAAAGTCCTTAAAACAAAAAGGCTCAGAAAAACAGACAAGTCAAAGGAAAGGTTTTTAGTAAAAGATCAAGGGGACTTCGAAAAATCAAAATCAGAAAAGCATGCACGCATAGGGTAACTTAAATCCTTATCCAAAAAAGGGTATTTATTTTGTTAATTTAAACCCTTATTAAGAAAGGGTATTTTTAAACATTTTGTTTACGGCCCTAAAAGGCCAAAAGAAATTGTTCAACAAACGTCACCACCAACAAACAGATATAAAGAGCTTAAAAAAGGGGGACCCACAGGCCGGGCCCCCATATAGCCATATAAAGTTATTTCTGCAGAGGAGTAGACGGATCACCACCACCAGAGTCAGGAAGAGCGCCACCAGGACCGAGAAGAGAGGCATCCATAGGAGATGAAGAGGAAGTCGGAGGAACGATAGAAGAGCTCAGAGCGTCCTTAGGACGAGGAGGGGACTCAATAATCCTCTGCCCCCGAGTCTTCAATTCTGACTCGAAAACGATTACGGGGGCAGGAGGATCCACAATAGCACCATCAATGACGACTTTGTCCGGATCTAAAGGAGAAAGGTCTAAGTCAGGAGCAATGACTCCGACCTTCTCCTTAAAAATCCTCCAAGCCTCCTCGGCACCATCAGCAATAGAGTCCTCCAACTCGGTATAGGCCTTCCGAGAATTCAGCAGATCATTCTTCACAGACACAAGATCTTCAAATAAACTTTGATAGCTGGCCTGCGCTGTTTTCCTCAAGTCCATCTCTATGTTGCATTGGGCTTGCAACTTCCTCTCCTTTTCCCGGAGGTTATCTCTCTCCTCCTACAACTTGGCGACTTCCTCCTTCAACTCCCTCTCATGCTCTTGAAACATAAGAAGCCTCCCTTCCAGCTCTTCGACCCTCGAGGTCATTCCCAAAGAGCTGAGGGGAGCCTTCTCAAAAATATCTAAGAGTTTGCCGCAAACCCCCGCCGCCTTGAGACTCTCCTTAACCAGAGTGGTAAGGTGGCTTCGAACAGAAACATCATCCATGCTTATGCGAACATGGGGCTAGATGTTCTTTCGGACGAATACAAGAGCATCCGCCTTAACCTCGGAAGAGCCAGACTCTAAGGTCTTGCGCTTCTTCTTCTCTGGCTCAGGAGAAGGTCGGGCGGAGGGGGGTGGCTGAGAGGAAACCGAATAAGAAATCACAATGGGCTGGGAAGGAGTCCCAACGTTCCGAGGAGGAGGAGGAGGAGAGATAACCACCCCGGCGCCACCAGTCCTGGCGCGGGACCTTGCTCTGGCCTCCTGGACTCTCTGATAAGACTCTTGAGCATTTGTCTTCGCCATCTCTGAAAAAACAATAGATACTAGGTTAAGACAAGTCGGAAAAGTCAATCAGACAAGTCGGAAATCTAACAAACAAATGAAAGCTACCTAGCTGTGCCTGGACAAAGGTCGGAGACCCCTGGAGAAACTTTTTAGTGTCCAAATATGGGGCCCTCCCCCACACTTCTCGGAGGAACCCCACAATGGCCGCTTCTACTTCGTCCAGGTCGTCCAGACCATATTTCTCGCAGGGGGAGGCTTCCAGCCAATATAGAGGAAAGCGAGGAGAAGAATTATCATCCAGGAAAAAGGGGTGGTGACCCTCTACAGCTTGCACTTTGAAAAAATAATTTTTGAAGTCATGGAAAGATTCATCAAAAAGGGTGAAAACTCTCCGACCTTGTATGGCTCGGAAAGACACCCACTGTTGCTTATTGTTTAGCCCACTAAAGGGTTTGGTCATATGAAAAAGATAGAAAAAAAATCTTCAAAGAGGTCGGAAACTCCAAAGCCTGGCTAATAAATTAATAAATTTTCAAAAAATCCCAAGAGTTGGGGTGAAGCTGGGTAGGGGCAACTCGACAGTGGTGCAAAACAGACATCTCAAAATTCGAAAAAGGAAGAAAAACACCCAAACGGGTGATCATACATTCATACATAAAGAAAAAATGAGGGGCCGCCTCATTGGCCCTCCCGAAACAAACCCGGTCTTCTGGACCCGGGACCACCAATTCATACTTCGGCTCGTCTTCCTCAGAGGTACAAATTCTGTGGCGAGTACGAAGATGGGTGATAAACTCGGTATCAACCAAAGGTTCCTCCCCTAGGACCGTGACATCAACCCACTAAGAAAGAACATCTACGGAAGCCATTTCTTTTCTTAAAAAGGGCGACAAAAACCTATAAAGGAAAAGAAAAGAAAAATAAAAAACACGGTCTCTAAAGGGAGGGAATACGGAACTAAAGTCTACAAACCAACCTATCTATCTACAAAATAAAATCATGCAAATATAAGGCATGTTACAGAAGAAGAAAAAGCTAACCTTTATCTAAAAATGAAGGTTGGAAGAAGCGAAAGTCTTCGAAACACAAGAGTGCAGCACGAACGAATGAAGAGGAAATTTGAAAAATCGCAGAAACGAAAAAATGAAGGAGAGGGAAAGTATTTATAAACATGCAAGGGGCATAATGGTAAAAGCGGGGCAGTCATTAATGAGAATGCACCGTTACCAAGACCATCAATCCCTACGCACATTCCTAACGGACACGACGCTTGATTAGACGTAACTGTCAGAACCAAAAGGACACGGAAAGTCACGTCGGTTTCAGACCATCACGTTGGTCCTCTAACAAGTCGGCTACGATCCCGAGTAGAATACTCGAACCCAAATCTTGGAAAGAAAATTGGGCTCGAGTAGGGGCACTGTTCATACCCTGGCCCAACAGTAAAGGCTCAAGTCCAAACAAAAGGCCTAATCCCACGGATTGAGCCTCACCCAATACCAACCTTCGTCCTATGAAGTCGGTCCTCATCACGACTTGCTCTAAAGAAGTCGGGCACGAGGGTTAGCTGGCAGATAAACACTCATTCAAATGAGTAACTGCCCCTAGAATCTCTCTAACCACTTCCCAGAGCCATATCCTAACCGCCCTAAGATAATGGGACGGTTAACACCCTAAAAAGGTGGCACTACTCCAACGGTGGTTATTGGTTCACCACTATAAATACACTGACACCCCTCAGGTATCTCTAAGTCCAATACTCTCTAGACCTGCTCACACTCTCGCTAACTTAGGCATCGGAGTGTCTTTGCAGGTACCACCCCTCATTCTTTCACGAGCACAAGTCGGACGGAGGCCCCCGAGTTACAGACCCACCTGAAAGCCTCCTCCTTCATACGTTTGGGCCAACCAACGCCATCCAACCCATCCATCTCCGGTTACCCACCGTAACACTTACCTTGATAAAATGATTTAAGTTTGGCAGTTCCTTTAAATTGTGTAAAGTATAAAAACTGCCATGTTTTGATCATGTGTGCTTCAAATATTTTTCTCATCACAATAATTTTGTTTACTCTGATTACTTGACGGAAAATATTTGAAATTCTTTGAACAACTCTGTCTTGTGTTGATGTGGTAAGTTTGAGCAGAAAATCAATTTATGATATCAAATGAGTTTTGATTATCAATTTAAAACTGCTCATAAATCAAGCATTTAGCATCATGAATATATATGCTAAATAACATTGTTACTTAAAGCTTGATTCAAATGTTACAGGTTAGTACTTCTCTTGGTAAAATAGCATACATTAAGGGGGAGCCATGTGACATTTAGAAAGGGGGAGAAATTCAAAATCAAAGGGAGTATTCTTTACTCAATCTCTAAATTTCTTTCCATTTCAATTTTAATAATGTTTGTCATCAAGAGGGAGATTGATGAGTTTGGAAAACTCTTACTTAATTTTGATGATGAAAAAACATTATTAAAATATTTAATTACAAAATTATTAATTTGATCTTAATTCATATTTACTTAATTAATAATTTTGTTGTGCAGATTTTATATTAGGCCAAAAAATGAGTTTCTGGTTTAAACCCAATAATCAGCCTTGCTGCATGTTTTATATTGAGTGGCTGAATTTTTATATTGATGGGCCAAGCTCAATATTGTTACAACCAAGCCTATGGTTAATTTTGATGAAAGTTTCCTGCTTGATCCGAAACAAAATTCATCAGGAAAGCAAATGTTAACTAGTTGGGCCAGTTTTAATTTTAATGTTACAAAGCCCAAATCTTATTGTTGATGAATGCTTCCAAACTTGGTCCGAAACCAAGATAAAATGAAAGCAAAATGCTTCCAACGGATCCAAGCTTTTAACTATGTGATGGATTTCAAAATCTATTACATTGTTAATTAATGCATGGGAAATACGAGAGAGAAAAGTTCAGCTGAATTGATTGATGGCCATAATGACTACACGCCACTCTAAGCTAGGGAAGTAAAAGCAACTTTTACCAATAAAGTGGTTTATCACATTGAATTGCTTTTCTTCTAAGTTGTTTATTCTCTCTCATCTCTTTCTTGTTTCTTCTTCGGTCCTTGTCCATGAAGCTATGGACGCTATGCTCATCAACAAAGAAAAAGAAGAAGTTGCGTGCATAAAGACCATCGAGTTGATGGCACGAAAAAGAAAAAGAAAAGTATGTAGTGGCTGAGATTTTCACCAAATGTGGTTAGATTTGGTGAGCTAATCTCGGATCCTTCATACTCAAAAAGAAGGAAGAAGATTCGGCCAGCAAGGTGAGATTCTTGAAGCATGGCTTGTCTTTGATTCTGCTCAACCACCACAGGAAGTAGCTAGAGTGGCGAAGTAATGGTTGAGGCAGAGATTGAAGCAGATGAAGTCATCATCATCATGAAGCATCAAGGGCCAAAAATCCATCTTGGAGAGGAAGCCAAGGATGGAGCGCTCGGATTGATGAAGAGTGATGATCAAGAAAGGACTAGAGGCAATTGCATGTTGGGTTTTGCATGGTTATCTCTTCTCTCTCTATGTGGCCGAACCTGTTCTGATTTTTGAAGGAGGAAGAAGTTGGTTTGGGTGTTGGCTTCAAGTGTGGAGGCTTCCCTCTTCTTTAAAAGGAGAGAACAGCCACTGTTTGAAGCAAGGAGAAAATTTGAGAGTGCAAGGCACAGTGTTCTCAGAGCTACCTGAGCTAACAGTTTTCTCTTCTCCTTCAATGTATTCTGTTTAGTATTTTTCTGTTTAATTTTGTCATGTCTTGAGTCTCATGGAAAAAGGCAAACAGTGAGGTTTGTATAAAAAAGCCATAGAGCGGAAAAAGGCAGAGAGTGCAAAATTAAAAGAAAAAGCCATAGATGTCTTAGAGTTCCTTTGTTCATCTATGTTGTGTTTCATGATTCTGTGGGAATCCCCTTGTAAGTTGGGTTAGCACTTTACAAGTTGTAATCAGATTGATCATAGTGAAATTCCATCATGTTTGTGATGGAGACTGGATGTAGGCTGCACTGCACTTAGCAGCCGAACCAGGATATATCTGGGTGCAATCTTCCTCTCTTCTCTACTCCATTTCTGTTTCTACTACACAGGAGCAAAAACTAAAATTATCTCGTGCCAAGTAACGAGACAAAAAGAAAAGTCTCGTGGCTAGGGACGAGACAAAAGAAAAAGTCTTGTGTGCAATAATGAAATAAAAAGACTAAAAGTTTCCATAATTGGTCTGACAAGTCAGCAAGTGTTATTAAGCGAAAAGGGGACTAAGATTTAACCCCCCTTCTCTTAGCCACTGAAACCATCACTATGTTATCTCGCCTATAGTCACTTAGCGAGGATAATTATTTGATCCAATGAGTTCTTATGATGCTATTTACTACTAGATGTCTTGGTCATTTTTTGATACAATATAAAATTACATTGAATGTTGATTCTTAATAGTGACTCCTGTAAATACCGATCAAAATAGTGATGGAGGCATAGCAATTAGCATCTTCTTGGTGAGTTTGTGTATGTGCTGAATTTCTTTGTAGAATACCATTATATTACTTATATACATGACTAGTTGAATTTAGATCTAAACAGGTGCTAAATACTAAATAACATGTTTAATCAGTTTAATCAGGTTAAGGTAGTAGTAAAATTAACTCGGAAACAGATAATCATCCGGTGAATAGAAATGTGTTTTTTTTGTTTTTGGGGGGGGGGGGGGGGGGCGAGTGGTCTCAATTTTATGCCCATCAAGAGCCAATTCAGTTGCATGTGATGATTAAGATTATGATCTCTTGAATTGAAGCAACCAATCAGAGCATTAGATTGCTACAATTCATTATATTCTTCTCTTTCTTCCAAAATCTTAGGCCCATTATCTGACAATTATGAATTTGTGGTTGTACTTGTCGGCAGGGCCATTAATAGGACAGTATCTGATATGTTGTCTATGTTCTTGATGTAATTCAAACAATGATCCAGAAACTACAACTTGGTCTAAGTATATACCTCGATGTGGATTCAAACAATTTCTTAATCAAAATGGACTTAAATGTTTAACTCTTGTATTCAAGTAACTACTATTCAGGGAAAGATCAATGAATATGGCATGACAGAGAAGGCAGAGCTGCCAATCTAGCAAGACTATTAAGAGAAGGCTTTGAGAAACTGGTGAGTGATTATAAACATGATGCATTGGTAACACCTGGTTCAACTGTTGCAACTTTGCTTCCCAATGGAAGATTCCCTGGAATAAATGTGCCTGCAGGGTATGATAGTAAGTGTGTTCCATTTGGCATAAACTTAGGTGGTTTTGAAGTCAGAAAATCTCCTCCAGTTTAAATGACCGACAAAGAACGACATTCTTCTCTTTCTGTGTTCTGGTTGAACAAAATTATGTTTAATATATCTTAGCTTCTTGGCTAAAGTGAGTTTATCTCATAAATTAAGTCAAAATATGAAATTTTATTCATGCAGATACAAAAAGATATTTATCTCAAGTATATTCATTATTTGTTTGAAAGATATGTGATTTTATTGAATCACTAAAACATTTTTAAAACTATACTACTTCTTAGTTCTTACTATCAATGTAAGGTTCAAATTTATTTTGCTTGATCAGCACCGCTTGCGGCACCGACTAGCTATTACCTATTAGAGGTAGGTAGTTTGGTGTGCTTGAATTTCGGTTGGATGATTCTTCTATTATTATAAGCTCCTTTTTTGAGTCATAGTCGCTAATTAAGAAACCTTTTCTTACATTAGTCTCTTTCTTAGATCACAAAATGCCTTAATATTATTCAGATGGATCATTATTATTAGCTACTAACTATACATGCATACCCCTTCATATAAAGTAGCTAAACAACCACATGCACCTCTATATAAAAGAAAATTTTGATGACATTATAACATACTTACCCCTTTCACATTATATAAACTAAAATAAAATAAACTGAATTTGCTGTTTTGTACTTTGTATGACATGAGATGGTTAAACGCTCCTTTGAATTTTGTTGGGGACAACAAAACAAAATGTCCAAGCACATAACCACCAGCAACAACGTCTTCTAGAAAGAGAAAAAGAGTAATACCAAACCTTGACACCGAGGGTAAGTAAGAAAAGAAGAAACTAAGAAAAGATTTTCGGTCCTACAGATTTATTTATATATAAAGCAAGAACTAGAGCCATACCCATTATCATCGGCACATTATTATTATATAGTAAAGAAACATAAGAGAATTAGCGTTAAAGATGTCAAAGCAAATTGTGTTGATGATATTGATGGTTACAATAAGTGTAATGCGAGGGATTCAATGCATGCAATTGAAGGCAGGGAATTGGGGTGTGAGTGTTAAGTCCGAGAAGGAGACAGTGACAAACCTTCAATTCTATTTCCACGACACACTCAGCGGACAAAATCCAAGTGCCATTCAGGTGGCTCAGCCACTTGACAAGAACAAGTCCACACTCACCATGTTTGGTTCCATCATGATGGCTGATGATCCCTTGACCGAAACGTCCAACCCAAAGTCTAAGCTAGTGGGCCGGGCGCAAGGTCTGTATGGATCGTCTTGCCAACAAGAATTAGGCCTATTGATGGCCTTGAGTTTCTCATTCACGGATGGGCCTTACAATGGGAGCTCGTTTGCGCTCATGGGGAAGAACTCCGCCATGAGCCCGGTTCGCGAGATGCCCATTGTAGGGGGCACCGGACTCTTCCGAATGGCGCGTGGCTATGCACTCGCCCATACTGTCTGGTTGAATCCCACCAATGGCGATGCCATTGTTGGCTACAATGTCACCCTCGTCCATTAATATGAAAATTGAAAAATATGGTATTGTAAGATGTTAGATTCCGTTGTGCACTTTTTTGTTTAGCATCACCATTTGATGATATCTTATATCGCTTCAGTTTGATTCATCAATAAAACTTTTATTTACTGTTGCTCTTTATGTATTTTTTTAACAACTCTCTTCTAATTAAAATTAATTTAGATGCATAACATAAAATGGATGACATTATCTACAAGGTACGTAACAAGCAATGCCCATGGGCATTATTCGGATTGAAGATCAATCCTCCAAAGGCAGAGCGCATTTTCCTGGAATTTCTACTGGATGCTATTCTTTCATTCAATGGTTTTGTATTAACATGTCAAAACGCCCCAAGATATGTAGACGTTGGGGTTTTCACGATACTGAGTTATTTACCCGTTTTTTTTTTTATCAAAAATAGAGAGACTCGAATTTGTGATTTCGTAATGAGTATAGAGAAATAATGTCATTTGAGATATAACTAATTGGCGAGTTATTTACCCGTTTTTCTTTGCTTTTGTATGCATATATATATGACTTAACTTTTAATTTTTAACATGTCTAAGGTTCAACTATGTATATTACTTTAGGAATCAAAATTAATTTTTACTCTTTCAAATAATATAAATGAAAAGAATTTCAAAGTAAAATATAAACATAAGGACTACATTTAAGGTGTGCTACTAGCCAATAAATTATTATTGTATATATAAAATAAAATTTAAACTTTTAACATTATAAGTAGGATAATAATTTGATGATTATGATTTTATATATATTAATTATTGTTCTTATATCTTATGTATATATTTTTAGAGAAAAAATTAGAAAAGTTACTGTGTACATTAACATAAGCTTTAATTGTAAATATTTGATTTTTTTTTTTAAGGATTTTGGTAGAAAACTAACTTGGGGTATAACTAATTATAGTAAACTAGTTGAAAATCATACTAGTTATATAAAAAAAATAAAATAATTCCCCACTACCCTTATTTTCTAGAATTTTAAAATTAAAAATAAAAAAGATTTAACTGAATTGATTTATGCTATAATTAATTTCTTAGTTTTTCTTTTTTTTTAAATTAGTAACTAATTATATATTATCACATCAATAAAAAAAATTAATTTTTAAATTTAATACTTAAAAGATTATCTAATCACTATCACATTAAAATTGAACTCATAAAAAATATTTATAATATATATATATGTATATATATATATACATATATATATATATATATAAATCTGGATTAATTTTAAAATTTACGATTTTTGGTCAGATGATTTAATGTTTTTGGTGTGAGTTAAGTTTTTGTTGTTGAATAGTACTTGAATTTTCGGCAAGATGAAGAGGCCCATGATTTTGACGCGTACTACGTAGGATGTTGTTTCCGCCAGGAAGATGCCGACTTTTGACCCACTTTGCTTTCGGGTTCTGTATGTGGTTCACCCACCACCATTTTCATTATTATCCGCCGCCACCACCTTCATTCTCCTAGATCCCCCGTCCATGGTGGCCGGAGCTTCTCCACCACCGCACGTACACATAGATGACGACGAACCGTAACAGCAACTCACATGTTCTTCTTCCTCTGCAATGCCATCGCCTCTCTCCTTCTCACCCCTCAACAAGCTCAAGCGCTTCAAATCCCTCAAGCTCTGCATTTCAAAGTCCCTCCTCAACGCTCCTTCCCTCTACGACGCCGTTTCATCTCTCGATCACTTCCACCCTAAGGGCATTCGCTTACCTTCTCGTGTTCTCGCCATCCTCTTGCGCCATTGCTCCGCCTCCAAATCCTACCGTGAGGGTAAATTGGTCCATTTGCATCTCAAGCTCACCGGTTTCAAACGCCCCACTACGTATTTGGCCAACCATTTGATCTGTATGTACTTTAGTTGCGGCGATTTTGTTAGTGCCCGCAAGGTGTTCGACAAAATGGAGGCTAGAAATTTGTACTCTTGGAACAATATGATTTCTGGGTATGTGAAATTGGGCATGATGAAGCAGGCTCGGGGTGTGTTTGATAGAATGCCTGAGAGGGATTTCGTGTCGTGGAATACGATGATTGTTGGGTATGCGCGTAATGGGGTGTTTGGTGAGGCTCTGAGGTTTTATGGGGAGTTGAGGAGATTGTGTATTGGGTATAATGGGTTTAGTTTTGCAAGTGTGTTGATTGTTTGTGTGAAGATGAAGGACTTTGAGCTTTCTAGGCAGGTTCATGCGCAGGTTTTGGTTGTTGGATTTTTGACCAATGTAGTTGTATCCAGCTCGATTGTTGACGCTTATGCAAAGTGTGGAAAGATGAAGGAGGCGAGGAGATTGTTTGATGAGATGCCCGTGAGGGATATCCCTGCTTGGACAACACTAGTTTCGGGTTATGCAGCATGTGGGAACATGGAATCAGCTGCTGAAGTTTTTTGTGAGATGCCACAGAAGAATTCTTATTCATGGACATCGCTGATTGGAGGTTATGCTAAAAACGGTATGGGTCATGAAGCTCTTCGAGTGTTTAGAAAGATGATCCAGCATCGAGTTAGACCTGATAAGTATACATTCCATAGTTGCTTCTTGGCTTGTGCTATTATTGCTTCATTGAAACATGGTAAACAATTACATTCATATTTGGTGCAAAATAACATCAGACCTAATACTGTTGTTGTTAGTGCTATTATTAACATGTATTCAAAATGTGGAAGTTTGGAAACTGCCAAGACAGTGTTCAATATAAATGGAAATAAGCAAGATTTAGTATTGTGGAACTCAATGATATCGGCACTGACTTACTGTGGCTCTGGTATAGAAGCAATTATGATGCTAAACGATATGCTAAGATCAGGAGTGAAGCCAGACAAGGCCACTTTTGTTTCAATTCTTAATGCTTGCAGTCACTCAGGTCTTGTGCAGGAAGGGCTTCAGTTTTTCATGTCCATGACTAGTGAGCATGGTGTTGTCCCAGACCAAGAACACTATGCATGCTTAGTTAATCTGTTGCATCGCGCTGGATGCTTTAATGAATCAGGAAATGATCTACAAGTGATGGATCACAAGCCAGGTGAGCATGTTGAGAATAGTTCGCATGATCTATCGAGAAAGCTTGAAAGTACAAAACTTGAAAGAGAAGTACATAAATTCCCTATTAGATTGCAGCTTCAATCCACTGCTGCTTACTTGTTACTTTCAAGTGTGTATGTTGCACTCGTGAAAAGGGGGTCTCTTGAGAAAATGAGACAGATTATGCATGAGCAATGTTTGAGGCTCAATCAAGCCGTCACTTGAGTTCAAATTGAAAACAAGGTTCACGCTTTCGCTGTACCAGATGGGTGACACCCTCTGAGGGAAACTATATAACCGGCTTTGGGACACTCCAGTAATCAGATGGAAGAAAATGTCCCTTTACAGCATTACCTAACTTGGAAATGTGAAAGTTGGAGACATCTTTTTTCAGTAGATCATTTTTTGTAGAGCGCAGGATTATAGTTTCCACAACTTGTTTATTAGTATTTTTTTTTCTTTTTTTCAATCTTTTTTATTGATTCTGGATTCTGCAGAGTTGAACTATACCACATTGGTATACCTATGAGATGTTTTCCTCCAAAAAGATTGAGGAGGAATGAGAAAGGGACTGGTAGGAAGAACAGAAGAATATAGTCATTAATGAAAGATTTTCTTGTATCTTTAATGTGTATTCTTCTCAAATGGAATAAAACAAGAAAATGATAAACATCAGAGGTTAAACCTTATGAGCTTTGCTTCTAATTTGTTTATATGAAGTTAGAGGTTGTAGTTTACAATATAACGCAATTATAGAAGAGATTCTCGATATTATTATTTATTGCCATCTAGATGTCTAATTGAACTAGATTTAATATATATTGGTTTAATGATAGACAAATAATAATAATAATAATAAAAAGGGTTGTATTTATACCCTGACCCAAAAACATAAAGTTAGGCCTAATAAAAATAAAGATCCACCCAAAAAGGTGGTCACTTCTAACTACTTCAAAAGTCGGTTATCTATTCTAATATAAATACACTAACACCCTTAGGTATATTCAAGTCTCAATCTACTAAAAATCTGTTTAAAATTCTTGCTAACTTTAAGTTATCGGAATCTCTTGCAGGTATCACATCCACCTCCTCACGCACGCAAAAAGTCAGATGCTGCCTCGAGTTTGGACCTCACATTCAAGTCCAAACCACCATCTCAGATAATTTCCGGAACAGGTGGAATATTTGGTTTTCAAGTATAGGAAAATTTATTTGGTTTTCAAGTATAGGAAAATTTAGCAAAGGAAAAGTATATGGAACCAACTAATAATCAGCCAAGAATGGAACAATATAATTAATTATAATTAGTTTTATTAATTTATAATTTAATTTGTTTTTTAAATTATTGTTGACCACGTTCAAAACATGAGAGAAGATACGCTAGTGATAGGAGAGAATCACGGAACAGATGCTTTGATCATTCATTAGTTGGTTTCATATAATTAATTATGTTTTATTAATGCGTAACACATGAAACATAAAAATCATATCCAAAAACATCCAATTTACAAGAAAAAGAAACATCTGTGTGCCTATCAATAGTTGGTTCCCTAGCATTGTTGTTTAGCAAATCCTTTTCGTCAAACGTTTGTGTTTGTTGTTGGCTTTGCACGTAATCATTTAAAATAGGGATTATGTTAAGTCCATAACCAACAAGAAACCAAAACAAATACTAAGTCAGAAGAGGTTGTAGAGCCATACAAGTGGACCAATCAAAAGCAAAAACCAACATCATAACTCCTTACCAATAATTAGGGCGAAAGTTCCCATGAAGCAAAGCCAAAACACACTTGATAAACAAATTGAGTGAAGAAAGCACAACAACAATCATTTCATAATTTACACAAACCCTTTTGTCCAGTTCAGCAAGATAGTTAAGAACTCATTTGATTATAAAACAAAACAGTCCATTTTTGACGTGTGACCATGTTTTTATATATTAGCTCCCAACAACATAACACACTCTTTCAACAAGTGCTAACTCCAGCTGCACAAAAAGAAAACAACAAAATTCAGGATCACAGAAGAAGTGGAAGAACTTCAACGCCATCTTGTTCTTGTTCTTCCTCTTCTTCATCAACATCAACACCATTATCAGCATCATCATCATCAACCATTTGTGCGTGTCCTTCCTCAAACAGATTAAGATGGGTGATGTGGTTTCCAAACAGATTGAGAGGCGCAGAGCAATTCAAACACAAAAGAAAACTCTTAATGATCTCATGAGAATCGAAGGTGAAGACTATCCAGGTTCTGATTACTTCCTTATAAACAGGAAAACATGGATGCATGATCTCAACCCAGAAAAGCTTCAAATCAAGAAGATAGTTTGGCCTGGAACCCATGATTCTGCAACCGACAAGATTGGAATCCCATTCATCACTCGCCCTTTTGCTCAATGCCAATCTGACTCCATATACGAACAACTTTTGATGGGGACACGCGTTTTAGACATAAGAGTGCAGAAGGATGGAAAGGTATGCCATGGAATTCTAACAACTTACAGTGTAGATATTGTCCTTAATGATATCAACAAGTTCTTGTCTGAAACCGAGTCAGAGATCATAATCCTTGAAGTTAGAACAGAATATGGACATGAAGATCCTCCAGAGTTTGACAAGTATCTAGAGGAAAAACTAGGGGATTACCTTATACCAAATGATGAAAAAGTTTTTGATAAAACCATTGGAGAAGTGCTACCAAAGAGGGTTATTTGTGTTTGGAAGCCAAGAAAATTGCCAAAGCCTGAAGCTGGTAGCATGCTGTGGAGTGAAGGGTATTTGAAGGATAATTGGATCAACACTGATTTGCCAGAAACAAAGTTTGAAAGCAACTTGGATTATTTGAGCAAACAAGAACCTGTGAATACTAGAAAGTACTTTTATAGGGTGGAGAACACGGTTACTCCGGTGCCGGATAACCCCATCGTGTGTGTGAAACCAGTGACTGAAAGGATTCATGCTTTTGCAAGGCTATTCATCTCTCAATGTTTCACCAAACAGATTGGTGATAGGTTGCAGATTTTCTCTACAGATTTTATAGATGAGGATTTTGTTGGTGCTTGTGTTGGACTCACATATGCAAGGGTGAAGGGTATTGCATGAAACAAGTTCTGTTATGTTTTTCTTCATGTGTTGATGATTGATGATGTGTGTTATCCTTCTAGCTTTTTTTAATTGTACAGATTTATTTGTATTTGATTTTAAGTTATGATGTAAGGTGAAAAATGGATGTGTAATTTAATTCCCATGAAGAAAACCAGAAATATCAGAGGAATGAATATAATTTTAAGTCCCATCATTTATTGCAAAACTAATCTGTTGTTTAATATGTTTAGTTAGTTTTAGTTGATTGATCATAGAACAATGGAATTGGCGTGTACTTTTCAATGGGATAAATTCAGAGTGCAACCTGCAAGAGTTTCAGGTTATTAAATTTTGGATGAGCCTTAAGCAATTAAAAATTTTAAGAGATCAATCTTGAAGATACGTTCACGTTGTAACAAAAATATGTACCTATACTTGAAGGGAAATAAAACTTGTTTTGACGAAATAGCATATATGATTGGATGACAAGAAAAAAAAAGAGTTTAATCACTTTAAAATTAGAAATAGCATAAAAGAAAGACCATATTGATTCCCAATCGAGGAAGCTTCATACCAACATGATTTTATCACCAATTTATCCAAATTGGAAGACATTGTCAAAACGTACTCAAATGTCTTCCACATAGAGAAATATCTCAGGTCCAATATTGAGAACAAAAATCTGGAATTGTGGGCCTAAAAGCATTAAATAGAGACTTTAACTATTCATACACTTTTTTGTTTATTAATAATAAAATTAAACATTCTACACACTCAGGGAGCATTATGCAGAACAAAATGCTGGAATGCTGCTAGAAATAATTCAATCCACTCAAACTTTACAAGAATCTGTTGGGAGCTGAAATGATGAGGAATTCAGAATAGAAAACCAACACTGATCTTTATCTAAACAGAATAAACTGATTAAAGCTTCCTCCAATGTTTAGACCACTTGTTATTCTGCTGCAATCAGAAAAGGTGCACTATTAAGTGTTGGCCCAAATAACTTTCGATAAGGTAATTTAAGAAAAAGGAGGATTGTGTTGAATCTTTAGGCTTGAGTACAGTGTCAAATGAGTGAATCTTTTAATTCAGATTCTCAGCAATAGCATTAACTAGTCTTAATTACTGCTCAAGAAGTAAGTATTATCAAACACTTTTGAGGGCTATTATGAACATATTCCCAAAGAATGTGTGATTTCTAATACATTTAATTGATAACCAATTTGGGTGGGTAGAGTAGCCAACTCACTTATCCACTTAAATAAGTGTCAGAAGTTCGAATCTCGTTTTATGCATGTAGCAATCAATTGGCCAACAGCAGACTTTTAAATGGAGCTCAGATCCGTTTAGTCCTTGGCCTGTATTTTGTGTGATTTGTTGTGTTTACTGTGCAGAAAATAAATTAATCAAACTTGGCCCTAGAAGCATGAAAAACAAGTTCATATTGCATCTGACCCAATATTGATTCAAACAAAGCACTCATATCATATGATTAGTGGCAATGAAAGCAAACAATCTAAACAAAGAAGAAAAGAAAACAATTGGTCCAAGATCATCGCAAACCCAATCAGTGGTCAACACCCAAATCCATTCACTCCACTTAGTTACTAACTAAGTAATTCAATTTCATTTGAAACACACCACACCTCACCCACCGAACCAAACTCCCTCTTCTCTCTCTTTTTCTTTCACATCGCACCACGTGAACTCTGAAGCAAAAGAAAGAAAAAGGAAACTTTGAAACTAGGGCACAATTGAAGAACAAAAAAATTTTTTTAATCCAAACAAATAAGAAAAGGTCAAAGGGGCTATAACAAAAGAGAAGATCACATCTTATAGGTACCAATTTAAAAAAATGAAGAAAGTAAATATGATGGTGCTCTGTTATGAATCAACACTCAAAAATTAAACTTGGGGCCAAACTAAGAAGAAACGGTCGAGATTCAAGAGGCAAGATGAAAAAGGTTGAAAGAGAAGATTGAATGAATGGTTGCATGTCTATTCGGTCATTGCTTCTACCCCCTCTCTCTCTCTCCTCTGTAAATGCTGCCGCTACATTTGATTTTCAAGAAGAAGTCAAACAAGCTGCTGAAACAAGTTTCAAGTCTAGGAAACTTCATTCCTTTATTAAAGGGATGAACGACCAAGGATTGAAGTAAGGAGTGAAAGCACAATATTTGGGTTCTCATAGCTCATTGAGCTGTTTATTCTTATTCTTCATTGTTTTCATTGAGTAATTTTTTTTCTCAATTTAGTCTTTCTGTGTTTCAATGGTAAAAGGCAAAATGATGAGATTTGTAAGTAACAGTCATTGAGTGAAAAAATGCAAAGAGATATACTTGGAGAAAAAGTCAGTTATTTCAGAAATCTTTTGTGAGTATTTCTGTTTTGTTGTCATGATCCTGAAGGTTCCCTTTCAAGTTGGGTTAGCACTTTGCTGTTGAAAAGTTAGGGTGAGTTCCTAGTCAAGTCTGGTTTGGGTTAGAAACTGGACTTGTCCTAGATATGATTGATTAGATTCCTAGGAAGAATTGGTGATTATAATTTGTTGAAAGATAGTGAAATTCCGTCACTGTTGTGATGGAGACTAGATGTAGACTACATTGCAAATGAGTAACTAAACCAGGATATATGTGCTATTACTTATTATCTTTTCTCTTCTCCATTTCTGGTTCTGCATTAAAGAAGACAAAACAGAAGTATCTCCTGATTCTACTATCCTGCAACTCTTCTTTATTACTCTCCTTGCAAGATACTCAGTTTTGCCTCCTACCGCATCAAGAGACAAAACTACAATCTCTCTAGTTTTTAGCTCATTGTATCTCATCTAAATTCAAGGTTGAAAGCAAAATTAAAAAGAGGCCAAGATTCAACCCCCTTCTATTAGCTACTGATAACCATCAATTAATATAAAAGCTTGGTCTCAAAGAGATCAAGTTTCACAGTTTGGAGAAAAGATCCTGATGGCGAACAACGTTGGTTCCAACATAGTAGCTTACACACTAACAAAAGAACAATCCAACAACAGACTTTCATTTTTCAATAGAAAAAACTACAACTACTGGAAAGAAAAAATGAAGATCTTTGTTCAATCGGTGGATTACAATCTCTGAAAGATAATCATGAATGATCCTCAAATATCCACCAAAACTGGCGTTAATGGTGTTGTTACTCCCAAAACCGAAGTAGAATGAAATGAAGATGACAAGAAAAAGGCAAAACTCAATGCCAAGGCAGTCAACATACTAAACTGTGTAATTAGTTTCGAGAAATATCGAAAAGTTTCAAGATGTAAAACAGTAAAAAAAATCTGGGATAAGCTCCAAATCACACATGAGGGCACCACACAAGTAAAGGAAACAAGGATTGACATGCTAAGTAAAGAGTATGAGATGTTTTCTATGAAAAAAGGAGAATCAATTGATGACATGTTTGAGAGATTTTTTAATCATCATTAATAGCTTGGATGCTATGGAAATTACTCATTTCGAACAAGTGCCGATGAGGAAGGTCTTAAGAAGCTTAGTAAACGAGTGAAAAACAAAGGCTACTGTTATCTCTGAAAGCATTAACCTAAGTCAAATGACCTATGATGAGTTGAAAGAAAAGTTACTAACATATGAATCACTCACATAAAAAAGATAAAAAAAAAGGAGTGACTCTTAAATCTTGTACTGAATCATTGGAGGATGAATTCAGTGACTGCTTATCAGATGACGAGCTTATGTTTTTTGCTAGAAAACTTAGAAGAATGATGAGACTCAAAGGAAGTAGCAGAGGAGGCAACTCAAAGAAACCAAAGAATGACTTAAACAAAGTCATTTGCCACAATTGCAGAAAAGATGGACACTACAAATATGAATGTCTGAAATTGAAGAAAGAAGATAAGTCTCGAAAAGACAAGAAGAAGGGACTTATGACTTCTTGGAAAGATTTAGAAAATGACACTAATGAGGATGATGAATTTGTCCACAACTCTTAAGCATGCTTGATGGCAGATCACAGCTACCAAAATGAGGTATTTTTTCTTGAACATTCTAATGAAGAACTCCATCTTATGATTGATAATCTCACTGAGAAAATAAGAAATTTTCTAAATCAATGTCATGAACTTAAATCTAAAAATGACATCTTAAAGGCTGAAAATACTTTTTTCAAAAATAAATTAAGAGAAGTCAAAATCACTGTTGATCTTGTTGAAGAAAACAAGCGGTTTAAATCTGAAATCAAAAACCTTGATGGAAAGCATTATGTTGTTGCTTATTGGAATTATATTGAAGAAAAGGAAATGTTGCATAAAAAGATTAAGAATAAAAAACAAGATTTGGCTAAATTTACTCAAAATTCTGAAAATTTAAACAAATTGTTAGCTAGCCACATACCTCTTTTTAAAAAGGTCGGATTGGAGTATTATGAAAAATCTGAATCTGTTTTAAAAAATTCACACTTTGAAAATGAAGTTTTAACTTCTAAAGACAAAAGATTTCAGCTTATTGTATCTCAACTAAATTTAAAGTTGAAAGTAAAATTAAAAAGAGATCAAGATTCAACTCCCTTTCTCTTAACCACTCATAACTATTAGAGTACAGTTTGATATTTGATATTCAGCCTACTTGTTCTATCCTATTGCTTACTGATAAGACCCGAGGCCTACCACAATTCTGGTCATTCAGAAATCAGATTTTCTTACATTGTCCACCAAAGTTAATGAAATATGTGATTCAGTAAAACATAAATAAATAAGTTTGCATATTAGCTCTTTTGCCTTGAAACAATGGTTGAGTTCTCTCTATCTGACTTTAAGGTCACGGATTTAAGATCAATGCATATATGGCTGACAAGAACAGAAAAAAGAGGGAGGGAACCAAACGAAGTAACATGAGACAACAGCTTAGAAAGAGTTGATAACTTGAGGAATTTATGGAGAAAAAATACAGTAAAATGATGAACAATAGAAATAGTTTTTGTTGTGCCAATAATAAAAATAAAAGTAAAATTCAGTGAAATGATGAACAATGCCAAACATTAGATGTTGTGGAAGACCACTGCTTTTTTAAGAAGATCTGTTAGACAAAAACATACTTAAAGAAAAAGGTCAAATTGTCATTAATGGCAGAATTAGAAGAAGACATAATTGTGTTTTGTTTGGTATATCAATCATAATTGTGTTTGATGTTGAGTCATTATCTTGCTAAGTGCATGTGCTGGCACTATTATCTTCTCCTTCAATTACATTTGATTATTGTTATTGCATTATTAAATCTTTAGCCCAATATCATATATAAGTGTTGAGCCATAATTACAAATATGGAAATGTCTTACATCCAAGTCTAACAAAAATTTAAAAATGCAATAAAAAACATTTTCAGGAAAAAGAATGGTCTATAAACATTATCTTATTGGGCAGAAAAAGAATTTTCATATGATCATATGAATGTTGAAGAAATTTCAGATAAAGACTAATATGTGACAAGTAAGGACGATTTTACATTTGTTAAGCTAAATCATACCCCCAAAATTTCAGGGGAAAAAGGTGCTGAAAACTTCAAATTAAACCAAAAAAAGATATAAGAAAAAGTAACCTCTATTTCTCAATAGGATTTTAGGGACAAGGAAAATAGGTCCACCTGAAATGATGCAAAAGCTAAAACCCTATCCATTTGAAGACAGTATGCTGACTCAGCACTAAACAGAATCAATAAACAAAACAAAACATACACTGACATGGATGCAACCTCATCCACACTCAGCCATTCACAACTCACAACAATTATGATTCTGAGACATCTAATAGAGAATTTCTTAAATATTTCATAATATATACGTTTTCTTTTCTGTACATTAATATTAAAAACACAACACAAAAGTAAATAAGAGAGAGTATTATTAAATTACTACAGTCAAAAGTGAAATAAAATATCAAAGAATAAAGGCAATGAAATATGTTACTTCTCTTCTTCTCTATATAATGAGACATAGCATATGTTACTCCTCAAACCTTATCCATTTTCAATCTCTATATTGTATACCCTCAAGAGTGTTCCATTTTCTTACCAAAGTGTTGTATTCTTGTTCAAGAAATTAAAAGCATAACTGAAAACAGAGGACTCTGTTTGTGTTATGGCTTCACTATATGAGGTGCTTGGGATTTCAATGGGAGCAAGCGGGCATGAGATAAAAGCTGCATACAGAAAGCTAGCAAGAACATGCCACCCTGATGTGGTGGCCATGAATCAGAAGGAAAGCTCGGCCAACATGTTCATGAAGATCCATTCAGCTTATTCAACACTTTCAGACCCAGATAAGAGAGCTAAGTATGATAGAGAAACTTATGGACACAAGGTCATGATAAGATCTTCATCAAACATGGCTACTTCAGCTTTTATGTCAGCAACATACCAATCATTTTCTCAACAAGGGAGGAAGTGGGAAACAGATCAATGTTGGTAGTCTTGTATTACATTGTATTAATGCCATTTTTTGTACGCTTCTGATCATATTTAATGCGTGTTCTAAGATTATTTACTAGTACCCGTTTTCATTTGTTATCTTACAAGTTACATATAAAACCAGAAATGAATAGTAGTATACAGACTAAATTCTCATTTTGGTCCTTGAAATTCACGCGATTATTCATTTTGGTCCTTGAAATTCAAAATTACCTATACTAATCCTCCAGATTCAAGTCCCGGCACCAATGTGGTCCCTCAACTCTTTCCGGCGATGACTAAACATACGGAATGCTGAGATAACATTCTTCCTGCCACATTGGAGGATGAGTAAACAACGTTGTTTACCCTTGACATCCAAACAAGTCAGTCGCTTTGTATATGAAGGGAGAAAAAATGATGGAGGCCCAAAATAAAGTATTCTTCTTCTTCTCTACCTATACTATTCTTCATTTTTGACTTGTTTGAGCACTACGGGTAAACAACGTCGTTTACTTATCATCCAGCATAGTAGGGATGGTGCTATATTAGCACTCCGTTTGCCTAGTCATCGCCGGAAAGAGTCGAGGGACTATATTGGACTATTGGTGTCCGGACTTAAATCTGGAGGACTAGTATAGATAATTTTGAATTTCAAGGATCAAGAATAATCGCGTGAATTTCAGGGATCAAAATGAGTATTTAATCGTAGTATACAATATACATGATCCTAGAGAACACAATTAAACAACACTACTAATGGAAGTTGATTCACGAGTTAACCCTTTATTTTCCTTAAATCAAAATAAAGATAATAGAAACTTTGGGATAAAATAATCAAAAATATTATTTATACACTAAAATCAGTTATATTTATGTATAAATATATGTATTGTTTAATTTATTTTCAATGTATAGTTTATAGTAACGGCTAGCATGGTTGTAAAATAACAAAGTGTTTTGATCAAGGGAAGAGTGAAGCATGTGCCAGGAACGTAGATCTGACCTTCGCATAGATCTAATTGCAAATTGACATGCATCAAAGGACAAAATCTCTCTCGTATTAACTGAGGATACCAGTGTCTAAATAATAAATATGTTTGACAACCAAATAGGATCTTCTTTTGACTTGGGGATTTGTGTTTTGTCTTTTTACTATATGTTATGAGTGTATGAGTATGACCCCATCTAGGCTTATACTCCATAGCTTTACAATATCAGTATAGTTAGAAGTGTTCTTAAAACATATATTAATATATAAGTATTTCATATTTAAGGATACATGATCTACAAGAGCTTGAATGGATTTGATTTAAGTGGTAACCACATACATGGAGACACGTAAGCCTGAGGTGGACCACTTGACTTTATATGTGTATGGTTGGCAATTAGGTTTTGGATAAGAAGAGATTCAAGAAAGATATGATATGTGGCCAATTTTCTCACTTGTCTACACTCTTGATATACAGGTGACCTTACCAACTTAGAAATCTAACTTGACCTTATCACAATATGAAATCATGTTTTTGCATCAATCATGTGTTTTCTAGAATGAATGTCTGCGTTTGTTTTTTAGAACAGGTAAGACAAGATACTGAGAATAAGATAGAATAAGACACTGATGGACAGAGATATAAAATTTTATGTTTTTGTATTTTGTTTAGTGATAAACTAGAACAAATTATGAAAATTTAATTTATTCTCATTTTTTTCATTCAAAAAATTTGAGATGAAAAATATAATAATAAAAAATATAATTATAAAAAATTAACAAGAATAATGAAAGAAAAAATAAAAAATAAGTTGTATCCCTTATTAGTGTTTCCGTGTCCTTCCTGTCAGGATGGACACAAAATACACTAATTCAGTGTCTCTGGACACATTGTTTCTGTCCATGTCTTTTCTGTCAAACACGATTTTGTGTCTCTGTGTTCATGTCCCAGTGTTCTGTCTCTGTAAACAACCGCAGAGAGTGAATGGCACATTTTTTTTTCTAAATTCAAAATTTCAAATTAAGATTGACTAGTTGGTTTTGTTAGGTTTCTTCTATTGCATGTTTTTGCAGCCGATACTCTATTCATTATCTCTAATGACTTGTCTTCAAGCTGTGGTCTCATTCCTATCCATGAACCAACCAATTAAAATGTATTATATTCAATTGAGTTAACTGCTGTTAGTTGGGATTCTTGGAAAATATTGAAATTATAGGTTCATTTATATGCCACTTTATATTATTTTCATCTACATCTAATTTATTCTTGTAATGTGAATTTATCAATATATACACTAAACATTTCTTGGTGTCCCCTTGAACCATTGTCTTCATAGTTCAGAATAATGTACCAATCAATGCATTATTCTGATTCCATCACAAATCAGTTACAATCTTATGCATAAATACTAAATTGGTCATTTATTTAGTATAGTGATGCAGAACAGGTTAGGTTAAATTAAAGAGCATTTGTCTAAGAACCTTAATCAATGATTATCTCGATCGATTTAAAAGAAAAAAAATGAAAAAATAAATAAATTTTGCCAATTCAAGTATATACCTACATCTGTTAGGTAGCGTTTGTTTTCAGGAACTGAGATAGAGACTGAGAGACTGAGACTCAGTATTGTGTTTGTTAGTTCAGAGACTGGTACTAAAATTTCTGTCTCTGTCTCCAAAATTTCAGTATTTCAGTACCTTCAAAAAGTAAGGACATAGGGGACTGAAATTTTTAGAGATGGAGACTGAAACTTTAATAACATTTTATACCTAAAATACTTTCATTTCAATTAATTAATTCCAATTTTACCTTTTGTGCAAATTAAATTAGAGTTTCATTCTTGTTTCAATTCCTGTCTCCCATTTTGTACCAAACAGAATACTGAAATTTGTTTCAATCCCTGTCTTTTAGTCTTTGTCTCTCAGTCTCAGTCTTTCTGTCTCTGTCTCTCCACCAAACGCTACCTTAGAGCAACCTAATGAACCTACCATATATGGTCATTCTCTTTAATTGAGTTAGCCCTATCAATAAAGGATAAAAATAAAAATTTCTTAATGAAAGCACATCGGAAAAATAACTATCGGCAATATAGAATAATTTACATCAATCCAAACTTTATTTATATTCATCATACCCAATGGAGCAAACAAAATTCTGCATCCTTCATGTTATTTGGATTATATTCATGAAAAACTGCAACTGAAATTGACTATTGTTCTTGATATTATATTATGGTTAATAAATTCCAAAAGTGAGCCTAAGGATTATACTAAAAAATTTTGGTGTACAGTTATGGACTTGCACTCTGTGTTTGACTTAAAAATAGAATAGAGCTATTTGTGTTACATTTAAAAGATATGCACAATTTATGATTTTTTTTCAAACTGGCATGTCTTTACTTTGCATTTTTCATAGATCACTTTCAAAAGGTGAAGACAAACAAGAAGGAATCTTACTTCCGATGAAAGTAATAATATGATGATAAGCAACAAAAAAAAAATGCAGAACCCTAAAATAATAATAAAAAAATGACAATCATGGCATATGTGAAAATAAAAGCAACAGCTAAATATGTCACTATAGAATACGATAGAGAATACAGAAGGAATTCATTTTCCACGTAAAACATTAGTATTAGATACAATTTTAACAGTGTATATATTCAATCAAAACACTATTCCTTTTGTGTGCTAGATGAAAAATTAAAGAAAGCCGCCAAATCAACATATCTAGAGTTAATAATAATCTTAGTATTTCTTAATTATTAGCATGATCTAAAGCAAAAACAATAGTATTAATCAGGGTTAGTCAATCCATATGTGATGACATAACACTCAGGCTAATTTGTCTTTAATGTAATAGAAAGATACTCATGGGAAATTGAAAGGTTATGAAAGTTGAAGTTAGTTATTGATATATGATTATATATAAGGCTGGTAATATATACCCTATTCGCGGATACCCAACATCGTTCGAATTCTAAATCCTAAACACTACTAGATGAAACTAACATTCTACCTTACTAGATGTAGACCTTGATATTGATGGTACCAATTCTCCCACGTGAAGATTTTTTCTTCTCTAAGTTGAATATAGTTAGTTATTGAGGCTAATATGGACTAATACAACAACAACAAAAATTGATATTCCACTCGTCTAATTCTTGTTGACATATTGTGTAAACCTCATTCTAGTTTGGAGGAGATTATATTAATATTTTTTTTTAATTTTTGCTGTATTTTTTATTCTACTAAACTAAAAATTAATTTGTTGTTCAAAATTTCATTTAAAAATTTGTTATTGGTTAATAAATTACTATATGTACGAAGTAAAATTTGAATTTTTAACACTTATCTAAATAAATGAGTGAAATGACCCTCGACTAACAGATTATATCATGTTTCACATTTAACTCCTACGGAATATTTATTTGATTAGGTGGTGAGCAACCCTTTGTTTAGTATATGGTTTATTTTATACATCGAATATCATTATACAATAAGTATAAATGTTAATTACTTTCTGTTCGTATCCTGACCCAACACTAGGGTCTAGGTACAAATAAACCAAAAAGGTTCAATTCAAAAACTGACTTTCGCTACCAAGCGACCTCCTTATAAGAGGTCGGATTCAACACAGACTCCACCCTAAGAAGTCGGGCTCGGAAGCCAAATAACACTTATTCAAATAAGTAACTGCCCTTAAAATCTCTCAACCCACTTCCAGGAGCCATATCTCAACTTCTCTAAGATAAAGGGACGGTTACCCACCTTAAAAGGTGAAACTACTCTAACGGTAGTTATTGGTTCACCACTATAAATACACTGACACCCCTCAAGTATCTCTAAGTTCCAATACTCTCTAAACCTGCTAAGCTCCTTCCTAATTTAGGCATCGGAGTGTCGTTGCAAGTACCACCCCCATTCTTTCACATATACAAGTCGGACGGCAACTCTCAGATGCAGCCAAGTCGAAGACCTCCTCCACTTAACGTTTAGGCCTATCTTCCAAGCCCAATTCACCAATCTCAAGTTACCCACGTAACACTTTCTTTTATTTTATCTTGAATAAAATAATAAATAAACTTCTAAAAATTTATATTTTAGATAAATTAATTTGTAAAAAAAAAATACCAATAAAATCTTTTAAGATATTAAATTTGAATTCATTACTTTTAAATTAATTTTTTATGATTAAATTAGTTAATTTTAATTTGAACTAATTTATCTATATTTATTATCTTATAAAATTTTATTGTGTCTAAAATTTAAATTTTCAAAAATTTATTTGTCATTGTACTCTTTTATCTTTTTAGATGTAAAGCCACACATACATCGCTAGAAAGAAAAAACGGTACACATATGGTTAGAGATTACTGAGCCTTGTGGTATATTTAGCTTTTTGCTGTGAGGTCCACCAACAACATTATTTGAATCTTACTTTAATTTCACCCCAATTCTGCGCTTGTTAGCTTTTTTTTTTTTCGGTATTGAAATTATTTGCTTCCTCAAAAAAATTGCAGGATAAATGTATTACTAACTATGATAATTAAAAAGTCTTGAGAATTAACACTATGCATCTAATATTATAGCAATTTTTAATATTAAAAAATATTTAAAATTTAATTAAAAGATTATTTAAAATTTAAATTCGACAAAAATTTGATTTTAATAAATTTTATATTAATCTTATTTGATAACTTATGACAATATCGATTAAAATTAGTTAGTATAATATTGATTATCGAACATTACTCCTAAAATAACAGAGATGTTAGTGCAGAATTTTGTAAATTTTTTAGTATAAGTAACTGTTGACTCCAAACATAATTTTTTTATTTTTAACTAATTAAAATAGAAAATAATTAGTGAATTAATTACTCATCAATAATAAATTAATTAAAATATTATTCGTATACTAAAATCAGATTATCAATATATTACAAATATATATATATAATTTAATTTATTTCTAATATATATTTATATTTTAACATGTATTTTATACTATTAATTAATTTTAATAATATAATTTTTTTCTGCAAAATATAAGTACGTGATTTGCTAGTTGCCCTTGCCTAATGGCTTCAACTCCGTCCATTGCAGCATTAATGACGCAAGCATTACGAAAGCCAGATGAATGATAAGGTCACGTGACTTTTCCTCGGCTAATAGTTTCCTTTGTTTTATTTTTATTTAAAGTTACGATCCATTATTTTATCTCTAAGAATTTAGCTGATTTATATAATAAGAATATATTTAGAGTGTGTTTGGCTGACTACGTTCAAAGAAAAGAAGTACATTTAGATATCTTGAAAGCTGCAATTTTTGATTTGGCAAATTTTTGATTCATGAACGCAGAAATGATTTTGCATTCAAAACCACGTTTTCAAGAAGCAACAATTCACTAACGGATTTTTAGTCATCAATACTCAATTTTTATTTATCTTTTACTAATTTTATTCTTTATGCATACTCTTGTATTATTTATATTATTTTTGTTTATATGAATTATCTTTTTCTATTATTTACTATTTTTTTATTAATTATTTATTTGATATTATACACTTTTATAATTATAATTTTTTTGTATTATTTTTATTTTTTTATAATATAATATATTGATCCTATTAAGAAAGTAAATTAAACAAAAAATTAATTGTAAATAATAATAATAAAAAATTATAACATACTAAAAAAAAGTACTAAGAGTACTAAAAATATACTATATAAAAAATATCATAAAAATTTTTTTGATTTATTTCAATTACTACCAAGATAAATATTTAATTTTTTTATTATTCTTAGTGCTCTCTAAAATTTATATTTTGTTAGTTTTAATTAAAAGTATATTTTGCCAATTTTTATATATGATTTTTATTTTAGTGTATAAATATTAATTTTATTATAGAATTAATTAATAAGATCTATTCAAATATCTAAATTAAAACAATATACAAAAATAATTTAAGTTGATGTCTATTTTAGTAATTTTGTATCTAAAAATAATTTTAAATAGTGTAATCCAAACAACATTTATTTTACTATAATCCATTTTGATATAAATATTGCCAAACATAAATCACTTAACACAAACTTACTTTTCATCAAAAATCAAGTAAACTGTAATCTAAACACACATTTAATAGTATGATAAATTGTTAATATATTTATTATACAAAAATATAAAAAATATTTTTTAATAAATTTAAATAAAATAATTTTTAATAACTTTTAACAAATTAATTTTTTATAATACCTTTAAAGTAAAGAGTTTTTTAATTTTGATATGAACCCGGAGTATAGCAAAAATCGGTGGCACCGACGGGTAGGAAGGAAGTCGGAGGCATCGATTTCAGGGCGCGGTGGGTGCACAAATCGGAGGCACCGATTTGTGTTCCTTGGCCACGCGTCACGCATGCAGTTGCCTCCCTTGGTTGCCCGTGACTCCCTTGGTACAAAAGACCCATATTCCCCCTCATCCGTATCCCTTTCACTCTCTATCACTCTCTTTCACTCTCGTCTCCCTCTCTTCAACACCCTCAACTCCACCATTTTCTTGCTGCACACCATTGTTGGACCACAACAAATTTTAAACAGAATTCAAAAAAAAATGCCAAGAAGACCAAAAATTAAAGAAGTAAATTAATCAGAGCTTCATATTGTTAATTATCTTGGAAATCGAGCTTCATATTGTTAATTATTTTGGAGATCCAAATTATGTAAGTTTTTATTTTTTAATAATTTGATTTAATAATAATAATAGTGATAAATATTAAATTTAATTAGCAATATATATTGTAATAGCATTAAGTAGAGATTAATTAACTCATATATGTGTGTATAATTTTATTATTAGGTGGTTAGAAATAGAAATTAAAATAAAAATTAATCATGTATGTATGTATGTATGTATGTATGATATGGTATGGTATGATATGGTATGGTAAGCTGTAAATAATAATTAGTTTTTTTTTTAGTTAATGAACTAATGAAATCAGATCCTGTACATGCTCCCTTAGAGTAGATTGTAGTTATTATTAGCAGTAGTAATTGAGTTTAATAATTTATTATGATTAATAATTAAAATTTAATAAATTATTTTATTTATGATCATTAATAAATGAATTTTAATTCATTAAAATTTAGACCATAAATTAGTAGTAACTAAACTTAAATTAGGAAATTATTATGCTGTGTTATGAAGAATAATAATAATAATAATAATAATAATAATAATAATAATAATAATAATAATAATAAAATTAGTATGCTGTTTTATGAATAATAATAATAACAATAATAAAATTAGTATGCTGTTTTACGAATAAATAGTTTATTAGTCGTGAAATTATTCTGGTTAGTTAGTTAAGGTTAAATAATTTTTGTTATAAGGTAATGAATATGATTGAAAGATTTTTGTATAATAGATTTACTGCGTATGTGTGAAATGCAATTATGCTGGAATTAGTTATAATGGATATGTAACGATAATTGTGTTTTTGAGAATATAGTTATATTATACTGGGACTTATAGTGGAAATGTGATATTGTAGGATTTACGGATGTTGCTGTGTGATCATTTAAAGCCGCCGGATTCATACAACCAAATTGTTGAGTCACACTTACGCGAGACTGAATTTTATTATGTTTCACAAGTTGGATTTATTCCATGTCAGTCAGCAATGATTAATGCTCTGATTGAGAGATGGCGGCCTGAAACTCACACGTTTCACTTTTCAGTTGGTGAGTGTGCCGTGACCTTGGAGGATGTGGCGATGATTCTCGGTCTGCCGACAAATGGTCTTCTGGTAATAGGACCGACCATGAGTAGTTTTGAGGCATTGGAAGCCGAGTGCTTGCACCAATTTGGAGTTGCACCGAGGAAGACGGACTGTAGAGGGAGCTTTATAAAATTAACATGGTTTAGGGGTTTGAGAGATCGTATAGTGTTGAATGATGTTGTGCATATTCAGATGTATGTAAAGTGTCACATAATGTTATTTTGGACAGTTCTGTTTGGAGATAAGTTGAGTTCAGCTGTTCATTGGAAATTTTTACCTTTGTTCCGTAACTTTTGTCAGATCATACAGTTTAGTTGGAGTTCGGCATGCTTGGCACACTTGTATAGATCATTGTGTAGGGCAACTCATGTCGACTGCAAGGAGATGGACGGTCCATTGGCACTCTTGCTCACTTGGGCTTGGATCCGGCTACCATTTCTAGCGCCTATTCCCGGCAATTCCCGAGTGTTTCCAATTGCAAACAGGTAAGTTTGATTAAAGTATGTGCATTGAAGGAAATGATAGAAATTGTTTTATGTTTTTCACAAGATTAGTTAACTAATGGATTGTCCGATGGCAGGTGGCGTAGCTGGGATCGTGAAAACTATGCCTACCGATATAATTCTCTTGCGCACTACCGGAGGTTGTTGGACGATCTACAAGAAGGACAGGTATGTTGTAAAATCTGGAGTGAATTAATTGTAAAATCTACCGTGAAAACTATGCCTACCGATATACTTGTTTAGTGAATTAATTGTTGTGTAATCATCTGACTGGTTCGATGTGTCCAGTTTGTTTGGCAGGCTTATGGCATTGGAAACATCGACCCAGACGTGATTCCTTTAGACATCCATCATAATTCGGTTATCTGGAGTGCCACAATGCCACTTATATCTTTTGAATGCATCGAGTGGCATGCATCTGATAGAGTCAGGAGGCAATTTGGATTGACACAGGGTGTTCCTAATCAACCAGAGAATCTAGGTGCATCACACGGCGAAGTTCTAACTGGGCTTAAGAATCAAGATTGGGCCAATACCCACTCTTCTTGGGTGATGCAGTGGACCAATCGGTATAGTCACACTCTCTCTGATGACTTGGTGCATTTACATTATCCATTGGAAATTTACATGCATTGGTACCGAGGAGCATTTGGTGATCACTTGCAATTGTCGAACCTTGTATTCGAAGAAAATCCAGAAGGTCCTCCACCACCACCGGCACCGGAACCGGAACCAGCTCCGGTACCTCCACCACCACCACCAGCAAAACCGCCACACCAGGGGGTTGAGTATTTTGTACCATATGTTCCTGAGACGCATCCGTCTAATTATTTTTCAGCGTCAGTCCCGGTACAGCAACAGTATTTGGGTGGTCCACAGTTTGAGTATCGAGAGGAAACTTCATTCAGTCAGCTTCTTGGTTTCATGGCATCGGGGTCGCAACACTCACATTCAGGTAATTATGTTGACATTCCCACCGACCATCAAGCACATTCTGGTGGGATTACTCCAGCTAGGAGGTCATTGGATTCGAGACCTTGGGTTAACACTTCCAACAACCGCATGAAAGAAGGCTCCTGAAATGGATGCGGGTTTGCTAGTGCATCTGCAACTGCCGCCACATCTGCGTTCATGGCGCCGCCAGCTTCATCTTCGTCTTCACCTGGACTAATGATCTCATAGTTACTTTCAAATTCATCCTCGCTTTCACTATTATAATCTTCCAACACAATGTTACGGTCCGCTTCAGATTGCTCAAACTCAACATACAACTCGATATAAGATATTCGGTGGCGATTTTCCATATACATTGAAAACATTTCATGCATACTCGCTTCATCCGTCACGTACTTGGTCTGAAATTGAACGAACCCACCAAACACAGATAAAGGATACCTGTACAAAATACATGATACTCTCCTAGATCTTTGTGAATCTATCTTCTCACAAATCACACCTTTCAATTCCTCAAATGACAATGTAAACGGAATAACAACATTTACTAGATTTTCACACACAAATTGAACTCCTTCATATGTTTGCAACAAAATCTGCCCGTAACAATAAATCTTCAACACAACTCTATCATCCATATCAGTAGACGTACTTGCCTATTCTCACACTCATTGAAATTTTTTCTACAAGAATGACGGAAAAGAATAAGAGGAGAGGAGGAAGAACATCAGCTGAGACTGAGACCGGCGATGAAGAAATGAGGCTTCTATGATCTTTTTTTCATTTTATGTAAGCAGTTACAGGCAAATCGGACCCACGACCGCGTACCACACAAATCGCTCGGTCCGATTGGTGCACTCCCGTATTAAAAAAAAAAAATTTCCTGCCCGAAATCGGTAGGTCCGATTACTATGCTATCTGTTTATAAAACATGACTCCTACAAATCGGTGGGTCCGATTTGATATCTCTTTCTTACACAAATCGGTGGGACCGATTTGTGTTCCTTCATCTTTCTTCCACAAATCAGTGGGACCGATTTGTGTTCCTCACTTCATCTCTCTTCTACAAATCGGTGGGACCGATTTGTGTTCCCTCCTCTCTCTCCTTGAAATCGGACCCACCGATTTCTTCCCCCCCCCCCCAAAATTTTTAAAAATAACACCGTCATAACTGTGTAATTCTCCCCTAATGATCATAATGCAGCATAACTCACACCACTAAATCATATAAAAAAAATCAGCATTAAAGTAAATGGTCAAAATTATTTATAAAAAATAACTCATTCTTTAAATTAATTTTTGAAAGATTTTTTTTAATTAAATTCGTTTTTTAAAAATTTTAAGTTAGTTGAATTAGTTCTTCTATCACTTTTGTTGCTAAAATTAAAATTTGATGATGTGGCTCGGTAAGTGATATCACACTGAATATAGCACATATTTGATAATTCTAATTAATTATTAATATGATAAATTTTTATAATTAGATTAAATCAATTTCAAATTAAAGAGAACCTTAAGACATTGAAATTCATGAATTTATAAACATATTGAAATTCATGAATTTATAAACATATCATATTAGTAATCAACTAGGATTATAATGTGTACTTGAGATGTTATTTAACATGTCATATCAATAAACTCTGACAATATCATAAATAAAAACTAATTTGACTAACTTAAAATTTTTTAAAGATAAATTTAATTAAAAAAATTTCAATAACTAATTCACAAATCCAATAATTTTTCAAATACGAATTTAATCATTTAGTCAATACCTTTAGGATATACTTTTAAGAGACATACTAAGACATTTTTATTAATAATATAAATTATACTTATATCACTTTTTATACATGATTGATTTTTTTATTAACTTTTAATAATAAAATTATACATAAGCAAAATATATATATGATGATAATTAATGTGTTTATATAAAATAATTAAATTTTGTTAAATAAATTGATATATTTAACTAAATTAATTAATATAATATATGTTCATGACGTTTACATCCCTATTGTATTATTTTTGTATAAAGACATGGATGTATATCATCATTTTATTTTCTTATATAATTTCTGTTACTAGAGTGGGTGCAAGCAATGCAGAAAATGAGAGAGCATGACAATAAGATAAGAGGAACATGTCTATATGTATGTATCTCTGAGACATGCACAATAATATAAGTGGAAAAGTACCACCGTAAGAGAGGATTGGAAAATAATGCCAACATTACCTTTACTTTTCCCCACTGCCCACTGCATGACACTTGAACCACCTTCCATTCGCCAACCACTATATATAGCTCGACATCATTTTCATCTTTTCCTGGGCCCTAAATTCTCACAACATGACATTCTTCTTGCAGAAAAACCCGTTTCGCCATCCCATTATTTTTTCCCAAGCCCTCGCCTCCCGCCCTCCAACACCGCCGCCACTCTCTGCCGCCCTCACCTTCTAGTATGCATTCGTATCTCCATCCCCCTTGACAATGCAAAAAAAAGAAACCGCTCCCATTTTACTTTTAATTAATAAACGAAACGTAACGCATTAACCCTTCGATATTCGCAATCATCACGTATATGAATCGTTGTAGGGACGGGTGTGTGATCTGATCTTCTAGTTACGTTGTTGGTTTTGCTGTAAATTGGCGAAACCATGACGAGCATAGTGAAGGAGATCCTGGCCAGCCCGATTCAGATGGCTGACACGGTCTCCAAGATGGCGGAAGAGGCGCAAAATTTCCGCAGCGATTGCCTCGACATCAAGGCCAAAACCGATAAGCTGGCCGCCCTCCTCCGCCAAGCCGCCAGGAACAGCAACGACCTGTACGAGAGGCCGACGCGCCGGATCATCGAGGACACCGAGCAGGTCCTTGACAAGGCCCTCATCCTCGTCGATAAATGCCGCGCCAACACCTTCATCAAACGCCTCTTCACCATCATCCCCACCACCGCACTCAAAAAAATATCCATGCAGCTGGAAAACTCCATCGGCGACGTCCAGTGGCTCCTCCGCGTCTCCGCCTCCGCAGACGAGCGCGACGACGAGTACCTCGGACTCCCTCCAATTGCCTCCAACGAGCCCATCCTCTGCCTCATCTGGGAACAAATCGCAAACCTCCTCTCAAACGGCTCCGTGGAGGAACGCTCCGACGCCGCAGCCTCCCTTGTTTCCCTGGCTCGCGACAACGACCGTTACGGTAAACTCATCCTGGAAGAAGGCGGCGTTCCCCCTCTTCTCAAACTCTTAAAGGAAGGCAAGTTAGAAGGGCAACAGAACGCAGCAAGAGCCATCGGTTTACTCGGGAAGGATCCAGAGAGCGTGGAGCACATCGTTAACGCCGGTGTTTCTTCCGTGTTCGCCAAAATCCTGAAAGACGGTCACATGAAGGTTCAAATTGAGGTGGCTTGGGCAATTTCTGAATTAGCAGCGAATCACCCAAAGTGCCAAGATCATTTCTCACAGAACAATTGCATAAGGTTGCTGGTTAGCCATCTGGCTTTCGAAACCATTCAAGAGCACAGTAAATACGCCGTTGTCAACAAGCACAAGATGATGAATTCAAATCAGGATCACTTCCCCTCTCATCCCATGGGAGCCAACCAAGCAAGTACACAGATGCAGAATTTGGTTAATGTCGTTAAGGGTAACCAACCCACAGTTCCAGCAATAATGACGGATCATAGCAGTAACACTAACCCAAAGGTGGTTAGTGATGGCGGTGGAAATATGAATATGAATATGAATACTATAACAGGGACGAGTAGTATCGGCGGGAAGGAGTATGAGGACCCGAAGACTAAGGCAGAGATGAAGGCAATGGCAGCTAGAGCCTTATGGCAGCTGTGTAAAGGAAACCTCTCCATTTGCAACAACATAACAGAATCACGTGCTCTTCTCTGTTTTGCGGTTCTCTTAGAGAAAGGCACGGATGAGCTTCGTAGATACTCAGCTCTGGCCTTGATGGAGATAACTGCCGTGGCAGAGGAACACCCCGATCTGAGACGCTCCGCCTTCAAACCGACTTCCCCGGCGGCCAAAGCCGTGGTGGAGCAGTTCCTCAACGTCATCAAGAAAGGAGACGATAGCGATCTGCTCATACCGTGCGTCAGAGCCGTTGGAAATCTGGCAAGGACGTTCAGAGCCACGGAGACAAGGTTCATAGAGCCGTTGGTGAAGCTTCTAGATGAAAGAGAACCGGAAGTTTCAGGGGAAGCTGTGATTGCGCTTAACAAATTCGCTTGTACGGATAACTTCCTGCACAACACGCATTGCAGCGCCATAATCGAAGCTGGTGGCGCAAAGCACTTGGTCCAGCTGGTTTATTTCGCCGAGCAGTCGGTGCAGATTCCTTCGGTGATTCTTTTGTGTTATGTGGCGTTGCATGTGCCCAAGAGTGAGGCTCTTGCCCAAGAAGACGTTCCTATTGTTCTTGAATGGTGCACCAAGCAGGCGCATTTGATGGCTGACCCTGACATCGAAGCCCTCTTGCCAGAAGCAAAGAGCCGCTTGGAACTCTATCAATCAAGAGCAACAAGGGCATTCTATTCTAATTAATCAATAAAATGATAACTCTCCCTCTTTTAGTTGCATGAGTGTATATAGATATTTCTAAATTAGCAGAACAACATGATTTGGGGTTATGTTATCTTATATATACCCATTGGAAAATATTAATTTTGGAACATGAATCCCCAGTTCAAACTTACCTTGCTAGTTATATTCATCTTGTCCTTAGCTTCTCTCTATTTCTGCTTTCTTTCATCATTCCCTGTTGATCACAGATTACATGTTCACTATAACAGAGATTTTTGTTTTTGCCTTTTTTATAAAAATATTTCTTTTTCTCATGCTATCTATCTTATTGCTTTTTTGCTATAATTCTAAATTTCACTCATTTATTAAGTTTTGAATAATATTGTAAAAATAACAAGCCTTTGCCAGTGCTGTACTGAGTTAACTAAGCAAATTAATGGAGACATATTATAGAGTTGGGTATATGAATCATATTATATGCAGTACTAGCAAACACAGACCGCATGCATTTATGCAACTAAGAAAAAGTGAGGAGGCAAGAGAACTGAAGAGCAAAGAAAGAGACTATGGCCAGGGATGGATCTAGAAATGATATTATGGGGGTCAAAAACACATATAATATTAAAAATTATGTAAAAAAAATTATATAATATAAAATGTATTACAAAAATATACCGAAAGAGAATATATTTTAAAGTAAAAAAATATGTGTATACTTTTTATTAACGAAGTGGTCGAATCTTCGTATCATAAAATTCACCAATAATAGAATGTGTCAAATTTTTTCAGTAATTTTCTTTTCAATATAACTAAAAGACAATTAGTAAGAAATTCATCTTTTATTTTGTTTCTAAGTTATTTTTCACAATATTCATAGTTGAAAAAGATCTCTTAATTGTAGCAGTTGAAACAGAAAAAATTAATACCAAATGAATAAAAAAAGACGACCACAAGAAGAAAAAGAATTCACTTTATGAGATTTAAAAATTTTTATTTAATTAAAAAATATTAGTAATAATATCTTTTTCAGATTTCTTTAATATTGTTACTTACTTTGTAGATATTAAAAATTATTAATATTTAAATTAGACTGAATTTTTATTTATACTAAACAAAATAATAAATAATTTTTTAAAAAATTAAATTATACATAATAACTTTATTACTATTAAAAAAAGTTGGGGCCGAAGCCGTCACTCCCCCTTATGTCCGTCCCTGACTATGCCATAAAATTGATTAAGAGAATATTTTCATCTATTACTTTTGTAAGACGTACAATATTCATCTGAATTAATTTGATCCATACTCGATGAACCAAGTGTTAGGAGAAGATCAGAGGAATTTAAAAGATATTTTTCTAAACCGATCCGACGATCAGTCATTTTCAGGAGTATTTGGCCATAAAAAATTAACAATTATATTAAATAGAGTATAAAAAATTTTATACCTGTATTCAACCATTTACGAAGACAAATGTAATTGTATTATTATGGCATCAAAATTAAACTCTATTAAATATACATTAAAATTAATCATAAAAATTAATTATAAATATAAAATAAATTAAATAATACATATTTATACACAAATATATAATAACTAATTTTAATAATTAATTTTAATGTATGAATATAAATCAAAATTATATGTGGTACCTATATTTTAAGATATTTTACTACTGTATGATGATAAATTTATATGTACCAATATAATAAAAAAGTGGCCAAATTAAAATAAGACATGTAAATTATCTTTTTCCACATCAATAATTAATTTTTTTTCATATTTTAATTAAGAGGATTAAATACAAAATTTTACTTTCATATATGATTATATATCAATTTTTTAATTACTAATATTTCTACTATATATAAAAGTGAAGGAGAGAACAATTGATGTCTTTTTTGCCTAAAATATTTTTTTCACACATATTAAAGTACCATAACCATTAATTATTAAGAAATTAAAGGAGTTTTCATCTTAACAAATATTACTTTTACCAACACACATTGATAATGTTAGTGCATATTAATTAATCCAAATCGTAAAATATAATATCTACACATGATGTGTATCACTATGTCAATTAAGTTTTTATCAGCTAATAATGTAAATATACCTGCACATGCATTACTAATCAATGTGAAATAGATCAAGGGAACGATCTACGAATTATGCGTATTGTTTCTATCCCAAGAGTAAAGTTCACAGTTTAGTTTCCCAAATGTACAAATATATAAGAGAAAGTCTTGAGGATATAATTTTTATTAAAATATGGTCAGCACTTAATCAACAAAAAAAATTGAGTAATTTTATATTATTGGATATAATCTCACACTATTAAAAATATTAGTAATGACTATTGTTAGAAACAAGATATTAAATTGGAGAAAGGATTTGTGTGTCTATACAAGTTATATAGAATGATATAATATAAAGGAATATTTATATGTAATAAGAGAATCGGAATAATAAAGACGTAATCTTCTATAATAAATATTTAAATATGTTAAATAATGCTAATTGATTCTAATTATATTCTAACATTTCCTCAAACTCAAGTGACAACTTGAGTTTGAAACTTGTTTAAAACAACGAAATAAAGAGAAAAAAAATTGCATAAACTAATAAAATGGGTGCAAACGAAACTACCTGAAAGAAGCGCAGAGTAAACTGCCGCTATCTGAAAGAAGTGCGGGCGAAACTGCCGGAAAGAAATGCAGACGTAACTGCCACAAGGAAACACAGACGAAACGCAGATGAAACTTCCACGAGAAAATGCAGACGAAACTGCCACGAGATAACACAAACTGTTACGAGAGAACGCGGATGAAACTGCCACAAGAGAATGCATACGGAATTGCCACGAGAGAATGTTGATGGAACTGTCAAAGAGAGCGAAAACTATATGATTTTTCCATGAGAATAGGTAAACAGCGAATGACAATAGTGTTTGATCATTCAACTCAAAATAGGCTAGTTGGTGAGGTGAAAAAGCATCAAGAGAGTGACAAAAAGAAAAGAAGAGTGGTATAAAAAAAATACAAAAATTACTGTGATTTTAGGGCAAGGAAAATAACTTATCATATTCAAAAAGATACTATGGCTCTGATACCATGTTATAAAAAGGATTTGTCTGTCTATTCAAATTATGTAGAATGATACAATATAAAAGAATATTTATATGTACTAAGATAATCGAAATAATAAAGACGTAATCTCCTATAATAAATATTCAAATATGTTAAATAATCTAACAACTATAAATCTCAAAACTTGCTGCCACTAACACTCCTCTTTAAGAAATAATAATAATTCTACGGTAGCTTTGAGAGTATTGCCACTGGTTAGAGCATACCGTGAAGAAGACCATGCAATTAAATGTCCCATTTGCATGGTCAGCATGGAAGTGTTTCCTGGAAGGTGTCCACATGAATTTCATTCTTCTTGTCTTTTACTCTTGGTTGCATAGTGTGAAAAGTTGCACATGATCGTGGCGAGGAGAATACCGAACCAGAGAGAAACCGAGAGGAGAATGATGAGCAATTGAACTTGCAATAACGATGAATCACAATGCTAACTGCCTGATATATTATATATATATATATATATATATACTATTCTAACTAACTCCTATACAACTTGTCATGACTAATTGAAGCTAACTAGCTAGCTAGAGGAGAAAAGTGGAAACATAACAGACTTAACAAATTAGTATAAATAACAATCACTATAAACCACTTGTAACATGTAACACATAGGAGAACCCAATTATATATTGGCATCCACATAGATTATCTAGGGTGCCATGTTGTTAGAGAGTTTTATATTATAATAAAATGTGATGCAATTTATTATGTTTAGAAATTAGTTTGAGCATAATGTATTATATATGAATTAGTAGTGTATAATTATACTGCTAAGTAAGGATAAAATAGGCTGAACCTCATAAGTTAGGAATATTTTTTGTTTGGAAGATTCAAAATTTTAGTTCAATTTGATTTTTTTACAGATGGATTCGGCAACTTTGGCTCTTTTTGTCGGCGCTGATTGTATTGCAAAAAAAATATTAACGAGTCTAAAAATTAAAAAGAGAAAACATACCATAAAAGAAGTACTTCATGTATTAATTGAGACAAAATTCTTCTGGATTGAATTTCCTCCTCTAATCATGAAGTATAGTGATATAAGAAAGAGAGGAATTCAAACTATATTTATAGGAGTATTGGCCTTTGTATTGGAAAATTGAAAATACAAGCATAAATTTGATGTCTTTTACACATTTGAGATTCATGTATATAAGTAACATTAATAATGTCATCCCAAAATTTTTTTCCTTAGAATCAGCTAACACTTCTTTTTAATTTTTTTATATTTTTATTCTAAAATAGAAAAGGAAACATATAATAATGATGATACAACAATGAACAGAGTTATCATCAAGCAACTGATAGTTGAGCTCATTACATTAATTAGAACATATTTAGAAATAATCAAAGATTATGAGTAAGATTTGAAGAGTATTTAGAAAGGTAGCTGTTGGCTATAAAGGGAAACCAATTACGTCATTAATGATGACTCAGTCAGTTGCAACCGTTATTTAAAGAATTATTTTTTATATAAGAAGAAGAACAATTCAAAAATCAAACACCGCATAATTGAGTGTCTTTCTTTTTTATTTTATTTTGTATTTGATATTCAGTTTTAACTCTTTCTAGTACTAAGAAAAAGACATATAATTTTTTGAAAGAATATTTTGAAATAAAAATATTATTTGTACATTAAAATCAGTCATTAATATATTTATGTATAAATACATATGTGGTTTAATTTATTTTTAATGTGTATTTATATTCTATAACATATATTTTATATTAGTGTCTGACTTTAGTGGCTGATTTTACGTAGCATAACTCATTTTAAAAAGTCTATGAGTAATAAGTCATAAACTAAAAAAAATACACAACATAGTTTTAGTTTATTCCAACCTTGTTTTGTTTTGTTTTTGGAGAATTAGTTTGGTTTGGGGATCAGATTGTGAAGTATGGTACAGTACTTTGTTTGTTTTGGTATTGAATCAGTTTGGTTTATTCGTTTTTGTCTTGATCTTGGTCTTGAAATAGATGATTTTAATATTGAGATTATTATAATAAAATTATATCATAATTGTGGTGAAGACAGGACGTAAACTTCATTGCACCTCGAGGTTAAAAAAAGATATATATTGGTGTCGTTTTCTATATTCCTTCCTCTTTTGTATTTTGCAGTTGTAAGAGACTAAACTAAAAAAATCTCCTGCCTAATCAATAACGCGAATAAATTTGAAAAGAATGTCTTGATTCAAACTCTTCCTTTTTTAAGGCCCATAAAACCTTTACACATAAATTTGACTTTTAAGACTCACAAGTGTCTGATTTTGGGTTATTCACCGCACCACAAAGGATACAAGTGTCTTTATCCATTCAAAAAACTCTATATTACAAGAGATGTAGTCTTTGACAAATCTAAATTTTCTTATTAGTTGCTATTTTTTAATAGATACTCAAATTCAAAGGCATCAATTCCTCATACAACCAAACCTATCACTATTCTCATTTATGTAAGCCATCCACTAGTATTTCCAAAAAATTCTCATGAGTCACACCTTAATACACCAACACCAACAACACTAATACGCTCAACAAATTTTCCAGCCACAACAGTACCCTCATCAAGTTTCCTTGATTTCTCACCTTTTCAATCTAATTTGTCAACTCATCAAAAAAGAGTTTCAAGTCAATCACTGTTATATCTCTTCCTCCAGTTTTAGTCTTATCAAAGCCAACCTCAACCTCTCCACCAATCTTAGTCGATCCATTTGTCAATCCTATTTCTACTTATTCTTGTCTATTAATTATTGACACTTGCATCTTTAATTCTATTTCTGAGTTTTCCTTGAGTAATACAGGGTTTACTGAACATCATCACATGGTGCTATCTCTGAGCCTATAACAAAGGTGGGGCGCACTAGCCCTTTGGTGACTAGAAGTCAAGCGGGTATTTTTAAACTGGTATACTCTTCTTAGCTTTGTTCCTTCTCTCCTGATCTCACGCAAGTGGAGCTTTCTTCCATTGCTCAGGCACTTACCTTACCACAGTGGAAGATAGCTATGGATGTAGAGTATGCTGCTTGATGAAGTGCAAAACTTGAAAATTTGTAGATACCTCAACAGCAGCAGATCTAATTGGATGTCGGTGAGTGTTCCACATTAAAAGACAGCTGGATGGAAGTATCCAAAAATACAAGGTGCAGTTGGTGGCGAAAGGCTTTTCAGAAGGAAGGCTTTGATTATGGGGAAGTATTCAGTCTTATAGCTGAACCTACAATAGTCCGTGCTATTTTGATAATGACTTTGTTGAGACGGTGGTGAATTCATCAGTTTGACTTTAACAACGTCTTTCTTAATGGCAATTTGTCTAAAAACGTTAATATGGTACAGTCTGAAAACTACAGTTTTGGCACTAATTTAGTATGTAAGTTAGAGAAGCGTTATACGTCCTTAAGCAAGCTCCACGTGCATGGTTCCTCAAGTTAAAGAATACACTTGAGAGTTTTGAGTTTACTAATACTACTTCTAACCACTGCTAGTTTGTCAAACACAACTCCCTCTCTATTATTTATCTTTTGGCGTATGTTGATGATATTCTAGTGACCGGCACTACTACAGCTGAGCTAACACAAGCTTATTGCTTATTTGAATGTGGTCTTTACATTCAAGGACTTAGAAAAAATGAGCTTCTTTTTGGGTATTGAGACTAAGAGAGCAGCCGCTGGTTCTTTAGTGCTGAAACAAATGAAATATGTAAAGGACTTGCTCATGAAGGCTGATATGGCTGATGTTCGCGCTATGTCTACACCTATAATGAGTGGTTTTCGCCTTGACACACCAGGAGTAGTGTTTGCTAGGCCAACTCTGTATTGATTGGTGGTTGGTGGCTTGCAATACGCTACCATAATGAGGCTAGACATCGCATACGTTGTTTAATTTATTTTTTGCATTCTCTCTTAATGTTTAATTTATTTTTTTTAAAAATTAATATAATCATAATAAAATCTAATATAATTCAACTAGATATATTAATTTAAAACACAATTAAACACAAATTTAATATAATTAACACGCACACAAAATTTTTAACATACAAATTAAAATAGAATAAAATAAAATTTTTTTTAACAAAATAATATAACAATTTTTAGTGGTCGATTATAGTTCGATAATAATATTCTCTTATTCCAGTGACACAAATTTAAATATTATATACATCATTAATTTATTTTTTGATAAAACTTAAAAAAAATAAAAATCATTAAATATATATTTATATAAAGATATTTAAATAACTTTTTTTCTTTGTGAAGATTTTGCTATAAAACCGACACCTCAATTTCTATCTCCGTTTTTATTTATTTGCAGGAGCATTTTTTTATTTCCGTAAAAATTTTGCGAATTTTCATTAACTCTTTCATAAGATAATCTCTGCATATGCGAATTTTTTTTCATCCCTAATTAGAAGTAATTTTTTGGAACCATTCTTAGATGTTTATTATGAATAACGAACTAAGGAATTTGGTTTATCGGCCTCACTTGGTTATGGACTTGAATAAAATAATTTTGGTTTTATACTTTTATTAGTTATTACCTTGTTACTTAAAAATCTTAGGCTTAGTCTAGAACATATGTATAATATGGAAAAAGATTAACTATTTTTATATGAAATATTCATACGTTGCATAACATTATTCTACAATATTGTTATAAATATGTTTGATTTAATTTATTAAAATTGTTATTGTATATTTTATGTCAAAAACTGAATGCGGTTTGAATGGCCGAGGATCATGAACTAGTATTACCTACGTCAATATATACATCTTAGGATTAAAAATTAAATATTTTTTTATGCAGATACAAATTGAATGCCTAATTTTCCATCTCTAATAGAAATCTAATAAATATAAACTTCAGTAAATCTATTTTGAAATTTATAAATTTATAACACAAGACAATCACAAGTATCCTTGAATTTTAAATTTAAGTTTGTTATTGTATATCATCTATATATATTTCTTGCAACCCCAACCTACTGTGTTTTTTTCCCCTTAATTATCTATATATATATATATATATATATATATATATATATATATATATATATATATATATATTAATCTATTTCATCTTTCTAAATAAAGTGTTATTTTTTATATCTCAGAGTTATTTAAACAAAAATTTAAAGTGTTATGCGAATGAAGCACTTCATTTAGTATTTATTTTGGCGCTATTAAATTGATAAAAAAATTTTTATTTTTTAGTATATTTGATAAATTTTTAATAATAAAAATAAAAGTATTAAAAAAATAAAAAAAATTTTTTTTGAAAAATTATAATTTATATTTTTTAAAAAGATTTTTTTAAAAACAAAAAGATGTTTTTACGTAATAAATAAAAAATATTTATATATAGTTATATCAAAACATAATTAATAAACAAAAAAATCTTTTTGGATAAGATATTCAAATATAAAATTACTTTTACTAAAAATAAGTTATTTTGTGTTTGAATTTTTAGTTCTAAAAATACTTATTTTATAGAAATGTGATAAAAAATAGTATTATTATGAGAGAAGTCATTTTTTTAACTTTTTTATAAATTTCTAAATAGCTTGTTAGAAAATTATAATTTGGTTTTAAAAATTGCCTGCTACACATACAAGTCTTTTTGGCTTACAAGTCTTACAAGTTGGCACAAACCCAACAAAACACACGCATTACACTCCCACATTTAAGAGTAAATAAACGCACGTTATTCAACAACTTCCTGTTTTCAAAGCGCGCTACTCACATGCATTATGAACGACTCTTCTTCTTCTTCCTCCGTAAAAACGAGTTTCTTGCCAAATTTGAAAATAATAAAACTTTAGAAATACACCCAAACGATTACAGAAATACACCTAAACAATTACAGAAATACACCTAAACGGTTACATGAATTTACCCAAATGATTATAGAAATATACCCAAAGAATTACAAAACTACACCCAAAGGATTTAAGAAATACACCCAAAATTCGTTGAAGTACACCTTATGCATAATTCAGAATTCTTTCTCCTTCTCCTTCTCATCTTCTGCTGCTTTTTTTTCTTCAAAAATGATTTCAGACCTTGATGTCAAAAAATAATGGAAATCGAGAATAACGAAGAAAGAAAACAGAGAGAAAAGCACGTAAATGAAGAAGGAGAAAGAGAATGCAAGAAACGAAAGAAAAGAAGAAGAAGAGGAAGAGGAAGAAGAACGTGCAAGAAGAAGAAGAAGGTGTAGTGAAAACGTGCAGTATGCGTTAATATAAATGACTTGTAAAGACTTGTATAAAAAAACGCTTGTATGTGAAAAATTTCTCTTAAAAATTATATCAGACATTAATACTACTACTTTTCATGAGTTAAAAGCTCACAAAAGTTATTTTTAAAACTTTCCAAACGAGTTAGAGCCCATTTGGGAAGTAGCAGAAGCTATTTTTTTTTAACTTTTGGATTATGAAAAGTCACAATCTATGTATTTGGCATTATTTTAAAAAAAGCTTTTAACTTTTCGAAAAGTTAATTTGCAGCTTTTTAAAGAAGTAGAAATATATGACTTCTTACTTTTCGAGAAGTCATTCTACCACTTACTTAGAAAAATTAATTTTAAAACAAAAAAATTTACTTTCCTTCTTGACTCTATGAAAAAATACTGACCCTTCATCACCATTTTCACACAAGGTCTGCTAGAAGCACTGACCTTCCACCATCATTCTCACGCAATGTTCCAAGTCTCACCATTATTTTTACGTAATGAAACATCTGATGGAAGTATTGATCCTCCACCACATTTTCAGACAATATTACATCTGAACAACTTACTGCATATATTCCTTCTAAGTATTTTTTTTATCATTTCATCACTATTTTTTATTATTAAATTTGTATTCAAGTGTGGTATGAAATTTCAGTTTTAATTTTATTTTTTTTATATGTAATTTTATAACTTATTATTATTTTCATAGTTAATTATAACAAGTTCTTGACCTCAATAAAGGAGAAGAGAGTTTTAATAGAAGTAAAAATAAAAAATAAAAAACAGCAATAAAATATACATTGACACACATTTTATATTTATTTTTTATTTTCACCTACCATATCATACACAATATTAGTGATTAGGTTATGTAAAATCAACATTCAATATTAGAAAGTATTTGTTATCATGGTTATTTTAATATTCATTCTCTTTTGTAAAAAAAAAAATTTATCTTTTGAGTTATTTATCCAAACGCTACAACTTTAAAATAAGTACTTTTATAACTAAAAATTCAAACACAAAATAACTTATTTATAAGTTGCTATTAATAAAAGTCCTTATGTTTTAAGCTCCTTTTTCAAAAGAACTTATTTAAGTTATTTACCTAAACTGGACCTTAGTCTCTTTGTTTTTCTCTCTATTTATTGACATTTTTACATTTTGATTCAGCAATTAATAATGTTGAATATCTCTATGCTAATTTTACAAAAATATGGACAGAGTTTCATTATGTAATATATGTGTCTAGAAGAGTCTATTTAAAAAAAGAACTTAAATAATGTAATTACTATATAAAAATAATTAAAATATTTCATATAAAATATAACCGTTAAGAAATAAATATATATCATATCAAATAATTTAAGAAAATTTCAAATATTATTTTTTATACAAGATTACTCAAATATTTAAAACCATCAGGAAAGAATATAATTGGATAAAAGATAATGTAAAAGATAAAAAATATAAGAAGCCCTAATAAAGTTAAGGTGAAAGATAATAGAATAAGGAAAAGATTGAGTTTAAAAAGATTTAGATAAATTAAAACCTGAAACTATAAATATAAAACCATAAGATTTGGATCATCAGTGTATTGTCTAGTACCCCTGCATTGTGATTCTTTCTATTTCCATCTCCAACAATGAAATTTTTTGTTGTTCACCCTTCTTTTATTTTCCCAATCCTACTCATCTCTCTTGTGGTGACTTCCATGTTCACAGAGGATTCAAATCTCATGGTATTATTGTCTTCCATGACGACGTTGATCTTATATATTTTCTTTAGCATTGTTGGGTCACTGTTAAAAACACTGATTGATGAGAGAAGCAGAGTCCCAGAAGCATCAACAACAGAAACAGAAACAAAAGAGAGGAGGCAGATAAGAGATACTATTGTGATGGATCATATTGTAAGATTAATGGCTCATCAGAGAGAACATCAAACAAGGCTGCAATTCAATGGTGATTCTGCTGTTATAACTATGGGTAGGAAAGCCTTGAGGGTGTTGCCACCGGTTAAGAGCTTTGTTGTTGAAGATAAAAGCAGTGGATGCTCCCCACTTGAATGCTCTATTTGCATGGAAGTGTTTAAGGATGGGGAGTTGATTCAACCTCTTGGATTGTGTCCTCATCAGTTTCATTCTTCTTGTCTTTACTCTTGGCTTCATAGTGGAAAATCTACTTGCCCCCTTTGCCGTGTGGATTTAGCAACCACATAGATGCTTCATCATTCTTCTTTTTAATCTGTTTATATGTGATGAATTTTAGGGTAAGGTTCATTTTTTGGGATTGTTGCCCTTGGTGGAAAACTGGAAAAGTAACTGATATGTATAGGTTATGCGACTAAAATCACCTTGAAAATATGGTTTCAAGGCCTTGTTTAGTTTTCCTTTTGCATCACTACTTTAGGTAGGTTCTTTAAGAAACACTTATTTGTATATGTTAACTGTTTAAGTGTCACATACTTTTAGTATTTTAAACTTTTTTTTTTTCTCTTTAGTCTATTCCAGAATGAGCAATTGAACTTGCAATAGTGATGAATCACACTTGTTACAATGCTAACTGCCTGATATATATAGTTAGACTATTTTAACTAACTTCTATTCAACTTGTCATGACTAATTGAAACTAACTAGCTAACTAGAGGAGAAGAGTGAAAACTTACCAGACTTAACAAACTAGTATAAATAAGAATCATTATAAATCACTTGTATCATGTAATACAGTGGTAAAACTACTTTTCCCTCTTTGGTAAGAGTTTATCATCCAGATAGAAGAACCCAATATTATATATGGCATCCATATAAATTATCTAGGGTGCCATGTTATTAGAGAATTTTATATTATAATAAATTGTGATCAATTTATTATATTTAGAAGTTAGTTTGAGCATAATGTATTGATGTTTATATATAAATTAGTAACGTATAATTATCGTGTCTAAGATCAACTGTATAATTTAGTTGTATATACTGCTATGTAAGGGAATAAAATAAGCTCAACCTGATAAGTTAAGACTTTTTTTTGGGGGGATTCAAAACTTTAGTTCAATTTGATTTTTTTGCAGATGAATTCGACAAACTTTGGCTCTTTTTGTTGGTGCTGATCGTAGTGCAAAAAAATTAACAAATCTAAAAATCTTAAAGAGAAAAAATACCATAAAAAAAGCAGTACATGTATTAGTTAATATAAAATTTTTCTGGATTTAATTTTCTCTTCTAATCATGAACTATATAGTAATGTAAGAAAAAGAGGAATTTAAACTATACTTACAGAAGTATTTGCCTTTTTATTAGAAAATTGAAAATATGAGCATAAATTTCATGTCTTTCACACATTTAAGATTCATATATAAGTAATATTAATAATGTCATCCCAAAAATATATTTCTTTTTTTATCAGAATCAACTAACACTTTTTTTATATTTTTTATTTTAAAATAAGAAGACAAATCATATTTTTTTTCTTGATATTTTTTGTTAATTAATCATATGTTAAACAATATTTATAGTTTAACGTCGTTGAGGATAAGATTGGTAATAGGCTGGATAAGGTAGGATAGGATTTGGACTTAATCTTACATCCGAGTTGAAAATCTCTCAACTCTAATCCTATCTGCATTCTAAAGTTTTCAACCCTATCCTATCCGACTTGAGTCTACTTGCACAAAAATCAAAATTTTTCAAGCATATATAAAATTCAATCATTTTATATTTCATACAAATTAATAAAATAGAAAATTAAAATTAAAATTAAAATTAATAAAATCTTAAAGAAATCTAACATAAAATTACAAATAACATGATCATCAAATTTTTAATAAAATAGACTTTAAGACTCATAAGTGTCTATTTTTGGGTTACTCACTACACCACAAAGAATACAAGTGCCTTTATCCATTTGAAAATTTCTATGTTACAAGGCATGTATCTTAGACGAATTTGAATTTTCTTATAAGTTGCTATTTTTTAACAGAGACTCAAATCTAAAGGCGTCAGTTCCTTATACAATCAAGCCTATCACTATTTCCATTTATGTAAGCCATCCACTAGTACCTCCAGAAAATCCTCATGAGTCACACCCTAATACACCAACACCTACAACACTAATACGCTCAACAGATTCCACAGCCACAATAGTACCCTCATCAAGTTCCCTTAAGTCCTCACCTCTTCAATCTAATTTGTCAACTCATCAAGAAAGAGTTCCAAAGTCAACCACTGTTATATCTCCTCCTCCAGTTCTAGTCCCATTCAAACCAACCTCAACCTCTCCACCAGCGTTAATCAAGTTATTTGTCAATCCTATTTGTACTAATTCTTGTCCATTAATTGTTGTCACTTGCATTTCTAACTCTACTTCTGAATTTTTCTTGAGTAATGTAGGATTTACTGAACAGTCATCTCCACGTGCATGGTTCCTCAAACTAAAGAGTACTCTTGAGAGTTTTAGGTTCACCAATACTACCTCTAACCCCTACTAGTTTGTCAAATACAGCTCTCTCTCCACTATCTATCCTTTGGCGTAAGTCGATATTTTAGTGACTGGCACTACTACAGGCCAGGTGAGCTAAACAAACTTATTGCTTATTTGAATGAGGATTTTACACTCAAGGACTTGGGAAAAATGAACTTTTTGGGGGGGGGGGTATATTGAGGCTGAGAGAGCAGCCGCTGGTTCCTTAGTGCTAAAAGAAATGAAGTTTGTAAAAGACTTGCTCGAGAAAGCTGATATGGCTGATGCTCATGCTATGCCTACACCTATGATGAGTGGTCTTCGGATTGACATGGCAGGAGCAGTGTTTGATAGGCCAACTCTGTATTGATCGATGGTTGGTGGCTTGTAATACGCCACCATAACGAGGCTAGATATCGCATATGTTATGAACAAAATCTCACAGTTTGTGCATTCTTCCTTAGAATGGCATTAGAGATATGTGAAGCGCATTCTACGCTATCTGGCAAGCACGACAAACATTGGGCTTGAGTTCTATAAGAGCGAGGACTTCAGAATTTTAGCGGTTTGTAACTCAGATTGGGTTCCTAATCTAGTTGATCGCAAATCTACTATGGGTTATTGTGAGTTCCTAGGGTTGGACATTATCTGCTGGTCTAGCTGGAAACAAGTTTCAGTGTCCAGGTCCAGCACTGAAGTGAAATTCAGGGCACTAGCTGATGCTATGACTGATACTATGTGGTCGCAGAAACTACTCTTTGAAATGCACCTTCTTCAGGTCTAGCACCTACATTGTACTATGATAATTAGAGCACTGTATTAATGAGTAGAAATTCAATACTTTATAGCAGGTCAAAATACTTTGAAATTGACCTACATTTTGTCCAAAACAGGTTAGTTTAACAGTATGAATATGTTGTGCATATTCTCTCCGTTGATCAAGTTATAGATATCCTTACAAAACCTCTATTTCATAATGTATTGGTATGCCTCAGGTCTAAACTGAGATTAGTTTCACAATCCTCTTCAATTTGAGGGAGAATGTCAAGAATAAATAGTAATTAAACTAGTAAATTAAACTGGTAGATTTGGTTAGTTAGGTATGAATCAGTTAGTGGTCGTTAGTATTAATCTCAAGAGTTGTGATAAAAGTTATTATATAAGATTAAGAGTCAGTGTAATAATAAATTAATAAAAATATTTTTCTTATTTACACTCTATAAAAGAAATCTTTTAAATATATATATTTTTACTTGTGTGTTTTCATTATCTTTAATTTTAATGCCATTACAGAAGAATTTAATGTATAAATTTTGTTCTTAAATTAAAATATCTTTTATCATATATATTTATGATTTTTTATTTTTAGTTTTTTTCATAGAATGTTATTGCTTGTCATGAAATCTGTTTTAAAATGAAGTCTAATTGACACTTTAGAAAGCTAATAAATTCAAAGAATGTATGTATCAGTGTATTAATAATGTAAAGTATATCTACAAAAATATCTTATGTTTAGGTATATTTTTTATTGTACTGAAATAGCCATTGTGTTTGTAATCTTTATTAGATGTAGGAATGGCAATAGAATTTGGGGTTCTGACTTGGTATCCTGTTCCTGTTAGTAAAACGTTACTTATTTTGTTCTATATTTATTATGGATTCCCATTTTTTTTTTTTGAAAAAGATAGATACTTACAGGTATTTATGAATATTAATATTTAATTTATTTTTTTGAAAGTAACACAATTATAATAAAATTAAATACAATTTAATTAAATATATCAATTTAAAATACAATCTAAACACAAATTTAACATAATTAATATATACACAAAATTTTTAATATATAAATTAAAATAGAATAAAATAAAAATTTTTTCAACAAAATAATATAACAACTTGGATAAATTTCTACGTTCAAGTCATAATCCTAACTAAGACCAACTAAGTATTTTAAACTCACGCGCACACGTTTACTGCCGTCGCTTCTTCTTCTCCTCTTTTGTTATCTTTCTCTTTCATTATCGTCATAACCAATAACACCAATATTTTGCTAACATCTTTATTGATTCTGATTTTTTCTAGAGCCATTATTAAATAATTTTGGTTCATTTTTTAGTTTATTTAAGGTTCATTTGGATCCAAAAATGAATTTGATGTGTTTTTATTGATGATTGGATTTTTTTTACTGCTTGTTCAAATATGAACTAATTTCAGTTCATTTGTGAATTAACTGAGGTTCACTTGATGTCGCTGTTAAGTATTGACCAAATTTTTTATTCTTTCAGAAATTTTGATTCATTTATTAGTTAATTTAGGTTCATTTGATTTTGTTTCACTTGAATTTCTCTTCCTCATCTTCCGCTTCATTTTCTTCTTCTTTTTTATTTTTTCTTCATCTTTTTCTTCTTATTTCATTATCTCAAAATTCTTCTTGATTTACTCTTTTGAGAGAAATAAAACCAAGAAGAAGGAGGAGGAGCACAAAGAAAGAAGAAGAATGCCAAGAAGGAAGAGAAGAAACACGAAGAAGTAGAAGAAGTAGGAGGAGGAGAAGCGAAACATGGGAACATTTACGTTGTTGGAGCGCGTATTCACACTCCACTAATGAAACTTATTTTTGTTGGATTTGTTCTAATTTAATTGGATTTGGTTGCCAAAAAGACTTAGATGTATAACAGCTCTCTAACCATTCTTGATGGTCAGTTATAGTTTGATAATAATACTATCTTATTATAATGAGTAATGACATAAATTTAAATAATTAACTATTATAAATTTAAATTTTATACACATCATAATTTGTTTTTGGATAAAGCTTAAAACAATAAAGATCATTAAATATATATTTATATAAAGATACTTTTTTTTTAAGAGAGATAGCTCGACACACTAAAGTGGAGCAAGTAGGTACAAGAAAGCAACAACGAAACTAAAATAAAGACATAGGTATAATCCGTTGTCATTTCTGCCATTGCCATCAATAATCAAATGGATCAACATCACACTAATCCCTGTAGCTAATAAACGACCTATTATTGATGCCATCAACACCTGTCTCAAATCTCTGAAAAATTCTATTATTTTGTTCTAAACAAATATTCCAGATAACAGCAAAGAACCCTATCAACCACTTCTTTTTCTCAGAGTTGCATCCAGGCACTTCAATCCAACTCTCAAACAGTTCTTTGACCGTCCTCGAGATAGCCCACGCTCTATTTGCACACGTCAACCAAGTACACCACACCTATCAAGTAAAATTACAACAAAAAACAAATGGTGCACAAATTCTATTTCCTTTTTACATAAGACACAAATCTTATCGCTATGATATACGATTCCTAGCCTACTCAGCCTCTCTTTAGTGCTGATTCTGCCTACTAAAACAAACCACGCAAAGAGTTCAACTCCTGGAGGTACCAATCCTCTCCAAATGGCGTTACTGAAGCTGTAACTTGTGATGTCCTCCGAGAGAGTCTCTTTCTGCAGCACCTGCACAAAAGAATTAGTAAAAAAGATACCATTTTTATCAAATTTTCATACAATTTCATCCTCTCTACTAGGCGACATTCTTACTAGTCGTAATCGTTCATGAAGTTGATTAAGCAACTTAAATTTCCATTGGAATAACTCTCTCCTCCACTGAAAGTTTCATACCCGCTCTATCCCATCCCAGAATCCACAATCCCCTACAACGGATCCTTGTTGATTTGAGACAGAGAAAAGTCTCGGAAAACTATCTTTTAAAGTATCACCTTGTAACCAGTCATCCTCCAAGAAACGAATACGTCTGCCATTTTCCATCTCCATAGCCAAGCCACTGATCATCATACCTCTTACATGTGGCTCTTTAATATTAAGCTGACAAATATCTTTTCTCAGGCCACCCTTTAACGGTAATGGCTGTTTTGACAACAATATAGAAGGGTTCAAAAGATTGCAAGAACATACAACCTTCTTCCACAACGGACAATCTTCTTTCGGAAAACGCCACCACCACTTGAACAGAAGTGATGCATTTCTGATTAATGCATCCCCCACCCCCAAACCGCCTAACCATTTTGGAGCTTGCACCATCTCCCATTTCACAAGTGGTATACTGTTATTCCCATCTTCTTTACTCCATAAGAACCTTCTCTGTAGCCCGATTATCTTTTCTACAACCGCCTTTGGCATCTTGTACAAGCTTGAGTAGTAAACTAGCAGACTATTTAGAACGAATTTTATGAGAACTAGCTTGTCTGCTTTGTTGAGGGACTTGGTTTTTCACAAGTTGAGCTTATCTTCCACCTTGTCTATGATCGGTTTCCAGGTCTTCATCAACTGGGGGTTTGCACCTAGAGAGATTCCTAGATACCTGACAGGTAAACTAGCTTCAGCACATCCCGACAATCCATACATATTTGTCACCCTTTCCTGCTCACAGTTAACAGAAATCAGATTTAACTTATCAAATTAATACTCAATCCAGACATCAACTCAAAACCACGCAAAAGCCTCTTATAGTTTAGTATTGTTTTCGTATCTTGTGGGCAAAATAAGATTGTGTCATCCACAAATTGGAGATGCGACAATTCTATATTGTCCCTTCCCACCAACAGTGGAGAAATGCGTCCATTCCTAACTGCCTCACCCACCATCCTGTGCAAGACATCAACCACAAGAACGAATAGAAAAGGAGAAAGAGGATCTCCTTGTTTAAGACCTCTCTCCATCTTGAACGGCTTGGGCAGTGACCCATTAATCAACACCGATGTAAACGTTGTAGTCACACATTCCTTCACCCATGCCCTTCATCTAAGACCAAAGCCCATCTTTTGTAGCACAACATCCACAAAGCTCCATCTCACTCTGTCATAAGCTTTCTAAAAGTCTAGTTTGATAATTGCCGCCTGCTTCTTGCGCAACTTCAACCATTGGACCGTCTCACAAGCAATGAGAGCACCATAATGTATTTTGCGATCCTTTACAAATGCAGACTAAGTTTCTCCTACTAAACCTGACATCATTGAATGCATTTTTCTCACCAAGACTTTAGATATCATCTTATAGACACAACCAACCATACTAATTGGCCTTAAGTCTTTAATTTCCTTAGTTCCTACAAATTTTGGAGCTAGTGCCACCCATGTTACATTCGTATTCGATGGTAGCTTCGCACTTTGAAAAAAGCCCAACACAGCTTCAGTAAACTCCTTGCCTATCTCACCCTAACATTTTTTTATGAAATTCATATTGTACCCATCACTACCCGGCGCTTTACTGGACTCACAATCCCATACTGCCTCTTGTATTTCCTCAGGCGATGGCATCAACTCTAGCTCTGTTGCCTCGTCCTTATTAATCTGCTTTACCAACCCATCACGAAGTCCAATCCTCGTAGTATATTCCTATTCATACAACTCTTTATAAAATCTTGTAATTGCCACTTTTATTCTGACCTGGTTCCTCACCACCCTGCCATTAATTACTAGGGAGTCAATTCTGTTGTTCCTTCTTCTAGCCGATGCTAAGTTATGGAAGTATCTGGTGTTCTTGTCCATATCTCTAGCATGTTGAGATCAGGATATCTGCTTCCAATGGATCTTCTTTCTGACATACCACTTCGCACAACAAGTCACAAGAGCCTTTCGTCTAGCCTCCAATGTTCCATCATAACTACCAGCACTAACCATATCATCAATCTTTTTAATCTCTTCCTCGAATTTCTTTATCCTATCATCAATATCCGCAAAATTGTCTTTGTGCCATCTCCTCAGCGGTACCGTCAAAGCCTTCAACTTACTAGTGAACTGTTCATCACCCAAGTTTCTCCACTCATCCTTCACCATCCTCAGAAACCCTTCATGTGTAAATCAGGAGTCTAAGTTTCGGAACGGTCTTGGACCCGCACTAAGTCTTGCATCTTCTAGAATCAACGGGCAATGGTCTGACAGCCCTCTAGGTCCTCCTCTCAACCGAGTATCTGGAAACTCCTCCAGCCACTCCACACTGACAAGAACCCTATCTATGCGGCTACAAGAACGACCTCGAAACCATGTGAATTTTTTATCAGTTAGCGATAAATCCACTAGCTGTAAATCTTGCAATCATTCCTTAAAGTCTTCTGCAGATGCCGGTAAACTAGCAGCACCTCTTCTTTCCTCTAACCTTAGTATCTCGTTGAAGTCTCCCAAGAAACAAAACGGAATTTGACTTAAATCCACAATATAGCTTAACTCCTCCCACATCATCAGTTTCTCACTCTGGACATGTACTCTATACACCAAACAGAATGCACAATTAAAGTTATTTTTTGTCAGCAAACCTTGAACGCAAAACCAACCATCTCCTTTATAGCAGTTCAATCGTTTAAACAACAAATTGTCCCACATTAATAATAAACCGCTAGAGACTCCCACTGATTCTACATAATTCCAGTCCACCATGTCACAACCCCACAATCGAACTACATCAAATTTAGTTAATACCTCCTTCTTAGTTTCAATCAAACTTAGCATATTTAATCTGAACTTCTTTTCTAATTCTTTTACCATACTCAATTTTTTTATTCCCCTTAATCCTTTAATATTTTAACAACTATAAATCATTTAAAGTAATTTTTACATACTTTATTATGTTATTTGGATCTACTCCTCCTAACTTTTCCTTTTGTCTTACCATCCTTCTTTTTACCGCCATAACTTCATTTTAACTTTATAAAATTACCATTATGTCTTCTAACTTTTTTTTGTGAAGATTTCGCCAATCTTTATAAGACAGTACTTCAATTCCTATCTTCATTCGTATTCGTAGGGGCGTGTTTTTATTTCTGTAAAAATTTTGTGAATTTTCGTTAACTCTTTCATAAGATAATCTCTGCAAATGCGATTTTTTTTTCATCCCTAACTAGAAGTAACTTTTTGGAACCATTCTTAGATGTTTATTATGAATGACTAAGGAATTTGGTTTATCGGCCTCACTTGGTTTTGGACTTAAATAAAGTAATTTTGGTTTTATATTTTTATTAGTTATTAACTTGTTACTTAAAAATCTTAGGCTTAGTCTAGAACATCTATTATATCTATTTTTATTATATATCTCTAATTTTATAACTAAAATATACTATATGTCACTTTTTTATTATAATTAAAATTAAATATTTTTTTCTAAAATTAAAAAATTCTTCTCTCCTCTTTAATTACTAATTTTACAACTAAAATATGTCACATGTCACTTTCTCATTTCAATTAAAATCAAATCTTTTCTTCCAAAATTAAAATTTTTTTTCTCCTCTTTACTAATTTTACAACTAAAATATGTCACATGTCACTCTCTCATTGCAATTGAAATCAAATCTTTTCCTCCAAAATTAAAGAGTTCTCCCCCCTCTCTTCCTTTTTCTATTTCTCTCATTCATTTAAGCACTCTATCTATTTTATATATCATTATCAATATCAATGACTAATTACTAATTTAACAATCAAAATAAGTGATTGATTTGTTGGTCCCAACTATTTTTAGGACTAACGTTAGTCCCTTAGTCTAATTTTTAATTTAAACTATTAGATCATTTTAATATTATATCTAACGGTGTAGATTAAATACAAATTTATATGTTTAATTTTATTAAATACTCTCTAATATTTAATATTTTTACAAATAATTCTCTTCGTCTTCCTCTTATTATTTGTTTTGCAGATAGGGTCTCTTCTTCTTCTAATATTCTTCTTCTTCTTTTTCTTCTTCACCATTACAATGAACCCTTCTTCACCATTGCAATAAACCCCGACACTAACAGCAACCAGGGTCTGGATCGAGACTACCCACGAACGCATGCAACTGTTAGAGCCTGGATCGAGATTATTCCGCATTCCTGCTCACCCCGCCACTAAAATTTGTGATGTTCTTCTCGTCTATATGGTCAGCGATGTCGTGTGGTGTTTTTCGAGAAAGAGGTCTTTTTCATCGAAGTTGTCACACATACATACATAGAGACACACATTTCACACTTGAGACAGAAAAATAAAAAAAAAAAAAGAAACAAAAAAAAAAGGAAAAAATGTTTGCTGAAGAGAATGGCCTTAAAGGAGACCCACAACTTTCAGCCATTTCTCAAGCATCAGAGTCGTTCCTCACTTCTCCAAATAAGGTTTTTATTTTTCTTTTTCTTTTTTCCTTACAACGTTTTTTTTTTCATTTTTTAGAATAACATAAAAAAATATTTTATTATAATTTTTTTAATTTTTTAATCTTCTTCATCAACAGATATAAAACTGTGGCTGTTTGGGTTCATAATATGCTTAGAAGTCTAAAATTGATGGTGTGCTATACAAAAGATCAATGAAAAGACATGCATGAGACCAACTATAAGCTAATAGAATAAATCTAGCCATGAAACAAGAAAAGTCAGTAAATAATCTTGCATTTTTCTTAACGCAATATATTTGTTGAAACTTATGGTAGAGCAGGATATAATTGAACTTTGTTAATTAGAAGGATTGAGTGAAGGATTGTTGATGAATTTTTTTAATAGCTAATTGGTGTTAAAAATACATTCAAGAGAATACTCATAGCTCTTTAAAAAGAGTTACTTAATGATAATAATTGAACTTATTTAACAGGAGTAAATATATAGATTATTTAGTATGATGTCAATTTTTACTCAGTTTAATCTTAAGTATGGCATATATTGTCCTATTTTATGTATCGAATAGCTTGTATTCACTCATTTATTTTATTTTTATGCTTACGGGGGAAATGATTGTGAAACTAATGAAAAAATAAAATAAATAGAATCTTAGGAAGACTATTTATAGCTCAAAATATGCTCGGACCATATAGAAAATAATGTTAGCACTATGGTTAGAACAATAATAAAAAAAAGTAATTTTACTAGAATTGGTTTTACTAGAATTGAGTGAGAAAATTTGTATTAAAAATTTGAATGCCTCTGGAGATAGTTGTGATAAATATAACATGTGCTTGTATAATAAAAAAATTGTCAGAGTTTTTTTTAAAGAGTTCATTAATGAGAATAATGAAATCTCTTTATTTTTGAGTGAAGGGTGTTCTCTTATATGATAACTTGGTTGATTTTAATAGTTAATTCATGTCTTTATGAAAAATCCTAGAAATATCCCTGATTATTTTTAAATTTAGCTTATAAAAAAATATAGAGTTGGTTTAAACTTACGAAATGGCTCAAATCTGACGAAGATAGCATATATTAACTCAAATAAGCAATATACATGCATATATACATTAAGTCAAGTTATGAGCCAACCAGTTAAATCAATTTTTATTCAAGTTTCACTCACTAATATATGGATCCAATTTCTTAAACTATTAATGAGTTTAGTTCAAAGGAGCTCACAAATACAGTTTTAATAAATCAAACTTATGAGATAGTCAAACTCGTTATAATAAATGTGTTAAAATAGTTTTATATTTTATAATAGAATAAAATATTTTTTATATATATCCCTAGGACATGACGCTTTCCCCTAGCAATCTTATTATACATATCCCTTAAGGTATAATTAACATTTTCATAACCACCTGCTTGATTAGCTAACATAGCATATATATGGAGTGTGCTAATGCCTACATCCTTCATGCTGTTCATTTGACTAGCATCAACTTCTGCCATTTTTCTATGTGTAGGAAGGAAACCAACTAACCTAAGATCAAGGCAATTATGATTGTGCGATTCAACAAACAAAGCCACATGCTATCTTCCAGTGTAAGCCACAAAACAAACTACAAACCTAGCCGGGCAACCACAACAAGTCTTAGATTTTGGCTCTCTTTTTCTGTTTTTCATATTATAATATTTCTCTGGTCTAAATCCCTCACGAAAGCACATGAATAATTGCTTCACATATTCTCCTTTGCTTATTTTTTCAAGTCTTACTTTTTCTAGCACCAAAACCAATAGATTTTGCATAATAGTTATAGAAATCAAATGCTATCTGAAGATTAAGAAAATGAAAACATTTCATCTCATGAGCACCTATGTTCAAAAAATCAACCATGGCAATATTTTCAATACTTCTATTCGATATAATTCATCTACCTTATGTGAAAAATTGTTCCCATCAAACATTGCTTGAAATTTTTGCTCCCCTAAATTCTCAGAATTCACAGCTTTTTGCTTAATTTTATCTTGATACATTCTTTAAAATTTCTCTGTATCATCTGACTCTTCTATCATCTCATCAAAAAATACTCTTTTTTTTCATTTTATCATCCACTTCAAGATCATGCTCAGCAATTTTATTTGCAACCAAAAAAATATAAAATAAATAGTATTCTAATAAATCAAAGTGTAGAGACCACTAACATGAAAATAATAGCACTATTCTGATTCTATATATTTTTTTAATTTATTAAATTCTAAAATAAGTAAAATAGAAGAAAGCGTTTAAAATGTAGAAACAATCTCCCTTATGCTATCAAACTCAATATCGATTAAAAATACAAAAGGAAGAAGAAACATTAATGTCCAAGCAAAAAATATCCACAATTATGTACAAGAAATAGATTTAAATTTATGAAAAAATGAACAGGAACCATTAATGTGGAAGGAAGAAGAAACTATGTGATAAAATACAATATTCATGCATTAGAGAGGACTTATCGATGATCGCACTTCTCTTGTACCACCGTCTGAACTGTCATTGCTGCTTCCATTATCACCGTCTCAGCCGCCATTGCTACCTCCATTATTAGATGCGTGCTCCATATGAACCCTAAGAGGTTTCAGATTTTCTGGTATTTTGTTAAATTAGTCATTAATATAATTTTAATTGGCCCGATAAAAAAATTGGGATATAATGGTAAATAAGTAATATTGGATTATTCTTATAATAAATAAGAGATATAGTACTGATGTTGTAATAATAGACTAAGGGTGTTTTTGCAAAAAAAAAAAATACAATTGTGTTAAACAAACATTAGGAGGGACCAACGTAAATGCCACAATCAAAATGTATAACATGACATTCTTTAATTGCATTAAAATTAAAATTAAAATTAAAATTAAAATATTAAAATTGAAATTAAAATATACCTATATTATGTATCATACATTACTATCGAATTTAATAATCAAATGTGTCACATAACACTCTCTTATAAAAATTGAGAGAAAATATTTTTTTTCAAAATTAATAAACTCCCTTCTTAAATTCTCTCATCTATCTCTCTCCATTTTTCTATTTCTCTCTACTATTTTTATTCTATATATAATTTATATTTTATATTAATAATTTGAGAAATTAAAATATGTCATATGATATGTTTTTACAATTAAAATAAAATTTTTTCTTCCAAAATTAACAAATTCTCACTCTTACTTTCATTCTTTATCCTTATCTTTTTCTCTCTTTTCTCTCACTTTCTATTTTTTCTATCTTTCTCTTTTACAGAAAACAAAACTAACAAAATAATATAATTTAAATAAAAAATATTATTATTCTTATTATATACATAATTTTTTAGTTTTTTATTTACTTTTAAATTTTCACCGTTTATCTTTTTTGTCTATATTTTTATTTCTCTTCTTTCAAATATTTATTACATATAATTTAGAAGAATACTAATGTTATAATTAAAAGTTAGAATCAAGATTCAATTATTTTTAAAAAATTAATTTTGAATTAATTTTATAACTATAAGTATAATTTTTTTATACTAATATCTAATTATATTTTTATATACATAGAGAAAAAATATTATTTTTAATTAGCAAGTATAAAAATTAATTATTTCTATTTGTACAACAGACTTAACAGTTAATATCTAATTAAATATAAAAATATACACGTTAAATTGTTTTAAATTTTAGATAACGAATATTAAAATTAATTATTAATAAAAAATTAGATTTTTCATATAAAATTAATAACTAAAAATTTTATTATTTAATTTTTTATCTACAGATATATTGGTCTTTTTAGTCGGAGACTTTTGTCAACCTACAATTTTTTTTGTAAAAATAATTTGATTTTATAAATTTTTTATGCCATACATAATCTATACTGTCAGAATAAAATGGATCATAATTTTAAAAAATTTATATTTTTATAATATTATTATGGATAAAAATACTATTATGTATAATATGGAAAAAGATGAACTATTTTTATATGAAGTATCCGTACGTTGCATATCATTATTCTACAATATTGTTATAAATATGTTTGATTTAATTTATTAAAATTGTTGTTATCGTATATTTTATGCCAAAAGCTGAACGCGGTTTGAATGGCCGAGGATCATGGACTAGTATTACCTGCCTCAATAAATCCATCTTAGGATTAAAAATTAAATATTTTTTTATGCAGATACAAATTTTTTTTGGTGACTATGCAGATACAAATTTAATGCCTAATTTTCCATCTCTAATAAAAATCTAATATATATAAACTTAAGTCAATCTATTTTGAAATTTATAAATTTATAACACAAGACAATCACAAGTATCATTGCATTTCAAATTTAATTATTTGTTATTGTATATCATCTATATCTATTTCTCGCAACCTAACCTACTCTGTTTTTTTCCCCCTTAGTTATGTATTAATCTATTTTATCTTTCTAAATGAAGTGTTATTTTTTATATCTCAAAATTATTTAAACTAAAATTTAAAGTGTTATGTAAATCAAGTTACTTTATTTAGTCTTTATTTTTCTCTCTATTTATTGACATCTTTACATTTTGATTCAGCAATTAATAATGTTAAATATTTTTATGCTAATTTTTTTACAAAAATATGAATAGAATTTCATTATGTAATTTATGTGTTTAGGAGAGTCTATTAAGAAGAAACCTTATATAATATAATTACGGTATAGAAATAATCACAATATTTCATATAAAATATTGAGGAATGTTAGGGGCAGCAACTTTGGTATTTTGTAACCATCAATTAGCCATCAATAATATTTTTAATGGTGTGAGATGGTGAGAAATCACTCACTTTTTTTTTTATAATTAAGTGTTGGCCAAAAAACACCAAAATTGCTTGTTCCTAGACTTTTCCTAAAATATAACCGTTAAGAAATAAATATGTATCATATTAAATAATTTAAGAAAATTTCAAATATTATCTTTCATAAAAGATGACTCAAATATTTAAAACCAACAGCAAAAAATATAATTGGATAAAAAATAATATAAAAAATAAAAAATATGAGAAGCCGTTAATAAAGTTAAGGTGAAAGATAACAGAATAACTAAAGAATTGGGTTTAAAAAGATTTGGATAAATTAAAACCTGAAACTATAAATATGTATTGTCTAGTACCCTGCATTGTGATTCTTTCTATCTCGATCTCCAACAATGAAATTTTTTGTTGTTCACCCTTTTTTTATTTTTCCAATCCTACTCATCTCTCTTGTGGTGACTTCCATGTTCACAGAGGAATCAAATCTCATGGTATTATTGTCTTCCCTGGCGACGTTGATCTTATATATTTTCTTTAGCATTGTTGGGTCACTGTTAAAAACACTGATTGATGAGAGAAGCAGAGTCCCAGAGGCATCAACAACAGAAACAGAAGAGAGGAGGCAGATAAGAGATACTATTGTGATGGATCATATTGTAAGATTAATGGCTCATCAGAGAGAACATCAAACAAGGCTGCAATTCAATGGTGATTCTGCTGTTATAACTATGGGTAGGAAAGCTTTGAGGGTGTTGCCACCGGTTAAGAGCTTTGTTGTTGAAGATAAAAGCAGTGGATGCTCCCCACTTGAATGCTCTATTTGCATGGAAGTGTTTAAGGATGGGGAGTTGATTCAACCTCTTGGATTGTGTCCTCATCAGTTTCATTCTTCTTGTCTTTACTCTTGGCTTCATAGTGGAAAATCTACTTGCCCCCTTTGCCGTGTGGATTTAGCAACCACATAGATGCTTCATCATTCTTCTCTTTAATCTGTTTATATGAGATGAATTTTAGGGTAAGATTCATTTTTTGGGATTGTTGCCCTTGGTGGAAAACTGGAAAAGTAACTAATATGTATAGGTTAATTATGCGACTAAAATCGCCTTGAAAATATGGTTTCAAAGCCTTGTTAGTTTTTTTTTTAAGAAACACTTATTTGTATATGTTTACTGTTAAGTGTCACATACTTTTAGTATTTAACTTTTTTTTTTTATCATTAGTTTATTCCAGGATATTAATACGAATTTTCATTTTTATTTTCTTTTTAAATGATATGTGTTACTCAGAACGAGTTTATAGTAGAAGTCAGTAGAAAACAAATCATCCTGTTTTAATTTTGGTATTGGATCGTTTTCGTTTTCATGTTAAGTTCAATTTTCAAGGTCCAAGCTCATCTGGCGAGTGGTGACTCATGCTAGCTAGGTTCTCTTGCTCTGACTTTAAATTAGCAAAAATTCTAGTGATTACTGTAGTGACTCTCTTCTATTAATAATGAACAATTACTTGATTTGGTTATCACCTTAAAAGTGATAACTTGAGTAGTAAAAAAACATCTAACTTGCTCTTCAAATGTAGTCGAAATTCATATTACGAAACCCAAATTCAAGCGATTCGATTTCGACCCACTTATATCTAGTTAGGATAGGTGAGCTCTCTTTTCACAAGAGCCATTGGTTGAGTCGAATTGAGTTCGACTGTTTTAGGTCCAAGTATAAACAGATATAAAAATTAACAAAATCAATAAAATAAAAAATTTAAATTTTGTATTTTAATTCAAAATTTAAAAAATGTGCAATTTTACGAATTTAAAATAACGTGTTTAATAATTTCTTACAAAATATCTTTTCATTTATTAGCTTCTAAAAAATTATTATCTTATACGATTTAAAAAATTAATATAAAGTATCACAAGAGTTAAAATATGATTTTTTTTTTTTTACATTTAGAAATAAAAGAGAGTTCCAATATAATAATATAAAGAGATTAATTAAATTTATACGATATATAATTTATAAAATAATTAAAAAATTATTATCATTTAATTAATAAAAATAAATATATAACAAGTATTTTGATAATGGTATTTATTAATTTTTCAATATAAAAAATTGATAATAATTTTTTAGATTTTAACGAATTTAACAAAACGTTAATTATTTCGTTTTAAAGTTATAAGTTTATGAAAGTAACCTATTTAAATTAAAACATAAAATTTAAATTTTTATTAGTTTTATTTTTTTCTATATTTTATTTAAAGTAAAATTTGTTCTACTTTAATAAACAATTTTATTGTCAGTGACTTTAAATTAAAGTAAAATACATTTTTAGTTTTGCTTATAAATTGCGAAAATGAGAAATAAATCAATAATTTGTATAAAATAAGAGTAGTTTGCGGGTGAGGGAAACTCATAACCTAACTGCGTGGGAGAAAGATATTTTGGGGAACAGTGATAAACAGCGTAAGAGAGTAAATAGAAAACTTCACACTTATTTAACTCCATTCTTCATTCAAAATCGAAAAAGAAGAAGCAGCGTTGACCACTGCACTCTGGCGCCAGTGCCATCAATCACGTTTTCGGACGGTACAACCCAGAAATCCAACGACCCAGAACACATCACGAACCAATAGGCCACACCCCCCACCACACGATCAACAAATCCAAATCTGGAGCACCCAAATTTCTTTTAAAAATGAAACGGCAATTGGGGGCCCACAAAGCCCAATAAAGCCCTGATACAGCAAGGAGTGATTTTCACCCTTCACATGCTGACGTGTCGGTCCCAATAACCGAGCTGCGGATATAAAACAGCACCGTTTTGCCCCATTCCCCTGTGCGAAACCCTTATTCTCCCAAAATCAAAATCAAAATCAGAGTGAGTTTTGTGTGTGTGAGAATGAGTAGGGTTTGCGGTAAGGTGAAGTGGTTCAATGACCAGAAGGGTTTCGGTTTCATAACCCCCGACGATGGCGGCGAAGAACTCTTTGTTCATCAATCTTCGATTCGATCCGAAGGGTTTCGCAGCCTCGCCGAGGGTGAGTCCGTTGAGTTCGCCATAGAGTCCGATCCTGATGGACGCACGAAGGCCGTTGATGTCACTGGACCTGATGGCTCTAACGTTCAGGGGAGTCGCCGTGGTGGAGGCGGTGGCGGAGGTGGTGGAAGGAGTTACGGCGGTGGACGAGGCGGAGGCGGCGGCTATGGTGGTGGATATGGTGGTGGAGGAGGCTATGGCGGCGGTGGTCGCGGTGGAGGCCGTGGCGGAGGTGGATATGGTGGTGGTGGATACGGAGGAGGAGGCGGTGGTGGCGGCGCTTGCTACAGCTGCGGTGGGATGGGTCACATGGCCAGGGATTGCACCCAGGGAGGCGGCGGCGGTGGTGGCAGGTACGGTGGAGGCGGCGGCGGTGGTGGCGGAAGCTGCTACAACTGTGGGGATTCTGGTCATTTTGCAAGGGACTGCCCAACAGGCTCTCGCTGAAAATAGAACGTATGATGTTTTAATGTGTCTGCTCATTACTTTTTGCGTTTGACATAGAGAATGGGTAGAAGGGTTTTCAATGATTTGCGTTTTGTTGGGGGGTGGTTTCTCGATTTTAATTTCCGAGTTTTTATGTTAGGGTTTTATCTATTTTGATGATGGATCTGTTAGATTATGTGCTTGGCAACTCTGGTTTCTTAATATTACAATCAAATTAGGTGTTTCGTTTTGTTCGGATTCGGGAAACGGAGGAGCTCTCTTTAATTTTTTTGTCAAGTTGTGAAATCATTTGCATGTATGGCTCTCTGTTTCCGAGCCTGGTTAAGACATGGTGAACAAGATTTGAAATTACTTTTGCTCATGCTGGAACATGTGGTTTAGTTTCTATAATTGTTGTGGGTGCCAGATTGATTCAATGCTTTTTATATTTTTGATCATGTGGTGTTGGTGATTTGCTTTGAACTTTTGCTGTGAGATCTGGTGATGTGTTGGTATTGATTTTGTGAATTAATGGTACTGAAGAATGAAGTCCTACCAACATTGTTTTAAGCCCTTAATTTTTACTGTTATTTCACTTATTTGGTGTGAATGCACATACAGAAAAAATTGAATATATTGCTGATTTGTATGCCTGTGTGCTTCGAGTATGTTTTCTGGGATGCTAATCAGAGCTCAAACAATGAATTTAAGTATTGTTTCCTAATAACCAAAATGCTTTGTTATTCATCAATTAATTTGTTTTTGTTATGGTTCTGTTTTGATCATTGTCCATTATCTATTGCTACTATTAGCATTGATTGAATCCAGAAGCTAAATACCAGCTGGTGAAATCCAACTTGATGCTAGCTGCAGTATTGATTTCTAGTTTGCTTTTTAATAATGCCTTCTTGTTTGATGATTGATGAGAATATTTAGTTCAATTTTGCCTAAATATTTCGTTCAGGTTGTTGAGAATAAATCGTCTCTTAAATAGTGTACTTTGTTATATCAAATTTCATGTTTTTTCCTTACTGAATGTGCGTTCCACAATTAGTATTTATTATATAACCACAGGTTACATAATGGTTGTTGGTATGAAAGAATTTGAAGGAAATCTGACCAATGATGTGGAGTTCGTTGTTTTTTGTTTTATTCAAATCTGACTATTGAAATTTGTGGATTGTTAAACTAATCCCAGTATTGTTCAATCTAACAGTTGATGTGGAGCTTGTTGTTTTTTTTTCACTTGAATGATATTATGTGCAGTGCGATTTTGTATAGTTAGTTGAAAATTATGAATTGTTGATCTAATCGCAATAGGATATTATTTTATTTCGTTATCAATTCGCACTGAATAATTTAAGGGATATAGCACTGCCGGTTTCTGAAAAGGTTTAAGCTTCCGCGCATCCCTTATTTTTCATTTCATGAGCCAATCAATTAACTATGCCAGAGATGTATATTATGTAACTAAAGACATAGGTTTGATTTGGGAAAAATTTTATTTTTCGAATAATATGAGAAAGTAAGACTTATAATAGTTACTTTTATTTTAACGGAAGTGCATATAAACTAAATTTATTGTTGTTGTTATTATTATTATTATTATTATAAAATCTAATTATCTAACTTGGCTTGTTTGTGTTTGAAAGCAAATTAAAGTAAGAATCTTAACTGTATTTGATTTTAAGAGAGACGAAATATTGCTAAATGCTAACGGAGTAACGGATAAGTATCACGTCTACTCTCATAAAAAGAAAAATAAATAAATAAAAAGCCTTCAAACTAAAAAACTTCGATGTTTCCAAATTTCACCCTAGCACTACCCTTGAAAGCACTCAATCTGTTTTGGACCGAGGCAACATATCTGATATAACCCCAAGAAGAATAGCCCATGAACTCGTTTTGTAAGGCTTAGTATTTCGGTTTCTTTAATGAATTATTGGAAGTCGAATGCGTCATTGGGTTCTTCCCAGATTTAATCCAATCCATGTCCTTTGAGGCCTGTCAATTTGGGCTTACTTTTTAGTGCATTATATTTCCCGTTTCCTGTTAGTCTCGTTCAACACAATGTAGAAACTAGGTACGTTTTTTGGGCCCTTGTCCTCTTCAAATAAAAGAAAAACTGTAAGCTTTTACATCTAACCTATTCAGAACTTTCCACGACCAAAGAAAAAAGAACCTGTTTAGAACTTTGAATCTCTCCTGCAAAGTCTTCGTCTAGTGCTTATAACAGGGTTAACAATGATAAGGTAGAATTTGGATTTCATTCTAACTTTACCTGCAGGCTTGAAACTTTCTTCATATCCCAAAAAAAAAAAAAAAAAAGGAATGTTACACATTCATGTAACCATGTAATCAAGTTGGCCTAACACAAAAAAAATCCAATGCCAATAAATGAAACGTAAAATACGTGCTCAATACACACGAAATCGCTCTTACCCAACGCTTCTCCCCATGCTTCTTCTTCTTCTTCTTCTGTGCTTCTTCTTCTTCTTCTTCTTTTCACGCTCGTTTACGCATAGAACGTCTTCTTCTTCTTTGCGTTCTTCCTTCTCCTCCTTTTTCGTGTTCTTTCTTCTTCACGTGTTTTCTCCTTATCATCATTCTTTTGTTGTTGTTGTTGTTGCTGTATTTTTTTGTCTTTTCCTCCTTCTCTCCCTGGTGAAGAAGCAGTAGAAGGTGAAGAAGAAGAGTTTTGAATAGTGCAGAATGAACCGAACACAGTACTCATGGTGAACTGAACACAGTACTCATAGTGAACCGAACATAGTACTCATGGTGAACCGAACACAATACAATTGTATAGTATTGAGTGAACGAACCCTAAATGCTAAACCATAAACCCTAAATCCTGAATCCTACCGTAAAACCTAAAACCCTGAACCCTAAACCCTAGACCCCTAAACCCTAAACCCTCAACCATGAACACGGTGAACCGAAATTAATACACGGGGCGACCGCAAGTTTGAAACACACTGAACCCCTATTCACTGAACTCTGAACCCATAAACCCTAAACCCTAAAACCCTAAACCCTGAAATCCTATCGTCATTCTTTTGTTGTTATTGCTGTTGTATTTTTTGTCTTTTTCTCCTTCTCTCTCTGGTGAAGAAGCAATAGAAGGTGAAGAAGAAGAGTTTTGAATAGTGTAGAATGAACCGAATACAGTACTCATGGTAAACCGAACACAGTACTCATAGTGAACCGAACACAGTACTCATGGTGAATCAAACACAATACAATTGTATAGTACGGAGTGAACAAAATATAATCCATTATATAAAATCAAATTCAAACAGCTTTTTACAGAATGAACCGAACACAGTACTCATGGTGAAACAATTGTATAGTACTGAGTGAACGAAACATACTCCATTATATAAAATCAAATTCAAATAACTCTGCCTACAATTTACATATTATCAATTCAATTCAATTCAGTACACCTCCGTCCATTTAATTCGATTCAAAATTGAATAATCCAAACTTTGTCAGTTTGATTCATTTCAGAAGAGTAATCCAAATCGCTCTCCTGATTTGAAGTTCAGTCATTTATTGTTTCGATTCAGAAGTGCAGATCGAAGAAGAAAACGAAGAAGAATAGGAAGAAGATAAATGCAACATAACCAGATCGAAATAAGAAAACGAGAAGATGAACGCGACCAGAGGAGAACGACGAAGATAATGCAGATCAATAAGGAAGAACGCGAGCAGGAGGAGGTTTATGTTGCAGCAGAAGGTTTACGTTGAGCAAAGTTTTAGGTTGCGACACGTTATATGTAGCGCATGTATGACAAATGAGTGAGGGGGTGGGGGACGCGTGTGTCGAGAAAATTACTTGGTTAACAACCATGTAAAAAATACATGTATGCAGAGCTTTTTCGAGAAAAAAAAACTTTCTTAAAACCCAATACTAGTAGGTTAAAAATCTTTCCATTCTAATTCTATCCACACTCTAAAAGTCTTAATTTTATTCTATTTGACTCTACTCGTAGAAAGATTATTATTTTTTTAATCAAATATAAAATTTAATCATTCTATATTTCATATACAGAAAATAAAAAAAACTTAGTCCAAAATAAAATTTAAAACGACAAAATCATAATAGAATCCAATATAAAAGTACAAATAGCAAGATCATCAAATCCTTACTAAAATCAAAATAACAAATAAAATGAATATCATGTCACTCTTCTTACAACTCCAAATTATTGCATCATTACTCTTTTCTCAATTCAGAAGCATCATCATCTTCATGTGTAGTTTAATAATCAAAATTTTCACCTAAAAATTAAATACAATAATTTTATTTATAAATCAATCAATATATAATTTTAACATTAATATAAACAAATTAAAATTATTGAAAATATAAATAACCTCTTTTATGATGTGTTGTCTACAACTAATTTGATTATACATAAGAGTTCCATTATTTCTTCATGAATACCACGATGAGTAGTAATTATACGATCACTTATGTAAAAAAAATTCAAAAACCTAATTCTATTAATTTTTTACCAAGCTAAAATATTAAAAATAAGAGTTAGATGATGAACATTTTTTTCTACATAATGATCAAACTCAGTTTTTAGGAATAAACATTTTTTTCTTTTTTTTATCTAATATACTATTGATAACCAACATCATCATCTTGATATGCATTAATACTAAGCTCCTGTGGTCTTTCTATTTTAATTGGATGAAGATATCTCTATATAACCATATAATTTCTAATATCACATAGTAAAATTTTATCTAATCAGACAATTAAAAGAGATTTTGTTTTGTAAATACTTTCATGATGATATCTTTACATAAAAATAATATTCTGAATCATTAAATAAATTGATATGTTTAAACTAAATATATTTGATTAATTATTTAAGAATTCACAATGTTATTTTAATATGAAGATGTCATCATGTAAGTTTTTTTTTTTTGTGGGAAATGGAACGCCTGACATATTAGTTATTATACACCAACTCACAATTCACAAAGGTGTTATGTCTTTTACCGGTTACAGTCCAGTACATCACACTATTATAATTTTTTTATTTTCACACTTTTCTTAACTAAATTCAAACCATGGTATAATTTGTAGAATAATTATATAATATGATAGTTGACAAATTTTTATCTAAGTTTTACTTAACAAAATTTTTATTAATGCGTCAGAGAGATTTTCACTAGAACGAGGGTCTCTGATCTTTGTCTTGCAATATGTGTATCCGAGTTTGAGATTAGATTTAGCTGAGGAAACATTAGACGGGTGAGTGTTGTGAACTTGTGATTAATACTAGTTAAAGGTCGTTCCAAAAAAAGTTAGCTGATATTAAATTATAGTAGTTAGGTCTCTAGTTAGACTCAAAAAATATATTTAAAAGTTTTAACTCTTTCCGGTAATTGAATTGAAATTGCTAGTAACGAAAGGAAAAGAAGATCAACAAAATCTATTGCTTTGCTTAATGTTTAATTTGTTACTTTATTCAAAATAGTTATCTTCAATAGAATAATGTTATATTACATATTTTTTCTTAATTATTCATGCAACTAAATTATTTTCAATTTCAAATGTAAAAAGAGTTAACAACTAGTAAAGATTACACTTGAATAGACTATAAAGTTTAATTTTGATATATAGACTGTGTAAAATATTTTATATAATAGTCTAATCGTTTCTGTTTTTTTTTCTAATGATCATTTACCCCTTCAATATAAAAAGTAGTTATCTTATCGAAGTAGCATTAGTAATTAGATGCATATAGATATTAAAATTAAATTAAACTTGAATATTACATAAGGCTCAAGTCTTTTTTTTAAGTATCTCTGTAAAACCTATTTATAATTACATCAAGCCACAAGTTTATAGCAACTAGTATATAATTATGAAAAATATTTTTCCAACATCAAAATGATCATTCATGTTGTATGTCAATATCATCAACTCAAATATCTTTAGAACTTGTTTAGGGGATTGCTAAACACCTACTTGTTAATTCATATATATACAAGGCTCCGAGTCCCAAGAAGAATACTTTGGTTACTCCTGTCTTTTTCCATTCAGGGAAAAGCAAATAATAAAGATAAAAATATAACTATCAATGAATAAGAGAACCAGTTTGGAGCTAAGCCGAAACCAAAGAAAGAAGCAAAGCTTGTCTCCAAAGTTGATAGCAGGGCTCTCCTCTTTTACCTTGAGAGAAAAAAAAAAGGGGTAGATCCAAATGAACTGATTAAAGTTGATGAGAGAAGATATTCTTTTAACTGAAAAGTCTCAAAGCTTTGTTATTGCAATTGTTCTTTCTTTTCCCTCTTTTTCCATTGCATGCCTGTTACATATTGAAAAAAAAAAAAGAAAAGCTGCTGTGTGTTCTCAGAACTCGCATGAAAGGTCTATTTGCTTTAGACGTATATCATAAGATCGCATTGTCACTGTATTTTTCAGCCACCCTTTTCAAGGGAGCTATGGATCTAGATAGGTAGATAGATAGATAGATACCTAATAATTATTAGATTCTCCCATCTACCTAACTCTATACATGACACATTTATTATATGTTATGTCAATTGGTACAGTATTCGTACACAGCAGCCTTTATTTGCTTTAGTTTCCAACTTTAATTTTGCTATGTATATTATTCATGATGATATACAGAAGTCTATGTAATACACTAACACTATATCACTGTTTACATATGCTACTCTTTGAATCAATGAAAAAAAAGTCTGAGAAACATGTAAAAAAGCAAAAGATGCTCTCATCAGTAATAACTACCATTCCTCTATCCTGGCTGAACGATTATATACCTTTGTTTCATCTCTAATCATTTTCAAGCCTGCACATTCATTGTTTTTATGTTTTTCTATTTCCAAGGATATATGCCATACATTATATGAATCATGAGAGAACTTCTCTTTTCTTTCTTTGCTTTGATTCCCACTTTAGTTATTGAACCTTTCATTATTATTATTCCACACAAATTAAGATTGTCTTTTTCCATTTTTTTTTTAGTTCATATGAAGCAATTGCAGAGAGCATGAGAAATTAAATTAAAGTGGTAAAGTAGTGTAAGATGAGAGGTAGAAGGGGTAAACAAACTAAGTGAAAAAGAAGAATACATTATGTGTTTGTTTTAATTATGGCATGACCAATACATAATAAATGCAGGACATGACTGAACTCTGAGTCATCACATCGATCTCTCCTTAATTAATTAACAACAATGTAGCTATAGCTAGCTAGCAAGGAGTACTACATAACATGCATTGCACTTGCACCACCATTGATTGGGATTAATCAGTTCAATCAACTCATCAGTGACCACCATGATGATGAAGAGGAGGAAGGGAGTGGTGGTGAGGGGAAGGAGCAGCAGCTGTGGCGGTGGCGGTAGCATTGAGCTGATGTGGCAGCGGTGGTGGAGGGCACTGGTAACACTTAGTGAAGAGTCCAAAAGTGTCAATCTGGTGAATGAAGTTGACCATGCTAGCCCACCCTCCAAATCCAAAGCCTACTACTAGCACCCAGATTACCACAAACACATTGATCACATAGGTTCCGACCCATCTTCCCATAAACTTGGGAGGTTGCTCCACTGCATTCTGCATAAAAAGTTGAATTCATAATTTTAGAAACAGAAGAAAGAAAATAGCTACTATTGTGATGATGTGACTTGTCTTTGAATAGTTTTGAGGACTGTGTACAATATTCTGTTAGGAAAATTTTTAAACCTACCGTCGTACTGCTATATTAGTCATTTTTAACCGTTTATCTTAATTATATATATTATATATATTTTTTATAATTAAGATCAATATTTAAAAATCACTGAAACATTGATACCAAGGTAAACTTGAAAATTTTCCATTCTATTGTATACGAAGCATTTTGATGAGATGTGTTTGTGTTGATGTAAGAATATATTTATTACCTGACGGGCAGAGGATGATTTGAAGGTGAAGATGTGAGCAAGGGCAGGGATGATGTAAACAGTGAAGCTAACAAGGAGAGATCCAACGGTGGAGTTGATGGGGCCAAAGAAGGGGAATATGATGGCCAAGAACCATATGGGAATCACAACAGGCAGCCTCACTAGTGCACGCTTGCACAGGCTCTTGCATTCATGCATTCCAATTGCTTTCTCCCACACAAAGTATAACGGGGTGCATGCAAACCCAAATGTTATGAACTGGTGGATAAGCATCAAAATGACAGCCATGTCCCTGAATGGGGATCTTGGCAGCAGAGCAAATGCGTTTGAGTGGTTCAGAAGCATGTCCCCGAACGCCCAATACACTGCTGCCGCCGATGGAAGCGTCAATGTCAGCACATATATTGTTGCCACTAAGTATATGCTCTTGAACTTCTGTGGCTTCCACATTGCGTGCATTATCTCTCTGTACACAACAAACCATTCAAACCAGGGGCATTTTCGGGTATACAGAAATAAATAATAATGAATCATGTATGTGTCTTACACAGTAACAGCATGTCCCCCGAAGGTGTAGAGAATGTTTGTGGCCCCCGTAAAATACAAAACCAACTTGGTCGGACCGGAATGCTTAACTCCTTCCACCTACTCCATCCATCATTATTAATTAATACGTACAAGAATACATATGTATGTATGTATAATAAAGAAGAAAGAATACACACCTGGCCGTGAAGGAGAGAAGCAACGGTGAGATACCAGGCAGTGTAAGTGGTCATAAGAAGACCCAAGAAAGACCAGATTCGGTAGTTATGAAAAGAAGGAATGAAGACGGTGGTGGCACAGCAAGCGCCGAAGATATAAGTCCAAGTCCTCTTATCAAGATTATCGTTGATGTAATAGATGTTGCTGGCACAGGCGATGAGTTGGATAACAGATCCAAACAGAAGAAACGTGCAGTTAAACGCCAAACCCACGTTCCTCCAGTGCTTCCCCAGGAGTCCATCAAGAACCTCGAACCACTGGATCACGTGGTTCCTGAAGTTCACCTTCTCTCTCTCTTTTCGAGTTCTGTATTCTACGTACAGTATGCTTATCAGGTACGCCGTCCAGCTACCTAGCAAACCGTACAGAAGTTGGAATGCTATGCCGGACGCCATGCCTAGCTGAGAGAAGGAGTATGGCAATGTTAGAAGCACTTGTGCTACTTGGTTTGATGCGCAGCTGAACCATGCGTCGTACACTGAACCGCCGTGCCATAACAGGCTTGATACCCTGCTTTTCATGTCTTTTCCTTTCCCTCCTTCGCTTTCCATTTCTACGTAGTTACCCGCTATTACTGTTTCCACCACCTTATCTGATGACGATGCCATTTTTATGCAGTTTCTTCTTCTTCTTCTTCTTGGTGTGGAAGCTAAGAAAGTGGTTGTGGTGTGTGATTGATGATGAGATGAGATTTGGAAAAGACTTGTGTCGATGGCGCTATATATATACACCACACAACACTAAAAGGAAGAGAGAAAAGAGACACTCTATTCTTGGGAATCGAGTCAAATCCACTTTCTTTTTTCCATTTCTTTTTTTTAATTACAAAATACAAATAATAATTTGAGTAGAGTGAGAAATAAAATCTTAAAAATATACATTTAGGATAAATTAATTTTTCAAAAATATTAATAAAATTTTTTAAAATAATAAATACAAACAAGTTAGTTTAAATTAATTTTTTTATTTTAATTATAGAAATTAATTTAAAATAATATCTTTATATTTAGTATCTTAAAAATTTTATTAATATTTTTTTAAAAATTTATTTATTTAAAATATAAATTTCCATACATTTATTTATCATCTTAATCTGTCAATTTAAAACAGCAACCTGTTTTGGTAAAAATATTTTCATATGAGATACTATTCGGTTCATATTATTCCAATATATAATGTAATGTAATTTTATGTAAAAAGCCACTAATTAATTTGAATATGGAAGCAAAGAACGTGTTAGACTCGCGTATGGGTTGGAGGGGTGCTTTACCTCGTTGTGGGATTAGAGGAAGCAGAACTCGGACCCTGCGAGTTGTGAATTACCCAGAACAAGAAAAACGGAGGGTCCGAATTCTACGTTTTAGATTTCAATTTCCATCACCTGCAAATCGGACCACGCGATTTGTGAAGCAAAATTTCATGATCAAAGAACTCGCATGGTCCGAGTTGTGTACTCTGAGTTTTTTCAACTTTTTAACACAAATCGGAGGGTCCGATTTGTGTACTCTGAATTTTTTTCAACTTTTAAACACAAATCGGAGGGTCCGATTTGTGTACTCCCACAATTTTAAAAAACACCAACAATTACCATGTTAAAGTATATCACTCATCTTACTTCCATATCAAAATTTTTTAGCCGTAAAAAGCTAGGTTGGTGCCATTGGATGAAATCCCTTGGTTATGGAGCCCCTTTATGGTAATTACAACTCTTGGTTTGGTTAGCTTCTTTGTCATTAGTATATAAGTATAAGTTTATTTAACTTGCTTGAAATATGAATTAAAAGGCCCTAACATAAAATTGCATATTTTAGGGAGCGTGATTGGCTTGTCCGCACGAGCGGGGTGCCTCGCTTCCCGAGCATAATGATCATCATAATCCTGTGAATTCCCACTTAATTAACCTAATAAAATCAAATCATCTTCACTATTCTATTCTATTGTATGTATTTCCCTCAATTTGCCATTCTTTATTATATACCTACTGCAACATACCAGAGTCGGTATGAATATTATACGATTTATTTATACAACTCAATTAACAAACACTATATAGTAGTTTTTGTCCTTGCTTCAAGACTCGAGGTAGCTTGACCAATTTGAATGCTTTTACATTTGCCAAAGTTGAATCTACCTTCAATAAACTTCTAACTAGCTACATAGTTTTAAACTTTTAATTTAATGTATACATACATAGCTTGACATATTTAGCTGTGTTTAATTATATATGGTGTTGGCATGTGGAAAACAGAAGATATAACACGGCACATGATATATAGTATAGATTTGTTGATGAAGAACAAGGTAAAAAGATTAAATTATTAAGAAAAATAAGGAAGCTAAGAGAAGGAGTGAAGAGGGAAATAATAAGATAGTAGACCACATGATTGCAGCCAAACGGGCGTGGTCGCTTTGCAACTCCAACAAAGCTGCTTTTATCACATGGCCAACAATTTCAAACTCACCTTATTCCCATTTGCATTTCCATACACATAGTAAATACCAAATAAATCTTATATTTATTTCTACTTTTTTTTTTTATTTTCCACATATAATAACCTCACAATCACTTATTATTCTTCTTTATTCTTGAATATTCTATGCAATGTATATGTATATGTATAACACTCTAAATAATGTAATGGGCTTAGGGGATTGAACTAGGACAAATACATAGACAAAACATTGGTAGAATTGTTAGATCATGTGCCCTTGCCCAGATGCACCTCCCCAATTTTTAATATTTATCATGATTTTCCTTGGTATCCCTAATATTCTCTAATGTCTTCTCCTTGAAACAACAAATAATATTCTATTTATTTTCTCAAATATAAACCTCTAGATTCTCTTTGTTTTTTCCCCCATCTTCTTCCAATAAGAAAGCTATACTATCTCAATTATTTTTCTATTTTTTTATTTTGCTACATTGCTACTTTTTCTTTTTCTATTTTTTATATTTTTCCTGTCTAATAAAACAAATAAAAAGAGCCAAAACTTTGTTTGAGTTGTGTCACGCATTTATTCGGCAAATGCATTTTTAGGCCTTTAAAGGCTACGTAGAAAATTACAGCACATTTCCAATAGTAGGTGAAAATGAAAAAAGTGTTGCATTTTCTTTCACCCCTCGTTTTCAATTTCATTGTCCTGAAATTTTCTGACTGTGGTCCAAACAACTCAGCAAGAAAAAAGTTACTATGGTATTACCGCTTTACCAGCCTTGAAATTTGTCCTTTATAGAAAAGAATTTGAGTGAGTTGGCTAAAGAGATCACTGATTATTCTCCTTCTTCTCATGATGGTAAACCATGATGAGTTTGTCTCTTTTATCAATGTTAATAAGAAAATCATTTTTACCTAGCTACTAGTGCTAGTAGTAGTGCGTGGTCTTGATCATACCATACTATAACCAAAATATATATAAATCATTATAATAATAATTACATTAAATTAAATTGAATAATATCCACAAAAGAAGTAAAATTGTTTTGGCATAGCAAAACATATTCATGAAGAATGTTGGTCATAATAATTTTCTATAGTCACTGGGACCAGAAACATTCTCTGTAGCTTCTGTCTCCTTGACCACCTTCATTTCCATTGCTACATTGTGTGTGGTTTAATTTGCTCTAATGAAAATTCCTTGCATCAATAATTAATCAAACACCCTTTAATTTGCACTTTGCTGTTTTGCTCATTAGTGTTAATATAGCTATATATGTATATATGGGACAAGTGTACCTTTTTAATGTTTTTAATTTTGGATAGCATGAATTTGTAGCAACCTTCATTGTCAGGTGAAGTGGTGGTTAACGTGGGAGTCTACATAATTAGCCACATTCAGTGTGTTGTGCACGTTTTTAACCAATTCCGAAGCAAAATGATGTTCAAGGCTAAGGCCAAATTCCCCATTTTCTGAATCAATTATTATTACTTCTTATCACTACTTATGAGTTTTTACTTACATAGCCGATTTCCAAGAATAGTGTATATTTTATGAAATGAAATAGTTTGCTTCATGTTTACGACAGAGCCAATCATATGAACAATAAGGCCTTAATTAATTAATTGAAAAACAACAAAATTCAATTTTTGTTTGGAGCTAATTAATTAACCAACAAAGGGGGTTGCTGATTGGTGATCTATTATGGACATTGCAAACAAGGAATAACTGTTTTCTTTTCTTTTCTTTTTTGTTTTTCAAATAAAAACTTTGGACCAAAATGAACTTTATGATAAGGCATGCTAGTTTCAACATGGTGTTTTTCCTTGGGCCATATCACTGTCCTTAATTAAGGTAGGGGACCATGGATGAAAAACAGAAAGTTGCATTGTGTGATTTCAATGGAATGATATAGATATAGTTTTTAGAGACAAACAAGATTTTTCAAGTCTTAAACTATGCATGCTTGTGTTGTATCTGTCGGAATCAAGAAACAACATGGATATCCATTTTGCCTGCTAAAGTTGGTAGCATGTTATGCTGTTTAATTTAGTTGGTGATGAAAGTGTGAAACTCCTAGAGAGATCTTGAGAATGAACAAGTCAAAAACTTATAAAGACCAATGATTTTTCAAAGGGATATATATTCTTTCTCAATTCGGATAAAAGTTGTAGAGAATACTATTGATGACAACAACTCTGTCTGATTATATTAGTGTGGCAATAATGTGATCATACAATATATAATCATCCACCAAATAGCATACAGTTCAAAATTGATTGTCAAATTTAAAACACTATGAATAATAGGAAAAACTATGAAACTATATTATATCTTGATATGCAATTATGCATGCTTAAACACTTGAGAAAATAAAATTGACCGTTAGGACTATATGTTCTTTAATGATTAAAAAGGTTAAAACACATTATAATATCTCCTTTCTTGCTGTGATATTTTTGTGGGTCTTGGATCTTTAGGCTTTTGGGTAGGCATGGGACAGCCCAAAACCTGCATTGACTTAGTGAATTTGATTCAAGTTCATGAGGTGTGTGTGTTGGGGGGTCCTTAGTTTTTGCACCAATTAATAGTTGCTGATGCAACTTTAGTCAACCTTAATTATTTTGCAAAGATGCAAATGTGTATGTTTTATAATTGCTTTTGATGTTATGATTTCTCCACAAACACCATCATAGCTCATAAGGAGGCTCATATTTATTGCCTCCATGCTGGGGCCTTCCCCTGTGACCAAAAGAATCCTATCATTTTCACAATAAACCTTTTTGCATCACTTTAGTCCCTTCTTTTGCACTGTGAAGATCCAACCAAATATTCTGTATCATTTTCAGCCACTTTATTCATCTTGTCATTCTTACATATTCCTTCAAATCATCACTTGTAGTGTACACACTCACTTTGACACTTTTGACATTAATTACATTAACTGCTACTACCACTTTTTTTTGGTAGTATATACTAAAAATATTTGAGGCCCACTATTTGTTTGGCCCAACTTTTAGCCAAAATCTTTATGTTGGGCCAATCAGAGATCAAGCCCACTATAAAAGCCAGTGGCTATGAACTAATGTTGCAGTTTAATTTATTTTATCCCAAGAAAGCCCATATCTGATTTTGTTTTGTTGGCATGACACGTGGCATAAAGGGTCAAACCAGAAGCAGACAGATGTCAGTATATATATAACTTGGTTAATGGTTATTATGCAGCTGATTCTGTCATTTTGGTCATGAAAGGTTTCTCTTGTTATTAAGCATAGCATTATTATGAGCTTTTGGTGTTGGATTGTCACAGTTTATTCTTGAGGTCCATTCTTGATTTCTTGCTACAAAAATACAATATAAGAATTGACTACTTTCAGGTACTTATTTTGCTAGCTAGCTAGTGATTAATCATTCATTACATAAATGTCATATGCGTTTGCTTTTGAATTATACATATGATTATTTGAGCCTTTGAGTTGAAATTTGAATCTTAGTCTACTGCATAAGGATAGATATGATTTTGAGACTTATCGTTTGTGATCTATCAATGTTCCTTGACTATGCCACAAAAACAAAGAAGGAAGTGATTGGAGGCTTTATATTAATGTGCTGAAAAACTGTAAACCACTAAACCTCCTATCCCAGACAAAAATGTCAGCCGGACAAGATGGATTTCTAGGCCGATCGAAGGCGGAATGGACGCCGACTCGCGACGCATACTTGGTGGAACTCCTCACAGAGCAGCACAAGAATGGAAGAACAGCTTACAATGAATTTAAGAATGAAGTGATTAAGGCTGTCACATGGGATTTCAACAAGAAGTTTTGCTTGAACTTGGAAGAGAATCAAATCAAGAATCGATACAATGTTATGAAGAAAGATTATGGTGTTGTCAAAACACTACTTAGTCACAAGGAATTTGCCTGGGATGAAACTAGGCACATGGTTGTGGCTGATGATAAAGTTTGGGACAGTTATATTATGGTAACTAACTAACTAAGTATCTTCATTCTTCTAGGCATATCTAAGTTTATGTATCAAATTTTGGTGTTATGTTTTGTCTGTTACTTTTAGGTAAGATGTGAAGCTAGACCTTTTCGGCGCAAGAGCTTCCCTCTGTATAAACAGATGGCAATCATATTTGAAGGTGAAGCCATGATCAATTTATCTATGGTGTTTGTGGAATTCTATAACAAGTTATGGCTTGTTGAATGCAGGGGAAAGAGGCACTCCAAAAGCTCATTTTCCAAGTGGAGCAATAGCTACAGCAGAAGAAGGAAATAGCTACACAGAAACGGTCCGGTCTTCAGAACCATGTAATCTTCCAACACAAGTAATTGATTGCACGCTTGATTCTGATTCAATAATCCGGATCAACGACCTGCGAATCAAGAAGAACAAATTTGTTAGTCCAAGCGAATCATTTCGCAAGAAAAGAGCACACTGCAAATTTGGCGAAACTATAGAGAACGTGTTGTATGAGGTTTTTACAGCAGCTAACTGCAAAGCCAAGCAGAGAAATGAAGCCAATGCAGCAATGTATAAGAACTGCTTGGTGGAATTGCAGAAATTGGAGGAGTTGGATGAGTTTGAGTTTGCAAAGGCTGTTAATGCTCTTAAAGATGACAAGAACGCCATTGCTTTCATGACTATAAAAGGGCCTAGACGTTTAACTTGGTTAAGGTCTTTATGGCACTCAGAGCAGTAACATTGATAGTCGATTTGGCAGAATTAGACAATCATATTTCAACAAAAAATTCTATTCTTCTGAGATTAATATTTACCCTATGCATTCTTTATACACTTGGGATCATATTTGCTATGACTAATTTATGATTTATCGGAAGAGACCACTTCTCTTTTTAAAGCACAAGTTATAACAACATGCAAAATCTTGGAACCAGGAACACTCTAGCATTGGGTCCCTTGCTTATTGGTTACTACTGACAGACAGTTAAGCTTCTTTTATCAAAGCAAATCTAATTTCTTTCTAAAAAGTGCTACCTTCTAATGCTATTAATATAAGAAATTCAGTAATAGAAGGAAAATAAGGAAAAGTTGGCAATGGGGTGTAAGTGGCATAGTTCCGTTCTATAAATAGTAGTACCTGTGGCTAGTGTTTAGTGGTTAGTGGTTACTCAAGATAAAGGTTAGCAAAATCAAAAAGAATAGAAAGGATTTTTTTTTCTTTTTTTTTTTGGCGGTAAAGACTATTATTATTGGAGCTAACTCAGCTAAGAAACAGTGAAGTGAGTCAGCAAACAGAAACCCGAAAATTACACAAGCAAGAAAAAAAAAAAGCAAAAATAAAGAACCAAAACACCACTCAACTTGATTGACACACAGAAAATAAAGTGAAATTCTGTGATCTGATGAAATCAAAGCTTTGATCTTTGCTGTTAAACTAAGCCAATCTTCCATCCCTCCCAATGGGTCGCCTTGTCCTCTTTCTCACTATCATCGTCTTCTTCGCATTCTCTTTCTTCTCAGGTAACAATACTCGTTCTTCCCATTCTTCAAAACCCAAACAAAAAATACTCGGAAACTCGAACTAAAGATTTAAAAAAACCTATCTTTTTGCAGTTAATAAGGCCTGTTTTCTTCAAAATTCGTTCTTTCTCTTTTTGCAGAGGTACAATCAGCGTCGTTCAGGATTATTAACAAGTGCCGCCACCCAATATGGCCGGGGCTTCTCTCCGGCGCCACCTCGCCGCCGCTACCGACCACCGGCTTTCTCCTCAGCGCCGGAAGATCGAGGACAATCACCATCCCAAGGTCCTGGTCGGGTCGGATTTGGGCAAGGACACTCTGCGGCCAAGACTCCGACGGAAAGTTCTCGTGCGTCACCGCAGACTGTGGCTCCGGCAAGGTGGAGTGTGGTGGCGGCGGAGCAAAGCCGCCGGCAACATTGGCGGAGTTCACTCTCAACGGAGCTGACGGGCTTGACTTCTATGACGTGAGCCTGGTCGACGGTTACAACCTTCCGATGCTGATCGTGGCTCAGGGAGGGACGAGAGGAGGGTGCAGCGCCACCGGGTGCCTGGTGGACTTGAACGGTGCGTGTCCTTCAGATCTGAGAGTGGCGCGTGGGAATGGAACTAAAAGTGGTAGAGGTGGTGGGGTCGCGTGCAGAAGCGCGTGTGAGGCGTTTGGGGACCCAAGGTATTGTTGCAGTGAGGCTTACTCTACGCCTGACACGTGTGGCCCTTCGGCTTACTCGCTTTACTTCAAACACGCTTGCCCACGCGCGTATAGCTACGCGTATGATGACAAAACCAGCACTTACACGTGTGCTTCCGCTAATTACTTAATCATTTTCTGCCCTTTGCCTTACACCAGGTATTTTTCTCAGTCAAAATTACTCTTTTGACCATATAGTATATAGTCATAGTGATAGTTATATTCATATTTTAGTGTGTCTGTCGAAATATTGGTGTATATTAGTATTATTATATTCCTAAGGTGCGTTAGTTGATAATTGTGAGTGAGGCAACTGGGCAATTCTTTATGTTTTTAGTGCATGATTGGTGTGGAAGCTTATTGAAGGTTGGATTATTTTTTGGTATTTTCTTTTTCCAATGTTTCGTTGTCCATGTCGTAGATAATTGACTCCATGTTTTGTGGTCTAAAGTTGAGGGTCCATTCATGGATTGGTTGGGTGAGCTTTTTCCTTTGTGCTATGTTCTCGAATATACTAAATTAATCATCATATACTTAATTGGAATTTGGTAATTTCAATCATTTCCAATGTTTCATAATTAGTCAGCTGTTTTTCTAATTACATTTATAATTTGATCTCTGAACCAATGTGAACAAACAAGTTATTCATAATTCCATATGCTTAGAAGTGGTCATGCTTCCTAAAACTTTTTTGGTGTTTTGGATTCTGATGATTCTTATTCTAACACCAAATCATAAAATGGAACCAAAAGGGTATGCACACTCAATATTTCACATACTTTAGACAGTTAGACTTGTCTTCTTCTAAGTAGTGCATAATGTGGCAAAATTGCCACTGCATCCATAGCTAGTTTTCTTCGGCTTTTAAGTGTCATGTTTTGGATGGATCTAACATGTGCCATGTACTTTGTTTCGACTTGAACAGCCAAAAGGTGCTTGGAGCAAGAAAAGATGGCGCGCCGCTTCCTCTGGTAAACAAAACTATGATGTACTTATCAAGGCCACACTCTGGCAGTTCTTCATCCTCAGGTCCGACCCGAACACAGAGTATTGTAGCTTATGTTGTGGCCATCGCGGTGGCATTTTTCCTCTTCTGCCCTTGTTTACATGCCTTATGATGACTTCCCTTTTGCATGGACAATTCAGGCAGATAGTGAGGCTCAATCTTAGTTCTACCAACTGTAAGAGCTCTTCAATCTTCATTAAAGTATCAAATGGCTGGTGCTGATTCCACTCAATCATGCAGGACTTGAAGGATATGATGTAGGAAACATTGTAAATTTCTTTTAACTTTTTTATGTCATATCGTTTCTTTGACGTTAACATTGCAATATCCTCTATTCCGATTTTTATGATGAGAGAGGCTTCAAGAGTTTCCAAGTAGTAGTACTCTGGAGTCGGATTTTGCAAGTTATGAGAGGCTCTATGGTACTTCAGACTTTATATAACTACAACAAAGTACTGTGTACATTGAAGTTTATGGATTGATGTTTTGTGCAGAGTTCTTCGATCAGTATTAAATTTTAAATTTATACGATAGAAACGCTTGAAGCCAATGGATTTGCATGAGTATCAATGTATCATTGTTAAAAGTTTCCACCAATGCCCATACTGGAGGAATGGGAAATAATGTTTGCATTACTTTTTGGGTTATGGGAGCAATGGACTTATCATGTTACACGGGTCTTCATGCTAGTCTTAAAGTGTGGCCCATTCTTTGGTCCGAAAAGCATGGCCCCATTAGTATATATCTAATGGATCATAGATAAATGAGTAAATGACTTAAAAAAACACAACTTTTGGGGAGAGAATATATTAAAAAACTATATACCAGAAAATCACCAAAAAAATATTAAAAACTAAAATCAACAGCTAAATTAGTCATTTATATAAAATATATATATGTTAAAATATAAAATATATATTGAAAATGAGTTAAATAACATATATTTATATACAAATACATAGTGGTTGATTTGGCAGTTGAATTTTTTTTTTAAGTTAGGAGTGAGAGATTCAAATCCGAGACCTCAAGGTGAAGATGAAGAGACTATACCATTTGAGTTATAATTCGATGAAGCTGATTTTTGTTTTGAACGTAATGATTTTGTAAAGAGTACTACTAGGGAGTCAATGGTCTAAGTGTACAATGGCCTATTGAGTTACAAAATGAACATCACACATACTATCCAGAATAACCATCCGAGTACTAAGGATAATAAATATCTCAGGTCATGAAACCACTCATCTCTGATGAAAAAAGATAACACTAATGGTTATATCTCTAATACTTTCTAAATCTCTATTGTGAACATTGTACAAATATTTTATTGACTCCCTATATTTTCTCTCTTGTAAAATCAAATTATTTTACTAAAAAAATCCATTTCATGACAACTAAAATAAATTGTACCCTTGTTAAATGGATCGTGGCAGTAGCAAAACATTTTTGTTTGAAAGTTTTATTCAGCCCAATGATATTTTTTATTTCATTGTTAAAAAACATCAATTATCAAGAGATAGTATTTCTTGTGGTTATACTATAGAACCCATGGGGAGGGAAAGGGGTATTTGTGTGTTAGGGTATAACTTGTCCCAAAAAAGGAGATAGTATTTCTTTAGACTAATCTAATGTTATGCAATAATGAACTTAATTTTAATATATTATTATGAAAATTTGAATAAAGGTTGACTGTGCTACATTACATTAATTGACTAAATATTTTGTTCTCTGGTTGAGACTGAGGTTAATTTTTTTGAATATTGGATAAAAATTGATGTAATCTTTTAATATTGGAAGTTATAGTATTTTACAAAATTATGAGGGTTATAGAATTCGTAGAGTATGAATTGTCAGATTAATATTTTTTAATTTATAAAGACAATACACAGACTGCGTATTGTATTATTTTAATATTAAATTACAATACACAGTCTGCGTATTGTAAATACACAGTCTGCGTATTATCAGTACAATACGTGTTCTACGTATTGTGCTTACACAGAGCAGCGTCCCCATAATACTGTAAAATTCTATTTTTTGTAATATTAACGTAAAATTCTCTCCACTCTTCCATATTAAAATAAAAAATCCTGAGACTGATTCCTTCATTCCAAAAGGGCTACATACTAATAACATAAGGACTTTATAAACTCATATTCTTATAACATCCCTCGCTCGCTTAATAATATTCTTATGACTATTCCGTCCTATCGCTAATTATGTGCAATTTTTAAAGAATCGCTTATTTCTTACTCCTTTCTAGTTTCATCTATACGGAAAGATGTATGACCAAATCTTCACCCTTTCATATTTAACAAGAAACATTATTCTATTATCATAATACAAGTTTAATTATCATTCTACATGATAATATATTAATATTCATGGATCTTACATCATTGTGTTATAGTGTATTCCAACTTAACCAAACTTATCTCGTGAATGACATCAATTGAACGATGTGCAATTTGAAACATTGTAAATAATATTGAATATTTGAGTAGCAATTCAATTGGAATTAATATTTAAATTGGTTCTTAAAATTTGTTTTAAATTTTAATTAATTATTAAAATTTTAATTGTCTCAATTTAGATTATAAAATTTTATTTTATAATTTTCGTTAACCTTTTTAATAATTTTTGTTTAACACTATACTAATATGATATACTAAGGTAAACACTCAGCGTCACGTGTCAAAATAATATTCAACTATGTGAAATAAAAAGATGATATATTTGTTAATGACACATGACATGCTAATATAGATAATAATGCTATAGAAAAGTATAGATAGACAATAAAAATATTAAATAATGTGAATAATAGATATATTTGATATTCATTTTACTATGTATACGGATGATTATTTTAATATTAAAATTTATATAGTTAATTTAGAAGTATAATATGTTTTTATTTGATTGATAGTTGTTCATATTATTTAAGATGATCATTGTTTACCTAGCACTTCACTATAATTATCCACGTGCCAATTATCACAACATTATTTAAGAGGACAATTTGAATATTATCTCATTCAATTGCTTCCATGATAATTTTAGGTCCTTTAATTAGTTTAATAGACAACAAATTTTTGCAAGCTTCCACATTATTCTTCATGAGATGCCTCGATCCATTTAATACAAAACGAACCGTTAGTTTCTACAGACTTTACGACGATAATATTCTTTGAGAAAAAAAAAAAGTTAACACAACAAAGTGGGGGCTCTTTTTAAAGTCTTGAACGTGAAAAACCTTAAAAAGTTACAACCATTACTTGACTTTTTGGTAAAAATGGGCCATAAATTCATTATTCTTTGTCCGAGATAGGACACTACTTAACCAGCCTTATATTCGTGCGTTTTTAAGAACTTCATCATGATTCTACCATGCAAGTTGTTAATCTCCTATTACTATGTGGAAACAATGCACAAATCAAAACCCCACTTGTTTTTGTTTAAAAAAATTGAATACTATACTGAATTATCACTTGTTTATGGAAATCCGAGCTTATAACCGAAATGAATTTGGTGACTCTGAGTTATAACTTAATTAAATAGCTTTTTTTTTTCTTTATCATAAACTATTCATTGAATATAGTAGTCAAGATCGTACCAAAAATATGTGAGAATGTTCATACAAAAGATACTCAGACAAAGTTTAAAAAATGTATAATTTATATAGCATGATTTGATTCCTATAAAAAAAATTGGGGAATGAAGAACACAGAGCTTTTAGAGAATAAATATTTTATCTTCAAATTTGATCCTAGAACTTAATCTTTGATAAGAGATATGGAAGACAACTTATTATTTAACACTTGATAGCTAAGCTATATAGCTCAATGTTGTGATTATTTGACCTGGAAAACAGCAATGATGGTCGTTAAAATCGTTTATAAACTCAAAATGAATGCAGAATAAAATTGAGTTGAGTCATTATGAGTAACCGATATAGTATGATAATGATAAAAAAAAATTAGTCCATGAATTCGAAGAAATTTTTTCAAAAATAAAAGTACACAAAGACCTCCCACAAGTATGATAGTAATAATATTGATTATATATAACGTCAGTATTAGTTAAAAAAAAAGACTTGGCTAATGAGTGAGAAGTTAACAAATATATCTATCCTATATATAATTGTATATGGAAATGTTTGATAACTAAAGAAAATCAGTTAAAAAAAGTCATAATTTGTCTTATTTAATATTTATTAATTGTTGCGATAATTAATAAATATTAAATAAGATAAGTTTTAGCTATTTTTTTTTTTTTTGTCTATCTAACATTATCAATTTTATATAACTGTACTTTTATCATTTATCGTACAATTTTTGTTTGTCAAAAATAATTAAAATTGTTTTGGTAGAACAATATCCATAACTTCAGAATTAAATTCTTTCTATTATAATAAAGATGTTGAAAATTTATTACAAAATAAATTAATAATACACCAATTGCCAAGGCTCAAAAACTCGTAAAACTATGATTACAATAAATAATTTTCATTCGTAACGTGATTAACTTATTATATTATGCATCTTAAGCTAAAACACTTTTGGTATTAGATTGGGGCAAGAGTCAAATATAGGAAAGTAGGAACCCTACGAAATAAAAATTGTGTAATTTACATTTGCAAGAATGGAAGTAAGAAATTTTGAGCACCGCTAGGGAGACAATGAGATATGTATACAATGTATACAATGGGCTGTTTATTAGGCCCAATTAATATTAATAGAAAGAATTAATCAATTAATAACCCTAATCCTATTTTAGCTGTTTAGTTTAACATACCACCTAATTTCTTATATTCACAGTTTTTCCCCAAATCAATCAACCCCTTTGTTTTGCCGTTTTCCCTCCTCCCCCCACCCAAACCCTTGCTATTTCTGAACATTGCAGTAACGTGACAAAACCCAAACCCTCTCAATCCTTGCTCACACACAATTCCTGTTGCAACCAAGGAAGGTCACCCATCAACCCATCAACCCTCACAATTTGTATCAATAACGGCGCCGTCTAAGTCTTGTTAATCCTTGGATGGTCACTTTAATAGTATTTTAGATGTTCACTTTAAACATCTAACTATTATATAAATAAGCATCCATGGTGAACAATTCATCGAACTATTCTCACCTTATTAGGCTGCTGACCGTCGGCAACAAAATGTTCGGGAACTTCTTCCGGTGGTTTCAATGGAACCATTCTCACCTTATGATGCGGTGCCGCTGGAAGGAGCCACACGCTGGGAGAAGGGCGTTCACCAATAAGGACCTCGACGTCTCTGGGAGCGACTTCCGGTGAACACGAGCCAGTGAGAAAAAGAGATAGTAACGTCGGTGAGAGGGGTTGCGTTGTTGGTTGTGTCGGCGACGCCGTTCATAGAGAATAGGTCATGGTTTGTGTTTTGGCTTTACTGAATCCTAATTTTTTGAACCATTCAAATTAACAAATCTTTATAATTAATGATTATAATTCAGTATTAATTTCAATTAAACTCCCGGTATCCAAAATCTAATTTTAATTTCAATTAAACCCTATTGTATGCATTGTATAATAAGAGCATTGGTTACTCATACTTTTCCCTGGCATAAAAAGAAGAGAAGGTAACGGAATCCAATGCTTTTCTGAGTTCTCTCATCACATAATTGCAGTGCTCTGCCACCCTGTTACGTACTGTCCATCAAGCACTATACACGTTGCACAATAATGGTCCATCCGATCTGACGTGGCTGCATCTTGTTGCGTGAACCAATGGGTCCCACTTTCCCCTTGAATTCAATTCAACTCATGCTCAATACACATGCTTCTGTCTAAACTAAACTCAGCTTGTACTCCCTGCATTTGTTTAGTATTAGGGAAAACTTCTTCTCTAAATTAATAAAATAAAAGACTAATTATTATTATTAGATTAATAATTTCTACAGTATTACTGTAAGGTTGTGCCAAGAATCAAATCAGGAGGATGAAGTCGAATTCGTCTTTGATTCGGATTTAATCTCAAATAATGATTGTTTTATTTTGGAGATTATTATTTAATTATAAATTTGATGAAATTATATTATTTTTTGACTACACTAAAAACTAAATTTAAATCGAGTGAAATAGATTTTTGATAAATTTTATTATAAAAACATTATGATGTCATTTATTTATAAAAAAATTATTTATTATTGAAAAATTAATATTTATATTTAAATTTAAATTTGTCTATAAATTTTAATTTTATAATTTTTTGATCTATTTCTATTTCAATAAGTTTAATTAAAAATAAAACAGTAACATTAAAATTAATTTTATAATGCATTACGACATCACCAAAATTTGAATCTTACATCTTTTAAATTTTTAAATTTTTGAAAATAATTATTCCATAACATTGCAACATTCACTTAATAATAACTAGAATCTAATAATAATAATAATAATAATAATAATAATAATAATAATAATAATAATAAATTAGTCGGACCATTTATTAAAACTTCTGATTTAATCGGATCACAACGAATCTGGACTAAAAATAGTCCTAAAGTAATCGTGCTCACACCCCTAAATCAAATACAAAAGTTTTTTCATTTTTTTTCAAATGATTCAATATTTGATAATTGATTCAATTTGGCAATTTTTATTTTCTAACAATATCAACTCACATGGTTTTTAATAATTTAATATTTTTTTTAAATTTTATTAAGAACACTTTTTAAATTTTGTACTCTGCCTTTCATTTTCTTTCAACTTCAGAAAAAGAGTAGGAATTAAGTGATGAGGATGTAAAATTGGAGGAGGAGATGAGGTTCGCAAATCGCGACTTATGAGGCAAGGATGACGAAACGACAAGGAGCAGGCGGGGTTAGGCAGCCAAAGGAGAATATAAAGTTGGCGAATCGTGATTCGTGAGGCAAGAACGATGAGACAGTAATGAGGAGGAAAGGTTGGAACCTGGAGGCATGCTGGTAGGCGGCGTTTGCAATGCAATGATCTTCTACAAAGAAGAAAATTGGTATTTCTTTGGAGTTAGTGAAAGCAGCCTTATGTCTATGTGCTTGACTTGAGTGCGCAAGGTAGCAAGAACAAAATTATAGCCTAATATATTCGACGGGTACATCTAGCTCTCGATTTCATCTCGCTTCAATAAGAATCACTTCACATCAGATTGGGTAATTAATAGCAAATATGGTAGGTCAGATACCCGCAATACAAGTTATGTTGCTATCCTTATGTGTGAGTCAGACAATCTTAATATAAAAGTGATTAAATTTACACTTTTTTTGCTTTACCTATTTTTTTATTTTAGAAAAATATAAACAATAGGGGTGCAAACAACATAAATAATAGACTGCATTCCAAGCCTACTAGATATGAAAAAAAAAAAGCATTTCACTTCCAATTATCCACCACAACCCTATTTTCACATTTTACATTTATAATTTCACTTTCCACCTTCCAAAACATGTACTGCAAAAAAAAAAAAAAAAAACACATCTAATAAAAAGAAACATCCGCAAAACAAAAGTAACATCGGGAGAAGTGGAGGAAGAGGAGAAGAACCACGGCGGCAGAGGGAGGACGGCGACGAAATAGCAGCAGTGCCGCCCAGGGATCACGAGGCAGCAGCAGTGGCGCCCGTGGAATGCAAGACAGCAACAGTGGCGCATGAAAAACGCGCACGATGGCATCACTTGCATGGCCGCAGCCGGCATTGGCGACCTGGACAACGGGATAAATGGATGCGCACCAGCGGCAACGGCGCACTGTGTAGGCGGACCTACAGTGGCGACAACACACTGCGAAGGCAGGCTATGCCAATGTTCGCGGCAGAGGGTTCACTACAAGAAATATCGTTAAAATCGACGGCCAAATCGACGGCTAAGCCGTCGATAATATTAAATTTTGACGGCAAAATAGACGGTGGTGGTGGTCGTTATTAAGCTTGTCGATTTTTCAAAATTCTAATAAAATCGACGGCTTGCTCTGTCGTCGATAATAATGTAATAAAATCGACAACGTTTTTGTCTATAATATGAGTTTGAAAATTGTACATTCTTACTAAAATCGACAACGTTTCCGTCGATATTATTATATAAAATCGACGTCATTTCGATCGATATTTGATTTAATTAAATCGACAATAGTTTCGTCTATAATATGCTTAATAAAATCGACAACAGTTTCGTCTATAATATGCTTAATAAAATCGACAACATTGCCGTCGATATTTGATTCAATAAAATCAACATAGTTGCCGTCAATTTTAATAGTTATTTGTTTTAATTTCTTTTTATTTGAAAAATAGTAAACAATTAATGAAAATAAAATTTATACAGAATATTAAATAACAAGACAAAATAAACTTTTAAATATAAAAATAAAATTTATATTAAATATTAGATAATAAGTTTACAAACTTATCAAAATAATAAATAATCCTCTAACATAAAGACACAAGATAAGATAAATAACTAAACTTAGACTTATATTCGTTTAAATTGCAATATACTAATAATACAAAATATTCAAAATAAAGTAATTAAATAACCTACTCATACTCGTCTAAATAATCATCCGAGTCATCAAGATCGTCAGAATCATCCTCCCTTTGAGAACTCTGTGGTTGTCCTGGTCACTGCAGAATAGGTGGGAGTTTTCTACCTGAGACTGGAGCTGTGCTTTTCTGAGAGTTTGAAAAAGTAAAAGGAAGAGGTGGGGGAACACGTGATTAGAACTACTAGGACCTATAGCTCTCACATACTCAGTCAAACTGCTCAATTGATGACTAAACTGATCCATCTGTGAGTTACTGGTGTTGAGATCCTTACGCAAGGATTCAACAGTCTGTTGCCACTCTCTTTTCCCCCTTTGGTAGCGGTCTTCAAGCTCTCTATATTTAGCGGCATGTTGTTCAACTTTCCTATTGAGTATTGTGATTCGTTCTCTAAGATCCAAAACATCAATGCTGGTGGTTGTGGTTGGCCCATCAACTCGAGGTCGCACCATGGAAGAGCCCCTTAACTCACCCATGTCATATACCCTACCTTTTCATTTTTCACCCACCGTCTCAATTCATATGTCTTCCTCAGAGACAGGTGGTGGATCAGTTACACCAGCCTCTATAGCAGCCTGCCACTCTTGCTCAGCCTGAAACATACGCTCTTGAAATATATCCTACAATGAGAAAAAATGATTGATAAACTACTATAAGTATCAATAATGCAAAAGCTAAGGGGATATGTGAAAAAAATAAGTCCAATGTTACAATGAAGGTAAGTTACCTTTGTCTTTCAAGAATGTTCATCAACCTATTGAGTCCTATCCTCTTTGCGAGTATGAGTGTGCTCAAAAAACTCATCCATACGTGATGGTCTTCCAAGTGAATGATTCTACATAATGTAATCAAATTTTTAACAAATATGAGTGTACATAAACCCAGGTTCAATCATCTCCACAAACTGCTTGACTTTATACTCACTCAATACATCACTGGTTGAAATAAATTGCAAGCCAACATAATAAAAATATATCAATTATTGATGGTTAATAAATAGCGGATATCCCTAGAAAAGGCATGATAATGAGAAAATTAAGAACCCAATCTCATAATTCAAAGAACACTTACAACACATGACCAAATCTCACGGAAAAATTTAAAGCAAACCACCAAACTGACAACATCAAAAATAGGAAAATCATTGAATCGACCATTGACTGCATGGATGCATTTGATTTCAATTTGAGCTATGTGCAAAGTGAAAAAAGTAACTATAGCATAATGGCATTGGTTATAGACTGGATAAATAGGTCAAAACTTTGGATAAAGTAGTGGAGTAATTAAACACGCTGCAATGCACAAGTAGAGCAGAGGCAATACCACATCAGGCATGGTATATATTATATAGGAGTATAACAATTATTAAGTCCAAGAAGTAAAGCTAGTTGAAATCATTCATGGGGAAGGGAGAAGAAAGATGATTACCATCAAGTTTTTTATGCACATTTGTTAGGCTGAAATGTGACTCTTCACACACATTAACACAACATTTAAATTATAAAAACATAGCTCAGACTTCCCCCTTAATGTTCAATCACCATCACAATTAGTCATGATTGGTAATAAACTAATATCAAATCAACTCTTAGTGTGTTATGTCTTATTCAATTATTTGCTTTTCTGCAAATGATAGTATAAATTATGATGACAACTGATAGGATAAAGGAAAAAAAGAGTTTTATAAGCAACTTACTAAGTGTAACCTCGCTTCTGGAAAGGTGGTGCCTCCTGCAGTGTGAAGGGAGGTACCTCAAGTCGATTTATTGGCAGCTGTATTTCTCGTCTGTAATTGTCTATAGGCATCAGTGTCCCAACGTCTCATCAATTCACCAAGAACTTCTTGTGGGATTCAATATGGACGGGCACCTTTTTTGCGAATGGCATTGAGCATACCTCACAAGCACTTGGCAGCCCTAAACCTCCAAGCTTTATAGATATCATCCTCTTCCGTGTCAAAAATGTCAAAGCATTTCTACTTTAAAAAAAGAAATAACATCTTGTTATTATATAACATACTATGATACATAACATTGTAAAGTACGTAAAACAAGATAGATAAAATTTACCCTCCACTCTGTCCACCATATTTTTCGAGTATCATCATCTGCCTCATCAAAATCAGCCAAGACTTGTTGTAGTTTTCTTTAAAAACCTGAGAAATACACTTCAAGACAGGCTTAGGTGGCTGCCAACTACATCAAAAATCAAAAAATGATAAAGACATATTACTTAGTAAAAATATGACATGCTATCCCACCTTGGACATGATACAGTTGTTGACGGGATGATAAAGGATGGGTTATGGGATGTCTATAAGGATGTTCACATGGGATCCTATGCCGAACTCTGTGCAGAGAACCATTCAATAACAAGAGAGGAAATGATAATTTATAGCCGATCACTCTTCAGACAGGTTTCATCAGGTCATAATTATAGGAGCCTTTTCTATTTGTTTTGATGGCTTTGTCTTTTTCTCAGGATAACCATGCAATTCAGAGTTTTGAACGAGCAATTGCTTCCTAACAAAGTGGTGCCTTTACATGGGAAATTGTTCCAGTTGAAGTCCCTGGGGGAAGGGGGAAACCATCAACCCTTGTCGATAAAGATGAAGGACCAGGAAAGGTAATTATCCAAATTACTTGAGCTATGGTAATATTCCTTGTATACTGATAGGAACTTATGAAATACATGTCTGTATATATATTTGTATATGCAAACATTTCTTATTTTACTGTCATTTAAAGCTTGTTAGAAGAATATAGGGTTTCTAAGCAGAATGATATGCATGTGAACAATTCATCAAGAGAAGTCAGGGTTGGAATTTGTAGTTCTGTTTTATCTTGCATACATAACACATTCTGTCCATGTTCATTATAGCTACTAATCTATTTAATTATCTAGTCATTAATTTCGTCAATATTCATTTGAATGTAAACCAATATATCGTTATTTATTTCCTCTTATAATGCCAGTTTGATGCTGACTAGGGAGGGTTCTATTAGTGCATAAATCGTTGCAGTCCTTGGAGGGTTAGATGAAAATCACGTGAAACCTAAGGGGGTGGGACGATGTATGCTCTACTTCTAATCATGGAGATTCTAGCACGATTTATGCCTTCTTTCCTTAAGCCATTCATGCATTAATTGTTCTAGGCTGAGATAATTCACATATTATATAACCCTGCATGGCCTAAGACGATTTACATAATATTAGTAACAGGATAATCACGTTTCAAAATTCGTTTCAGGAAAATCGAACAATTTTGCTTCCCATAAGATTTATTTAAGTTAAAAATCCTTAAATAATGTTATTTATAGAAAAAATGATATTTAATTTCGGATAACCAATGAATTAATTATTGTCATTATATTAGTTATAGTAATACGTTGATGAAAATTGATAAAAGCGTGTTGCTTGTATATGTATATACATACAAATCAAATAGTCTAATTTATTTGACTCCAATTTTTTTTAAAAAATTAACACAATCTGGACGCGGCAATTTCAATTTTTTATTAAAAAAAAATGTTGAATTCCACCATTTTGGGCTAATGATTTGGGTTGTGTGTGTTAATTTTTTTTAAATTTAGATAAGTCTATTTTGAATCCAGCTATTATTGTATTGAAAATTTTCAAATTTTCTTTGCCATGACATTATATTGACCAGTTTTTTTGTGGACCTCGCCCAATATCAAATTGGTTAGTCCGATTTGATTATTTATATTTAAAAAAGAGTTAATACTATATTAAAAAAATATATATCTATCCAATATCAATATATAAGACTCGATATTAATCATATAAAAAAGGATTAAAACTCCACTTCGATCCTTAATCATTGTTCAAAATAACAATTCGTCTTTATTGATTGGAAAAATGACAATGCGGTCCCTAACTACTAATTCTATCAGACTTTATAGCCCTTCTATTAAACTCTCTATTAAGAGTTAACGGATCTTGCCTACGGGTAATGTGACCTGATTGCATGTCAAAAAATCATTCTAAGAGACAAAATGCTCTTTGTTGTGTCAGTAATACGCTACAGTAAATTAGGACAAATGAACCCCTGTTCGTAAGACACTTAAACTTCTAACTAATTATAAACCTAGACACATAAATTCATAATAAACCATAAAATAGGACAAGTATCTCTAAATCTCAACAAATTATTGTACCTACTACTGCACTAGTTGTTGGCCTTAGTTGGTAGTAACTTCAGTTCCTTGCTTCTTCTTCTTAGGTTGCAGGGATTTTGTTTAAAGAAATGTGCAAGGGTTGATCTCGAATGGTGGTATTTTCACCACTTTGATTGATGGACAATGCAAATATGAAAAAATTGATTTGGCCTTGAAAAATTTTTAGGTAATGATCAATCAGGGTATTAAAACGGACTTGATCATGTACAATGCAATGATCGATGGCCTTTGTAAGATTCCCGATTTGAAGGAAGTTTGTAAAAATGAGATAAGTGAGAGAAGTTTAAAACCTAACAAAATTACATTCACAACACTAATAGATAGATATTGCAAGGATGAGAACATAACATTTGTATTGGAGATTTAGAAGAGAATGATAAATTAAGGGAGATTGAACTTGATGAGATAGTTTTTACTGTGATCATATAAAGGCTTTGGGGAGGAAAAGAAGGAGAAGGAGGAGCAAGGAACTAGGGATGGCAACGGTCTCCATGGGATGGGGACATGCCCCCCGCCTGCAAGAATCCTCCCCGTCCCCGCCCCATCCCCGTGACAGGTAACGGGGACCCCGTACCCACCGGATATTTGGATATCCACGGGTTTGGAGGAAATGAATAAGATAAAAAAGTAACAAAAATCCAGTGAACAATGACATCCCAACAAACTCAGTATTATAATCCAAAGTTCTAATGTTCCAATTTTACAGTAAGAATCCAAAACCTAAATTTAGCAATTAACAAAACCAAATCATAAACCTAAACCCAATTTCACATCAACAGAAATCAAAACTTAATCTCAATTTCATCAAATAAAAATCAAAATATATATATTCTCAAATCTCAGTTAATAGAAAGTCAAACACATCCAATTGATTGCAAGATGGCCGGCTGTGGAGTAGAGTTGTCATGGAGTAGAGGCATTGCTGGAGTAGAGTTGTCATCGATGACGACATAGATCTGAGGCTTCATCGCGAAGCAGAGGTAGAGGCATCACGAAGCAGAGAAAGAGGTGGCGCGAAGCTATGAGCAACAAGCAGTGAGCGACGCAATGAGAAGAAGAATGTGACCAGTGGTTGTGATGGAGGAAAGTCAGGAACGATGACGTGAGGGACTCAGAGGGAGGAGGCCCGCGACGAAGTGAGAAGGAAGATTGGAAAAAGGACTAAAGGAGGAGGTGACAGAGTGCTGGAGAATATTGAGTGAGGGAGAGGCTCGGATAGCGATGGAAGCGAGAAGAGCGACGCAGAGACTTTGATTTAGTGTTGGGGGTAGGGTTTCAACATATATGTGTGTGTGTGTGTCTATATATATATATATATATATATATATATAAGGGTATTTTTATAATTTTAAACTTACAGATATTAAACAGGTACCCACGGGGTGGGCACCTCTCTCCCTGCCCCACCCCATTTATTACACGGGAACCATACCCGGTCCCCACAAAAAAAATACTCCCCAAACCTGCTTCTCGACGGGTAAATATCCGCGGATACCCACCCTGCCAGGAAAAATTACCATCCCTACAAGGAGCTGAGGTTGTCACCAACCAAGGCCAACAACCAGTGCAATATATACAATATATTGTTGAAAATTATGGTTATTTCTTCTATTTTATAGTTTTTTATGGATTTATGTATCTATGTTTATAATGAGTTAGGGATTTAAATATCAAGGTACTACTGACACGATATAAGATGTTTTGTTCCATGGTTCTTTAACACGTAATCAGTTAATTTTATATGGAGGTAAGATTTCGTTAATTCTAGATGAAAAGTTTAATAGAAAAACCAAAAAGTCTGACGAAACTAGTGGTTAAGATCGCATTGTCATCTTCCATTCGATGAGGAACACGTTATTATTTTGAACAATGATTAAGAGTTGGAGTAGAATTTTGCTTTTAAAAAAAGAGTAAACTACCATTCCTATCCACGAAAGTTAAAAACGCTGATAGATCTACCCATAAAAAAGAAATTACCATTTGTACATATAAAACATGGGTTCTATACAACAAAATTATCCAAACACTAAAAAATCACATAAAAATCCCAAATTACCCTTATCATCATTGTTTTCAATTTTTCATTGAACTCGGAACAGAGTGCTACCACATAATGTCCCTGCAACAAATCAATTGCCAAACTCAAACAGGCCATGTGGAAAATTGAACGAATTGAGCAATCCTCACCTGAGCTAAACTCTGAGAGGTAGGAGTGAGCTTGTTCTGTCATCGGTAGCTCGTTGGAGTAGAAGTGAGAATGAGAACAAGGGCTGAGTTAGGGCTCGGTAGAGGAGGTGTGAGTCTGGTGAGTGGCTCACTGGCCATGGTCTGGACCAAGAGAAAGAATGACTAGGATAGTGAGGTTGGTTCGAGTTCATCGTAGATGGTGGAGACCACGGTGGTTTGCGACAGTTCTGGTGACTGGAAGTGCAAACAGGGATGATGGCAGGACTGTGATGGTGGTTCAAAGGTCTCTGGTTTTTGAAGAGAAAAAAAAAGGGGAAGAAGGAGAAGTGAATTAGGGTTCGGTGGTTTAAAACAGATGGTGAAAGAGACATAAAGAGAGAGAGAGCTCGCTGCGGTTTAGGTTCACAAAGGAAACTGCGGTGGTGGCTGTTGGCGCGGTGGCCATCGATGGCACTGGTTCGGTGATGAGGAGAAGGTAGCCACAGTAGGTGAGGGTGGTCGATGGTGAAGAGAGGAAAGGCGGGGCACTGCAGCTCTAGAGTTGCTAGCAGCGACGAAGCAGGGGCTGGTGCGAAGGTCTTCTAGTCGGCGAGAGCGAGACAGAAAAGGAGATAAGGAGGGGTGGCTATGGCGGAAGAAAGACGGCAGCGGTGGTTGTTGACACTGAAAGCTACAAGAATGGAAATAGAGGCTGCGACATCGTCACGGAGGAGGAGAGGTGGCTCGCGGTTGAAAAGATTGCTGCTAAGATTGTTTGAAAATCAATTGATTATTGGTGAGAGATAGAAGATGGAGTTAATGGTGGTGGTGGTGGTAAGATGATGAGTAGATAAGGATAATGGAGTGATTAGTGGAAAGAATAAAGATAATACGAATAATAATAAAGATTGATCCGTTACCTTATAACTCAGTCTTTATTATGCATTATGAGTTATAACTCTGCGTTAACTATCATTCATTCTTTTGCTTGTAACTGACACCTTCATTACCGACTTAATGACCATCATTTCTATCTTAATGACCAAACGGTCATAACATCAATTCTATTCATCAATTTTATGTCTATAAAAAGAACCTTCTATATCTAATCTCAATAATACATTCTATATTCATAAAATTATTATAAACAATACATTCTATATTCATAGAATTATTATAAACAATACATTCTATATTCAATTATTCATAGAATTACTATAAACACAACATAACACATGATAACTTTCATTTCATGTCTTACATTCTATATTCATAGAATTATTATATACCTCTTAAACACTTACTGACTTGAACGTCGGATTGTCTTTTGCAGGTACCCACCCCCTTGTTCTCTCCTTGCCGACGTATAACTCATCCCGACGAGAAGCTTGAAGACATTCATCGACGGACGAGCTATACACCGGCCAAACTCAGCAAGAACAAAGATAATTTAAAAATTTTATGTGATTTTTTAGTATTTAAATAATTTTATTGTATAAAACTCATATTTTATGGATACGAATAGTATTTTGATTATTTTTTCTTTTATAAATAAATCTATTTGCATTTTTAATTTTTGTGAGTTTAAAAATAGCACATCAGGCTGGCGGAATTTATTTTGATTATGGAAAAGCAAGTGGTGTTTTGGGAGATTATGGGAGGCTGGGGTGATTTACCGTGGGGTGGGAAAGCCAGTCAACACGCAGGGGCGAGGTGACGAGGCAACCAACGCAGCCTCTGACACCACGCAGGGGCGTGGTGAAGCTGGCGGACTTCGTGTCACCACCACGCAGGGGCGAGGTGACTTGGCGACCATGCATGCGTGTGACACCACGCAGGGGCGTGGTGCAGCTGGCGTCGCGGAGTTCCGAGGTCGTTCACCTCGGGGGGGCGTGGTGCAGGTGTCGGCATGCAGGGGACAGGCTCCCCGGTAAACAGCACAAGCGTGGCCTCTCTTCAAGCTCTCAAGCTCTATATAAGAGCATTCCCCCCCCCCCCTTATAACATTCATAACAACACGAGAGTCCCCCCCCCCCCCCCAATTCATATACACGGTTTTGAGAGAGAGGTAGTAGTGAGAGGGAAGAAAGGTTTTGTAGGAGAAGGGGTTGCTGCTGTTAGGAGCATAGTGAGTGAGAAAAAAAATTATTTTGTATTTATTTTGAAAAATGGTTCGTAATTATAATGCTCCGGAGGATCATATAATAAATTATTTGGATCATCCTATATATGTAAGTTGGTAAATTAAATTTTTGTTGTATATATTTTATCTGTTATTTTTTGTTATTTAATATGTTCCATAATAATTTTTTGTTAATTTAAAATAAATTTTCTAATATAAAAAAAAAACTAAAATAAAATATTATATTGTACCATAGTATAATATAATATACTATACGATAAAGTAAAATTTTTTTTAAAAAACTCTAATAAAATAAAAAAATGATGTATATACTGTAAGTAAATTTAAATATGTATACTATACTTTGAACATATTCAAAAGTTTAGCCTGTAAATGTGGTAATGTTAATCAAATAAATAAATATTAAAATTATATATAAGTTGTTATTTATAATATTAAAATATTAGAGATGATAATATTTGTTTATTAATAAATGAATAGTTATAACTAATGTAACAAATATATTTTTGTTGATGCAGCCTAACAGAAATTTGTTGGTGCGTAAATTGGATCCGCCACAGACTGATTTTCTAGAACTGTATTCCACTCCAATGCGGAACTCTCCGTCCTCGGGATCAGCAACGCCTACAGAAAGTGCCCATTATCGTTTGTTAATCAATCCGAAGTATATATTAAAGATAACAAATTATTTGGTCATCACGTACCTATGTTTGAATATTCCGGAAATTCCGGTGCATGCATGGCGTCGAGATCCAACTCACGCATAAAAGGTGGCACGTTCATCGGTTGACTGATCGATGGGTGAACCACTACATTAGCAGCTGCTGTCTCAACTCCCACATCACCATCCTCATCTTCGTCGCCGACTTCATAAGTGGCTTCGAAGTCCTCTTCGCTGTCACTATTCATTTCCTCGTACACTGCAGCTCTATCATCCTCCACCTTTAAGTCATTTTGAATCCCTTCCGCCACTTCCGTTTCAAACTCAACATACAGCTCAATATGGGGCTGTCGCATCTGAGTCTGCCGGTGAATTTGAAACATATTATGCATAGTCACTTCGTCAGTGATTGGCATGGTATCAAACTGTATTAGGCCACCAAAAACTACAACCGGATTACGGTACAGAATTCTGCTGACTCTCATTAACGTACCGTTCTCCATGCTTTGACAGAGACCATTCCGAAGTTCCATAAACGTCATGGTGCATGGAACCACAAACGAAAATGGATTCTGGCAGACGAACCTCACTCCCTCATGAGTATTACGTATTATCTCACCGTCGCGATACACTACCAAGTTTGCAGTACCCTCCATTACCCCAGAAACACCCTCAAAGAACACTCACACACTTCCTTAGAATGAAAATGAATCCGTGCACTGCCTTATATAGAGAGTAGCCTTCACCACGCCCCCACGTTTTGATTGCGCCAGGCGAATCACGTTCTGCCACGTGTCATTATGCTCCCACGTGATACAGCAACACGCCCCCACGTGATGCATAGGTGGACCAACCACGTGCCGCCACGTCAGCAACACGCCCCCACGTGTTGCCAAAGTGGCAATTTCTTCCATTGCCAACTCATCAACACGCCCCCACGTGGTGCTTGCGTGGCCCATTCATCTTTCGCCACGTCATCACCACGCCCCCACGTGCTAGGTTAGCACGCCCCCACGTGCTACCACCGTGTCCCAATCATGCTGCGCCACGTCAACTCACGTTACACTTGTCGCAGCCTCCACGCCCCTGCGTGTTGAACTTGACTCCATCATTGGATAAAACACCCTATTCTCCCATTTCTAACCAAAACACCACTTTAATTCCCATATTAAAATTTTTGACCCTCAGGCTGGTCGCAAGTATTTTATTTTTGTTTATAATTTTTGACGGTGGTCCAAGTAGTGATGTGGTTTCTAAATTCTAATTAATGTCATGGTATGGTTAAACCCGGCAACAAACTACTAAATAATAGAATTTAATTTATGTATGTATGTATTTAATGAAGATAAAGGACATATGTTAATGTTAATGTTAATGTTGTCCCTCACACTTGGTTTGTATCCTGCGTCCTCACTCCTCACTCCTCACTCCTCACTTGTTGCTGAACCCCATCCCTTTGGCCTCTGCTCTAAACAGTAAACACACTACATTTTTCTCCCTTTTATGAATGCCTACTGCTACTACCTTCACTCTCTAACCACTCTCTCATTATCCACTCTTCACCCCTGCATTCTTCTCTTCTCTTCCGCCGCCGCAACCACTACCACCACCCTTCCATGCACACCACGTAGCTAACAAACAAACCAACCAACAAGCAAACACAAGGAAAAAAAAAAAACCGAACTTTCAGCAAACCACCTATGGATCTCTTCTCTTCCTCCCACTCCACTCTCATTATCTTCTTACTCCTCACACTCACACCCCAACAAGGTAACTGAGGCACTAAAAGAGCAACCTTTCTCACTGTTTCTCACTTCTTTCTTGTCTTTTACTGCATACTCCTAACTCCACTTTTTTCTTCAGGTACTGTTATGGGTGCTACCTTCACATTCGTCAACAGGTGCGACTACACTGTCTGGCCCGGCATTCTCGCAAATGCCGGTAGCCCAGCACTCGACAGCACCGGTTTCGAGCTTCCAAAGGCCACTTCTAGAACCTTCCAAGCTCCCACCGGTTGGTCCGGTCGCTTCTGGGGCAGAACTGGCTGCAACTTCGACGGATCCGGCTCCGGTTCATGCCTCACCGGAGACTGCGGCTCCGGCCAAATGGAGTGCAACGGCGCCGGTGCAGCCCCTCCCGCCACCCTCGCCGAGTTCACCCTCGGCACCGGCGGTCAGGACTTCTATGACGTGAGCCTGGTGGACGGTTACAACCTTCCGATGATCGTTGAAGGCAGTGGCGGGTCGGGGCAGTGCGCGTCGACGGGTTGCACTTCGGATCTGAACCAGCAGTGCCCTTCGGAGCTTAAAGCGTTGGATGGAAGCGCGTGTAAGAGCGCGTGTGAGGCTTTTGGGAGCCCTGAGTACTGTTGCAGTGGCGCGTATGGGTCACCTTCCACTTGTAGGCCTTCTATTTACTCGGAGATGTTCAAGGCTGCTTGCCCTCGATCGTATAGCTACGCATACGATGATGCTACGAGTACTTTTACGTGTACGGGTGCTGATTATACGGTTACCTTTTGTCCATCCTCTCCAAGGTAAAAATATTGGGTTTTGCCACCCTTTGTCCCAAGTCATTTGTTAATCATATTATAAAAAAGAAAATATTTTAATATTTTTGATATATTCAATATATTGAAAATGTAAAAAAATTATTTTTTATGGTATGTTAACCAGATGTTTGTTATATCATAGGATAGCAAAATTCATAAAATAAAAAAAAAGGAAAAAGAAGAATCTCTAGCTTTATTCTTTGTTGATTGATTACATTGTTTATTATATTATATGGTGGCTACTCAGTTTTAGTTTATTGTTTTATTAACCTCATGAGAATTAGAAAGGAGACATCAGTGAGTTAAATTATTAAAAAATGCCATCGTACACCAAAAATAGGTGTCAAATCGTTTATTATTATTCATTGGTACCAATAAAAATATGTATTGTTTTGCTTATCTTTAATGTGTATATATTATGAAAAAGTTTTTAAGTATATTCATATTTCAGTATATTTTAACCAATGATCTTAGTTATATATTATATATTTCAGTATATTCATACTTTCCCTATATATATTCATATATTTGATAGAAATTGGAGGGTGAGTGGAAGGTAGGTAGCGTGTTCTATAGGGTCAATTCCAAAGGTGAGCTTTTTAATGCTTATGTTGGTAAATTACATAAAGTGATTGTTTGTTAGGGTTAGTGACAATTAATGATGGCTGGTTCTGTGTTTGTGGAATAAATGCTTTTATTACAGGACTATAAAATAACAACCATCTTAGCATTATACTACTAAAAATTGTTATTAATATAAAATATACATAAAAAAATTGAATAATATATTTATACACATTTATAATATTAATTTTAGTAGTTAATTTTGATATATAAATAGTATTTTTGATAAAATAAATAACATTATTTATTCAGCAAAAGAGTCTAAGCGATATTAGTAGCGATTAAAATGTTGAATATCTGATTTGTATGGTTGCAGTCAGAAATCTTCAAGAGACACAACACCAATGAGTTCAACAACACCAACAATAGGGTCAGGCATAGGAACACCAATGACACCAACAACGCCCATGGCTTCAGGAACTGGGATTGGAACACAAACAGGAACCGGAACTGGAATCGGAACCGGATCAACAGGATCCCAAGAAGGTGCAGGTTTTGCATACACCGGTGCTGGTGTTGGTGTTGACCCTGGCCTTGGTTATTCATCATCAGTTACTGGTTCTGGTTCTGGTTCCGGTTCGGGTTCCGGCGAAGCCATGCTTGCAGATGGTTCATATTTAGCTGGTTTAGCCATGGGAGACTCACCTAGGAGTACAACATTTTCCTCTGCATTTCTCTATTCTGCAAGTTTTTTTCTTATTCTATCTTGTTATTTCCTTTAGGCTTTAGCTTCTATTATTGCACCATTTTCATGGACTTTGGTTTGTTAAATTAATATTAAATGTAAATGGTTCTTAGGGATATTTTCGGGTTTTTAATGGTGGGTTCGATGAATTTTGGCTCTTTGCAACTAAAGCTGGCACAGATTCTTCTTGCATTATGTAAACCACTCACCTCAATATTCTCCCCGTCATGGAAAAAATGAAGGAAAAAAAATCCATGTTTCACGTTAAAGTGCTTTTTTCTTTTTTAATATTAATGTTGGGAGTGTTTATGTCTATCTCTCTGCAATGGGAGGAGAGCTTTTTGGGGTTCTATGATTGTTGGGGGATTCAAAAAAGGTAACATATTGTACGCAATTTTGGGCTGGCTTTGTTGGTTTCACATGTATCGTATTCATTGGTAATGATTATTTAAATTAATGTTTACTCCATTGTTATGTCCGTGAGAGATTTGTTTGGGAGTTTGAATTTTTCATTAGCGAAGAAAGATTTTTTGAGACATAATAATAATGTGAACGATCTGATTTAAGAGACTTTGATTTGTGTCTGAATTGGGGTCTTAACTTTGCCCCTGTCACAAGTAGTGTGCCTCAGCTTTTGTCTTGTCCCTTCTTTAATTTGGACAAAAAGATTTATGAGATGCATTTGATGGGGACTTTAATTTCTGTACGGCTTTCAAAGTGCAAATATATGAAGTATGACCGTGTTAGAAATTAGAATACACTAAAATGAGTTATGAATCCAGAATATATATTCAAAAAATATATAATAATTAACTTTTATATGTGTGTAGCATTTTTTTATATGAAGTAATAGCGAGGAAATAGATTGTAAATAAATAAGTTTAATTATTTTATCCGTTTTTATATAGTTTCATCAAATTTTTATTTAAATTCTTATATTTTTAATTAAGTTCTTAGGATGACAAATATTAGAATTAACCGAATATTTAAAATAAATATGTCTAATATTTAATTGAATATTCTATTTTATTTAATATAATATTCTGTTAATTCTAACGTTTGAAATTTATTTATAAAATCTGATATAGTATAAAAATTTAATAAAAAATAAAATAAATATAAAGGTTTATTTAAAAATTTAATGAAATTATAGAGATAAAAAAGTAATTAAACCAAATAAGTATGGGACTCCTGCTAAAATTAATAGTCCAACTCAACATTTTTGTAATGGGTTCATTTATGAAATTTAAAAGATTATTTTGATCATTTATATACTTATATTTATTCTTCGTATCGACTAGTAATAAACCACTAAATGATCTTTAATCAGTCGGATTAAAAGATATAACGAAAAAAAAAAATCCCCAATCTCTTGTTTTTTTTTTCTTCATCGAGAACAACAACTAAAGTTAGCAAGAAGATCGTATATTTTATACAAAATAAAAGTAAGATACTATATCTAATTGAAAATGCCTCTCTACTCTCTAGTACTCTCATGCTTCAAATTTGTGCCGCAAGTCTAGTTTATGCTCCTTTTCTTCAGCAATTTTCAAAGAGATGGATAATCTTCTCCAATTGCTGCGGTTTAGGGGACCTACCACTACTCCACTAGCTACATTATGGTTTTAATATTTAATAAGATTTATCTATTTTATGTTCTAAACACAAGTTAAATTTATAAATTAATTTTTTTATTAAAAATATAAAAAAGTTAAATTTTTAATATATTTATTAAATAAAAACATTTAAATTTATGTAAATTAAATCTTTTTGGTTTGACTAATGGCAATTGCGAATGTGTTTGTTGTTACTCGTATTTTTTTTGGGCTTTATATATTTTTTGTTTGTAGTGGGCTTTATTTTATATACTCTTAGTTTTAAGCTTTTACAATCTCTTTGCAACTATGCATGTGTTTTCGAAAGGTAATAGATAAAAGGAATAAAAGATCTTACATGTGCATTCAATGTATAAGGTATTGTGTTGATTCGTATATTTATCTACCATTATTATTAGATGAAATTCAGACTTTAATTTAACTGAAGTTCATATCTCATTTATTGAATAGTATAATATCTGTGGCCTGATATAATCTATTTGTTTGGATAAGCTTCAAAAATTTATTTTTTTGAGTTTTTTTTAAATAAATATTTTTAAAAGATTTTATGTTTAAATATTTTATATAAAAAAATTTATCTATTAATTATATTTAGTATAACAATATAAAAAGTAGTTTTTTATTTATTTATTATGTAAAAAATCTTTTAAAAAAATATAAATTATAATTTTAAAAAAGAATATATATTTTTTAATTTTTTTAATATTTTTTTACTATAAAAAATTTGTCAAATGTACTATAAATAAAAAAATTATTAATATTTTTTTAACAACTTAATAATACCTAAATAAGCTCAATATCTCGTATATTTTATGTGAATAACATTATTAACAAAATATGCAGCTCCCATCCTCACATAGAGGTTTTAGATTCGAATCTCATTCCTAATTTAAAAAAAAAAAAAAGGTACGCGGCTCCCACCTTTGGTATAATCAGAGCATGGCATAAAATTGATACTAAAGTTACATAAAGATTTCCTGTCTAGCTAAACTTTATGGTACACATCATGTGACAGAAATAATTAACCAGTGCAAGAGAATTTACAAATTGAGGTTACTATATGATTTTTCAAGTAGAATGTATATATACTAGTAGAACTCTGAATGGAAATTATCTCCATTCAAGCATTCAACAATTTCTTCAAATAGTTAAATTTACAGATTTGACATGTATATCATGTAAATTACTGCATGCGTCTATGATCTATGAAGGTAACAGTATCATGATCAGGAAAACAATTATATCCTGTTAGATTAACCTGCTACATAATTTTAAACTGAAAAATCAAAGTCTAATACTGATAGTAACATGTTTAGTTTCTCTACCTCCACAGAGAGAAAAAGTTGTATCTGCAGTTTTGTTGCCATATGTGGCAGTGACTCTATATTCTCCTAAGAATCCAAAAATGCTGTAAGAACCATGTTCATCTGTCACTCCTTCTGCATGACCAGTTTGCCATTCTTGAAGAAGCTTGTCCACAACATCACCTGATGGAAGGTTTCTGAAATCATTGTCTGTGAGGCACATTTGGTAGCATCCTTGTGGATGGAGTGCAGTCCATAGCATTATCCCATTCACTGAAGGATGAGAGAAGCCTTCCCTCAACACTTGTTCCAAATAAATAGCCTAAATATGGTAGCAAAGAAATTCACTAAATCAAGAAAATGCTGCTACCAACAAGGGTGTTGGCACACTAGTAGACGCATGCTACAAACCTAGAAAAAAATTGGGGTGCGATTGATTTGCATTTTCATTTTCAGTATTTTTTGTTTCTTAGATTTTGCAAAAATAAAATCAGAAAATGAAAACGCAAACAAAACACACCTTGATTTGAAACACTAGATGACTTACCTGAGTATCTTTATCAAGTGTCTTGCTAATATCAACCTCAGTTAGCCAAATGGGAAGGTTGAGTGTTGCCAACTTGTCTATGATGGCTCTCATAAGGGGAAGATTTGGAACTGTGAAGTGACTTTCTAGGCCAATTCCATCCATGAACACACCATTTTGTTGCAATTCTCTGAGCCTTGAGATATATGTGTCAACAGTTGAATTCACATCACTGCAGGTTTCCACCACATTGAAGTCATTCATGAAAAGGGTAGCTAATGGATCAGATTTATGTGCAGTTTCAAAGAAATGCAATGTGGCATCAGGTCCAAGCCTTTTCTCATAGAAATCAAAGTGAAGCATTTCATTGCTGACATCCCAATGTATGAATTCTTCTCTGTATTGGTTCATAAGACTCTGAATTCTTGAATCAACAGCAGCTTGTAATTGAATTCCGGTAAGGTTTCGCGCCCATGCAGGCGTGTACTTAGGATCTTCCCAGAAGATATTGTGACCTCTAGCTATGATTTTGTTTGTTCTAACAAATTGTAGCATTTGATCTGAAATTGTGTAATTGACCTTGCCTTGATCAGGTTCTGTGGCATACCATTTTAGCTCATTTTCAAATACTGCAGCATTGAATCTTTTCACAAACCAATTCTGTGCAGAACAATTAAAAAAGTCATGAACTAACTAACTACCAATTGAATGTAACTAAGTTTTATGGTTTAATGTCCATGATGAGGAGAATGTTGCAAAACCTGATAGGGCATGTTGCCAAGAATGGTCTTGGCTATTGACGATCCAAAAGGGAAGTCCTTTGAGATCTGCTCTATATTGATGGTGGCTCCTTGCATTCTCTTCCCATTGCTATCTGACACATGAATCGTTACGGCTTGCTTTCGATGCTATCAAATTGGAAAAGATTAAAATATGTTTAGGATGCTGAATTAGACAAAAAAGGAATAAAATACTTATAATTTAGAACAATATCAATCTCATTTCATGTCATAGGCACATGTATATTTTTCCTTATTTTTGAATGTTATGTGCATATTTGAAGGAAAACATGCTGCATTGTGTTATGCTGAAATCTTGGAGCTACAAAAAAGAAAAAAAGTTGATTGTACTAACAGTGTTGATTAGGTACTCTTGATTGAATCTCCATTGCTGCTTAGTAAATGGCTGCAGTGATGGGCTAGCTAACTCTATATTTATATCTTTACCATCAGTGTTCTGCATCATTGTAAAATCATTAATAATGCTAATTTTTGGACAATGCCATTAACTAATAATGCTGAAAAGACAGCATAGCTAAAGTACCTGAAAGAAGAGCATAGATGAAGTAGAAGGCCAATTAAGAAGAAATCCACCTTTAAGAAATGACCAGCATCCACTCTTGGCCAAAACTGTTCCTATGCAATCATAGGTTTCATTTTCTGTTTGCAAGCTTGCCCTTATTAGACCTGAACTTGAACCTTCAATCCTCACCCAAACTATAGTGTTTTTGTAATAAAAAGAGAAGGTGCAATTAGGTATCATATTCAACACTCAAATATAAAATGTGCAAAGAAACACCTATATTCAATGCTAAATTTAACTGAGAAAACCATGGGCAAAGAAATCCATGGTATGAATAAATCATTATTTAACTTATCATTACAACAACAATAATCCGTTGTAGTCTAGGTGGTTAGGATACTCGGCTCTCACCCGAGAGACCCGGGTTCAAGTCCCGGCAACGGAAGCTTTTTTATGAAAATTTTGTTTTCAATTCTTTGATATAGAAGAGTGTAGAAAGAGCATAACCGTACTGGAGAAAGAGTAGATAGTGTCTTGTGTAAGGCTATGGAGAATGAATGAAGGACCATTAACTGCATACAAGGCAATGGCATGTTGAACTCCCCCAGATTGTGGCTGACTCTCAAAAACTCCACCATTGTAAAGTGGCTTCTCAGGTTCCTCTTTGCACTGAAACAAACAAAAATAACATATTTTAGCTTTCTGAAAATGGCACTTCTTCAGTGATATCAGGTGATGAGTTTATTACTATATTGTACCTCAGTGTAAGCAGTGGAATCATACATGGGTCCATCTGCAGCACATAGAAACAAAACACAATAAAAAAAAATGTACTTATTGAAATCAAGTTTAAAGGAGGAAATAGGAATAAGAAAGAACCATGTAAAGGAGAAACCAAACAAGTCCCTACGAAGAGGACTAAAACCATAAAGAATGGAATAATGTCCTGCATGGTTGGACCTGAAGTTTAATTCGAATCTATAGAATGACAATGATGAAAAAAAAAAACCTTTTTTGACAGTGCAAGGAATTATAAGGAAGTGGTTTAGCATTATATACAATACAATACAATTCAACACAAAGACCCGTGTATATATATAGTATCAGTGAATCCAACAAAGGTTGATGCGACAAAAATTGTGAGGTGGATTTGGATTTTTTTGGAGGTGTGGTGTTTGATATCACAAGGGAAACAGTACAGTGTACCCTCTACTTCTTCAATTCACATGTTGATTGAAGGTGAAGGAGAGGTTCATGTGACTATTGTTAATAAAACGCCAATTATGTAATAACTAGCTTGTTGCCAACACGTTTTTGCTATAGTATGTTATTGCAATAGCATCAACTTCAAAATGATATTTGCTAATTCCAAAGTGCAGTATTTAATTTGTAGTAATAAAAACATGTACGATAAGCTGCTTTGTATATTAGTTACTTCTGTTTATAGTTGACCTACTACAGATGATGAAGGGCGCATAAATTTTTTTTGGTGAAAGTAGTTGAGTGATTTACAAATAAGGACTATATGTTTGGTAGATGTTGCACAACTTCATAAAACCACTTCCCAAATGACACAAATAATTATTAACCCATTAATTTTCAGTTGTTATATATATAGACATATAATAAAAAAATATCTTGAAAATTGTGGTTCCATGGTAATAAGATGGAAAACCGTACTACCAAGAATGTTGCAGCTAAAATCATCACTTTTTGATAATGAAATTAAATTAATATGAAACAATGCTGATCAAGTGATGAATGTCACATGAGAATCACCAAGAAGAACATGATGATGAGCATGCGCACACTTCGTATTGGGACCATTTATATATAGGAATGTGCATTTCCATTTAAGTTTTAAGGGATGGAGTGTTTCTGTGTACAAGTAAACATTAATAAAGCCTATGCTTCAAGCATGGGGCACAGCATGGGAGACTCAAAGTCCCGCAAGCAAAGCCACATGAAGTGAACTTTGAAACACAATTCCAAACTTTACTTTTTAAGTGAAGTATCAAGCATGCTTTCCTATTGTCCCTTTGCTACGCCCATTACAAATTCTTTTTTTGGTGTCTTGGACCAAATGCTGAAAAGGCTTGGGTGAGTTTTAGGAAGCGCCCCTTTAGAAGAGGCGTTTCAAGCCCGGTTATTTTTTGGTTTCGTGGCATCGTTTGAATTTGACACGTGATGATATAGCTGATAGTCTCGTGCAACGAGAAGAACGGTGAAACCTGCAATCGGAAAGATCCCATTTTTTATTAATTACATTTTTGGCTGGTGTGTTTGTGGTGGAAACATGATACATAAATATTACGGGGTATGTCTAAAACGAGCTCAACGATTATATGTTTATTGAATGAGCCACATTGATATAGGCCATTAGATCTTATTAAATGAAAATCAAAGATTAATATAAAAAAAGAGCATTGATGGACTCTAATAGATATAGAATATCTTAGTACATAAATAAATACTTTAAATGGCAATACTTTAATGCACAATACTTTAAACGGTAATAGAATCTTAGATTCTTAAATAATTAAATATAAAATATAAGAATATTTTTTATTTATTAAAATTAATTATTATGCAAAATTTTTTTTATAATATTAAAAATTATATTAAAATAATATTTTAAACTATAACTAATATAAAAATATAAAATAATTAAAATTTTATTTTATATTACTTGACAAATAATTAGATTATTATATTTAAAATTTATTAACTAACTATGTTTATTAAAGATATTATTAAATTTATTAACTAACCATATGCGGCACGGGCCAACCCGCCCCGCCAACTAAAATGGGTACAAAATGCTAGCCGTTTGACTTTTTTTTAAAAAAATAAAATTAATTAAAATTAACAAAAAATAATATTTAAATAATTAAATACAAATAAAAAATAGTCAAATTATAATATAATTTTTTTACTATCTTTTTTTAAATTTTTAACTTCAATAAAATTGTTCAAAATAATATTTGTTAATAGAACTATCTTTATTTTAAAAAATAAGTCACATAATTTGAACATATATACGAAATTATAAAATAAAATAAATAAAATCACATAATTGGAACATATATACATAATTTGGCGAATTTTTTTAATTTGACAGATTTCAAATTCTAGCCCGACCCACCTTTTTTAGCGAGTTCGACGGGTCGGCCCAACTAATTCGACCCGTTTTACCACCCCATATATATATATATATAAAAGAAGATTATCACATATATTATTATATAAAGATAGAAATTTTTTGTTCCAAAAAATATAAAATAAATAAATACAAAAAATATAAATTTTTTTATTCATTAAGATTAATTATTATATAAATTTTTTTATAATATTAAAATGATCTTTTAAACTACAACATAAAAATATAAAATAAATAAAATTTATTTTCTATTACTAAAAAAATAATTAGTTTATTATATTTAAAATTTATTAACTAATTACTTTGTTAAATATATTATTATATAATATAATATTTTTTATCAAAATATTTATAAAAATAAAATTTATTTAAAACGTTATATATATTACATGAAAACATTAACTTTTTTATTTAGGTATGTATTTAAAATTATATTATTTATTCTGTTTTTTTTTTTAATTAAAAAAATAAAAAAATAAATATTTTTATATATTATATATAGTATTTTAAATAAATTATTTTTTTAAAATATTTTTATGCAAAATTATATTATATAATAATATTTTTAATAAAAGTAGTTAATAAATTTTGAATATAATATTCTAATTATTTACCAAGTAATATACAATAAAATTTTAATAATTTTATATTTTTATGTTACAGTTTAAAATATTATTTTAATATAATTTTTTATTATTATAAAAAAGTTTTGCATAATAATTAATTTTATCAAATAAAAAATACTCATATTTTATATTTATATATTTTATATTTAATTATTTAAGAAAAAAAGATTCTGTTATCGTTTAAAGTATTGTGTATTAAAGTATTGCCATTTAAAGTATTTATTTATGTACTAGGATATTCTATATTTATTAGAGTCCATTAATGCTCTTCTTTTATATTAGCCTTTGATTTTCATCTAATAAAATCTAATGACCTATATAAATGTGGCTTATTCAATAAGCACATAATTGGTGAGCTCGTTTTAGACATACCCAATATTACGTAAGTAGCAATTAAATATTTTTTTGGGACTAAGATTTTTTTATATAGAAACCTTTAAGAGATTAGCCATGGACTTTTTGGTAGCTGGCTTCTAAATATTTTTTTGAATTATGTTAGTCAAATTTTTTAAAGAAAAAATGTCAATGAATAAGACCTAATGTAATGTAGAATAAAATTTTGAAAGTGTTTGACTTAATGTAATGTCAAATTTTTTATTGTAGAATTAATTATAAATTGTGTACTTAATTAAATGAAATTTTAGAGTAAGTATTTTGTTGGAAAAATTGAGGTTGAATAAGAACCTATCTAACAGTGAAAGGATTAAAAATAATTTTTCCATAACCTGTACCATTAAATAAGTAACATCAAGAAACAGTAAATATATTGACAAAAATTAAATAATCAAACACTATAATATTTATAGTAAAAATTTTAAAAAAAGGGACAAAAATTCACGAGATCTAATTTAGTAAACTTTTTTATTATTAAAATAATATGTATACAATCAGTCTTTATAATAGTACTATGACATCTCAACAATTAATAAAATATATCATCAAAACTCATGAAATCAGCATAAGTCTTCTATAAAAATAGGTATCTTAAATCAGACAAAAAAAAGTAATATAACTAACAAATTATATTTTATTGTTTATCTCTACACCAGAAATAACATTGAAATTTCATAAAAAATAAAACGAGTTTACCAATTTAATGTGTACAATATTGGACTATTCTTTCTCTCAAATTTCTTTTTCTTTTCTACACCGAGAAGCACTCTTCTCTCCCTCACGGTTTAATTTTCTTTCTTTCAAAAAAAAAAAGAGAGGCATTAACTCAGATTATGCAAAAGCATAACATGAAAAAAATGTGAATCAATGTAGCAATGTTAGGACTATAATTCCATAAGATGGATATCACGTTAGTCCCTTTGATCCAAAGTCAGATAGAAAATCCATCATTTTCAAAAGACAATAGTTACTGTATTAGTGTTTGCATTAGTGTTTCCAGTGGGATTTTGCTGCACCTCTCACTGTCTATCTCGTGGTGGAAATTGATGCTCAACCGGCTGAGGCCAGGGTGTAGAAGGGAGGGGAATAGTGGCCCTGGCAGTTCATTACAAAAATAAAATATAATCAATCTCCCTCTCTTTTTCCTTCTTCTATTAAGGCAGAAAGTTTAAGTGGATTCAACCCAGTAGCATAGTCAAGCAGTCTCAATTCGAAAACAAAAAAAAACTTTAGAACACGAATATAAAAACCTTTACATATATTTTCAACTTTAAAAAATAATTCACTGAACCGCCCTACATCATTATCGCCGAATCCACCAGTGAAGAATTGTAAATTCAGAAAACCTGTTTCTATAATAAATATTAGTAACGCAGTCACTTTTTAAATTAACGTTACCATCCAAGGTGAAATAAAAAAGCAACAAAAAAAAATCCACATAACCATTGTTTTTGGTGTCAAGGTTACGGAGGAGCCTAGAATGCCTCTTCTGAAGGAGCGCATCCTAAAACTCACCTATTTTCTCTTGGTTTTTATTTTACAGAAACTTATTAATTGAGAGGATTTTTAACAAAAAATATAAAAAATTTAAAAGTTCTCATATATTTATTAAAGTTTTTTAAAAAACTTTTACTAATCAATAATCATAATCATATTAGCTTAATCTTTTTCTTTTTCTAATTTTGAAAGGTTATTTACATGCAAAACAACAAGAGTAAATGTTAAATTTTTTTTTTCAAATTTTGTGTAGGTTAATTAGTTATTCTAATATCTGAATTAAATTAATAGAAAAAATTACCATTTGTACTACCATTTGTACTCATGAATTTTGCGAACGCTGACAAAAGTACCCATCAAACAAGAAAACTAATGTTGTATCCAAACTGTGATTTTTCGTTAACTTTTTAATAAAATTTTTAAATTACCCCTTCTATCTTCTTCCCCAAATTATAAATTTCACAACCCTCATCATTCATCTTCCTCCTCTGCCAGCTACCATGAAGACGTTTCCTCCCTCTGACACCTTTTATTGGTACAAAAATGAAGACCTCGTACCGAGGTGGCTTGGAGCTATGGAACCATCATCATCATCACCAACCGGAACACGACCTCATACCTCAAGCAAGGCCTCTCTTCCACCAAGATCTTTATAGCTCCGCAGCTGCTCTAGGAGTGGGTCCAACCACCGTGTCCGACGATCAGTCACCCTCGAGATTGGCCTTCCTGGTAACGGCGTCAGCCGTGGAGAGCAGAACAGGAAGTGGAGCAGGTGGGATTAGCTGCCAAGACTACAGGAACCAGGCGAAGAAGGATTGTCCTCACATGCGGTGCAGGATATGCTGCAAGAGCGGTGGCTTCGATTGCTAAACCCATGTCAAGAGCACTTGGGTTCCTGCTTTTCAGCGCCGTGTGAGGCAGCAGCAACTCGCCTCTATCCAACAACAACAACAGCTTCTTGCTGCTGATGTTCCCAAGTGCCAAAGAGATCATGCCTGGTGTCTAGCAGAGGAGGAAGACGAAGGATGAGGGTTGTGAAATTTGGAATTTGGAGAAGAAGATAAAAGGGGTAATTTGGGAATTTTATTAAAAAGTCAACGAAAAATTACGGTTTGGATATTATTGTCACACAGAACCCATCTTTCATGGGTACAACGTTAGTTTTCTTGTTTGATGGGTATTTTTGTCAGCATTTACAAAATTCATGGGTACAAATGGTAGTTTTTCCTAAATTAATATACCAAATTAACTTTACTTTTTTTGGTGGGAGAACGGGGTGAAGGACCCCAAGACAGCACAAAAAACTAGAAAAACAAAACAGGGCTGAGTAATCAAGCTCCTCTTATTCTAAAAGATCCTAGCTAGACTATCCATGGCAATTGCATAATACGTATCCGGGGGTGCTGCATCAAAAAGATGAAGGTCGAAGGGGAGGTCGTGGCCTTTCTTGGCAAGAATATCAACCACTGTGTTCGCCTCACGAAGGGTATGAATAAACTCCACTTTTTGGATTCTGCTGGTGACTATATTTATATCAGACACACTCGACAAAATTGATAGCCGTCGTAGAATTTGATTCAATGATCACTTGTTATTTAGCACAAGCAATCTGCAATCCTTGATAATTCCCCATAACTCCGCATGCATGATAGAACAACTTCCCAAGTTGCACATAAAGGCCACTATAAATCTGCCCAAACTGTCCCTGAGAATTCCATTGCAGGTTGCATTGTTGTTTGGGGAGAGACCATCTGATTAGAAGATCATGAGAAGGAGACTTAAAGTGGCAAGACAACTAGTGGTAGCTTGAAAGATCTCATGGCTGCGAATCTTAATGTTATCCTTTGATAAAAGTATAGAAGAGAAAATGGTGTTTGATGAATAGAAAAATAAAGCTGATATTATTGCTTGTATTGCAACTAATATATCGTGTCTACATTATACATACTGATAGAATCAAGAATGGAGACAAGAGACCTTTCAACCATTTTTTGTTACATTGTGGACTACTCCTTTATCATCCTCCCTCAAACTCAAGGGTACTTTTGCGTTTGAATCTGGTGAATGTGGGCAGAGATAAAGGTTTAGTGTAAAGATCAGCCACTTGATCAACACCCGAAATGTGCACAATGTGAAGCTGGTTCTGATTCACCTTCTCCCTTACAAAATGAAGTCTCAAGTTCAAAGTGCTTGCTTCTATGATGAAAGGATAGGATTTGCTAAGAGTTGAACCGTGCTTTAAGTTATCACAATATATAACTAGAATCTGGAAGTTTTGAAGTGCAATTCACATAGCAAATTCTGTAACCAGGTGATTTCTGTAACACACGGCTGCTTCTTGCTAGACCATGCTACCAGGTTCTGTCCTAGATGAACACAATACCTTGAGGTCGATCTTCGATCATCCGAATCAGAGGCCCAATCAGCATCTGAAAAGGAAAAAATATACAAGTCAGAAGAGGGGTGGAATAAGAGTCCTTGGTCACTTGTTCCAGCTAAGTATCTAAGGATTCCAATGTGTGACCAGCAGATCATGCATATATTGTGCTACTTTATTCACCGAGTAAGATATTTCGGGTCTTGTCAAAGTACAATATTGAAGAGCACCAACTACTGCTCGATAATTTGTTGGATTAGAATAAGAAGCGCCTCTAGATTGTGTAAGTTCCTAAGATATATTTTATAATAAAAATTAATTTTGGTGATTAATTTTAGAATGGTGAAAACTCAATTGCAGTCGACTTCACGTGAAGTTGATAGTTGAGAGCCGTTAGATGAAAATTTAGTTAAATTAGTTTAATCATCTAACGGCTCTCAAGTATCAATTTCACATGAAATCGACTGCACCTGAGTTTTCACCTTTTAGAATACATTTAGTATAGTTGTATAAAAAAATCATAAATGCTAAACTCTAATAATATAAAAATAAAATATTGGATTAAAGTGCTAATATTAATAAAAAAGTGTTGACTCTAATATTTTTCGATTAAAAAAATTTAATGATAATTAATCATTTATTTTACTACTTTATATTTTTGTTTATTTTAGATGATATTTTTTCAAAGAATTTAATTAATTTGTGCCCTAAAATAAAGTTACTATTAGTATATAAAAGTTTTTAAATTTTCTATTTAATAAATAAATAACAAATATATTAAAAATTTTAACTTTATATTTTTTATACAAACTTTTTTAATTAATAATATTAAAATATTACTAAACAATTTTTTAAAATTTATAATTTTTATCACGTGTGAGTCTTACAACATTAGTTTAAAAATAATTAGATTCTCACATTCTTATTTTACCGATTTCTCTCAATTTAAATGAGTTTTATTCATTTTTAATATATATTAATTCAATTATTTTCTTTTGATTTATTATTCTTATAATTGTTGTGTGTATATATATTGTGTTAAAATTGATTGATAATAAAAATTAGAAAAACATAAAAAAATAGAGTAAATGTCTAAAATGATCCCTTAAATTCAAATCGGTATTCAATTCAGTCCTTGATTTTTCTAAATGACCAAATAAATTCCTAAAATTCAGAAACGTGCGTCTCCATTAGTCCTTCCCAGAATTGTCGTCTTAACGTTGCTGATGTGGAACGTTAACTATCATGTGGGCATTCCATTTAAACGACGTCGTTGGAGTAGTGGGTGCCCTAAGTCTGTAAAACAACATCGTTTGAAATAACATCTTCTCCCCCTTTGAATAAACAATTGTTGTTGGTCCCCCCTTCCACTTCAACGTTTCCCACCAAAACTTTAGAAAAGCTTTCTCTTCTCCTACGTCCGTTCATTCTCTCATACTTCCCACTCAACGTTTCCTCGCCGAGGATCATCCTTAGAATCTGTTCTCTCTGGTCAGTGAAGAAGTTATCGACGAAGCATCACCTTTGTACATTGCCGACGGTGAGAGGTAACAGTTCAACTTGATCATTCTCTTCCATTTTTTGTATTTCATTGAGGGTTCTTGATACTTATGTGTGAATGCGTTGTTGTATATGTAAGAGAGTGGTTTAGAATGTTGTGGTTGTTAATGGCGCAAATGTTAGGGTTTAGGGTTTCTAATATGAGACTTGTAACCACATAAATCATAGTTTAGTTTAAGTTATAGTCAATAGGAAGTAAATATATGCATTCTTATTACAAATATAGTTTGATTTCTAGTTCTTTACAATATGGCTGTTTTGGAACAAAATGAATAATTCTGTCTGTTTTGTGCATTGTGCTGTAAACTTCAGATGTCTGATCGATTGAAACTTATTTTCCACCATGTGGAGCGTTTGAGACAGATCCTAAAAAAAATTTTATCTACACTTCTAACTTGTATGATGAATGGGTTGGAGTTGATGAAGATTATCTTGACGTGTTTGCGGTAACAGGTTATTATAAAGAGTTGGGGTATGATAAGGCTGAAGCATGTTGGTATCTGGAGCCTAAACATGTGTTGGAATTTGGTCTTAGGAGATTGAAAGTGGACCAAGACCTTGTTAGTATGATCAAGCACTGCCATGAGAATAACAACGTCATTCACATCTATTTTGAGCATGGAACTTCGATTCCTGAGATAATTGATGTAATGAATTTGTCTGAGGAGGATCATGCTAGAGGCAAGAAGGTGGGAATGGAAGGCATGGAAGAATATAGAGTAGAAGGTGTTGAATCTGTGAAGAAAACCAGCACAATATTAAGTCAACTTGAAGAACCAGTTACCTTTATCCCAGTTGAACTGAAATTCACTGCACCAAGTCCACTGCCCCCCAAGCCACTGCCCCCCACCCCACTTTGACACAGCCCGTTGCTCCCAAGCCCATCCCCCCCCCCAAACCACTGCCTCCCAGCCCAGTGTAACACAACTCATTGCTCCCAAGCCCATTGCCCCCCAGCCCGCTGTCTCCTAGCCCACTCCCTCGAAGCCCAGTCCACGAAAATCAACTGCCCTCAATTTAGATGGCCACAAATCATGTTCATAGGCAAAGTCTCCTAAATTTCTATCCCAACCAAATCCCATTACATCCAAATCCGTATCTCAAAAAGTTTGCTCTCAACCCGCTCCCTCAACCAAGAATGCACAAATAAAAAAAATAGCGCATCAAAGAAACAATCCAAGCCTATTAACTTTAAATTCAACACGTCTACTAAAATGCCTAGAAGGTATATCACAAGATCACAAGGCTGGAGAAAACAAGCAAGCAAGGAGCCAGTTCACTTGAATGTTGATAGCTCATCTGATTCTTATGAGTCTGCAGAGGACAGTTTATACAAGCCACACATGCCACTTGACTCTCTGGACTCAAGCATTGACAACAATGATGATGTTGGTCCTACCAGCGATAGGAGAAAAAGGAAGACTGCCAGTGACAATGAGAAAGGCAAGAAAAAGGTTGTTAATGATGAAGATACTTCTCGTCCCCATCAATGGATGCATCCGATTATGAGAAGGAGGTAGATGATGATGAGAATGAAGAAAACTTGCAATGTATGTAACGTATATTATAATTAATGTACATATGTATTGATTTTATTCTGTTTCTGTTGGTGATTTAATGCATGAATTTGTATGGCAGTGTCTTTTTCTGATTGTAGCTGGAAATCTGATGAACTGAAGACTCCACCAAACTCTGAAGATGAAGCAGACCCAGCTGCGAATCCCATCTTCAATGATACTGCCAAGTTTGGACACGTGAGATTAGAGCTAGGTATGGAGTTTACCACTAGGGATGATTTTAAGAAAGGGGTTAGAAATTATACATTGCAAGAGGGTAGGGGTGTAAGGTACAAGAAAAATGATACTACTAGATATAGGGTGGTATGCAAGTATGAAGATTGTCCCTGGATGGTGTTTTGCTCTTATAGCAAACTGAATGGATGTTGACAGATTAAGACCTTTAATGATGATCATACATGTGAGAGAACTTTCAAAAATAGATGTGCAACTAGGTCTTGGATAACTGATGTACTTGTTAAGAAGGTTAGGAAGCTCCCAGCTTTTAGACACTGTGAGGTGTTTAGTTACTTTAAAGCAAAAACTGGAATACAACTGTCTAGGACTACAATTACTAGAGCTTTGGGTGATGCAAGGAAAATTGAGAGGTGATGAAACTACAGAATATGCTAAACTCAGAGATTATGGAGAAGAGCTGTTGAGATCTAATCCGGGTTCAACTGTCAAGTTAGGTGTTAGTCCAATGCCTAACGGAGAAGGTGTCTTCGAAAAGTTTTATGTGTGTTTGCATGGATGTAAGAAAGGTTTTGTGAGTGGCTGCAGACCCTTGATAGGACCTGATGGGGCTTTTTTGAAGACCCATTATGAAGGATGGCTGCTGTGCGCCATGGGTTAGGACGCGAACAATCATGTGTACCCAATTGCATGGGAAATTGTTCATATTAAAAACAAAGACAACTGGAAGTGGTTCTTGGAACTCTTGCATGAAGACATTGGAGATTAGACAGAGCATGGTTGGTGCTTCATCTCTGACATGCAGAAGGTAACCTATATGCTTCAATTAGAGGCACGATAAATGATTTTAAGGATCATTTTGGATTAATGAACACAATTAGAAGGAGTATTTTGGATTTTTAATGCAATCAACTTCATTTAGTATATTATTGTTATTCCAATTGCAGAATTTAAGAATCCTTAAGCGCATAAGTTCAAAATAGACCCTGTTTTTCAATTTATTATTATATATCTAAAATAAATCAAGAATCTGTTATTTGCTCAGGTTTTTAGGTGACTACTTTGTTATCTTGTAGGGTTTAATCCCAGTATTGTGTGAAGTTATGCCAGGTGCACATCACCGCTTCTGTGCGTGGCACCTTTGGAAAAACTTTCAGAAATAATGGAAGGACTCATACTTGAAGAGTTTGCTTTGGAAGTGTGTTAGAGTAATGACTGTCTAGGAATTCAACGAACATATGCAGTCTATAAAGAGGGTGAATGAGAAGGCGTGGGCATATTTAGACAAGTTTCCTAGGCAGACATGGACCAGGGCTCACTACAAGGACTTTCCAAAGGTTGACAATGTCTGTAACAACATGTGTGAGGTGTTCAACGATGCCACCAAACCATACAGATGTAAGCCCGTCTTGACTTTACTGGAGGAGGTTAGAAGGTATGCCATGACTAGTATGGCAAGGAACAAACTGAAACTCTCTAGCCATGTGGGACACTTACCTCCGATTCAACAAAGTAGACTTGCAAAGGAAAGGCATTACAGCAGGTATTATACACCAATGTGGTCTCGAGATGCGGCTGAAGTGATGTTTAAAGTGCATGGTGAACCACATAATGTGGTGGTTGATTTCGAAAACCAAACATGTAGCTGCAGGTCTTGGCAGTTATCGGTAAGTACTATTTTGTTTGATTGTTTTTATTTTTTTGTGTAATTGCACCGTTGTATACCTATCAACACACTTAGTTACTCAAATTTATTATGTGCTAGGGTTACCTTGTCGTCATGCAATAGCTGCGATTTCAGTCATGAATGGTAGGACCCGAAAATTATGTCCATGCATGGCTAACAATGGGCTCATACAACAAGACTTATGAATACCATATCAACCCGGTAAGAGGTTAACAGTTGTGGAAAACATCAGAATACCTCCATTGCTTACCACATGTAAGGAGCAAACCCTGTGGCAGGCCATCACATTATGCAAGAAAAAAGATGCACATGAGGCACCTGTTCGGGGGAGCCAAGAGCGCATAACAACAAAATTGAAGAGAAAATATGGCAGTTTCACATGCGGGACATGTGGAGATGTTGGTCACACAACAAGGAGTTGTAGAACAGCAAAGAAACAAAAGGCTGATAAGCTAGCAGCTGCTGCAAAGGTGATGAGCGGATAATTTGTACACTTTTTGGCATTGTTTTTAGTATATTTTTAGTATCTTTTAGTTAGTTTTTAGTATATTTTTATTAGTTTTTAGTTAAAATTCACTTTTCTGGACTTTACTATGAGTTTGTGTGTTTTTCTGTGATTTCAGGTATTTTCTGACTGAAATTGAAGGTTCTGAGCAAAAATCTGATTCAGAGACTGAAAAGGACTGCAGATGCTGTTGGATTCTGACCTCCCTGCACTCGAAGTGGATTTTTTGGAGCTACAGAAGCCCAATTGGCGCGCTCTCAACGGCGTTGAAAAGTAGACATCCTGGGCTTTCCAGCAATATATAATAGTCCATACTTTGCCCAAGATTTGATGGCCCAAACCGGCGTGGCAAATCACCCTCAGGAATTCCAGCGTTAAACGCTGGAACTGGCATAAAACTTGGAGTTAAACGCCCAAACTGGCATGAAAGCTGGCGTTTAACTCCAGAAAAGGTCTCTACACGAAAATGCTTCAATGCTCAGCCCAAGCACACACCAAGTGGGCCCGGAAGTGGATTTTTCTGTCATTTACTCATTTCTATAAACTTTAGGATACTAGTTTGCTATTAATAGGACCTTTTGACATTGTAACTGTACCTCATGACACTTTACACGTTTCTTTGTGTACCTTTCACGGCATGAGTCTCTAAACCCCATGGTTGGGGGTGAGGAGCTCTGCTGTGTCTTGATGGATTAATGCAATTACTACTGTTTCTTATTCAATCATGCTTGCTTCTATTCTAAGATATCACTTGCTCTCAACCCGGATGAATGTGATGATCCGTGACACTCATCATCATTCTCAACTATGAACATGTGCCTGACAACCACCTCTGTTCTACTTTAGATTGAGTAGATATCTCTTGGATTCCTTAACCAGAATCTTCGTGGTATAAGCTAGAACTGATGGCGGCATTCAAGAGAATCCGGAAGGTCTAAACCTTGTCTGTGGTATTCTGAGTAGGATTCAATGACTGAATGACTGTGACATGCTTCAAACTCCTAGCAGGCGGGGCGTTAGTGACAGACGCAAAAGAATCACTGGATTCTATTCCGGCTTGACCGAGAACCGACAGATGATTAGCCATGCTGTGACAGAGCATAGGAACATTTTCACTGAGAGGATGGGAGGTAGCCACTGACAACGGTGAAACCCTACATACAGCTTGCCATGGAAGGAGCCTTGCGTGTTTGATGAAGAAGACAGTAGGAAAGCAGAGATTCAGAAGATGGAGCATCTCCAATGCCTCAACCTATTCTCCATTACTGCAAAACAAGTACCTATTTCATGTTCTTTTGCTTTTCACAATCAATCTTGATAATTTCTGATATCCTGACTAAGATTTACAAGATAACCATAGCTTGCTTCAAGCCGACAATCTCCGTGGGATCGACCCTTTCTCACGCAAGGTATTACTTGGACGACCCAGTGCACTTGCGGGTTAGTTGTGCGGGATTGCAAAAGTGTTATTGCAATTTCGTGCACCAAGTTTTTGGCGCCGTTGCCGGGGATTGTTCGAGTTTGGACAACTGACGGCTTATCTTGTTGCTTAGATTAGGACTGTTTTATTTTTGTTGGTTTAGAGTCTTTTAGTTGAGTCTAGTTTCATATTTTAAGTTTGGTGTCAATTGCATGCTTTTATTTTTCTCTTAATTTTTGTTTTTGCATGTTCCTAGTCCCTTTTTGATTCATAAAAATTCTAAGTTTGGTGTCCTCTTTGTGTTTTTCCTTTAAAATTTTCGAAAATTAGTGTTTGATTTTCTAAAAATTTTAAGTTTGGTGTCTTTTTGTTGTTTTTCTCTTTCCTCTTTTCAAAAATCAAATCTTTTTCATAAAAAATTTTCAATCATATCTTTTAAATTGCTATTTTCAAAATCTTTTTAATTAACTAATTGATTCAGTTCTCAATTTGCTTTGATCTTATTTTCTTATTGATTTTCGAATTTTTTATTTTAATTGCCTTTTGTTTTATTTTTTTTCGGTTAATTCAAAAAAAAAAAAACAAAATTTATCTGTTTGCAATCATTATCATTTCCCTTTTGTCCATTATGGACCTAAGAGGGATTGATCAGTCCAAAAGAACTCTGGGGTCATATGCTAACCCCATTACAGCTGCATATGGGAGTAGCATCTGTACACCTCCCATCAAAGCAAGCAGCTTTGAGTTAAATCCTCAACTCATTATCATAGTGCAGCAAAATTGCCAGTATTCCGGTCTTCCACAGGAAGAACCTACTGAGTTTCTGGCACAGTTCTTACAAATTGCTGACACAGTACATGATAAAGAGGTAGATCAGGATGTCTACAGACTATTACTGTTTCCATTTGCTGTAAAAGATCAAGCTAAAAGGTGGTTGAATAACCAACCTACAGCAAGCATAAAAATATGGAAACAGTTATCAGACAAATTCCTGAATCATTTTTACCCTCCAAAGAGGATGACACAGCTAAGGCTGGACATCCAAGGCTTTAAACAAGAGGATAATGAATCCCTTTATAATGCCTGGGAGAGGTATAGAGGTATGCTTAGAAAATGCCCCTCTGAAATGTTTTCAGAGTGGGTACAGTTAGACATCTTCTACTATGGGCTCACAGAAAAAGCTCAGATGTCTTTAGACCACTCAGCTGGTGGATCTATACACATGAGGAAGACAATTGAAGAAGCTCAAGAGCTTATAGACACTGTTGCTAGAAACCAATACTTATATTCTAGCAATGAATTCGTTCCAAAAGAGGAAGTCATGGCATTAGTCACTGATCCTAATCCTCAATAACAGATGAATGAGCTTAATCAACAATTGCTCCTGATGACAGAACAGTTAGCAGAATTTAAAGAAATGCTCCATGATACTAAGGTTGCTAACAAGAACATAGAACTGCAGTTGAATCAAGCAAAACAGCAAATATCTAAACAGATAACAGAAGAATGTCAAGCAGTTCAACTGAGGAGTGGGAAAACACTGAACACCACTGCTCAAAAGAGCAAAAAGCCAAACAAGGAACAATTGACAGAGGATAACCAAACCACTGTTCAAAATCCCTCTGAGGACAGTAAGAGCCCAGAGAGGAATGTTATTGGCGTTCAAACGCCAGAAAAGGGGGAAAAGTTGGCGTTAAACGCCCATTTTCCACCCAATCCTGGCGTTCAGACGCCAAGGGAGGATCAGACACCTGAGAGTGCTGACAATAATCCCTCTAACAAGGCTTCTTCAACCACTTCTGTAAGGAATAAACCTGCAGCATCAAGGGTTGAAGAATATCAAGCCAAGATGCCTTATCCTCAGAAACTCCGCAAAGCGGAACAGGATAAGCAATTTGCCCGCTTTGCAGACTATCTAAGGACTCTTGAAATAAAGATTCCGTTTGCAGAGGCACTTGAGCAAATACCTTCTTATGCTAAGTTCATGAAAGAGATCTTAAGTCATAAGAAGGATTGGAGAGAAACTGAAAAGGTGTTTCTCACTGAAGAATGCAGTGCAGTCATTCTGAAAAGTTTACCAGAAAAGCTTCAAGATCCTGGAAGCTTTATGATACCATGCACATTAGAGGGCGCTTGCACCAAGACAGCCCTATGTGATCTTGGAGCAAGCATCAATCTAATACCTGCATCCACTATCAGAAAGCTTGGGTTGACTGGAGAAGTCAAACCAACCAGGATATGCCTCCAACTTGCTGATGGCTCCATTAAACACCCATCAGGCATAATAGAGGACATGATTGTCAAGGTTGGGCCCTTTGCCTTTCCAACTGACTTTGTGGTGCTGGAAATAGAGGAGCACAAGAGTGCAACTCTCATTCTAGGAAGACCTTTCCTAGCAACTGGACGAACTCTCATTGATGTACAAAGAGGGGAAGTAACCCTGAGAGTCAATGAGGATGAGTTCAAGTTAAATGCTGTAAAAGCTATGCAGCATCCAGACACACCAAATGACTGCATGGGCGCTGACATTATTGACTCTCTGGTAGAAGAGATCAATATGGCTGAAAGCCTAGAATCAGAGCTTGAGGACATCTTCAAGGATGCTCAACCTGATCAAGAAGAACTAGAGGAAGCAAAGGAATTTTCGAAAATTCCTCAGGAGGAGAATAAACCTCCCAAACCTGAACTCAAACCTCTACCACCATCCCTGAAGTACGCATTTCTGGGAGAGGGTGACACTTTTCCAGTGATTATAAGCTCTGCTTTAAATCCACAGGAAGAGGAAGCACTGATTCAAGTGCTAAGGACACACAAGACAGCTCTTGGGTGGTCCATAAGTGATCTCAAGGGCATTAGCCCAGCTAGATGCATGCACAAGATCCTGTTGGAGGATAATGCCAAACTAGTGGTCCAACCACAAAGGAGGCTAAATCCAACCATGAAGGAGGTAGTGCAGAAGGAGGTCACTAAATTACTAGAGGCTGGGATTATTTATCCTATTTCTGATAGCCCCTGGGTGAGCCCTGTCCAAGTTGTCCCCAAAAAGGGAGGCATGACAGTGGTTCATAATGAAAAAAATGAACTGGTTCCTACAAGAACAGTCACAGGGTGGCGCATGTGTATTTACTACAGAAGGCTCAATACAGCCACCAGAAAGGATCATTTCCCTTTACCATTCATAGACCAAATGCTAGAAAGACTAGCTGGTCATGATTACTATTGCTTTTTGGACGGCTATTCAGGCTACAACCAAATTGCAGTAGATCCTCAGGACCAAGAGAAAACAACATTTACTTGCCCTTCTGGCGTGTTTGCCTACAGAAGGATGCCTTTTGGTCTGTGCAATGCACCTGCAACCTTTCAGAGGTGCATGCTCTCTATCTTCTCAGATATGGTAGAGAAATTTCTGGAAGTCTTCATGGATGACTTCTCAGTATATGGAGACTCATTCAGCTCCTGTCTTAACCACCTAGCACTTGTCCTGAAAAGATGCCAAGAGACTAACCTGGTTTTAAACTGGGAGAAATGTCACTTTATGGTGACTGAGGGAATTGTCCTTGGGCATAAAATTTCAAGCAGGGGAATAGAGGTGGATAAGGCAAAGGTAGAGGTAATTGAAAAATTACCACCACCTGCCAATGTTAAGGCAATCAGAAGCTTTCTAGGGCATGCAGGATTTTACAGAAGGTTTATAAAGGATTTTTCGAAAATTGCAAAACCTCTGAGTAACCTGCTAGCTGCTGACACACCATTTGTGTTTGACACACAGTGTCAGTAGGCGTTTGAGACCCTGAAAGCTAAACTGGTCACAGCACCAGTCATCTCTGCACCAGACTGGACATTGCCATTTGAGTTAATGTGTGATGCCAGTGATCATGCCATTGGTGCAGTGTTGGGACAGAGGCATAACAAACTTCTGCACGTCATTTATTATGCTAGCCGTGTTCTAAATGATGCACAGAAGAATTACACAACCACAGAAAAAGAATTACTTGCAGTGGTTTATGCCATTGACAAGTTTAGATCTTATCTAGTAGGATCCAAAGTGATTGTGTACACTGACCATGCTGCTCTTAAATACTTACTCACAAAGCAGGATTCAAAACCCAGGCTAATAAGATGGGTGTTGCTTCTGCAAGAGTTTGATATAGAAATAAGAGACAGAAAAGGGACAGAAAACCAGGTAGCTGATCATCTGTCCCGAATAGAACCAGTAGCTGGGGCGTCCCTCCCTTCTACTGAGATCTCTGAGACTTTCCCAGATGAGCAACTCTTTGCCATTCAGGAAGCTCCATGGTTTGCAGATATTGCAAATTATAAAGCTGTGAGGTTCATACCCAAGGAGTACAGCAGTGTGCAAAGAAAGAAATTAATTTCAGATGCCAAGTACTACCTCTGGGATGAACCATATCTCTTTAAGAGATGTGCTGACGGAGTGATCCGCAGATGTGTACCCAGAGAAGAAGCACAAAGGATCCTATGGCATTGCCATGGATCACAGTATGGAGGACATTTTGGAAGTGACCGAACAGCCACTAAAGTCCTCCAGTGTGGCTTCTACTGGCCTACTCTCTATAAAGATTCCTGAGAGTTTGTGCGTAACTGTGACAGTTGCCAAAGAGCTGGTAACCTGCCTCACGGATATGCCATGCCTCAACAAGGGATATTAGAGATAGAATTGTTTGATGTATGGGGAATTGACTTCATGGGGCCATTCCCACCATCATACTCAAACACTTACATTCTGGTGGCGGTGGACTATGTATCTAAGTGGGTAGAAGCAATTGCTACACCCACTAATGATACCAAAACCGTGCTAAAATTCCTCCAGAAACACATCTTCAGCAGGTTTGGTGTTCCCAGAGTACTAATCAGTGATGGGGGCTCTCATTTCTGCAACAAACAGCTATACTCTGCTATGGTTAGATATGGAATCAGCCATAAAGTGGCAACTCCGTATCATCCACAGACAAATGGGCAAGCTGAAGTCTCTAACAGAGAGCTAAAAAGAATCCTAGAACGGACTGTGATAGCCCGAAGAAAGGATTGGGCAAAGAGCTTGGATGATGCTCTGTGGGCATACAGAACAGCATTCAAGACTCCTATAGGCACCTCTCCATACCAACTGGTGTATGGGAAGGCCTGTCATTTGCCTGTGGAACTGGAACATAAAGCCTACTGGGCGACCAGATTCCTAAACATGGATGCTCAGTTAGCTGGTGAAAAAAGATTGCTCCAGTTAAATGAGCTAGAGGAGTTCAGACTCAATGCCTTTGAAAATGCAAAAATTTACAAGGAAAAGGCAAAGAAGTGGCATGACAAGAAATTGTCAACCAGAGTCTTTGAGCCAGGACAAAAGGTTCTGCTCTTCAACTCCAGGCTCAAATTGTTCCCAGGAAAACTCAAATCCCGGTGGAGGGGTCCGTATGTGATCACAGGAGTGTCACCATATGGATATGTTGAGCTTCAGGATGTTGATTCTGACAAAAAGTTCATTGTTAATGGACAGAGAATCAAGCATTATCTTGAAAGCAATTTTGAGCAGGAATGCTCAAAACTGAGACTTGAGTGATTTTCAGTAAAGGTCCAGCTAAAGACAGTAAAGGAGCGCTTGCTGGGAGGCAACCCAGTCATTAGGAGGTTATATGATTAGTTCTTACAGAGGCAAGTATCAAAAATGAAGGAATTCACAGAGTTACAGAAGGATTCAGCTCAAAAAGTAGAGAAAAAGAGCTTACTGGCGAAAAAACGCCAGTAAGGGGCATTTTGGGCGTTAAACGCCAGAATGGGTACCATTCTGGGCGTTTAACGCCAGGAATGGTGCCATTTTGGGCGTTAAACGCCAGAATGGGCACCATTCTGGGCGTTTAACGCCAGGTGTGCAGCATCCTGGGCGTTCAGAAAAACGCCCAGTGATGAAGGATTTCTGGCGTTTAACGCCAGCCAGGGCACCTGGCTGGGCGTTAAACGCCCAAAAGGGGCATCAATTGGGCGTTAAACGCCAGAATGGGTGCCATTCTGGGCGTTTAACGCCTGCAAGGTGGGGGGGGACCACAATTTTGTTTTCAAATCAGATTTTTTCGCACTTTCCTTTTCTTACCCATATTTTTCTACAAAAATACATTTCAATCTCTCATCATTCACTTTCAAATTTTCAAAAATCTAAAATCACTCTTCAAATCTCTCAAATCATTCCCAAATTTTGTTCAAAAATTTCACCCTTTTTTCTCAATTTCTTTCCATATCTTCTCAAATCTCCTTTCAAATTTCTCTTTTTTTTCGAAAACTCCCCTCTCCACCTTATAAATACACGTTTGGCTCCCTCTTGCCACCACACCATTCGAATTTCCTCTTCCTCCCTCTCTCTTCCTTCCTTTCTTTTGCTTGAGGACAAGCAAACCTCTAAGTTTGGTGTGCTTTTCCGTGATCACTAAGCCAAGATTCATCAAGATCATGGCTCCTAAGGGAAAACAAACCAATTTAAGAGGAAAGAAAAAGACTATTCCAAAGAATCTTTGGAATCAAGAGAAGTTCTTAACCAAAGAACATGAAGACCATTATCACAAAATAATGGGTCTGAGGTCAGTGATCCCGGAAGTTAAATTTGATCTGAAAGAAGATGAATATCCGGGGATCCAAGAGCAAATTCGAAACAAAGGATGGGAAGTTCTAACCAGTCCTGAAATAAAGGTTGGAAGGAACATGGTTCAGGAATTCTACTCAAATCTGTGGCTAACAGATAAGCAGAGAATGACTGGAACCGCTTACCATACCTACAGAACCATGGTCAGAGGGAAAGTTATGTACTTCCATCTGGACAAAATAAGAGAAATCTTCAAGTTGCCTCAACTGCAAGATGATCCTGACTCCTTTAATAGGAGAATGGTGAGAGCAGACAAAGGGTTGGATCAAGTTCTAGAGGACATATGCCTCCCTGGAACTAAGTGGATAACCAATTCTAAGGGTGTCCCAAACCAACTCAAGAGGGGAGACCTCAAACCAATTGCAAGAGGTTGGCTAGACTTTATTGGGCGTTCCATACTGCCCACTAGCAACCGTTCTGAGGTAACTATCAAGAGAGCAGTGATGATTCATTGCATTATGCTTGGAAAAGAAGTGGAGGTTCATCATGTGATTGCCTGTGAGATCTACACAATTGCAAATAAGAATTCCACTGAAGCCAAACTGGCTTACCCAAGCTTGATCTCCTTGCTCTGTAAAGAGGCTGGGGTGAAAATGGGAGTAGATGAATTCATACCCATTGAACACCCAATCACCAAGAAGTCAATGGAAGGACAAGTGCAAGACAACTCTATCAAAAGGAGGGCGCAGGAGTTCCTCCCTGAATTTCCTGAAATTGGCTACTGGGCCAGCCTAGAAGCATCTATCACCAAGTTGCAAGAGACTATGGAGCAACTTAAGGAAGAACAGCAGAATCAGAACTGCATGCTCTGCAAATTGCTGAAGGAACAAGAGAAGCAAGGGCGTGAACTCCAAGAGATGAAACGCCAAAAGCTCTCCTCTCAAGCTGAGGGAGCATCCACTTCTCAAAATCAAGGTTGTTGAGTCCTAACTCTGTGAAAACCTCTATCATTAGGAGCCTATGTTTTGCATTTTTTTGTTTTGTTTTCTATTTCTAGTTTCATCTTATATTTATCTTCTGAGTCTTGTTCTTAATTCATAATTAATAAAATTTGAAGTTTATACCTTAAAGCTATGAATGTCCTATGAATCCATCACCTCTCTTAAATGAAAAATGCTTTAATCACAAAAGAACAAGAAGTACAGGATTTCGAAATTTATCCTTGAAACTAGTTGAAATAGTTTGATGTGGTGACAATACTTTTTGTTTTCTGAATGAATGCTTGAACAGTGCATATGTCTCTTGAATTTGTGGTTTTGAGAATGTTAAAAATTGTTGGCTCTTGAAAGAATGAGGAAAAAGAGACATGTTATTGAGGATCTGAAAAATCATAAAAATGATTCTTGAAGCAAGAAAAAGCAGTGAATACAATCAAAAAAAAAATTTCGAAAAAAAAAGGGAGAAAAAGAAAGAAAAAGAAAGAAATAAAGTTGTGAACCAAGGCAAAAAGAGTGTGATTAAGAACCTTGGACACCTCTAATTGGGGACTCTAGCAAAGCTGAGTCACAATCTAAAAAGGTTCACCCAATTATGTGTCTGTGGCATGTATGTATCCGGTGGTAATACTAGAAGACAGAGTGCTTTGGGCCACAGCCAAGACTCATACACTAGCTATGTTCAAGAATCATGATACTTAACTAGGAGAATCAATAACACTATCTGAGTTCTAAGTTCTCATAGATGCCAATCATTCTGGACTTCAAAGGATAGAGTGAGATGCCAAAACTGTTCGGAGGCAAAAAGCTACTAGTCCCGCTCATCTAATTGGAACTATGTTTCTTTGATACTTTGGAGTCTATAGTATATTCTCTTCTTTTTATTCTATTTTAATTTTCAGTTGCTTGGGGACAAGCAACAATTTAAGTTTGGTGTTGTGATGAGCGGATAATTTGTACACTTTTTGGCATTGTTTTTAGTATGTTTTTAGTATCTTTTAGTTAGTTTTTAGTATATTTTTATTAGTTTTTAGTTAAAATTCACTTTTCTGGACTTTACTATGAGTTTGTGTATTTTTCTGTGATTTCAGGTATTTTCTGACTGAAATTGAAGGTTCTGAGCAAAAATCTGATTCAGAGACTGAAAAGGACTGTAGATGCTGTTGGATTCTGACCTCCCTGCACTCGAAGTGGATTTTTTGGAGCTACAGAAGCCCAATTGGCACGCTCTTAACGGCGTTGGAAAGTAGACATCCTGGGCTTTCCAGCAATATATGATAGTCCATACTTTGCCCAAGATTTGATGGCCCAAACCGGCGTGGCAAATCACCCTCAGGAATTCCAGCGTTAAACGCTGGAACTGGCATAAAACTTGGAGTTAAACGCCCAAACTGGCATGAAAGCTGGCGTTTAACTCCAGAAAAGGTCTCTACACGAAAATGTTTCAATGCTCAGCCCAAGCACACACCAAGTGGGCCCGGAAGTGGATTTTTCTGTCATTTACTCATTTCTGTAAACCTTAGGATACTAGTTTGCTATTAATAGGACCTTTTGACATTGTAACTGTACCTCATGACACTTTACACGTTTCTTTGTGTACCTTTCACGGCATGAGTCTCTAAACCCCATGGTTGGGGGTGAGGAGCTCTGCTGTGTCTTGATGGATTAATGCAATTACTACTGTTTCTTATTCAATCATGCTTGCTTCTATTCTAAGATATCACTTGCTCTCAACCCGGATGAATGTGATGATCCGTGACACTCATCATCATTCTCAACTATGAACATGTGCCTGACAACCACCTCTGTTCTACTTTAGATTGAGTAGATATCTCTTGGATTCCTTAACCAGAATCTTCGTGGTATAAGCTAGAACTGATGGCGGCATTCAAGAGAATCCGGAAGGTCTAAACCTTGTCTGTGGTATTCTGAGTAGGATTCAATGACTGAATGACTGTGACATGCTTCAAACTCCTAGCAGGCGGGGCGTTAGTGACAGACGCAAAAGAATCACTGGATTCTATTCCGGCCTGACCGAGAACCAACAGATGATTAGCCATGCTGTGACAGAGCATAGGAACATTTTCACTGAGAGGATGGGAGGTAGCCACTGACAACGGTGAAACCCTACATACAGCTTGCCATGGAAGGAGTCTTGCGTGTTTGATGAAGAAGACAGTAGGAAAGCAGAGATTCAGAAGATGGAGCATCTCCAATGCCTCAACCTATTCTCCATTACTGCAAAACAAGTACCTATTTCATGTTCTTTTGCTTTTCACAATCAATCCTGATAATTTCTGATATCCTGACTAAGATTTACAAGATAACCATAGCTTGCTTCAAGCCGACAATCTCCGTGGGATCGACCATTGCTCACGCAAGGTATTACTTGGACGACCCAGTGCACTTGCTGGTTAGTTGTGCGGGATTGCAAAAGTGTTATTGCAATTTCGTGCACCAAAAGGCTGCTGAAGATGCTGCAAATAAGGGTGACACTGGTTCTAAAGGTAACAAAGGTGAAGTTGTTATTGAAGAATGTGAGGTTGGTACTGAAGGAGGATAAATTGATACTCAAATAGAAGTTGCTGCTGAAGGGGGTCTAGGAGCTGAACAAGAACCTGCAACTAAGGTAGTAATAGTATTAAAAATATTAATCAAAATTAGAGCTTAAGTTAATAAATCTGGAGACAAACAAATCCATATAATGACACTTGTATTGTTGTTATTGATATCATAGGCTGTAAAGACTACAAAGAATACAAAGAAAGGGCATTTGAGAACTAAATGTGAGAGACGCATAGACAAACTCCCTATCAAGAGGACAACTTCATCCACTACTACTACTGCTGCGGCTGCTCCACATCCGACTGAGATTTCAAGAGAGACTATTCAGGGAGCTAGTGCAGCAACCTCTGAAAAACTGGCCTCTTTCTTGAAATTTGTTCCAACTCCAGGATTCAACCCACCAAGAAAAAATGTCTAACTAGCACAAAGTGTGGTGGCTTTTTGAGTTTATGTTGTTGTAGCTGAATGTTATGGTTAAACAATGCTGTCTTTTTGTAATGTAACCTTTGAAACTTGTATGCATGGTCTTTGAATGTTGTTATGGCCTATGATGTTTTGGGTTGTGATAGTATGTTATGCACAATGTGCTTTAGCACAAACAACACTTGTTTCATGTTCCGGAATTAGTTATGTTAAATTAATGAAATTTTTGGTTTAGTTCATGTTGTGATTTATCTCTTTCTGGTTTAGTTGAACACAATTTTAGCAGAATAAGTGTAGCATCAAGAGTTGAACTCATGTCAAATTAGTGTTTTATTTCATTTCATTCCATCTTCATCAAGACATTACATACCACTTAAGAAATTTAAAATTTCATAACATAATCATCATTTAGTTGAACTCATGTCAAATTAGTGTTTCATTTCATTTCATTCCATCTTCATCAAGATATTACATACCACTTAAGAAATTTAAAAATTTCATAACATAATCATCATTTGTTAAATATAAACCCCAACAAACTAAAACCTAAACGCACACCAATAGTAACTACAAAGCCAGCAGCACCATTGTCATCATCTTCACGGTCTTAACATCACTCTCCAAACTTGTCATCCTCCAACTTAACCCATGCAAAAATTCTAGTAGAATGGGTGCTGCAGAAACTTGTTCTTCACATCCATCAGCCCAGCGAAAAAAATTACAGTGAATTTCATATTGCAAAGTAAAAAATGCAGGTGAATCCAAACTCAAACTCAAACCATCTTAACATTTTCTTCACAGCCATAACCTTACCTCATAGTTCGGACAACCATAAAATGGTCTACCAGGATTTTTCGCCGTTGTTGAGTGCTTCATCACCGTTCGAAGCCCGCAATTACAAAAAACAGCGTTCTTACCTCCCCTATTTCGCATTCCTTTGTTGCCATAAGGTCTGCCTCCAGAGTTGTTCCTACTTGAGCTACTTTGGCTTTTTTCGCCACCACCCATCATCACTCACACAGATAAGAAATCAATTTGGGTTTTACGGCGAAGAAGAGAGGTCGAACAGAAGAGAAGGAGAGTCGGAGAAAAGAAGGAGAGTCGAAGAGCAGAAGAATGTAGCATACAGTTTGAAGAAGAGAAGAAAATTAGGATTTTATAATTAAAATGGACTAATTTGGGTAATATTAGGCAATTCCAGATACCAATTTGAAACAAATTCAACCTTGGCACACATCAGCATACAGCTGGAATATCCACATGGCAGTTAACGTTCCATATCAACAACGTTAAGACGGCAATTCTGGGAGGGATTAACGGAGGCGCACGTTTCTGAATTTTAGGGATTTATTTGGTCATTTAGAAAAATCAAGGACTAAATTGAATACCGATTTAAATTAAGGGACCATTTTGGGCATTTACTCAAAAAAAATATCTTTTATATTAGCTTTTCTGAATTCTCATGCATACTTTCTTTGTATCACTCCAAGAGAAAAAAAACAACTAAAAATCTATCACATGGGTATGAGTTACAGATTGGAGTCACACACAAGCACCTCTTATGATCGGTCATTGGGACCACGATATTAATGACTATTGCAGAGCAGTCCGGTGTGTCTCCACACTAGTAGATTAATAAATGACATTGATTCAGTTTTGGACAGACATCACACAATGGATGAAACTTGAATGTGACGTGAATCAGACAGATCCCTCATAAACCAAAACTTGAGCTCCTTACTATCTTTGCCTTCAAGCAAACTATGGTCTCGCGATGCCTTGTCTCAGATACCCTTCATTCAAGCCTCTCTGTCTATGCACTCTCTTCCTTCACATTTATCACCGCCAACATTATTTTTAATGATATTTTTCTCATTTCCTTCTAATAATAATTCTGACTGCTGCTGCCTCTTTGATTCAATTCCAAGACTGTCACAGAAATTTTGACAAAGAATAATGTATATTTCTAAGTCATCCTTTACTTTTTACCTTGTTCAGAAATTAAGAGGATAGCTAATATATCATTACTCATAAACGAACTTACAGTTACAATGATTACAAATGGCTAAGGAATATGACAACAACAACAACTGATATTACAGTATTACACCACACCAGTTCACATTTTACAGAACTAATAACAGCACAACATTTATCAACCAAACAAGCCGTACAATCTTTGAATGTTCTCTTAAAATCGAATCAAATGAATTATATCACTGATGCTATCAAGGGAATAGAATGCTTATGTGCTTCAGAATGGAGATGAACAAATAGCCCTCCTTATTTGAAACCAAAAACAATGAGTTAACTATGTGGAAATGGGATATCACAGAGAAAAATTCTCATCAATCCCCCACCACTGATATCATTAGCTACTTGATGTGACCGAGGAAGATTTCTTGGACTTTCTGCTCATGGAAATCTTCTTGTAAACATGCTTGGTTCTGAATGACATCCAAATGTCCAAGAAGAAGCCAATTACACATGCTGCAGTCATGACTACAAAGACTAGCCTGTAACAGTGGCCTCCCACACAGGTGTTGCCTCCTCCGGCAGTGGTGGTGGCTTCCATATCGTAGAGTATGCCGGCAAGCAGGCCTGAAAAGAGGAAAGATCCAAGGGGAAGGTTGAGGATGAGAATGTTGTAGATGAGACCATAGTATTTGAGCCCAAATAGCTCAGAGGCTGCTGGAACTGTAATAGCCATTCTCACTCCATAGCATATGCCAACTACAGTAGACCCAATATAGAGAGAACCAGGCATAGCCATTGCCAGAAGTATGTAACCCACAGCCATCAGAATCTGAGATGCTGCATTCCAAAGAGGTCTAGGAGTTGCAGCCTTCCTGTGAGAACCCAAAAGGAACAAAATAGTTAGTTCAGTAGAATCCATCTAACATCTTCAATCTCACTAGTGTAGTCCCTAGAATTAGGCTTGTTGCATCGTTGGTTAAAGTAGGTATTGGGATTTCAATTGTCAATTATAGCAGTTGAAAATATTTTTTCACCTAATTTTCCTACCTTCCAACAAAAGTTATGGTCTAGCCTTCTAAAACGGGATATTTAGAAACACAACAGTGGAATCCAATAAGATTTTAAACCCAAAAAGGGACGATCCCACATATCTTATCTTAGAACAATTCAATACTATAAATCAAATATACGCATCAGAAAGTGACTGAAAACAAAGTAATTAACTGTATATGATGGTTACTTATGATCAAAGTATCATCATAGATTTCCTGATATTTAAATAACGTAATGTGAGCATTGTTTAATGGAATTTGGAATTGACAAAACTGACCACGCAGATACATAGAATATTACGGGAAGATACCTGATGAAGTGCTCCGAAACCGAACCCGAAACGATTCTTCCAAAGAAGCCCCAAATGCTGGTCAAAGACACAAAGATAGAAACGTCGGTGTACCCGAGGGCCAAACCGATTTGACCCATATTATTCTGAACCGCCATTCCTGTTCCAACCCCACACAGAAACGACACAAACAGTATCCAAAAATCAACGCTCCTCAGCACCTCCGATATAGTGTGCTCCTCCCCGATAGCCGCCCTTCCCTTCTCTAGAATCACCACAGCCGTCTCCTCCTCTGCCGCCGCAGCCGCCACCGCCGCCGCTTCCTCCTCCCTGTTGCCGTTCTGAAGCAGAGGCTCGTTCACCCGCTGGCCGTTCTGACCCTCGATGTCCAGAACCGGTTTCAATAGCCTCTCTGAGAAGTAAGCGTGAATGGGAATGGCCAACGGCGCCGCCAGCAAAACGAGCAAAACTCCGGTGAACACGCGAGAGAACAAGGTACTAGGGTTGGGGATGAACCCGTAGGCCAAGAGGTAAACTGCGACGACGACCGCAACGGCGTTGAATATGCCGAAGTACTTGGACTCTTCTGTATCGGCGGCGGCGGTCGACTTCTCCGGCGGAACCTCACGGAGGAAGAAGATTCCGGAGACGCAAACTGCGAGGGGGATGAGAGCGAGCATGAGGAGGAAGGCAGCAGGGTCGTCGGAGAAGAGAGCGGAGCAAAGACTGGTGAAGATGGCGGTGCTGAGCCCTACAAAGCCCTTGAGAATGCCGGAGACGGGACCACGGTTTCTCCGGAAGTTGCGTATGCACGTGACGAGCACCGCAGTGTTCATCCACGTGGTGCTGTTCCCTCCCATGCAGAGAAAAACACACATCTACAGTAATGATTCAGTGAAAGTGTAAGATTAAATTACTACTTACTAGTTTGTTAGAGCGGTTACAACTTACAAATTCTGTTGTAACAAACTCGTACCTGCCAGTAAGGGAGGGGTTGGATTTTCTGGCTGACGACGAGCCACTGGACGCCGTATGCGATGAGGCCTTCGAGGGAGCCTATGAGGAGGATGGACCACGTGGGGAGGCGGTCGGAGGCCAGGCCGGCGACGAGGCCGAATGCCTTTCCGATGTCTTTGGCGACGGAGAGGGAGTTGAGCTCCACCTGAGTGAGGTGCATGAGGGACTTGAGTGCGTCGGAGTAGTTGGAGAAGGTGTAGTTGTTGCCGGAGATACACTGGATCCACACGGCAGCCACAAAGCCCAGCCACTTGCTGGCAGTGGAGACACGGGATCCCGCCGAGAAGGAGGAGCTTCCCATTCTATTCTAAAAAAATTGAAGCTTTCTGGTAAGATTTGCTTTCTTTCTTTTGGGGTTTGGGTTTGGGACGCATTCGTAGCGGCCACCGGTTATCTTATAGGTGGATATTAACAAATAAGAACACGTTTTGAGAGCTTGAGGTAGAAGATTCGGGGCAGCACTCAGTAAATAACGTTGACGGCAAGGGTGGATTAAAGAAGTGGTAAGTTGCGCAACTTGGGGGAGTATGACCTGGAGTAGACAGAGGATTTATGGTGGGGCCTGCCTTTGGAGGCCGTGGTACCATTTGGAAACACTTCAATTTCGATATTTTATTGTATTTGACCGTACATAACGGAAGCAGCTGCAGTCGGCGACCTCGTAGGGCCTAAAACCATTCTCCTCCACTCGATTCATACTCATACAGTATCGTATCTATGTGCAATTAAGGCTTGGATAATGCCACTATGATAATGACATTTTCTTTTAATTACAATATTAAAACGAAATCATCAAACAAATTACTCAAATCCAGTAATAAGTAACAGCACTTCCTCTTTCCTCCGCAAACTAAACTTAATAAAAAAAAGTAACAATTTCTAAAAAAAAAATTGAACAATAAAATACTATCATCATCCTATATATAAGCATTTTGAAGTGATGAGCCTGAAGTTATTATGTCTGTATTTTAAAAAAAATAAATTATAAATATGACAAAAAAATATTAGAAAAACAATAACTTTGATTTTGATCATTTTCAAATTTTTGAATAATTAATATTCCATACATTTAAGTAAAAAAAAAAACGATTAATGGTGGTTTAAAAGAAGATAAAAAAAAGGTAACTACACGCGTCCATCCATGGTACGTGGCCATAGATATATAGAGTGCGTTTCCATGTTTCCACAGAAAATTATTTCTGCTTGTGGTTATTAATTACGATAGACTTGTTATGTTCAAATCTCTTTCAAGCTCCAATTATTTGCACTTGCATTGTACTTGTACATCTCCATATCGGTCCATACGCACTTTAATTTCTACGTACTGTCCCGCATTTATTTATACACGTAAGAAGCCGTTGATCGTGAATAAATTAGCTTAGCTTGGGTATATTCTAAAATGAAACTTCAATCACTGTATACATATTCACTGAATCACTGTATTTTAATTTATTTATACATTAGCTTAGCTTCGGTATATTCTAAATTAGCTTGCATATATATCTTCAGTTTATACATATACAGGGAAATAATATTCTAAAATGAAACTACAGTAACTGTATACGCCAATACACGATCGGTAATGCTTGTTTGTAATAACGGGTTATCATGTATTTATGTGTGTACAAACTTCGAAACCATTTTTTGGATATAATTCAGTTCATATCCTCCTTTTTGGGGGGGATTTCTTTTTTCTTTTTAAAATGATGACAAACTAGGCAGATCTTTATCATCTTTGAAACGATCTTAGCTACTAGAACTTGATAGGACAGATGCCTTATGAATGTGAAATATGTATGAATTTTATTCATAATCAATGTCTATACACATTTGAATTACATTCTCATCATGGTCCTCAATTATAGTTTTCTTCTGCTTATACATTACTGTTGAAAATAAAGCTAAATTATGTTTTTGATAAAACAATTAGTTAACATACTCAGAGAGATATAATTTAATTCGTATATTTTGTGATTCAGAGCTACCAAACATGAATATTATGTTGAGCTATTATATTTGCGTGTGTTAATAAATATTTAAAATAAAAAATATTTTTTAATATATTTAAACATACTTAAATATTATTTTGTGTTAATGTGTCTAGCTTTATTATTTACATATATTATTCTTGAAAAGATTTATATGGTTAAAAAAGACATTAAAAATATTTATTAGTATTTATTTATTTATTTTACCTACTTATTATTATGCTATACATTTCACATTTCATAGATACATTTCAAAGAAAAACAATAGAAAAGGTTCCCCTTTCTCAAGTGACAAGTAGTCAAGTAGTGTGTATATCTATGATGTACACTGACACGGATATGGAACAGAATACACTGATATGCAAATTTTAGAATTTTATATGACATGTGGACATGTATATATATAAAATATAAAGTATTTTTTAAATAAATTATAATAATATTTTAATATTTTATTAATATTAAAATATAAATTAAAATTTGTAATTATTTTTAATATTTTATTTTAATTATATCAAGTATTTAAAATATTTTTTGTTTTAATAAATAATTATATATACTATATCTAAATTTATTTTAAGAATATATGTTAAGAATAAGATTGGACACGCTGACATATGATGGTATTTAGGTGTGTTCAGGCGTGTCCGGAGAAAATTTTTTTATTTTTTATTAAGACACGGTTGGAAACAACAGACACGTGTATCGGATGAATGTCGTGTTTGAAATGTGTCCGATATACGGGCACGGCAACTTAACTAAGGCTGAAGTGTCCGTGCTTCATAGGTGTCTATAGTCCAAGTAGTTAAAACTTAAAATTAAGTTTAAAGCTTTTTTTTTTACCAAAATGATGTGAAATATTTGAAATTTTAAACTACAAATTAGAGTTTAATTTGATGTATTAATTGTGTAAAACGTTCTACATAATCATAAAATTACATTCATTTTTTTGGATGACTATATATTCACGCATTTAATATAAAAAGTAATTACTTTTTACTAATATAGTATTTTACGTAATTAGATTAGCGTATAAAACTATTTTTTGTTATGCATCAAAATTAAATTCCTATAAATTATTAAAACACGGATGAGTTACAGCATGACAGAAATTGATAGTAGGTGGAGCAAAGTTCATGGTAAGTGAACTGGCAGATCATCATAGACATTAGAGAACAGAGGGTGAAATAAAAATAAAATAATAAAAAAATAAAAAGAAAGCTTAGCATGAATAGAGATGAGTTCCAATGTACAACAATGAGTCAGCACAATGTTGGCTACTCGGCTTCATTCGCTTTCAACAGTAACTATAGCTGGGAATGAGGCATCGTCTCCACCACAAGTACATCCTTCTAATAATAATGACATTAAATCATATTGACTTTAGAACTTAAAATTTTGATTGATGAAAAAATGACAAACACTTCTCTTGTTTCAGAGAAATGTTTAAATAATATTTATATAAATTAGTGATAATAATTTAGTTGATTCAAACAATAATATAAACTATATTTATTATTGCATTAAATTTTATTTATTTTTAATATTTTATTATATAATATAAAATATTATTAAAAATATTACAATAATAAATATTTATTATAATTTATAACAACAATAATAAAATTTTACAATAATAAATGCATGTTATTTTAATTTAAGATGGTGTATTATATATATGAGAGAAGAAAAGTGTTAAATGTTGTTGATTAATTAATGATGATAGAGGAGATCTTAAATTCAGTAGGATTACAAGTAACGTAAAGTGTTGCTGAAAAGTGTAGACAATAGAGTTTCGCTTTTCATGGCGAAAAGATTAAAAGGACAAAATTATGGGACCATATTACAAATTTTCATTTAGCAAGAGACGTGTGCAAATTTTTTGTTGTTGTGGTTGATATCTCTTAATTAACAATTTAGCATGCCTTGAGTTGATGGCTGTTCTTCCCTGAAAACACGAAAAAAAAATAACTACAAATTTTTTTAAAAAAAATATCAAACAATTTTTTTTTTTAAAGATATCATATTTTTTTTTAAAATAAACATAAATAAATTAATTTAAATTATATTTTTTAATTTTAATTTAAAAATAATATATCATATTTATTATTTTAAAAAAATTTATTAATTTTTTAAATTTTAAAATGTAAATTTTAAAAAATTTATTTATTATTTTATTCTAAAATAAATTGAGTCCCACCAAAACGAGTGCACGTTTCTCGGGAAAAAGATCCTCTTCAGTTTTTTTAACAATTGATAGAATCAAGTGTGATCTTATCACCTTTGATTCTATGAGTGGGATCAGAAATAAATAAGAAAGAGAACGCAATGAATGGTTAGATTGAACACTGAATACCATCTAATTTTTTTCTCACTGGAGAGGATCACTCCCCGTTTCTCGTCTGCTATCGTGAACGCCAAATAAAGGCCCCACCTGCATTGTCTTGCTCTATGCCTTATATATTCTTGTTGAATCACGTGTCGTCCTTTTCCAAATTTTAAATTTCATATAATTCAGGTATGATTTAGATGAATAGACATTTTAGTTTTTTTTAACGGGATGAAGTATGTTTTCTGTTTTTGGTATTTTTGGATTTTTTTAAAAATATTTTTAAAGTTTAATTTAATTTTATTTTATTTTTAACGTTTTTAATAAATATTAATTTTATCTACGTCATTAATCTTTTAACAGTTAACCGTCAATTCAACTTTTTTTTAATTTTATTCCTAATTCTTATCATCATTTTTCTCTTTTCATCGTTGTTATTATTATTATTATCTTTTTTTATAGTCCAAATTTTGAACTTTTTTTTTAATATTGTATTACTAGAAGAGAAATTCTTCATCATGAACTAAACTGTGTGTTAAACACAACTATGGTTATTTACTGTATTTTTTCAATTAAAATAATAATTTTTTAACAAAACGTCAGTGACGTTTTGTATTTTAATAATTAAAATAATATTTTTTATTACAAAATGTCAGTAACGTTTTGTTCTTTTATGATTAAAAATTTTTTTTATTACAAAACGTCAATGACATTTTATGTTACTACCACAACGGTGTAGAACACTAAAATAATCAAATATTTTTGTATTTCACATTAAAATTATTCATATATAAAAATTTTAGCCCCAAATTTCATCTAAATTCTTACAAAATAACTTACAAATATCATACAAATATTATATATCATTACAATCACGACTCCTATCCATTTTACATAATATAAGAATAAAGACGAGAAAAAAATTATAACTATATAAATAACTAGATGTGCATAAAAAAATTTTATAGACTACTTCATCCATCCTAAAAAGAAAAGTCTGTAAAGGTGAGAAAATAACCACACGATCTTATCAAAATAGTTTAGAATTGTTATAAGAAGATATATAAAAAAAAGTTGTTTTCATCCGTACTACCGTAGTAATCATTGCTCGTCTTATGAATTTTTTTGAAAACAGTTAATTATCCAAAATTTTAACTCATATTTTTCTTATAAAAATCTTAAAAGTTATCTAAAATGTATAAATGACCAACATTTTTCAAACATAGGTTCATTAAATTTATGCTAAACCAATTTAATTTTTCATATTTTACTAAATCTCAAACACAAATCAATCACGAATACTTCAAGTAAGCGTCCTTGTCTGAATGTCATACATATCCAGGAGGAACCAAGAAAGGGATTCTAATCTTCTATCGTCTCTCTGGAGGCGATCTTACATTTTCAGGAGGAATAAAAAAAGGAGATCATCTCCTTCCACTATATCACTAGAGTCACATATTCATTCAATATTAAAATATATTTAGTTTACATCTGGCCAAAAATCACTTTTATATCTCATTCAATAAAAAATTTTACCGTCGAGTGTGTAAACCATTTAAAAACTCATTTCATAGAATTTATCCACGCTCATTTCAAAGCTTACAAACCAGTTTTCAAACATCATATAAGTTTACAGGGGATTACAAATTTGTTGGGAAGGCAAACACTCAAAAACATAGTTCTTTCAAAAGAGCAGGACGTGTGTGCATGCAAAGATCAGAACCAATTCTCGACAGGTGCGTATGCACTACCCTGTGCATACGCATAACCTCCAACACACTCCTGTCTAATGCGCACGCACGCCTCTATGTGTGTGCATACCAACAAAATTCTAAAGTTCAGTTTTAAAGCCTAGTCTTCAATCGTTTCACAGTTTTAGTCAGAAATCATTTTTTACCCAAAAACTTAGCACTTTTAAATAGACTTCTTTTCAAATTCATCATTTTAAAAACAAATTAAATCCTCATTTCATCCTTTAAAACTTCACTTTTCGTACCTCACACCATTCAACACTTTTCCTTAAATCTTTTTTCTTTAAAACTAATATCACTTTTGTAATATTTTTCGAAAACTCCAAAACAACTTCACTTAAAACCATTTATCTTTTCTTAAAACTAATTTTCTCTTAACCAAAATTTTTGAACTAACTTCAAAACTATTTCAAGTTTAAACCTCTTTTAAAAGACTAAAAAATTATTTATTCTTAAATCAATCACTTAATTAAATCCAAACTTATAGAAATTTCGGCAACACTTCCCCTAAAACTCATACTTTACCACCCTTCAAGGGTTCTATCCAAACCACATTTCTCAACAATTTCAAAACCAAACCATTTTTCAATATAACATATAAATCATATTTTCAATACAAAATCATTTTTCTCAGTATAGATATACAAATTCTATTTTCAACATAAAATCACTTTTCAATATATACATCCAAATCAACTTTTATTAACTACCACATGCCAACTCAATCAATTAATAATTCAATCAAATAAACAGTCATATTCATTTAAAATAAACCAGTCAATCCATAAGACTCACATAATCATCAAATATATATTTTTCACATCAATGTCAACTTATGACAATTCCGTAATATAAAAAAAAAGTTTTAAGAAAAAATCCTTAACTTGAATAGTCGAAATCCATAAGTCATAAAACGCATCAAAATCCTTATTCTTTTGCCCCGCAACAGCAGCAATTACAACCATAGCTCCATATTATTCTCGCAGCAACAACAGCAATTTTAATCGCGACATGCAATAACTGGAACTCAACCTTACATTACTAAATTCTCATCATCTTTAACCAACTTATAACAGAACACTCTTACACTAGTGATGAGAGTTTTCAAGGCAAAAACGACTTACTGCGGCTAAAGAGAAATAAGACAACAGAGCGGTAGTAGCTCTAGTTATATTTTCTAGCAACCAAAACAGCGACGAGGAACTCCGACAGCGATAAAATAGCAACAACAACGGCATACCAACTCCTCCCACAGCTCTTTCACACATGCAGCAGTGACGGCTTCCTCCAATGACAATCCAAACAGTGACAACGGCGACGGAGACAACGGTAGCGGCAGCATCATTGTGACCACCCACCACCGTCGCATTTCCTCCATCTTTGCGGGATGTCTTCCTCTCTGCGCGTCACAATGGTGATGAAGGCACATCATGGGCTTCGGCAACGACGGCTTGGCGGCGAGACATCCCTCCAGCGACAGCGGCCCAGCTCCAGCGACGATGACGGTTCTCCATGGATGGCAGCAACAAGCACAACAGTGAGGGGCTCGTCCTTTGCAGCGTGGTTCTCTCTCTCAGCACCTCCTTCCGTCGATCTCTCTCTCTCTCTTTGCGGTTATGTTTTCCGACGGTGACACAACAATAACGGCGAGTCCAGTGTTGTCGGCGCGTCTCCTTCTCCCTCCTCTTTCTCTTCTTCTTTTTTCCTTCCTTATCTTCTTTATCTGTGTGGGTGTGTTTGTGTGTGTGGTGTGACCGTTGGTGAGAGGGTGAGCGGAGTGAGGGTGGTGGCTGTAAGTGAAGGAACTAGAATTAGTGTGTGTGATGAAGTTAGGATTAGAATTTGTGTATGAAATTGAAAATTTTGAGGTTTGGTAGAGCAAAAATTTTAATAAAAAATAAAAAGGTACAGTAATAATTTAAAATTAAATTAAATACAAAATAATTATCTTTAAAATACCATTTAATTATCAACGTGTAAATTATTTTCAAATAAATACTAATTCAATATAAAAATTGGAGATAATCAAATTAATTCTCTTTTATTCATAAAATAAGGTTTAAAGTTTAAATATTCAAAATAAAGCATATAAAATTTTTATTATTTTTTAATTACTAAAATTTTAAATTATAAATAAAAAATATCCAATTACTATAAAAATTATGCGTGCTAATTAATTTAAAGCTCAAAATCTCATGCTTAACTTTAATTACCTTTTTTTATAAATTTTTAAAAATATAAATCGTAAATAAATATCAATAAATTTCAATTAATTCATAATTTAATTTCTAAAATTCAGAATTTTATTGTACAAATAAAATTTCTTATCGACATCTTTACATATAATAAATATGTTTCTATAATTTCAGTTTTCATGTTTTAATGTTATTAATTAAATGAGTCTTTAATATATCAAGATATCAAGTTGAGAGATACTGTGAACAACTAAAAAAAATTATATATATGATTTATTATTTATTTATTAGTATATTCTCTAAAAGTAGTCAACTTATTAGGTATGTAATATTATTGATCTACTGCACAAGTTGCATGCAGAAAAGCATGGCTCATTAGGTGTAGGTTACTTTCAAAAGTGTCTTATGTGATTTAATTAGCATCCGAAAGTGGAAAATTTTAATTAGACAGGGAAAGTGATTTGAGTTTGACACTTTGATTCATTCATATCAACTAGTTAGAAAAAGGTAGTTAAATTTCATCATCAATAACGGTACATATATACAGTACATACATATACTCATTGACATAATTATATACTATACTATATATACTACTATACTATACTATATAATTATATATACTATACTATATACACTACATATACTCATTGACATAATTATATACTATACTATATGGCATATGCTTATATACCCTGTTTTCCTATTAAAAAAGGAAGTTAATCAGTCCAATAGTTCTATATATAAATAATAAAGCGGCGTATTTATGGACAAATTTCCCACTAGCACGTTCGTTATTTATGAATAAATAAATTTTGATCCGTCACTTTATAATTTAATTTTATTATTATTATTCTAAATTTATAATAGACCATTTTAATAACTATTATTTAATTTAATGATCAATAATCATAACATTAATTCTATATTTATAAAAAATACCTATTTTTATATTTTAAGAAGAGAGAACATGATAAATTTTATAACATTTTATATTCATAAAATTCATATATTTTTTAAGTATTTATTGACTTGAATATCAAAATATTTTTTGTAAGTATTTATCCATTATATTTTTTAGCATCCAAATTATACACTCTATAAAAAAAAGGCGACATATTACAACAGCACAAGAATATTTCAAAAGTTCATTCAAACAAAAACAAAATAAAAAATATTTAAAAAAAGGGAAAAACAGCTGCATGTGGTGGGATGAGTGGTGTAGTAGAAGACAAGAATGATGAGTTGGTGTGTACGGCATGTGATAATAAGAAGCATTGATATTGACCGGATTAGATTCCATTTGATAGCAGCCCTTATTAATTGCTTGTTTTTCTTATCGATAAGATGCTGCGCCTATTGATCAGTCCTCCCGCGCCATTTGATTTTTATACATCACTTTCATTATTCACTAATTAATTAACTAATCACTAATTGGAGTTGATGTGATGTGAGAGCCTTCCAAGTAGCTCTTGAGTTCAATAGCCACCATTCATTCACTGAAACTTGCATTGCAGAATTTTCTTGTGTTGGCCTGCTGGCCCTATTACAAGAATTTTCTCATGGATTAATCAACAAGGACTTTAACGATGAGAAAATTTGTGCCTGTCAGTGTTTATGAAAATTCTATGCACTTGTGTTAAAATTTTGAATTTTGTTTGCCATGATGAGTGTCGCATTCGTTGAGAAATTAACTAAAATTTAAAAGTATATGGTTTTTGTGTTAAAACAAATTAAAATTAAATAAACAGAATTTTTTGAATTTGTTTTAAACTTTATCTTGATTAAAATATTTAAACAATATTAACAAACAGTGTTTCATTAGTTAAACTTATTAAAATAATAAAGGTAAAATGGTATGGTGCAATTCTGGTGATATTATTACAAGTACATAGTATATATGTACCTAGATGCATTTAAGAACTATGTTCGGAATTCGGATGTGGCTAGTGAGTTGCGACAAAAATTGATAACTTATTATAGATCATGCAAGTTGCAACTCTTGGAGGGTTTAGTCTTAAGTGTGCTTTGATCAGTTAAAAGGTAAAACTCGAATAAAATGATTAGCAGACAAATTATGATAAATAATACTATATATTCAATTTTCTTTATAAATTAAATTTAATTAAGTTGATTTAATATAATAAAAATTATTTATAAATATTATTATTTTAAGTTTTATTATTTAATTTAGTTAGACTTGATTTATAAAAAAATTTGGATGGATCGGAATTACGATGATTTATATATGATTACTACTAAGTACTAACACATGTTTCTGGATGACCTGATGAATGAAATCCAATTAAACAAGAAAGTTAGCAAAGTAATTACGCCAACAACACCGCTAATATAAGAGGGAAAAAAAAAAGAATCTAAAGAGCCTTTTTACAGAATATTCTCTCTACCTATTTGGACACTGCACCCGAAAAGCAATAAAGCTTTTGCTAACTGAATATGCAGAATTATGAGTGTTCTTGAGTAAAGCAGTTTTATTTTGATCGGATGTATGAATGCATGAGAATCTAATTATAATTAGAATATGCATCTATAAAACTCAAATTTTTATAATCTGATGCATTGTCAACTAGGTAATAAATAGAGGATAGTGCATCTTTTGAGCATGTTTTGTTGAGATCGGTAAAGTCAATACACATGCGCTATTTATTATTTTGTTTTTTTACCATTATCACGTTTGCCAGCCAAGTGGTGAACTTAATTTTCCTGATGAAACCGGCATGAAGTAGCTTTCTGGTTTCCTCCAAAGAAGCTTGCCTTTTTTCGTCTCTCAAATTCCTTTTTTTTCTGAGCTATAGGCTTTATTGATGGGTCTAGCGCCAGCTTATGTGAGATAACTGAGGGATCAATCCTCAACATATTAGCAGATGCCCAAGCAAACAGGTTGGCATCTTGGGACAAAAATTTTTGGAGCGTGCTCTTCTCTTCGAGGCTGAAAGTTGTACCTACATAAGTAAATTTTTGTGAGTCAGTGTCAAAATATATTTTCTGTAAATCTTCTGTAGGTGTTGGCTTTTCAAGGAACCCGGCTCTAGGATCGAGATCGGATAAGGCTGGTGATTCGCCGATATTGCGGATGTTGTTCACTTGTGTTGCTGTAGGTCAGTTGGTATGCTTGAGGCTGATATTATAACATTGGCGAGCTTCTCTATAGTCGCTGTGAATGGTGGCGACAACGTCATCCTGCACGTGAAACTTTACACAGAGATGAATTGTAGATATTATGGCGCCGAATTTGTTCAAGAAAGAACGGCCAAGTATCAGATTATATGGGCTAAAACAGTCAACCATTAAATATTGTACATCATAGGTTTAAGATAAGGGATGCTCACCCAGTGTGGTTTTTAACCACACAGACCCTAGCACAGGGACGCGTTCACATGAAAAACCGACCAGATCTCCAGTAGAAGGTTGGAGGATCCTGTCGCTGAGCTTCATCTTTTGGAAGGTGGAATAGAAGAGGACGTTCGCACTACTTTTCAGATCCAATAGTATTTTGCGTACCAGAAGATCGCCTAACTGAATAGCAATTATCACCGGGTCGTCCAAGTTTGGAGTGTTCGTACTAAGATCGGATGCCTGGAACGTCATCTGCGGAAGATGTGGTGGTGCTAGATCTTAGGCAGAACCACCTTCAATTGAGAACATGGCTCGGTATGAGCGCTTACGTGCCGAACTTGTGGGTCATCCACCTGCAAAACCACCGAAAATACTGTTAATTACCCCTCGCGGTTGGTCGGGGTGACTTGAGGTTGCTTTGTCTTTGTCTCGGGAGTGTTGTCCCGCCGAGATGTTGTCAGCTGAATAAGGGGGACGTCTCTGTATATGGTCACCGATGTATTTGTCCAGGTGGCCATGTCGAGCTAAACGCTCTAGCAGATCCTTAGTAATGATACATTCATCGTTGGTATGTCCGTGCTTTTGATGGAAGCTACAATATTTTGATTTGTAATCTACATTTTTTGCGTCTTGATAAGTTTCGGCCTTTCGAGGTGGTTTGATCAGTTTGGAGTTAAGGATTTTCTTGATGATGTCGTCCCTCTTTGTATTAAACTGGGTATAGCTCTCATAGCGTGGGGTTAATTTGAAGTTTTTCTTATTTTCCCGAAGCTTATCAATCTCCTTGTACTGGGTCTTGTCTGATTTCCAAGCTTGCCGTAACTCTTCAATGTCAATCTGCCCTTTCACTTTCTCCCGAAACTCAGTCAGTGTTTTTGGTTTGGCGACATCAATAGATTCCTAGAACTTGCCTGGCCGAAGACCACTCTTAATGGCATGCAAATGTACTTCGGAATGAAGACCTAGTATAGTCACGACCACCTTTGTGAAGCGGGTCATGTAGTCTTTGAAGCTTTCGTTCGATCCCTGTTTTATGGTGTTCAAATAATCAGAGTCATGCAAATAAATAGCAGAGCCATCGAAATGATCCTCGAATAGTGTTGCTAATTCCTGAAAATGAGAAATTGAATCTGCAGGCAAAGAACAAAACCAATCAAGTGCAGAACCATCTAAATAAGAAGGAAAGCAACGACATAAAACTTTATCAGAAGCACCGTTTACGATCGTTATGGATCTGAATTTTTTTATGTATGTCTTTGGATCTCCCAACCCATCATAGGGTGTTAGGGTTGTTGGCAGAGTGAACCTCCTAGGCAGCTCAAAGTTCATTACGTTGGCTGTGAAGGGTCCAACAGAGTTGTCAGGCTTGTCATTTTCGTTTCTGGCTGGGCTTCCTTATTGTGCCGAGTTTCGTCATTCGGCCGAGTTCCATCGATTCATGGTTGCCCATTTTCATCGTTTTGAGGGATTTCGGAGATGTGTGTTGGATCGGACTGGTGTTTTTCATCCTCCAGGTGTTCACGGTGATTATTATTATTATTCTCAACCGGAGCATTAACTAGCTCGACAATTTGGTTAGCCATTCTTTGATTTTTCTCAGTCATACATTGATTGGCCTCCGCCATACGTTGGTTTGCTTGCTGAAGTTCCGTTATCATCTGAAGAAGTTCGGATGGGGTAGGAGGTGGTGCGTCGGCCATGGATTAATGCGTGAAATTTTGAAACCGATGAGTAGGAAGGGTTTTTCATACTCGGCTCCACGATGGGCGCCAAGTAAGTATCTAGACTTGACCTCGGTTCTTAGAAGTCGCCGCCAAGCAAATATCTCCAACGCTGAGTTATAAAGTTGAAAGATCCGAATTTTTCGTCCAAAGGTATTCCACGTTGCAAACAATATGAGCACATAAGAGTGTATCTGCAAAAGACACTTCGATACTTAAATTAGTATTGTGTATTTCTTATGTATCTTGAAGATATAATATTTTACCTTTTATAACCGAACATCAACTGTTATACGTTTTATCGTTGTTTTCATTAAGTGATATTATTTGAATAAACAGCCAATTTGTAATGTTCGGAACGATTTATAACGGTTCAACCGAATTATAGCTCATAAAGCCAATTTATACTTATGGTAACCGCCGTATCAATGAGCAAGCTGGTAATGCGGTAATGCCTCTATACTTATCTATAAAATTTTGCAATGATATTTACCGAAGATGAAAAATAGAAAATGCTGTCTTTCACTTTTTTTCTTTTTTAATTTTTAAGAGTGCTTTGTATATATTTGGAGCTTATGACGCCATAAATAATTACGCTTTTTTTTTTTCCAAACAAAAGGGGAGTGTATTTGGAGTATATTCTCGTGTACAAAAGATACATAAATAAATAAAGATATTACAATCATTATTGCCTAAATAATTGTTAATTAAATGAAATGATCTATATAGCATTTCTAATTTCTTTTTTCTTTTCTTTTTTTTTTCTTATGGTTTGTTTCGGCTTATGTAAATATAGTAGCAGCTTCTTTCATCTTGCCAATGGGCAGCCCATTTATAAAGCGGATTTTCTAATGCTAATCATTTGGATGCCTATAGATGCTATGGTCAGATTTATCATAATACTCTCTGAGTTGAGGTATTTATTAAAATAGTAGTGCTAACTGCTAACCAAACAATAATTCATCCATTAAAATATATATATATATATATATATATATATTTTAAATAATACTCTCATTTAAAGGAATGCGTTATCACATTCTAAAATAACCTAATATATTTTTTATTATAATAATTGATTCAATTAATTACACTATATATTAAATTCTAGATTTTATGGATTACATTCAAAATTTAGAGAATTTAAATTCAGTAATATATTTTTTTGGTAAATGTTATGATGTCTAAAAAGTAATGTCTTACTTATCAAAAGAAATTAAAAATTAATATTTAATTTAAAAGATATAAAAATAAATAAATTTTAAATCAAAATTTGCTACAAAAAATAAATTAGACAAAATTTAAACACCAACTCATAAGTACTATAAAATTAACCTTTTTTTTATCATATCAATAATTATCCAATTTTTTAAAATAAAAATCACAATTTTCAAACCACAACTCATAAAAAAAATCCCAAATTTCTAAATCAAACATTACGAAATTTGAGAGTATGCACTCAGTGTAAATTTATCTACATTAAGTAAAAAATGAGATTGATTACGTTCCCAAAAACTATGATAGTATCAATAATATAGATGACTCTCGGTAAAAAAAATTATAGCATAGAATAGAGAGGCTGAATGAATTAGGTGCTATACGGTGCAGGTCAAACAATTGAAAACGAACAATAAAATAGGTCAAACGAACCATATTAATTTAGAAGAAGGAAGACATGCATGAATGATAATGAGGATGAGGGTTGACGGAAAACAAAAGAAAAGAGAAGGAAAAAAAAATTTGAATTTGTTCTTTTAATTTCATTGTATTTTATTATTAATTTAAATTTTGATGTGCATAAAATAAATAACATATAATTCTTCATTGTTTTTATTTGGATTTTGATGAATTATACCTTTTTCCATGTTTTTATACGTTTCTTTTTATCTATAACTCTTATAAATTCAATTATGAAAATGTTTTATTTTAGTTTAATTTATGTATGATATTGTATTATTTGATTATTAAAATGGACGTTGTATGTATAAAATTATAGATTAAATATATATGAAATTATGGATATTATAGATGTTATATACATAAAATTAGAGATATTATATATACTTAAATACATGTGTAATTATTATAGATGTTATATAAATTAAATTATATATATATATATATATATATATATATATATATATTTTAAATACATGTGTGATTATAGATGTTATATATACTTAAATTGGGTGATGGACAACTTATGTAAGTTCAGAAGTTGTTAAAATCTTTCATTGAAAAAGTGAATGAGTAGTTCTCTTCAAAGATACATTAAAATTCAATTATTTTTGCTAAAAAGAACACTTAATATATACATATAAATTATTACTAATTAAATTTCTCATTAAAACAGTCAAATTATTTTTCTAAGATAACATTAAATATATAACCAATATTATCATTAATTTGTGAATAAAAAATCGAGAAAGTATAGAAAAACGTTTTTTTTAACAACGTAAATAATAAATTAAAAAAAAAAGTTAATTTTAATTTTAAAATTTAAATTTTGAATTAATTAAATATCATTTATATTTTAAATTTGACTTTCAATAACCACAAATTTTTCTCCCATACTTGCACCACGTCCCACCCTTGCTTCCCACAACCCCCCGCCATCTCTCGGGAACTACCGCGTTTTGGCTTCGTCTTGCGTCCGCAACTGCCACACGCATCCGCGCTTCGTCGCGTCTCTTCAACCGCCACACGCAGTCCAGCCTCGTCGCTGCAGGCAGTCTAACCTCGTCGCGCCTCCATCGCGCTGCTGCAAATAGCCCAGCTTTGTGGTGAAGTGCCTTTTCTTCCGAGAACGCCGTTTTTTCCGCATCCCGTGCAGTCGCAACCATGCGTTTTTTACGAACCCGTGTTCCCGTTGTCACTATGATTCACAATGAAAGTTATATACGCATGCGAATGTTTATTTTTCTTGTAAATGGAAAGTTTATTTTTAATGCAAATGAGATGTTTGTTCTTCATGTAAATGAGATGTTTGTTCTTCATAAGAAATAGCTCACTTGCATTTGGGGTTGGTGACGGCGTGAGACAGTAGCGCTGGGGAGCTTCCTCACTGGCGAGGAGGCTGCACGCTGGGGTGCGATGAAAATAGGATGTGGGTTTGAAGAGGGTGTAATTAGGATAAAGTAAAATTAGATAAAAGTAGTGAATTCAGAATGAAAACGAAATTAGATAGTTAGTGGACTTGAAACGCGTGCAATCTGTTATTCACATTGTTACAACTTTTTATTATGAGTGAAGTACCAACTCGGCCCCTGTCCATTTTCAAGAATGACAACGCGACCCTCAAAATAAAATCGATCCACTTCGGTCCCTGTCCCCTGATTCCATCATACAACGCGGCCCCTGTGCGTATTTTTCCGTCGAGTTATTCATTAAATTTTCTTGATTCATAAATGAAATATCTTCACTTTATTTCATAGAGAATAATAAATTTAGATAAACTATATTTACATATCTTACACCAAATTATACTTTTGTAAATCTATATTAGTCATGTTCATCTCATAAAAAATATCAAAAATAAATTATTATATTGTTTGGCACATGTTCAAATTATTTTACATATGATCTGATCTAAAAATACTTTGGATAACAATATTTATTAAAAATATTATTAGGTAATATAAAATTATAAATTTTTTTAAAATATTTTAAATTTTGATAATAACATATTTTTAATATATTTGTTTTATTTAATATATATTTATAATTATGTTTTAAAAATTTTCTATAATTAATTTGATATCTTATGTCTGTATATGTAGAAAAAATTTTGTTTCTGCACCATACCAATAATGCCGTAAAGTTATATATTCATGATATTATATAGTTTTCTATTGATAATAAAAATATAAGAGCACAAAATGAATAACAAAAATTGATTAAAAAAGAAAGAAAGAAAATAATAGAAAACAAAAAATAAAAAAAAATCACGAATAAGGCAATTCTTATTACAGGAAGTATAAACATAGATATAAAAGTATAGGTAATAATACAAAATTAACTATAGAAAAGCCTATTTTATTATTTGGATGATGTTGATTTGGGTTGTCTTGGTGATGTGCCTTTTTTTTTTTTCTAAATGAGGAAGTTTGCAATGATCTTACGACACCAGTTACTATGGAAGAAGTCAGAACAACTTTTTTTTCACATGAACTCTTTTAAAGTTTTGGATCCTGATAAATTTTAAGCTTTTTTCTTCGAAGAATATTGAGAGATCATTGGTCTTGATGTTTAAAAGATGATTAAGTAGACTTTTTCTGGTATTGCTCTTGATTCGAGAATGATGGAGACTTTACTGGTTTTTATTCCAAAAGTTGAATCACTGATATTGATGAAAGATTTCAGGCCAATTAATCTCTGCAATGTGGTTTACAAGATCATCACGAAGGTCCTTGTTAATAGGTTTCGTTCTCATCTTGCAAAGATTGTTGGCCCACTTTAAGGAGGATTTATTCTGGGACGAGGATCTCCTGACAACATCATTATTGCTCAAGAGGTCTTCTACTTTATGAAGAAGACTAAATCAAAGAAATGCACATTGGCCTTTAAGATTGATCTGGAGAAAGTTTATGACAGAGTTGATTGGAGGTTTTTAGCCCATTCCCTTAAGAGCTTTGGTTTTTTCAGTCCTACAATTAATTTGATTATGAATTATGTCACTGTTTTCTCCTTATCTATTATTTGGAATGGAAATCATCTGAATGGCTTTACTCATAGCCGGGGTCTTAAACAAGGATACCCTATATCACCCTATCTTTTTGTGTTGTGTATGGAGAGATTGTCATGCTTTATTAGTCATCAGGTTGATTTAGGCTTGTGGGAGTCAGTTGCTGTTTCTAGAGTGAGACCAAGAATATCCTACTTAATATTTTGTGGATGACTTGCTTTTATTCTGTAAAGCTACAAATAAACAAGTGCAAAATATGATGTTAGTTTTAGAGACTTTTTACAAAGCATATGGGATGAAGATTAATGTGGAGATGTCTAAAGCACTTTACTCCAAGAATGTCTCTGCAACAATGAAAGAGATTTTCACTGGAGTGTCTTCTATCAGATTTGTCAAGGACTTGGGCAAGTATCGATCTTGAGGTTACCCTTAGCCATTCTAGGGACCCATTCAACTTTTAATGATGTCCTGGATAAGATTCATAGTAGACTATCAAGTTAGAAATGGAGTTTACTCAATCGGGCTGGTTGACTCTACTTGGTTAATTCTGTTACAACCGCTATTCCCACGTACCAGATGCAGGTCTCTATTTTTCTCAAAGGAATCATTAGTAAATTGGAGTTTATGATGAGAATTTTTTTTTGGAAAGGACAAGTTGAAGGAAGAGGATTGAATTTTGTTAGTAGGAAGGTACTAGTTACTCCAAAAAAATATGGAGGTTTGGGGATTAGATATCCTCATTGTGTGAATATTGCTCTTCTTGAAAAGTTAGTTTTGACTTTTTTCCAACAGTCAAACAAGTTATAGGTCCAATTGTTGGATGCCAAATACCGATAATCTTGATATGACTGTTTTTGGTTGTCCTAAGAATAAGGGTTTTTCCATTTGGAGGAGTATTTGCAAAGCTTGAGAAGTGTTGAATGATGGGTTTGCTTGGTATATTGTGAATTTAAACCAGAATTTTTAGTTTTCTAGTTGGAAAAGAGAATGGCAGTTATCTAATGAGATGAATTATGTTCACATTTCTTATTCAAATCTTCGGATACAGGATATCTGGTTAGTTGGTAGGTGATATTTGGATACTCTTTCTTCTCCTTTATCTCAAAATCTGAAAGGTATTATTCTTTCTTACAATCCAGATGTGCAAGTAGGTCCGGAAGTAGGTTGGTATTGATTTGGGTCTACTATCAAAGTCTATGACTCACGCAATAGTTATTTGTGGTTGAGTAAGCAACTATTTGGTTGGGAGGAGTAGGAGAATTGTCTTTGGCTTTGATGCCAGCTTATTCTGAAAAAGCACAAATTTTTGGTTTGGCTGTGTCTTAAGGAGGCTCTTCCTACTGCGAGTTTTCGCTTCATAAGAGGGATGTCATCATCGGATAGGTGCCCAAGATGTCTTTCTAGGCAAGAATCGATTTTACATTGTGTTTGGGATTGTCCAAAAACTCAGTTTGTATGGCATAGGTTGAATATTTCTTATCTTCCTTTGGATTTGAAGAACTGGTTCTTGTATCCTAGAAGAGAGCATCCGTTCAGATTTTTTCTGGGACTTTGGTGGATATAGCAAGTACGGAATAATGACATCTTTAATCCTTACGAGACCTCCATAAAAAGTGATTTATCTGGTATTAACTTCAGAAATGGAGCTTAGGAATATTTTTGAATTACAACGTATGTCTCTTCCCTCTATTCTAAATAGTTTTTGGAATCTCACATCCATTAATATTTTTAAGATTAATTGGAATGTTAGTTATCCTGGTTCGTTAGTTTTACTTGCGATTAGAGATTGTAATGGAAGATGGCAAAATGGGTGTTTAGAAATGATTGGAGTTCAAGGGGAATTGTTTGCTCTTTGGAGATGATATCTCTTAATCTAAGATGTGGGTCAATGAGATGTTATTTGTGAGACAGATTGTATGAAAGCATTTAATCTTATTACTAATCACCAAGATAGTTTTGGGTTTATTGATCCGTTGGTGCTTAAAATAAAGGATATCATGCCTTAGAATTAGCGTGTTGACTTTCGTTTGATTATGAGAAATGCAAACACGATAACATATAAAGATGACAATGAGGTTACAACTTCATCATGTGGAGCTTCCTTCTTCTTAGGAGGAGTTTAAGAGTAGTTTTAAACGGAACTGTTCCTATATTTAAGCAGTTCGTTTGTCTTTCTTATTTTTTTCTTTTGTTTAGTTTATTTACGTCACAAAAAATACAAAATTAACTATAACTCAAAATTTAAAAACTAAAAAGTATGTTTTAATTTTGACTTTTATTTAAAAAATAATTTTTTAATTTATTAAATTTATTAAAGAGTTAATGTATTTAATGGAAACAAAGGAAGAGTATAACCTAAATTATTTGAGTTCTACTTTTTATAACAATCAATTTAATAGTAAACTATATATTTAACAAATACTAATGCAATCTAGATAGAGTAAGAAATAGATAAATTTCTCATAAAAATAATTTATTATTCGATGTAATAAATAAAATGACATATTTTGTTATTTAAATAGTTGTAGTCCATTTACTTACTTTAAAAAACACAGTTAATCTGCTTAGTAAATTATTATTTTGAATACAATTATTCATATCAATTATAATAAAATAATGAATTAATATTTGTCTTGTTAATAAGTACCAATTAAAATTAAAAAATGAATCTTGATATACAGGTTGCGTTCCCCTCTGCCCTCTCTTCTGGAAAATTGAACCCCCTTGAACCACCTTGAACCTTCGGCTTCAGCAATTTTGCACAGAAAAATTTCCCCAATTTTTGGGGATTCAGCGATCCGGATATTGCATCATTAAGCTATATGCCATGGACGGTCGCAAAGTTTCAATTTTTCTTTAATTGGATGTGTCTGAGCGAAGAGGGGCATCGAAGGAAGCAATGGGCAGAGTAATCTCTTTCCTCGTTCAGCCGCGATTCGTCCTTTTATACCTTGTTCTTTCAATCTTCATCATTTTCGCGCTCTATGGCTCTAAACAAGTATGCCCTTTAACCCCCTTTTTTTACTTTATGCCATATTTGCATTGTGGATCTGATTTGGGTAGTGGACCGGTTTTGCCGCAAGATGTTTGCTTTGTGATTGTTTATGTTGCTATCATTTTGATGGGGTTGGTTTTGAATCTTGTCTTAACTCTCTGACAGAATGGAACATGATTTGAGCATTCTGTTTCTTTTGTTCTTGCTTACATTGTCTTGATCAATGTGCTTCCTAATTCCATCATGGATGAACTCTTCCTATAGCTAGATTTTGTGTTGTATTAGAATGACCCTGCAATGTCTTCCCTTTTCTTTATTGTTGAGTTGTGCTTGGGAGGAGTGCATGTATTTTATTTCTTGAATTATGAATCCAGATAGGTTGGACAGTTCAATAAGGGATAGGTTAACTCTGCACAACTAATCTTTTTGACTCAGTTTAAGAGAGAAAAAGAAGATAATGATATCTTCAAAAGGAGGGTAGATACACATAATGTATTAGCTTTGTGATCCCTTTCTTACTTTGCGATGGTATATCTTTGGGATCCAGATTGAGGTATCATTTGGTGCTTATAGGAGGCTATGCATTCAGTAAAAATATGGTGTAAGTGATGAAGATAATGTTACTAGGTCTGGAGGGTGTGTGGACTACTTGATGTACATAAAATAGCAAGACAGTGATATAATGTGAAGACAAGTTGATATGGAAAAAATTTCAGCCTCAGGGCAATAATTTCAGCTAGAGTTTTCTGTAACCTTTTATTCATGTTTTGAGTCTAAGTTTTTGGTCGAAGTCAACATGTCATTGTTATATTACATATACCATTGAAACCTTCTTTTTCCCCAGCTTATTGTGGGCATTCCCTGTTTCCAGTGTTTGTAGATGCTAGATTTTAGAATAAGGTGTTCAGTATATGTATACTCTAAATCCTTTCTAGTTGGCTCATTGGTTAAGTACACCGTTGAAAAGACAAATTAGGTTTTTCCCCCACTATATTATGTGTTCCATTGTATTAAGAGCATTATGTGTAACTCTTTTAAGTTTTTGCACAAACTATTCTGCATCATATGATTGAAAATTGATGAGTAGATCTATTTGTAAGCTTTTTTTCCACGCATGTTTTCATCTCTATTGTCTTTAGACATAGTTTATGATGGAACTTTTAGTCCAGGTACCTGACTCGGAAAAGGCTATATTTTGTTTTATTTTATTTTCATCTGTATTGCTTATTGGTTCATTCAGTGATAAAGTTATGCCTTTTCTGATGTAGGACGAGGTGATGATATTAGAAGAGGATCCTGAAATTACACACAGGGTTTTTTTGGATATTGATATTGATAAACAGCGCTTAGGTAGTTAAGAAATCTTTTAGAATTTTCACTAATTGCTTTTATTCGAACCAATTTGACTTGCTTCATATTTTTGTTAGAATGTAGCAAGACAGAAATAACAAGTTATTTTCAGCTAGTATATATTCCCTTCATTGTTTACTACTAACAATTACAGAACTACTTCTGTAGGTAGGATCGTGATTGGATTATATGGCCATGTTGTACCAAAAACTGTTGGTAAGTTGTTGATCTTCTATTTGAATTATTAGTGATTAATCTGCAAAATGGAAGTCGAGGGTGAGCCTCCTTAATGGGATCATCCATATTCAGGGTATCTAAACTTAGTTTTAATTCAAACTTAAATCTTCCTGTTGAAGCTACCTTAGTTGGATTTGTATGCCTTATACATCCAGTCATTTTTATAGTCTTCATAATTCTATTCTAATTTTTTTTAATCGTTGGAAATTTCATGCTTGCAGAAAATTTCAGAGCTTTGTGCACAGGTATTTATAATATCTTCTTTCGTTGCTTATTAATTAGCCCCAATTATGTGAATTTACTGATGTGGATGGTTCCCAACTGTGTAGGGGAGAAAGGAAAGAGTTCTAGTGGCGTAAAACTTCACTACAAAGGAACACCACTTCATCGGATAATATCTGGTTTTGTGATTCAGGGTGGAGACATTGTTCATCGTGATGGCAAAGGATCTGAATCGATTTATGGTGGCACCTTTCCTGATGAGAATTTCAAGATAAAAAACTCTCATGCTGGTGTGTAACATTATTTACTTGGATGCTAGTATTTCACTTTATCAATCTTCCTGAAACAGCCGTGATGTTTTTTTGTTTCTTTAGTCTATGTTTGTTTCCGTTAAAATTTATTTATTCAATTGTTGCAGGTGTTGTTGCTATGGCAAATTCAGGACCTGATTCAAATGGCTCCCAGTTTTTTATTACCACAGTGAAGGCCTATTGGTAAGTTATATCTTGATGATGCTTGGTATGGATAATTTCATATTGTATGTCAATCTTGCATGTAGAGGAATACCGAGTTCAAATTTGTTCTTTGAAAGGTCAAATACATGTTCATTGTGCCATCACAACTAGATATGGCGATTTACATGCGAACTTTGCAGGTTGGATGGTGAGCATGTTGTCTTTGGAAAGGTTATTCAAGGCATGGATAATGTGTTTGCGATCGAAGGGGGAGCTGGAACGTATAGCGGAAAACCCAGAAAGAAGGTGGTGATTGCAGATTGTGGAGAGATACCCAAGAGCCAGTGGGATGAGGAAATTTCAACTTCCAAATCAGTGACAACAACATAAGCATATTTTTTTTTATCATACATTGCACGCCTCAAACTAATGGGATGAGTAAGGTTAAACTCTAGTATCCGTTAAGCCAAAGCCTTTAAGAAATTAGTTCTGATAAAATTTTAGTTCAATTTTTAGCATGACCATTTTAGTAGCTTGTTTGATATTTATAGTCTGTTTCAAGTCCTTTTCTGTGTATTGTATTTTTCCCAAAAGTCATTTTGTGTATTTGTATTTAACACCTTATATAAACAAAGCTGTTAGGGTTGGCTGTAGAGAAAGGGAAAGAAATTAACAGAAATATTTACTTGTTCTATGCACAAATATATTGTCATTATTTTGTTGTCTCAAAGCTATTTTGTTCGGTAGTCTTTCTTACATTGTCTGATCTAGAATTCTCAGAAAAAAGGGAGTCAAAAGTAAAAACTGGTGTAACAAAACGCCAATGATATTTTTAAATTAATAATGAAAAAATTGACTTCAATTTATTTTTTAATAATTTACATTTTACCAACTTGATCCAATAGCTCATTCATCTAAATCCTATAATGAACAGTACATTTTAAAAGAAAAAATGACAATTCCTGTATTGAAGAGATGAAAGAAGGTGATGAATGAATAAATATGTTGAAGTCGGGAGAGAATCAAATTGAAGAGAAGTTGCTCTAATAATGAAAACAAAGTGGTGGTTTATTGTGGCAATAAATAATATTAAATCTTATCCTAATTTCTTAATAATTGTCGGTTTGGATATATCCAGACTGAAACAACGTGAGGCTGAGGCATAAAGTGCAAAGCCAGATTAGCTTGAGTTTTCATAGCACATGGATTTTGCAGTTCTTAACCAAACCTTGCTATAACCTTAAATCAATATAATAATAATAATAATAGGCGAATAAGAGAATATCCTGAAAGGGCAGAACAAAAATGGAGAAAACAAAAAGGGCAGAACAATCAAGCTTCAATCAAGCCTTTAAATTCAAGTATTCTATAAAATTGAATAAAAATATGGAAAATTTTCCACAAAAAGTAAATCTACCTCAACACATGTACAAATCTTGAGACTTCCAGACATGTTTTAGATTTGTGTGTTGGGAATTGGGATTGAAAGACAAACAAAAACATGGGAAAACACAGCTGAGTGAGTCAGTTGTCTTGTGAATTGAATTGTAGAGAGTATCTTGTTCAATGGGTAGCAACAACGAGGACCCAAGCTCTTCCCCATCGCACCCTCTTCTTGAACCTCACTCACCTGACTCACAAGAATCCTTCATTCACATATCATACAACCATGGCCCTCGTTCCTTCAAGGACCTTCCTTTCTTCATCCTCTTTCTCCTCTTCTCTCTTTCCACTTTCGCCTTCGGCATCTTCTCCATCTTCCACAGAAACCCCAACTACCCTGCTTCCCTCTCTTCCTTCTCCTTCAACCCAACCACCCAAACCTGCACCACCTCCACCTCCACCACCTACTTCCTCCTCTCCCTCAATTCTACATACTATTCCTCCAATTTTGTTGAGGACTTGACATGGACTCTTGTTATCACCTTCATTCTCAGCATACCCATTTGCTGGCTACTCCTCCTTTTTCTCAAGCATTACACCAAACACCTTGTCTACGCTACTCTCCCCTTCTTCATCGTCATCCCCATCTTCCTCAACGTTTACTGGTTCGTTGTCTGCACTGTCAGCTCCACTTGTAGCGATGTTTTCCCCATGGTATACCGCATTCTCGTTCTCGTCTTCCTCTTCCTCGTGATTGGGGTAATCGTGTGGATCCTCGTTGCGAATTGGCACCGTGTTGAGCTCACAATCAGCATAATCGGTGTGGCATCAAACGCGCTTTCTTGGAACCTGGGTTTGTTCGGGGTGCTACCCTGTTTGACCATTGGCCTTCTGCTCTACTATGTTCCCATGGTGGTGTTCATGGTTTTTGCCACGTTTAACGGCAAAGTTGTGCCGAAAGGTTTGGAAGGTGATGAAATTGGATGTGTTTGGAAGCAGGATAGTTGGGTGCCGGCTTATTTTGCGCTGGCAATACTCACTATGCTGTGGTCTGCAACGGCGATGGTTGAGGCGCAGGTTTATGTGATCAGTGGGACTATTGCTCACTGGTATTTCTCAAAGGATGATCAAGTTCCAAGAAAGAGTATTACAAATTCTATAAGGTGAAAACAAACATCATTGTTGTGCTCATGTTTCTTTGCATTTGCTTGCTTACTTTACCTGCTTGTGATGTTTGATTAATAAGTTGAGGAATTTAGGCGCATTTTTGTTTATTTAGTTGGCATGATCATTGATGCTGTGTGGTGATTGATAGAAGTAAATGATCATAGTATTCTTTCATGGTAAAAGCAGATAACTTGATTCCCCTGTCCTGCCTGTAAAATGCATAAGTAGTATGTGCTGAATCTTTGATGAGAGTAGTTGATTAACCAGAATTGAGCATTTTGATTATAATATAACGAAAATTATTCTTGGTACTGAAGAAATCATATGATCAATTCGATGAACAGTGTGGCTTCAATATCTCAGTATTGTCTTTCTGTTGTTATTGGTATTGCCTATTTTGGTACTAAATAGCAAGACGTCGGATATAATAATGTTTCCCCATCAAGTTGTACATCCAATGTTAAAATGCTTAGTTTGAGAATCTTTGGTTAATTCTGTTGTCGTTTGTAAATTCTGGTTAATATCAGTTGTTTAAATGGATTGGTTGCGAAATGTAAATAATTTGTTGTCTTTTGATGTGTCCTACTACTTGCAAATTTTTTGTGATTCCCAAAGCAGCATACTCTTTGATTAGGATACAGGAAGAGAAAAAGGAAAATATGCGTTCAATTGAGTTGAACTGAATAGTTGATTTACGTTTAGAAAGGCATAGTTAGATGGTTGCTTTACAGTTAGAAAGACATTGACTATGAGAATTTGGTTGGCAGAAATGCTTTTGGTCCTTCTGTTGGCACCGTATGTTTGTCAGGATTGCTTATGTGTGTTGTCCGAATGGTTCGTTCTGCGGTTGATAGTGCTAGACAAGAGGATGCTCCGGGGATAGTTAACCTGATATTGCGATGCTGTGTGAATGCCTTCCTGGCAGCAGTGGATTTTCTTAATAAGTTTACCATCAACTTTGCCGCAATAACTGGTGAGGCTTACTGCACATCTGCAAGGATGACATATGAACTTCTAAGACGTAATCTTCTGTCTGCTGTTTTTGTGGAGACCATCTCATCTCGCATCCTGGCCGGAATTATCTTTGTCCTGTCGGCAATATACACAATTGTGGTGCGTTTTGTTGATATTTCTCTTTATATGCTTGTTTCAATTAGAGGCTTGCTACTATGCATAACTAGATATAAATTTCAACAATCCTCTTGAAGCATGAGATACTTGAAGAGCTTTCTTATGCTTGTAGCCTGTGGATGTTGATAACAACTAACAGCATATCCTTCCATTAACATTGTCCATGTTCAATTGACAGCCATAAATTATGGTCTTTCGCTTTTGCAGTTTGTTGTTCCTTTTTGTTTTTTGTTTTTTGGGGATGAGATGAACAATGTAGGATAATTTAACTTAGTGACCATCTTGTGAAACTCTTTGACTTATAATATCTTAAAAATGATATGTTGGGGTCCAACAATTACTAGTTTGTTTTCCTGCTTTCATTGTTTTCTATCTCTCTTTTTGTATAAGCAGGTATGTGTTATATTAAAGACCACAACAAGTCTTGGGTCCGATTCATATCTAGTAGCAGCGCTAGCTTGGTTGCTGCTGATCATAGTGCTGGGGTTCTTTGTGCATGTACTAGACATTGTAATCGACTCAATTTATGTCTGCTATGCCATAGATCGTGATAGCGGAGAAGTCTGCAAACAAGATGTCCATGAGGTTTATGTTCACTTGCCCATTAGCAGGAGTAGCAGACAATCTAATGTTGTAACAAGAATTCTAGGTGTGTAAATAGTTCTTCTTAGGAGTCAAATGTTTTGAGACATTTGAATTGCTACTTTGAGGGCATTCTTAAGTTAGAGCTGTGTGTGAGCCTATTGTGCATACTTCTGAGTGTTTCTTTTAGAAATGTAGTTTAATAATTTATAGTTGTAGAGAGCAAGGGAAATTAAGTTGATTTGAATGCTGACTTTAAGTTTACCATGTAACCTGAACTATGTACTATACTTCTTCTGTAAGGGTGAAGACTGAAGAGCACAAGTGAAGCTCATAAATCAAACAATTTTGTTCAACGACTAAGCATAATTTGTGCTACTTTGTAGTTTGTAGTGCTTTCGTTTATTTGCTTCTTATCCAAGACATGTCAAAGAAAAAGAATGGTTAGCTTAATTTTAGTCTAGCAATCTCATGTGGCAGCAAATATGTTGAATCATGAATGGGAAAGGATGACTCTGCTTATTTTCTTGTTTTCTCATTATTGTCAACTTGTCTTCTGCATTACTTCATTCTAAGAATGAACCAGTAACTAGATACACAATCAAGATACTGATACTGATGTACAATATAGATACTCCTTTCTTATTTTTCTTATTTCAGAAAGCTGTCAACGCTTGACAATTTCTGACTCGTTCATATATCTCCCAAGTTATATTATTCGAAACCTATGTAATCTTTTTGTAGAAAAACAATGTAATATGTTATTATAGAAGGTGAAAAAGCTCTGATACCAGAACGAAAGAAAAAGAAAATGAACAGATGAAAATGAAAATATAAAATATGAGACTCTGTATTTTATAGGTATACAAAGCATAAATCATTGTTGGGTTCAGATAGTTCCCTAACATTTTTCTCCATATATATATATATATATATATATATATATATAGTTTTCTTGGTACTACAACGCGGCTACTGTCCTAGGATAATTCCTCTACAGTCAACAGCAATAATAAGCCTCAATGTGGCAGGAAGTAAATCAATAAAAGGTTGGTTTTCCCCAATATTTGAAGATGAAAATTTTTTAGATGTTAAATTGGGACCTTTAAAATTGGTTCGGCCCACTGTAGTTCAAATATGGGCCAGTGTTGGGCCAATATGTTTTTAGATCATATTCCCACCTCAAGAAATTGTTGCACTTTAGATCCAAAAGTAGAAAGGAAAAAGAAATATGTTGCAGCCTTGCAGGTATGTGTGTGTCTATATATACATACATACACACACACTCACCCAACTAACTTTGCTAGTCCAAAAAAAAAATATAAAGGATAAAGAGAAGCTTCTGGTTGCTTGGCAGGTTTGTAAAGGTATAATGTGACCAACTGATCATACAATCATAGTTTTTGAATGCATACTATTGTTTGAATTTTGAACATCAAATTGAGAGTATAAATTGATAAACAAAGACAAGTTGAGTCCCATTAGGAACTAACAGTGAATGCATTCTGACATTTCAAGGGCCAATAGCTTTCTTAATGGGGTGGTCCATAACCATATATATCTCTTTTAATTTGCACCACTTATTGCATAAGCAACCAATGTGGTTCTCAACAAAGGTATCCGAAATTGAAGTAACTAGTCCGGTACTCATAGAGATCAATGCTCTTCAGCTCTTCTTCCTAGCTATCATATGATTTGTTGTGTCTCCTCACGTGGATCTAATCTACAACATAGATAATTCTAGAACAAGTAGCCTTAGCCTATATATAAAATTACATTTATCTCAAATAAGAATGAAATGTCATCATATAAATTTAAGATCAAAACAAGAAGAAAAAGTCAGCGTATAATTGTATCATTATCTTTAATTTTCTTATGTCAAATCCCGAGGATCAATAGGCACCACAAAAGTGAGTGAATCCATGCATATTAATATAGTAGTAGCTAGTCTCAAAGTAAGTAGGTATTGTTCATCATCATCATCATAATGCATGCACAACAATGTTGAAAATCTTCCATTTTGTAGCAAAGGGACAAATGAACGATGCCATGAACCATCACACATACATGCCTCCCAATCCACCAACATAGCCTCTCATGCTGGCTTTTAGTGTTTATTGTAACCTCCAATTCATCACCATGATCCAACATAATGCCAAGCACAAACAACTAAATTAGATTCATTATATATGAGTCATTGCATGTGATAATTTCCACCGAATTCTATATCAACTGGTTGCGGGGTTAACTCTTTGTGCTTCGTTTTATTAGACAAATTCGTCGAAATTCTATGAAATCTCGATCCAGGGAATATAATAATAATAAAAGAAACAAGCATATAATGATGAGCAGGTTGGAAAAACGATCTGATTGGTGATTGGAGAGACGTACATGAACTAATTTGTTAATCACAAAAACTTTCTTTTTTTCTTTTACCACCACTACCTTCTATGCTTTACTTTCACGCAAAGACTATTTTCAGAAACTCAAAAAAGAGAATGTGTGGTTTGTGATCCGAGATGGGACCACGGCATAGTCAATGTATAGTGCAATGTGTTATATTTAGTATTGCTTCTTAAATGTCGGTATGCTCCTAAGCTTATGGTTAATTTTAATTGAGAAAAATTATTTCAAAAGGCAATGAGGTTTTCAAGGAAAAAAAAAGTATATCTTTTCAATTTTTTATTTTATTTTTGTAAAATTGGTTAGTTTTTTTTAATATTTTTTTATATTAACAGAATAAATTTATATGACATGTTAAACGGTTAATTTATCTATTAAGAGTCGACTAAGATTGACAATTTTTTTTTTGAAATTTCATTGTTTTTTAGAAATAATTGTTAAGGCCATTTAGTTTTTTATAAATTTTTATATTATTTTTTTAAATATATTGGTTAAATTTATTATGTAAAAATATTAGTAATTTTAAATTATTTTTATTTATAAAAATTAGATAAAAAATATATTAGTGATTAACCTATTATATAAGCTTGTTTTAAAGAAAATTTATTAATGAAATGACTAATTAGTTTTATAAAATTAAATATCAAGAATTAATTTTTTTTTTGTTAAAAATTTTATGATTTTTTGACAAAACTTATTAGGACTGGATGGATATTTACCCATTTTAATTCTAGTAATTTTAGATTGATAGATTTTATTGGAAAAAGTATAGAAAAACAATACTTTTTTTGAATAAGTTAAAAAAATTAATTTAATTTTAAAATTTAAATTTTGACTTAATTAAATTTATTCATATCTAATGGGCTTAAAATATAATTTATTGTTCATATTATCCACAATGGTCTACTTAGGGAAATTGATTTTATTTACTGCTGTCTCTTTCATTGCTCTGCTTTGCTTGTGAAATTAAGCTAACCGTCGTGCAATCTAGATATTGTAGACGCACAACAACATCATCACACTTTTTATTGTATAGGAAGAATCAACTATTATACCACCACTTTAATTTGGTTAATTAATTGAGTCATGTAATATCATTAATCTCACCAGGAAATGAATGTCAGTCTCCAATGTGTGCCCCTATCTAACACTGCCAGCTGCTTTCAGCACCATAATATATATATATATAAGTTTGAGTCAAACGAACGAAATTCAATTATAAGATCTTATATTATTACAGTAGTAAATTAATATAGAGGAAAATCCAAAGTTATTTGTACAAATATAATTATGCCGTACAAATTTGTTCATTATATATAGGATTTGATTAAATTAAAAAAAAAAGATAATAGTATAGTCATTTTAAATAATATATTTGTTGATTAAAATTATAATTGGAAATTTAGGAATAATAAATTATTCATTTAAAAAATAAGAGTGACAAATTAAAAAGAACAAAAAGAGTATAATTGTGTAGAAATAATATATATTGTCATTAAAAAATTATGATATTTTCAAAAATGTAGTATTTAAAAAAATTCAAAAGAAATTAAACTTAGGACAACTTCTAAATATTATGGAACTTCATATAAAAGACTTAATATAGGACAAAGTTTTCGCAAAAAAAAAAAAATATACTAGAAGAATGTGGGTGTCCAATGTTAACACTCAAATATTTTTCAAATTCTTCGTCAACTGAATTTGAGAAATTCTCATAGCACCTCTCTTCGACTATTGGATATATTCTTAGAGCAAAGAACTTTTGACTTCTCAAGATTAATCTTTATATCCGAAACTTTATAAAAAAGATTCATAATTCTCATGGCATTCTGAACTTGAGATCTAGTCGCCTTACAAAATAGGAGCAAGTCATAAGCGAACATAAGGTGTAACAATTGCGGCCTACCTTGAGAGACAGTCACAACCTTCCAGTTTCCAAAACTGACTTGGACTTTAATGAAGATAGCTAGTTTTTTCATGCAAATAACGAAGAGATAGAACGACATAGGATCCCTTTGTTTAAGTCTCTTCCTAGGCTGAAACCAATTTCGCACAATTTCACAAGATGGATAAGTTGGATGCTTGAACGCAATTCATAATCAAATTAATAGTACACTGGGGGAAGCCAAAAATACCCAAAGGCTCTACAATAAAAGTCCAATTCACTCGATCATATGTCTTTTCCAAATCAATTTTGAAAGCAATGGCTCTTTTTTCAACTTAATCTTCTTGAGAAAATGTAGCATCTTCTGAGCACCCCTACCATGAATAAAACCCCTTGAGTAGGGTTTACTATTTTATCAAGAAAGGGTCACAACCTGTTAACCAAGACCTTCGTGATGATCTTATAGATGACATTGCAGAGGCTAATAGGTAAAAAATCCTTGAAAGTATTAGAAGTTTCGCAATTGGGAATAAGAACTATAAGAACTTCAACCAAGGACAGACTTAAAGGGCCACCAAGAAAGGCACGTTGCACATCTTATCAAACATCCCGACCAACAACCTCCCAATACTCTTTGAAAAAAAAAAAACGCTTGAAACCCATCGGAACTAAGAGCTTTCAAGGGACTCATGCTATCAACCGCTTGCTTAACTTTCAAGAAGGATACCAATTGAGTAAGAGAAACACAAGCATCTTGACTAAGTTTAGGAGACAGAACCACTTTCAAACACAAAAGATCAACTTGCTCAGTAGAACAAAAAGCTTTTTGTAGAATTTCAGAGCCTTGGATTTTAGAACATTCTAATCCGTAGCCCAAGAACCATCACCAATAAGAAGAACGTGAACTTTATTGGCCTTCCACCAAATGATAGTCTGTAAGTGAAAAAATTTAGTGTTATGATTCTCATATCGCACTCACAGCTCCTTGGACTTCTAGAACTAGAATAATTCTTCTTGAATCAAAATAGTATTCAGCATCACCTTTAAATCCTCCTCTTTCTCCCTCATTTAGCATCATCACTAAATTCCAGCTGTTTTTAACAGCCTCTAATTAAAATTCAAGATTTCTCTTGTTAGCAAAAATGTTTCCAAAGACTTTAGAATTGAACTTTGACGAAGCACTCTGAATTGAATTCAAACTCCTTTGAATACACCTTACAGCAGAAATTCTGTTCCATATTTTTTATTAATGGTTTATACTCCATATGAAATGCCCATGCCACCTGAAATCTGAAAGGTCTGACACCCCTCTTCATCGAGGCTCCGAGGCACCGAACTAAAAAAGGGCAATGATCTGAGTGAAGGTGACACAGAATCTCAGGATAAGTCTCCAAAAAAAGTAACTTTCAGTCACCATTGCTACATACTCTATTAAGCCTTTTAGCAATCTCTGTAAACCCCTTAGTTCTTTGAAACCAAGGAAACATCCATCCGAAAGTAGCTAAATAAAAAAGTTTGCAAAAATTTAGAGCATCTAACAAAGAAGTACTGCGAGAAGAATAAAAATTACCACTCATAACCTAATCCGAACATACAATCTCATTAAAATACCCTTTTGGCATCAGTATTGGTTCCAACACTGGGCCTTAAAGGAGTAGAAGAAGACTTATCCTCAAGCCCAAGTGAAGAAAGACTTGGTTTTTCTCCAGCAATGCTCCTAGTCTTAGTGCCATTTTGTAATGGCCCTGTGGAAGATTGGGACATCTTGCTATTTCCTTTTCTATTCACTTTGACCCACCCCTCATCACCTGCATGGAATCTGGTCCTTCCATAACCGGTGCCTCCTTTCCGGAAACAGAACCAAATTCGAAAGTTGGAGCTTTATCATTTTTCAATGAGGATTTGTTACCAGCGATGGTTCCGATGGCTTGCTCATTGGAGACACCCGCAATCCCTCCACCATGTTATCGACACAAGCAGATTCTGTGTGCTTCCCCTTATCACAGTCCTTGTCAATATGCCCGTAGCAGCTACATTTCGAGCATATCAGATGAAGATGCTCATATTTCACATCATAAATTTCATCGTCCACTCCAATCTTTGTAATCACAGGTTGATCCAAATTTATTTGAACACAATCCCTCGCATACTTGCTCCTTTTCGCTGACTTTGTAGCTAAGTCCACACGGATTGATGTTCTAATGGTAGCCGTTATCCGACGCATCTTCCTCATCATAATACCATATCCGAATCCACACCAATGTCGATCCGAAGAAATTCTCAAAGGGCTTGAAGAAGGTGCTCCATGGTTTGACGGTGACATAGCTATCCGTAAATCATCCATGGCCCCACTAACAGAACCTGATCAAGATCTTTTAAAAGATCAAACTTCACCAAGAAGTAGCCAGACTCAACATCTAAAATTTCATAGCCACCCTTGGTTATCCAAACACTTTTAAAGTGATGGCGATATAGCTAAACCGCTTCCCAAGAACCATAAGGTTCGGTTCACGCTGCACGAACCTCTAGCATAAATCGGACCCAAGGGATACCAGACTCCCCGTTCCTTGCTGTAATAGTCACCATCTTATTACCCACCAAAGATTTCGTGACCCTCAAAGCCCTGAAACAGTAGAACCAATAACTTTGTCCCTAAATAAGGTCTTCGAAGATATCTCACCATTCAATCCTACATTCCCCGTACCAATACCCTTACCCCCCTCCACAACACCAGAAATACCCAACCCCCACTCTCTCCTTTATTCCTTGAATAATACTAGGGAACTAATAAGGGATCAGCCAACTCCTGCCAACCCTTATTGGGTTGGACTCCAAAGCCCACCACAAAAAAAAAAAAAATCATCCCCCACCACCCCATTTACCCTAATTATATTTCATTTGCCCTAATTTACCCTAATAACATTACCACTGTTGTTCCTCACCTCTCTATCTCTGTCCCGTCGCTCAAATTCCAGCAAACTGCGGCGCATCGCAGACCTCTTCCTCACGCCGTCAATGTTGTCCTCAACAACGCCGCTACGTGTCGTCATCTTCGCCTCCTAAATAGACGACATCACCACTACATTCGAGGATGCCGTCGTGGTCAACAACGCTTCTCATCCCTTCCATTCGCTGGTTCGGACTCGGGTCAACCTCGTCGGCATGGACTCATCGTCTTTCTAAGCTTGCGACGTCGTGAACACCCACCTCCAAGTTGCACCTTCTTTGTGCCGCTACCGTGCTCCTTGCAAGCAACGCCGCCGTTCGTCTCGAACCCTCCCCTACGTCGTGCATTTTGGACATCAACAACCACGAGAAGGATCTCCGGTAGTCACTGGCGGCCTCACGCCTAACCACGCCCTCCATCAATCCTAAGTCGGGCCTTCTAACACCTCTTCTTGCCATTTCTTTTGACTTTTTGCTTGAATTTTTCAACGGCTTGAACTGGGTTTTCGGATGTTCCTTTACTGAGAAAATGGATGTTTCTTCGCATAGGATTTCACATGTTTCTTCCTATGTTAATGTTTTTCCTAGAATCGCTCATCGATGACTATCTGTTAGTTAACTGGTGTTTTCTTCTAAAATCTCCGAATGTTCTTTCGACAGAGTTTGGGATGTTTCTTTCAATATTTGTTAGATAAATTGTTTGTGACTTGTGTTAGTGAACTAAGAGCAACTTATTCAATGAAATCAATGAATAAATGGAAGAGATTAAATTGCGGAGCTATGGCTATCTTTTTTAGTTTTGACATTGGGTGCTTCAAAAAATAATTACAAAAAAACTTCTTTTTTATACTCTCAAATAACATCAATTCCGTCACAGAAACATCCAATCAATTGGAAAAAATAACATCCACTTAGTATACAAAAGAAACATTTACATAAGACTAACCAAATACAACCTACTTGAAGAAAAAAAAAACGTAATCATTAACGAGATGGAACTCTCAGAATGTAAAAGAAGATGGCACGATAACGGAACCATAAATCACGTTAATTACGTTTTTCGTGCGCGATAAATACTAAATCCTAATTTTTTAAAATAATCATTAATAACAATTATTTAAATTATAATTTACTAAAATAAATTAAAATTAATATAATTAATTTAGTTGTTTAAGTTGGCTGATTAAGAAGTTGGTTTCTATACTTTTCCTTATTCCTTCTTTCAATATCGCTAGATATCTCATTGTATCCCATCCTCAGGAAACCCCACTACCACTCCCTCCGCGCTCATCTCCCTCTTCCATATGTAAATAGTATGAATAGTGTGAACGTTTTTATCTTATAACATATTTTATTTGTTGACGAGATATTTAACAAAAATATGTTATTTATATCGATTCTGATTCGTCCGAACACTGGGAGGCCGAGTTTAAGCACTTCCGAGCAAGTCGTCAGCCGTGAGGAAGAGCTTTACGTCGGCCAAGATCAAACACCGCGGCGGAAATACCTGCAAAAGATACTCCGACGCTCAAGTTAGTAATAACCTCAGAAAAGAGAGATAGTGATTAAGTGAGTTTAGAGTAAAGGGTAAGAGACTGAGGGTGATAGAACCTGATCTCAGCCGAGACTATTAGTCCGGATTTATAGAGATTGTTTTACCGTTTTCATATGGATTAGTCCTAGTTTATAGGTTGGTTATGATATTCTGTTTAGGTGCTGTAAATCAGCTGAGCACGTTTCTTATTTTCAGCTGGGTGATGCTGCATTGGTCCTGATCATATGCCGAGCTTTTCGGACGGCTGATACGGGACCGAGCTTTATGATGCACGTGCCGAGCTTACTGTGCAACCGAGGATAAGGGTGACGTATCATAGCCCCCAAGCTTGCCTTGGTGTGGACAGGACTAAGGCGAGCTTTCGGACCAAGAATATCGCAATCCTCGGTTCTCGAGTTTTGTTTGTCGCCTATAGTCCTTGTAGCCCCCAAGCTCGGCTTAGTTCTGCTGGGAATGCAGAACGTTTGTAAATGGCTTCGAATTTTGCGCCATTGATATGATTGATGTGAAAACCGCTCCGCTTCTCTAGGCACCCCTGTCCATTGGATTTTGCAGTGGATTTAATGCCTCCCTCTTTTTTGCCACTTTGAATTAAATGTATAGGGTGAGTAACCGTTTCTTATGTTACTTGTACATTCTCTTTCTTTTCCAACTGCTGTATTGTGGGATTAAGGTCCTTTTCTTCTCCGTGTCTGAAAAATGAGCAAGCAAGGTCAGTGTTGATTCTTTTCTTCTTTTGTCTTCATCTTCTTGCCTTTTTTTCTTTCCTTGTTTCTGATGGAGAAATGTAATGTGGGTAGCTTGTATGACTGGGTTGACGTTAGAGTAAGGGAACATAAGTCCCAATTTGATGATGAAGAATCTGTGAAGCTATTGGGGTCGGATTTTTGGGTTAGGCCTGGTAGTAATATTAGGGTTGAGTTGTTACCTTGTGGTAAGGAGGATCGTGTTTGTGACCGACTAGATGATTGGTCTTATTTTTATATGTATAGTTGCCTTTTTACTGAATTGGGGGTGAAGCTTCCTTTCACTGAGTTTGAGTGTGGGGTTCTCTACTGGCTGAATTGTGCCCCGACGCAACTTCACCCTAACTCTTGGGGTTTAGTTCGGGCGTTTGAAGTATTGATGGAGCTGTTAGATCGTCCGCCATCTCTTAGGCTGTTTTTTTCTTTATTTCAGGCGAAAGGGGTGAATAGGGATTTGTGGGTGAATCTTAGTAGTTATCCTCGTCGGGCAGTGTTTGGTCTGTACAAATCCTCATTTAAGGATTTCAAATCGATGTTTGTTAAAGTTAGGAGTGTGCCTGAGGAGTTTCCTTTTTACCTGAACGAGCATTTGGTTGAAAGGTTTCCTTTGTTTTGGTGTGCCGAGCCTTACCAGGCCCTGGATGTAGATGATAGGTTACTGGAAGATGACATTGTTATGGATTTCTTGTTTATAAGTCTTTGGGTCCGAAGGGTTTGTTGTCAGTTGCCGAGATGTTGAAGTGGGATACCAATAGGCAAGCTGTTTACGATCATATAGGTAATTGTGTTTTGTTGTGTTTGCTTTTGTGTCTCTGTCTTTCTTTGTTTTATCTGAGTTGGTTGTTTGCAATGTTGCAGCTGAGAAGGCTCCTGCGATTACCACTGCCGGGTTGAAGTCTTATTTCAATCAGCGTAGGAAAAGCGAGAGAGAAGTTTCATCTAACGTGGGGAAAGGGCCTGCTGCTGTGGTGGCCCAATATGGTCCTGGGCCGAGGTCGAAGCGAAAGAGGGGACAAGGCAAAGGTAGCCTTGCTGAAGTGCTGGATGGTAAGGGAGAGTCATCACTAATACTACAAATGGTGGAGTCTGCTTATGAATCGCAGAAGAAGCTTCATGGGTATGATGAGGACGAGCATGGCAGATCTTTGTGGGCGAGGCTATATCCTTTTGGTGTCATGGCTGACGAGCTCTGCTGTTTTCCCGATGATATGAAGAGGATTGATGATGTTGGTCGAGCAGGTGTCAGTCGGTTTCTGCAGGTATAGGTTACTTTGTTGTTCTTTTTGAATTCTGGCTGGTGCTTATTTATTTACTTTCTTATTTTGTAGGTGATTGGCGCTCGCATTGTTGCTATTGGTCGATCTCAGGAACTTGCTTTAGAGCGGGAGGAAAAAGAGACTACTCGTGTTGAAGAGTTATCTGGAATTATCCAGAAAAAGGATGAAAAAATTGTTGAGCTGTCTTCCTCTATTGAGAAGAGAGAGCTTGAATTTGCTGAGGAGCGGAAACTGCACGAGGCTTCTTTGAAGAACACGAAGTCTGAGGTCGATCAGTTGTCTGCTCGGATCAAAGAGTTAGAGAGCGGGGTTTATGAGGCCTTTGCCCAAGGTTTCGATCGCGCTGTTTCTCAAGTCAAGGTGTTGTATCCCGAGGCTGATCCTTCAAAACTCGATGTTATGAAGGTTGTTGTTGATGGTGAACTTGTAGAAGATGAAGGTGCTGCTGGAAGTGAGAGTGAGGGATCCAGCATAGGCGATAAAATAGAGTAGTTTTTTAGCATTTGTCTTGTTAATGTTTGTTGGGTATTTTCGGAGCTTGTTGCTATTTTGTCTTTGAACTTTTTTCCTGAATGTTTAACAGTGATGTTCTGTGTTCTGAGTGTATAGCTCGGTTTGAAACAAATAGCTTTGATTAATGTGATATATATTTTGGTTAAACCATATTGGTGTGCCGTAATGAGAAAAACGACTGCTTTGTGTTTATTGATGGTGGTTGAAGCCATTCCTTGTTTGGTTGATCTATTGATTTAGAATAGTAGCAGCTTTAATGTATTGTTTTGATTATCCCTTAGGCTTCGCTCGAGATAACCTGTTTGTTGTATTTTGCACGTGCTTCTCCGAGTATTATTATCGGAATGTGCGCGTTGTTCTCCGAGTATTGAGCTCGGATTAAATTTAAATGTTCATTCGTTAGAATGCGTGGTAGGGACCAATGTAGAAAATGTTGGTGCGTACTTGTCCGAGTATTATGCTCGGCATGCGCATGTTGAATTCCGAGTATGAAGCTCGGATTAGTATGTTTGTTAGAAGAAATTTTGACTTGTTTTTGTGGTGGAGGTTTTCCGAGGAATGAGCTCGGATTGTGATGTTAGGGTTCCGAGGAGTATGCTCGGATTATTTGGAGTGTTTAATAACTGAAATGTATGTTAACTGTCAAAATGAGAATCGTTTTGATTGCTCATTAAGTTGTATGAGTACAATGATTCGTTGCGTCCGGCCTCGTTAAAACCCTCTCCGAGTAAAACCCATGTGTTCTGGGAGAAAACCTTCGGATGGGAAAAAGAGTACCATCATTCGCAAATTACAGATTATATCATGACTGATATTTCCTTAAGGAGGCGATGTTCCATGTTCCTGGAAGTTGATCTCTTTGAAGGGTTTCGAGCTTGTAAGCCCCCTTTCCGAGACTTTGGAGAACTCGGAAAGGCCCTTCCCAGTTTGCCACCAGCTTGCCATGTGCCGGAGGTTTCCGGGCTTCTTCTGTGCATCTGAGTACGAGGTCTCCATTGTTGAAAGTCCTGTGAACTACTTTTCTGTTGTGTCTTTGCTCTAGATATTGTTTTCTGGCTCGTTGCTTTATGGCGAAAATATCTCTTTCTTCTTCTACAAGGTCCAACTCGGCTGTCCGAGCTTGTAGGTTATTTGTTTCATCATAGAGCTCGGTCCTTAATGTTGGGACGCTGACCTCTACTGGGATAAGTGCCTCTGCGCCATATACCAGTTTGAAAGGAGTCTCTCCTGTGGTAGATTGAATGGTGGTATTGTAACTCCATAGAATTTCTGGAATGAGGTCGGCCCATTCTCCCTTAGCGTCGCCGAGCTTTTTCTTTAACCCCTGCAAGATAATTCTGTTAGCCGATTCAACTTGTCCGTTAGTTTGCGGGTGCTCTACTGAGCTGAAATGATGTTTGATGTTGAAGTTTGTTAGAAAGGTGGCGAGCTTATGATCTGTAAATTGTCTCCCGTTATCCGAGATTATCTCTCTTGGGATACCGTATCTGCATATGATATTTTTCCATAGAAAAGATCGCACTTTTTCTGCCGTTATGTGTGCTAGTGGTTGTGCCTCTATCCACTTAGAAAAATAATCTATTGAAACCAAAAGGAACTTTACCTGGCCTGGCGCTTTCGGGAAAGGTCCGAGGATATCTAATCCCCACCTGTCGAAAGGCCAGCTTACCTCTATGGTATGGAGTTCTTCGGCTGGGGTCTCCGAGAGGGTGGCATGCTTTTGACAATTATCACATGCCTTAACTTTGGAGATGCAGTCCCGTTTTATCGTCGGCCAATAATATCCTGTTCGCAAGATCTTTGCTGCTAATGCTCGGCCGCCGATATGGTTGCCGCAGACTCCTTCATGCGTTTCGGCCATAACATCCTCGGCTTCCTTATTGCTGATGCACTTGAGCAATGGTTGTGAATGTCCTCGTCTGTATAGAGTGTCTCCGAGCACTGTATAAAAGCTTGCTCTTCGTCGGAAGAGCGGCAAGTTCGGCTCGTCATTTGGTATAGTGCCTGTGTTGATGTAATTGAGAAAAGGTGTTCGCCAATCTGGGACCTGTGTAATACTCAGGATTGTATCCTGCTCAAAACTCGGTTTGTCAAGTGTTAGCTGGGACAGTGCCGATGTGTTTTCGGCTTGCCGAGTTGTGGCTAATTTAGATAACACATCGGCCCTGGTGTTTTGTTCTCGGTTTACATGAATAATATCAAATTCTTTAAATTTTGAAATTAGATCCTTTGTTATGAGCCAATATTTCTCTAACAAAGGATCTTTTACCTGGAATTCACCTTTTATTTGATGTACCACTAGTGAAGAGTCGCAGTAGGCTGTTATTCGAGGTATTTGTAGTTGTAGGGCGAGCTTTAGTCCAGCAAGTAGGGCTTCGTATTCCGCCTGATTGTTGCTTGCGTTGAAGCGGAACTGTAGTGATTGCTCGGCCACCACTTTGCTTCCCTCTTTGAGTAATATCCCAGCTTCACTGCCTTCTTTGTTGGACGCTCCATCTACATGTATGGTCCAACTGACTTCTGTATTATGTGTGTCATTGGTCATTTCTGATATAAAGTCGGCTAGCACCTGTGACTTCAGTGTTTTCCTTGATTCGTACTGAATGTCGAACTCGGAGAGCTCGACCGACCATTTTATTAGTCTGCCGGCGAGCTCGGGTCTGGTTAGTATCTGCCTTAATGGTTGGTCTGTTCGTACTATGATTGTGTGGCTCTAAAAATAGTGTCGCAATCTTCTTGCTGTTGTGATTAGTGCTAGCGCCAGTTGTTCTATCCTTGGGTACCGTGTTTCTGTTGGTTGTAGCACCCTACTGATGAAGTATACTGGGCTTTGGCTTCTTCCTGTTTCTGTTACTAAAACCGAGCTTATAGCATGGTTAGATACTGATAGGTATAAGTACAGCGGCTTACCTGTCTCTGGTCTTTGGAGGATTGGTGGTGATGTGAGGTGTTGTTTAAGTTCGGTAAAAGCGTTCTCACATTCGTCTGTCCAGTTGAACTTCTTGCCTTTAGAGAATGTCTGGAAAAAGTGATAAGATCGGTTTGCCACTGCAGGTAGGAAGCGTGACAGGGCAGCTATTCGTCCTGCAAGTTGTTGGACTTCCTTTACCGTTTTTGGGCTTGTCATGTTCAGTACGGCCTTGCATTTTTCTGGGTTGGCCTCGATGCCTCGAGATGTTAACATGAACCCAAGGAACTTCCCTCCTTGTACTCCGAACGCACATTTGTCTGGGTTGAGTCTCATGTTATATGTTCGGAGTTGCCTGAAGATTTCTACTAGGTCGTCACAATGCGACCCCTGCAAAGGTGTTTTTGCTACCATGTCATCTACATAGACCTCCATATTGCGGCCTATCTGTCGTTGGAATACCTTGTCCATTAGCCTTTGATACGTCGCACCTGCATTCTTTAGGCCAAAGGGCATTACCTTGTAACAAAAGTTTCCATGTTCTGTTATAAAAGCCGTTTTGCTTTGGTCTTCTGGGTGCATCAGAATCTGGTTATAGCCAGAGTATGCATCCATAAAACTCAAAGCTTTGAAACCAGAGGCATTATCAACTAATTTATCAATGCAAGGCAATGGGTATGCATCTTTAGAACAGGCTTTATTTAAGTTTGTAAAGTCGACGCACATGCGCCATTTACCTGAACTCTTCCTTACCATTACCACGTTGGACAACCATGTGGTGAAGCGAATCTCTCTGATAAAACCTGCATTGAGGAGCTTTTGGGTTTCTTCAAGTGCTGCTTGTCTTTTCTCCTCTCCGAGGTTCCTTTTCTTCTGTGCGACTGGTCGGATTGTTTTGTCGATTGCTAGCTTGTGGCAGATGACTTCGGGGTTTATTCCGGGCATGTCATCTGGTGTCCATGCGAAGAGGTCGGCGTTCTTACGCAGTGTTTGAATGAGTCTTGCTCGTTCTGCCCCTTCTAACGCTTCTCCAACATATGTGCATTGCTTCTCGTTTGCTGTTAGTGTTACTTGTTGAAGGTTGTCCATTGGCCGAGGTCTTTCGCCGAGGTCTTCCCTAGGGTCTAGGTCGGCTAGTGTTGTCGAGCTGGCGGACGTGTGAATTGCTTGAACTTGGGGCCGAGCTTCCTGCTTTGTTTGGACTGGTTTTAAACTAGCGTTGTAGCATTGCCGAGCTTCTCGATGATCGGCGTGTACTGTAGCGATCTTGTTTTCCTGCACTGGGAACTTGACACACAAGTGTAATGTGGACACCATTGCCCTGAATATATTCAAGGCAAGTCTCCCGAGTATAATATTGTAAGGGCTGTAACAGTTTACTATTAAGTATTGAATATCCATTGACTTTGACATAGGGATTTCTCCCATTGTGGTCTTTAGCCATATGTGTCCCATGATAGGGACTCTCTCTCCGGAGAACCCAATTAGCTCTCCAGAGGAAGGTCGTATTAATTTTTCAGATAATTTCATTTTTGTGAAGGTAGAGTAAAATAAAACATCAGCACTACTACCTGGATCTAATAATGTCTTTCTTACCAACAGTTCTCCGACTTGGATTGAAATCACCACGGGGTCGTCGAGGTTAGGGCTTGCCGATTTGAAATCTGCTTGGGTGAAGGATATTGGGGCATCTGGTTCTTTGTCCATCCTCGGTTGTATGGTTCCTTCGATTGCCAACATTGCTCTGTAGCTCCTTTTCCTGGCCGAGCTTGTTTCTCCTCCGCCTGCGAGTCCCCCTGATATATGGTTGATGACTCCTCTTGGCGGATCAGGCGTCGACTTCTTTTCTTTGTCGTCGGCCCTTGCTTGCTTATGCTCTATTCTGTCCAAATTTCCTCCTCTGCCCTTTCGGGTCTCGATATATTTGTCCAAGAGTCCTTGGCGTGCTAGCCTTTCCAGGAGATCTTTCGCGACAATGCAGTCATCCGTAGTGTGGCCGAATTTTCGGTGGAAAGCGCAATGCTTTGTCTTATCCACGAACCTTTGGTCCTGGTAGTTTCCTGCTCGGGCTGGTGGTTTTATGATTTTGGCGTTGAGGATTTCTCTGATAATGTTTTCTCTTCTGGTATTGAATCTGGTGTATGTGTTGTACTTTGAAGCAGGATTGGAGGGTTTCTTACTGTCCCTATTGACTGGCGATCTGAAAGTTCTTTCTTCGTCTCTTCGATTTGGTTGTTTGTCAGATTTTTGGGCTTCTCGAAGTTCTTCGATTTCCATTTGACCTGCCGCCCTTTCTCGGAACTCCTCCAGGGTCCTCGGCTTTGTTATGGCGATGGTCTCCCGGAATTTACCAGGTCTGAGTCCGGCTTTGAGGGCGTGCAGGTGAACAGCTGGGTCCAAGTCTTGGATCTCCATGGTGGCGTCAGCGAACCTGGTCAGGTAGTCTTTCAGGCTCTCATGCTGGCCTTGCTTGATGGTGCCGAGATAGTCCGATCCGTGCACGTAGATTCTTGACGCGGCAAAGTAATCGATGAATGATCTGGCAAGATCTTCAAAAGAGGAAATTGATCCCTCAGGGAGTTTGGAGAACCAGAGCAATGCAGCACCGTCGAGGTAGGTTGGGAATGCTCGGCAAAGGACGGGCTCGTTCTTAGGGCCGTTGAAAAACATCATTGACTGGAACTTCTTTATGTGGGCTCGGGGGTCGCCGAACCCTTTGTACGGTTCCAGTGCGGTCGGGAGAGTAAAGTTTTTCGGCATCTGATAATTTGTGATCTCCTCGGAGAAGGGGTTGTCGAGGGTGAGCTTCTCCTTTGGCGGGGCGATGTTCAAGGGATCTGTAGCACCTTGAGCCGAGTTTTTGGAGCTTTCTCCATTGTTCTGCGTAGACAACTCGGCTATTCTTCGTACTTCCGCCTGCAGCTCGGCGATTCGAGCTAGGAGGTCATCCTGTGAGAGTTGTGGGCTTTCCTTGTCAGCCATGTTCGAGGATCGGGAATCCTGCAAAATAGGGTAGAAGACTAAACAAAGAAAAAAGTGGGGTTAGATGTACTCCGGGCCCCACGGTGGGCGCCAAGTGATTCGTCCGAACACTGGGAGGCCGAGTTTAAGCACTTCCGAGCAAGTCGTCAGCCGTGAGGAAGAGCTTTACGTCGGCCAAGATCAAACACCGCGGCGGGAATACCTGCAAAAGATACTCCGACGCTCAAGTTAGTAATAATCTCAGAAAAGAGAGATAGTGATTAAGTGAGTTTAGAGTAAAGGGTAAGAGACTGAGGGTGATAGAACCTGATCTCAGCCGAGACTATTAGTCCGGATTTATAGAGATTGTTTTACCGTTTTCATATGGATTAGTCCTAGTTTATAGGTTGGTTATGATATTCTGTTTAGGTGCTGTAAATCAGCTGAGCACGTTTCTTATTTTCAGCTGGGTGATGCTGCATTGGTCCTGATCATATGCCGAGCTTTTCGGACGGCTGATACGGGACCGAGCTTTATGATGCACGTGCCGAGCTTACTGTGCAACCGAGGATAAGGGTGACGTATCAGATTCTATGTATGTATTTTTTATTTTTTTTTGCAACCAGTGTAAATAAAATAAGTAATAAAATATAAATATAAATATAAATATATATATATATATATATATATATATATATATATATATGAAATTTTAAATGATAACAATATAAAAAGCTTTAAATTTAATTTATGAATCAAGAACTAAAAGTTGAGAGTAAGAAACATGTGAGACCACCTATCCTTTTCCTAAATTAAATGCTTAATGTTACACATAATACTCTGTTTTCAAATAGGACGTTGGAATTCCGATTCCCGAGCACTGTGAAAGAAATGCCTTCCTCTTCGTACTTCTGATCAAGATTTCATATGCACTCAAATAGATTCATTTTCCCACCCTTTTAATAAACAGAAACGATCCTTTTCTCTATTTTTATTGCATGCATAACATTCTTTTAAGCATCAACAAATAAAAATGTATATAGTATATATACAAGAAAAACAAAAACTCTAGGGAAAAGTTTTTTTTTTTTTTGCATAACCAATATAGAACTAAAGGCTGAAAAGTTATTTTTACTTGAGGTATATTTTATCAAATAATTAATATGAAAAGAGAAATTTTCACTTAGCATTATTATTTGTTGTTGGTTGTACATGTTAACATTATTTAGTAGTCCTTCTCAATAAGTCCAAGCTTATAAAACAAGGGGCAGAATCGAGGATATAACTGTAAATTCAAAGAAATAACAGTGGCATTATCGACCACTTTCTCATTATATATATGCCTATATTCCACCTCACCCACTCAGACAAACTTAGAAAAAAGCAAACACTTTGATATACTTAAATTCCTTGGTCCTCCTCCTCCGATCCTCTCAACTCATCAAAATGGCGATGGCATTCAAGATGGTAACTCCTCCACTTCTTCTCTTCTCACTCATCTGCAATATTTCTTCAAGTTTTTTAATTTGTTTGGTTTATATAGGCGACAACAGGGATGTGGGTGACGGATGAGTGCAAGAACTCATTCATGGAGATGAAGTGGAAGAAGGTTCACAGATACATAGTGTTCAAGATCGATGAAGGCTCAAGGCTTGTCAAAGTCGACAAGGTCGGTGCTCCCGGCGAGGGCTATGCCGATCTTGCCGCTTCCTTGCCTAAAGACGACTGCAGATATGCCGTCTTCGACTTCGATTTTGTCACGGTTGATAACTGCCGCAAAAGCAAGATATTCTTCATTGCATGGTATGTGTTTATCAGAATGACGAATTTTAGAAGACCATCAAAATTTATTATTTTTAGTCATATTTAACTGATGGTTAAAAATAATAAATTGTGACAGTCTTCTAACATTTTTCTATCAAAAATTTGAATAATTATTAGACTCAATCTGATCTGACCTCACTTGAAATTCGTGCAGGTCGCCAACGGCATCAAGGATAAGAGCTAAGATTCTATATGCAACATCGAAGGATGGTCTGAGAAGAGCATTGGATGGAATCAGCTATGAGCTTCAGGCCACGGATCCAGCTGAGATGGGATTCGATGTAATTCAAGACAGGGCTAAATAAAATAAAGTATGCCCTTTTTTTCTTTTCTTTTTTATCTTTTTTCAGTCTGAAAATATGGGACTACTTTATGTTATGTCCCAAAGCTAATCAATTAATCCACCAATCTCACTCTCTTTTATTAAATCAAGCGGGTAAATTAAATTACAATTACTCCAAGCTAAGCCAATGACTGTGTGCCATGTGCCACCCCCTCCCTTCTTAGCTAGCTTTGAATCTGGGACCATTGTGAATAATAATGTGAGTGGGGGTGGCATCTAATTAATCTTCCATCTTTAGTGTCATGATATAATAATTGAGTTATTTATGTGTAAAATATGAGTGTCGGGTGTATGATGAGGACATCAAAACTTTGGCTGTAATCTCTTTTAATCATGAAACACAATTGTTCAATGGAAGGAATGCATTATTAGCATATAACTTTTGACAAGCAAAGTTTATGCCTTGCCACATATGTAATTAATGCTTTTGCATTCTTATATATATTCATCCTTATCCCTTAATTGTCACTTTGCTACTTTGGGTTTCTTAGTGTTTAGTCCACATTCCACAATGGTTGCTGCCTCTACTCATAGAGTGGGAGTAATATTTTTATGTATGACATATAATACGAATTTTAAATTAATTAATACTAATTAAGCATCCGTCGGAAACCCTTAATAAGTCAAATGTAGGTGTTAGATTAGATACATCTATGTATTAAATTTATTAATAAATGAATTGTTTTCTAGATTGAGCTTTTTTTCTACTTTTGACTTTAACCCCCCCCCCCCCCCTTTTTTCCCTTTTTTATTTTTGGGTAGCGAGAGGCAGAGGAAAAGAGGGGGGATTGTCTTTTTTATCTTTTGAACAGCCAACAAAATTGAAAGTATGTAATGCCGTGCGCAAATTTGTATCATTTGATTACCAATGTGGTTGTGTATATATATGTACCATCATAGTGAAATTTCTTGGAAATAATTATCGGAAGCTACTATGGTTTCATTCTTACTTTGTCTTTCTCAACATGCCAGGCATCTTATCTTATAAACTCAAATACAATTATGCTAAACATTCCATGAAAATGTTCGCACCACTAGTTAGTCATTAAATGATTAAATTTACGAAATTCAATTGGACCGAACTAACTTCAATTATTTGTTGTTATGTTGCCTAATAATTTCAATTACTGGTTGATAAAAACTCTGAAGAGTTATGGGTTGAAAATCTTCGATGATGATGCCATTATGCTTGAGTATGGCATATGATGACGACTTTTGAGAAGATATGAATGCATCATTTTTCATTTTCTATGAATGCGATGATAAATTAAGAATCTCTTGCAATGTTTAACCACAAGCCGTAGCGGTGTAGCCATTATTAATCTTCTCTCTAAAATTCATTTTCACTTTAATTTGTACACGCAACGAATGAAGATTCAATTATCCTAATTAAAAACACGATTGAGACACGTATTTATGTATAAGTAAAGTTGTGTCCAAAATATCCATTAAAAGCATCGCATTCTGGAAACAAATTAGTTACTCGAGTACGTAGTCTTCATGAAACATATATAGTAATTACGTACATGATATGACATGACATATTCCCAAACAAGTATTATTGGTTGGGATATAAATGTATGTATATGAAAAAATTTTCAGATAATTTTTACTGTTGATTTTAATTTACATATTATATATAATCTTTTATAATAAAAAATTAACGATTAAAATTTAAAATATTAATATTTCAAGAACACCTGAAATTCTTTCATATATATAGGTTTATAAGTAATTTTCATTTTAATTTTTTTAATGGTGTGTCGTTTTCGTGTTGCTGTGGACACATCGACTTGTGACCATATGAAATGAAAGCTTATCACCTATTCATATTTATCTTTTTAATTATTATTTGTTACAACCCCACCTCAACAACTCTCTTTTTTAAATTTTTGCTGATTATTCTTCTTAATAATGGTATCATCAGTGCTTGCCCCTTGATTGGAATCATTTGCCATAACAACCGAATCAAGTGACTAATAATCTAATAACCCAGTACCCACACATATATAGCTGACTTTTAATTACCAAAAAAATAAAGTAAAAAAAAAAACGACCTCTCGGAGTGTTGTTTATAACTTTAGGGTATACCGGCACGAAAATTTAACATGGCGATACATAGCTTTGTTATATTAACTATTCTTAATAGCGAAATGTGTGAAAAAAAAATTATTCCGATGGAATGCTCAATAAGGAATAATAATGAAGAGTGATACAGTAGTAAGTTAGTAACTCGTAAATGGTCAATGATTAATACTCAATCTGTTGTTTATTCATTATTATGTTTTGTAACAACCAAAAAAAATGTTTCACATTCTAATTTGCTCAATCAATGGCACGCAGGGGAAAATAACACATTAAAGAAACCTTTATCCCAGACTCAACTTTAGGCCATCCAAGTTATCAATAAAGAAGAATGCACCCAAGTCTCTGATATAACATAACAAAAATAACATATAAATAAATAATGATATTACATCATCAACAAAAATTTTTATTTTTGGTTAGTATTTAATCAGTAATAATTTATATTCATATTTATAGGAATTTTACACACAAAAAACATATAATTTAGTTTATATCTATATTTGTACTCGGTAACCTGATTAGTTCGATCACCGATTTCGATTCTGACAACTATAATTGGATCAACACTTGTCCGACCTCATAGAATCGTGAGCGACGCTATTATACAATGCAAGTTCTACTTTCTCGAATCAGTAACTAATTTCTGCAATCTCTCCAACTCATCTAAAAATGAGATCTCAATAATTTTTCTACCAAAAAAGAACGGATATCCACCATTAAAGGTGAAACTACTCTATCAACTTTACATTTATTACTATAAATACGTTGATATCTTCAGGTATACTTCGAACCCAATCTACTAAAAACCTGTCTAAAACCTATGTTAACTTAAGGGGAGTGCTAAGTAAACAATGACTATTTTGAATAACATGAACAATGCAACCACCAATTAAATAAAAATACACTACACCCTATGTTAACCCTAAAACCTATGTTAACTTAAGTATCACAGCAAGGGTATCATCTCTACCTCCTCACGAGAAACTCGGACTGCAGTACCTTGATACTAATAGACAACTCGAACGGCAGTACCTTAATATTAACAGACGTCGAACGCTGTCCCTCGAAACAGGTCTCACATCATAATTTTATTTATTATAGAGTAAAGTATCATTTTTCTCTCCAACTTCAAAATTGACTCAATGTTGTCATGCCGTTAGGGATCCGTTAACAGAATTGACTGCGGGACAAAATTGAGACGATTTTGAAACGTTAGGAAATTAAATAGAACAAAAACATTGGGTTTAGCTACATCAATTTTTTACTGTACATATAGTATTCAATTATTTTTTAATTACATATAAGTAAATTATACTTAATTACATTACTTTCATTTTAAATAAATTTATATTTTTATAATTTTACATTTAAATATTTTTAGTCATTATGAAATATTTGTAAAATGATTAGTACATAAAGTTGTGAAAAACAATGATATATATATATATAAATTCTACTTTTTATGTTTAATGTATTGAAATTTTTAATGTTTAATTTAATTAAACTTTATTTTTAATTTTATTTTTCAATAATATCAATTTTTTTATGATAAATAGTTATTCAATTATTTTTTTAATTTTATTCTTAATCATATTATTTTGTTTAAGTGAATTTATTTTTTATTAAAAACAAAATTAAAATTATCGAATAAAAAATTAAAATTTATTAAAAACTAAAATGATTGAAATTATTATCTCACATGTTTTACATATATTATATAATTAAATAAGATAAAGTTTAATTTATATAATATTTTATTAAATTTAAAATTGACAATTTCATCAACATTTTATCAGTTGAATTAAATTTATCACTTTAATATTTTTTATTAATTGCAAGAGGTATGTAAGTTGTAACATTACAATACAATATAACAGCCGAATCATAATAATTACACGATGTGATTTAATTAGTTGTTATTATTACCATAATTAATTTTTCAAGTTTTTTAAAAATTAAAATTATTAAAATTATTTAATTTTACTCTTAATAAAAAATAAATTCACTTAAAAAATAATGTGATTAAAAATAAAATTTAAAAAATAATTAAATAATTATCTACCGTAACAATTTAATATTATTGAAGAATAAAATTAAAAATAAAATTTAACTAAATTAAACATTAAAGAATTTTGATGCGTTAAAGACAAAAAGTACAATTTATATTTTATTGTATATATATATATTTATTTTGCAAGTTTATGTACTAGTCATTCTATAAATATTTCATGATAATTAAAAATTTTTAAGTGTAAAATTATAAAAAAATTAATTTATTTAGAATGAAAGTAATGTGATTAGGTGTAATTTTCTTAGATGTGATTAAAAAATAATTGAATACTATGTATAGTAAAAAATTGATATTATTGAAGGATAAAATTAAAATTTATTTCTATGTATTGTTTTTGTCGCCAACGTTTTTGTCCTATTTAAGTGTCTAACGTTTTAAAATCGTCTCAATTTTGTCTTGCTGTCAATTCTGTTAATAGATCCCTAACGGCAGGACAACATTGAGTAAATTTTGAAACGTTAGGGACTTAAATAAGACGATTGAAATGTTAGGGACAACTTTGAAACTTACCCCAAATGTTAAGGACAAAAATGATACTTTATTCTTTATTATATTTATTTATTTTTGTATCTCTTATATAATTAGAGTAGAATCTTGTATAAATCTTTTAACTATTTAGTTATGAATTTTTTATGTATTATATAAAAAATAGTTAATAAAGATGTGATTTAATAGGCACAGAATACTTGGTAATACAAAACACTAATATTAATAATAAATATATATTGTAACATTGTCAAAACACTAAAAAAAAAAATAGACTAATATATTTTTTGGTATATTAAAATTAAAATTTAAAAAATTTGATTAATATACCTAATTAGTTGGATATTTAAATATATGCACACTAATTTTTTTTATAATATTATTTTTATCTTTATTACTAAAATTTGTTGGCTCGATCATTTTAGAAAATTGTGGTAAACCTTATATAGGATTATAGGCTATACTTCCTATTGTTATTAAAAGTTCATGGTCGACGTGGGACTTTGCAAAGTTCGAACACTTTTTAAGCAACGTTCTATGCACTACTTTAATTTCAAATGGTTATATTCATTAGATTATATCTAGGATAAAACATTTATATAAACAAAAAAAATCCAATATTATTTGAATCATCTAAAATAAAAAATATTATTAAATATCTTCATTTATATATTTATATAAATCGAATTTATTGAATTCGATTTATTTATTTTAGTAGTAAATCAAATTAATATGTACCGAATTACATAGAACATTATATTTAAACATATATCAAATTCATATATTAAGTGATTAAATAATATTGAATTACTTTTGGTTTATATAAATATTTTATTCTTATATTTATACACCGGACAAGAATATATTAAAGAAGACTATCATATCATCAATACCAATTTGAATTCTTAATATCAAGTATATACAATTCTTTTATGCACTCGAAAATTACATTGTATATATTCTAAACATTAAACAATTTTTTTGGTCGGATATTCTAAACTTAAGTAAAAAAGAAAAAAAACTAGTTAGCCAATTCAATCTTAATAGACTTACTATGTTGATTATACTTTTAAGTGTTTAGTTTTTACACTGTTAAGTATTAGTTGAAAATGCATAATAAATTAAACTATTTCATATCAGTTGTACAATTCTTTTTTTTTTTTGTCTAAAATTAGGAATGAGACTTAAACACCTAATTTTTAAATAAGTATGAAAAAATTATATTATTTAAGTTATAGTTCATTAGTATCAGTTGTACAACTAAATTATATTAGTTCTTGTGATTCTTATATTATATAACTTATTCAATTAAATTCTTTATATTTTTAATTTAATTTTAATTTTAGTTTTGTATTCATTCTTTTTCAATTAACCATTTTTCTTAATCATACACAATTTTTAAAATAATATTAAATTTTATTACATATTTGCAAATTAAAAGAGGAGACAAAAATATTCTTTATTAGGTACAATATACTTTTTATTTCCTATAATTATATGATATTTTGAAGTATAAACTAATTAATAAATTATTAAATTTTAAAAATAATAGTTAATTTAATATAAAAATAAAATTAAAAAATATATTTAAAAAAATAGAATAAAATTTTGTATAATTATTTAATTATAATTAGATTAATTAGTTCAACTAATAACATTTATATTTTTAAAAATATTGAGTTAAACCGTTGAGTATTCCTTTTTTTTTTTTTTGGGTCATTACTAAAGAGTATTCCTTAAGATGGATTGTTAAAAAAATTGTTAAGGAGGATTTATTTGGATGTACATCCAAAATGGACCATAACCTTTCAAATTTTAACTGGACCAACATATCGCCTATCTTCTTGAAATTTGGGCCATAAGCCCAGAATAAATGATCCAATTTATCAACTCCAACAGGGATCACTAGGCCCACTGGTCGCGAACCTGCAATTAAACTTTGGCCCAAACGAAGGACCCATAATTGACAAGGGTTGGGTCCTTGCGGACAAAAGGTACAAATAACAACATGATGATAGTTATGATATTACGATACTCTCTTCTTTACCAAAAAGCATTTATTATAGTACACCAAAAAAAAAAGCATTTATTATAGAGTATATCATCATATATTGGGCGCTTAGCCCCCTTTTAATCAGAAAAAAAATTATGTAAAGAACTGTCTATGCAAGTTTATGTTGAAAATGATCATTAGGTAAGTTCTCTTTAAAATAAAAGAGAATGTGTAAATTCATAATCTTGTATGTAAAATCTATTCAGGGAGACAGTTCACTTGTACCAACCAATTTTAAAAATAATAGTAGATAATACTATGGTGTAGTATAATCTAGTCAACAAGTAATAAAGCCACATGAATTGATTTCTAGTTAAGGAACTTTAAAAAGGGGTAGGTTATAAATAACAAGATCTGTTTGAAAAATATGGGTCAAAAGAAGAATCTAAACACCCCTTTCTTAAAGATCATCCACAACCTAGTTCAAAATAGTAATCAACACATTTTTATGTTATTTTTTTGGGACAAAAAAAATTATTGACACTAGAACAGTTTATTTATGTGTATAAAATATAAATATTTGATAATAAAGTGGTATGATTATTGTGTTGGAGGGTTCCATTTATCTCTGCTATGATTGCGCACATGAATGGCTTGAAATAATGTCTCGTTTGTCAATTGTCAATCACATTAATGCTTCAGAATTCAGAATTTTTTCAGATATTTCTCTTCTCTTTTAATATAGTTCTATTCCTAGTTGACTCGGCATCTTTGCACCAACCTGTGACAATATTTACTTTCCAGCTAACAGAAAAAGGGAGATACTGAATTACTTTTATCATAAAATGATTAAAATAATGAATTTTTTGATAAATAAATAAATATTATCGACATACGTATTTTAGAGAATATTTCATCTATAGTATAAAAAAAGATAAATATAAACATATTTTATTTACTATATAAACAAAATAAATAAAATTTTAATTAATAAAAAAGAAGAAGAAACATGTTAATTTAAGTAGATCCATAAGACATAGAAGAGGAGCATGAACAGTCACTTTAAAGACTGTAAATGACTGAAATCATTACATGTAGTTTGCATTTCACAATTTTTTTTTGGCAAAAATATCAGCTATCATTAATTTTCAATTATAATAATCCACTCACTTATATTAACCGTCGTCAAATACAAAATAATAAACAAACACTAATAAAAATTAATTTAGTTATGAATCAAATAACAGTGATAATTATCAATGCATAATGTGTTGTCTATAAATATTCGTACATTAGTTACCTATAAAACACAGGTAACGTTTTATTTGAGACGAAATATAAAATTTTGCCACCTACTACAAAATGCAGGTTGTATTTGAGGATTTTTTATTTTAATATGAGAGAGTGGAGAGAGTTTTACGTTAATGTTGTAAAAAATAGAGTTTTACAGTATTATGGGGCGCTGCTCTGTGCAAGCACAATACGCAGAACACGTATTGTACTGACAATACGCAGACTGTGTATTTACAATACGCAGACTGTGTATTGTAATTTAATATTAAAATAATACAATACGCAGTCTGCGTATTGTAATTTAATATTAAAATAATACAATACGCAGTCTGTGTATTGTCTTTATAAATTAAAAAAACATTAATCTAACAATTCGCACTCTGCGAATTCTATAGCCCCCATAATTTTGTAATTTCCAATATTAAAGGATTACACCAATTTTTATCCAATATCCAAAAAAATTAACCTGTATTTGACAGAAAAGAGAGTCCAAAAAACGAAATGTATCCTGTGGCTCTCTGCATGCAGACAGAAACGGTTTTTGATCAATTTGGAATTCACAAAACGCAAGTTGCGTTTGGCCAGCATAAAAGCAAGTCGCAAGTTGCGTTTGGTAGCCTCCAGCTTTACATGCGTGATACATGTTGACAATAGGAGGTGAAACCGGTCTTTTTAAAGCTAAAACGCAGACATGTGTTGAGAAAGAGTGAGATATTGTGCTGTGAGAATGAAAGAGAGAATAAGTGAATATTGTGGTGAATACTAAAAGGGAGAGTTAGGAGTTAAAACATTATGCTGTTGTGGAGGAAGAAGAAGACCGAGAATGAGTTTAGGTTCAACCGAAAGAAGAAGAAAAAATATGGTGCATAATTTTACTAGACTTGCTTGGATCATTCTCATTGGATAAATTTTTTTTAATTTTATGATTAATAGATAAATATTATTATTATTGTTGTTGTTATTATTATTATTATTACTATTGTTAGTGACATTGTTATTATTGTTAGCCATAATAATAAATTTGTATAATTATTCATTTATTTAATTATTATTGTTATTATTATTATTATTATTGTTGTTGTTGTTGTTGTTGTTGTTGTTGTTGTTGTTGTTGTTGTTGTTGTATAAAATGTTACTCACCCTTTTCGAAATGTGGCTTTCAATGTTATTACAAAGAACATTTTGCAATTCCACAAAACTCATGGTACATGGAATAACAAATGACAACAGACATTCACAAACAAACGTCACTCCTTCATGTGTGTTTGGTATAATCTCACCGTTATAATACACTCACAAATTTGTAATATTTTTCATAACTTCAACCTCACCTAATCCAACTTTTTTGACATACCTAACTGCCAAAAAAAAGTAAGAACTACGATATATGTGCAAGAAAGAAGAATAAAATGAGTAGAAGTAGAGTGAGACAAGTTGAATAAGAGTCTTGCTTCGTATTTAGAGGCAGAACTCTTGATTAAAATATAGTTTTTAAACAAAACGCAACTTGCGATTTTAGCTTTCAAAAAAAAATTCTGACAGTTCATAAAACGTAACCTGCGTTTTGCATATTCCAAAAAAAATCTAACAAAAAAATAGAATGCAAACTGCGTTTTATTGTTTCAAAAAAATTAAAATACTGCTCATCACTAAACGCAGGCTGTGTTTGAAATAAAATAAAATAAAAAATTTTGAAAACCTTCTAAATAATAAAACACGGGCTGCGTTTGTTTTGTTTCCTGAACAAAAAAAATGAGCAAAAAGTAAAACGTAAGTTACGTTTTAAGCGTGACACCATAACAAGAAAAATTTTGTCCATATGTCCATTTCATTGAACAACACCAATATTTGTTCCATAACAAAAAAAAAAATGAGCCAAACACTAACCTATTTTTATTTTTTACCTTATATCTCTGTTTTTTTCTCTCTACTAATCAAATAGAGACAAATACATAGTAGAATATCACAAAACTTCTTCTAATAATTTCTATGCGCCATTTTAACCACGCACTTCTAACTTTTACATTTTTTATTTTTACCCCTTTATTATCTAGCTATGTAAATCTAGAGAATTTTTTAATTTTTTTTTTAGAATAAATTACCAAAATAAAAATATTTTTATTTTTTATCTTTAGTACACGGCACAAATTTCTCTACAAAACAATAAGCCACCGTTGATCTTCGACGATAATGGTCCACTCACTCGTATCAATCGTCAGATATAGGTTAATGGACAACACTAGCCTATCTCTGCTTTTTTCTGGCTGCTAGTTAAGTAGAAGCAAATGTATAGTCGAATATCACAAACCCTCTTCTAATTGTTTCTACGCGTCCTTTCAACCACGCGCTTCTAACTTTCGCATTTTCTATTTTTATCCCTTCATCAACCAACCATGCAAATCTAAAGAATATTTTCAAGAATATTTTTCTTCAATAATTTTTTTCTTTTAGAATAAATCACTAAAACTTAAATTTTTTATTTTTTATCTTTAGTGCACACACCACAAGTTTCTTTGCAAAGCAATCAGCCATTGCTGATCTCCAATAATGATGATTCACTCATTCGTATCAACAGTCAAATATAGGTTAATGGTAATACTAGCTACATCTGCTTTTTTTCTGCTGCTAGACAAGTAGGAGCAAATACATAGTTGAATATCACAAAACCTCTTCCAATTGTTTCTACGTGCCTTTAAAATCATGCGCTTCTAACTTTTACATTTTCTATTTTTATCCCCTCATCATTCAGTTATGCAAATCTAAATAATTTTTTCAACAATTTTTTTTAAGAATAAATCACCAAAATTAAATTATTTTTATTTTTTATCTTCAGTGTAAGCCTCACTAGTTTCTCTGCAAAGCAATCAGCCACCGATTATCTCCAATGATTATGATCCACTCACCATATCAACTGTCAGATACAAGATAATCGACAACACTAGCCTACCTTTGCTTTTTTCTGATACTTCTGTGTTTTCTCTGCTATTGGTCAAGTAAGGGGCAAATGCATAGTCGAATATCACAAAGTCTCTTCCAATTATTTTTACGCGCTCTTTCAAGCACACACTTCTAACTTTCACATTTTCGGTTTTTACCCCCTCATCAACCAGCTATGCAAATCTAAAGAATTTTTCAAGAATTTTTTTTCTTAAGAATAAATCACCAAAAATAAAATTTTTTTATTTTTATTTTTATTTTTAGTATACGCCCCACAAATTTTTATGCAAAGCAATCAGCCACCGTCGATCTTCAATGATGATGACCCACTCACTCGTATCAACCATCAAATGTAGGTTAATGAGCAACACTAGCCTACCTCTGCTTTTTTCCTGCTACTAGTCAAGTAGGGACAAATGCATAGTCGAATATCACAACATTTCTTTCAATTATTTCTACGCATTCTTTCAACCACGCTTCTAACTTTAACATTTTCTATTTTTACCCTATCATCAACTAGCTATATGAATATATATAAATTTTTCAAGAACTTTTTTCTTTTATAATAAATCAACAAAATTAAAATATTTTTATTTTTTTATCTTTAGTACATGCCCCATAAATTTCTCTACAAAGCAATCAGCCACCGTTGATCTCCAACGATAATGGTCCACTCACTCGTATCAACCGTCATATATATGTTAATGGAAACACTAGCCTACCTCTGCTTTTGTCTGACTGTTAGTCAAGTAGGGACAAATGCATAATCAAATATCACAAAATCTCTTCCAATTATTTCTACGCGTCCTTTCATCCACGCGCTTCTAACTTTCACATTTTCTGTTCTTACCCCTTCATCAACTAGCTATGCGAATCTAAAGAATTTTTTTTAAGACTAAGTCATCAAAAATTAAAATATTTTTATTTTTTATCTTTAGTGCACGCCCTCCAAATTTTTTTACAAAACAATCAGCCACTATTGATCTCCAATGATAATGACCCACTCACTCGTATCAACTGTCAGATATAGATTAATCAACAAGACTAGCCTACATCTGTTTTTTTCCCACTGCTAATCAAGTAGGGGCAAATGTATAGTTGAATATCACAAAATCTCTTCCAATTGTTTCTACGCGCCCTTTTAACCATGCGCTTCTAATTTTCATATTTTCTGTTTTTAATCCTTCATCAACCAGCTATGCAAATCTAAAGAATTTTTTCAAAATTTTTTTTATTTAAGAATAAATCACTAAAACTAAAACTTTTATTTTTTTATCTTTAGTGCATGTCCCACAAATTTCTCTGTAAAGCAATCGGCCACCATTAATCTCCAATGATGATGGCCCATTCACTCGTATCAATCGTCAGATATAAGTTAATGACTAACACTGGCTTACCTCTGCTTTTTTTCCTACTAGTCAAGTAGGGATAAATACATATTCGAATATCACAAAGCCTCTTTTAATTGTTTCTACGCGCCCTTTCAATTATTCGCTTCTAACTTTCACATTTTCTGTTTTTACCCCTCATCAATGAGCTGTGCAAATCTAAAGAATTTTTTCAAATTTTTTTAAAGAATAAATCACTAAAATTAAAATATTTTTTTATCTTTAGTGCAAGCTCCACAAGTTTCTATGCAAAACAATCAGCCACTGTTGATCTCCAATTATAATAGCCCACTCACTCGTATCAACTGTCAGATACAGGATAATCGACAACATTAGGCTACCTCTACTTTTTTTCTGATACCTCTGTTTTTTTTCTGTTGTAAGTCAAGTAAGGTCAAAAGTATTGTCGAATATCACAAAGTCTCTTCCAATTGTTTTTACGCGCCCTTTCAACCATGCGCTTCTAACTTTCACATTTTCTATTTTTTGCTATACAAATCTAAAGAATTTAAGGAAAAAATTAATTACCAAAATTAAAATATTTTTGTTTTTTATCTTTAGTGCACCCCTACAAATTTTTTTATAAAGCAATCAACTATTATTAATCTCCAATGATGATAACCCACTCACTTGTATCAATCGTCAAATACAGTATAATGGACAACACTAGCCTTCCTCTACTTTGTTTCTTCTAATACCTATGCTTTTTTCCTACTGCTAGTCAAGTAGGGTCAAATGCATAGTCGAATATCAAAAAACCTCTTCCAATTGTTTCTACGCTCCATTTAAATCACATGTTTCTAACTTTCATATTTTCTATTTATACCCCGTCATCAACCAGCTATGCAAATCTAAAGAATTTTTTCAAGAATTTGTTTTCTTTAAGAATAAATCACCTAAATTTAAAATATTTTTATTTTTTATCTTTAGCGCAAGCCCCACAAGTTTTTCTGCAAAGCAATCAACCACCCATGATCTCCGATGATGATGACCCACTCATTCGTATCAAACGTCAGATACAAGATAATCGTCAGCACTATTCTATCTTTGTCTTTTTTTTACACTTCTGCATTTTTTCTGTTGCTAGTCAAGTAGGGACAAATGCATAGTCAAATATTACAAAGCCTCTTCCAATTATTTTTACGCGGCTTTCAACCACGCACTCCTAACTTTCACATTTTTTTTCTTACCCCCTCATCAACCAGGTACACAAATTTAAAAAAAAAATTCAATAATTTTTTTCCTTAAGAATAAATCACCAAAATTAAAATATTTTTATTTTTTTATCTTTAGTGCGTGCCTCACAAATTTCTCTGGAAAGCAATCAGGCACCGTTGATTTTCAATGATGATGGCCCACTCACTCGTATCAACCGTCAGATGTAGGTTAATGAGCAACACTAGTCTACCTCTACTTTTTTTCTGCTGCAAGTCAAGTAGGGACAAACACATAGTCGAATATCACAAAACCTCTTCTAATTGTTTCTACGCATCCTTTCAACCACGGTTCTAACATTCACATTTTCTATTTTTACCCCTCACCAACCAGCTCTACGAATCTAAAGAATTTTTTCTTTTAGGATAAATCACTAAATTAAAATATTTTTATTTTTTATTTTTAGTGCACGTCCCACAAGTTTCTTTGTAAAACCATCAGCCACCATCGTTGATCTCCAATGATGATGGTCCACTCACTCGTATCAATCATCAAATATAGATTGGGCAACGCTAGTCTTCTATTTTTTTTCTGGCTGCTAGTCAAGTAAGAACAAATGCATAGTCAAATATAACAAATTCTCTTCCAGTTGTTTTTAGCGCCCTTCCAATCACGCACTTCTAATTTTCACATTTTCTATTTTTACCCCTCATCTACTAGTTATAGAAACCTAAAGAATTTTTTCAAGAGTTCTTTTTTTTTTTAGAATAAATCACCAAAAATTAAAATATTTTTATTTTTTTATCTTTAGTGCACACTCCACAAGTTTTTTTGCAAAACAATTAACCACTGTTGATCTTCGATGATGATGGCCCACTCACTTTATCAACCATCAGATATAGTTTTTCTGCTGCTAGTCCTGTAGAGACAAATGAATAGTCGAATATTACAAAACTTCTTCCAATTGTTTCTACGCGCCCTTTCAACCATGCGCTTCTAACTTTCTCATTTTTTATTTTTTACTTCCTCATCAACCAGCTATGAAAATCTAAATAATTGTTTCAAGAATTTTTTTCTTTAAGTACAAGTCACCAAAATTAAAATATATATTTTTTATTTTTAGTGCAAACTCCACAAGTTTCTCTGCAAAATAATCAGCACCGTTGATCTCCAATGATAATGGTGCACTCACTCGTATCAACCTTCAGATACAGAATAATCTGCAGCATTAGTTTACCTCTGCTTTCTCTTTATACCTCTGTTTTTTTTCTGATGCTAGTCAAGAAGGGACAAATACATAGTCGAATATCACAAAACCTCTTCCAATTGTTTCTATGCACCCTTTCAACTACATGCTTTTAACTTTCACATTTTCTATTTTTACTCTTGCATTAACAAGTTATGCAAATTTAAATAATTTTCTCAAGAATTTTTTTTAGAATAAATCACCAAAATTTTAAAAAAATTAATTTTTAACTTTAGTGCACACCCCACAAGTTTCTCTGCAAAGTGCGTTTCAACCGTCAGATACAGTATGATGGGCAACACTAGTCTACCTCTACTTTTTTTTTTTTAATACTTCTGTTTTTTCTTACTGCTAGTCAAGTATACATAGTCGAATATCACAAAATCTCTTCTAATTATTTCTACGCAACATTTCAACCACATGCTTCTAACTTTCACATTTTATATTTATACCTTCTCATCAACCAGTTATGCAAATTTAAAGAATTTTGTTAATTTTTTTAGAATATATCACCAAAATTAAATTCTTTTTTTTTGTTTAGTGCATGCCTCACAAGTTTTTTTTTGAAGCAATCAGCCACTGCTGTTAGATCTCTAATGATGAGGATCTACTCACTCGTATCAACCATCAAATATAGAATAATAGACTACACTAGTTTATCTCTGCTTTATCCTACTAGTCAAATTGGGACAAATGCATAGTGAAATATCACAAAATATCTTTCAATTGTTTCTATGCACCCTTTTAATTACGTACTTTTATATTTTCTATTTTTACTCCTTTATCAATCAGCTATACAAATTTAAAGAATTTTTTAATTTTTTATTTTTAAAAATAAATTACCAAAACTAAAATATTTTTATTTTTTATCTTTAATTTTTAATTGCAGACAAGCAAATGATACTCGGAAGTCGGAACATTCTTCGTGTGTTTGTTACACAGCTTGACCGCAAGAGAGTAAATTTTTCACATTTTTATATAATTGATGTGTTCAATTATTAGTTCGGAAAAAATTGGCTTAAGTCTGTGATGATGATAGAAGTACTGCAATTTAACTTTGCTTAGTTTGGTACTAGTATTTACTGTTATCTTTTATTAAATCTTTCTTTTTCACTTGCTTTTCATTCTAATTGGATTTCTCTATCAGGCTGTTTCTTTATTTTTCTTTATAAATGCTAAAAAAATCATGTGGCAAACATTTGGAAAAGAAGATCAAATTAAGTGACCGAATATTCAGCTTTCATAATGTGTCTGTCGGTTGACACAAAAAAAGAACAGAGAGAATGATACATCTGTCGGTTGTGTTAATTACCATAGACTTTCCCTATTTATTATATAATAAAAATTGGGACAAAACTAAATCTATTAAAAAAAAAGGTCAGATTTTAGTTTTGAAATTTTAATTCTTTTGGCTTTGTTGCGTGCAGAAGTTCCAACCTTTCTGATCCTCTGTTTTCACCCCCACATTGCATGTGGTATCGGAAAGAGAAAACTGTCTTCGTTCGTATTAATCTCTTCCGAAGTTTTTGGTTAAAATTAAAAATCCTGCACACTCCTACTTGATTTGTTGGTATTTTAATAAAATGATAGATTCAATTTTGTGAAATAGAATTTAATAATCATAATAATTAATAAGATTTCACTAATGACTGGATAATTAAGCGGATTGAAACAAATAATGTATACATAGTAAGAGTAATTCGCTACTCATTGGATTAGAGAATTTAAAATTGATGACGAACCTTATTCTCATATGAATGGGTAAAATGTTATCGTAGTTAAGGCTCCAAATTGGCATGCATGTGGAGAAAAGTGCATGAACTATCTTCAATGGGCAGAAGATAACTCATGCCGCATCCATGATGACACGTATAATCTCCTTGCATGTAGAATGGAACTCTACGTACATAGCCACCTGAGCCTGAATGAAAAGGAAATTGTTAAAATCTTAGAGCAACTAATTAATCTTGTTGATGAGATCTAAGTAAGTGGTTTAGAAGCAATATTAATCTTCTTGTCATTAATTATTCAATATCCTAAAGAATTGAAAGATGGATAAAGTATGACAATGTGGGGATAGAATAGGATGTATGTGATGGGCCAGGGTTATTGGTTGTATTTTGCTCCCACACGGTTCATTGTGTTCCACATGATTTTCTGACATGATTTTGGGTTTTCTTTCCTAGCCATAATAAACATCATTATTAAATGTGAGCAAACATCATTCTGTTGTTAATGTGTTTCTTTTTCCACAGAAGAAAAAGTAAATAAAGACTAAAGAGAGGAACATGCAACATCATCTTGATGCTACGCGATCTAATAAAGCATGGAATTGATCTAATAGCTAGTATAGTATAATTAGCACAAATCTTGTGATTTTAAGGACCAATACATGGCATTAATTTCCATCCAAATTCTGGCCCATATAACTGTACAATATCGTTGTCTTAGTTTTTCTTTTTGTTATCACGACGATCTTATCTAGATATGGAAGAATCACAGTGCTGACATTTAACGGGCCGGGGTTGATCCAAACCTAATGAGAATGGGATTGGGGACACTGGAAAGCCTCAGCCAACGTCGTATTCATGCCGGCATTCGAAGTGTTAAGTCTTGTTTTGTATTGCAGCATCACTGTACTTATACTGATATTTTTCCATTCACTTTTTATTTTATTAATAATATTTGATTAACAATAAAATATTAGTTTAAATTTATTTTATTTAATATTTATTAATTATTTTTAAAATAATAATATAATTTTAAGGACAAATCACTTAAACAAATTAATTGGTGAACAAAATTATATGAATTTTCTAAAGTAAAAAACGTTATGTGTATATCCTAATACACACTTTTATGTAAATCAAATATATTAAAATTGATTTAGACATTGTAGTAATAAATCGAATTAATTAAATTTAAATTATTAGAAATTTCTATAAATCGAATCAACTACTATTTTGAACTTCATCCATTGTAAATTGAAATCATTAGCTTCGAATTAAAATCATAGTTTTTGGCCCTAGTAATTTGAATTGATTGGATTCAAATTCATCACTAGTAAATCGAATGGAAGCTAGTGGTTAGTACTTCTATGCTTATATAAGGAATTCGAATCCAAAAAATCAAATGCAGAGAACATTTGCGCCAAAAAACTCTAGGATTGAAACTGTGAAAATTGAAGACGATCCCAACCATATCTATTGGTTAGACAGTATCGTCCACATTGCTGGTTCGATCGACGAAGAAGTTAGTTTCTGAAATTGAATATCAATAATAGTTTGTGATGTTAAGTGGCTTAGAATTTTGTTATATGTACTATTGTGATTAAACTACAAATGGTAGTTAGATTAGTTGTTTACTGATTAACAATACTTAGTTAGAGTAGTGATTAACTAAATTAGTAGTTTTTCAGGAGTTTAAATAGGTTTCTTAGGTTAAATAGACAGTACAAATAAGAAAATGATGCAAATTAGTTTAACTTTTTAGATTTAATATAATTCCTATGCTTTAGTTAAAGACCTTCTGCTTAGCCAATCATACATTTTTGTATGTAGGTCTGAACTCAAAATGTGTCTTCGTTGCATTTTGTAGAATTTTGATGGACACGGATGCATAAACTCTGATCATAGGAAGGGTATAAGCAGATATCACATGATAGTCAAGTTTTTTGTGATCACTAGAGATCGAGGTGACAAAAAATGTATGAGGTCTATTATATCGTCTGACCTTCCACTAGATGCCCTTCTGCCACCGCAGCGTAATCCGAATCAACCATCTGCAACTATTTCCGAACTGCTTGCACTTGCTGGAATACTTATAATGGTTCGATTCCATCACTTTATACTCAATCCCACGACAGACGCTATAAGTCTTCACACATAAGACGACTTCCTCTTTATTCTGAAATTGCTGACCGACTTGGAACTCAGCTAGACCTGCGGTGTCCTGTGAATCTCTCGCGCCAAAATCAGACTGTACATCCGGTAACCCCTCTGGTCTCATCGCATCAAAACCTAGAGTCGAAAAGTGTGGCCCCTACTGAGTTTCAGAGTTCTATGCTCAACCAGGCCCAACAAGAATACTCCTCCCTATATCATCATCGCTGTCATAAGCAATTGTGGCAGGCTCTACATCATTGTCATCCCTTAGGACATCTTCCACCGCCTCTATTTCTCCAACCGCCCCAAAAATCGAAATCTTAACAGGGGTATTCATGTTAGCACCTTGTTCTGCAATCTCGTCACGGTGTAGTTCAGCTGTAAAAGATGGAGATGCCACCATATCTCCCGTAGATATAATTACAGGTACAGATGAAGATACAACAACAGGGGTTGAACTGGAGGCTGCTGTCAAAGGTACTAATTGATGATTCCGGTTCGATCCTCCTGAATTAGAGACCACATCCACAAGCTTTGCCAATAGTTCAGGGATTCTCACTTTCGAAAATTGGCGATGACAATGAAATAAAACTTACAAATTTTTGTCATTGCCTATCACAAATGAGTCGTAATTTACCCCATCTCGAACAACAGAAATCGGTATTTGTTAATATAACTTATCAATTCGTTTCATTTCATGCGGACCCAATTTTTGTAGTACGGTATTATAAAAATCAACCAGACCCATGGAAGGTCTAAGAAAGACTCTCAACGAATTTTTATCAGCATACTTTATTTTTGATTGTGTTTTTATCTCAATCGTGCCTTTGTAGTGCACATGAACTAGAAAGCTATCCTCCATAGTCATGTTGAGTGTCACTCTAATACGGATTCAACATGTTGTTGGTATTTATATAAGTTGAACGTATAGTCTAAACCTAATTAATTCGATTTAATATGGTTGTTTATAAATGATAAATCGAATTTACTATGGTCGATTTTTTTATAGTATTTTTTTCCGTAAATCAAACCCACTTCATTCAATTTACTTTAGTACACTCAACATACTAGGTAAATCGAATCTAATAAGGTAGATTTACTACCAACAACCCTAAATTGAAATTTACTAATTAATTTTATATTATATTATATAAAATAAATTTAAATATTATGTTTCTATCATTACCATTACTTAGAGAATTTAATTGCACATAGCCTTATTAAAAGTTCTTAATCATATCAATAAGGTAATAACTATGAAATCTAAACGAAATTTATAAAGGTAGTACGAATACGGATACGAGTAAGTTTTGTACTATTACGTTGCCCAATTTATTTCCTTTTTTCGTCAGAAAACAATGTTCAACGGATAATTTAGCTGACTCATTAGACTTGAGTGACGACAAATGAAGCTCCTATGCAGAGGATCCAATATCCACAGAGATACACGATTGACACGTAGCCATATTAATTAATTAATCAAGTTAATAGAAACAACCAGCAATTATTATTTCACTTAGTACTTTTTAGTGAATTTAAAAAATAAAAAAGAAAAGAAAAGAAAGGGGTGTCCCACTCTGAGTGGACATTATAACACAGCCTTCTTCTCAGTCCACACTCGCTCTCACTCACTTCCCCCACTGCTTCTCTGTACTTACTGAAACAATGGGAAAGCTTGTGTGGAAATCCACACCACCACCACTTCTTTTCACCGTAATTCTTGCAATTTTACTCTCACAAACCCTTTTTGCTTACGCTTCAGATCAACCTTCCAAGAAGACCTTCATCTTCCGTGTTGATTCTCAATCCAAGCCCTCCATTTTCCCTACACACTATCACTGGTACACTTCAGAGTTCACCGACCAACACCGCATCCTCCATGTATACGACACCGTTTTCCATGGCTTCTCTGCGGTCCTCACGGACGACCAGGTTGCATCCATAAGCCAGCACCCCTCGGTTCTCGCTGTTTTCGAGGACCGCCGCCGCCAACTCCACACCACTCGCTCCCCGCAGTTCCTTGGCCTCCGCAACCAGCGTGGCCTCTGGTCAGAGTCCGATTATGGCTCCGACGTCATCATCGGAGTATTTGATACCGGTGTATGGCCGGAGCGACGGAGCTTCTCCGACTTGAACCTTGGTCCCATCCCTAGCCGATGGAAAGGTGTCTGTGAAAGGGGAGCGAGATTCTCGCCCAGAAGCTGCAACAAGAAGCTCATCGGAGCAAGGTACTTCTCCAAAGGACACGAAGCTGGTGCTAGTTCTGGTCCGTTGAATCCAATCAACGAAACAATCGAATTCCGTTCACCTCGCGACGCTGATGGCCACGGAACTCACACAGCTTCCACCGCCGCTGGTAGATACGCTTTCCAGGCTAACATGTCCGGTTACGCTTCAGGAATCGCGAAAGGCGTGGCTCCGAAAGCGCGATTGGCGGTTTACAAGGTTTGCTGGAAAAATGCTGGTTGCTTTGATTCTGATATCCTTGCCGCCTTCGATGCCGCCGTCAACGATGGCGTTGATGTGATTTCTATTTCCATCGGCGGCGGTGACGGTATTGCCTCCCCTTACTACCTTGATCCAATTGCAATTGGTTCATACGGCGCCGTTTCCAGGGGAGTTTTTGTGTCCTCATCCGCCGGTAACGACGGACCTAGTGGAATGTCAGTGACGAACCTTGCTCCGTGGCTGACGACGGTGGGAGCTGGCACAATCGATCGCGATTTCCCCTCCGAGGTGATTCTCGGAAACGGAAAGACACTGTCCGGAGTATCGCTATATGCCGGAGCTCCATTGAGGGGGAAAATGTACCAATTAGTGTACCCTGGGAAATCTGGTGTTCTATCTGATTCACTCTGCATGGAGAATTCACTGGATCCGAGACTAGTGAGAGGCAAAATCGTGGTTTGCGATCGGGGAAGTAGCCCTAGGGTTGCCAAGGGTTTGGTGGTGAAGAAAGCCGGTGGAGTTGGAATGATCCTGGCAAACGGAATCTCCAACGGTGAGGGCCTCGTCGGCGACGCTCACCTAATTCCGACGTGCGCCGTGGGCGCAGATGAAGGCGACATAATCAAATCCTACATCTCATCTACCGCAAATCCTACTGCAACTCTCGAATTCAAAGGAACGATCCTCGGAATCAAACCGGCACCGGTTCTGGCATCGTTCTCTGCAAGAGGACCTAACGGCTTGAACCCTGAGATTCTCAAACCAGATTTGATTGCTCCTGGTGTCAACATCCTCGCGGCTTGGACCGATGCTGTTGGACCTACAGGTCTCGATTCAGATTCGAGGAGAACCGAATTCAACATCCTTTCTGGAACTTCAATGGCTGCTCCTCACGTGAGTGGCGCCGCCGCGTTGCTGAAATCAGCGCATCCTGATTGGAGTCCCGCCGCTATAAGATCCGCCATGATGACCACCGCCACCATACTTGACAACAGAAACCAGCCTATGATCGATGAAGCCACCGGAAACGCTTCCACGCCCTACGATTTCGGTGCTGGACATTTGAATTTAGGTCTTGCAATGGATCCTGGCTTGGTTTACGATATCACCAACAATGATTATGTTGATTTCCTATGTGCGATTGGTTATGGTCCAAAGGTGATTCAAGTGATTACTCGATCACCGGCGAATTGCCCGGCGAGGAAGCCATTACCGGAAAATCTAAACTATCCTTCGCTCGTGGCAATGTTCCCGGCGTCTTCGAGGGGATCGTCGACGAAGATGTTTATTAGGACTGTGACGAACGTTGGACCTGCTAACTCGGTTTACACCGTAAGGGTGCAGGCGCCGGCGACGGGTGTGACGGTGTCGGTGAGGCCATCGCGGTTGGTGTTCACTGAATCAGTGAAGAAGCGGAGCTATGTGGTGACGGTGACGGGGGATACTCGAAATCTGAAAATGGGTCCTTCCGGGGCGTTATTCGGGTCGCTTTCGTGGACGGATGGAAAGCACGTGGTTCGGAGCCCCATCGTCCTTACTCAAATAGAACCGTTATAAAGCGCTTTCGGTCATTGTCGCTTTGATCGATGCTCACTCGGGAGTGTCACTTCCGTAACTTGTTCTTGTTCCTGTTCCCACCAATAGACACAATAGAGATTCCTCTTATTTCTTAAGCTTTTTTTTCTTTTTTATTATTATTTTAATTAGGGATGTGTGTAACCCCTTTGTTAAAACGATTACAACTACGGAGAAAGTGTAGTTCTGTTGTTTCACTCCTTTTTTATTTTTTTTATAAGATAATGTTTCGGGTTTGCTATAGCTCTATAATGTATTTGTAGGCATGTAGATGTCTATTTATACCGAAAAAAAAAAAGAAAATTGTGGCATGAATTTTAATTGTGTCTCAATAGAGCACGAGTCATCTTGCTTCTGCTGTTATTATAGTTTTAATTAATCTCAGTGTGTAGTTTCTAATTCTTGCTAAATTATCTAGAAATATTATTTCTAAAATAGACTTTAACATCAAAGGATGTCCCCCAAACCCTGTAGACCTAACTGACTTCAAGTTTGAATGGGGAACAATACAAGACTCGACTCGATAGGGATTAACATTAACAAGCTGGCTAGTGTTAATTGGTTGTTTATACTTTATTAAAGTTCCCATCTAAAGTGCATTTTTTTTTCAAATATTCAATTTTATTTATTTATTTATTTACTGAATTTTGGACATCTTATGTCATACGTACGCAGTAGAAGTTGAAAGCTGTTTTGACTTGTGAGTTAGGAAAGAGTGAAAGAACGATAATTCCTTTATACAGAGAGTAATACGCGAACACCTTCAAGACTTCAATATCATATTTAATTAGTACTTACCATATTTTCTAGCTTTTTAAGTTTGATGGCCCCCATTCAGTCGTTTCCTTTTCTTCAATTCTATTAGTAGATGATGATAGCTGAAGGAAACACGAGTGCATAACTGCATAAGCACTAGTGGTTTAAATGTCAAATTTAAGTTGTTCTAAATAATATCGTGAAGGAATCATTGATTTATTCATACTCTAGGAATATAAACCATTAGTCATCACTACGAATTTATCAATGTTTTATTTATACTCTAGGAATATAAGAACAACAAACCTAAATTACGATGCCATTTGGGATTTGCTAGCTTCCCCTCAATTCCCAATATATTCCTAATTTTATCACAATAAATAATTCCATATTGAAGTAACCAGAGTTGTTTAGAATCTTCATCTTATCTTGTCCTGTTGTTGTTTCTGTTCTCTCCGTCTTTTTACCGGTTCACATGGTATCTCAACTCTTATCCTAATTGTTAAATAAATATTCTTGGTAAAAGTTTTTGGGTTTGTGCACTGAGCAGCACAAGTACGCGATTACAATAAGTCATCAGGGATCATTATATAAATGAAGTTACCGTTAACTCTGAATTATTTATTCCATTTTCTTTTGGGTCACCCACACTGTTAACGGAAATGAGGTTGAAGTAGTTGGGAAAAACAACCTTTATTCATTCATTTTTCTTACTGGATATAGTTTTTTAACGAATTACAATAACTACCCTAATTTCTTAATCCATTATTGTTGCTTCATACATGGCAGACGTTGGGTCCATAACATAAATCTTATTAGCTACTAAAAGCAAAGGAAATCTGATACTTGGCGTCATGGGAGATTCATTATATCATACATTATTAATTAATTGTACTAGAAGTAGTAGTATTTTTCATTTCTTGTTATGTTCATCATGATTCACGACTATAATAATTTAGGGAGCATGTAGTAGAAAAACGTTATATAGATTGGTCCTTCCCTTTGATGCGATTGGTAGTTACAAGGCTTCCATTTTGCTCTTGGCATTTATTTACTCTGATTCTGTATTGCTCCAACGAATATAACAGGTCTTGTTTTGTAAGCTATAGAGAATCTGCATATGTTGACAACCATGTCCACTGATCGTCAGAGAAAACCACCACACATCTGATACGTTCTCCCCTTTTCTCAGCCTTTTTTGTGGTCCCTCCCTCAATCCCTTGTTCAATTCTTTTTTTTGTCTTGAATTTGTTCTATCTATGAACAAAACTAGAAGTAAGTTTACTAGTTGGGCCAATTTTTGTCAAAAGCCCAATATAAAAAATGTATGCTTTGTTGGGCCCATATTTGAAAGACGCGGGAATTGTGTGTTTCTTTCCTTGTTTCTTTGTGGGTAAGTAACTGCCAATGTAACCGTCACACATGGCAGACATCTCCACCTCCACGGTTGTAACACGCCTGCTCCACCGCGCTATTTGCCACGTGTCCCTTTCTCAACATGTCGGTTTATCCATCAATGCTACGCTATATAAGAACGCTTTCTTAACTTACCGTCTTCATCATCGCATTGATTATACTCCAATCACAAGTTCACAACCATGTCTTCGTCACAGCAACCATTCGAGCATGTTCTTGTTACAGTTCCCGGCGTCTTCCTCCACCTCATAGAGAATGACTCCAGCGTCGAACTCGCTTCCGGAGACCTCACCATAACCACCATATACGAAGGTGAAAACGGCGTTGCCGTTATCGCTGGAATCGGCGAACAAGTCCGGTGGCCGTTGACGAAGGATGTTTCCGCTGTAAAACTCGACGAGTCCCACTACTTCTTCACGCTTCGCGTTCCCAATAATAATCAGAAAGGAGGAGAGGAAGATTACGATGTGTTGAGCTATGGTTTGACCGTGGCTTCAAAGGGTCAAGAGGGTGTGCTGAAGGAACTCGATGAGGTTCTGGAAAGGTATAGTATTCTTTCAGTGGAGAAGGTAGAGAGCGTGCAAGGATGGGAGGTGGTGGTGCCGAGGGAGACCTCGCCGGAGGAGATGAAGGTTTCCGGCGAGAAGAGGGAGTTAGTGGAGGAGAGCTCTGCAGCTTACTGGACCACGTTGGCACCCAACGTGGAGGACTACAGTAGCCGGTTCGCTCGGTGGATAGCCGCTGGTTCAGGGCAGGTTGTGAGGGGGATTCTTTGGTGTGGGGATGTTACTGTCGAGAGGTTGAAGTCCGGCAATGACTTCTTCAAGAGGAGGATGCAACCTGCTTCTTCCCAATCTCAGATTAGTCCTCGAGCAATGGAGAGCCTGAAAAGGTTTCTCTTCCTTCCAAGAAATTAAACTATTCTATTCTATTCTATTAAATTCTGTGTTATGTTTTCAGTTTTATCAATATTTATTTGCATATGGACAGGGTTAAGAGGTTGACAAAGATGTCAGAGAAGGTGGCCACCGGTATCCTTTCTGGGGTGGTGAAGGTGTCTGGGTTCTTCACAAGTTCTGTAGTGAATTCTAAAGCAGGGAAAAAATTCTTTAGCTTTCTGCCAGGGGAAATTGTTCTTGCTACTATGGATGGATTCAGTGAGTTACTTAATGACTTTACACATCTTTGATTATCATTATATGAGTTGGGTTTTGAAATGTTGTGTTTGTGTGATTGCAGATAAGGTGTGTGATGCTGTGGAAGTAGCTGGAAGGAATGTAATGTCTACTTCATCTGTTGTCACCACAGAACTTGTTTCCCATAAGTAAGTTCCGTTCTCCAACCAAGTGTGTGTTAGTTAAATGTCCTATGATGTTGTAGTAAAATTGACTTTGAGTGTATCTTGTAGATATGGAGAGGAAGCAGGGAAGGTGACAAATGAAGGGCTTGGTGCAGCAGGGCATGCAATGGGGACAGCATGGACTGTATTCAAGATTAGGAAAGCACTCAATCCAAAGAGTGTCATGAAGCCTACTACACTAGCCAAAGCTGCTGCCAAAGCAAATTCTGCTCAACTCAAAGCAAACCAGTAGTTAAATGCTGCAAAATTTTGATATCTAGCGTAGTAAAGGGATTCATAGTTGTTTTGCTATTCCAGTTTGTTTGTTTAATGTTCAATTCATCTCTCCAATATTTTTCAACGTGTCTAGGATTTTAGTATTGAATGATATATAGATAGATGTTCTGTAAAATGAATTGTTTTCATTTCATTTATTGTGATCCATAATGTCTTGTAGCAGAAGTTAAAATCTAATAATGAAGGGGAAAAAGAAAGGTAGTAGATGAGATGAACAAAATGGCCAAAAAAGGTTACACATCAACACATTTATACAAGATTATTCATGGTAACTTCAAAAATAAAAAGTGATAATAGCTCACATATAACATGAGATAATAACAATTTCTTGGTATATTTATAGTTTTCTTTTATCATCATCATCACCTGCTGTTGTTTTGAGTACTAAGCAGGTTACAAGCACATGATTGAACATGATTAATAACTAGTTTTAAATGGCTTATATAGTCTCGAGATCCAAAACTACCCCATCCATTAAACCTACAGCAGCTACAACTGAAACAACAACTCAAGTGAAACCGAGTAACTGAAGTCCAAGCCATCGATTGCTCCATCTAGGAATCTTCCTCTTTGAAATGTACATGTCTATTGGAAAGTAAACCGTTAAGGGCCAGAAACCAAATGCTCCAAGTATTCCAACTACATCGTTGAAGAAAGGCATGAGCATGTCTATGATGGTTGTTGAAAATACAAAAACAACTGTCCTCCAACTAAGCGGAACAAGTTCAGTTGGTATGCAAGGAAGAGCAATTTTATATTCTATGGTCGCAAAACCATCCTTCGCCCATTTTCTTGCACACCATTTCTCAACAAATGCAATAAAGGTTGGCAAAATACCTGCACGTATGTTCTTCAAGTTTATTGAATGAACAAACAAAAATGGATCAAAGTTGATATAATGTATGATAGAGACAGAGAGCAATACACTGATACCTGATATGCACCAACAAGAGGGAGAAGGTGGAGGAGGAAGCCACGTAAGTATAGCTATAGTCATGTATAACAAGATTCGGTTGAATTTGGCTATTAAAAATATTTCATTATCTAGTAATTTTTTAATTTTTTTTTTATAAAAGTAAGATTATATTATTAACAAAATTCAGGTAACTCATACAAATTATTTGGGGATCAAAATTATACCAATGTCCTACAATGAATTAGCTTACATGTTTTAAAATAAATCTATGCAAATAAAAATAATTAAACTTGATTTACACATTCTCAATATAAATCGAATCCATTACACTATAATAAAAGCACATGATAAATCGAATCAACTCTTCGATTAAATATTTCTGCAGCATATATATAAAAATCAAATATAATTTATTCGATTTACTATTTGTATAGATTATTGACATTTTTTAATTTAAAATATAAATATCAATAAAAAAATACACTCATTTGTATTTAAATAAAATATAAAAAAATTAAAATGAATAAGAATAAATATACAATTTTTTGTGTTTTAGTTAAAATTTTAGAAAATTTATATTGTTATAAACTTGTGAATTTAAAATGAAATGATAATTGATTTCTAAAAAATTATTAAAAATTATCCTTTGACTCATTAATATCTAAAAAATCATTACCAGAAATTTTTTATGTTAAAAACATTAATATAAAATAAAATCCCTCCAAAATAGTATAAGAATTAAAGAAAATATTATATCAATTTAATTCTTATTTACTTTGTGAAATTAAGTATAGAACTTATTATTTCAATGACAAACTTAAATTTTACAAATTAAATGATAATTTAATTAATATAGTATTTCAATTATTTATCAAATTATATATTATATAAATATAGTTGATCATTTTATATTGTATAATTATCTGTTATTTTTAATTTAAAAAAATTCAATAATCTATAATTTACACATGTAGTAATTAGATTCAATTTATATAAAATTAGTATAAATCGAGCTTAATAGCTTCAGTTTACATAGAATTCATGTAAAAAACAGATATGCATATATAATTTTTTTCGTTTTAAGACATTAATGTAATATTATTCTCTATTTAATTTGTTTATGTAAATTACTCAATTATTAATATCAATAGCTACCACCATCAACATGGCCATTTTTAACAATAATCCTTATGTACTTGACTATTATAAATAAAAGTGTTCATACCCTGGCCCAATGTTAAGGGTCCAGGTCCAATCGAAAGGCCTGATCCAATAGATTAAGCCTAACAAAGCACCCACCTCCATTCAAGAGGTCGGTGTCAACCCCGACTTGGTACGAAGAAGTCGGTTGTGAGATTAGCTGGCAGATAAATACTTATTCAAATGGGTAACCGCCCCTGAAATCTCTCTAACCACTTCATAAAGCCATATCTTAACCTCCCTAAGATAATGGGACGGTTATTATCCTAAAGATACGGCACTACTCCAACGGTGGTTATTGGCTCACCACTATAAGTACACTGACACACCTCAGGTATTCCTAAGTCCAATACTCTCTAAGACCTGCTCACACTCTTGCTAACTTAGGCATCGGAGTGTCTTTGCAGGTACCACCCCCCATTCACACGCGAGCACAAGTCGGACGGAGCCTCCCGAGTTGCGGACCTACCTGGAGTCCTCCTCTATTATACACTTGGGCCGCCTAACGCCATTCATTGGGCTAATCTCCGGTTACCTACCGTAACATTGGCGCCGTTGCCGGGGACCCGAGAGATCATCCCTCGATGGCGGATAGATTCCATGAAGAAGTCCGTGCGGAAACAGATTCCGAAGAAGAGAATCTGAACGCGGGCAATAACAATGAAGACCTGGCCCAGCACCAGGAAGATAACGACCAGCATAGAGAAGGTACCTCAGGAATGAAAAATCCGAAGGTAAATTCCTCAGATGGTCGCGAATCAGAAAAGGGTGGACCATCCCACGTAACTGAACTAATGGGATTGGTCCATAGCCGCCTAGAGCAATTGGAACAAGAGCGGGAGAGGCAAAAGGAAACCGAAAGGTACCTTAAAGAAGAGATGGAACGGCGAAAAGAGTTAGAAAGAAAACTCTTGCAGCTAGAATCCTCCCTCAAGAACTCCCGCGATGAAGGAGAAGATCAACTCCCGGGCGGAGAGGATCCTTTCAGCGAGGACATAATGAGGGCAAAAGTTCCAAGGAACTTCAAAAGCCCTGATATGGACCTCTACGATGGGACTACGGATCCAAAGCATCATCTTAGCAACTTCAAAAGCCGGATGTATCTAGCTGATGCCTCCGACGCTACGAGATGCAAGGCTTTCCCGACCACTTTATCGAAAGCAGCGATGAAGTGGTTCGATAGCCTCCCCCCGAGATCCATTACTAGTTTTGAAGACCTCTCCAGGAAATTTTTGATGAGGTTCTCAATTCAGAAGGATAAAGTAAAACATGCACCGAGCCTCCTGGGAGTAAAACAGGAGGTCGGAGAGTCTCTACGAGCCTACATGGAAAGGTTCAATAAGGCATGTTTAGAGATCCAAGACCTGCCCACAGAGGCAGTAATAATGGGGTTAGTCAACGGACTTAGAGAAGGCCCCTTCTCACAGTCCATATCTAAAAGGCACCCCGTTTCTCTAAGTGATGTACAAGAAAGGGCCGAAAAGTACATCAACATGGAAGAGAATGCCAAATTAAGAGACCTGGGTTCACGACCTGGACCTACCTCCTCCTCTAGGGAAAGGGAAAGGGAAGTCAGGAAGAAAGAAGAACCCGGTCTCGAAAGGCCCAGAAAGTATCACTCTTATACTCCTCTAAAGACTTCTATAGTGGATGTATACAGAGAGATCTGCAACACTGAAAGGCTGCCACCCCCAAGACCTATTAAAAACAAAAAAGGGGGAAGTCGCAGCGAGTATTGCGAGTACCATAAATGGTCACTCCACCAACGACTGTTACGACCTCAAAAATGTGATAGAAAAGCTGGCTAGAGAAGGTCGGCTTGACAGATATCTCATGGAGAGGTCGGACACCCATGGAAAGCGAAAGCGAGATGATATGGACAGGAGAGATCCTCCACCACAAACCCCTGAGAGACACATCCACATGATCTCAGGAGGATTTGCGGGAGGTGGAGTCACCAAATCTTCTCGCAAAAGACATCTGAAGAGAGTCTATCAGGTCGGGGATGAGACACCCGACCTCCCCACTATATCATTCACAAAAGAGGATGGGCAAGGAATAATCCCCGGGCACGATGATCCCGTGGTGATAACTATGATCCTAGCCAACGCCCACCTCCACAGAACCCTAGTAGACCAAGGAAGTTCGGCGGACATCCTTTTCAAGCCCGCCTTCGACAAACTAGGGTTAGATGAAAAAGAGTTGAGAGCTTACCCTGACACTCTATATGGGTTAGGGGACACGCCAATAAAGCCACTGGGATTTCTACCCCTTCACACTACCTTTGGAAAAGGGGAAAAATCAAGGACTCTGAGCATAGACTTTATAGTCATCGATGAAGGGTCAGCCTACAATGCCTTAATTGGCAGAACTACCCTTAATCGACTCGGAGCGGTGGTATCAACTCCTCACCTCTGCATGAAATTCCCGACTCCAGGAGGAATAGCAACGGTGAGAGGAGATCAGAAATTGGCGAGGAAGTGCTATAACGAAAGCCTAAATCTGAGAGGGAAGGGCAAAGAAGTCCACACCATAGAATTAGGTGGTGCCAGGACCAGAGAAGAGCTGCGACCCCAGCCGGGAGGAAAAACCGAGGAGATACAAGTCGGTGAGGAGGAAGGAAAAAACACTTACATAGGAGCCAACCTAGGGGAAACCCTGAAACAAGGGTTGGGTGAACTCCTAAGAGCTAATTCCGACCTCTTCGCCTGGAAGGCTTCCGACATGTCCCATAGGCTATCGGTTTACCCAGGGTCCCGACCTGTACAACAAAGAAGACGCAAGCTCGGCCCAGAGAGGGCCTCAATAGTAGAAGAGCAAGTACAGGCGCTCCTGGAAGCCGGCTTTATCAGAGAGGTCAAATACCCAACATGGCTAGCCAATGTAGTGCTAGTCAAAAAACAAAATGGTAAATGGAGAATGTGCGTCGACTATACCGACTTGAATAAGGCGTGTCCTAAGGACCCCTATCCTCTACCGAGTATTGACACCCTGGTGGACTCCAGCTCAGGGTATCAATACCTATCATTCATGGACGCCTACTCGGGATATAACCAAATCCCGATGCATGAACCCGACCAGGAGAAAACATCGTTCATCACACCAAAAGCCAACTATTGCTACGTGGTCATGCCATTCGGACTAAAGAATGCAGGAGCCACGTACCAAAGGCTGATGAACAAAATGTTTTCCTCCCATTTAGGGAGCCTAATGGAGGTATACGTCGACGACATGTTAGTAAAAACCAAGCAAGAAGTCGACCTCTTAACCGACCTCTCACAAGTCTTCGACACTATAAGGTTGCATGGGATGAGACTAAATCCCGCAAAATGCGCCTTCGCAGTAGAAGCAGGAAAATTTCTAGGGTTCATGCTAACACAAAGAGGGATTGAGGCCAATCCCGACAAGTGCAGAGCCATCCTAGAAATGAAAAGTCCGACTTGTTTGAGAGAGGTTCAACAGCTCAACGGCCGACTTGCAGCCCTCTCCAGGTTTTTGGCAGGATCAGCACTAAAATCCCTTCCATTATTCTCCCTATTAAGGAAGGGATGCCAGTTTGAATGGACTCCGGAATGTGAGGAGGCGTTCCAAGAATTCAAAAAATTCTTGAGCCAACCCCCCATCTTAACCCGACCAGCACCGGGAAAAGACCTCGTCCTATACTTATCCGTCGCAAACAGGGCTGTCTCATCAGCCCTGATCAGAGAAGACGAGGTCGGGCAACACCCGGTCTATTTTACCAGCAAGGTTCTACAAGGTCCTGAACTAAGGTACCACAAACTAGAGAAGTTTGCTTACTCCTTAGTAATAGCCTCAAGAAGGCTAAGACCTTACTTCCAGGCTCACACGATAAGAGTCCGTACGAACCAGCCCATGAAGCAAATCCTTCAAAAGACGGATGTTGCAGGGAGAATGGTTCAATGGGCGATAGAGCTCTCCGAGTTCGATTTGAGATACGAAGCTCGGACTGCAATTAAAGCCCAGTGCCTCGCCGACTTCATCGCAGAATACGCAGGTGAACAAGAGGAAAAACCAACTACATGGGAACTCTATGTAGACGGGTCCTCCAACAAAACGGGGAGCGGCGCAGGCATAATATTGGTAGATGGAAAAGGAACCCAGTTAGAGGTCTCCTTAAAATTTGAATTTCCAGCTTCAAACAATCAGGCAGAATATGAAGCCTTGATTGCAGGATTAAAGCTAGCAGAAGAAGTTGGCGCCACAAAGGTGACAATCTATAGCGACTCACAAGTGGTGACTTCCCAAATAAGTGGGGAATATCAGGCAAAGGACCCCAATATGAAGAAATACTTGGAAAAAACCTTGGAACACCTTGGGCACTTTGCGGAAACCGAGATCAAGCACATAACTCGGGATCTAAATAGCAGAGCTGACGCCCTATCCAAGTTAGCAAGTACCAAACCCGGAGGGAACAACAGAAGCCTGATTCAAGAGACCCTACAAGAGCCCTCGGTATCAAAAGCAGAAGATGAACGAGAGGTTCTTGAGGTACTCGGCCTAAACCTCGGATGGATGAATTCCTTAGTCGAATACCTAAAATTTGACATCCTCCCCAAAGAGGAGAAAGAGGCTAAAAAGATCCGAAGGGAAGCACAACATTATACTTTGGTGAGAAATGTCCTTTACAGAAGAGGAATATCAACACCATTGTTGAAGTGCGTACCGACCTCAAGAACCACCGAGGCGTTGGAAGAAGTACACAATGGGATTTGCGGAAATCATCTCGGAGCAAGGTCGCTAGCCAGAAAAGTAATCTGAGCAGGATTCTATTGGCCGACCTTGCAGAAAGATGCTACCGACTTTGTGAAAAAATGCCAGCCATGCCAGATGCATGCAAATTTCCACGTAGCCCCACCAGAAGAGCTCATTAGTATAACTTCCCCCTGGCCCTTTGCAAAATGGGGGATGGATCTGTTAGGTCCTTTTCCCCAAGCACCAGGGCAAGTTAAATACTTAATCGTGGGAATAGATTACTTCACAAAGTGGATAGAAGCAGAACCATTAGCCACTATCACTGCTCAAAGAAGTCGCAGGTTCCTCTACAAAAACATCATCACAAGGTATGGGATACCTTATTCCATCACCACAGATAATGGAACCCAATTCATCGACGCCACCTTCAGAAACCTGGTAGCCAGCATGAAAATCAAGCATCAATTCACCTCGGTAGAACACCCACAAGCCAATGGGCAAGCCGAGGCAGCTAACAAGGTCATACTGGCAGGTTTGAAGAAAAGATTACAGGAAGCAAAGGGAGCTTGGGCCGAAGAGCTCCCTCAAGTACTGTGGGCTTATAGGACAACTCCCCAATCCGCCACAGGAGAAACACCTTTTCGACTAGTGTACGGCGTAGAAGCCATGATTCCCATAGAAATCAGTGAGCAAAGCCCAAGAGTAATTCTCCATGATGAGGTCGGAAATGTACAGGGGCACAAAGAGGAGCTCGACTTGCTCCCCGAAGTCCGAGAGAACGCCCAGATAAGAGAAGCAGCATTAAAGCAAAGAATGGCTACCAGATACAACAAAAAAGTCATTCGAAGAACATTCGCTGAAGACGACTTGGTCCTAATCAGAAACGACATTGGGGTCAACAAGTCGGGGGAAGGAAAGCTCGCCGCCAATTGGAAAGGGCCATACAAAATCAAAGAAGTGTTAGGGAAAGGTTATTATAAAGTAACCGACCTGGATGGCACTGAGTTACCAAGGTCGTGGCATGCTTGTAATATGAAAAGGTACTACAGCTAGAAGCGAACTCTACTCCCTGATGTACTCTTTTCCCAGCTTCATGATTTTTTCCCAAAAAAGGGTTTTTTCTGGAGAGGGGTTTTTAACGAGGCATCATAGTAGAGGCTAAGGGAAATATACTGTCAAGACCCTTAGTAGCAAAAAGGTACCTTCCCGGTTAATAAAAGATCTTTTTCATTAATATATTTCTCTTAAATATCCTTCTCTATTTTTATATAAGTCTTTCTACGAAACGCGCCGACTTAAGCTCGACAAAGCGTGAAAATCCCATGAACCGACCTAGATGGTCGTCAGGATAAAACAACGAGGTACAAGTCGGCGTAAAGAGGTTATACAAGTCGGTCGTGAAAGCTCGGGAACCAACCCGACTCATAAGTCGGAAAGAGATCCCGAGTAGAAAAACTTGGAAAAACTTTGATCCAAAGATCGGAGTATAACACCAAGTAGAAGAAAAACGCATCGCAAAAATAACCTAAGTCATAAAAACTCACTAAAGCAAAAGTCGAGTATAAAGGATAACAAAAGGGATATGACAACCTGAAAAGTTTAAAGCTTGCATACAAGCCTTTCCACGAAAGAGGCTCGAAAAAATAATGCAAGCTAACAGAAGGTTTTTCAAAAAGATCAAACATATTTCAAAATAGGAAAGCATGTGCACGCGCAAAGTAACTTAAACCCTTATCCAAAAAAGGGCACCTACTTCGATCACGAAAACCCTTATCCAAAAAGGGCATTTATTTTGTTTAAAACCCTTATCCAAAAAAGGGCAGCAAAAAGAATATTTTGTTTACGGCCTTGAAAGGCCAGAAGCAAATTATTCACAACTACCGGCAAATAAACAGAAGTTTAAAAAAGGGGGGACCCACAGGCCGGGCCCCCATATAGCCATAAAATTAAAGAAGTTATTTTTTGGAATCACCACCACCACGAGGCACATCACCAGGGCTGGAAGGAGGAGCCAAAGAGGAAGTCGGAGCAGGAGCTGAAGAACTCGGTGCATCTTTAGAATGAGGAGGAGACTCTATAATCCTCTGCCCCCGAGTCTTTAGGTCTGACTCTGAAAGGACCTCGGGAACAGGAGGATCAACAATGGCGCCATCAATCACCACTTTGTCAGGATGTAATGGAGAAAGATCCAAGTCGGGGGCTATAACCCTGACCTGCTCTAGGAAAATTCTCCAAGACTCCTCGGCGCCATCGGCGATAGAGTCCTCCAAGTCAGCATAAGCAGTCCGAGAGTTCAGCAAATCCTTCTTCACCTCCACCATATCTTTAAATAGGCTTTGGTAACTCTCCTGGGCTGCCTTCCTTAAATTTACCTCCATAGTACATTGGGCCCGCAGCTCGCTTTCCTTCTTCCGGAGGTCGTCCCTCTCCTTCCTAAGCTTATCCCTCTCCTCCTTTAACTCCTTCTGATGTTTTTCAAACATAAGAAGCCTCCCCTCCAGCTCCTCGACCTTTGGGGAAGTACCCAAGGAGCTGAGGGGAGTCTTCTCAAACATGTCCAAAAGTTTGCCACAAACTCCCGCCGCCCTAAAACTTTCTTCGGCCAGAGTGGCAAGGTGTTTCCGAACAGAAACATCATCCATATTAATAAGTGGATAGATGTTCTTTCGGACGAAGGCAAGAGCCTCCGCCCTAACACCACCTTCCCAAGAAGGGCCAGACTCTGAAGTCTTGCGCTTCTTAGTCTCTGGCTCGGAGAACGGTTGGGCAGAAGGGAGTGGTCGAGTCAAACTTGAGGAGGAGGAAATAACAACAGGCTGAGAGGGAGTACCCACATTTCTAGGAAGAGGAGGAGGAGGAGGAGGAGAGACGACCGCCTTGGAACCCCCGGACCTGGCCCGAGACTTTGCCTTGGCTTCCTGCACCCTCTGGTAGGACTCTTGAGCATTTTTCTTTGCCATATCTACAAAAGTAACAACCAAGTTACAAGTCGGGAAAATGTAAGTCGGTAAAATGCAAATCGGTAAAATGCAAGTCGGTAAAAAATGCATGCACTACCTATTTGAGACTGAACGAAAGTCGGTGTTCCCTGAAGAATTTTCCTGGTATCCAAATATGGGGACCTCCCCCACGCTTCTCGGAAAAACCCTTTAATGGCCGCCTCCACCTCGTCTAGATCATCTAGACCAATCTTTTCGCAAGGGGTGGCCGGCAGCCAATAAAGGGGAAAGCGAGGGGAGGAATGCTCGTCCAGGAAAAAGGGGTGGTGACCCTCTACAGCTTGAACCTTGAAGAAGAAGTTTTTGAAGTCGTGGAAAGACTCGTCAAAAAGGGTGAAAATCCTCCGACCTTGAATGGCTCGGAAGGATACCCATTGTTGCTTGTTGTTTAGCCCACTAAAGGGCTTAGTCATATGGAAAAGATAGAAGAAAATTCTCAAGGAAGTCGGAAAGTCCAGAGCGTGGCTTATAAACTGGTAAATCTTCAAAAAACCCCATGAATTGGGGTGAAGTTGAGTAGGGGCAACCTTACAGTGGTGCAAGACAGATATCTCGAAATCAGAGAAAGGAAGAAAAACACCCAAACGGGTGATCATACATTCATACATGAAGAAAAAATGAGGGGCCGCCTCATTAGCCCTCCCAAAACAGACCCGGTCTTCAAGACCCGGGATTATCAGTTCATATTTGGGCTCGTCCTCGTCCGAAGTACAGAGCCTATGATGAGTACGAAGGTGGGTGATGAACTCAGCGTCAACCAACGGTTCCTCCCCAAGGACCGTATCGTCAACCCACTGAGAAAGAATGTCTACAGAGGGCATTTTTTAAAAGAAGAAAGTGGCAGAAAACCTACAAAAAGGAAAAAGAAAAAGAAAATCAAAAAACACGGCCACTAAAGAAGAGAGATTCGAAACCAGAATCTACGGGTCAACCTACCTACTCGCAAAACATGCAAACATAAAGCATGGCATGAATAAAACAAAACTAACCTTTATCCGAAAATGGAGGTTGGTGAAGAACAGAAGTCTTCGAATGCAAGAATGTAGCACGAACAGGATAAGGAGAAGTTTGAAAGATTGCAGAAACGGAAAATGGAAAGAGAGGGAAAGAATTTATAAATAGGCTAAGGGGCATAATGGTAAAAACGAGGCTGTCATTAATGCGACTGCACCGTTACCAAAGCCCTCAAATCCCTAAATAATCCCTCAACGGACACGACGCTTGAATTGACGTAACTGTCAGAAACCAAAAGTCGCGAAAATCACGTCGGTTTCCAAGATCCGTGTTCTTTCAAACAAGTCGACTACGAACCCGAGCTAAATACTTGAACCCAAACTTTAAAAGATTTGGGCTCAAGTAGGGGCACTGTTCATACCCTGGCCCAATGTTAAGGGCCCAGGTCCAATCGAAAGGCCTGATCCAATAGATTAAGCCTAACAAAGCACCCACCTCCATTCAAGAGGTCGGTGTCAACCCCGACTTGGTACGAAGAAGTCGGTTGTGAGATTAGCTGGCAGATAAATACTCATTCAAATGGGTAACCGCCCCTGAAATCTCTCTAACCACTTCATAAAGCCATATCTTAACCTCCCTAAGATAATGGGACGGTTATTATCCTAAAGATACGGCACTACTCCAACGGTGGTTATTGGCTCACCACTATAAGTACACTGACACACCTTAGGTATTCCTAAGTCCAATACTCTCTAAGACCTGCTCACACTCTTGCTAACTTAGGCATCGGAGTGTCTTTGCAGGTACCACCCCCCATTCACACGCGAGCACAAGTTGGACGGAGCCTCCCGAGTTGCGGACCTACCTGGAGTCCTCCTCTATTATACACTTGGGCCGCCTAACGCCATTCATTGGGCTAATCTCCGGTTACCTACCGTAACAAAAAGCATCATTAAAATTAATTTTTATTCTTATTTAATAGATTTTTTTAAAAAAAATTAGATTTTCTTAAAATAATAATGTTTGGAATCGAAATATATATTTTATTGTCTCAAGTGAAAATGGAGAAGGAGCTGGTTTGTCGTTTGTGTCTTTACTCATTCCCATTCCTCTCTTTCACATTCATTAATGTCATCGTCACACCAACCATTCGACCATGTTCTTCTTACAATTCCCGGCGTCTTCCTCCACCTCATACAGAATTACTCTAGCCTCCAACTTGCTTCCGGCGACCAACTTCAGTGGCCGTTGACCAAGGATGTTTCCGCTGTAAAACTCGATGAGTCCCACTACTTCTTCACGCTTCTCGTTCCCAATAATAATCAGAAAGAAGGAGAGGAAGATTACGATGTGTTGAGCTATGGTTTGACCGTGGCTTCAAAGAGTCAAGAGGGTGTCCTGAAGGAACTCGATGAGGCTCTGGAAAGGTATAGTATTCTGTCAGTGGAGAAGTTGGAGAATGTGCTTGGATGGGAGGTGGTGGCGCCGAGGGAGACCTCGTCGGAGGACATGAAGATTTCCGGCGAGAAGAGGTGGAGGAGAGCTCTGCAGCTTACTGGACCACGGTGGCACCCAACGTGGAGGACTAAAGTAGCCGGTTCGCTCGGTGGATAGCCGCTGGTTCGGGGCAGGTTGTGAGGGGGATTCTTTGGTATGGGGACTGAGAGGTTGAAGTCCGGCAATGACTTCTTCAAGAGGAGGATGCAACTTGCTTCTTCCCAGTCTCAGATTAGTCCCCGAGCAATGGAGAGCGTGAAAAAGTTTCTCTTCCTTCCAAGAAATTAACCAATTCTATTCTATTCATTTCTCTGTTATATATGTATTCAGTTTTATGATGTAGTGTAATATTTATTTGGATTTGGACAGGGTTGAGAGGTTGACGGAGATGTCAGAGAAAGTGGCCACAAGTGTCCTATCTGGGGTGGTGAAGGTGCCTGGGTTCTTCACAAGTTCTGTAGTGAATTCTAAAGCAGGGAAAAAAATCTTTAGCTTTATTCCGGGGGAAGTTTGTTTTGCTTCCATGGATGGATTCAGTGAGTTACTTGATTACTTTACATATCGCATGCACAATGCATAGAAGCAAAGGAATTGGATTTTGGATATTGTGTGTTTGTGGGATTGCAGATAAGGCGTGTGATGCTGTAGAAGTAGCTGGAAGGAATGTAATGTCTACTTCATCTGTTGTCACCACAGAACTTGTTTCCCATAAGTAAGTTCCGTTCTCCATCCAAGTTTTTGTTAATTGTCAATTATATGTCCTATGATGTAGTAGTACTATTGACTTTGACTCTATTTTGTAGATATGGAGAGGAAGCAGGTAAGGTGATAAATCAAGGGCTTGATGCAGCAGGGCATGCAATGGGGACAGCATGGACTGTATTCAAGTTTTGGAAAGCACTCAGATCAAAGATATAGTATTGAATGATAGGACTGTATTCAAGTTCAGGTAATGTTCAAAGCGTCTAGAATTTTAGTGTTGAATGATATCACATGAGGAGTCAGATTAATTAGCAAGTTAGTTACACACTTTGCAGTTTGGAAAAGTTTGTTATACAGGTGTTAATAGTGGTGAACGGTTAGTTAGCAGATTTAGCTAAGGTAGTATATATAGTAGATAGAGTAATTAGAATTTTGAGTTTTTGCTCTTGTAAGTCTCATTTTCTTGCTTAGTCAGAAGTAACTTGCTTTTGACCTAGGCCTTTTCTCTGTAAACTTTCCTCTGTTCTTGAACCTTCCTTCTCTCTGAACTAACATTTCCACAAATGATATAAATAGATGTTCTGGAAAATGAATTGTGATTCGTTTAATTGTTGCAATGACATTATTTAATCCATAATGTCTTGTAGCAGAAGTTAACATCTAATAATGAAGAAAAAGGTAGTAGTAGGTAAGTAGCAACCTTGAGAAGATGAAAAAAATGGCCAAAAAAGGTTACCCTTGTATAAAACATTATTCATGGTAACTTCAAAAAAGTGATAATAACTCACATACCACTTGAGATAATAACAATTACTTATAAGCACAAGATTTAACAAGCTTAATAACTAGTTTTAAATGGCTTATAAGTCTTGAGATCCAACACTACCCCAGCCATTGAACCTACAGCAGCTACAACTGAAACAATAAGACAAGTGAAACTGAGTAACTGAAGTCCAAGCCATCGATTACTCCATCTAGGAATCTTCCTCTGTGAAATGTACATGTCTATTGGGAAGTAAACCGTTAAGGGCCAGAAACCAAATGCTCCAAGTATTCCAACTACATCGTTGAAGAAAGGCATGAGCATGGCTATGATGGTTGTTGAAAACACAAAACCGGTCCTCCATACTAACCGGAACAAGTTCAGTTGGTATACTCCAAGAAAAGGAACAACAATTTTATATTCTGAGGCCACAAAACCATTCTTTGCCCATTTTCTTGCACACCATTTCTCAACAAATGCAAATAAAGGCTGGCAAAATACCTGCATATTCTTCAAGTTTATTGAAAGAACAAACAAAAATGGATCAAAATTGATATAATTACCTGATATGCACCAACAAGATGCACAACAATTGCAAAGTTGGCAATGTCAAGAAGCCAGTAAGGATTATAGAATCCAAAACCAGTTAAGAGGTTTCCAGGTGCATTGTCTCCAAAGGCTGCATATCCCATGCATCCACAGAGCAGATAGAAAACGGTGGTGACTGCCACGCTCAGCACAGTGGCCTTCCTCATGGTCTTGTACTCTGCAGGGGGAGATTTTATGGTGTCCTGAATTTCAATGAGGATAATGGAGAAGGAGTATGCAAAGGCCATTGCTCCCAGAGCTTGCATACTTCTCCATATCTTCTGTGTCTCTGTGACTGTTCCAGCTTGTGTCACTGTTCCAATGCTTATTCCTGTTAGGCTTCCTTTAAAGCTTCTGTTTTCTGCTACTTTTTCAATGCCAAGGCTCAATCCAACTGATGAATATGTAAAGGACATGATTGCTGCAACTATGGACAGCCACCATACTTGATCAAAGTCAGGTATTTGAGAGAATATCACCTCTGCTGTACCAAATGTTATCATGTACCCATTGCTTGACATGTGGCATGGATCTTCTCCATGGCTCTTATGATAGCAGTTTGACCTTTTTATTGCCCTATATATATATAAGAACAAAATTCATTCACATTAATGAGTAAAACATATAGAATTAAGGAAAGTTTTCAATTGTAACAGATATTTTGGTAATTTTAGTCATTAGTCTCGAATACTGATATTTTTAGTATACTTGAATCATTTAACATGCTATTATTACTCACATCATACTGACAGAGGCAGCAATAGTATACCCAATTGCAATTCCAAAGAGATTGAAATATTGGATTAGGCCACATATCTTGACCTTTCTACCCCCCAAGATGTTCTTGACTGCTTCCATGTAGGTGTAATTTCTGTGTCCAGTGACAGAATCAGTGGTTCTGTAACAAAGTGTAAGTAGGTTGGAAGTGTAGAGGTTGACCAATGCAAAGAGAAGCATGACAAGAGGTCCTGCAATCCAACCAAGTTGAGCCACTGACCATGCTAGTGAGAGCACTCCTGACCCTATCACTGCAGTTATGATATGAGCACTTGCTGTCCAAAATGTCCCTACAATAATAAATGTCATCAGCTTTGAATGTTGAAAGTCATATGCAGGTATGTTATAAAATAAATGTGATGTTTATAATCTGTTCTTTTGGAGCGACCATCATCATCGAAGCACTTAGAATAATTGGAGAGAATGTTAATTGGTTTTTCAGCTTCCGTTGGCTTTTTTGGCTGCACTTCTACTTGTAAGTAATGCTTCACATCATGCCTCTCTTCTATCTGTTATATACAAACAAGTAACAAACATTAGTATAACCCAACGTCATGATTAAACTAAGGACAATGATAGAGTGAATATTTGTTAATTTGGTCTTACAATTCCGTGGTGAATTCTGCTAGGAAGTGTTCTACTTCTTGACAACATGGTTAATTATTGATTAGAAGAAAGTGGATAAAATGTGAGGGATACTTTTATAAAGAAAATAGATGGGGTTTTATAGGTAAATATGCGTTGAAACTGTATTACTGTTAGTAAAGTGTGATGTGAAAACACTTTATATTATGTGCAATTGTGCACCTTCCTTCTATGTAACACGTTTCATTGTTAGGTAGAACATTATAATCATTCCAGAATATGAATTATTACTCCCTTATGGGAAAGATTAGCTTTTACTTTTTAGTTTTTAGCTTCCAATCAATGCCCATTTGGACCATGTTTCATTTGAGGATTACAAGCTGCCAAGAACTGCATCTGTGCATGGGTCCATGAACAATTACTTTATTAATATCTACAGACATATTAGGATATTTTATTTTCTTTATCTATTTTCTGAGATATATTTATAGATTTAAATAAGTATAACTATATTAATTATTTTATTTAGATTTTCAGAATTTAATTAAAAATAATAGTCAAGTATAAATAACGTCTTGAAATTTTGGTCTCTAATATACCAAATTCACTTTACAACCCTTTCTATTAGGTATTAGACATCAAGGAAAGAATTGAATAAAAACAAAAAATGTAGAATTGATTTTGCAGAATTGGAAGAAGATAGTAATCCTTGTATATTATTATTCTCAACAAAACATTGACCTCTCGAGTGTTCCATTCATAAAATACAATCTCAGGCTTAAGATTACTATTCTGTGTAGCAATATTGGGGATAATCTTGCTCTGACCTCCCTAATCCACTTAGTTTAGTAATAATTAGTCCACTACTTGTGTAACATTACTTTTGAACTTTTTGATGACGCATCTTATTCATACAAATAATCATTTTTACCTAAGTTTTCTCAAGAAATTAAACTAATACAGCTTCTATATAGAGAACTACTATATTTGTTATAGAAATTTAAAAGCGTGCTAATAATAACTTTTCTTTTAGTAAGTTGCTTCTACAAATTAAACAGTCAACAACATATGAGTCCAATTGCATATTATGGTGACTAGTTCCCTCTGTTAGTGTTGCAAGTGTGAGGAATGTTGAAATTAGTCCTACATCAAAAAAATTAAGGAAGAGTGAGGAGTTTATAAGATGAGAGACCCATTAACTTGACACTTTAAGGTTTTGAGTTGGATGTGGTGTTTTCTCAATGTTAAAGTTAGTTCCACATAAAAGAAAGCAAGCTCTCCACCATACTTCTTGTAACCTAGGATAATAATGATGAGTATTCGGTGAAAAACAAAATTATTAAAAGAAAAGACATGCCCTTTGACTATTCTTCACGAGGAAAATGCAGAATGTTATTTTTTTTTTCTCCTGTGCCAATGACAAAACACCACTTAAAAAAATTTTAAAAAATTGATTTTTAATTTCTCATGCATGTGCCAATAACACAACACTACTTGCAAAAAAATACAACAATAACAACAACGACAAACAAAGCCTTTCATAAAATATTGTGTCACTAGCAAATTAACAGATCCAAAAATTAAAACATTACACATTCAAAATTTAGAAGTTATTAGCTGCTTTTAATTAATTTGTCATATTTATCCATATCCGATATCTAATCCAAGATATTCCATGTCGTGTAAGTGTGCTTAAACATGGGTGTTTAACCTACCTTAGTTTGATCAGTAAAAGAAAAGGTAACAATAATATAAGTGGTGATTATTGTACCAAAAACCAATGCTGCTTGATGTTGGTGGAGTAGGGGAATTATTATTATATTCTATATGATAAACACGGATGCACAGTTGACAATAATTGTAAGAGATTATTGGAGATTATGAAGAACAGAAAAAGATAATCGGTTCAATCAAGAAAATAAGCTTATGATCAACAATGTAATAATTATTAGGTCATGTCAACTTGACGAATAGGTTAACTTCCTGAGTATGGTTCTGAATAAATCCAAAAACTAATTTCCACGTGTATCAAAGCCTGATTCTTAGGTTATATTCGTGTGCCTCCCATTTAGTCACTCCATTGAAGAATGTAGATGGATTATAAGTTTTTTTGCGTGCCTATACTCAAATAAAAATATTTTATATGTGAAGATAATAATTAAAATATTAATATATATTATATTAAGTAATTTAATCAAATATATTAAATTATTTAATAGTTTTTAATTATCTTTCATTAAGATATGTTTACATGAGTTTTTACCTACAAGTTTTATGTAACTATGCAAACGAACGGGGAGTACTGTCTAAAATGGATGGAAGCCAAACCATTTTATCGCACAAAATGAAGTAAAATTTTAAAATACTTGTCTCTGTTAATATGTAAAAAAGAAAAATCTTATTATAGAGTTCTTAACAAAGTCTTTTAGCCTGAATCAAATGAGAAATTGTGGTTCTAATAGCTGGGTTTATTAATTTTCTCACTTGAATACTTTCTTTTGTCTTCTGGATTTTGTGTTATGCTACAAAGTACAAACCATGCTCACACAACAATAAAGAGTTGGGTTTGGAAATAACGTGGCCAATCTTGTAAATAAATTAGAGGCTAAATTTTGCTTTGAAGCTGCAAAATTTTGATATTACCACTTTATCGCATCGTTGCCCTCATATGTCACTGCTCACTTCATCGATAAATAATATTGAAAATTAAACCAAGTGAATTGCTATGAGAAAAGTACCATGAATATACCAACCAAAAACAAAACGGGAAAACTTATATTGGAAAATGATATACAGTTAGTTATTTGAACAATATAAAGGAGGTCCTAATTTCAAACTCTACTTTCATGAACTCAACATGTGATAATCAATGTTACTCGGGGGAATCAATATGATGAATTCAGAAACCGATACCAATATTGCATACCATAAAAACTTGGCAAAATAACTTACATTACTATTTCTCCCCGATTAAGCTCTTTAACAATGTAGGTAGGAACATAATATCATCCACTAATGAATAAAAGATCTGTCACCCGACGTTGGACAAAGCCTAGAAAGGGGAAAGAAAAAATCAGAGCTCCTTATCCTTATCCTTTGCTTTCTTACGGGCCAAAAACCGTTCTTTTGCTGCGGCCACAGCATCTTGACTTCTTTTGTGATGATCAGGCTTTGGCTGGCAAGTTGATGACTGTTCAACTGAATCCTTTCCTTCCACAGACGCCTCAGAATTTGGCTTCATATCTGAGTGATCAACAGTTCTGTTGGAAGGATTAGAAGTTTCACCCTGATCCACATCGTTTTTCATGGAAGACTTCACAGGTGAATTCTGCAATTCATCTGGCACATCATTATGCTGGTGTCGATCAGGTGCATCATGCTTTGTGTCTTCGCGTGTCTCTGCAGTTCTTTGCTCAGCTCGATTCTCATGTTTCCTCCCCCGAGGATCTTGTGCACCATATGCAACATTTTTATCAAGGTTTGTATAAAAATCAAGCAAAAAGTCCTTCTTCTTTGTAACCTATGTACAAATATGAAAATTGTATGTCAGCAGTATGCAAGAAACAGAGAATTGGAAATATAGGAATTGAACCATAAAGAAGTACATCAATTCAATTAGGCGATATGGAAGAAAACGAAAAGCAAGACTGTTCTTCCATTACCAATCAAGTTGGCAACCAAGACATGATAATTAATATGGGAAATGTTTAAAATGCTAGAACCTACATCATCTCTCTCCTCTTGAAGTTCACGCAATCGTTCTAGCTCCATCTGTCTCTCACGTTCAGCAAGCTTCTTTCTGTAAGCTTCAGTAATAAATTTGTCTTTGTCAGCATAGAGGTGGTCATCTTTGCTTCTCTCTTTGGCAATCTTTTTCTCATAAACAATATCGCGATACTGTTCTCGCTCTTTTGCCTTTTTAATCAGATTTTGGATATACCTTGGCTGCACCACAAAATTTGCAGGATGATGACTGATGAGTGGCAATGTCAATTGGCATGAAACTGAATTTTGTTTTTTTTTTTGGAAAAACAATAGAAATAATAATAATAACAATAATAACTAACTCACAAAATTATAACACGAAAAATTAATTTTTAACCATAAAACAAGAAGCATATAGACCAAAGACTTAAAAGTATTAAAACAAAGTGCTGCTTACGAATCAACCCTGCTTCAAGAAGGGCTGCATGTCATTGTGAGAATCCCACTACCACTACCATATTATATTTATTAATCTTAGATATAGAGCTTCATATGCTACTTGCATACTTGATATATATATAATTTTAGGTTATGTTGTTATATCTTTATAAATTGGATTTTTCCTATGCGAATGTGTCCATCTTCACTGTTCTGTATCATAATTCAAGCCCCGAAACAAAGGGGATTTGAGAAGAAAATTTGGCAAAAGATTATGTTGCATAAAGTATTGAAATTCTACATGCTGAAAATTAGTCCACAAAAATGATTTAAAAGAACAAAGATCACATCATTCTGAAAATAATTACCATACTTTTCTCTCTTCGCGATCTTGTATCAATGGGCGGGCAACTTTCTCTTTCATTTTGTCATAGACTCCATCATAATCAAATACAGTTGGATCTTCTTCTAAGGCTTTCTTTTGCTGCTCTTCAACCTTCAAGTTTAACAAACAACACCCACACACACAAGGATGTGAGATTATATTTACTTAAGCAACAAACAACAACAACAAAGACTTGTTCCACTTGGTGGGGTCGGCATTATATTTACTTAAGCAAATAAACTAAAAAATATAATAACCATGTAATTCACAAGTTCTATTATACTAGAGAAGCATCAACTTACGTCCTTAAGAGTCTTTTTCTTGTTAGCTTGGAGAGCGATTTCTCTCTCAACGTCATTCTCTTCTTCATCATTGAATCCAAATGGTGCTGCAAGGGGAGGCCTTTTTGGCTGTTGCTTCTGTTTTGCAGGCCTAAGGTTTAAGCCGTACTTGCTCATTTCACCTACCTTCTTTGCCTCTGTTTGAACACAAAGCAAAGAAAACACTTTTTATGATCCAAATTAATTTGTATCAATCCATAAGTCTTTAATCACCACAATTTACATGAAACAATGTTTTTAAAAAGAAATGCAGCTGATATTACTCAAAGAACAAATAAAGACGAGTTCCTGTAGCTGCCAAGGTCAAGTAAGACGAAGAGGTTAATCAACAATGGAAAATGAAGAAGAGAATTTTGGGAATAGGGTTCAAAACAAAGCAGAGAAAGATGAAGTAGCTCGGGATTGGGTATTTATAGGTTTTGGATTGGCAATAAGATCTACATTGCAAATACAAAACACACCTACACACATACGTATGTCATATGAAAAATCATATAAGAAATTATCATACTTACTTTCGAAAAGCTTTGATAATCATGTTATAATTTATTTTTTGAAGATAATACATCTAGAAAATCCTGCAAAATTAACTAATAGTCAATTCATAAAAACCTTAAATAATATTATACCCTTGTAAATAATTTTATATCAATGAGACATTCAAGTTAAATTCCACTTTTATCCATCCATGTTTATAGTGGATGTTTCAATAAAATCAACTAGAGAAACAAAGACTGTCTCTAACATATATTGATATACATAAACCAAATAGTTAACAAGTAGCTGAATTGTCATCTCCCCTAGCATATCTTGTGTAATTCCGTTGCGTATTCAATTCTTATTACCACTCCCAAACCCAAAAACTTCAAGATACAAATATGCGTGACAACTGACAACGATAAATTCAAATTCAACAATGGCACAAGCTAGTTGTTTGCACTGCAGCTGACTAATTTGTTAATTCAAATTCAACAATGGCACAAAAGGCAGAATAGGCACACACACTGAACCATTTTGTTTAGTCATCCTTAACTCTGTTTGAAAAAAAAAACAACAAACACAAGTAATAGTGCTTCTTCAGCAACAACACCCACAATCATCTCATCATCATCATCATCGTCAATCACTAAAACTAATCAGCACCCTCAACAACATTCTTGCTATAAGAATGGTTCCAATCTTCTTCATCAGCATTCCTTTGTCTTCAATTACCACACTCCATCAAGGTCAGAAGACACACGCACAAGAGACGCACACACACACACCGAATAAAATCACAGAAGACTTACCGGAAGGAAGAGCGGCGAATGGCGAAGAGGCTGATGGACGAGCTGCGATGAAGACCGGCAAAGATGCTGCTGCAGTGGCGATGAAGACCGGCCAAGATCTCGCTGGAGGCGGCGACGGAGACCAGACTGGAAGCTGCGATTAAGACCGGACTGGAGGCGGCGATGTTCAGGCTGAGACGACGATTCTGCCTCAGACGTGAGAAGACAATGATTCTGCAGTGAGACCGTGAGAGTGAGAGACGGTAGCGGTAAGAGGGGGCGAGCGTGACGGTGAGAAGGGAGGAGGATGGCAGACGGCGGTGAGAGGAAAGCCGGAGAGGCCTGACTTTCGGGGCTGAAATTGAAAGCATAGTTGTAAGAACCGAACCGGTGATCAAACCGATCAGGTTACTGGTTTACTGGTTCAACCGATAAAACCGGTTTCACATAAATAAAAAATATAATAGCAAAGGTATAAAACAAAAGCTATTACAAAATACAAATTCACATCAATTGTTCAATGTTGGGAGCATAACCTATTTCCAACAGTTCAATTCAAAGGGTTCCTGTTAAGCAAGACAAAAGCAACCATATATGCATTCACTAAAATCAGTTTTGGACATAAAACCAGTTTTGCCGACATGTTTTCAAGCCTAAATTTACCGAGTGATTTAAATTATGAGCAAGATTGGTACCTAACAAAGACATACAACCATGAGAAATTGATGAATGAATAACAAGCACTTAACTCGCAAGTAAAATAGTTGCATTCAACTTGAAAATAACCATTCAAGTCAACACACATTTAAAAGCAACACCATAGTAGTTCAACAGCAAATAATTCGACAAAAAGACTCAAGAGTCACTACACTAAGCAGATGCACAATGGCATAATAGTTCAACAGCACATAATTCAACAAAAATTGCTAGAAAATCCAGCAATCCATCTTCTAAAGCAAACAGGCATAATGGCATAATAAAAAATTAATAAAAAATCCAGCAATCCAGCAATCACTACACTAAACAGATGCACAATAAGAAATTCAACAAATTCAGTAATTTCATAATCAAGAATCCACAAATTCAACCAATTATAATTAAACATTTAACATAAACAGAACATAATAACTACAAAAACAGAGATAATGGCATAATGCGAGGAGACCACCAACGGACCAACCTGTCCGACAGATGAGGCAGTGGACAGAGAGGACGCGACGACGCCGCCGACGGAGCAAGGAGCTGCGATGAAGAAGACGACCTGCGAGGCTGCGAGCCAAAACGCGACGTGCAAGGAGTTCGTCGGAGCCGCACCGTGTCTGGAGGGACGAAGACGACGAGACGGCCGGCGGGGTTGGAGCCTGGAGGGGTTGCTGGCTTGCTGCCTTACTGAGGAATGGGTGCCGTTGGGGATTAGGGTTAGGGGGAATGGGTCAATGGAGATGGGGATGGGGATGGTAGGTTCGAGTGTTTTGTGTGTTTATTATTATTTTTTTTTTATATAAAACCCAAAACGACGTTGCTTTGGCTAAGGGAGAAAAAAAAAAAGAGCTTCGAACCGGATGGGTTATTCAAAACCGCCGGTTCTCCGGTTTTTTACAAAATCGGACGGTTCAACCCGATTCTGTTCCTTATCAGATTAGATTACTCAGCTGGACCAGTCAAATGACCGATTCACCGATTTTTCGATCGAACCGACCGATCCGATGGGATTCTTACCACTATGATTGAAAGAGGATTTGAATTTTAGGGTTTTTCTTTCTCCAAAAAAAAAATATATATATATATATAATAAGAATATTTTAGTAATTTACTATCTCAATAATAAAGATTCTAGAACTGCTAACGAACTATAATTCAAATGGCATAATCTTTTCACTTTATCTAAAAGTTTTGAATTCGAGTCTCAATCAAGTACAACCAAGTGTTTTAAATCTACCTGTCGCGCAGATAAAAACATGTTCATTCAAGCCTAATACGAGAAACAATGCTACTAAAAGAAGAGTAAAAGAAAAAAAGAAAGAAGATAGAATAGTATTAAAAAATATATTTTTGTGCTTTTGTAACAAAAATTTAGTATAAAAATTAAGACAATTGTGTGTTATTGTTAAAAAATTTTAGTGTTATATTTCTGATAAATTTTATACAATTCAAAACTCTTCTTCCTTCTCCTCATCTTTTGCTTTGTTTTCTTCTTCTTCTTCTTTTCTTCTTATTTTAATTTCTCATAATTCTTCTTGTTTTACTCTTGAGAGAAATAAAATCAAACAAAAAAAAATAAAAAAGAAAGAATAAGCAAATGAAATAACATAAAAAAGAGGAGGAGGAGAAACAAAAACAAAATACAACAACACCAATAGAAAAAAGAGGAGACACACTAAGATAGGAACCATTTTTCATATTATTTGAACGCGGCATGCGAAACGTCAGTGAAGCGCGCATGCGTGCACACGTGTAATGAAAGTAATTTTTGTTGGGTACGAGCCAACTTTGTTGGACTTAGTTATTAAAAAATTTTGGATGTGTAGCGGAATTGTTTCTATACACTGGTATTATATGGGTACCTCACTTTGGGAATGGATTCTCTAAAAAAAATTTTCACTTGAAAAAGTAAAGTGTGATCTCTCACCATTATTTTTATAAGTGAGATTAAAAAAAAAACATGAAAGAGAAAGCATTTAAATGATAGACATTACACTTTACTTTCTTAATTTAAAAAAAATTAAGAGGATCCAGCTGCCCTAGCTCCTAAGGGGCCCATGGGTCGGACTGATTCGGATTTAGAAAAAAATAAGAACCGAACCAATTAAATTTTAATTGATTTAGGTTAGTTTGAATTTGTGATTTTTAGTGAGTAGATCCAAACTATTCAGAACCGATTAAACTCGGGTTGAATCGGTTCGGATAATTGGATACCCGATTGAAAATAAATTTAAAAAAATTTGAAAGAAAAATTATAAAAACATCTAAATACTATAAATATGTAATAATAATATTAAAAAAAATCGTACTACGTGTACACTAAAATCAACCATCAATATAAAATATATGTTAAAATATAAATATACATTAAAAATAAATTAAACCACACATATATTTATACACAAATATATTAGTGACTGATTTTAATAAATAATTTTAATGTACGAATAGTATTTTTGTAAAAGAATAATATATCATCGATTCAAACTTAAATAACTTATAATTTAAAAGACTTTAGAATTAAGAGATAAATTTGTATATATATTACTAGATTTTATTTATTTTTTTATTAATATTAATTTAATTAAATAATTGAGTAGATTCGAATTTTACGATTTTATAATACATACTTAAACCAATTAAAGTCGAGTTTGATTAAAAGTTAAATTTAATTATACCCATTATCCATAAAAATCCAAAACTAATATAATAAAATTGGATCGATTTTGTTGTAAAATAAATAAAAGATATAAAATAGAGATGTATAAATAGAAGACTCTATTATTAATATAATTAGCTCAATAATTATTATATATATATAATAATATTATATGTTGTATTGTGTATATATATACAAAGATAAGAAAAAGTATTAAAAATAAAGAGAGAGATATTTGCATTTGATACTATCTCAATATAATAAAGATGGTCAATATTGCTATTAATATTATATGTAAAGAGTAATAGAAAATAGAATTTAAAATACTTATAAAATAAAAGAAGAGGAAGAATTGTAATAGTAATATAAGGAGAAGGGTATTTGATTGCATAAAAGATGATTGATTTATTTGTATGAAAAGGAAGGAAGAATAATATTTTGTTATATTGTTATTGTTGTGTCCAGATGGATGCAATGCATCCCCTATTTATACACAAAAATATCACCCTTTTTCAACCTTTATTAAATACATTCTCTCTTGAGAATGTGAGCTTCACATGGAGAAATGGGCATCCACGTCCATGCTTATCACAACACTCCCCCTTGGATGACCATTTTAGGATTATTGCCTCGTTAAAACCTTACTAAAGAAAAACCCATTGGGAAAAAACCTTAGTGAAGGAAAAAGAGTACAATATCCTTTAATGATGGGGCTGCCTCATTAAAAACCTTGTCAAGAAAAACCCAATGGGAAAAAACCTGACCAAGGAAAAAAGAGTACAGTCTCCCCCTCTTGTCGACATCAGTTGATGTCTCGAAATCGGCGCATCCCAATTTCATGTACTAATCTTTCAAAGGAAGATTTTGGGAGTGACTTTGTGAACAAATCTGCCAGATTGTCACTTGAGCGGATCTGTTGGACATCAATTGTCCCTTGATTTTGAAGATCATGAGTGAAGAAGAATTTGGGAGAAATATGCTTTGTTCTATCGCCTTTAATGTATCCGCCTTTAAGTTGAGCAATGCATGCTGTATTATCTTCAAACAGTACAGTTGGAGCTATCTTATGATCAATCAGTCCACATGATGACATAATATATTGAATCAGACTCCTCAGCCAAAAACACTCGCGACTAGCTTCATGAATCGCCAGTATTTCAGCATGATTAGAGGATGTTGCAGCAATTGTCTGTTTCGTGGATCTCCAAGATATAGCTGTACCACCATATGTGAACAGGTATCCTGTTTGAGATCTCCCTTTATGTGGATCAGACAAGTATCCGGCATCTGCATAGCCAACTAGTTGTGACTTGGATCCATAGGGATAAAACAATCCCATATCAACCGTTCCATGAAGATATCGAAAAATTTGTTTGATTCCACTCCAATGTCTTCTGGTTGGAGAGGAACTATACCTTGCTAATAAATTCACCGCGAATGATATGTCAGGTCGCGTATTATTAGCAAGATACATTAGCGCTCCAATGGCACTAAGATATGGTACTTCAGGACCAAGGATATCTTCATTTTCTTCTTTAGGACGGAATTGATCCTTTTTCACATCCAAAGATCTTACGATCATTGGTGTACTTAATGGATGTGACTTATCCATATAAAATCTTTTCAAGATCCTTTCTGTGTATGTTGTTTGATGAATAAAGATCCCACCTTTTATATGCTCGATCTGCAAGCCGAGACAAAACTTAGTTTTTCCAAGATCTTTCATCTCAAACTCTTCTTTTAGAGTTTTTATAATTGTTGGAATCTCTTCAGGAGTCCCAATGATATTTAAATCATCAACGTACACAGCAATTATAATGAACCCAGATGCATATTTCTTTATGAAAACACATGGGCAGATATCATCATTCTTGAATCCGTTTTTGGCCAGATACTCAGTAAGACGATTATACCACATTCGTCCAGATTGCTTTAGACCATATAAAGATCTTTGCAATTTGACTGAGTACAACCCTTGCGAATATTCATGGATGGTTTAGATATCTTTAGTCCTTCAGGGACTTTCATATAGATATCCCGATCTAATAAGCCGTACAAATAGGCTGTTACCACATCCATTAAATGCATATGCAGTTTATGATATGCAGATAAACTGACCAAATAACGTAATGTTATCGCATCCACTATGGGGGAATACGTTTCTTCGTAATCTATACCAGGCCTTTGTGAAAAACCTTGTGCCACAAGTCGGGCTTTATAGCGCACAACTTCATTTTTCTCATTTCGTTTTCTCACAAATACCCACTTATATCCAACAGGTTTTACATCTTCAGGTGTACGGACTACAGGTCCAAAGACTTCACGTTTTGCAAGTGAGTCTAATTCAGCCTTCATGGCTGCTTCCCATTTTGGCCAATCATTTCTTTGTCGACATTCTTCAACTGATCTTGGCTCAAGATCCTTACTTTCATGCATGATATCTAATGCCACATTATATGCAAATATTTCATTGACAATTGTCTTATTTCGGTCCCATTTTTCTCCTGTAAAGACATAATTTATTGAGATCTCATCATTTTCACAATTTTCAGGTACCTGAACGTCTTCAGGCGTTATATCTGAATTTTGGACAACTGCCGGTGTCTTTACTATGTCTTTTTCAACAGGAATCGTATTTACCTCTTTTCTCTTTCGAGGATTTTTATCTTTGGAACCGATAGGCCTGCCACGCTTCTGGCGTGTATTTGCTTCTGTGGCTATTTGTCCTACTGGGACATCAATTCGAATTGGGGCATTTTCTGCCCTGCCACGCTTCTGGCGTGAATTTGCTTCAGTGGCTACTTGTCCTACTGGGACGTCAATTCGAATTGAGGCATTTTCCGCTGGTATATAAGATTTGGTTATCCTCTTTGTATCGGAAAATGCATCAGGCAATTCATTTGCTATTCTTTGCAAATGTATAATCTTTTGAACTTCTAGTTCACATTGCCCTGATCGAGGATCTAAATGCATCAACGATGATGCATTCCAATTAAGTTCCTTTTCAGGAAGCTTATTCTCTCCCCCTAATGTTGGAAATTTTGATTTATCAAAATGACAATCCGCAAACCGGGCTTTAAACACATCACCAGTTTGTATCTCAAGATACCTCACTATAGAGGGAGAATCATATCCAACATATATCCCCAATTTTCTTTGGGGTCCCATTTTGGTGCGATTAGGTGGTGCAATGGGAACATATATTGCACACCCAAATATTCTTAAATGAGAAACATTTGGCTGCTGGCCAAAAGCTAATTGTATAGGAGAGAATTGATGATAACTCGTTGGCCTCAAACGAATAAGTGTTGCAGCATGTAAAATAGCATGCCCCCAAACCGAGGTTGGGAGATTTGTTCTCATAAGCAAGGGTCTAGCAATTAATTGGAGGCGCTTAATAAGTGATTCTGCTAACCCATTTTGTGTGTGAACATAAGCTACTGGATGTTCAACACTTATTCCATTAGCCATACAATAAGCATCAAAAGCTTGGGAAGTAAATTCACCAGCATTATCAAGACGAATTGCTTTAATTGGATTTTCTGGAAATTGTGCTTTTAATCGAATAATTTGAGTCAGTAATCTCGCAAACGCCAGGTTGCGAGAAGATAATAAGCACACATGTGACCATCTCGAGGATGCGTCTATCAGGACCATAAAATATCTAAATGATCCACATGGTGGATGAATAGGTCCACATATATCACCTTGAATCCTTTCTAGGAATCCAGGGGACTCAAATCCAATCTTTACTGGTGATGGCCTTAAAATTAACTTTCCCTGAGAACATGCAGCACAACAAAATTCACTAGTTTTAAGAATCTTCTGGTTCTTTAGTGAATGTCCATGAGAATTTTCAATAATTCTCCTCATCATGGTTGTTCCCGGATGACCCAAACGGTCGTGCCAAGTTATGAACTCATTTGAGTTAGTAAACTTCTGGTTTACAATGGCATGTGATTCAATTGCACTAATCTTGGTATAATACAACCCAGATGAAAGAGAGGGTAATTTTTCTAATATAACTTTCTTATTTGAATCATGAGTTGTGATACATAAATACTCATGATTTCCCTCATCATCGTCTCAACATGATATCCATTTCGGCGAATATCTTTGAAACTCAACAAGTTCCTCAGAGACTTGGTAGATAATAGTGCATTATTTATTATAAATTTTGTTCCTCCAGGAAACAAAATTATAGCTCTTCCGGAGCCTTCTATCACATTGCCTGAGCCAATAATAGTATTAACATATTCCTCTTTTGGCACAAGATGGGTAAAATATATATCACTTTGAGAATAGTGTGCGAACTTGCACTATCCGCAAGGCATACATCTTCATTACATATCCTTGCCATTCTTCAAAAACAAATAATAATAAAATGAGTAGCATGCACAGTTAAATTGAATACTTGATCAGAATTATTTTTCTAAGAAATACTGTACATAAAATAATGTCATATACCAAAATTTTATTTTAAAATTTGACACATTTAATAATTTCAAAATTCATAAACATTAATATTTCATTATTTATGTACATCACATTGAAATTTAAATACATAGAAAATAAAACTTAACTATAAGTTCTTTACATTATTTATTTACATAGATACTTCACAATCCACATATTAAACTATTCCATCATTAATCAATGACCAATATTTCCTTCAGGGTCCTCAAAGAAATCAGATACATCATAATGAGTGGTGGAGTTCTCAGCATCATTTGAAACAAAATTTGTTTCCTTCCTTTGTCTTTTTTTCAAAGATGCCTGGTAAAGATCGACTAGGTGCCTTGGGGTACGACAGGTACGTGACCAATGGCCCTTTCCACCACAGCGGAAACACTTCTCCTCGATTGATTTATTCTGCCCGATATTCCTTTCTTTGTCCCACTTCTGGTGAGATCCTCTCTTTTGAACATAATTCTTTTTCCTTCCATAATTTTTCTTGTTATTAAAAGCTTGCCATTTACCTCTTCTGGGGTAATGATTTGCCGCATTTACTTCAGGAAATGGGGCGGCGCCAGCTGGGCGCGCTTCATGATTTTTTAATAACAACTCATTGTTGCGTTCGGCAACAAGAAGGCAAGAAATTAACTCAGAATATTTTTAAACCCTTTCTCTCGATACTGCTGCTGCAGGAGCACATTCGAGGCATGGAAGGTTGAGAAAGTTTTCTCCAACTATCATGATCAGTTATTTTTTCCCCACACAATTTCATTCGTGAGGTGATTCGAAACATTGCAGAATTATATTCATTTATAGATTTAAAATCTTGTAAACGCAAATGCGTCCATTCATACCGGGCTTGAGGAAGTATCACCGTTTTCTGATGATTGTACCTTTCTTCAAGGTCTTTCCAAAGATCTGCAGGATCTTTTAATGTGAGATATTCATTTTTCAATCCTTCGTCAAGATGACGACGGAGAAAAAATCATGGCTTTAGCTTTATCCTTCTGGGATGCATTATTATCAGCTTAATGGTATCTCCAAGATCCATTGAATCAAGATGGATTTCAGCATCTAATATCCATGATAATAATTGTTTCCAGATATATCAAGAGCATTGAATTCAAGATGAGAGAGCTTCGACATAATGAAAAATATTACCTGAGTCTTCCTAAAAATTTGATCAGAGTCTCGTGCTGATAAGTGTTGTAAAATAATAAAATATAAAATAGAGATGTATAAATAGAAGACTCTATTATTAATATAATTAGCTCAATAATTATTATATATATAATAATTATATGTTGTATTGTGTATATATATACAAAGATAAGAAAAAGTATTAAAAATAAAGAGAGAGATATTTGCATTTGATACTATCTCAATATAATAAAGATGGTCAATATTGCTATTAATATTATATGTAAAGAGTAATAGAAAATAGAATTTAAAATACTTATAAAATAAAAGAAGAGGAAGAATTGTAATAGTAATATAAGGAGAAGGGTATTTGATTGCATAAAAGATGATTGATTTATTTGTATGAAAAGGAAGGAAGAATAATATTTTGTTATATTGTTATTGTTGTGTCCAGATGGATGCAATACATCCCCTATTTATACACAAAAATATCACCCTTTTTCAACCTTTATTAAATACATTTTCTCTTGAGAATGTGAACTTCACATAGAGAAATGGGCATCCACGTCCATGCTTATCACAACAGATTTTAGACGAATAATCAAATTATCCATTCTCATAAACATTCTTACCGGCCCTGATTCCATTTCTTTCACGGTTCCCATATCCATTTCTCACGGGTAAAAAAATCCAAACTTGCAACGTGGAAGTTTAGCAACCATACTTCACCACTGCATCAACTTTGCCTTTGCTGTTACATGAGCTAATTAGTAAAGTAAAATGTCACATGCGATTATTTTTATATAAAATTAATAATTATAATTTAGTAAAATTTATTAAATTATTTAATAATTTTTAAATATTAATTTTATATAAAAATAATTATATACAAATTTTTATTTTTATAAGTATATATATTACGTAAAACTTAAAAAAAAATTCTTTATCAAATCAAATTTTAAGACGTATTACTTAAAATCTTAAATTAAACGTTGTGTTTCATATTTATTTAATTTTAGTTTTACTCTTATACTAATTCTTTTTTAAATTAATTATATTTTTAATTATACATGATTACTAAAATAATATTAAATGTTATTAAATATCTATGAATAAAAAAATAAATACTTAAAAATATAATAAATATAAAATAATTAATATATAAAATTAATATTTAAAATTATTATTATAAAAATAAAATATAATTTTATATAATTATTTAATTATAACTAAAATAATCATCAGTTCAACTAATAATTTAATAATTAAACTAATAATCCAATCGCATACTATTCTGACTAATTACTGGTACACAGCAATAAAAAGTTGGGTTTGGAAATAAGGTGAGCAAGCTTGTAAATAAATTAGAGGCTAAATTAAAAATTAAATTAATATATAGAGCTAGTTTTGGGCCCAAATTGGATCTAAATAATGAATTAAGGATCCATTATACAAAACTATTAAGATATGGATCGAATCCAGACCCAGCTTATTGTCCCAGTCTTTCTTTCTCAATATTCGGCCAAGCTTATACTATGGCCTATTTTTTATTTTTAAAGCCCAAACAACTTTTGAGCCCAAAATATTATAAATGGACTTTTCTTATTTTTACGAAATGTCCAGCTTCCTTTTTTTTTCAATGCTTTTATAAGCAATCTCTTTCTGTAGGCACATGTAGTTTTATTTTCTTCACTTTCTCATTATAAAATTAATTATTTATTTGATTTGATTTTTCTATCCTGTGAATGATTTATTTATTTATTTTTAATTCTAGTAGTGTTTGAAACGCAAGAGATAACATGAAGCTAATCGTATATATTTTTGTGATCCTCAAGTTTGAATTGTTGACATGTAAACCTTTATTAGAAAATTATGTTCGTGTTAAGGGATACAATAAAAACCGTTATTGACTTATTGGTTATAATAGTTGTTGGGTTGGAAATTAATAATTTGTTTTTATTTATTTGGTGGGGTGACGCAATAGGCCTCTATACAAATCATTTTTGCACTATGATCTCTAATTCGCTAATATATGCTGATGTATGTATATAATACATAGTAATAACTTTGATGTCTCTTTGTTTGAAACTAAAGTTTCTTAAAATAATTTGTCAATCATGTTACTTAGCAGTTTAGTTAAAAGTGAGTTTAGAATCTAAATTACATTAGAACTCTAGCAAGGTCATGCTTATAAATTACAACATCCCATTTGACTTTTTTTTTAGGATAAAATATACTTTTTGTTCTTAAGGTTTGTAATTTTTTTTAAAAGTATTTTTAACATTTAATTTTAATCAATTTTGTCATTGACGTTTTTTATTTGTTTTAAATCTATCTCTAAATGTTTTTAACTTTGTCCCTAACATTTCAGATAAAGTTAACATCTAAGATAATTTTGATACAAACCAAAAACATTAGAGATAAAATTAAATATAATTAAACATTAGAAATATTTTTAAAGAAAATCACAAACATCGGTGACAAAAAACAAACTTTACCCATTTATTTATCATATAGATAAAGTATTGGCTTTCATTATTAATTGCTAATAAATTGAAGTTTAGTGATTTTAAAAGACTTAGAATTGAGGAGGGGAATAGCTTGATTTTGAAGTTACTCAATGTTCACATTGCTTTATGGAGTGGCTACTTATTATCACATGAGGAAAGATGAACATAAATGGGAAGTGAATTGTGTGGAATCAAATTAGAAAGCTGGTTGGTTGGTTGGTTGGTATAGAGGAGTTAATATTGTGCCCCAAATGATCCAAAACCCTAATGTCACATCCACATCCCAATCCAAGCAAGCAGTGATTGTAATGATATCAAATTGATTGATTGTGCTAGTTGGTACAAGAGCTAACACATTTTTAAATTTGTCAAACTCAACTCTAGCGGTTGTTAAATCTAAATATAATAATAATAATAACAATAACATAACCTTTATTACATACATGATATACATTAACTTATCTTGTTTCTTAAGCTAAAGTGGTGGGAATTGAGATATGAAACAACACTTGAACATGTGAACGTATGGGTGGAAGTGTAGAAACTGAGAGAAAAGAATTAAATCCAATAATTATTATTGTAGCTTGAGCCGTTTTAAAAATGTCAACAATGTCACAATTGGAGACAAGTTGGTGTTATGTCTAGGAAAGTTTAGTTTTAATTGTTAGGAGATAAGAGGTCCCTCAACACCATGTGATGCCAATATCATGTGTTCATAAAAAATATTTGGCCAATTCTAATTTGGAGCTTTGTTCAGATTCAGAGATGTTTGGAATTTACTCAAAGGATTTTTGGGGTCAGCAACAAAGTTTAATTAAAGTATTATGTAAGGTCCCGAAACTGAAATTTGCCAAATTTCGGAGGACCAAACTTGACCAATAATCATACTATCAAATTCCAAATGATATATATCACTATATTTGTTCTGTTATTCCAACGGATACTAATCTCAAATACTTGTTAAGCTCTTTATTTTATTTTTTTACGGTATCTCCCAATTCAATAGGTCAAGAACTAATTTATCGTGGTATTGAACTCTATTTAAGAATTTATTGCTGACCAATAAATTATTACATAGAGTAATTAAGAATAATAATCTTAACTTATTTTAGTTAGGATTAACAAGCCTAATAGTTGGCATTCTCACTATCATATTTTTAATCAAATGCAAATATCTTAAACAAATAAAAAATAAAAGTAGTAACTCAACTTAATGTGATTCTTAATTTGAATTTGACTTCAACATCCCAAGTGGTGTCCAACTTGAAAATAAGAAAATAAACGTCCATCTTGACTGCGCATGTATATATAATATCTCAAAAGGACTACTTTTCCAAGTTTAAGAATTGGCGTCAAATGGACCACATAATTTCAATTTCATGAGCCCTACCGATATCTCATCCTTAGAGAAATTATTAAAATTCCATCATATATAAAATCCGTTTAATCTTCCCATGAACTATAGTCTACAGGGTTAAAAGAGGAAAATTAATGTTGGTGTTTGTACTTTTAGTGAGGCGACCAGTTTACGAAATTCGAAAATCCTAACTTGAGTATTGTTGAGATTAAGTTGGGGTAATTTAGGATAATCTGTAAAAATATTTCGATATTTAAGTCAATAATATTTTTTAATAATAATAGTTGATATGGCAGTTACGAATATAAGTTATAACTCGGTATTATGCGTTATAGCTCGGATTAAGGAGCTATAATTCGACCAAACGATACTCATAATCCTAACGTCCGACCAAACGGCACAATAATCAGATACGTTACAAATCTTTTTCAAATTGAGTTAATTGCTCCAAATGTAACTGACAAAAACTTCACCATATATAAAAACAAGGTAAAGTATTTTTTCGGACAGGATTAGAACACAATACTGACTTAAGCATTGAAGTGTATTTGCAGATACACTCCTCTCCTCTTTATCGCTCGCAATTAAAGAAAAAATTAGGACTAGCAAAACCTATAATTTGGCATTGAAGGCGACAGCTCGACAATCATCCATCACTGAGAGCTGACTTGTTTCCCAGAACGTATAGACAAGAACAATAAAAAACAATGTGTTATTTATTAAATTTTTTTAACTTTTAACATGTATTTTAGATGTCACGACAGTTTCATAATTTAACAACTTTATTCGTATTAATAAAATATGTATTAATTTTTATTAAATTAGTAACATAATATTTTCATTTAGTCGTATTCTCAAATATATTATTCTTGTTCAAAATACTTGGCAAGATTATTATTATTATGTTGGGCAGGTAAAGGAAAATGGAAGACGTGTGAGCAAAATTAAATAGATAGATAGATAAGACGAACTTTTGGTTAGTAAAATTTGTAGCCGAGGATGCAATAACAATTATAGCTCATAATAATTAATGAAAAAAAAAAAAAGAGGAAGAAGTGCTATATTTATACATGGATTCTGTTGAGTGAAAGGGATAGATAGTTGACTGTAGAAATTAAAGTATACGTATAAGATTGGAGATGGATGGGCCTATATATAGAGGATCATACTCACACCAATCACAATCCCTAAACCCAACCAATACACTACCAAACAACATGGCCACCCATGCTTATCTTCCACATACTATCATAATTCATAATATAATATCCAATATCCTATCATATATTATATACTCTAGCGCTTTTTTTTATTTCTCTTTTAAATTTTAGATAAATTCTTAAGATATGATACAAAAGTAATTTAAAATATTTATAGGAGTAGTGTAAAATTTTTTATTACAAAGTCCCTAGAATAATAAAAAAGAAGTTAAATCTCTATGTGGTTGTAGAACATACAAATCCTCATAGACCCATTTTAAATTTTTATATATTTTTTTATCTTTTTTGTTCTATACTTATCTGAATGAGGCCATTATTTTAATAACAGACATCTCACCAAACTAAATGAACTTTTCCTACCAGCTACATATTTGCTATCTTGCGCATAGTGCTCATAATGCTGCTTTTTGTGTCCCATTGTCATTGTCATTGTCATGGTTTGGTACACTCAGTTCCCTCTGTGGCCCAACTCTATTTAATTCCTCCCATTGCTACTGCTACCAAGCAAGACCTAACAAATAATGCCCTACATTATTAAACCCACCATTTAAATAAAAAAATATCATATATTAAAAATTAATTTATTAATTTAATTATTTATATAAAATATATGTTAAAATATGTACATAATATTTTTTAAAAAATAAAATGATTAAGAACACAAGCTACGAAACTAATAAGGAAAATGAAAGCATATTAAAGCACTTTTAAGTTATGGGTGGGAAGAGGTAGTCTTGAGTCTTGACTTTTTCCAAGTTTTGCTAATTAAATAAATGGTTATAGATAGCAAAAACAAAAAATCTGATGATGTCAAATAAATGATATTAATGGAACAAATAAACATGTAACTTGTAAATTGAATTCAAACAAGAAAGTATCACAGTCTTGCATTTATAAGAATTGGGAAGCAGGGAAGGGTTGGGATGTTCCTTTCAATCTCTGACAAGTGGCATGGCTTTGAAACTATGAAGTTGTTATTTCATTGCATCACAAATTCGGGCAGTGTTTATTGTTGAAGAATAAGAACAAGGAAAGGGAAAAAAGATGAGAGATATAATCCAATTATAGTATTTAATGAGGGTGGTGCATCCAATTTGCCCCCAACTGACCCCAGATATGCTACAAAAATTTGGTACCAACCAAAAGTGCAGAATGAAAAAACATATATAGCCAGAAATAATACAAATGTAAATATACTTGGTCTCAGTATTTTCTGATACTCAATTATGACTCTCTCATTTATATTAATGTTTCTAAAGAATAAAAAGATACTTTTGCTAATAATATACGTCAAAGTAACATCGTTTAAATGAAAATTTAAATAAAAAAATTATAGATATATACATTGTAGTACATTGTAGCAGACTCAATTTTTTTTTTTTATATTGTGCAAAGATGTGTGATATTTTTTATTATTTTTATGCATGTGAGTTTTATATTAGTTTGTGCTTGTTTGAGTGAGTTTTTAAAAAAAGATTTTTTTTAAATTATTTTTTTTAAAAAAATCTTATGGAAAAGTAAAAGTAATTTTATGTTTGAGTATCAGATATAAAAAGATCTTTTTATTTATCAAATATATTTGAGTATAACAATATAAAAATATTTTTTTGTTTATTTATTACATAAAAAATATCTTTTTTTTTAAAGAAAAAAGATCTTTTAAAAAAAATGTAAATTACAGCTTTTCGAAAAAATTTTTATTTTTTTATTACTTTTATTTTTATTACTAAAAATTTGTCAAACATATTAAAAAATAAAAAAATCTTTTATCATCTTTTTTATCAAAATATTAGCGCCCAAACAAACACTATATATAAGAATTTTTACTTTTTAAAAGATACGAAATGTCAGTGTTATTTTGTGGGTGGAAAAAAAGATCATTAAGAGCAAAACGATGTCGCGTAAAAATTTTGAAATATAAAAACTGGTATTGTCATCATTTTGTTGTTTTATTTTTTTTAAATTATAAAAATAGAAGTAGTCAATAACATATGAAGGGAGTGACAAAATTTTAAAATTATGTACTAACAATTAATAATAATTCAATTTTATTAATAAATATTTAAAATAAAACTAAAATAATAACTAAAAATATAAATTAATAATAATTGAAACTTCTAACATTTTATGTAAAATAAAAAAATTCTTAAAATAAAGACTAATTATTAATAATAATCAAAGCTAACATATTTATTTTAATAAATGTTTACATAAAACCTACATTACTAAAAAATATGTTACTAATAACAACTATTAAATAAATAAATCTGTTTTTGAAAAAAATATTTAAAACAAAACAAAAATTAATAGAAATATGTAATAACAATTAATTAATAATATATACTAACAACAATTAACTAACATTAATATTAATACTATTACTACAGCTATACAACAAAAAACAATGTTTTTTAACTAGTCCTAATCAACTAATTAACAACAACTTTATTTAGTATTAATCAACAGCAAAATAATATTAATAAATTATAAACCTTTCTTTAACTACTTTAAACTTAAAAAGGTTAAATAATCACAATAACTAACTACTAATATAATAATAAACAATAAAATATTTACTTTGGTGATTGAGTTAGTGATTTAGCCTCCCTACATTTTATTCAGCCAGTTAGGGTGTAGGAGAGGACCCAAGAAGAAGAAAAAATGAGAGTAGATGAAAATGATTTCAGGTTAATTATGGGTGGGAGAGAGAGTAATATAACGGCAATGTCATTTTCCGTTTAAACGGCGTTGACAAGTTGTAGTTGACTATTACTATCTTCCACAACGGCGTATTACACAACACTGTAAAACCATACTACTGTATCTAATATTAAAAAAAAAAATTCCATTGTAGTTTGATAATTAATTAAGATAATTAAATTTTGATCTTTTAATATTTTGGACGTTTTACGGTATTTTTCAGTCTAAGTATGTCAACAATTAATTCATCAGTTTTATTTAAAAATTTATTATTGAGCAATAAATTATTATATACATAAAACAAAATTTAAATATTCGATATTTTTTAAACAAATAAATGAAAAATTCAAATTAATTATATTTTGCATTAACTTGATTATGGCTATTTTAAGAAAAGTACTTTGGCTTGTACCGCTAGAATAATGCAGTGAAGTATTAGATTATATTAGTCATGAAACCAAGTGTCACTAGATTAATTATCATAATTGGAAGAAAAATCTAGACGAGGACCACTTACTGTCGCTTAGCAATTATTGCATATATATTAAACTAACATGGCAAAACTATAAAAGAATGAAATATTTTTGATTCTATGGGATTATTTTATAATACTAGCTTCTAGTAAGTCCTTGGAGATTAAACAAGACTAAGAAACAAGGGGAACTTTCAAATTAAACCAACTGCGATGCGTACTAAATCTACCTATATCGCTAGATATGTTAAATATTAGCTTGGTCATTATAGAAACTATAAAGAAGACAACAAAAACCACGATATATATATAATAATATATAATTTTTTTAAAAATATCTTTTAATTAATTTAATTTAATCATTTAATTATTTTTTTATAGCTGATTTCATCACTGAATCCATAAACTTTTTCTACGCCCGTTCCATCACCATCGTCATGGATCAACAACGTACCATATATGGAGAGTAGAGACAGAACAATTATATGGCTTAATTTAAATCAAGTCTCAATTAATTAGCTATAGACTTTTCTTGAAACCGAGATTAGGTTGTTTGATTACATAGTGTGCTGAGATCATGGGAAGAGCATGTTGATTAGGATGGATTGGAGGAGAATCAAAATTTGAGTTAGTGGAATAATTACACTACAAGAAAAAGAGTTATTTTAATATTTTTTTTTAACAGTCATAATTAAGTGTAAAAATTAATATATATTTTTGATAAATATCATAAATATCAAATTTTTTATGTTTTTTTATGAATAATTTGATCGTAGAAAATTACTCCTCAATTTTGACATTCATTTATTTTCAGTTTACTCCACTATTTTTCTTTTTCTTTGGACTCCGTCAATTTTAGCATCACACTGTTCTCAATTTGAGATCATATTATTCATTTTTTATCTTCAAAATCTCAGTTTTTTCTTCAGTTTCAAGATCTCATCTCATTCTTTGTTAAAATTTTTGTTGAAAATTTTTTTATGATCAATAAGTGTCAAAATAAATAGTATTTTTTATGGTTAATAAGTATCATAGAAAATATGTTCTTAAATTTTTCTAACAAATTATTTTTGACAACCAATATTTATCAAAATAAGATTTAAACTTTTTTCACAATTGCTTATATGTTAAAGATACTATTTTTGACAAAACTTTTATTAACATATTTTCATAGTTAAAAGTGTCAAAATTTGTTTTTTTGACAAATTTTAATTCTTTTTTTTACACATATAACCTTAAAAAATAATCTATATTATTGTAGTGTTAATTTAGGAAAAATATGAAGAGCAAATGGAATATTTATACAATGTGTATAATGGAGGTTTATAGAGTATTAGAGATATAACCATTAGTGTTACCTTTTTTCATCAGCGAAAGTTCTTGGGATGAGTAGTATCATGACATGGTATTAGAGCGTTAGATCGAAAAGGTCAAAATCGAACTCCAAAATTAGTTCTTTCTTTTGAAAAGATGTTTATTATCCCTAGCATTCAAATGGCTATTCTAGATAGTATGGGTCCCTAGTATTCGGATGATTATTCTAAATAGTATGGAAGATGTTCATTTTGTAACTCAATAGCCCATTGTACACGTTGTATAAATAGTTAATTATATGGTTGTATTAGTTGATATAAAAAAAAGTTAAATATATATTTTTTATGAGTCCTACTAGGAAGCCAATGAAATATTTATACAATGTGTACAATAGATTATATGAGTTAAAAAATGAACTTAAACTGATTTTGGGGTTCTTCAAAAATCGAAATCTTGATCTTTTAGATTTAGAACTCTAATACCATGTCATGATATTACTCATTCCAAAAGTTTTAGCTTAGCTATTAAGAAAAGGTAATACTAATAGTTATATCTCTAATACTGAATCGAATATCCCTAAATCTCTATTATACACATTGTACAAATATTCTATTGGCTTCCTATATTTCTCTATTTTTTATTTATAAGATAAAAGATTGTCATCATAAAAATAGAATTTGAAGGGCATGTATTAATGAAGATTAATGCATGATGTATTATATGAGGTGATGATTAAGGTGGGGCGGTGGGGATGGAGGGGGGCCAGAGCGGTGATGGACGGTGGTTGGGAGGGGGAGCCCACTAGGGCTAGGTGGTGCAGCAACGCACATGTGGCTACCAACTACCCGTACTCCTTCATCAACAAACAAACGAGTTGGTAGCCTTCAACCATTCTCAACTCAATCTTCACCTTCATTCATTTATATTCATACACTCTTTGGATAATCTTTTATTTCTATGGATAATCTTCCAACAATATCTATCAATTCCTATATATCATTTCATTTCATCAGTTTAACTTGTATAGTAACAAATTATTACATCTTTAACCATTTTCTACCTACAAATTCTTTTCAATTAGCATTAACTTCTGTAAATTTTTTATTTTATGTTAAATTTATTTTTGAGAGAATAAATCAGGATTAAATTTTAATTTTTTTATTACAAATTAAAATATTATATTATAAAATTACTTATTTAAAAAATTTAAACTAACAAACGAAAATATATGAAGTTTATATAATTTAATATATATATATATATATTATTTACACAAGGACGAATTAGAAATTTTAATACGAAAGAATCAAATTTTATATGAACTTTTTAATTATTCTTTTTTTATTATATTTTTTATTACATAAAAATAATTTAAATATAATATATATTTAAAAAAATCTAAAATATATAATGTGATTACTAAAACATATATAACGATGTAAGTTATTATTAATATTTATATAATAATATAGTATTAAATATGTTAATGTTTTAATATTATTATTAGAAAAAACAATTTTTTAAAAAAAATAGATATAAAAATGAGTATGTAGAAATTAATTTAAAAAATATAAAAATTTTAGTGTATGATATTAAATTAATTAAGTGAAAATTTTTAATAAACAAAGTAATAATTAAGACATATATATATATATATATAGTCACTAAATTACATAAGCACATATATATCTCATATATAGATATTTTTTTTTTATTTTGGGAAATTGTGACTACTATTCACCCTCTTTGCATCCGTTCCTGTTTACATTAATAAAAATAATTTTTAATATAAACTATTTGAATCACTTCAGAAAAGATTCATTAGATAATCAATAGTGTAAAACTAAACTTTGTTGGCACTATAGTTAGCAAAACCAACCTTGTAAAAAGTATGATATATGCAAATACTTTTGGTTGCTATAATCCTATTAGTTCAAGATATTCGTGCTGTTATAAAATTCTTTAATTTTTTTCAAACGGATTGATGGGAGGATCATGTTACACAACTTATCAGCTTCAGATCAATAATTTAGCACTAAAAATTTGAAACTTTCTTTAATACCATGCTGTTTAGAATCTGAACTTTGTTGGAAACACCATGTGACCACAATCTTCAACTAAATAAAATAAACCATTATTGTCCATCTAAATAACCAAAAGCATCCTCTTCTATTATTTATATCAAGGGGATATAAATTTGATTAAAATTTCGTAATTATCATCATCTTACTCCTATAATAGCTGCTAGTACTTTACCTAGTAATTAATATTCTTTTGAGATTTAATTTCCAATTTGAAACACCAGAGTCGTTTTTCAATTGAAATTTGTTACTTTATTTTGGATATTTTCCCCTCTCAAACAAGTTTTTGATAGAAAATTTTAGGCTTATGACCCAAACTTAAAATATTAAATTATATAATTTACTTTTAAGAATAATGATAAGGCGTGTATATTATATATACAATGTAATTAGATATTTTTTAATATTGTCTTTTATTTAATTTTTTAATTATATTAATTAAAAAAATAAAATAAACACATCTAAATAAATTTATTGTCTTCTCTTTTTAAAATTTAAATACAAATCTAAAAAAACAGAATAACTAAATTAACATTTTAGATTTTAAATTTATATCTTATAAACACTAACACATCTTAAATAAAACTCTAAATATTCCTTTAAACAAATATTTTAGCTAGTTATCTCTCCTCTGCAATAATCAAAGAAAACCTTTCCTCCATAAAAAGTAAAAACCCAGAGCTGTAGCCCCTCCTCTTCTTGTCGCATCTGTCTTCTCCCGCACCGCGCTCCCCCACCATCCTCACAGAAAACTTCTCCATCGGCGACGCGCGTCTCCTCTGTCCATGCGTGCCTCCTCTGTGTCTATCTCGAGTCTCCTCTACTATTGTGCTCTTTTTCCGTTTTTAGTAATTCTGTTTGTACAATTATGTATGATTGAAAAATTTTGTAATATGAATGTAATTTAGATATGTTAAATCTTAAATTTGAATGTGTTTATGTTGTCTAATTAATTGTAGATGTGTTTGTGTATCAGTATAATTTTGTATAAGATTTGTGAGATCAAACAATGAGCTTGAGTATTTGTTTTGAAGGTATTATACTTATTATTTTATATGTGTCTTAAAGCATATTTACATTCTATATTAAACATCTAATTTTTATTATTCTGTTGATTTTGAGTTTAAAACATTAGTGTAATTTAGATGTGTAATTATCTAATTTTAAATATGTTCATGTTATTCATATTAATATTGGATGTATTTGTATTTTTGCATTGTGTCATTTCTAAATTTTCAAAAATTATATATGAGAGTTTTATTGTTCTTAAAAATGTTCATTAGCTTAGAAATTTTGTTAATGAGATTTGCAATTAAAAGAAAAAAGCCTTAGTGACTCGAAGAATTTGTTGTGTGAAAAAACCAATTATGTAAATTTTAATTGTCTGAAGAGAAATATTATATAACTGAAAGGTACTTGAATATTGAGTTGAGAGTTCAACAAAAAAAAATCATTTGAGAGGCTGTGATTTTTGAGTTTAATTTTGGTCTTTTTGAATAATTCTCTTTGAACGCCTCTTTATTTGTTTGTTTGTATGAAAGATTAATTTGCTACATTGTTTGTTAATTACAAAGGAGTTCAATGTTTTAGTGTTGTCTGATTGTTCTATTTTCATATACTTGTATTGAGGATTTATTTATTTTTATTGGTAAATTTTTATGTTTATCAATTATTTAGTGTGTAATAATTTTTTGTGATTTTAATTGTGAAATCTTATAATTTTAGATGTGTAATCTTATAAATTTGGATTTTTAAACAAATCATATAGATATGAATTTTGAATGTGTTGATGAAATAATTAACGTGTATTATTACCATTTTGGATGTTTAAACAAATAATTTAAATGTGTATTTGAGTTTAAAATAATTATCCAACATGTAGTCTACACTCAAAAATATCAATAAAAAAATTATTTGTGTTAGTCCAAAAAATAGTAATATTCAAATAAATAGCGAAAAAATTCAACTAATAATAAAATAAAGTATTACATCTTATTTTTAAATTTTTTTTGTAAAATTTTGGATGTATGTAGAAAATATTTTGTGTATAATTATATAATTTCAGATATGTTATAATTGAAAGAATTAAAAATTAGAGTATTTTTCTATTTTGGTCCCCAAAGAATTTGAACCAGATAGACACTTTAGTCTCCAACTAAAATTAATTACTCAATTGGTCCCTAACAATTAATTTCGTCTGTCGCTTAGATCATTCGTTCCGTTAACTCTAACAGAGGACAAAATAGTCACTGACAATTCTAACAGGGGATAAATAGTCCCTGACCCCATCTATTCGAAAACGACACTATTTTCCTCCAATTTTCATCGTATCTCGCATTATCCGAACAGTCTAACAGTACAACTTCAAGCTACACAATGCACACTCTGCAACTTCAATGTTCACAAAAAGAAAAATCATCAATTTGTTCTCAACCAATTCATACTCAAGAAACTAATGACTATGTCTCTCAAGTATTTATTGTCTTCGATGGATCCCATAAATCTAAACAGCAAGTCTGATTTGTTAAGACCCATCGTCGTCGCCATCTCCCTCCTCTTCTGTCTTATCATCTCCATGGTTACATACTTACATTGTCCACCACTCTGATCGTTTTCTTCAACTTTTTCTACGACGACATTGCTTGTTGTATTGATAGCTTGGATGCAAGATCGAAGCTATCTGCCAGTTTGGAGTCTGGAAGAGAAGGAATAAAGCACTCAAGATCTATTCCAAATAAGAATTTGCATATGGTGTTGAATGAGAATCTTCTCATGATGTCCTAATGTCCAACAATCTATATTACTTGACAGAGAGTGGAGAAAGGCGTGCCCTTGGGATGGTTGTGAAACTTAGCCTTGAGGATGTGGTGGACGTTGTCGGGGTTGGAGGTGATGCTGTTATCAAGAACGTGGAGGTGAATACTTTTAATGGGTGAAGTGCAGCAGAAGTGGGTGTACTAGTCATAGAGGTTTGAAAAGTGTGTGGTCCATAACATGTTGAGGTAGGTGAGACACGCGTGGCAGTTACACCATGACTTGATCTTGAAAATGAAGAGAAGGAAGGAAAAGATGGAGAAAAGAACTATGAAGATGAATAAGGATAATATATATAAATGTTAGGGTTATGTGAGATATGATGAAAATAGGGAAAAAATGGTGTCGTTTCTAAACAGAAGAGATCATAGATTATTTTGTCTCCTGTTAAAATTTTTAGGGACTATTTTGTCTTCCGTTAGAGTTTACAGAATAATGGATCTAAGTGACTGATAGAATTAGTTATTAGAAACCAATTAAATAATTAATTTTAGTTAAAAATTAAAATGTCTAATTTAAAACTTTTTAGAGATCAAAATGAATAAATACTCTAAAAATTATAGGTGTACAATATTTCAATTTACATAAATACCGTGTAACTCTTGAATTGAAAATCTAAAAATGCATAATATTTCAATTTGCATTGTTTACAATCAGAGGCGGATTTAGGGGACCAACATGGCCATGGCTCCCCCTAAATTTTCAAAATTTAAAATACATTAGATATAATGTTTAAAAATTCGGACAAATATACTTTCTAGTTCATTGGTTAAAAGAAGGCCTTTTATACTTCAAAGTATGAGTTTGAGTCCCATGTCATGCATTTAAAATTTATTTTCTTTTGTTCTTTCAAATTTTTTTATATAATTTTTCTATCTATTATTATATAAAAATATTTGATTTTTATAATAATTTTTAATTGAATATAATAAAAAAATATATACATAAAAATAAATTAGATTAAATTTTATTTTCTATAATATTAAAATCAAAATATATTAAGTGAATTATTTATTAATATAAATATATCTTATATATTATATTCATTAATTTATTTTAAATATATATTAAAAGTATTAGAAAAATAAATTTATATTATTTATATTATATCTTTTATAATAAGAATAAAATTTCATTTTTTTTTGTAATTCTTCTATCTATTATTATATAAAAATATTTGAATTTTTATAATAATTTCTAATTGAATGTAATAAAAAAATATATACATAAAAATAAATTAGATTAAATTTTAATTTTTATAATATTAAAATCAAAATATATTCAGTAAATTATTTATTAATATGAATATATCTTATATATTATATTCATTAATTTATTTTAAATACATATATTAAAAGTATTAGAGAAACAAATTTATATTATTCATGTTATATCTTTTATAATAAGAATAAAAATTAAAATTTTATAAAAAAAAACTTTGATATAAATGATTTTTTAAAATAATTTTAATTTAAAATAATATTAAAATATATAATTATTTTTTTTATTAAAACTTTCAGTTTTAATATGACACTTTAATTTTTTTTATTTTCGACCCCCTCTTTATAAGATTTCTGGATCCGTCACTATTTACAATATTACAACGTTTATATAAATTAAAATATTTTTTTATCCGTAATTTAAGAATTAAATTTAATTAAATGAAAACTTAGTACGAGACATCAAAATTAAGAAACACAGCAATACTCATATATACCAGCTAATACTAACAATAGAAATAAAGAATAATAAACAGTAAAATAAATGGAAAATGCATCGTAAATATAAAAGGAAGTTTCTATACTTTACCTCAAAAGGATAAAAATTTAAATTTGAATCTTCTAAATTTTAAATTTTTAATTTAAAAGATAACAATTTTTATTATTGAATATTTTTTTATATTTTTTATTTATAAAATAAATAATAATAAATTATATTTTATTCTCTAAAATAAAATTTAAAATTTAAAAGATTTAAGTACTAAAAATTCAAAGAAACAGTGACTAAAAAATGTGTTAAAAGAGAAAGAGTTCAAGAAAAATCTATAAATATAATGTGAGGTGGTGCATTAGAGGGAAAAAAAAAATTTTTAAACAATTTATACCGTAAAGTAAATATTTAATTTAATTAAATAATAATAAATTCTTAAAAATAGAATATATAATTAATTAAAAAATTTAATGATTAAATAAAAAATAAATTTTAAAAAATAAATAGCATTTATCCTAGATATACAGCACTTATATATTATTTTTGGAGTAGATAGAATATAAATTAATTATTTATTAATAAGCTCGTTATTATTAAAGTTCGTGAATTAATACTTTATTTTAAATAAGTCTACATCACTTGTGAGGTTTGATAATAGATCCCGGCCCTCTAGAAGATTATAGTGTTTATTTTGAATTGTTAATTATATTATTACCATTAACGGTGATCCAAATCTGCGGAGATTCATCATCGTTGGTGCTGAGTAGGTAGGTATATATATATATATATATATATATATATATATATATATATATATATATATCGGTTGAAGAATTTTGAAGTATCACGTTTACATTTATTTTGGTATCTTGTGAATTTTCCAAGTTGTGTATGTTGCATTGGATAATATAATGTGTAAAGGAAAAGTCTAGGGGGCCAGCAGTTTATTGAATTTTGGCCAGCATGTAACCAGCAGAGGAAGGTGAGCCATTGGATGAAATCTCACATCAATCTCACACCATCAAATCATCATTGATGGCTAGTTGATGGCTAACAATCACAAAAATTGCTGGCCCCCTAGCATTGCTCTAATGTAAATATCCATGGTTATCTTATTATGGAGAAGTGTGTGCTTATGAATGATTAAGTAGTCAAATTAGAGAGGAAACAATAATTACCACCAAAACGAGAAAAAGAAAATTGTGTACAAGTTGTAAGTATTTGCTAAATAATAAGTAGTGCCAACCCCACTTTGTCTGGAAGAAATTGAAGAGATAGATAGATGCCTAACTCATACCTTAATCACGTTAGTGTTTGTTAATTAGTTAATTATGAAAGCAAGATATCCCTACTTTTTGGAAGGTGGTACCAGCCATTAGGCAATACAATTCAACAACGCCCCATGCATATGCAATGGAAAGTGCTTCTTCCTTTTCAATTCTCCCATGCTCTATATAATATTAATCTATATTAATTTTATTCAGAACTCAATTTTCTTATCAATTACAAATTAATTAAGTGAAATATATATTTAGTATATGAACTACTATGACTCAAAATTATTTTTAGCTTTTGGATAGCTTCCAACTATTCTATTCTATAGTTATTTACTTCATTTTGAATTTTATTTTAACTCTCTATGTATATAAAATAGTTTTATATACATATTCAATTAAATATTTTAACATTAATAAAAATAATTATTTTTTATATTAACTTCATAAATAATTTTTATAATATCAATATATCAAAATTAAATTCTTAAATTATTAATTAAATTTTTCAATACAAACGCGTGTTTTTTTAGAGTAATAATTATTTGTTTTAGGATTTTATTCTAGAAATTATTCTAAAGACACTTGTTTGTTAATGTTACTTAATTAGTGTCAATTAAAAAGGGTTCTTTGAAGTTTTTTCTATTACATACAAAAATACTACATTTAAATTTTTTATGCAAATATTTTACTAACACCTTTTACAAATGCCCTATATATTATTTTGCGCGAGCATGATATTTGACTTTAGAATAGCTGGTTTTAAAAATAAATTAGAAAATAAGAAAATATCGGTGGAGAGTTTATTATTAGTCATATATGGAAAATTCTAAGTAAAAAGACCCCAGCAAGAAAAACCATGCATTTTGAAACATCGTCTGAATATAAAGAAGAAAAAAACTACTCCTCCTTCCATGTATCATAATGTTAGACTTCAAACTTAACGAAATAATCCACACACACACATGTTGACTTTTTTGTACCTCAAAATTTCTAGCCACCATGCAATATAATTCTCATACACATTTGGAAACCTAGAAATTGAATATCCCTAATAAGTTGTAGAAGAGAATCATATATTTATGAATACACGAGTTCTAATTAAGGAATCAAGAAAACACAACACTAATAATATCAAGCCATGATGCAATAATAATAAGGCAAACAATTCAGTTCACTTTATTGTGTCTTTATTAATTATCTTGTCATGCCTACTATGGAAAATTTACATTTGAATTTTATTTAATTTTCATATCTAATAAAACCCCTATACTTCAACTAATTAGACTTGAGTCAAATTAATAAACAATCAAGTTTATTTAGAGTTGAAGTAAAAAGTTCTTCTTCATTCCCTCTTTCATTAGTTTAAAAAAAAAAAAAAACAAGACCTTAGTACTAAACAAATGAATCAAATATTAGTCAATCTTATTCAAATTAAGTGAAAATTAAGGTGAAGTTGACTTCGCATGAAGTTGATATCTGAGAGCTATTAGATAATTTAATTGATTTGACTAAATCTTTATTTAACGGCTCTCAGATATCAATTTCACGTGAAGTCAACTGTACCTGAGTTTTGACCTTTAAATTAATGTCCAATAATTAAATTTGAGATTTGATCTCAAAATTATATATGTATATAAATGTGGTCCTGAAAAAGTGTTTTACCTACTCAATGGGCAATTTGAGATTATTACATGGCAAATAATGGGTGTAGGAATTTGAGGATGGAGAATGAGTAACAAAAATGGGAAAGCAAACAAACAATTAGTTAGGGCCAGATTTAATTTACCCACAGGAAAGAGGGAAGTAGAGAAAACATTACAATAATAAAAATGAATGTATATGTATAATTAAGGGACCCAAACGAATGAAATAAAGGGCTTGGCCATAAATTGAACACATGTGGTGTTCCGTTTGTGAAGTTGGTTAAGGTACTATCAAACATTATATATATTTATGTGCACACATGTATATCCACAAAAGGAGAATAGATAAAAAGTACTTCTACCAAACTATGGCTTATGCAACGCATCTTTGTCTATCATTTAGTAATCGCAAACTTATTAGCTTCAATTGTTGATGAGGATCTACAGAATTCAGATAAACCCTAAAATGGGTCCCACTTTTACATGCCCTCCATGTGATGTGGGTGGAGGTTGAACCAATTTATCTAGTTGAGACCAAACCATACAAAAACAATTAAGTGCCCCATTATATTGACGGGCTAAGAAAGCAATAAATATAAATCACAACTTTAAACTACTTTCCCTTACCCTAGCTAGGGTCTTCTCTACTATTTTCTTCTTTTTCTTTTATATCACAGAGATAATAATTTAAAATATTTTATTTAATTTAATATTTATAAATTTTTTATATATAATATTTATATTTATATTTACATATAATATCATATATTTATTTCGATAATAATTAATAAATATAGAATAAAATAATTTTAGATTGATTTAAATTAATTTTTACTGTGTCTCACATATTTTTATTTTTCTACTTAACCTAAAATCTTATTTATAGGTTTGAGATCCATCAATTATTTAGCAAAGTTATCACGTATCTTAAGGTTAGATGATTTGTTTGTAAATGTATTTAAAAATTATTTATAAAAAAGACGGCTTTTATGTTAATATATAGCAATTACTTTAATAATATATTCTTTTCAAAAAATTTATATGTAAAAACAAAATTAGTAAAAAACTTAATATATTAACATTTTTTATTTAAATTTATTTGTTCGTACAATAATAATAGTCTAAAACTTAATATATCATTTTTCGTCTACTATTTTCTTGTTAGCTATGGATTCTTTAGGAAAACTATAATTAATAATATATATAATAAAATAAATCTCTAGTAAATTATACGTACCAACCCTCTTAGTCCCTCTGTGTTTAGCATCAACCTCAAAAGAAAAAGAAATGAAAAAAATCTTAGCTTAATTGCGGCATGAGAGCTGTAAAATAATGAATGAAAATGAAATAAAAATATCTTGTGGAAGCTTCTAATGTGTCTACCTAACACCTTTGAAAAAGAAAAAAATAAAGAGAGGGGGAAGGGTTGATGGTTGAAAAGTGACGCTCTCCATTATTATCTATGGGAAGTGTATATAGTTTTTGGGATTTGGTTGAAAATTAGCTACCACCCATTCTGTCCTTTTTGCTCATTGCTATCTACTTACTTATGTATCTATGTCTTACACTACCTTTTTCTTTTTCTTTTTCTTTTTTAGAATTGCAATTCATTGCATTTTCTTCACAACTTTTCAGCAATTCATTCATTTATTTCATAGCTCATACTACTATTTATTCTTTTATGTTTCTCATTATTTTATATTTCTTTTCTTTGTATATTTGTTACAAAAAATATAACTAATCATAAGTCATAAGATGGATGGACCATTTAGAAAATTTTTTAAATATATCTAAAGGGACTTCACATGAAGTGAATAAGTGAGAGTCGTTAGATAATTTGACTGATTTGACTAAATTTTCATCTAACGACTCTCAACTATCAACTTTACGTGAAGTCGACTGCACCTGAATTTTCACCATATCTAAAATATTGGTATTATGTTCCAATAATTTTAATTGCTACTTTCAATTAATATATATTATATATATTTTTATAGTTGATGAAATCAACTATTAAAATGACTAAAACACCGAATATACCAAGAACATTTGAAATTCTTTCTCTACTTTATTGATCACTAAAAAAGAATTGTTAGTATGAAAATTGAATAAGAAATGTATTATAAAATTGAAAATATTATTATTAGGTTGGAGTAGTGAAGATCTTCCATTAATGGAAGGCACATCCAGAACTGGGGATGGCCTCTTGGATGGCCAATCCAATCAAATTACTCTCTGACCCCATTGAGCCATTGACATGACCCTCAGTTAATGCGGCAGATAAAATCTTTGATGGTTGGTAGGATCAATTCACTACCCTCCCCTTTTCTTTTTATTATTTTAGTTCCTACCACCTTTTTAATTTTGATTTATGCCCATTCACCTATTATAAAGTTCCTTATATATCGTCACTACGCAACAAACTAGCTACTATGGAGATTGGAGAGTGAGTATGAAAAAGTATCCAAAATAAAAAAGGATGACAAAGGATAAGACATTACTTATGCATCTATCATCTAACCCAACACAACATATTATTCATAACTTTTTTTTTTGATAAATAAAAAGAGAACTCAAATACATAAAGGAAATATATTAATCGAATTTAATTTTCATGTATCGATAGTATAAAATATTTTACATAATTATTTAATTATATTTATTTTTATTAATGTGATATTATATAATTAAATGTATATATAAAATTATTTTATAATGATTGATACATAAAAATTAAATTTCTTATAGTTATAATTGACAACTAAATAAAAGTGTCCAATAAATAGATAATAAAATGCCAAATAAAAGTAAACAAGCACCAAATAATATATGGTAGTGTATGTTGATTGGGCTCTTCCTCACCAATTTTAGTAGAGGTAACATGTTGTAATGGTAATCTCACCCTCTTTTAAGGTAAGATAAAGAATTGCAACACCTAGGTAGGATGATATAATGATATATTGATATGTGTAGGCATACCAAAATAATGAAGTTGGTTGGATCTAAGACCTAAATTATTCAATAAAAAAGGAGGTTGGTAGAATGTTGCATGTGTCTTGTACTCTATACGGACATTTGTTTTTCATTATACGCGTTTTATGTACTCAAAAGTGTAGCATATATTTAATTATCTTAAGCTAGTTGTAATTATTATTATTACTATAAATTAATTAATTGATTTCTTACACATCTCAAAGACATGCATCTACCTGCTTATTAGGTCAAAGATAAATAGCAAAATTAGAGTAACCTGTTATTATTATATATAATTGAATTAATAAAATATGATGAAATAAAAGTGTATGTATATTATTAGGTGAAAACTCAAGTGCAGTCGATTTCATATAAAGTTGATAACTGAGAGTCGTTAGATAAAAATTTAGTCAAATCAATCAAATTATTTAACGGCTCTCAATTATCAACTTCACGTAAAATCGACTGCACCTGAATTTTCACTCATTATTATTATTGTTCTAAAATTAAATTAAGAGACCCACCGCTATAGTATCCAATAATTTTCTCCTCCTCTCACAACTTATCCATTCACTCACTCTTTTGTATACACATGAATAGATCTATCATCATCTTACACTCTTTACTTTTTCATCAAATTTTCTCCATAAAAGACAACACCAAAAGCCTCAAAAAGTCCAAAGGAATCTAAATAGATTTCAATGCAAAAGAAAAAGGGATGAGATATCATTACTCAAGGACTCACTGCTCTACATATATATATATATATATTATATATGACGTATAAATAATGCACATATATAAAAAACGTAACATACTAACATTCATATAAATTTATATATAAGGGAATCAAGGGATTGAAATCAATTTCACCATTATTTAAATAACTGCGATAAGATGTGGTTATGTAGATAATTAAATTGAATTTTATTCAGTATTATACAATTAATATATAGCTGTCATTACTCATTATTCCAATTGGAAAGATTAAAAAATTTATGAATAAACTCAAATATGAAGCAGAATAATAAAGGTCTAATTAATGGGATCTTACATTTAGTGGCGCTAATAACTGCTGTTTTTACTCAAAAGAATGATCACAAATGCAATAATAATGGAAAGAAATTAATTCAACAGCACCAAGAAATAGAGCCAAAAATTTGTCCAATACTGTTCAATTGTACCGGTACTATATCTTATGCATCAGCAACTAATTAATTAATTAATTAATTATTTATACAATTTTTAAGGAGAAAAATAATAAGAAAGAAAAAGAAATCAATAGAGAGAGAGAGGGAGAGAGAGTGATTTCAGAGTTACTGAATTTCATGCTCTCAAAACATACACTAGCTAGTTTATCATTGATGAAGAAGAATGAAGAATATAATAATCATCACTTCATTTCCAAGCTTCTGTAATCCCAAACACTACCTGTTTTCAAGCCCAAGAAATCATAACCAGCACCAGTAGCAGTGGTGGTGGTGGTGGTGGTGCCATTACTATTAGTGCCACCATTAGCATTAGCATTAGTGGCGAATCCACACCGGCAATCCTTGCTGTTCTGCAAACCCAAGCTGCAAACAAAGCAAAGGGCTCTCTCTATTCCACTGAATTTCTGGTGATCAGGTTCATCAAGATGGCGTGGAGGACTAATTGTCAACTCAAGATTCAAGTCAGGGCACCTTTCCATTGATGATCCCTTTGAATAATCCTTCTTGTTCTTCTTCTCCATAATTCCAAACATGTTTGCGTTGCAAGTAGCACTAGTAGTGGTAGTAGCAGTAGTAGTAGTAATAGTATCTTGTTCTTGTTTAACAGCAGAAGCAGAAGCAGAAACAGAAGAAGCAAAAGATATGGTGGTGGTTGTGGCTGCTGCAACAAGAGAAGATGGTTGTTGTTGTTGTTGTTGTTCTTGGTTGTTGTGATGATGATGTGAAGCAGAAGAATCATTGAGAGGCCTATGAGTTGCAGGGTCAATTCCTCTGCTCAAAAGCTTCCTTCTTATGTGAGTGTTCCAATAATTCTTTATCTCATTGTCTGTTCTCCCTGGCAATCTTCCAGCTATAAGCGACCACCTTAACAAAAACAAAAAAAGATGAGTTTTTTGAAACGTGGGAGTGAAAACTCAAGACCCCATTTGATTATAGAATCTGTTTTGTTGATGGGGTAGTTCAAAATCCTTACTTGTTACCGAGGAGACTGTGGAGTTTGATGATGAGTTCATCTTCTTCTTCAGTGAAGTTGCCTCTTTTGAGGTCAGGGCGGAGATAGTTGATCCAGCGGAGGCGGCAGCTCTTGCCGCAGCGGAGAAGGCCGGCCGCTTTTGGAAGGGATCTCCAGCAACCCTCACCATGAGCTCTAATGTAAGATATGAGCCTGTCATCTTCTTCCTTCGTCCATGCACCTTTGTTTGTGTGTGCTTTCTCACAGCAAGGTGACCTTCCCATTAATAATGATATGCCAATAAGTCTCTCTCACACTTCCTACTTCCTTCTTTCTTCTTTGATGTTTGATTTATTTGTGTTTCAGTGTTTTATGTTTTGGGATTGGTCTCAAACTTGAAAAACGGCTCTGTATCCTTGCTGCAAATAACAAAGCCGGCCAAAAAAGGATTTGGGGTGTGATTTTTATAGGCTTTTGACTCAGAGAGAGAGAGAGAGAGAGAGAGAGAGAGAGAGAGAGTAATACTAATTGAGCTTCTAGATGTGAGTTGGTGAGACAGGTTAAAGGGAGTGGCTGTTGGCTCTTTGTTTAGTTCTATGTATCTCTCTCTCTTTCTATTAGGTGTGATGATGATATATGTTAAAATTATATTATTATTAATATAATTATTATTATTATATATGATACTATATTTTGCATCAATGATATATAATGAGTTAAAGGACATTAACTATGGGTAACCTTCAGGTTGGTGTAAAGTAGAATAATTTAAAGTATGGGCAAGGCAAGACAAGATGTGATCTCTTGCCCCTTTTTAGGAAAAAAGAAACACCAACAATATAATTTTATTTTATATATCCTATTCGCTTTTCCCCTATATATAATTTGAAATTTCTCCACCCATCTAATCTCATGCCTAATCTAAAAAGAAAAAAAAATACTGTTTTCCTAATTCCCTTTTCAAATATTGCTGCTTTAAAAAAAAAAAAATTTACAAGCTGTTGTTATGTAAGGGGTAAGGCACCTCTTCTGTGTTTAATCAACTTTGAATTATGGAAAGTAGTATTTCGGTTACACTTACATGTGATGGGATGGAATTATATCAAAGCTAGAGATTATTATTATTATTATTATTATCTATAGTTGACTTAATTATTAGGATCCAACTACTGCATCACTTTTTTTAATTTGATTTTCATTACCATGTTAACATACTAATACATACTTTTCTTTTTTCTGATTTTATTAATGAAAAATTATGCTTAGAGAGAATTTCTTGTATGAAACAATTTCAACGGTACCACCAAACAGCAGATGTAGTCTCAAATTTCAATTATTTAATATTACTTCTTCTATAATTGTGTGTGTATATTATAATAATAATAATAATACAAGATGGTGTGATGTTCTTTCTGCATTTATTTGATAATTAATGATCAACATTTCTTTTATCACAAGCATAAGGCAAGTTTGATATTGGCCAAAATTCAGAACATCCCTGAATGCCACAAATATTCACCACGTTTACTTTTTCTTGTTCAAATTGATTCAACAACATACATTATGCTCTTTCTATCAAATAATTGTTTATTTCAACAAATTAGTAGTTAGATGCATTAGTTTTTTAATATGTTAATTTGTCTAAATAGACAATTAAGTAACACTAACATATGATGAATTACATATAGATAAGCTACCAACACAGTGCCTTAATTAGACACTAGAGCTTCATGTGGGCTTAGTTACCCAAAAAATAAGAATATAAAACGAATAAAAAAAATTAGCTATTTCGGTAAGTTAGTTGTAATAGGCAATTCCCTGAAAGAAATGTATCAGTAGTTTGGCTATTCATGTGGCAAAGCATAGAGATGGTAATGGTAGTTGTGGTTCTTTATTTTATTGGTGCATTATCATGAATGAAAGAGATAGAGAAAGAGAAAATCAGTGAGACATGTTTCTAGAAGAGTTGGAGGTTTGGTTTCAATAGTATACATGATGAAACAAGACAAGCTAAGGGGAAAATTGGAAAACCCTCAAAGGACTCTATACTAGTGCTTTAATAATAACACTTTACACTTTTTAATTTAGATGTGGTTGGGGTAATGGTGTAGGACGAAGTCATGGAGTCTACAGGTGCTTTAAGCAACTGTGGTATCAGGAACAAAAATTGGACCGTCCGATTTTTTGGAACACAAATCAGATTTTTTGATTTGTGTTTTAAAACTTAGAAAAATTTGGGGTACACAAATAAGAGGTCCGATTATCTTTGCCAAAATTTAAATTTTCTCTTTCACACTAATCGGACTGTGCGATTAATAGGCTTAATTTTTTTTACAAAAAAATCGGATTGTCCGATTTCTTCATCCCTTATTTCAGAAAAAGCTGTCCTACATCTATGTCTAGCACCCACATTCTTCACAATAAAATACAACACACACATACTTTTCATATCCAGGAAAATGAGCCTAATAAAGTAATAATAATAACAAAATTTTTAATTTTCATGCAAAAAAATTATAGATAGATAATTAATTATATATTACTATTTTGGTAATAATAACTAATTTTTAAACTCATTAATTAAAATATTATTTAAACATATAAATCTAATTAAATAATTATCTAAAATTTATTATACTATCAATATATTAAAATTTAACTAATAATAATAATAGTAATGGAAAAATAAAATAATATATGGACTTTGGTTCACCTTCCACTTTTTGGTTTCTTATTTGTTTTCTTTTTCCCCAAACCTTGTGGTACAAGTTTAGGAAAGGTAGTTAAGGGAAGGAAAAAAAAAGGTTTGGGATTATAGGGGGTTTCATTCACCTTTATATTGTCATCTTCTATCTCCCTTCCCTAATTGCATATCATTATAGTAGTTGTCCACCACCATTCATATGTCCACTCCCTTTTCTCCTTCCCTATGAATGTCAAGTGGATGGTAAGAGTTAATATCATGCCCACAAGTTGCTTTCAAAATAGGAAAAAAATGAACAAAAAAAAAAAGAAGAAAAAGATTCAGTCCACTAGAGTTATTATTTAGGAGGGTAGTATCTCATTTTTCACCCACCTCTTTTTCACCCCCTCTTTCTGACTTGTACTTGCAATTCTAGTCCAAATCCAACCTTAGTTATGTGTTGAATCTTTGACATAATGCCATGATTTACATTATTACCACTTAATGAAGTTATTGTATTTATTAACGCGCACACGAACTTTACACCTTTAGTTTAACTACTTAATATGAATTATGATTATTGATATTATTCACATTGAAGGCTAAGATTTGCGCACCAGCAAGAGAATATTAAATTGGGCGTGCAACCGAAATTTCTCGTATCTAGTTTTGTTTTTGTTATTAAAGAGAATGAACAACTCAACTAAGATATTGAAGGCATTACATAAGTTGCATTTATTTTATATGAAGTTTTAATTGAGTGAGAGGCAACAACATTACCTAACTCTAAATCATAGGGTACCCCAAATTAAAAAAGAAAGAGGAAGTGTGGGTATAGTACTAAAGTTTCCAAAGAAATAATGATGGATTGAACGCCTAACTGCACAGCCATGGTCACTATCTGTGGGGTGCAATTATTAAAAGAGATTAGCCTATAATGGGCTTCTTAGCTAACCCAAAAAGGAGGAGCAACCTAAGGGCTCCTCTCTCTCTCTCACACACTAGTCTTGCACACCAAATTCAGACACCACCCACATGCGGAAATCTCATACTTTGAATACAGCCAAAAATAGTAGACCCAGGTTCGAATTTGCGTAGTAGATGCAATAGCTACTTTAGAGAAGTTAAAGAAAAATAGAGGGAGAGGGAGGGGGGTGTTCTCAAATTCTTGGAAAGAAGGAACGAGGAAGAGGGTGTGGCGTACGATTTGCATTTGCATGATTGTTTTGTTTCTGAATGGTGACAGCCAGCAGAGCAACACGAGTTTTGTCATGTGCTTAGGTACTTTGTGGGAGGCTGTCCAAAGAGCCCTTACCCACCTCTTCGGCTGTCCTCCACATGTGCCTCTTCTTCTCTTCATATCATGGATAAGATCTTAATTATTCAATATTAAATCAAAACCTTCCTCATCAATCAGAATAGTTTGGTATTTTCCTTTTGGTTAAATAAATTAGTAGCATTAACATTATTGACCCACACCAAATGCAGATACAGATCAATCTCGATAACTGTCTCACGTTGTTATTTAGGTCTTGCTTTCTTCTATCTTTTTAGCTATTTTCGTTTGCTTCCTATTAAATAGGACAGACTGTCCTTCAACGTGCGGATTATAATAATACAGTAACCATTAACCAGTTGGTAGCTTGGTGCTACACCATCTGAATCTAAATTCGAATTAATAATTGGCATAACAAACACCGTCACTTGCGCTTGTCTACCTACAAAACCTTCCTTACATTCAGAGCTTAGGCTACATGTTTAATGTTTCAAATACTTAAAATTTCACTGGTAAAGGCTTCCTTAAGAGTTCGATTGACGTTGGCCTATATCAGAAATAAAGAGCCGTGTCACAGCTGAGTTTATTGCATAATTACATCCAAAAAATTTTCATAATTCTGATTTACTGGCGCATAATATGAACTACGTAGCAAGTCTCTTGCCTACCCACTTTTTCCAATCTTTCAGAGAACAGAAATACATAATGATGATGACTATAGAAATTTGTATTTACTGCTTACATACTGTAAGTAATGTAGCTTTCAAATGGAGTATTCAGTTTGTTTTATCCAGTCTCAATCTATTCAGAAAGGTTGCAGCATTAATGCATTATTCTTATTAGTACTAGGGGAAAGAGATACTGAAACTGCAAAAATGCACCCAATTCTGTTCATTCTGGGTCATACAAACGTAACAATCTATGCTGAGAGAGACAAATCCATTTACTTCCCTCTTTTGTGGACTTCATACAAGTAACCGAGGATCACCACAGCTGCAGTAACTACAACTCCAACAGCACTTTGAGCTAGTATGGTCCCATCCTTAGGGAAAATCGGTTTTGAACTTGTCGCAAAGCCTAGCTCCGAAAGTTTCTTATGTGATTCAGCATAATCCCGGAAGAATGCATCTTCGTCCTGAAAGATGGGTCAGAGTTTTAAAAGATTCAAGCAATGCAATGAATACGATGCATCAATATCTGTCAGAACTTTGCTGCAAATGGCGAATCTTTATCTTCAATAAATTTTGAGCAAAACAGAAACTTTTGCATGGACGTCATCGGTAATTATAGCAGGTAGTCTAGTCTAGATCAAAGTAGTACTAAAGCACTAGTAGGCATTTGTTATGTAGACACAGAAAACAAGACAATGTATTGTCAACAGTTAGCAGAATAAAGAAACTTTTATTCGTGCCTGACGTTGAAACCAAGAAGAAATAACCGGATTCAAATATATTTTGTTGGCTTCGCTACCCAACATGCACATGGCAACATCATCAATTTATATCAGGAGAGCCGCAGATAGCATGGCCCATGGTGAAGTCCAAAGCAAATGCTTATACATTACTGGCGAGTGCGGTGGGAAGAGGGTCCTACTAATCAGCTGCAACTAAATGGAATTGCAATGATCCCAGGCCAACAGATTGACCTAATAATTAGAGGGAAGAAGCCTAAAAGCTTCGTGGCATAGCAAGTGGGTAGACTTAGAAATGCCAGTGAAAAAACATTGACTGGTGTGGCAGGTTACAGCACCAAATAAAGTTCAAATAGGAACTATGTACTTGGCATTTGACTAGAACAGTCCCAATTACCTTTGCATACAGCTCAACATAACGGCGAAATTCAGGATCCTCCAACAAGGCCTTGTCTGTTGGAAGTTGAAGCAGACCCGCACTCTCACCTTTTAGAAGTTCCCTGATGTTAACAAACCATATTTAGCTGTAAATAAAATAGCTTTGCAAATAGGGAGGCAAAATTAAGCTTTACAAGATTCCTTGTAAGCAAAAGAGAGTAGTCCTGAACAGGGGTTTCAATCTTACACGAAGTATGAATTGTCAAACTTCAGAGGATCCTGTGTCCAAGGCCCTTCAAACCCTGATCTCTCTTGATGTGCTCTTCCCTAATAACCACATAAAACAAATACTTAAGTATCTGGTCTAACCACAGCGGAAAACAAAGAAGATATATATAAGGAGAATAACCAGCGTATGTGCTCCAGACAGTGCAACAATATCCTTGTCAGACAGGCCCATTCGATAGAAGATACTACGAAGGTGTGACACACCTGCAAGCAGCATTCACATATTTTAAATGATTTCATATTAACCTTGTTGCTTGTTAGCAGAAATTAGGACATGGTTCAATACTCTGTTAAGAGATTTCCTACACAAGTGAGGAGAATAGTTGTAATGCTGACGAAAAGTTTGGAAACTCACCAAGTTTAGCATCAGGAAGCCGGCCTTCTTTTGTAGATACTTTAGAGTCCTATAAGAAATTGGAAATCACATGAGCTAAGACATTCATTGATTTCATAACAAGTACTGTTGTGGAGTTTAGCACAATATACCTTTCTTCCAGGAACAAATTCAACTGTGGGACCCCCAGTAACCTCAACTGCAACGACACCCGCAAGCTGGAAACACAAGGAAAAGAAATTCAGATTCACAAAATATATAGGTGAGCTGGTTTTGTTTTTATGAATGCAAAATTTGTTTCCAAGGTTTGCCCTATGAGTTGCAACAGTTCTCACTCCCCTCCCTATATGTTTTTAATAGAATCAGGACTCAACTGGCACTGCTCTCAACAATTTCAGTGTGATATACAAGAACGTCCGGTGATAACAAATCTTGGCTCTAAGGTTATGTGCATATCAAACACTGGTCTGGAAATGAATGACCTCAGCCAGATAGGCTTGAAGGGAAAATTTTAAGGGACAGATTAAGGGAAACGTTGTATGCAAGCCTAATCCTAGTTGGATATCAAACTCACCATATAAAAATATCAGGGGACAACACAAATGCAGACAAGCTAATTAACTGGGCAAAACTTTCAAATCTATTTGCAATCATATTCTACAATTATAGAAGGTAGAAGCCTTCAAATGTCATAACAGGATTGGGGGCGTAGAATTTGAATGATAACAATCCACCCATCAAAACCTGACAAGTGAAACAGGGTAACACATCTCTGTGCAGTAGTCATGTTATGTTTGCATATTTAAGACTCACACATGCGGATACTTAGCCTGTATCATGATCAAGCAACTAACTGAAACATGAACACGAAAAATCTAATCCCACATAAAAATATATTGGCAAAACAACTTGAGCAGTGAGCACTACATAAATATTAGCTATAATAATTATAAACAACCTAAAAAGGCATGAATTCAAGTTGTAACTTGCAACTGGGAGGGAACACTCCCTGAAATTACACAGATAAATGTTTCCCTAATCATACACACTCAACACAAATTTAAAATATCACCAACTCCACCCAACAATTTAACAAAAATAGCAATGGACTATTGATAAATAAACAACTGCTTATAATTACCTGGTAAAGGTCCGCATATGAAATCTTGGAATACTTTGCCTTCACTTCCTCTGTAACATCAAATAAACCAGACAGCTCTCAGAAAAAACGAGGAAACCGATTCATCTCCATGCATTCTCGTTAATTTAATATTCATATAACACACGCGTAGGCAAATAAGTAGCTATACAAATCACACTAACAAAGATGATATAGCAATTCATGCAGTGCTACCTATCTACTGAAACTAAATTAAAAGTTAACTGCGAAATTTAATTTATGGAGAAATGAGCGAGTAAGAAGCATACCGCAGAAATCAATAGCCTTCTTCAAACCGTTGTTAGCGCCATGTGAATACTCTTCCTCGTTCCTGATGGAACCGTTAGCTCCGCCGGTCTTCGTATTGACATCGTAGGTTCCGGCATCGTGCCAGCTGCGTCCGATTGAACATAGCAAAATTGAAAGGGACAAAAAGCATCAACAATCTTATCGAGAGTGACCTAGCTAGATTCATCATCATCATCATGATAATAATAATCATCCACCGTTGACCGTCTATATAACGAAACGCAAAACTAAAACCGTGGAAATTTAGAGCGAAAACGAGAATCGTTTGGAGCGATAGAGTGAAAGAGAGAGCTTACGCCAAGCGAAGCATGAGAGGAGCGCAGTTCCTGTTGGCGATGAGTGCGCGTAGATCGCGGCGGGCCTTGTCAACCTCCTTGAGGTACTCTGCGTCCACCACCACCGGCAACGCCATTTCGACAGCTGGCAGAACAGAATTAACTGCTTTTCTTGAAGGATTTTGGAGAAACTGGGAAGAAGAAGAAGAAGAAGAAGAAGAAGAAGAAGGAGAGTGAGATTTTATGGATAAAATTGGATGTATGGGTGGTGTGCTTGCCTTGTGCTGGTGCTGCTGCCGTTAACATCACGTGACACCCGACTCCTCACTTGTGACGTGTCTCAATATCATTGGGTCACATGGCACTCACCTCGAGGAAGTGTGACTCACTCAACCACCTAAACTACTCGCCTTCTCCTCACTTCCCTCTTTCTATTTTTGGTTGTATGTGCAAATTCTTTGGGTTTTGCTAAAAAAAAAGGGCCCGAACCCAAAACGTTTTTGGGATGAAATATTCTTTTTTATTTTTGCTATTTGTTAGCTATCTCTTTATTTTCTAAACAGAAGTACTACTTACTACTAAAGAAACTATCGTACATGCATTAATATTTAATCCATAATGTTGTTGCTGATTTCACCAAATAATTAAAAAAAAAATCAGGCGAATAAGCCATTATTTAACTAAGTTCTCAACCAAGTGTTCTGTGCTTTTTCTTTCTTTCCCCCTTTTTCCTTTTCCTCCTCTTCTTTTTTATGTCCTATTATTTATACAATATTTTTAAAATTGTATTTGTTTTCAAAATTGTGTGTAATTTTGTGGTTGATATAATAATTTCTTGTATTTATTATACAAATTGTTTTTCTATTACTAGATAAAATAATGACTTTCTAAAAACATGAATATGAAAACACTTGTTCACTCAACAATTTTTTATAAACAATTAATCAGGTTGGGTTCATAGTAATTAGAGTACTAGACCTAAGATAAATTAATACTAATATTTCCATTGGAATAAACTGGCCAAAGATAAATCAGAATATGGGACGACCTATTTTTTAATGAGATTAATTTGGACGGACAATGAAACTTAGGCAGCCGAACAAAACTCTCAAATCCAAAAATATAAAAATTATACATCATATAATTAGCTACCTTATTATTATCTGATTTTTCTAAAATAGTTATCCATATAAATACTTTCTAATGTCATGTACTAAACCATAAGTATTAGAAGAGAAGAACGTCGCAAACAAGCAAGCTACTCATAATTTATACAAGGTAAATAACTAAAAGATTTGAGGTAAAGCTCTAATGTTTGAGAAGAAATGGAAGTCAATTTAAAATAAATTTTATAATTATAAAGCATTCATTTAAAAGTTGTTTGCTAACCATAAACGGTGTAGGGGAAGTTAATCCAAACAAAGAAAGGAAGAGTCAATAACAAAATAAAAGATGGCATGAACTTGAAGCTGCAAAATGGTTCATCATCACAATTCTAACCACAATGTCATGATCATATATATAATAATCTCTATCCAAGTTTCAAACCAAATCATATTATATGCTTTTACTATTTTAGATTTGTATTTCTTTTATTACAAGCATGTACATGATGACCAAATAAACCAATGTACCTCATGAGAAGAAATACAAGAAATGCTTCTCACCTCTTCCTTAAAAACGATTAAAAAAATGAAAATGCAAGCTCAGACAAGTTTTTTGATGGCGTGTGTGTTGGACTATGAAGTTCTCCACTGCAACTCTATCTGAATGCGACCATTCTTGGAGTCTATGAGATGGAACTTCTCATTGATTCTTTTGTTAGAAACAACATCTCCAAGATTGATTTCAACATATCCCAGTGATTCCTAATATCAAGAAAAGAAGAGCAGTGTAACAAAGATACCATGAGAATTTAAAAGATTTCAAACAGCAGATTCTACAAGTATTCTTCTAACTCTTCTCAACAATTTAGTTTCTGACTTTCCGCTATGTTGATGGGTCGTTATTTGAGATACATTATCATGTTAGAGTTCGAAGTTAGTTACTAGTTAGTTATTCTCATATGCACATTTAAGGCCTAATATCAATTGCATTACCTTGAATTCTTTCATGCGATCAGTTGCATTTGGTTTGTTTTCGGTTTCAGCGTTTTCTGTTTTTAAAACTTTGTGAAGAAAGAGAAAGCATGAGGTGAAAACAAAAAACAGAATTTTATTGTTTTCACTGTTTTGTTTTTTCTTTTGCAAAATCCTGAGAATGGAAAATACTGAAAATGAAAAACCAAACCAAACGCAGTTTTTCTGAGTTTTTTCTTGACACTGTTTTCTCTGATCAACCATGGATTTCAAGAGTTGTAATTCAGAACAATAAAAAGTTAATTGGGAAATATAAATTATATACCTTTTGATGGAGCAGGTTTCTTGCAGAAGTGCTAACAACCTCCACATGCAATTTGTCATGAGTGGGAGGGTGATCCAGCATAAATGTGAACTCATCTTCCCATCTTGGATCTCTGTTCTTTTTAATTCGCTGCAGTAACACTAACCATGTTATTATCGGTAACACAAATGTGCAATTCCAATCCCATGAGCACCTTTTTCTTTTCATTTTTGGATAACTATAAGTTGCATTATGCCATTATGGAACACAAGATTGAAAATTTTATGAAATAGTCAGCCAATACTACCTGAATTCGGTTCTTATTTTAATTATATTGGTTAGATTACAATATTATGTTCATTGTTTCCTTGTAAAAATTTCAGAAGCATATTGGTGGTGCCTACAAAAATTCAATCTTCCAGGTTTCACCGGCTGTTTCACATATACAGAAGAAAAAGATAAAATGCAAATATTCCTCTTAGGATCATGTACCTTGGTCTTTTTCTCCTCTCCTCTGAATAAAAGCCGAACATGAGGATTAGTATGGTACTTTCCTTCAACATCTTGAGCTTCATGGACTATGACAACAAGCAGACCTCCACCAGCAGGAGTATTTTCAGGAGCTTTTGGTAATGTCTGTCTCTCGTCAAAACTCTTGCCTATGTCCTCCTCCTTGAAAGGTTTATAGGTCAATTCCAAAACAATCTGCCCACGCGACTTCTCATTCTGAACGTCGTTCGGATCCAAAGTTTTTAGGAGGTCAAGAGTGAATTCTTTTGGCTCTTCAGGGGAAAGTTCTTTTAAAGGGATCACATTGATACCCATCTTGTCATGTTTCCCAACCTATGCGAAGATACAAAATCAACATTCGTTACATATTGCATAACAAGGAACTAGATTATGAAACTTAAAATTTGAGTGAGAGGAATACCTGCTCCCAATCATAAACATCAACTTCCAGAACCTGGGTATCAGGATCTTTAACAGTAATATTAAATTCTTCGTTCCATTCAGGATTCAAGTTCTTGTGCTTCACAGTAGTCTTTTTCGACGGTGCCTTATCATCAGTGATCTTTAGCTTCACATAAGGGTCAGATGCACCAAGAAGATCTTTCTTCCTTAACTTGATTGCTCTCACAACCTTTACATGTAAAATCCCAACAGGTCTCCTCATGGCTCTAAGATTCCCAACAACATTTACAAGAAAAGCAGAAACCAGTTAGCAATAATATATCATTACATTACCAAAATTATTTTACAGAAATGCAGAAACATACTTTGATGGATCTAATACTTGAACATCAAGGGTTTTGGGCCACAGATACATATTTGCAACTTGATCTTTGATAATCTCCTGAAAACACCAGACTTCAAATTAGTTTAAAAGCCATAAAGTTACCCCCGATTTCCATTGTCAATATGGAAGTTCACACTTCACAAAGAAGGGAAGCAAAAACAAAATAATTGAAAGGTACAATCGTACAACCATTAAAATCTTTTAATCCAACAAATGCTTACAATCAAATGCTACGTCTATAACAAATACAGTGAGTGTAAGACAAAGAAATTTCAACTCTAGCAGAGAAGAAATTCTCTAGATGCACAAGCACAAAGTAAAGGCTGCTGCATTGAGAAAATGGTAACAACAGCCAATTGACATCACTGGACCACTTTGATCTTGTATGTGATCCTCCTAATTTACCCTCACAAGTCACAAGCTGTAAAGTAACATCTAACAAGATCAGATTTTATTCAACCTCATATCTCCTCTATCCTACATTTTTTTTTCCCCTTCATGTTCACCTTAATATTATGCAACTCCTCCATTAAAAAGCAAGACGGTGTGAACACAACATAGTGCATACAGAAATGAAAGGTATGCATTCATAATAGAACATATTTCACACTAAGAACAACTTAAGCAAACAATGGTCCAGTTATATATTGAGTTGAGCATCACCTCTGATTCTGGGTTGAATATTGATGTAAGCAATTATAGACCTCAAATGGTAATCTATTATCTACTACATATATAATTGGGATTTGGTGAACAAATTTTCTTTCCTAAAATAACCTTCATCATGTACAATTTACAATGTGTGTAAGAGTAATAAAAATGGAATCAGTTGGAACAACAAGTTGCTTATAACTTAACTAGTAGGTCTTGGGTTCAAGTCTTAAAAATAGCCAAAAAATAAAATATTTTTGACAAAACAGAAAAAAGATCTAAAATTAAAAAAAAGGTATCAGCTTAATACCTGAACAAGCCTATAGGCACCAGGAATGGACATAAGATCAGCCCCCAAAAGCTTTAGCCCAAAGTCAACATGTGGCTGCCGGAACATACAACAAAAACAAAATAACAAAAGAGAGAATAAGACCATACATAAAATTAGGGACGCTGAAAAAGTTGGAGGGCATACTTATAAACTGATCAATCACCAACCTTTTCCATGAGAGAGACATGTATGTTGGCAAAGCAAGGAAAGCTTGGAACCAATGGTTTCAAAGTAATTCGAGGTATGAGAAATACTTGCAAATCAACAACCTGAACAACAGAACTTTTAGCTTCAAAAGAACCAATATCTTTCACATACACACACACACAAAAGCTACCTGAATGGTTGCTTTGAATCCAAATGCCTTTACACCAATTGTGACATTAGGATTTCCAGCCCACTTTATGGAAGGCTCCATAATCAACTCCTTCTCATCAGTCACATAAACTTTCATTCCTATAAAAGTATCAATATGCAATTATGCATTTATCAAAGGAGAATTAGTATACTCACACCATATCACAAATAAGTTACCAAGACATAATCAATCACATGAACAAAATGGAAACGAAGAAATCATACTTTCTAAGCCTATGATAATTTACAAACTGCCCACAAAATAACAAGTGAAATAAAAAAGAGAATCTCATTGGGAAATGCATATGCATAACTCTCAATATATGATACATTGAAGAAGATTATAACTAATAAATTGTCACATTTATCCTCCTACGAAAATAAAAACTCGGTGTTCCTTAGTATCTTGCAACAAAACTAGGAGATTCTTACCCATGAATGTATCAAGTATTATATATTTTATCTTGAACTAGATCTACTAACCTTGAAAAGTTGGGGGCAGGCATCCCAGTGTCAGAGTTTCAAACTCAACAGAATCAATTTTGTATTTCGGAATCTGCTCAGCAATTATGGGCTTTGCAATATTCTTCGCAGTCTTGCAAATTGCCTAAACAAGAGAACAATTAACACACTAAGACAAACAAACAACCAAGGTAAAAAAGCTAAAATGGAAAAGGGTCAAAGCTTATTCAAAATGCAAATACCTTGTCAAGGTAAGGCCACATGTATTCAATAAACTTGTTCAGCCAATCAATCTTCAGCAAAAACACAGAAACAAGAAACATTGCATCAATAAAAACCTAAACCCCAAAAAGTTCAACCAAAATGAAACTAGTCAAAGATAGCTTCTTACCCTATCAAAGTCTGGATTTTTAATCCAAAGTGGAATCTCAGGAAACATTTTCTGCAAGGTTTCTGCGTCTTGCTCCACCAATGGCTTGATTTCAGGATCCTGCCCCCCAACCCAGCAAAGCATATATCAGTTTGAAATAACAAAACATTCAGTGCTAACAAGAAAGACAATGCTTGTAAGAGCCACGTTTGAATTCTTACACACAGTAACAAGAATTACCTTAACATCAGTGGGTTGAAAGTAAATGAAGAGAAAATAGCCAGCTACAAGACCAATGGTGATCCCAACACCAAATCCGAAAAACCCCAATATAGTGCCAAAAAAACCCATCTTGTTCGAAGTTCCAAGCTCGAATCTTTAAACCTACCCAGTCCCAGATCGCGATTCCTCTATCTATATACCAACTCCCACTACCATTTCATGTCACGAGAACTTCACTTTTAGCTTCAGTCATTCACCATTCCTCAACTACAACCAAAATTTCGGGAACAAAAAAAAGTATGTGAGAGAGAGAGAGAATCCAATACCTTGGTAAGAATAAAATACCTTGGTAATTAGTAAAAAACAATAATAATAGAAAAGAAACAAGAAGAATAGAATCAAAATGATGTAAGTTTTGTGCTTACTGAGATCAGAGATGTTTCGATGCGTTGAGAGAAGAATGAATGAGATTAAAGTCTATTAAAGTAAACGTAAAGACAGAGAGAGAATAGGAAACGGTCGAATGCGAAGATGAAGCAGATTAAGCTGCTAATGCCCGACGAAGAAAGCAAAGCATATCATTTCATATCATATCATATAATTATTAGAATATTTATCCTCACTGCATATTTATCATCTTAATTAAAACATTAAATATTTACTATTTCAAATAATTTCTTACTTATTGTTATAAATATTTAATTTATATAAAATGTGAATAAATAAACATATTTATTAATAATAGGAATAGGATATTATTAGTCATGTATAAACTATAAAGTTAAGAGAATATATGGTAGATAGATTATTATATAAGACAAAAATATAAAACAATATAATTTGAGTGATGAATATTTGTGGCATGAGTAGGATAATAAAAAGTAGAAAATAGAAAAAATGATGCACACGTGGCGTGCATGGGAAGTTGTCGGCATCGGCAACACGGCGGGATCAGCGATAGGGACAAAGAGAGGTAAAGTCTATGTGACACATGGCCCCTTACCAATTAGGGATAAAATATAACTTGCAAATTACAATAAGAGAAAGAGTTACTAGTATTTTAATCCAACTACGTTCATCGTTGACCGATTGACCCTTGAAATACAATAGAAGTAGTTGGACTTGTTCAAGATCACGAGTCCCCCATCTGTTCAGTTTAATTCTAGGCCCATGGTTTTGTGAACATGGATGGGATTAACTTTTATTATTGAAATTTTATTGATTAAATTTTTGAAGTGGGCTTTTAGATTCTATCTGTGCATTAATGTTACTTTTTGGTTTTTAATTTTACTAATTTGACTTTTCAGATTGAATTTTGAATTACGTATAAATTTCGACTTATTTTCAATATGAATCAACAAACAGACTGTTGATGTAGCATAATCATTATCATGATGTTAATTATAACTCTTCAATTTAGTTTTTCTTCCCATTTATAAATCCTAGCGTTTTTTCTCTTCTTTTTTTACAACTGTTTTTGTATTTTAGATGATAACAAATTTAGTAATTTCCTTTACCAGAAATAAGTACAAAATTAAATCATGAGGACAGAAAAATTAATCCTTTAACAAACGAGGAGTTAAGCCTTAAAATAGTTCCTAAATTTGTATTTGAACCTTAAAATAATTTCTGAAATTAATAATTATTTAAATTTGTCTCCAAAATTATTTTTCAAGACTTATAGTAGTCTCTAAAATAATTTTTGTCCATCCTTCCATTGGAGATCACTAAAACGACGTCGTTTTATATTTATTTAAAAAAAAAAAAAACCTGAGCCTTCTCTTCCCCTTTCCTTTCAAATTGTATTCAATTCACAAATTTCTCTTTGCTGTTCAATTGTAACACACTAACACTGAAAATTTAAGTACAATAATTGAATCAAATTGACTAAACTTGTGATGATCATGAAAAAAAACAGCACATGCAAGATTCACATGAATAAAACAAAATTCACCTCATTAGAAAATGGAGCTTGAGAATCACAAACATTGTAGAAGGCTGAAAGTGTATAATTTTGTTCCTTGTTTAATGGGAGAGAAGGCAACAGGGCCTCACAGAAGGAAGCCATAACTTACATGTGAGTGGAAGATAAGCCATGACTGTAACCTTTTTATCTTCTGTTACCTCGTCTATAAAGATGGTGATAATTTTGTCCATTTTTTATTATCTCTTTGTGAATTAACAAATTATTATTTTATTTCTTCTGAGTTGCTTAAACAGTTACAAAGTCCTACTTTTTATGGCAGTGATTACGGAAAGGAAAAGGATGGGTTGGGGGAGGGTTGATGAAGGAGAAAGGGACCGTGGAAGGAGAAGGGAAAGGGAAACTAGAAATGGAAAAGGGGAAGGGGAAGGAGAACGTGGAAGGGAAAGGGAAAGAAGAACTGAGAAAGGGTTGGGGAATGGGAGAGGGACCGTGGAAGAAAAAGAGAAAGGAAAACTGGAAATGGGGAAGGGGAAAGGGAAGGGGTACGTGAAAGGGAAAGGAAAAGAAGAACTGAGAAAGGGTTGGGAAAAGGGAAAAGGAGTGTGAAAGGGAAAGGGAAAAGGGTACCAGGGAAGGGGGCAGGCAGGGGGTGTTTTTCTTTCTTTTTTTTAGTAAATATAAAACGACGTCGTTTTTAGTATTCCGATGAACAGAAAACGCCTTGGGGACTAGTATGAGTCCCGGAGTACAAGTTCGGGGATAACATTGAGTAACTATTAGTTTCAAGGACTACGTTGAGACCCGAGTGTAACTTCAGGAACCACTTTGAGATTTAACTCGCAAATGAGTCATCCACATATATTTTAGGGCAATTTACTATATTAAATAATATGGGATCCATATTTACCAGAATGCATAAAATGTAAAATAGATACTAAAATATATTTTTTCCATAATTTATGTAAACCGCGACAGGAGTCCCGCGGTTTACGAATACACGTAATCCGCTATAGGGGTGTCGCGGATTACGTGCTAGGAGAAATAAGCATAAACTGCGACAAGGGTGTCGCAGTTTACGTGTGGACGAAAAATGTGCATAAACCGCAAGAGGGGTGTAGCGGTTTATGCATTAGTATACAATATAAACATAAAATAAAGTGTGTAGTTAACAAAAATATACATTACACACACCGAATTCAATGGAAATAAACTAAATACAAACACATATAATACAAAAGTACATGACAAATCCGACATACATAGGTATCATCAATGAAAACATAAAATAGTAAGCTACGGCTCCTGCATGTCCTCATCCTCGTCGTCAGAGTTATGTCCAAATGTGCCCAGGAGATGCGACCTTGTACCACATCGAGCGGCCCGTCTCACTCTGGCTGGCCTTTGGCGCTGCTGTGCTGGAGGATTGATCAGCATGCCCACGCCATATGCAGTTGTAGGCGTCCCTCCCAAGCCCAACCAACTATCATACGGACTGCTAGTAGGCTCATTCAGGTCTACATGTAGCTGCGGCTGGAATCCATGAAGGCCAGATATCTGCGGCTGGTACCGCTGCATATCCTTCATATCCAGGCGATACTCCTGCGCAACGTCCATCTGGGGCTGGGTCTCAGGCACCTAATCCTGTGGGATCTGCTACTGAAAATGCGGAGGGTCGTCATCCTGGATGAGATCTGCAAAGTCGGGAATAGAACTGTGAACTCCCAACCTCGTGGTCCATATCTATCGTGAAAGTCGGACCCGCCAGGTCATCATACATCTGGCCATGGATCTCATGGCATATATGGGAGCTCGAAACATGTGTAAGAGGAACCTCCTGGGTCTTCGCCCCCTGCATGCTCAGCGGGTCTATCACTAGGACCAGCAGATGCGACCCCTGAAGAACCACTTTGACGCTAAGGACGGCCACGCCGGACACGGTGATCGGCATGTCCGACTCCGTCGCCACCGAATTTGTCATCCTGAATCATTTCATCAAGCCAATGCCACTCCCGGTCTGTAGCCCGGGTACCAACGTGTCGTCGCCACTCGACGCGCCTGTTATCTGGCATGTCTGGCATGGGTACCCTATAAGGAGCTTGTGACGACCCTCTCTAAACAACATCCTGTGAGATCTCATCGGCCCTAGGATTGGCAATCAACGAATCTGGCGACAGAAACCTATGGGTCACTCTGTACCACCATCGCAGAAAGTCTGCAAACGGCCCGGGATCAGGCACTCGGGGGATACTCAGGATAGCATCGTCCCTGTTCTTTCAACTAAGGTGTCATACCTGATAGTAGCTCGGGAACCACCTGTCCCCACCCCTCCCATCCTTGGCATGGAGCCAGTCAATATTCGAGACTGGCTCAGGCTCGTGCTGAACGCCACCCAGCTGTGGCAGCACCCTATCCACCTGGTGCCACTCAATGAGGGCGAAGTATATCAAGCAAGTACATGCACGCCATAACCGACTGTGCTCCTTTGTGAGAATCTCTGCATGAACAACAGCCATCACGTCGAGCGAAGCATAAGGCTCCTAAACAATCTACAGATGTTGACAGAATACATTAATTAGTCCATTAACTAACAAATGTATAGTTAAGTACTAGATACAAATTGAAACAAAATGAATTAACTTACATCTCGATTGCCTAATCGGTCCAACGCAAGGCAACACTAGACGACTCTCTCCTCCTTGCGGTCGGATGAAGGCAAATAGGTGGCACACCTGAACGAATACAATGTTAAACAGAGTTAACAGGTAGAACCATAATTAAAAAAGTTACAGTTCAAGCCTAACTATACAGATATGTATACCTGGAAGCCAATGGAAAGGAATATGTGTCGAATCCCTGCGACCTGAGGCTCAAAAATCGAAAAAAAATCCATGATTACAGTAGCTGCAGGGGGCCTGCTAAGTTCGTCACGTTTCTATTGGCCACCCGATACATGCAACGATATAGCCAAGCCAATGTTGCCGACCCCAGCTATAATTGCCCATATCATCAAGCCTCGCCACAAAGGGCAACCACCGTACATGAATCCGGTTTCCACTCTTGTCACCGAACAACTGAGTGGAAAGCAGCATCATAATATAAACCCGTGCATATATGCGTACGGTCTCCTCCGTAGCATCATCTGGTAGCACCCTGAACCTCTCATGAAACCAAGTGAAATGGACTGTATACTGCTTGACCTTATTCTGTGGTGGAAGCTCGCCAATCAGTTCCTCAAACCACTCCCACGCCGGTTTGCCTTCTTCCATAAACTTCTCAAAATCAGTAAGGCACTCGGATACAGGTAAACCATCAACGGGCAGCCCCAACTGGTATGCTACATCCTGCAGTGTGATAGTGCACTCTCTAAAGGGCATATAAAAGGTATGCGTCTCAAGACGCCACCTCTCAATGAAAGCACTGACTAAGGGCTCGTCCAACCAGAACCACCTGGGGTTGAGCCTCGCCAGGTGGTACAAACTGGCCATCTCCAGATACGGTACGATCCTGTCATGCAGAGGCATGTTCTGCTGCTTCCGGACACTATAAATACACATAGTCGGCTTGAGCATGTGACAGAAGAAACGAAACATATAAAAAATCCAACTCTAATTTATAGTAATCTATCACAAACACTACAATTTTAAAGTTTAAACAGGTAATATACAATTTCTATTTTCTAATCACAAAATTCAATGAAAGGCATAAACGATTCAAGACCTTAATCTAAATTAATTTAATACTATATTTTATGATTTAAAATAATAATTTAAATCTAAATTTAAATACCTACATCACAATCATACGAAAAATATTATACAAAATACATTAACAAAAAATAACAAAACTAATCTCTTCGTTTATGCTCTAAGCAACGTGCACAACGCCGTTGAACCTGTATAGACTGCGTGCTTCTGCCATGATCTCGACTCCGATCTCAACTCAACTCAACCACACTTTTCTCTCTTTTCCTCTCTCTAGAAAACCTCTACTTCTCTCTCTAGAAAACTTGTTCTCCACCACAAATGTAATTCGCGAGACCCCTTCAGCATATTTATACTAACGTTAAACCGCTACACCCCTGTCGTGGTTTATGCTTATTTCTCCTAGCACGTAATCCACGACACCCCTATAGCGGATTACGTGTATTCGTAAACCGCGGGATCCCTGTCGCGGTTTATGTAGATTTTGAAAAAAAATGTATTTTGATATCCATTTTGCATTTTATGCAGTATGGTAAATATGGTTCCCATATTATTTAATATAGTAAATTGCCCTATATTTTAGATGTGAATTTTGCTCGCAAAGTGAAAATAACTTGCATCTCAAAGTAGATAATTGTAATCTTAAAAAATGCCTTAAATAATAAATAATTAAACCCATAATTTTTTCATAAACTTGAAATAAGGGATTAGGATGATTTGTCAGTGGAAATAGTTCTTCTTCAGAGAGGTCTCAATCCTTCAACCTCAAAAAATAAAGAGGAACATAGGATTAATGTCAAAGATTCGACAAAAAAGAACATCCCCAATCACATGTTAGACAGAGACAATTATAAGTACGATTTTGGTCTCTAAAGTAAAGGCCGGATTTTTTTTGTCCCTGACCTTTTTTTCGTTACAAAATAGTCCCGGAGGTTCCAATTTGTTTTAAAATCATTATTTGGACAAAAATACCCTTCCCCTCCTTCCCCAAAATCAACCAAAAATAGAAGCAAAACCTGAAGCTCAACCAGAAGCGGAAGAACAACAGAAGCAAAAAATAATGAAACAACAACAACTAGATGCAGAAGAAGAACAACAACAATAAATCATGTATACGATTAACCATTAACAGAAATTCAATAATCTAAGCTAACTCTATCAAACCTAAGCTAATTCAACAACAACAATTCATCAACAGCAACTTTCATCAATTCAATAACCTAAAATTAACTAACAGAAAATTAAAATCCAGCTAAAATAATCCAGAATCAAATCAATGAACTAACACTAACCAAAAACAGAAATTGAAAGCAAAATGATAACCTGAATTATGAAAATAAAAAACATAAAAGAGAGGACAGGGGAGGCAGTAGTGGAGCACCGGCGGTCTGGGTATGACGGGAAGGGGCTGGAGGGAGGGTAACGGGTAGTGGTGGCTCTGGTTTTTTCTGCAACAAGGATTGAGGGAGGGGAAACAAGGGAGGCTCGCTGGCGGCAGTGAAGCAGGGGAGGCTACACGTTGCTGCGTGGTGGTAAAGCAAGGGAGGCTCCATGTTGTTGCGTGATGGTGAAGCAGAGGAGGCTCGCCGGCGGTGAGCTCTGGTTCGAGGAGGTTCGAGACAGGGAAGGAGAGAAGGAGGGGAGAGGGTCGCGGTTGCTCTGGGGTTAGCACAAAGGGGAGAGGATCTGCGGTGGCGGCCCTTTCCCTTCCCTTCCCCACTTTCCCTTCCCCTTCTTCTGAACCAACTCTCCCCCCAGCATGCGTGATCCCTTCCCCCTTTTTCCCTTATTCAACGGTTTTTGTTTTTTTTTGTTTTTACTTAGGGGTATTTTTGGAATAAAAATTAAAATTTTGATAAAAAAGGACGATTTTAAAACATACTGAAATTTTCGGGACCATTTTATAGCGAAAAAAAGGCCGGAGACAAAATAAATTTTTGATCTCTACGTTAGAGATCAAAATCGTACTTAACCCGTCTTCTTCAGAGAGGTCTCAATCCCTCAACCTCAAAAAATAAAGAGGAATATAGGACTAATGTCAAAGATTCGACAAGAAATAACATCCCTAATCACATGTTAGACAGAGACAATGATAAAAATCCAACATTGTCAACTACTATTTACTTAATATCTAGTTTGTATCTAATTCTTGTCGGTTTTGATTTGTACTGTGTAAGCATTATAGGTCGGGTTTCACTCACACTCTTCAACTCTTCAACAACCTTCTTCAATTTCGCTTTCCAATTCAAATTCTCCATATCCTTAAAAATCCTAACTTTGTGTCCATTTTAGATACTCTTTTCGCTTCTTCTTTTAAGATCGAATCTTTTTGTGAGCTTGCTTCATTTTTTTCATTCTTCTCTTCTTCTTCTTCTTCACTATTATGAAATCATTAAGGACTTGAATAAACAAAATGGACTTTTGAGATGGGTTTGAACTTCTTAAATCGGATCCAAAAACAACCCAAGCAAAGGAAAAATTTATTCAAACTCTGAATAATAAGTAGTATAATACATGTATTGATGAGAAATTGAAGAAGTGGAGCAAGTTCTCCACATAAACCATCACCAATAAATAATAAAGATGGACAATGACAAAAGTAGAAGATAATAATAAAAAAAAGCGTCATATTTTATAAATAGGAACAGGACTAAATTAAAGAATTATAATTGACAGTATGACAGTAAATATATTTAAAAAATTATTTTGTATATTTTAAAATTTAAAATACTAAAGTGTCTAATTTTAAACTTTTAAAACTGATTTAACCCTCAATAAAAGTTTGAATATGGTAAAGCCTCATTCCATTTTTAACGTAATCTTATAGTTGTGGAAAATAAATAAATTAAGGGTTTGTTTGGATGTTGGAAAGAAAATGGAAGGAAAGAAAATAAGAGGAAAGAAAATGAGAGGAAAGAAAATGGAAAGAAAAGTTGAGTTATTTGTGTGTTGTTTGGATGAATAGAAAATAGATGGAAAGAAAATAGAGGGAAAATTTTTTTTTGTTTGGATGGAAAGAAAAGTGAAAAGAAAGAAAATCATAATAGTATAAAATTACGTTAATACCCTTATTATAAAATAAAGTATAAATATTTTTATTTATTCATATTTTATTATATTTTATAAATATTATAAAATATTATAATTTTATATATTTAATTTAAATTATTTATCTAATATATAATATTTAAATATAAATTTCTATTATAATAATATAGTAAAACTAAATTTATATTAATATTTGTTAATAATAATATAACTAAGGGTAGTATTGGAAATACAAAAATATAACACTTTTCTTCTAGTTTTCTTGCTTGTGATGGAAAGAAATTTTTTTTAGTGGGACCTACACTAAAATTTTCTTTCCTTCCTATTTTCTTTCATAACCAAACAAAGGAAAATATCATTTTCCACCCATTTTCTTTCCATCTATTTTCTTTCCACTCATTTTCTATCAAACCAAACATAGTGTAAAGGACTTGATTAGTGAGCACTGAGCAGAACCGTGGCTTTATGCTCTCCTACTAGGAGATGACCCCATTAGTGTTTTATAAAATTCAGTCTCGAAGAATAATTAATTATTTATTATGTCAACAGCCAAATGCTTGATTTGATTTGATTAAACACTACTCGTTGTTGTCATGTTGTGTGCATTGCATGGAGTGGAGGGAGATCACCACTGGACAAGACAATGATGTTCTAAAATATCTTGACTTTTTCGCCACTTATATTCAATACTCGGAAATTATTTTATGACATTTTTGGATTTTTTTTAGGTGTTTGTTTCAGTAATTTATATGTATCGATACAATGTAAGAAATAGGCAAATAAAAACTTATCACATAGATTATATTTATTCACATCAGCATTTTTTTAAATATTATATTATTGTATATATAAGAATACCTTCATTAATATTACAAAAACACAAATATATCATTTTAATTATTTTTATTAAATAACTAAATAATCCTTTTATTTTTATCACACAAATAGTCTTCTTTAATAACAATTAAAATAAAAATCAAATCATCAAATTATTTAAAAAAAAAATCAATTAACCTTAAAAATAATTCCAATTTAAAAAAAAAATTATTAGCTGTTTTTTTGTTTGTTTTTATTCTAATCCATTATTCTTGTTCTTCATCCTAATCTACCCTAAAAAATTAATTCTCCCATTCCTCTTCCCTCTCTCTTTACTGGCTGGTTGCTTTTTCAATCTATCTTCACTGTGTGCTCTCCTACTTCGCACCCTCCTATTATGGTCCATGTACTGCTTTCGCTGTCTTGTGTCGCATCGTTGTGCTTTCGCCGTCCTGGGTCGTGTCATCGTGCTTTTGTCGCTCTGTCCCATTAGTTTCCTAACACATTTAAATGACATAAAGACGGTGAAAGCACGATGACACGACACATGTTAGCGAAAGCACGACGATGCGACGCAGGGTAGCGAAGGCGGGACAAGACGGGGCATAGACAATAACAAGATGGCGTGAAGCGGCGAAGCACGCAGCGGAGACAGGTTGAGAAAGCAACTAGCGAGCAAGAAGAGGGAGAAGAGGACTGGGAGAATTGATTTTTTTGGGGGACTAGGGTAAAGAACAAGAACAATGGATTAGGGTAAAGAACAAAAACAAAAACAGATAGCATATTTCCCTGTATCGTGTCATCATACTTTCACCGTCCTGTCTCATTAGTTTTCTAACACATTCAAATGACACAAGGGCGGCGAAAACACAATGACATGACACAGGACAATGCAAGCACGATGGTGGGACACAAGACAGCAACAACGGAATAAGGCGGGGCACAGACGATAATAGGATGGCGCGAAACAGAAGAATACGCAGCAAAAATAGATTGAAAAAGCAACAACGAATAAGGAGAGAGAGAAGAAGATAGGGAGAATTAATTTTTCTAGGTGGGTTAGGGTAAAGAACAAATAAAATAGGTTAGGATAAAAGAACAAAAACGGATAACATATTTTTTTGAAATTAGAATTATTTTTAAGGTTAATTGATTTTTCTTTTTTTAAAATAACTTGATGATTTAATTTTTATTTTAATTGTTATTGAAAAAAGATATTTGTATGATAGAAATAAAAGGATTATTTAGTCATTTAATAGAAATAACTAAAAAGATATTTTTATCTTTTTGTAACTATTAATGAGTGTATTTTTATATATACAATAACATATTATTTTTAAAAATAAATAAAAATAATTGCTAATATGAATAAATATAATACACCAGGGTATCAAATCTGGGAGAGATGATTAAGAGACACAAATCCTTATCTATCTGTGCCAACTTTATTTATTTGTCCATTTTTTACATCCTACCGAACTAAATCCCTTTTTTTTCTTATTGTGATGCCGTATTTGTAGTCTTAAATATTTTGGTCTGTATTTTGAGAAACTTTGTTTTTTGTTAGCCTGAGACCGCAAACTACGTTTTGGAATGTGTACTATGTGGCCCGTTTTCAGGTCCAAAGCTGAATGAGTACCAAAACCTTGGATCTGACCCAATCAATTGATACATTTACCTATCTTTGGCCCGTCCAGTTCAACCAGCTCTCTACACCCAAAAAACAAAAAACAAATAAACTTCCTCTTCTTTGCTCTTAAACTTCTAAACCGAACAAGTTAGTAAAATAACAAAAATTTTTTTTTTATTACTCTTAAACTAAAATAATATGATACATATTTTATAAAAGTTATAAAATTAATAATAATTAATATTTATTTTATTACTTTACTAATTATTTTTTAAAAAAATCTAAATTCTTCAAATTTATCTTTATACTCTAACTTTTGCCTATTTCACTTCTATTCCTAAATTTTTTATTTGCTATAGGATATAAAATTAAAACTAAAATGTTTCATGAATATTAAAACTCAATTATTATGTTTATATATATATATATATATATTATTTCATATACTTTTTAAAAGTTAGATATATCAAATTTATTATATTAGAAAGTGAATATTTTTACAACAATATAATTATATTTTTTATAAATTTAATTAAATTATTTATAAAATTTAATTATAAATATAAATATGTGGTTATTTCGTATATCAAAATATATGTTATATATCGTTAATTTTTTTATAATTATATGGAATCTAACATGGATGAATTTAAAGTATTGAAAAATTATTTTTGGTTTGTGGAATAACAAATTGGGTTTGAACTAGTTAGCTACGTGGCCCGTGGGTACATGTATGAAAAATTGAAAAGCTTTAATAAAAGTACGTCGTTGGAGAGAGAGCTGGAAGCTTACGCGCCACACTGCGGCAGAGCCACCGAACGCGCTCACCCCAACTTCGTCATTCACAGCCACTGTTCCATCACACTCTCCAATCCACTCACCACAAAATTATAAATTAAAAAAAAAAGTAGATTAATTAAAATTATATAAAAAATATACAGAGAAAGTTACATATAAAAGGCTCGTCTTCCTCCTCTGTCTCTTTATTGATTCTTTTCCCCTTTTTCCCTTCCTTAGGGTTTTCAATTTCATTCTCCCAACCATTTCTCATTTTCTATCTCCGTCGATCACACACAACACTCTCTCTATCTTCGAAGTTTCACTCACCGAATCGTCATCTGCGCGTGAAATTACTCCCGGTAACGATTTCTAGGGTTTCGAATTGGGGATTTTTTTGCCCCAGCTGATTGTTCCGAACCGAAGCTTTATTATTTGTTGTGTCGATCTATTTACTCTATTCGATGCTAGGGTTTGTTCCATCGATGGTAGTGTGAATCGCCGCCTTTCCGGTGGCGAGCGAGTTGACTCGTTGAGGGGTGGGTGAGTTCTTGTATGGAAACTCGGAGCCGGAAGCGGGCGGAGGCTTCCTCAGCTGCCCCTTCATCTTCCTCCTCTGTTCCCACCACTCGTTCCAGCAAGCGCGCACGCCTCAGCCACAACAACGCAAACAACAGCAACAACAACTCTTCCTCTTCTTCTTCCGTCGCAGCCACCGCACCCGCCGCCACAAAAGCAGTCACCACTCGTTCCCGCGCAGCGTCTCGTTCCACCGCCAAGGATCCCTTACCGCCTAAGAACCCTAATCCTCCTCTCCCTCCTCCGATGGACTCAACCAACGAATCATCAGGCTCGCGCAGAAATCGCGGGAAGAATTCCGCCGATAGAGACAATTCCGACAAGGGGAAAGAGAAGGAGCACGATGTCAGGGTCAGGGAAAGGGATGCCGAAAGAGGATTGGCATTGAACATGGAAACTGGAGGAGTTGGAGACGATGATGATGATAGCGAGGGCGGAGTTGGGATTCTGCATCAGAACTTGACATCAGCCAGCAGTGCCCTTCAGGGCCTTCTTCGGAAACTCGGCGCTGGTTTGGACGATCTGCTTCCATCATCGGCCATGGGTTCGTCTTCGGCCTCTCATCAGAGTGGGAGACTGAAGAAAATCCTTTTTGGGTTGAGGGCAGATGGAGAAGAAGGTAGACAGGTGGAGGCATTGACGCAGCTGTGTGAGATGCTCTCGATTGGGACTGAGGAATCGCTCAGCACTTTCTCTGTTGATTCGTTTGTTCCTGTGCTTGTTGGGTTGCTGAATCATGAGAGTAACCCTGATATCATGCTCCTTGCTGCACGGGCGCTTACACATCTCTGTGATGTGTTGCCTTCATCTTGTGCCGCGGTTGTGCATTATGGTGCTGTGTCAATATTCTGTGCGAGGTTGCTTACCATAGAGTATATGGACTTAGCTGAGCAGGTTGTTCACTCTCCATTACTGTTTTATGATTGGTGAAATTCGCATTGGCATTGACATTTGTAACTTAGAACTGATATTACATGTTGCCACTGGTTTTCTTGTTGAAGGGATATTGTGCATTAAATTGATATGACATTGATGGAACTGTGTTCTTATTGTTTCCTTACTGTGATATGTGGTTTTACAGTCTCTTCAAGCACTAAAGAAGATATCTCAGGAGCACCCAACTGCATGCCTTCGAGCTGGTGCACTTATGGCTGTGCTTTCTTATTTGGATTTCTTTTCTACAGGAGTTCAGGTAAATGATTACTGAAAGCTGAAATGCTCAAATGTGAGCAAATCTGGTTAGCACTTGACATTCTGATATTGACATGATTCTATGTTTCCAGCGGGTGGCATTGTCCACTGCTGCAAATATGTGCAAGAAGCTTCCTTCGGATGCAGCTGACTTTGTGATGGAAGCCGTTCCTCTTCTGACCAATCTCCTTCAGTACCATGATGCGAAGGTAAGACCATATTTTCATTATTATTTTTCTTCCTACGCTGAGAGTCTTAGCTATAAAAGAACTTCTATGTGAGAAGAGGGAAGTGGAAATGATTCCTAAAGCCCATATTGTCAATAATTAGCTAGATTTTTGCACCGATGCAATTTTAAATTATGTAGGTCCTGGAGCATGCCTCTGTATGTTTGACTCGAATAGCTGAAGCATTTGCATCATCTCCGGACAAATTAGATGAACTGTGTAATCATGGACTAGTAACACAAGCTGCTTCCCTGATTTCAACCAGCAGTTCTGGAGGTGGACAAGCTTCCCTCAGCACATCAACATATACTGTAAGTGCAGTTCTACTCCATTTTATGTTTGAGGCTTTTGCCTTCTGTAGTTGGTTGTTGACTTTGTAGGCATATGCAGGGTTTAATACGACTTCTTTCAACCTGCGCAAGTGGGTCACCTCTTGGGGCTAAAACTTTGCTTCTCCTGGGAATCAGTGGTATTCTTAAAGATATTCTATCTGGGTCTGGAGTTTCTTCAAGTGTTTCCGTGTCTCCTGCATTGAGTAGGCCGCCAGATCAGGTATAGTGCTCTGTGGATTTCTTATTTTGGTTCTGTGCTCATTGGGCAGATTTTTACCTTGAATTACAGTTTTGATACTCGATATTTTCTCTTCTCTCTCTTTCTGAGGTGAAATATTCTAACCATGTTCTCTAATAAACAGATATTTGAGATTGTGAACCTTGCAAATGAGCTTCTGCCCCCATTGCCACAAGGAACAATTTCCCTCCCTGTAAGTACCAACATGTTTGTTAAAGGGCCTGTTATAAGAAAGCCTCCTACTGGAAGTTCTGGGAAACAAGAAGACACAAACGGAAATGCTCCTGAGATATCTGCTCGGGAGAAACTACTAAATGATCAGCCCGAGTTACTTCAGCAATTTGCAATGGATCTCCTCCCAGTTTTAGTACAGGTTTACATTTATTGCATATGCTTAAATTATGGTTCATATATTAGTTGCAGTCGAAATAGTCAGCTCTGTTTCATTGCAACTTTACTTATACATCCTCTTCGGTGATTAATCTTATCAGTCTTGGTTTGGTTATGAAACAGATTTATGGTTCTAGTGTTAATGGTCCAGTTCGGCATAAATGCCTTTCTGTAATTGGAAAACTGATGTATTTCAGTACAGCTGAGATGATCCAGTCTTTGTTGAGTGTGACAAATATATCAAGGTATCTAGTAATTCATTTGATTTGAATAGCTTGAAACCCTTGGTGTTTTAATGGTTTAGGAAACTTATCAAATGGTGTTACGATCTTACAGTTTCTTAGCCGGTGTCCTAGCCTGGAAAGATCCACATGTTCTAGTTCCTGCCTTGCAAATTGCTGAAATTCTTATGGAAAAGCTTCCTGGGACATTTTCTAAGATGTTTATCAGAGAAGGTGTTGTCCATGCAGTGGACCAACTTATTTTGGCTGGTAATTCAACAAGTGTCCCTGCACAAGCATCTTCTGCCGAGAAGGAGAATGATTCTGTATCTGGAGCATCATCTCGCTCTAGGCGTTATCGTCGCCGTAGTGGTAACAACAATCCTGATGGAAATCCCATGGATGATTCTAAGAGTCCAGTTTCGGGGAATGTTGGTTCACCTCCTGGTTCTGTGGATATTCCAGCAGTAAATTCTAGTATCCGGTTATCTGTCAGCACAGCTGCAAAAGCTTTTAAAGACAAGTACTTTCCTTCAGATCCTGGGGCTGCTGAAGTGGGTGTTACTGATGATCTGTTGTGTCTGAAAAATCTCTGCACAAAATTAAATGCTGGTGTTGATGATCAAAGGTCTACTGGAAAGGGGAAATCAAAAACTACAGGATTTGTTGTGGAAGAGATTTCTGCTAACAAGGAAGATTATTTGATTGGGGTTATCTCTGACATGCTAAAGGAACTTGGCAAAGGGGATGGTGTATCTACTTTTGAATTTATTGGCAGTGGTGTTGTTGCAGCTTTGCTCAATTATTTTTCTTGTGGAAATTTCTCCAAGGACCGAACCTCTGAAACCAACCTTCCCAAGCTTCGCCAGCTAGCACTTACAAGGTTTAAGTTATTTATAGCTGTCGCACTTCCTCCTAGTACTCATGAGGGTTCTGTTGCTCCAATGACTGTCTTGGTCCAGAAGCTTCAAAATGCATTATCTTCCTTAGAGCGTTTCCCTGTGGTTCTTAGCCATTCATCTAGGTCTTCTAGTGGAAGTGCACGCCTCTCTTCTGGACTAAGTGCTCTGTCTCAACCCTTTAAGTTGCGTCTCTGTCGAGCCCAGGGTGAAAAGTCACTCAAGGACTATTCATCGAATGTTGTGCTGATTGATCCATTGGCATGTCTAGCAGCGATTGAGGAATTTCTTTGGCCCCGTATCCAGCGAAGTGAATCTGGTCAGAAGGTGTCCATACCAGCTGGGAACTCTGAATCTGGTACAACTCCTGCACAGGCTGGCGTTCCATCACCTTCTACATCTACTCCGTCCACTACCCGTCGTCATTCTACCAGATCCAGATCATCCGTTAATATAGGTGATACGGCAAAAAAGGAGACAACTCCAGATAAAGGCACAAGCTCGTCTAAGGGCAAGGGAAAAGCTGTTTTAAAGCCAGCACAAGAAGAGGCAAGAGGACCTCAAACCAGGAATGCAGCACGCAGAAGAGCAGCTCTTGATAAAGAAGAGCAAATGAAGCCGGTAAATGGCGACTCCACTTCCGAGGTATGCTATGACTTGATTTCATGATGCTACAACCTCTATTAAGTTTACAAGTTATTAAGTCTTCAACTGTTTTCACCTGCATATCTGGCTATGCATTTGTGCTGTTGTTGGTTTTTGTTTTCTGTTCCATCTTTTATATGCTGATTATTTTCCGTTCCTTTATGATAGGATGAGGAACTGGATATTTCCCCTGTTGAGATCGATGAGGCATTGGTGATTGAAGATGATGACATCTCTGATGACGAAGATGATGACCATGAAGATGTATGCTATAATTGTTTCTTCTTCCTCATTTGGCTAAGATTCTTTTTTCCGTGTTTTTAATAGTATCTCTTCTGAATTGTTCTTTTTTTTTGGGTGGTGCTTTTCTCTTAGAGATACATAAAAAAATTGCTTTCTTTTTTTTTCTTCAGCTGTTTTCTCTTTTTCTCATGATTAATATAGCTTTTGATAAGTTCAATTCTTTGCAGTTATTGGTTTTTAATTGCTTGTACTATATTTGGCGCTGTTCCCCTATCTTCTATTCAAATTTTATCTTATCTAAATTCTCTTATCCTTTCAATTTTAGATTTTTAACATTCATCCTTATTTGTTATTAATCAGGGTTGAACAGCATCATTAAGCTCAGTTGCATCTGTTAGTTACTAATGTCTTCTTTAAAATTTTGTTGTACAGGTTTTGAGGGATGATTCTCTTCCTGTTTGCTTGCCTGACAAAGTACATGATGTGAAATTGGGTGACTCGGCTGAAGAGAGTAGTGCTGCTCCCGCTACAGGTGATGGCCAGACTAATGCTGCCTCAGGTTCTAGCAGCAAAGTTGGTACTGCTAGGGGATCGGACTCGGCTGATTTTAGGAGTAGCTATTCATCTGGTTCAAGAGGTGCAATGTCCTTTGCTGCTGCTGCCATGGCAGGACTTGGATCTGCTAATAACAGAGGTATCAGGGGTGGTAGGGATAGGCAAGGACGACCACTGTTCAGTAGTTCTAATGAACCTCCGAAGTTGATCTTTACTGCTGGTGGGAAGCAGCTTAACAGGCATTTGACTATATATCAAGCAATTCAAAGACAACTGGTGCTAGATGAAGATGATGATGAGAGGTTTGGTGGCAGTGACTATGTGTCCAGCGATGGAAACAGGCTATGGGGTGATATTTACACCATAACTTATCAGAGGGCAGATAGCCAAACGGATAGGGCTTCCACTGGTGGTTCAAGTTCTAATGTGTCAAAATCTGCCAAATCTGGTTCTGTGTCGAATTCTAGTACTGAACCAAAGCTTCATCAGGCATCCGTTCTTGATAGCATTTTGCAGGGAGAATTGCCTTGTGAGCTTGAGAAATCTAATCCTACATACAATATATTGGCGCTATTGCGTGTTTTGGAGGGTTTGAACCAGCTTGCACCTCGCTTGAGGGCCCAGGTCATTACTGAGAGTTTTGCTGAGGGGAAGCTTTCAAATTTAGATGAGTTAGGTGTTACCACTGGTGCAAGAGTTCCTTCAGAAGAATTCATAAGCAGCAAATTAACTCCAAAATTAGCTAGGCAGATACAAGATGCCCTTGCCCTGTGTAGTGGGAGTCTTCCCTCATGGTGTTACCAGTTAACTAAAGCATGCCCATTTTTGTTTCCTTTTGAGACCAGGCGACAGTACTTTTATTCAACTGCCTTTGGGTTATCCCGTGCCCTGTATCGACTTCAACAGCAGCAGGGTGCTGATGGTCATGTATCAGCAAATGAAAGAGAGGTAAGGGTTGGGAGATTACAGCGTCAAAAGGTTCGTGTCTCTCGAAACCGCATATTGGATTCTGCTGCTAAAGTGATGGAGATGTATTCTAGCCAAAAGGCTGTACTTGAAGTTGAATATTTTGGTGAAGTTGGTACTGGCCTTGGTCCCACACTTGAGTTTTATACACTTCTAAGTCATGACTTGCAAAAAGTTGGACTACAAATGTGGAGATCAGATTCCTCAGAGAAATATCAAATGGAAATTGATGGAGATGAAAAGAAAATGAAAAGCAGTGGTGATGGAGAACTTGTTCAAGCTCCTCTTGGGTTGTTTCCACAGCCTTGGCCTTCAAATGCCGATGCAACAGAGGGTAGTCAGTTTTCCAAGGCGATCGAGTATTTCCGACTTTTGGGCCGTGTGGTTGCTAAAGCTCTCCAGGATGGACGTCTATTGGATTTGCCCTTGTCAGTGGCATTTTATAAGCTTATTCTTGGTCAAGTAAGTTCTTTCAACTACTGATATGTTGCCCATTATAAAAATCATATGTATAGTCAATCTAGAAGCTGATTTCATTTGGTCAACACGCGTTTAACCTACAAATTTTGCAGGAGCTTGATTTGCATGACATTCTTTTCATTGATGCTGAGCTTGGAAAAACTTTGCAAGAGTTGAATGCACTTGTCTGCCGGAAATATTATCTAGAATCTACTGGTGGTAGTTACACCGATGTGAATAGTAATTTACATTTCCGTGGGGCTCCGGTTGAAGACCTCTGCTTGGATTTTACTCTTCCTGGCTATCCTGAGTACATCTTGAAATCAGGAGATGAAATTGTATGCAGTTAAATCTATATTCAGTCTTTCTTTCTCTTGTTGGCTTCTGTTATACTATATTTTTTCAAATTGAGTTTAACCTTCTGCCAATTTTCAGGTTGACATTAATAATTTGGAGGAGTATATATCTTTGGTGGTTGATGCAACTGTCAAAACTGGGATCACACGTCAAATGGAAGCATTTAAAGCAGGATTCAACCAGGTTAGATACTGGTCTTCATCAATAGAAAGGAGTTATAATTTTGATTAGATTATGATTTGGTCTTAAAATCCCAAAATAAGTTTTGATTGTTATTAGGAAGTTCTAGTATTAGATTGTTTTATATTTATTTATTTTAATCATGGCCTATTCTTGTCTCCCCCTTTACTAATTTTTTTTAATTATCCCCAAGACATGCTGAAAGAGAACTTGACAGATTAAATTTTATAGGATTAAATGTTTTTTTTCCTCTGCTGTTATTTCTGACCTTTAGAGTTCACTGATACATAGCATCAATAAGGTGACATGTCATTGAGTTGTTTTTTGACTGCTTGCGTCAACATGGCAAACAGATGAGCTGGTCTATAGTTGGAAAATTAGTTAAGGATTCTTTTCCCAGTTTACTTGAATTCAAAATTTTAACACTTGTCACTTGTTTCTTTCTTTTGGTCATTTCAGGTTTTTGACATATCGTCTTTGCAAATTTTTACTCCTCAAGAACTGGACTACCTGCTTTGTGGTCGTAGGGAGATGTGGAAGGTCTTTTCTTATGCTATTTTATCAATGCTTATGACAATTAAAATCTTACCAATGGCAGGTGAATCATCTTTCCTGTTTTCTTGCTTTTCTGCAGGCTGATACACTAGTTGACCATATAAAATTTGACCACGGATACACTGCCAAGAGCCCTGCCATAGTCAATGTACAATTTCTTTCTTGTGTTGCAAAAAATGTGATTGGAAAATTAGGGTTATATTTTATGCTCATCCTGATTGATGCTATTTTCAGTTACTTGAAATTATGGGAGAGTTTACACCAGAACAGCAACGCGCTTTCTGTCAATTTGTTACTGGTGCACCTAGGCTACCCCCTGGTGGACTGGCAGTTCTAAATCCGAAACTAACTATTGTGAGGAAGGTATGGCACGTTTCTCTTATATGGTATATTTGAAAGCAAAATTCTTTGTAATGTGGTGTCTTGGTTGACTGTCTGCCTGCCTGCCTGTCAAAATAGTAGTGGCTAGCAATTAACCTGACTTTATTATGATAAAAGTGAAGTGGATTCGTTGCTCTAATAACTTATTACATCTTTAGTTTAATGGTGGCCTAAATATGCTAAGATGATCTTCTCTTTTAATAACCAAGTACAATTTTAACATATTATTACATGTCTGGGTGCAGCTTTCGTCAACTGCAGCCAATGCTTCGTCTAATGGGAATGGGCCTTCGGAATCAGCAGATGATGACTTGCCAAGTGTGATGACATGTGCTAATTACCTGAAGCTTCCTCCTTATTCTACCAAGGTATAATTCATCATATAGATTTGATGATTCATTATCAAGCTCATTGAGGTTTCTTTTGGCACTGATTTACAATACCCCACATTTTCTTGGCAGGAAGTTATGTCCAAGAAGCTACTCTATGCAATCAATGAAGGGCAGGGATCATTTGATTTATCATGAGTCTCAGGAACTAACCAAGCTGTCCCTGAATGTTAATATGATGAATCAGGGCTTACTTTTGAGGCTGAATTAATTTTTGGTTGCATGTACTTCCCTTCTTCTCATCTCAAATAATGGCCTAGTTTGGGCTGGTCATCGAAAGTTGTGGCAAAGTTCAGGTTGGTGTATCACTTTCTGTTAGTAACTTGGTCTTGCTAGATTCTCTCTTTACTTCCTTTCTTTCGTTTCTTCTAACTAACATGAATTCTTGTATAAATGGCAGCTGAATCGGGTTGGCACATTTTCAAGGTGTAAAGGGATTCGCGGAGCTCATTTTAGCTATTAGAACGTGTAAATAAAAATAGGAATGTTGAGTTTTTTTTTTCTCCCTAAATTCTTCATTCTGTTTGCAAGTCAAATTATTGGCAGCTAGTTATTATACATGTATGGAATATTATGGTAAAAGGGAATAGAAATAATTTGAATTATTATGTTTCATGATTTCATTATATTCCTGTTAGATTTTGTCATGTGGAGCTTCATGATAAATTTTGTCCCATTAGATTTCTTCTACATGAATGGATTTAGCTACTCTTTTCGAAACGAATGCTGTCTAAGATTTGTTCTTGTGTGTTTTGGGCGTAGGGCATGGTAAAGAAATTGGCAGTGTACATCGAAAATAAATCGATAACATGCACTGAAGTTTTACTTTTAATGAGTTAACATCCATTCGTACATGATTATTTATTTATGTAAAATTTTGATGAAAAAACGGAACGTATGGAAGTTATCTTTAGTTCGATACGGCCACATCCTTCTCACATTAAATATGCTTGTTAAAAAATTCTCATGTTAATTGAAATAAAGCGACTATGTTATGGAGTTTATTCTTCTAATGACGCTTAATACCCAGAAATTTATTAAAATGAAGAATAAAGAGCACGACGCGTGCTTTAGTTGTGTAATTTGCTGAACAAAACATCCGATATTTTAGTATTATTAGAGACAAGCAGTAGTTCTTCCCGTGCTTAGCATGCTTCTTTTCTTTTCTTTTCTATTCATTTTTTGATAGCGCTATCATATGAAATGGTTGGCCATAAGAATGATTGTTAGCGTTTCCCACTAATCTTGTAACATACAAATCTTAAATCTAACGGCATTCTGTATAAGAAGGCCCCAATTATATCATAACAAATTAACAACTCCCTAAAAATATTCAAAAGAAAAAATATGAACATTGAACAAACGGAAAAAATGCCTTTGCACATACAGCACAGGTATTGATGACTATGTTATACTTGTAACACTTAACCTAATATGTTTTATATTTTATAATACAACTTTTATTCCATTATTTAATTCTATTTTTGTTTTTTTTTTAAATAATATTTGGTGTCTTTGTTTCAATGTAAATATTTGGTTTCTTATAAATAACTACTTTTTGACATTTGTATAAGATTTCTTTTCTTTTTAATCAAAGTAGAATGTAGTTGCATCATTTTTCTTAATAAAATTTTAGAAGAATATCATACAAGATAAATTTTGCTAATACTTTATTGTCTAAATAACATGATAATATCATTAACCTCTAAATGAACAAATGAGTCTCACAACTTTAACCTTGAACCACCTTTATATCTTCTCTCAAATATTCTGGTTGGAATTTTTTATTTTTTAGTTGTATAACACTGCTTTTTTTTTTTTTCTTCTAGAAGCTAACTGTTGTCTTGGTTGTTATTTTTTAACTCTTTTTTCTATATATAATAATAGAAACATGAAAACCTTAAATCTTTTTCAGGTAATGGAATAGAATCAGTCAAGTACTTTATTTTGTTAAAAGTCATGAACTCCATTATTCCAAAATAGAGGCCATGCTAGCTGCTGGCTAATATAAAAGGAAACCGAATTATTTAACTTCTCTTCTACATTAACATTTCTTGGGATAAATATAGCTAACAAAAAAGAAGAATAAAAAAACAAAGTTGTTGAATACAGACACAAATACTCAGGTCAGGTAGTTACCACTACCTACCAACAACAAAAAAAACTAACCAAAATCTGAGAGTCTCTCTTGTTAGACTCTGCATTTATATCATACAAGCAACTAAAAAATTAGGCCACCATTCAAATTCAGTCTTCACTTTTTCATCTCATGGCAGCTGAAGGTGAGCCACAGTTAACTTGGACGGCAAGTGTCTTAATCACACCTTTGCAATCAACTGCGTTGTTGAATTTTGACAGTGGAACAAAACATGAATCTTTTCCCAAGCATTCCTGTTCATTTGCAAACATGTCTCATAAGAGAAAGCGAATCGAAAGAGAAAAATGCCACAGAGAACCTACCAGAAGAAGCATAATGTAACTTGTGGGGCAAGTTATGCTTCTTCTGGCAGGTTCTCTTGAGCGAAATAGATATATATACCTGCTCAATAATCTGTTTGGAGTTAGGAGCATTGCACTTTCCCAAAACATATTCTCCACAGACGCCTGAAGGGTCGCCGAAGCTTGCAAACTCGACAGCCGTGATCTTGTTTCTGTCTGGACAGATGAGTGTGGCTCCTGCTTCAGGAGGAGTATCATCAATAGGCTTCAGTTTCTGGCCCTTGACCTCCCATGAGTTCACATTTGGTGGATGATTTTCAGTGATGAAACTGCAAATTGTGTTCCTGTCCACAGTATTGATCACAACCTGATCTGGGGACCCTGGCTCCTCCTCCAACACAACAAGCAGGTTGTCACGTGGATTCAGGAAAGATCTTGGGATGTGGTAACTGTTCAAACAAACTCACATACTTAACAACATGCAATTTGGTCTCTAAGATAGCAAATTTGATTAGTTGAGAGTCGTTTTGACTAAATTATTATCTAACAATATTTTACTATGAAGTCTACATGAAAATAACTGCATGCGAGTTTTCGCCTAACTTACTCGGCCTGAGTAGGCTTTCCCAGAGGCGAGAGGTAGCTCATCCAGTAACGACCAATGTTATTGCCATTGATAAAAACCATTCCTTTCCCCATGCCAGTCATCCTTATGGCAACAGGATCTCTTCCTTCAGGAGTTGTAAAATGTGTCTGCCAAAATCAACATGTATTATTAATACATAAACTTCAGAAGCTACAAAGCAACTTAGTTGTAATAATTGAACATTGTAGCCCTTTACCTTGTACCACCTTAGACCTGGTGCTGGCCCCGTTGCCGGACTCCATTGTACCTTCTTTGATCCTGCCTCAGTGAAAATTTCAAGCTTCTCACCTTGAAGACCAACCTGAAAGTAGAAAAGTTGTGTTTATGTTTCTGTCTCTGTCTATGCTTTATCCAATGTTTCTTAAATGGAACAAAATAATACCTGATGACCCCAACCATTATGAGTAACATCAATTGTTCCAGTGTTCAGACCAAGGATAGTAATAGACTTTGGTCCAGCATACCTGTGTTCCATGTATGCTCCACTGTCCTGCAGGGAATACAAAGATGTTATTTTCCTAATTTCCTCCTTAAACCTTACATGTACTTCAACATTTCATAGAAGTAAAAAGTTTGATCCTCTTACTGGGAGTCCCACTGTGCTACCCAAGATTGATATATGGTTAGTTCCAATCCTGAACTTCACTGGTTTTTGGAACTCAAAAGCCTTCTCTTCATGTGATCCATGGCCAGATCCTTAAAAACATCAACACAATGGTCAAAATATTAAGTAGAATGATCCATCACTTGCACTTGATCAAACCATGGTTTTAAATAGCAGCATCTAAATTTATCATTGCATACCAATGTATTCTCCATTTACATAAGCACACAATGAATGTCCGAGACTCAGAATTCGAATAACCGGGGATGTTCCATCCTTCTTTGGGAAGTCTTCTGGTCCCAATTCAACACTGCAGTAAACATTACATTTCAAAATGTCTTAAGAGAATGATGTTGCACTACATATATGAAAATGAAGTGAAGAGAGTTATAAACTCACCTTGTGGTGAACCATGCATAATCAGTCATGTCCTTAAGCATGCTATAAAGCTCTGCAGGTGCATTCTTATCTGGTTTCAATTGCAAAGTAGTTGGAATCTCCTCAACATACATCTCCCACTTATGATTGTTTGCTAGCTTTGACCTCTTGAAGTTTCTTGAATTATGTTGTGAAGCAATCTAGTTTGTGGAGGCAATGCAAAAAATAGAGGTGTAAACAAATCTTTTGCTTTGATTGTAATAATAATTATAATTAATGAGTGATTAGGAAGTTAGTTACAAGTTGAGTGTTGTAAATGACATTCTTGCAATCACCAAGGATGCTTATGGAACGTGGTGGCAAAAAGTAGTCTGTTCCTTTGAAGTTTATAGTTGTATCCACTTTGGTGTGGTTGTTTGTAAGAAAAGCAACACATCCATCACCCTTCTCAAACGTTATAACCTGCATAATTCATGCTCAATCTCTGTGATGCCTAGGATTCTTTCCTCAAAATTTGTATTTGATGCCAACAGTAATGTTATATATATAAATTGAAAAGCATAGAAACCAAGAGGAGGTTGTTGAGATGCATGCTTAATTACCTCATTAAATTCGGTTAGCTTGGTGACAGAAGAAGTACCAAAGAGGAGAACCTTTTTACAGAGATTGATAGCCCTATGACCATCCCTGAGGTGACCCCATTTTGGATCTCTTTGTAGACCATACTCATCAAGAGGAGCTTCATCGTAGTATCGAGTTGTCGAAAATGCAGAACTTGTTCTACCAAAATTTGTTCCACCATGGTACTACATACAAAGAGTTTCAGAAACAATAGTACCCCTTTAGTTTCATTTCATCAAAATCAAGTTGGAAGATGAAAGGTTATTATTATTACCATATAATAGTTGACCAAGGACCCATTCTTGGAGAAGAAGCGCACAATTGAGAAGGCAATGTCTTCTGCAGATCTTTGTGATGGTGGATCTCCAAAAACTCTGTACCTGAAATTGCAAAATTACCAACAAAATATGATTAGCTTGAACATCAAATGAACAAATTAGTTTCCAATCATACTTACTGAGCAGTCCAGTTTTCAGTCCAGATTTGTGGCTTGTATGGTTTGTTTGGTCCTGAGAAGGTATCACCACAATGCCTTCCATTGCATGCATTGATCTGCAAATTGAAGTGCAAGTAGGTAACATTTTCAAGTCACATTTAAGTCTCAATTTGAACAACTTACCACTGGATCAGGAGCATCCCTTTGCTTGCACATGATCCACGGAACTCCAGTATCCAATCCAACGGCCATTCTTGCAGCCCATTGGACATAGTTATCACCCTCCTCATCATAAGCAAGTTGAATGTGGTTGTACTCATTCTCAATCTGAACAATAATTTCAGTGAATATGTATGATATTGAATATAGACTTTTAGATAAGGATACAAAAAATGCAGGGGAATTCAAGAACCTGTGACAATATTATGGGGCCTCCTTGGGAAGCAAATAGCTTCTCTTCTTTCATCTTTACTATCACAGATGTTACATATTCTTGCATATATTTCTGCAAATTAGTCATGAAATTATAGCTACCCTCAATATATTATTCAACTATAGAATGAAATTAAACATTTGTGGTTACCTTAAAGGGATCATTATTAGATCGGAATATGATGTTAGGTACTTCTCTTAGCCAATATGGAAGTCCACTGTTGTAAACAAATGACCGCAGATTAACTAAACCCTTCATTTATTTAATAGTAAAAGAATGTGTTTGGACTAAGAAGACATTTCTTTTGTACCCGTGATTCCATTCGGCTTGAATGAAAGGTCCAACCCTGAGTGTAACATACATTCCTCTGTCTTGAATGAGCTTAAGAAACCTCACCACATCATAGTTAGTAGGATCAAATTTGAACTGCATCATATACAACATTCATGCATTAATTAACCATTTCTCTTAATTAATTAAATGCGTTGCATGCATGCATGAATGAATGAACGTTGCATCATCATACCTGGCCTTTCTCAGGCTCATGAGCATTCCAAAATATGTAAGTTTGAATCACGTTTATACCTCCACGTTTCGCCTTATCAAGAAGGTCCGGCCACATCTATAAACACATCGATCAGAACTTGTTTTATTTAGTATTTATTAATTATTGCTCGCAGATACAAATAGAGATACAGCAGATACCTCGGGAGTGCTTCGTGTATAATGAATTGAACCGGAGTAAAAAAGCTCTCGTTTTCCATTGATAAAGAGTGATCTTCCATCGTAAGTAACTTCGCTCAAGTTACTTTTGGCCAGTGAGGAAACGATTAAGGAGACAAAGGTAACTAAAAACACTTTGAGACTAAACATTTTCTTAGCTTAGCTTATTTTTCTTGTTAAGTTACACAGTAGTACTTACTACTAGTTAATTAATCATCATTATCATTACTATTAGCGTGCATTGATGATGAGTAATTAATAAATAAAACAAGAGAAGCTAAGATATGAGAGTGTGATTGGAGCTTCCGAAATTCGATGGGAGTTCACTAACATGAGTGTGATTGGAGAAAAGCACGCTTCTCTTGTTTTGAATAATTAATTTTCTGTTACAAATCATTGGTACAGGCTTTGTCTTCCTTTCCATTCTTCATTAATTTGCTGATTATTTCTCCTTCTTTCACTTCCTCTTATTTTATCTGCTTTCTTTCTATTTTTGGCACATCACTAATTAACTACTGTTGTTCTGGTTATTTTTCTTCACCGTACTCCACTCTAATTTAATTTACACTATAGTTTGAATAACTATCTTATATGTACACAAAAACAAAAATGAGTAAATACCCTTTTTGGTCTTGTCCTTTCTGAAATGGAAAAGTACAGTAATTAACAATATTTTTGAACAATATGTGAACAATATGAATTAATAGGATTAAAAGAGTAAATTAATCTTAAATTTAATTAGTACTATTAAATTAGAGTGTAGTGTATATTTATTTGATAAGTGGTTGTTCAAGATAATCATTATTTACCTAGCACTCATGTCTATTTCTTTCGTTAGACACATCAACCCCTGTCTATTGGTCACAGAAGGGTCGATATGTCTAACCGAAGAAATAAACAAGGACCAATTTGTCATTTTTTAAATGTTAGAGGGCGGCTTGTCAATTTTCAAAAAAGACTGGGGTCGAAAAAAGTATTTACTCGAAAAAAAACCAATTATCAAATCAATTTTCGATATAAAATATATGTTAAAATCTAAAAAATATATATTAAAAATAAATTAAATAATTCTTGTATTTATACACAAATATATGGTGATTGATTTTTTTTTACACATAAGAATACTTGTTGAGATGTTAAAATGACAAAATCTTGTTTTTATTGTAAAAAATATTATTTGAATAAAAAAAATTCAAACATTATATATTTGTGTATAGAGACATATGTTATTTAATTTTTTTATATGTATTTGTATTTTACTGTATATTTTATACAGGTAACTTATTTTCTATTTTATTTTTTTACAAAATCTTAAAAATAAAAAAACATTAAAAATAAAAATTAAAACCAATCAAACTCTTAAAATTTTAATTTTTAAAACGTTTATTCTATAAAAAAACATAAAATCCAAAAAAGAATTTCAAAATAAATAATTTTTATTTGTACTCTTACAATATTTGTTAGCAAAATCTTTTACTTAATTATAAATGAAAAAGTGTCCCAAGATATTTAAACAAGAGATTGTTTATGATGGAATTTAGGATACCTTTTGAATAAGAGGTGATATATATATATATATATATATATATATATATATATATATATATATATATATAAATTAAAAAGGAAAATAAATTTTGAAAATGGGAGTTTTCAATACAAAATATATGTCCCTTTAGAAAGCTTAGTTCATAGCATATGCATTGGTGTTTGGTAGGAACTGAATAGGAATCCGATACATCATCATAATATAATGGAATTTTGAGGCTAATAAAGGTTGGTGGACATTTATCTGTGAGCATGATGGATTAGTAACTTGGAAAAAAAATCTTACAACTTATTAGCGATACAAAAGTTTGAGCTTTAATTAATGAATATCCATCTAGCAGTTCTAAAAGGTTATATGGTAAATTAATAGCGTATTATTTCTAATGATTTTGAAGTTCAGGTGGAGTGAATTATATTCTTTCCAAATAAAATATGAGTATCATTTCTGATCTGTAAGTTTTGGTTTCATTTTTCAATAAAATAAAATCATCCTTACATATTGCGGGTTATTTTAGAAGGAGATTATTAATAAGGTAACCTTTAATTTATTTTTATATTTTTTATCATAAGATTTTTTAGTTTCGAAAATTGTCTGTGAAATTATATTATTCTTATGTTTGTTTGAAGCTTTAAAATATAATTCCTAGAAATAATTTATTTTCAGAAAAAAATTATTGTCAATTTTTTTTAGATAGTGATTATTGTCAAAATTTAAAATTTTAAATTAAACTCATCCCAAGAGATGTGTATATTCCTAAGTCAAGGGAATAAGGATTAGCATATAAAATTATTATTATATCTTTTAATTAAATTATCCCTACCATGCCCTTTTTCGTGGCTTTGAATAGGTAGACTTTAATTGAATTATTTAAGTACTTTTAATAATTAATTAGATTGTCTTAAGTAGTTCATTTATTGGGTAGTTGGGCCTATACTATTAATCTCTGTCTAGGAAGATAATTATTCCTACCTTATTCCTTTCATAATTACTAATCAATCAATGGCAGATGGACCTGAATTAAACCACTTTTGTGTCCGCAAGAATTAAAGTAGTTAGTATTTCTCATGTTTATGATGATTTTACTTTTACATAATAGAAATCCTCTAAAGTCTAAAATAACCTCTGATTAGGTGGGTGGTACCACTAGCCACCTTAACAACCTTAGCTTACTTTCTTTTGCCATCATACTCAACAACCATGCAAAACAAAATGAAATTCACATTCTTATTGTAAAGTGAATATTGCGGGAAAAATACTCTCAAGGTTTGGTTTATTTTGTATTATTTTAAAATCATAAACTTTTGTAACTATTTTTTTTACATTATTAAAAAAAATTTAATCAAACTCCTATAATTTTAAATATTCTTAATCAAGTCTTTATATATGCAAATAATTTTAAGTTCGATCCTTTTAAGGAACATTTATAATAAAACTAACTTCTATATTATATACAAGTTTTTTTTTAAATTGTAATAAAAACTGTTATTTATATATTTTTTATTACTTTAACCTCTCTCAATTTTTATTCTATTTCCCTCTTAGTTTTGGTTTATCAAACTATTAACATCACAATTTATATGAGAAAGAAATATTTTATGGTTAATTTTATATATTTTTTATATATTTTTATTATAATTAATTATCATCAACATTAAACTAATAAAAAAATTTAGATAACAAAACAGCAATTTATTTTCTAAAATGTTTGATCACAAAATTTTTAAAGTATATATATAGAGATATAAAAACAATATTTAAGATATTAAGATTTGATGAAATTAAATAAATTATTATAAGATTAAGAAATGGTTGAACTTTAGAAACCTAGTAACAAAAAGAGCATAGAGATGGATATATCTTAATTCTTAATGGAGTTTAAATGTGTGCATTTGTAGTGTGATGGAGCAAGTAGATAACAAAAAGGAGCAATGTATGTGCTGTAAAAGAAGTTGCTGGTTTGATATGATAATAATGTATATATGACTATAGTACCTTGTCATGGATTAAATTTCACATAAATAATTGTTGCTCTAAAAGCCAAGGTTGCCGTCCATACCCACAATACAAATGAATACATACATACATGGCTTCCTAATGAAGTAAAAGTGTGGTCCATTCTATCTCTTTGCTGTTGTTTGTGACATAATTGTAATTGTTTGCTTTCTTTCACATCATCCTCATCACTCTAGTCACCATCTTCCACGTGCTTCTTAACTTCTTATTGGAACATATCTATGTACTACTACTATTGCATTCTCCATTCTTATCATCTTTATTATATTATTGGAACATCTACATTTCAGGCACAAAAATCTCAACCTTACCATGCCAATTTCAATTTATGCCTTGTGTATATATTAAGCATCAAATTAATTAGACCTATATCGAAGTGATAAAAATTAATTATAATATAATATGCAAAAATGAATGTAATATATATTATTTGTTGGTAAAAACGCAGGCGTAGTTGACTTCACGTGAAGTTGATATTTGAGAACTATTAGATAAAAATTTAGTTAAATCAATCAAATCATCTAACGACTCCTAAGTATCAATTTTATGTGAAGTCGACTGCACACCTGAGTTTCCACCTTATTTGTTTGTTCATTTGGTTGATTTTTGCATAGCTAACAAAAAGCTTGAATTCAAATTTTGTTAAAGTTTAATGGCATACAAATAATAATCTTCCATATATAGTTATTAAATTTTGTTGTTTGGCATTTCTTCTTATTATTAGTTTTCATTTGTAAAAGAAATTGCTTATAATAATAAGCTCTTCCATGTAGTAGACGGCAAGATGGGCTGACTTGACTTTGCATTTTATTATGCTACAAAGTTACACAAGTAAAGGGTTAAAAGGCTATAAAATATGCTGACTTGATAAATTAAATTACAATTTCGCTAAATAGTCAACAGGATCTAACTAACAACAAGCTAATAAATATTTTTAAATTATATTTTATATTAATTAATTATTATTAATTAATAATTATTTAAATTTTATTTTTAAAAATATAAAATTAATAATTATTAATTGATTAGAAATTATTTATCTATATACCGTTAGAAAATCGATTAGAGTCCAGCCAACTTCTGCCAACTTTTTAATGGATTCGATTTCAAAATCTATCTTAATAAAGATAAGTTAATATATATAGATATTTTTTCTGCTAAACATTATGATGTTTCTTTTTCATACTAAATAGATGTTTTTTAACGTATTTTTTGAATTTTTTGTATTAATGACGTGGATATTTATATTTTTTTAAGAATTATATGATTTTTTTAAAATCTTATAGCTGTGTGTATTGTTGTTGGGGTGTGCAGGTTAATATAAAAGCGAAGGAGAAAATTTTTATAATTTTTAATTAGGTTTAATTAATTAATTTTTAATTATTTAAATTTTGAATTTAAAAAATTTAAAATTAATTATTAATAATTATAATTAATTGAGTTATTCAATTTTTGGCTGGTTACACACTTAGGCTTAGTTTGGTAAAGCTTTTTGAAGAGGTACTTGTGCTTTTTAAAAGCTCAAGCTCCTTATTTTGTGTTTGGTAAATCAAAAAGATCATGTACTTGTGCTTGCAGTTTTTAAAAGATTGTGGTACTTTTGAAAGTACCTAGGATATAGCTTTTTAAAGTTGGATTGTGCTTTTCAAAATTTAAAAGTCTAATATAATCTTATATGTTAACTAATTTTTAAATTTAATACTTGTATTTATGTCTATTATAATATTTTTAAATTTTAAAAGCTATTTTACCAAATACAATTGATGTTGCTTATGTTTATTAAAAGCTATTTTTGATTTGATTTACCAAATATAAATGCTACAACTTTTAAAAAGTCATCTTTTAAAAGTTAATTTTTATAAGCTATTTTTAAAAAGTAAAAGTTTTACCAAATTAAGTCTTAATTCCTATACTTTTCCATCAAATTATTATATGAAATGTGAGACTAATACGGGTAATCCCACTTTTATTTTTTACAAAATTAGGGATAAATAAAAAGTAATCATTTTTCTTTGTTAGAAGTCTATAAATAACAAATAACCCTTATTATTAGGGGTGCACATGGGTCGGGTAAAGCCGGATTTGATGGGACCCAGACCCGACCCGAAATATATACCAGGTCTATTTATTAGACCCGAACTTGACCCTAAACCTGATGAAATCAATACACTTTCGGGTCACAATTATACCGGGTGAAAATTGAGTGAAAACCAGATCGTTAACATTACATTACGCTGATACCTTCTTGTAAGCTAGCATGTAAAAATATCCAAATTTTCAAGACTCCAACCATTATTTAACATGGTAAAATTCACTTAGAAAAATATAACAAGAACCAACAATTCTTTAAAATTAAAGCATAACCACAATCAACACTAAAGTAAAACCACAATCAATACTAATATTGTCTAATAATACCAAATATTTAAATCAATACAAATAACACAATATTATATATTAGTCTAAAGTCTTATGTATTCTAAACATAAAACATTAACTTATAGTCTTATAATAACTAATAGCACAAAATATTAAGGTTTACAATACTTAAATTTCCCATAAGAATAGTCATGATCCATCACTAATAACACAAAATATTAATTGTGAATGATGACCGGGCCATCGGGTGACCCGATATATGGCTCGACCCGACCCGAAATAATGATCGGGACTATTTTTGAGACCCTTATCCGATCCTAAACTCGATAAAATCACACCAAATTAATTTTTAAAGTGTTCGAAATCGAGCCACACCTCTGGGCTAAGCCGAGTCTGTGCACCCCTACTTATTATGAAGTACATTAAAGACCGAAGATATTGAAGATTATTGACTTTAGAATTTTTTTAATTATTTAAAATTATCATCCATGTTTCATTGTTTCATATTTAATTGTAAATTGATTAAAGAAGCCAATGTACACCTTTGGTGATGCTAGCCCTAGTCTTCTATAAGTGCATCCATTGAATTGCATCAATGCATGAAGTTTAAGATTATTTTCACTAGGTTATTTATAATTCTTCTCATATATATCATCCAAAAAACTATTATTATTCTCCAAGACATTTTTTTGTATTTATTGTTCATTTTGTCGATTTAGGTTTAGACCTTCACGGACCTAATAAATTCCAACATCTTGTGATTAAATATTGGTGAACAGCTTTAGTGGGCAAGAAAATAAAAATGGAAAACAATTAATTAGACATAAAACTTTTTCTTTATTTACGGTAAACGATAAAAATTAGGTAAGCTTTTAACCCATTTTATAGGGTTAAAACCAGTATTTTAAAGTAATGATTCCATAAGACACGTTTGTGTTAGTTTCACATGCTAACCCTAATTATCTTATTCTTTTTTGCTTTTGACAAACCAATGACTTTGTTTTAATTTAATTTGTCAACATAATTTTTTTTATTTCTCAAAATTGTCACATGTATATATTTTCGTTGACATGATATATTTGCTATTTTTTTACTATATATATCATAAAAAAATTGAAATTAAACAGATAGACTAAACATTTAGATTTAAAAAGATGATTCATATGATATTATAAAAATTAGTATTGTAATATTTAAAATATTTTTTTTACCAAAGATATAGAAACTTGAACCCGAATCTCTTAATTTAAATTATTTACATTTAAGATAATAAATAGATTTAATTTAAATAAAATTAAATAAATATGATAATTAAATCTTGAATACTCAAATTCTTTTAGAAATGAAAAGAACATATATAGATTTAAAAAATAAAAAATAAAAATAGATTTTTTTAAATGATGTATAAATATTATTTTTATAAGTATTAAAGTAATTTAGAAAATATGCTCTAATAATAAAATAATCATCAGTGTATCGAATTTATATATTTTGTTTTTAATAAAACAAAATAAGACAATAAAAAAAGCTAAAAGCAAGAGAAAGTTGTTGGGTGCATTATTTATTTATTCATATTTATATATATAAAAAAAAGGTTTAAAAAAATTTGGTAGAAAGATGAGCTGAAATTATGGCATGAATGATGAATGTATGATATATAAAAATATAAAAAAATATAAAAATAATAATCTATAGCTGGCAGAAGCTGTCTCTACTATAGGGAGGCCCAACACACCAAGTTCCCAAAAAAATTCAATTTTTTTCAGATTTTTTCTCTCAACACAAAACAAAACACTACAATTTACAAACCCCCCTTTTTGCTCTCCCATTTTCCTTCTTGAGCATGCACAAAGCTCAGAACTTGAACATCAGCATTGCCTCATGAGCCATTAGGGTTCATCTCCCAAGAAAGAAGCACAGATTTTGAGGAAGATTTCGTTTGTGGGTTGCTTAGGTTACCTGCAGAAATGAGTGCATCAAGGTTCATAAAGTGTGTCACTGTTGGTGATGGTGCTGTTGGCAAGACTTGTATGCTTATCTCCTACACCAGCAACACTTTCCCTACTGTGAGTTCAATCCTCTTTCTTCCTCTTCTTTTCTCCATTCTAAGGGGATCAATTGTTAAGTAGCTGTATTTTGAGGTGAATTTGATGATATTGGGGGATTTTGTGGATGCAGCTGAGCTGGTTGTTCTTTTCAAAATGTGAAATGGGTTTGTTTTGTAATTTTTAAATTTTATGTATGTTTTTGCTTTTTTTTTTTTCTTTTGGTGTGTATTTTCGTTGTCAATTTGTTTGGACCTTTTATTTGGACATGATAATGCCAAGATTTCTTCAAAATAAGCAAAAAGTGTGATTCTTTTTCCATCAATTTTGTGTACACTTGCTAGAAAGACTTTTAATTTGGCCTGATTTGTTGGGTGAAAGGGGGGAAATTATTGAAATCTTTGATTTTGACTTTGATTCTTAGATGCTGTCTTTATGTTTGACATGATTCTGCTCTGCTGAGTTACAATGATCCTTCCAAGTAAATTGCTTTACTGAGATTGGTGTATCAGGCTATTAGGACTTAGATTTTTCTTGCAATAATCTTGTGTTTCTTTGTATCCATTGGCAACAGGATTATGTTCCAACTGTCTTTGACAATTTCAGCGCAAATGTGGTTGTGGATGGGAGCACTGTGAATTTGGGTTTGTGGGACACTGCTGGTAAGTTATTTCACTCTTTGTCTCAATTCTTGTTTCGGGAGTGTCTTGGTTTTGATCTTTTTTTCAAATTTTTTGGAACAGGCCAAGAAGATTACAATAGATTAAGACCTTTAAGCTATCGAGGAGCTGATGTATTCCTGCTAGCATTCTCTCTCATAAGCAGGGCTAGCTATGAAAATGTTGCCAAGAAAGTAAGATTGGTATATACTTATTATTATTATTGTTCTTTTTTCTCTCTACTCTGGACTAATTTTTTCTTTTCATCCTTTTCCAGTGGATTCCTGAGTTGAGGCATTATGCTCCTGGTGTTCCAATTATTCTTGTTGGAACAAAACTTGGTTAGATTCTTGTTCTTTCTTTACCTTCTTGATGTTTGATGCCCTTGTTATCTACCTGATAACCTTCAGCATGATAGTAGTTCCGTGATCCTGTGAAGTTTCATCTTATTATCATACTAATTGCTGTCTTTTACTCATACTGTGTTTCTTTCATTATTAGAAAGTTGGGGAATAGATTCTGGATTCCAATGTCATTGCTGTTATTTTTTTTCCCTTGGATTGCTTGTTATTCAGTAGTGGTTAAGAGAAGGAAGTTCATCCTTGAAGGTTACCTAATTCATGACTTTAATCAAGAATTGATTCAGATATACCAAACCATTTCATGGAATGCTTTCTTAATTTTGCCCTTTACCTCCTTGTTTATCTAAAAGGCTAATGTAATGATTGTTTTAAAAACTAAATGGCTGTTGATAAATCTTGAAAAAACCTTGATTTATGAAGAGTATTAGGAAGTTTAAAGTGACAGAAGATTGCTACTACCTAACATGAGTAATTTGCCTTGGTGGAGCTGGTGTTTGCATAAGTTCTTTTCTTATTGACTCATTAGAATTTCCATTTCTGATAGTCAATAACAAAAGTAGAATTTCTATTCTGAAAATTGTCTCTGGTCTCGATTTTTCATATGGTTTCTTTTGGAATTTGTCTTCTCCCATATATAGTGCTAACTTAATTAGATGTATTTAATGGTTTCCTTGTAAAGATGTCAATTATTAACTTGCTTGGGCATTTCTTGACAACCAATATGCGACTTGTGTAGATCTTCGGGATGATAAGCAGTTTTTTCAAGATCATCCTGGTGCAGCGCCTATCACCACAGTGCAGGTACTTCCTAGCTTTCATTGCTTCCATTACCAATATTCATTGCTATCGCTTTGTGTCTTATTTCATTGCCTTTTAGCCTTCGGTTGGTGTTCATAAGAGAGACCATCTGCTTACTTTATACATTAGTGATCTGATTTTCTCTCTTTGTTGAAGGGTGAGGAACTGAGAAAACTTATCGGTGCTCCAGTTTACATCGAATGTAGTTCAAAAACACAGCAGGTACATATATGTTCTCTGCATCTATAGAAGTTCCAAAGGTTAGATAATATCACGGCCCTAACGATATCTGCCTTTGAATACAGAATGTGAAGGCTGTTTTTGATGCGGCCATCAAAGTAGTTCTCCAGCCTCCAAAGCAGAAGAAAAAGAAGAGAAAGGGTCAAAAAACCTGTTCCATATTGTGATCTTCTCAGTTCTAAATTGGTAGTTGGCAGAGGATGACATGACTGTAGCCATTTCTTGGTAGTCTTTGCCATTCTATATCTTATATACTATTTCCAACCTAGAGGAAGAAATCGCCCGGCTCAACTGACCACATTTACGGTTCGCTAATAAGCATCAATCTATTTGTCTCTCTGGCTGTAGGATCTGTGTACACAGTCATAATCTCAATATGTTTGGCATGAACAAACTTCTAGTGCTCTTCTGGGCTGTTTTACCTGTTGTATTGACACTATTAAATGACCATTTCCTTCTGTGGACATGGTTTCTATTTGGATTGTAATGTAATGTAATGTAGGAAGTGCTTGCATATGTGCCTTGATATGAAACTAAGTATATGTAATTATGTTAGCTGCTTAACAGACTGAAATATAGTTGGTTTGATTAAGGGTTCATGCTTTCATCTGTTCCCTGAATTTTAATTTAGTGTGGGATAAATATCAAAGGTGTCAAGCTTTGACAATCTAGAAGGTTATGATTATGGAATTATGAGGGAGAGTATAATCCCATATTAAAGTGGAAAATGCATGCTGCTAGTTAACAAAAAGAGAATCCTAAGCTGTCAACAACTTTGTGCATGCATGGGAATATGCATTGCATTATTAAGATTCACAGAACAAATCTGGACTCATCTGTCACTTGTGACTTTATCAAATACTCAATGGTTGGCTATTATTATTAGGCATCCAATAGATTTGTATCTTGCATCACTGGTTTTAGGATTTGGTACATTTCACAAAGGAAATGGGTACCTCAAGGCCTAAAAGGAAGAAAGAGACATGTTTGAAAATGTCAACAGATGCTGGATACATTGTAACAAACAATCACATGCAATCGGCTACATAAATCACACTATGACAGGTGCAAAAAATTCATTAGTGCTTATAGTGTGTCATATGAATATGGTTATAACTATTAAAATGACTTCTTAAATAAACAACTTAGCAGTAACTTAAAGTGCTTATGATTAATTAAAACTTTGAAAGATGAACAAGGTAAAGGTTTGAGCAGCCTAAAACACAAGTAAAATGGCAAACGCCTTTCACACATTCCCCATTTCCTAAAGCTAGTTTGATTCTCAAAATCTTATCATACCCCCTTTTTCCTGAGGAATATATACCGTGCCCACTTCCATTGGTCAAAAACGACAAATGGTACTAATCTTGATTCCACTCAATCTCTCTTCAAACACCACATATATGCTTCCATTAAATATGGCTTCAACCCTCTTTTTCTTTCTCATAGAATTCTTTGTACTACTTTTCATTATTTGGCCTTCTCCAATCATTCCCCTCCTGATTTCTTCTTCCACAAATCTAATATCAAGTGAATGGCATCCAAGAGAATCCTGAAGGAGCTCAAGGACTTGCAGAGAGATCCTCCAACTTCATGCAGTGCAGGTAAAGAACTTAAACCATGCTCTTATTATCATTATTATTAGGTAAAGAGATTGATCCCTCTCAACTCCCAATCATGGTCATATTTGTCTTCCCAAATGGTGTTCTATCTAGAAATAGAACCTGAATTCTTATTGGACCTTAGTGTGTCTTTACCACTTCACCAACACCCTTATTGATTGAATTGGGCCTTTAATATCAGTTTTAACAATACTACAATGTTTTGTAATCTACTTGCATTGCTAACTTGTTATGATGGGTTTTTCAGGCCCTGTGGGTGAGGACATGTTCCATTGGCAAGCAACAATCATTGGCCCAAATGACAGTCCCTATGCTGGTGGTGTTTTCCTTGTCACTATCCATTTCCCTCCTGATTATCCCTTCAAACCTCCCAAGGTACAGCCCAAAATCTTCACCATATTCATCCATTAATGTTATATGCAATATTTTTGTGTATACCATTTTTGTGCATCTTCCATTTTTAGTTTTGAAAATGATTGATAAAATGTCAGAGAAGATAAAAAAAAAAAAATTTGTATTTTATACCATAAAAAGAAGGTATACAAAAGAAATATATAAAAAAAGTAGTTCAAATATCATTTCTCTATTAATTTATATATATGCAGTGTTTTGATTAGCTTATTTTAAATTCAAAGCAGCTTTAATCAGAAGGGTAACTTTCATTACAAAACATGTTTATAACTTTATTTTATCATAAAGGGTTGGATCATTGGCAGTATGTATGGAGTCTTATACTATAGGCTTAACCTTAAAAGGATTAGTCCTTTCTGTGGGAAGTGGATGAACAATAAATAGTAAAAGGTTGAATGAATCTGATTAATATAAAAAATTGTGAACTTTTTGCAGGTTGCATTCAGGACCAAGGTATTCCATCCCAACATAAACAGTAATGGCAATATTTGTCTAGATATACTGAAAGAACAATGGAGTCCTGCTCTTACCATATCCAAGGTAATGCATGCATGGATATATTTTTCTTGTTCTGTTTCATGATATGATATGTTGTATAAATGCTGATTGTTAAAGCTAATGATTTTATTATGCAGGTGCTGCTGTCAATATGTTCATTGCTAACAGATCCAAATCCTGATGACCCTCTTGTGCCTGAGATTGCTCATATGTGCAAGACTGATAGAATAAAGTATGAGTCCACTGCTAGAAGCTGGACTCAGAAATATGCCATGGGCTAAATAAACAATAATAACATCTTGTTGCAGGACTTGTCTCTTTTTGGTCTCTTCAACTCTTTGAAAAGTATTATAATTAATATGGCTTTGGAAAATTAAGCCATGTTGGATTCATGTGAGAATTGGTTCTCAAATCTCAAGGCTAAGGCTTTACCTTTGTAATTGGAGTATAGTTAAATAAATGATATTCTGATTTGAAACTTTTGTTATGTTCTTCATGGTGAATGTTTGGAATAAATGGATAGTTGGTCACCATCTAACTAATTACTACTTTTTTCTGTTTTAAAATGGATATTTTAGAAGGGAAATAGCAGTTGTTAAGGGTATTATATTATGTTACAACTCGGCACATGCTTTACTATAAAGATTAAGGAGATTTTATTGGGGACTTTTAAATTCTTGTCTAGTTAGTCTAAATATGACCAATTTTTGGTGATAAGAAAAAAAACTATAAATGAACTTTACTCTTTTATGTCTGTGTTAGACAACTTAATTGTAGGTACCATGGTAATAACCAAAAAATAAAAATCTCTAAAAAAATTGTTTAACATAAGTTATCACTTATCCACTTGTTGATTACACAAATATTTGACCCTACCTTTGTCAAGATAGGACCATAGGGTTCTTGACTTATTTTTTTAACACTTTTAAACTAATGCTTAATTATATTAATATCTATTATATATTTTACCTCTCTTATGAATAAAATCTCAAATTGTTTATAAATATTAGATATCTCTTATTTTATGAGTTAGTTTTTAAAATTAAATTAGATTCACTTAATTTCAATTCTAATATAATATTAGAATTTATCCATTTCACTATTATTGGCCATTTACCTGCAAATATTTACATCATAAACGATTATTTATAGACATAAATAATTATTAACAAACAGCCTGCTTAAAGAGAGTTTGAATTATACTAAAACCCCTTTCTTTCTCCCGTGAAGGACAAAGTATAAAATTTTTTCGAGAACTGTCGCCATCGCCTCAGTCAGGGCTGCAGTGACCCTGCTCTTCTCTAGGGCTGGCAATATATACTCTACCCGCGGGTATCCAATCCAAACTAACCCATTTGGATAGGGTTGTCTATCTTGCCCACTGCAAATAGGGTAGGATAGGGTGCAAATTTGCCTGCAAGTAGGGCAGGTACGGGTTTAGGGTATACCCTACCCTACCCTACTCGTACTTTTAATATATTATATAGAATTCCACTAGAGAGCCAATGGAATATTTGTACAATGTGTACAATGTGCTATTTATTTAGCCCAATATGAGTTAAAAAATGAACATCGAATCGAATTCTTGACCTTTCGGATCTAGAGTTCTGATACCATGAAATCACTCATCCCAAAAGCTTAAACTAATGGGAAAAGGTAACACTAATGGTTATATCTCTAATACTGAATCGGACATCTCTAAACCTCCATTGTACACATTGTACAAATATTCCATTGGCTTCCTATACTTCCTCTATTATATAATATATATGTAAAAGTTATATATGTAGTGAAAAAGTGAGTCTTGTACTCACAATCTTCCTCTTATAAAAACTTAAAATAATCACTAAGCTAGTTGATGATCATATTATTTATAATTTTATGTTGGATTTATTTAAGATTTTAATGTTTTTAATTTTAATTTGAAATTAGTTTTTTTTTCTATTTTATTAATATGTATGAAATTTGGAATGGTTGAATTTTTTTGTTTCTGCGAGTAGGGTCAGGTAAGGTAGGGTTTAGAACTTTAGGATGCGGGTAGGGTTAGGGTTGAGAGATTCTCAACCCGCAGTAGGGTAAGATAGAGTTTTAAAAAAATTTTCAAATCGCAGGTAGAATTAGGGTTGAGTCTAAACCCTACCCATTGCCAACCCTAGCTCTCTTCCCACTTCAATCTCGCTCCTTCTCTTTTCTTTCTGTTCTTCTTTATCATTTATCCTTTTTCTTGTTTTACAGATATAATCTCACTTTCACTCTATGCCAATCACATCTCTCACTAGACAATTTTAAATCTAGACGCAATATTCTTTCTACTATTATGTTAATATAAAAAGTGATTTAAAAAAACATAGTTGAAATACCTTCAAAAAAATTTGTGAGGTTATTTTTTTTCTTTTGTGATGTATTAATTCTCTTTATGGATATTTTAGATATGATATTATAAGTATATAATGAAGATATAACGAGAAAAACTTGTCATCCGCATAAAAATATCTTCAAAAAATTTTTAGATTTATTTGGAAAAGAAGAGAATATTTTTTTGTGTTACAACGCTTCTCGTGTAGAATTAGAAATAAAAGAGATTGTAATTTGTCTCTATTTCTATCTTATAAGATTATTTATAATCGAATTATGTGCTTCTTCTCAAATCATAGTTGAACATAGAGATTATCTATTTTCTTTTAATTTTAAATCTAATGTGTTCTCTATAATTTGTGAGTGTCGCTCCACTATTTTCTTAAATAATTTTTTTTATATAAAAAAATAATAATTAAGACTTAAGAGTGAAAGACATTTTTAACCCGATGAACTAATAATTTTGAGATTGAGTTAAGCGCTCTTAATCTGAATTCTAATAATAGTTTAGTAGGAAAATCAAATGCTATGAATCGGTTTGCTAGTGTGATAAGCCAAGTTTTTTTTAACTTCCAATTTTTTTTTTCAAAGGGTGGTTGATACTCCTAATGAAAATGGAAGCACAGATCAGCGTATGTTTCATATTTTGTTGAGGTATATGAAGAAAAAGCGAAAAAAAAAAGCACTAGTGGCAGAACTAGTAAACGTATGAGTATTACCATAATAGTTATATATTGACACTTAAATAATTTAAAAAAGAAGTCCTCTATTATTCTTAAAATGACACATCTAATCCAAGTTGATTAATCATGAATGAAACTAGGTTTAATTTGCCTTTATGTGTCAATCAATTTCATCAAATAGTGACCACTATTCTTCATTCATCAGCTTCCATTGGCCAAAACTATTAGTTTCTTTAGACACCTACCAATCATAATAAAGTAGTTAGGTTTAATGCTATTTATGCTCCTATGTGAAAGTATATATATATATATACAAAAACAGTTGAACAGGCATTACCACACATAATAAAGAATTCAAGGATAGCAGTGATGATGATAGAATTTCAATAGGGTCTTGTATATATGGAATGGCAGCATCTAATGAAAGGCTTATGGTTGTTGTTATTCCAGAAAGAATAGGGCATATCCCCCATCAATATGTGGTTCCAAATATGCAGTTGAGTAGGCCATGTACTTAGTACCAACTTTCTTATTTAATATCATTCTACATTATTCATCACTGTGGGGAACCCTTGTGATTTTGATGCTTGAACTGTTCTAATAATTCAATTATTCATTTGAATCAAGTTAATATAAGGGACATTGGCATGGCACGAGAAAAAAAAAAGTGTATGTAGATGTATCATATATGTAGCATATTCAATTGGTGTATGTATACATTGATATAATATATTTAGAGTGAATTATATAGGAAAAATAATCATTTGTATCTAATAAAAGTATCTATTAAATAAAGAAATTTTATATATGTGAAAGATAAATTCTATGTGATAAAAGTATTTAAATTTTAATTTTTTATTGATTTTTTAATAAAATTTCTAAAATGATCCTTATTCTTTATCTTAACATCAACTTCACCACTATCTCTTCTTCCAACAAGGATGCTTCTTTTTCTTCATCACTCACCACAATCACCATCACACCGTGCTTTCTCTGCCCCACTCCTTCTCAAATTGCTGCTTATTAGTGGTACTTTCTCTTCTTCTTCGATTGCAGAATTGGCAGAGAACTTTTACTCTAATGTTTTTTTCCTTCTTTTTTTCTTCGTTGATATAGGATCGAGTTAGGGATTTGAGTTTGTTCGTTTGATCTCTGAAAAGGTTGAGTGGGCTTTTTTCGACAGAAATTATCGTTGGAAAATAAGAACGCAAGGGCAGTGTTTACTTTTGGCAGGGCGGCAAAGAGCGAGGAGAAAATACCGATAGTGAAAGAAGCGCGGCGAAGCTAAGTCAATTTGGGGAGGATTCTTTCATTTTTTTTTACCCATTATTTAAATTTGAGAATACACTTAGTCGAAATTTTGAATTTAGATGGCAAAAAAAAATCTTAAAATTGACACGATAAGACAGAGTAGAGGAGCATGATGTTAACCTCAAATACGACAAAAGTAATGCTTTGATGACAATAGATAATTTTAAATGCTTGGAATTTTTAGAAGAAGAAACCATGGTGAAATTGAAGTTAAAAATAAATAATAGGAGTAATTTAGATATTTTATTAAAAAAATTAATAAAAAAACTAGAATGTGAATATTTTTATTATATGAAACTTATCTTTTATAAATATAAGGGTAAAAAACGTAAATAAGCCAAGGGAGCTGAGAAATTACGCAAATTCGCCAAACTGAAAATTGCTTCACGAATGAGGCAAAGCACATTTCTATGTAGTTCGAACCAAGTTGGTTCGAACTCACTTTCCATGTAATTCGAACCAAATAGGTTCGAATTACACATTGTAACCCATATCAACATAATTCGAACCAATTTGGTTCGAACTCTAACTCCATAATTCGAACCAATTAGGTTCGAATTACACACATTAAGTAATTCGAACCAGCTTGGTTCGATTTACCCAGACCATATTTCGTACTAGACTGGTTCGAATTAGTGAGGACCAGACCTGTATATATATGGTGTGAACGTGAGTTGCTATCATTAGAGGGGAGGTAAGATGGCTAGTGAGGAGAGTTTCGTAGTGTTGGTTCACCACAGAGGATCCATTAAGAGGAAAACTCGTTCCGGTGTGAAGTTCACTGATAAGGATCCTCTCTGTATTATCGTCAGGCCTACGACGAGGTATGAGGACCTTGTTAGTTCTGTACTGCTGAAACTTGGTCTAGAAGGTGTGAAACGGGTTAAGAAGTTTTTTTTATCGAATTCCAATCACGGTGCTCCAGGAAACCGTGAAGTACGATTGTTTCACAATCGGGAGTGATGAGGACTTGCAGGTCATGTTTCATTGTCACCGGCAGTTTCTAGAGGTGAGGACACCAGAACTGTTGGCAAAGTTGGTTGACGCGGTATCCAGCTCGAGGGTTCGAACCGGAATACCACCACTTTAGCCACGGTAGCCGGTTCTAGCTCCAGACCAGCCGTTGCATCTTCCTCCGTCCCTGCGTACGAGCCACCCGTCTAACCTATCGCCTCCCCTTCGTTCGCTGTTGATCTCAACGGTAGTGTAGGCGACGAGGTCGGAGAATGGGAATATCTGCGGTCCTCTTTACAGTGTGCTGTACCGGCTGGGATTGGAGATGGATTCTTGGATGATCCAGAGGACGATGATGTCGAGCCAGATATGATTGCTGATGACAGTGGCGATGATGTTGGAGCAAGTGAACCTGCTGGGGCAGGCAGTGGTTCTAGCTCTGACACGCAGCAGTACCCTCCACATTTTTTCTCTTTGGACTTGGATGCCATGAGGCAGGAGGGGTTCCTGGGCAGCCGATTGGATTTAGCGCTAGAGATGCTGAAGGGTCTGCAGGTCTGACAGAGTTTCAGGTTGGTCAGCAATTTCCGGATAAAGAAGAGGCCCTCTTAAGTGTCAAGACTTATAGCTTCCGTCGAGGGGTACAGTACAAGGTCGTGGAGTCTGACTACCGCTGGTATGTGGGCAAGTGTTCTGAGTTCGGCAATGGCTGCACATGGTTGATTCAGCTTAGTCTCCGACAGCGAAAGGGAGTTTGGGAGGTCAAACGTTACAACGGACCGCATACTTGTCTCGCCACCTCCATTTCCAGCGACCACAGGAGTTTGGATTACCATGTGATATCGGCATTCATTATGCCAATGGTTAGGGCTGATGCATCCGCCAACATAAAGGTGCTCCTAAATGCCACCGCCACACACTTTAGGTTTAGGCCGACTTACAGGAGGGTCTGGTTGGCGAAGCAGAAGGCTGTTGCCCTCATCTATGGTGACTGGGATGAGTCGTACAACGAGCTCCCAAGGTGGGTGTTAGGAGTCCAGTTGACGATGGCTGGTACTGTTGCAGTCCTAAGGACGAGCCCTGTTCGTGTCGGTGGACAGTTGGACGAATCTCGAGCTTATTTTCACAGACTATTCTGAACGTTTCCACCGTGTATCGAGGCATTCCGTCATTGCAAGCCCCTAATTAGTATTGACGGCACCCATCTATATGGCAAGTATAGGAGAACGTTGCTTGTCGCGATTGCACAGGACGGGAACTCCAACATACTCCCTGTTGCATTCGCATTAGTCGAGGGTGAGAATGCTGAGTCGTGGTCCTTCTTTCTCTCCCACTTGCGTGAGCATGTGACACCGCAGCCGGGTCTGCTGGTTATCTCGGACAGGCATAACGGCATCAAGGCTGCGCTTGAGGCTCCTGACGGAGGCTGGTTACCTCCGTCTGCATACCGGGCATTCTGCATTCGACATGTTGCGGCAAATTTCGCCTTCACCTTCAAGGGCAAAGATGCAAGGAGGCTGCTTGTGAATGCGGCGTACGCTAAGACCGAGGTCGAGTTCCATTACTGGTTTGATATTCTTAGGTCCGAAGACCCGGCGATGTGTGACTGGGCAAACCGGATTGAGTATTCGTTGTGGACACAGCATGTGATGAGGGGCGTAGATTCGGACACATGACGACGAATATATCTGAGTGTGTGAACTCGATCCTCAAGGGTGTCAGAAATCTTCCTGTGTGCTCGCTAGTGAAGGCAACATACGGAAAGTTGGCCGAATTATTTGTTCGCAAAAGGAGAGAGGCTGAGGCGCAGATGGGAACCGGACAACAATTTAGTCAGCACTTGGTGAAGTGTATAGAGGCCAACTTGAAGACGGCTAGGTGCTTCACAGTTACTGTGTACGACAGGGATAACTTCGAGTTCACCGTCACAGAGACAACTCCGACTGGTTCTTTCTCACTGGGTAGCTACAGAGTCTCACTTGCATCTCAGACATGTGACTGCGGATACTTCCAGGCACTTTATTTCCCGTGTCCCCACGCACTGGCATGCTGTGCCTACTCACGGCTTACATGGGAGCCTTATGTCCACCAGGTGTATCGTCTTAGTTCGGTCTTTAGTGTGTATCAGATGGGTTTCACACCTCCCATTCTGGAGGGTTTCTGGCCACCATATGACGGGCCGACTGTCATCCCTGACCCCAATAAGAGGCGTGCGAGAGAGGGTCGTCCGAGGTCCACTCGGATACGGACCAATATGGACGAGGCAGATCCAAACCGGCCAAAGAGATGTGGGCTTTGTCGGCAGCCCGGCCACCCACGTCGGAGTTGCCCACAGCTCGGAGGAGTAGAGCACACACGGGGACATGATTAGGTGTATTTGTGGCTTTGGTACTTTTGTTGTTTCAATTTCGCGTTTAGATTCCACTATTATCGGTTTTCTTACTTGTAGTTGGTGACTGATAGAATTTGTTAACGTTAGTGCGATGTACTTTGAATGGGATTTTAGTTAATGAATATGTTCTGTCTGCGAAGTTTTAAACGAAATGTATGTCTAATGCACACCGGAATAAATAACTGTACGAGTTTTATTAAGACATGATGCGAAAATTATGTTCGTAACTTAAATTGCTATGTGGAACGAATTCTTAGTAATTCGAACCAATATAGTTCGAATTACTTGATGACTATTTCTTCATTGTAATTCGAACATAATTGGTTCGAATTATGGAGTTAGAGTTCGAACCAAATTGGTTCGAATTATGTTGATATGGGTTACAATGTGTAATTCGAACCTATTTGGTTCGAATTACATGGAAAGTGAGTTCGAACCATGTTGGTTCGAACTACATAGAAATGTGCTTTGGTTGATTGATGAATCAGATTTTGCTTTGGCTTATTTGTGTCAAATTGTTCTCTCCTTGGCTTGTTTATGTTTTTTACCCTAAATATAACATTAATTTTTTTATTTAATAAATATTTTTGTCAATATTTACAAAATTTATTAATACAAATCATTATTTTTACTAATTAGATATGTAAAGTAAGATGAAAAAAAATATTTGATAATTTTAATAAGACTTTATGAAAGAGGGCCATATCAAATAGAATAATTATGTTTAGCTACTACTTTGATCGGTTGTTTGTCCATCTTTTTAGAATTAGAAAAAATAAATCTTTTACTAACATTATTAACTATATACAAAAATCAACTATCAAATAATATTTATGTATATATCTTTTGTATTCAATTCTATATAAGTGAAGATTTGGTATTTACATGTAATATGATTTTTTTTTATGTGTATAGAAAAGAAAAAGCCCATCCTCTTGAATCATGATTGACTTCAGAGAAATAGTTTTGCCATCCTACATAAATTTATGTAACAACCAGACACAGATTTTTTAATATATATAGGTTTTACCAAGGTCAGATCAATTGCGATGACCATGTATAAAATTAAAATCCATTTTTATGAAAATATGTTGACTTGTCTCGTGTCTTCTTTCTTGTAATCCTTACACCTGTTAATATTAATTTGGACTTTGTTGTCTTTTTAAGTTTAGCTTTTTTTTAAAATATTTTATTGTATATAGTAATTTAAATGCAATTAAATTATAATTTAATTTTAATACATTAATAATATAAAATATAAAACTGTTTTACACGTACATCTAATTATATAATATTATATTAATAAAAATAATTATTTTTTATATTAATTACGTAAATAACCATAAAAAAAATAAAAAAAATTGCACAACTTTATAAATTATTTTACACCGTAAATATATTAAAATTAAATTTATTAAACTATATAAAATAATTCTTTTTTATATGAAGAAAGAAGAACCGTACCCTCAATTAAACAAATTAAATGAAAATAAAACTCCAGTTATTTACTATAAATCAAACCAAACCCGATCCAATATTCTGTTATACCTAATATATCCGATAAAGAAACAGTAGATTCTTTCTCAATTCTCATAGATTATGAACATGAAGTCAAGGTAGAAAACGTGGAAAAATTGAAAGGAACCTAGCTTTCTACCATCACTTTAATTTGGACTTTGACTTTGTGGGACCTATAACCTGTTTATGAATCGGTTTAATTATTTTTAACGTGTTCAACTTTGATTTCATCGCTAATTTCATTTTTACTTATTATATTTGAAGAAGCAACCAACAAATTAAAAAGAATTAAACTAAACTAAGTAACTAACACGTTCAAGGTATAGTAACAGTTTCATTTTATCACCCCTCTTTTTTCTTCAACTTTATTTAGGTTTATTGCTCTGTAAACAAATTTGATATATCAAAGGAAATTAAAATTGAAATAAAATATTAGTTATAAAAATATATATAGTATTTACCAATTCTTTTTTTTACTAAAAAACGTATTAAACACTATTAAAATGTCATATCGAGACTTATTTTAACATATAATTTTTTTAAAAAAATTAAATATAGAACTATGATAAGTATTACACATTTTTATTAATAAATATGACATCGTATTTTACTCTTTATTATTAGAATAATACTACATTTAAGTCTTTTTATTAATTAATTCTAATTAAATTGATCTAATATAATAAAAATTAGTTATAATTAATATTATTCTAAATTTTATTATTTAATTTGGTTGGATCGGACAAAGTTCATAAAAAAATTTAAATGTATAATATTATTCTTATTATTATATGAAGAATTTAATTATGACTATTCTGTTGAGGGCTTTATTATTTAATTTGCAAATTAGCAAGTTGATTTTAGTTAAGGTGTTGGCTGGTGGATCAGTATGGTTGGAAGCTCTGCAGCCTCCATAAAAGGAAGTAGAAAAGACGTATTAGAATCTGTAGAGTGTAGACAAAACATTATTATTGTAGCTATAATATTAATTAACTTGACTTTATCCCATTTTAAATACTTTAGAAGGAAATTATTACACGATTATGGATTATGTCATTCAAATTCAACAAGCGTTCGTGAAGCACGTACTTAACTTTATCATCAACACAAATTGAGTTATTTAGGCTACGATTAATTATGAAAATAGGGCAAGATAAAAATATTAAGAATAAGATATAAAAACAGAGAAAATTTTTGTATATTTTATTTAGTAATAAATTAGAATAAATTAAATTATAAAAATTTAATTTGTTTTATTTTTTATTTAAATAATTTTAAATAAATATAATATTAAAAAATATAATTATAAAAAATTAATAAAAAATACAAAAATACAAAAATACAAAATAAAATGTATTTTTTATTATTATCTTAATATTTTTTATTAAAATAGACACAACATATACTAATTTAATATTTTTTAATATAATATTTTTATTCATATTTTATCTATCAAATATTATAATTTTGTGTTTTTGTGTCAAGTTTTAATATCCTATCCTTATAAATTAAACAAACTAACATTATAGTAAGAGATTTTAGTCAAATGCTTAATCTTTTTTACATTTTTAAAAAAAATTACTGATGAATTATTTATAGCTTTAAAACTGAAAGCAATTGTAAATCATAACTTGTTTATGTATCATGTTGTGTACTCCTGCATAACACATTTTTCACATGACATTTGTAGTAAAATGGAAAAAATAATCTTTTAATATGATTGAACAAATTCGAATTCGATCCTACGGTGACATATTTAATATTTTAATTTTATTCTTCACGTATATTTTTTAAATAAATTTAAAAAATATGTATATTATTTATACAAAAATTATCTAAATAATGTTGTATAATTATAAAAGTTACATAAAAAATAGTTAAACAAGTTAGTTTGCACTTTAAAAACGTTTTGCATTTTATATATCAACATGTCAAATCCTTACGTTTCTTTTTTCTAAATTGAAACTAGAGTACCTGCATATCAAGTTTTTTTTTTCTTTTTTGAACAAAAACTAACATAACACAACAAAATGGAGTAATTTGAGAACAAAGAGTTATTAATCAACCAAATATAAATTAATTTATAGTTATTTTTTATATTATCATCAACAACTAAAAAAATAAAAATCAGTTTACTATTTGTAACTTTTAATCGATTTGTTGATAATTTTTAATATATTTGCTTCTTAATTTCTAACTATTCTGTCATTTTTTTAACTACGTATTTTAAATGATAGTAAAAAAACCAATCAACTATCTATTTTATTCTTCATTTTTTACGGGTGTTTTTATTCAACTATTAAAGTATTACTTAATTGTTCTTGAGATTGACTATAGTCTATTATAGGTGACCAACCAAGTATACCACAACTGCGAAGTAAATTCACACCCAAAAAACAAGCGATAATAATTTTCAGTAACTTTAAAAAAAAAAAACACATATATTATCATGTTGATCAATAGTGCCGAATCTACTTAATCTGGCCTTAGTATTGGCCTTATTAACTAACACAAATTAGATGAATAACTCAACTCTTGGTAGTACCAAGTCTCTCAAAATAAAACTAATGAAACTATAACTTGTAATGTCTTTCAAAAGTGTTTCAGACGGTAAAATCTACACAAATGAGTTAGTAGAATAAACGCCTGATCTGTCAAAATTCCGTACGATTTTGTCTTTTCTCTCATTTGTCAATATATGATAGCTTGTATAACCCATGAAATCGGTTAACTAATTGCAACTCCCATTGAAATAGATTCCTTCTCTAATAAAAATTCCAAATCCACTCTAATCCATCCCATAATTAACTTACAATCCCTTATTATAGATCTGACTTGGTTATTATCTATTAAAAAGTGTTGCTATATTCTTAAAATTGTTACTTTAACTTTGACACTAATTTTTTAATTTGTTTAAAATTTAAATTTTTAACAAAAATTTTATTAGAGGATTATTTTATCTTTTTATTATTTTTTTATAAATTTTATAATATTATTTTTCTACTTCCATTTCATTATTAATTTGATATTTTTTATTTTTTACAAATTTAATAAATTGTTTGCAAGTTAATTTTTTTACCCTTTTTTTAATTCTATTAATATTTTTTATATTTAAAATCTACCCATTTTTATCGCTAATTATTTTAATTTTAGTCTAATAGTTCTTATTTATTTTTGAAATTTTTAAATAAAATTTATCGTAAATTTGAGATTTTAAAAAAATTTATTTTATATTAATTAAAAAAATTCAGTATCATTTAAATTAATATTAGTTAAATCGTTATTTTTAGTATATCAATTTAGATTAATTATTTTTTAATTAAATATTTTAATTTATTTATTGATTTAATTTTAGAGGAGTGTTAGGGGACAGCAGATTTTGTGAGTTATAACCATCAATTAGCCACCAATAGTGTATTTAATGGTGTGAGATTTCATCTAATGGTAGAGAATCACTCATTTTTGTTTTGCTGGCTAAGTGCTAGCCAGATTTTAACAAATCTGCTGGCCCCTAGACTTCTCCTTAATTTTATTCATAATTTATATTTTTATTATTAATTCATGTTTTCTAAAATTAGTTTTTTAACTTCAGCCAAATAAATAATTAAAAAAAATATTTTTGTATTATTATTAGTATCCTTACTACTTCACAGTGAATAGCACATGCACTAGTCCCCGCCACCACCAAGGTGCCCGGTGCCAAAGAAGTTTTTGGTTCACAACACACAAAAAAATTATAACTTGCATCAAAAGCAAGAGCTAAATAAATATATATCTAGTAAAAAAAGAATACTGATAGTGGCAAACGGCAATTAAAACAAAACCTAATGAGAACCAATTTGTATTAAAAAAAAGAAACCATAGTTACATAGTAATTCGTGAGGAAATTATTATAAGCTAAGAGATCCCTATATAATCATATCATGTAATTAAACTAACAGCTCATGGCTGATAGTGGAAGCAATGTGGTCCAGCAGAGTCGTCGCCCAACCCGCAATAACCGGTAAAAAATATCCACCAGCATTTCCTCCTTCCATGTAATGCGACCGGATATCAAGGGTTTCCCGCCAAAATGTCCGGTTACACTCGAGTGCTAACTAAATTAACAACATTAGCATATATCACGCCCATTTTTTTTCCCTTTGTATCTGATAATTAAAAATATATACATAAATATATAGTATTAATTTAATGACAGATTTTTTTTGTGTAAATATAATATTTTTTATAATAATAAATTATTTATTAATTAATTAAAAGAAAACTAGTATTTCTCTGTACCTTCCACTTAGGAGGCTTTTGTTACCTCACTTTTCGCACCAATTCTTTTCTTCCTTTGCCGACACTACTTTAGTTTCCCTTCCCCTTAATCCTCTACCATCTCTATGATTCTCTTTTCACTTCCAATTTTAAACACCAGCCACTGAATTTAATTAATAAAAAGCACACATTTTTTTTGTTAGTTAGAAATTTTTCTTTACCAAAATTAATGTACCTATCTGGGTTCTTAATATTCTATCATCACAATCAAACAAAATCTCTGTAGATTTGGTTGAAAGTAGGTGAGCCTGCTGATGCAATTTGGCGGTAAATTCAGTTAAAAAATAGAATTTAACATATCAACATAATGTTATTCTCAAACCGTGGCTGCTTAGGTACACATTTCATTGTCAAATGTTGTTTTTTTATTCAACATTCTTTTTTTCTTAATGCAAAATGTTGAAGGTCTCAACTTTTGTTTCATCCAATGAGTCTCATGTGACTTTTTATGTCCATGCTTCATTTTTTTTTAACAATATTTTTTATTTTCTGATGGGGTGGTGCTACTATTTATATTCAAGGTATGCATGATGAGCTGTTTTAGCTTATTCAAGTTCCAACCATGGTGGTTCCTGTTTTGCAGGGAACAATAATGAGATGGATGTTCGTTCAAGAAGTGATGATGATGATGCTAGTGTGGTCAACGACAACCAGCATATAATTGCAGGTGTTTCTTCTTCTGCAATCCATAGCTTTTTCTGGTGTTGAAGTTTTAAGCAGGTAAGGTGATTGATAAAAGGTCCAAATCAAAAATCAAAATCACAATGACAGTTGAGAGAAGGTTTGTTTTGGTTGGGATTAGAATAGATAGCCATAGCAGACATCTCCTCAACTGGGCACTTTTTAAAGTTGCTGAACCTGGGGATTGTGTTATTGCACTCCACATAGTAAAAAATCCAGGTAATTAATGAACTTTTAATGAGATTTTGCACTTATTAGCATATGTAACTTTTCTTCCTTTTTTTAAACTCAAACATTGTAAAAGTAGTTCCTTTCTTTTTTTATGCAGCTTATGTTTCCAAAAATAAGACTTTGATAGATGGATACTTAGAGGTTTATGAAGGACTATGTGTTGTGAAGAAGGTACACCGACATTTATACACCTTTAATGCTTCTTTTGTTGATGGGATTGGGAAGTGCCATTCATTTTTATTGATGGGGCCGCCAAATTGGGTTTCAGGTAGGACTTACTGGTCAAATCCTGACAGGAAGTTCAATCAAAGACATTCTTGTTAGAGAAGCAAAAAACCATTCTGCTGTGGCTCTTGTGGTAGGGTATGTATATGTATGTAGGAGCTTGTTAATTTTATACAACTTCTAAATTGTGGGTTTAGTTTACCTTATTATTATGCTTATGCATGCATTTACTTACTCTAGTACCATATTTTCATTTCCAGGGGTCGAGCTGCCACAGCTAAATATTGTGCCAAACGACTTCCAACTACTACCAATGTTCTAGCCATTCAAGATTCAAGAATTGTCTTCAGGAGGTGCACCAATAAAGAACTACCACTATCAGGTTTGATATCTTACTCTTTTTTATTATATTATAGGAAACCTACTCTTGATCTAAGAGAAAAACTAAATCACTTTATGACAATAGATGCTAGAATAAGGCTTGTTTTTCATGTGTTAGGTGGTTTGTTAGTGGATCCAAGACCAAGCTTAAGCATAGAAAGCATGAGTGATAGAGTAGTTCAGTCAGAATTTGGTGACTCTGAGTTGGAGATTGAGAAATCAAGCCATTGGGGTACCAGGGAATCAAAGCAAGAATCGTTAAGCGGAACAGGGAAGTTCAAGACAAGGTCATTATCCATGTTTTCAGGTGATCCTGCTGAGCAGAAGCTTGGATGGCCTCTGCTCCTCAGAGCCAATTCAGAAATCTCACAAAACCTTCATGCAAGAGACATGTCGGTAGTGAAATGGGTGATGAGATTTCCGGATCGTTCGCCACATGGAAGTCCTCACTGTTCCACCGAGGAGGGAAACCTGTCTGAAAGAGGCATAAGTGATTTCGAGGATGAGAGCTCTAAAAATGGTTCACCTCTATCTTCTCAGCTACCAAAGGGAATAGAAGGGATGCTTAACCTCAATTCACTCAATTGCAAATGGTTCAGCCTTGAAGTTCTGAAGTCTTGCACTACCCAATTTTCTTCAGGTTAAACTGATTCCACTTTCACTGATTCTGATTATGCTTTTCAGGATTTAAATTTTAAAGTAACATAACCGTGGATTCTCATTTCATTTCAGAAAACTTGATTGGGAAAGGAGGGTGCAATCGTGTTTACAGAGGAACTCTCCCTGATGGAAAGCCAATTGCAGTTAAAGTTTTGCAGTCATCAAAAGAAGCACGGAAAGAGTTTGCCCTTGAGGTGGAAATAATATCGTCATTGGAGCACAGAAACATCACTCCTCTGCTTGGAATTTGCATTGAGGACAGTGAGTTAATCTCTGTTTATGATTATTTCCCCAAAGGGAGCTTAGAGGAAAATTTACATGGTAAAGTTTCATTGTGAGTTTCCTTTGCGTCCTATTTTTCATTCATCATTGAAAATGATGCTGATATGAATTCAAAAATGGATGTAGGAAGGGACAAGGATGGTCCCATCTTATCATGGGAATTAAGATTTAAAATAGCTCTTGGAATAGCTGAAGCCTTGGATTACCTGCACAGGGAAACTCTGAAGCCTGTAATACATAGAGATGTCAAGTCCTCAAACATTCTTCTTTCCCATGAATTTGAACCACAGGTAATCAAAAGATTCTGATACTATTAGTCTATTAGTACTCAAATGATGTAAACAATTATGTGACTCATGAGTGTCCTTTTGTTGCAGTTATCTGATTTTGGGCTTGCAATATGGGGACCAACAACTACATCTTTTCTGACAGAAGAAGATGTTGTAGGAACATTTGGTTATCTTGCTCCTGAGTACTTCATGTATGGAAAAGTCAGTGACAAGATAGATGTTTATGCCTTTGGTATAGTGCTACTTGAACTCATATCAGGGAGGGAACCTATCAATCCTGAACCTTGCAAAGGACAGGAAAGCTTGGTGGTGTGGGTAAGGCCTTAACCCCATTGAGAGTGATACAAAAATTGTCACAATTTTATTGATCACATGAGATAACATGTTTGCTAATTGCTACTGCATCTATTAAATTAATAATTTGTCAAATTATTGTATTAGAATACAAAATTATGATGACTTACACATAATTAAAAAAAAATTACTTTCAGGCAAAACCAATCCTAGAGAGAGGGGATATAAAGGGCCTATTGGACCCAAGTTTAGAAGGGAAGTTTGATGAGGCCCAATTACAAAGAATGGTTCTGGCAGCATCTCTTTGCATTACAAGGGCTGCAAGGCTTCGTCCTAAAATGAACCAGGTAACACAAAATGAACATTCTTAGCGTATGCCATGAGTTGGAACCATTGTTACATAAATTCACCAATTAAGTGACATACTGCATATCAATTTCCATACCAATTCATAAATTACTATGGTTGGAATATTTTACAAGAAATTCTATGGATTTATCAGGTATAATATTGTGTTGCAGATACTAAAGATCCTAAAAGGAGACAAGAAAGTTGAAGGTGTCCATAACTTGCAAGGGAATGATAATAATGATGAACATTCAGAAAATCAAGAAAACATTGATGATGAAGTCTACCCTTGCTCAAGTGCAGAGTTACACCTTAGTCTTGCATTACTTGGTGTTGACGATGACACTGCATCATTTAACAGTAGTGAACATCCAAAAGAACAATGGAGCAGGTCATCAAGTTTTGATTAGTTTCTTTATCAATTGTATGAGTGTATAGTTTTTTTCTTAATTAGAAAACAAAATAAAATAAATAAATGAATAAATAAAAGAGCTGCACCCATTGCTGAGGTGGTTTGTTGATTTAGAAAAAAGGCAAAGTTTTCCTTATGAAGTTATCCAACCAATAATACAATAATATACTACTCAAGTAGTATATTAATATGGGATTTGAGGTTAGCAATCATCAATCATAAGTAAAATAAAATTAAAAAAAAAATGAATTTTAAAGATTTATAATACAGCATAGTTGGCACTTGTCACTTGCTCTGGGCCTGTGGCATGAGGTTAAGTGTGCTAAATCCGTTGACTGAAACCGACAATAATCTAAAGATAATTGCTTTGAAAAATTTTTATTAACCGTGACCAATTACAGAAATGTTAAATAAGAAATAAGTAATGTGACAGTTACATATAAGAAAAACAAACACAATGGACAAGTGTGTATCATAGCATTGTTGTTGATTCCCTATTATTTTTGGAGGAAAAAAAGATTCCTTGATAAGCTTAACAAGTACTTATATTAATCATCACTTGCAATTCTAAACAAAACAGGGTAAATCGAGACATGCAAAATCCAAACTGACCACACATTCTTCTATGATTTTATTCTCATGAAATTTGTGAGTACTAGAAAACTGTAAGTCCAAGATGAAATTGGATCGAATAAACAACGATCGTTGTCATAGATTTATAGAGGATATGTCTAAAACGAGCTCAACGATTATGTGTTTATTGAATGAACCACACTTATATAGGCCATTAGATCTTATTAAATGGAAATCAAAGGTTAATATAAAAAAATAGTATTGATGGACTCTAATAGATATAGAATATCCTAGTACATAAATAAATGCTTTAAATGGCAACACTTTAATGCACAATACTTTAAACGATAATAGAATCTTATATTCTTAAATAATTAAATATAAAATATAAGAATATTTTTTATTTATTAAAATTAATTATTATGCAAAATTTTTTATAATATTAAAAATTATATTAAAATAATATTTTAAACTATAACTAATATAAAAATATAAAATAATTAAAATTTTATTTTATATTACTTGACAAATAATTAGATTATTATATTTAAAATTTATTACTTAACTATGTTTATTAAAGATATTATTAAATTTATTAACTAACCATATGTTGCACGGGCCGACCCGCCTCGCCAACTAAAGTGGGTGCAAAATGCTAGCTGTTTGACTTTTTTTTTGAAAAATAAAATTAATTAAAATTAACAAAAAATAATATTTAAACAATTAAATACAAATAAAAAATAGTCAAATTATAATATAATTTTTTTACTATCTTTTTTTAAATTTTTAACTTCAATAAAATTGTTCAAAATAATATTTGTCAATAGAACTATCTTTATTTTAAAAAATAAGTCACATAATTTGAACATATATACGAAATTGTAAAATAAAATAAATAAAATCACATAATTGGAACATATATACATAATTTGGCGAATTTTTTTAATTTGACAGGTTTCAAATTCTAGCCCGACCCACCTTTTTTAGCGAGTTCGGCGGGTCGGCCCAACTGATTCGACCCGTTTTACCACCCCTAATATATATATATATATAAGAAGATTATCACATATTTTATTATATAAAGATAGAAATTTTTTGTTCTAAAAAATATAAAATAAATAAATACAAAAAATATAAAATTTTTTTCATTAAAATTAATTATTATACAAATTTTTTTTATAATATTAAAATAATTTTTTAAACTACAACATAAAAATATAAAATAAATAAAGTTTATTTTCTATTACTGAAAAAATAATTAGTTTATTATATTTAAAATTTATTAACTAATTACTTTGTTAAATATATTATTATATAATATAATTTTTTATCAAAATATTTGTTAAAGTAAAATTTATTTAAAACATTATATATATTACATGAAAATATTAACTTTTTTATTTAGGTATGTATTTAAAATTATATTATTTATTCTGTTTTTCTAAAAAAAATTAAAAAAATAAAAAATTAATATTTTCATATATTATATATAATATTTTAAATAAATTATTTTTTTAAAATATTTTTATGAAAAATTATATTATATAATAATATTTTTAATAAAAATAGTTAATAAATTTTGAATATAATATTCTAATTATTTATCAAGTAATATACAATAAAATTTTAATAATTTTATATTTTTATACTACAGTTTAAAATATTATTTTAATATAATTTTTTATTATTATAAAAAAGTTTTGCATAATAATTAATTTTATTAAATAAAAAATACTCGTATATTTTATATTTATATATTTTATATTTAATTATTTAAGAATAAAATATTTTGTTGTCGTTTAAAGTATTGTATATTAAAGTATTGCCATTTAAAGTATTTATTTATGTACTAGGATATTCTATATTTATTAGAGTCCATCAATGCTCTTCTTTTATATTAGCCTTTGATTTTCATTTAATAAAATCTAATGGCCTATATAAATGTGGCTCATTCAATAAGCACATAATTGGTGAGTTCGTTTTAGACATACCCATTTATAGATATCCACGCATAAGTTTCCTTTTTTTTATTATTATTTTCAATTTTGCTATCAGCCTAATTTGTAATTTCTCATGATGTGCCAATAAAATTTAGAAAGAATGTAATTGCGCTATCTATAAAGGCTGGTTCACTCTAATTTCGTTAGGTCTATCGCGAAATTGAATAACAATTCATTCTTTTTTATCGCTAGAATTTTGTTGGTTCTGATGACAAAATTAACTGAAATTTTCTTTGTTCAATTTTATTAGAATAAAATACATCATTATAATACTATAAAATTGTGTTTAACAAGTAATAAATTTCAGCGATAAAATTATAGATACAAGTATTTTTATAATAAATTCAATCAAGTTCGCATCACTTGAACAGAAAAAGTATGATACTATATGCATATGTACTGTATGCTTCTCTTCTTTTGTATTTTTTTAGAATTTAATTTTAATACAATGTCAATATAAAATAATTGTATAGGTATATTTAATTATGTAATGTCATGTCAATAAAAATAATTTTTTTATATTGAGTACATGAATAATCATTTAAAATAGCAGACGTGATTGTACAACTATATACAAATTTTTATATTATTCATACATCAAAATTAAACTTTTTTTATTACAAAAACTTATTGATATAACACAGAAATTTTTGCGCATAGCAAAAATTTTTACGTATAACACATAATTTATTGATATAATATAAAATTTTTTACACGCAATACATAAATTTTTACGCATAACTTGAGTTAATACTCATTTTGGCCCCTGAAATTGTCGAGCGGCCTCAATTTGGACCCCAAAATTTATAGTTACCCAATTGAAACCCTGAAATATTGAATCGTGACCCACGTTTGCCCTCGTCGCTATCTCCGTTAACGAAACGCTGATGTGGCACGTTAAATTGACACGTAGGAAAGCATAAAACGACGCCGTTTTATGTTCCCTCCCAGTTTTAACTCAATGTGACGTCGTTTAAGGGCTTTATTGGGTTAAAAAAGTTGGGCCAACGTGTAGATGAAGACACAGACGTAGATTGACCCTTCTTCTTCCTTCTCTTTGTCTTCTATTCTTCTTCTCCACGTTGTTGTTCTTCTCCATTGCTTGACTGTGAAGAAGGAGAATCAGAGTAACATTGTTGGTGCATTGGACTGCTAGGTGAGGTTGCTGAGAAACTAACATGGGCGCAGAAAGAAACGAAGAAGATCAGGTTAGGAAGTGGAGTTTTATTTTTTTTTTTCACAAATTTCTTAATACTCTGTTTTTGGCTTTTGTTGGGTTTTTGTATTGCATTGTTATTGTCGAAGCAAGGTGCTGGTTATATTTAGGGCATTGAAAATTGTTGCATGTGAATGATGCTAGGGTTTTTTTTTCCTTGATGAAGAAGAGAATGTTGATTTTATTTTTTGCTGTCTGTGAAAAAATGTTATCATGTGTGTGTTATTGCTTGTATTTAAAAAATTTGTTGTTTTAAAATGAAGGATGACCTATTGTCCTGTTTGGATTTTACTGTCAGTTAAGTCAGTATGCTTTGTTTTTTAAAATTATTGTTGAGATTTTTGTTATTTTGCAATGTAGATGGATGATGATATAACAATTGTCATCCACCATGGAGGAAGTTTTGAGACAAAAGAAGATGGAGAAGTTGTGTATATTGGAGACCAAATTGAACAGTTATTTGGACTAGAGGAAGATACATTGGACGTGTTCTCAATAAGAAATTATTACAAGGTTCTAGGATATGACAACTTGAAGGAGTGTTGGTGGCTAGCTCCTGGAAGGCCCTTGAAGACTGGATTGAAAGCACTATCACATGACAAGGAGCTCTTAGAGATGTGCTTTCACGCAAAGAATAATGAAGGTGTAGTGCATGTATACATTGAGCATGGAAATTCTGAACATGAAGGTGATGAGGTTCCACAGCTGGTCCCTATGACCCCCAATACAAAAATCATGGTATCTGACACCACCTCAAATCCATCCTCATGTATTCCAAATACAGCCCTTGAACAAAATACAATCACATTCTCTGAAGCAAACTCTGTACCCCCAGGCCAATTGAACTCTGCTCCTCCAAGTCAGCCCCACTCAAAACCTCAAACCAAACCCACCTCAAATTATCCAGCCCAACCCACCTTTGAACCTGCAGCCCAGCCCAAGTCAAAGCCCGCAGCCCAGCCCACAAGCACACCTCCAGCCCAGCCCACATCCACACCTAGTATATGGAGATGCGGCAGCACAATACACACTTCTCAGAGACTATGCAGAGACACTATTGAAAAGTAACCCTGGATCAACTATTAAAATAGGAGTGAAGCCGCAGCCTGAAGGAGAACCAATTTTCGAAAAAATGTACATATGCCTCGATGGATGCAAGAAAGGATTCAAGGCTGGGTGTCGGTCTCTAATTGGGCTAGATGGAGCCTTTTTGAAGACACACTTTGGAGGACAAATACTAGCCGCAGTTGGACAAGACGCCAACAACCATATATATGTCATCGCTTGGGCCATTGTAGAGGTTGAGAACAAGGAAAACTGGCGATGGTTTCTGGAGCTTCTGTTAGATGATCTGGGTGATGTAGCCTCTAACAAATGGTGCTTCATTTCTGACATGCAAAAGGTAATATTTAAGCATTAAAAAAATTTGACTGCAACTATCGAGGACTCTGTTGGGACATAATTTAAATTTAAGGGTTTAGATAGAGTCATAACTGTTTATTTGGGGGGCTTAATTGGGGCTCGATAACAGCAATTGCTAACAGATTGTTTCATATGCTGGCAGGGGTTAATTCCAGCAGTCCGTGAATTGATGCCTGGAGTGCACCATAGGTTTTGTGTGTGGCACCTATGGAAGAACTTTAACAAGCAGTGGAACACGCAAGAGTTAAGAACCATGTTATGGAAATGTGCAAGAGAGACAACTAGGCATGGATTTGAACAGAAAATGGAGAAAGTAAAGAGAAAGAATGAGGAAGCCTGGGCCTACTTGAACAAATGGCCAAAGGAAAGTTGGACGAAGGCATACTTTAGTCATCATCCGAAGCTGGATAACATTTGTAATAACGCGTGCGAGGTCTTCAATGCAAGGATAAAGGAGTATAGGAAAAAGCCTATACTCACTCTACTAGAGGAAGTACGCATGTTCGTGATGAGAACAATTGCAAAAAACAAAGTGAAGCTGCAACACCACATTGGCAGGTTACCTCCTATTCAGAGGAGCAGACTAGAGAAGATAAGGAAGGAGTCACAAAAATGGCGTCCGGTGTGGTGTGGTGATGATGGCTATCATAGATTTGAGATTCATGGATTTCCAACAAACATGGCTGTTGACTTAGAAAAGCATATATGCACATGCAGATTCTGGCAGATCACAGGTATAAGATTCTTTTTTTTTTCTTACTTGGTAGTAGTTATAAAATGTCTTAGAAGTACATATGAGGTCTCATTAGCAACTTTTGTAGGAATTGTAACATTGGCTGAAATATAAACTGTTTGTGACGTGAATGAATATAAACTGTTTGTGACTGAACCTCCTTCCTCTTTGATTGAATATAATCTGGATTTCAGGCATGCCATGTGTCCACGCATGTGTTGCAATAGCTAGACTCAATGGGAATCCTGAAGACTATTGTCACAAGTGGTTGACAATGGACTCATATAACGAAACATATAAGCATTCCTTGAATCCCATCCCTGGACAAGCAATGTGGGAGAAGTCTCAGTATAGTAGGCCCCAGGCTCCCAAGATTCGGAGGAAGCCAGGTCCTTTGAAGCAGAAACGACGAAAGGATGCAGATGAAGACCCTTCAGGAAGTAAGAAGAGTAAGACAGATGCAACAAAGTTACCTAGAAAGTACAAGGAGTTTTCTTGTGCTTACTGTGGGACAAAAGGTCACACGAAGAGAAGTTGCTCCCACAGAAAAGCTGATGACATTGCATCTGCCCTTGCTGCTGCTGCAGCAGCTGTAATAGCTAAGGAGAAACAAAAGGGTGCTAATGCAGCAACTAATGTTGCCACTTCTGCAGCAGCTGGTGTTGCCACTTCTTCAACAACTGGTGTTGCCACTTCTGCAGCAACTAATGTTGCTACTTCTGCTGCCCCAACAAATGCTCCTTCGGAGATTGTGCTTTCACAGACCCCTTTCTCACAACCAGATAATGGAGATCAGGAACAAGTAGGATTCCAATATGTTCTATTATTTGTGTTTTTAATGGTTATTTAAAAAATATATGTTTAAATTTAATTTTTACTTTGACTGACGGGGATTTGTATTATACTCATGCAATCATAGGTGACTCCTACAACGAGGCCCGACAAATTACAGCCTAAGAGGAAAGCATCTCCAGCCCCAGGATCATCAAGTGTTGACCCATTGCAAGGAGCAAGTGCTGGAACATCTTCAAGGATGGCTGAATTCATGAAATTTGTCCCAACACCAGGAGTGAAGCCAGCATTCAAACCTCCTAGGAAGAAATGAATGATGTTTAGTTGTAATAGACTATTATAGTTGGGGTAGTTGTTTTCTTAATTATGTTTATTTTGTGTCACTGGAACATGGTTATGTGTGTGTGTCCAAATACTTGGCTATTTTGTTAAAGAATTTCTGGATGTATTTTGTTAATGACTTTCTGGATATTTGTTTAGTTGTTGGCAAGGAATGCTTTTGGATATTCACTAAATGTAGACACCTTATTTTAGGTTTATGAATGGTACCAATATGTTTAATATTTAGCTTTCCTTTCTTACTATTGCAATATGACATATGTACCAGAGGAGCTAAAACCATGCTTCTTTTTTATGAAAATCTGAATACAATACTTTCATTCACCCTCAGAGTACACACCTTCAGGTCCACACTTTTAATCAAAATTTAATCATACTTACACCATACATAACAATCAGAAACACAACTAAACAAATAACCAAACTTAAAATACTAATCCATATTTTCAAACACCTAATTTCAACTTCCATTGAAGTAATTTTCCATGCTAAATTCATCTTCCAACTATCATCACTGCTTGTATCTTGTGTTTTGCCCACTAAACTCTGTTCTTCTTCACCGTCTGCCCACATAAAGAAACCACACCACATTCTCCCAGAACTCTGCCAATTTTGCAACAACCAGCAAAAAGAAAAAATCTTAAGATTACTCATCAACCACAAATAGCAGTAGCAACACATTGAGGAAGAAGAAGACGACATTGAGAACTTACATTATAATTTGGACACCCATAAAAGGGTCTATCAGGATTAGCATTTGTTCCAGACCAGCGAAGCACTGGACGCGTTCCACAACCACACCAGTCAGGAATCTTCCCCAACCTCCCACCATTACGGTTCCTCAGGGAAGCCCCATTAGAACGTGATCGTGCAGAACTCACTGCAGGTTGGCTTCCTGAATTCATCATTTCTCCAGCACAGTCTTCACCGTATTCGGAAAGGAGGGCTGCAAATTAGGGTTTTATCATCTATGGAGGGGTTAAATTGAGTTGATTCAAACTTAGCCACATCATTCACTCATCAAGAATCCACCCTGGCAAGCTGTATGACACATGGACACACACGCTGGCGACTTAACGTGCCACATCAGCGTTCCGTTAACAGAACTATCGACAAGGGCAAACGTGAGTCACGATTCAATATTTGAGGGTTTTAATTGGGTAACTATAAATTTTGGGGTCCAAATTTAGGCCCCTCGAAAATTTCAGGGGCCAAAATGGGATTCAACTCGCATAACTTAGACTTTTTGCACATAATATAAAAAAAAATTATACAAATGTATTTATTTTTTGAGTTCAATGTTTTAGGTATGTGGACTACAAAAATTTCTGTACTATATACTAAAATTTCTGTATTATGTATTAATATTTGTGTGTTGTGTATATGTGTATTTTATTAGTTGTGTGTCAATATTTTAAATATGTAGTTTTTCAAAAAAAATTGTACTGTGCACCAATGTTTCTGTGCTTCATATTTTGTTAAATATATATAGCAGAAGAAAAAGACGATAATAATAATAAATGAGAATGAAGAGAAGAAAAAAAAATGATGATAATGTTAAAACAAACGCCTAAAAAAAGAAGTAAGAAAATTAAAAAAAAAAGTTGACGATAATAACTATGTTGAAAAAAGAAGTGAGCTTATATGTTTAATTTTTTTGTATATTGAAAAAAATTTGGTGTAATACTCAATCATTGGATTTTATGGTGTTTTTTAAAATTATGGGAACAGTACCATCCGTCCCCCTTGTATTGACAATACGCCCCCTTGTATTGTAAATTTTAAAATATAATGATTGAGTATTACACCAATGGTATACTAATATGTAAAAAAATATACCTATATGACTTGGTTAGTAAAATGAATGGCCGTGTAGGTTTATTGTCTTTTAATATATAGACTAAAGTATTGTTGTTGTCCTTAACGTTTGGGGTAAGTTTTAAAGTTGTCTCTAACGTTTTAATCGTCCTATTTAAGTTCCTAACTTTTTAAAACTGACTCAATGTTATCCTACCGTTAGGTATCCGTTAACAGAATCGAAGGTGGGACAAAATTGAGACGATTTTAAAACGTTAGGAACTTAAATAGGATGAAAACGTTGGGGACAAAAATGATACATATAAATGAATTTTAATTTTATCCTTCAATAATATCAATTTTTTACTATACATAGTATTCAATTATTTTTTAATCACATCTAAGTAAATAACACTTAATCATATTACTTTTATTTTAAATAAATTATTTTTTTTAATTTTACTCTTAAAGATTTTTACTTATCATGAAATATTTGTAGAATGATTAGTATATAAACTTGCAGAATATATATATATATATATATATATATAATAAAATATGAATTATATTTTTTGTCTCTAATGTATCAAAATTCTTTAAAATTATAAAAAAATAACTTTATTTAAAATGAAAGTAATGTGATTAAGTATAATTTATTTATATGTAATTAAAAAATAATTGAATACTATGTACAGTAAAAAATTAATATTATTAAAAGATAAAATGAAATTAAAATTTATTTTTATGTATCGTTTTTGTCCCTAACGTTTTCGTCCTATTTAAGTCCATAACGTTTCAAAATTGTCTCAATTTTGTCCCGCCGTCAATTCTGTTAACAGATTCTTAACGGCATGACAACATTGAGTCAATTTTGAAACGTTAGGGACTTAAATAAAACGATTGAGACGTTAGGGACAACTTTGAGACTTAACCCAAACATTAGGAACAAAAATAGTACTTTACTCTAATATATAGATCCAAACATAATACATTCAATAAAACCTTATTCAGACCACACTTTTTTAAGTAGAAAAGTAGTTTAAATGCAACATGAGTTAAAAAATAATATTTAATTTAACCTTTAAATTTATATACAAACTTTAATTTTAATTTGATTTTTAAAATTTTAATTATCTTTATTTAATCTTGAATTTTATAAACATAATTTACATTAGTCTTTCAAATAATTTGTAGCAAACAAATATTAATAGAGTGCTAATGTAATCACACAGATATTATGTTGAACTCGTGAAAAATTACGTCATTTTGACATTGGAATTTAAATAACCCAAAAGTAATGTTATATCACTTGTTTAAAAAAAAAAAACATTTTAATAAACATCAAAACAAGTGATACAATGTCATTTTAGACTACTTAAACGTCAAAAATAAAATGGCATTGTTTTAAAAAGTTTAATGTTATAATCAATTGTCTACATCACTATTTTATTAATATTTAATTACTAAAAATTATCTCAAAAACTATTATAAATTACATTTATAAAATTTGAGGATAAAATAAAAAAAATTAAAACTTTAATAACTAAATTAAAATTAACGTATAATAATAATGAGTTAGTAAGCCTTTGAAAAACCAATCTGAAATACGAAATACTACTAAAATTCTTAGTGATTCATTCAAAGGTGGTTGTGGAACCACAATCTGAACCCGAACATAGTTGACAAAAGTTGCTTACCTCATGTTTATATGAATATAAGAAACCCGCAATTAATAAATTACTTGCATAGAAATATTATTTTATATTTATATTTATATTTACATTAAATTATATTTAATGAATAACATAATTAAAATAAATACATATTTATAATAAAATTTTATAAATAACATAATTAAATTAAATATATATTTATAATCTAAATATAAATTAATTAACTACTAATAATTAATTATTTTACTAAAATAAATTAAATATTAAATATAAATACAAATATGTAATATGTAATAACTATTTTTTTTTAAATTTAGGTGAAGTCGACTTCACGTGAAGCTGATACTTGAGAGTCATTAGATGTGAAGTTGATATTTGAGAATCATTAAATGATACGTGAAGTTGATATCTGAGAATTGTTAAATGAAATTTAGTCAAATCAGTCAAATCATCTAATAACTCTCAAGTATCAACTTTGAATTTATTATATTTTTTTTTGTAATCATCAGTGGCATAATACACTACCGCGGTCATCAAATATTTTAAAAGAAAAAATATATTAAAAATTTAGAAATAACAATAATAGAAGTATTTGGCTCGTGTCTCGCCTGGGATGAGAATACGTATAAATTGGAAGCGATTTAGGGATTTGCAAAATTGAATTCTGTGTCTCTCTCAGAAAATAGACAGAGAGAGATAGAAAGAGTGTGTGTGGGAACGAAAGGGAAATAGAAGAAAGAGAACCACCAAAAGAAATCGCAGAATCTCGAAACCTGGTACGTCCATTACTGCTTTTTCCCAAAATGATGGCATCTAATTAGGGTTTCCGTTTCATCCCCAAATTCTATTCAATTATGCTGCTTCTTTTTTTTTTTTTACTCTCTTCTTATCAAATGAGTATCACGTTTAATTTCCTCGGCTTTTCATTGTTGCAAGCATATTCTAATAACTGCACTAACCGCACTATTCATCGCTCTGTATTCTAAAATTTCCACTTTAAATTTGTTCCTTTGGCTGCTTTCAGTGCCAATTCAGTAATTTGATTAACCTTTTGTCCCCATTTAGAATTCAACTTAGCAAAAAAGTGCTCTTTTTTGTTGTTGACGATTTGTATGTGATTCTTCTCTGTTATTTGTGATTAAATATTATTAGGTTTTGTGCCATCTTTAGGGGTTCCCTTCTGATGGACGACGGGGAAATTGATTTCTCGAACCAGGAAGTGTTCTCAAGTCCAAACATGGCTGAACTTCCAAGCAGTGGATCAATGGATAGCTTCTTTGAGGAACTCCTCAAGGACAGCCATGCTTGCACGCATACCCACACCTGTAACCCCCCTGGTCCTGATCATTCCCATACTCATACCTGCTACCATGTTCATACCAAGATTGTGCCTGCGCCGTCTGAGGAGCAAGTTGGAACTGACGACACTGCTGAGTCTGCTGAAAAGAAGTCAAAGAAGCGCCCATTGGGTAATCGGGAAGCCGTACGCAAGTACCGCGAGAAGAAGAAGGCTCGGGCTGCTTCTTTGGAGGATGAGGTTGTCAAATTGAGAGCTTTGAACCAGCACTTGATGAGGAAGTTGCAAAGCCAGGCTGCTTTGGAGGCAGAAATATCGAGGTTGAAGTGCTTGCTAGTTGACATTAGGGGCAGGATTGAAGGAGAAATTGGAACATTCCCATATCAGAAGCCAGCGGCTCCTGCTGTGAACCCGCCAGCACAGAACTTACCTGGCTCTTATGTGATGAACCCTTGTAACTTGCAGTGTGATGATCGGGTCTATTGCCTTCACCCGGGAGCAGATGGAAAGATTGCCGAAGGTGCATCACTAACTACTGAAGGATTTAATGGTTGTGAATTTGAGAATCTTCAGTGCCTAGCAAGCCAGAATCTGGCCCTTAAGGATCTACCTTCTTGTGGAGTTGGACAAACAGTGTCTAATGTGAATTCTTCTGCATCAAACAAAAGAAAAGGTAGTAGCGTATTATAGTTGCTATAATTCTATTCTTCTGCATCAAACAAAAGAAGAGGTAGTAGCTTATTATAGTTGCTCTAATTATAGGATGAAATATTTGATATATCACTTAATTCATGTTTATACTTGATCCCCATTTTAGTTACGGGTGCATGATATGGCATGCCTGTCATCTTTGAAATTTATCTTTGCGATCCACTGTTAATTATGTCTAACTGTCTAGGTTTTGCCTTGTAAAATTGCAATTTAAGACTGGAAAAGAGACCATTGGAATTGAAGGCCAGCTTATTCTCTACTTTGACCTGCTTCATGTTTTCTGTTTTGGTCATAAATAGGAAGAATTTTGGAAATAAGATAGTCACACACATCTAAATTTTTAGTTCTCGTTAGTTGTGCTGAATTATGGAATTATCAATGCTCTTTAACTTCTTTGAGAAAGTCACGTTTAATGGAATTATTGAAAATCCTAACATTTAAGTTATACGATTGTAGTGGACATCTTAGTGAAGCTACAAGTAATTTATCACACACACACACACACTCGTGCGTGCCACGGATGTATACAGCTGGAATGGTTATATGACTGGAACATACATATGCTTGCATCCATCCTTTAAATGACTAAAGTTTGTTTATTTATAGGGGGTTCTCGTGCAATGACAGCTGGCTGAAGAATAAAATGGTACTTTTTGTTGTAGCCATGTTAATATCTACTTCCAATAACTCATTACCAATCGCAACATCAGCCATCCAGAAGGTCATCTTTTAAAGTAATTTTCTCTGTTTGGCCCTCTGCTTGTGTAATGGGTTGGGATGGCTGTTCTAGTATTGGAAGATGAGTCCTAGCTCAATGCTCTGTTAGCAGAATTAGCAGTTGATCTGTAGCTGGTATAGCTTATGGCCAAGCCACAGTAATACTTCTTTATGCAATTCAATTTGCGATCTTTTGATTATCTTTGAACTAGTTAAACTGCTATCATAAATGTTTCTCTACTGGTTCATTCTTGAATCATGTAAGTATTTGTGTGGTTGTTTTCCCTGTTTAACAATCCAATATTTAAGCAAAAATTCATGATTTCTAAGTACAATAAGTTTGATATTGCTGGATTACAGAACTTGGGGAGATGGGGTGTGTTTCATCTTCTAGTACTCTGGATGTGTACAGGTGAGGCACTATTATCATTGTATAATACTGTAATCTTTTGAAGAACACTAATTTGTGAGACAATAAAAAATGGGTTAGTGCCTTAGTGGCATTTTTTCTTCATCTTGATTTTTCTGAATCAGTGGTTTATTTCTGTCTTAAGCATTTTGCTGGACAAATGTTGACAATGTGAGAAGATATCATATATGGGCTCTCCTCTTCCCCGAATCAAGCCGGACATGTGATTTGCTTTGTGTTTGATAAAAACAAGTGGGTGTTTAGCTTTGCTAATTGAACCCTATCAACACTAGTGAGACATATGTACATAGGTGGGGTTGACTTAATGAGAAGTTTTATCACAGGGATCATCATCCATCATTCTCATCAACTAATCACTTGCCACATGGGAACACAGCAATGCTAAGAAACAACCACCAAGAAAATAATCAATCACAGATAATTATATTAAACGTGCATGCCTCCACCCAAGGTTCCTAACATCTAAATTGAGATTTTTGTTGGAATACGAACCTAACACCATTTAAATTTATTTGAAAAACTATGCTTACAACTGTCATTATATTGGGTAAAATTTATTGAGACATGTGAAGATAGATATTTGCTTGTCTTTGTTAATAAAAAACCTCTCGTGTTATACCTTAACAAAGTTGTACCTCTTAATTCTAGTGTTATTTCGCTCGTCATACTTTGCCATTGTGCTAATATTGGTAGATTGAATGGATTGTAGATTTACAAGAACTAATTAACTGACTCTAAATTATGACGTACTATTAATGGAATCCAGTTTAATAGATTAACATTTTAAACTGATTTTAACTACGGTAGGAACTTTAAACTTTAAAATTTCTTCACGCAAAGAAAGTCTTTTTCTGAATAGAAAATGATAAATCATGCTCCATCAACACCATATTCTGAGTTCCAAATTTTAATAGAAGAGAAACAGAAAGTAATGTAAATAGTCTTTCAGCCTTGGGTATGATTTGGTTAGTTTTGATCATCAGCTGTCCAGATATCTTCGTCATCACCATCTTCATTGTATATATTCTCAGCCATTTGCCACACATGGAAAGAATTGTCCTCAGCCACACTTGAGATAACCCATGGCTGATTCTTGTTCCACGAAAAGTCCGATATCTTCCCCTTGTGACCACCATGAGAGAAGAGTAGCTCAGGAGGGCCACCATCACCGTCCCCTTCATTCTGCTCATCCCCGACTCTGAGTCATCATCACCACACAAAGCATGCAAAATCATAAGCCACTGTTTCTAGTAATGTATAACTCTTTGCAAAGGTGTAACCAATAAACACATAACAAAAGGAGATCAACACAACCAATGTCAAAAATGAAAGTGAAACAGCACCATTATGAGGACTCTTTTTTCCTTTTACCTGCTAAGGTCCCAAACGTTCAGCCTTCTGTCAGCACCTGAAGATGCCAACACGGTCTCATGATTAGGATCCCACTCCACCTGGTACACCTCATCGCTACATACATTTAGAAACAAACAAAAACAGTGAGCAAATATAGTTATACAATATGACTTGTAGCTTGCTACTGTGATTGCAACATGAGCATAGTAGCAACAAAAGAGAAACACATAACGTGATACATAAAACGACATACGTGTGGCTACTTAAAACATGCAGCGGCTCCGCCAGTTTCCTTGTATCAAAGAGGGCAATGGTGGTGTCTGACGATGCTGTAGCTACAATCCATTCATTATATGGATTGAAAGAAATAAAGTTCACCTGATTTCACCCAAAATCGAAAAATATATAAAAACAGATGGAAGAACTGAATGAGGAAGAGAAATCGATATCAAGGGTAGCCAATTGTATCAGAAGCAACAGTGTAATCTCACTGTCCCAACACGAGAGTTCCTATTTCCTAAATTCAAGGAATGAATGTGCAAAGACTAAAGGATATATAATAGTTCAACGCAACTTCATAATACAGAAGATCCCAATGGAGGCAGTTCTCTTAATGAAACTAGAACTCCTCCTTATATTTTCCTCTTTTAGGGGAATTTTGGATTTTAAAACAAGTTATTATAAGAGATGCTAAGATCAAATCAGCACAAGCAACATGGACTTCTACATGACATACACATTACAGAATGATCATACTCACTATATATGCTGATCCTTTGAACACTTCTATTAAGAATTGCATAAAATCAACTTAATAAGCTTGATGAACAAGAAGACCGTGTAAGCATTAATAATCACAGGCATTACCTCATTCTCATGTGCCTTGACTGATTGCTGGGCCTTATTTGTCCTCAAGTCCCAAATGATTAATTTGCAATCATCTCCAACAGAGCCAAATAAACTCTCGTGCTTTGAATGCCAGGATACATCCCCAACCACGCCATCATGTGCCTGACAAGAAATAGCACGCAAATTAGCAAAACAACCAACATGCATCACAGAACAATTACCATTTATCAGACAAGCATCATTGAATCTCAGCATCATTACCTCATAAACATGGATCGCATCAAGCACATTATCTTTATCCGCAGCTAACACATCCCACATGCAAATCTTTGAGTCATGGGAGCCACTCAAAAGATAGCCTTTCTTAAAAGGGCTCCAAGACAAACCATACCCTTCTTTGTCATGACCCCTCAACCTCAAATCAGGATCACAACCACCACCTTGTTCCTTTCCATGCTGCTTCTCAACATCAAACACATAAACCTCAGAACCACAAGTCTTGGAAGCAACAACACTAGGGTTCTGGGGCATACTCCTCGCCCTATTCACCTCCCCATCAACCATAATCCTTTGGGTAACCTCCACCTACAAAGAAATAAGTAAATGAATAAATAAATCTCATTGTGTCATTTCATCAAACACATGGCGCCAAAAACTCAAAGCTAGTTAGTTTTCTATTATTTAATCATTAACAAAGTTAAACCTTGGGCAGAACCGGGTTTTCAGCGTCAACAGCAGCAGCGACAGGCTGTGATGGGTTGGCAGGAAGAGCAACATTGGCGAGGATGAGGTAGTTCGGTTCGGAATTTGAAGTGTGAGTTGCGTAAAGGATCTTGTGGAGATTGAAGGAAGGATGAGAATGGGGTTGTGGAGAAGAATGGAGCCAGTGAACAGTGAGAGAAGGCCATGGGAGAGGGTGCGAAATGACAAGATCGTACAACAATGGCGTGTTCCTCTTCCAAACGGAGAACTCTTCTTCGACATCATCATCGTACTCTTCTTCCGCCATTTTTTCTTTCGCTTTTGCCGCTCTTTCTGTTTTCCCTCCAAAACTCTCTCTACTGTGCAATGGAAAGAGTTTAGGATAGGGTTTCTTTTTTTATTTGGGGGAAAATGAACCGAACCGTAATTGTTTTCTGTTCACGGTTAGACCAGTCTGGCCGACCAATTTAACCCAACCATGGAGACATTTGGGCCTGAATTGGCTGGGCCAGAACCCCAAAGTCCAATACGAGTTTTCGGCCTTTAATTTTCAGATTCTGTATTTTTTTTCTTTTGTTATTATTGTCTGAATTGATTGATAATTAATTAATCTTAACCTTTGTTTTTAGGTTCAGACAGTAAAGTGTCACATTCATGATTCATCCATTCAACTTTGTAATTGCAATCAATTAAAGGGAGTTGCTTTAAAAATTGGAAACCGATCATGTAGTGTTCAATCATTTCTGTGATGAAATGATAACTAATTTAATAGAAACACTTTCATTTTATCATAACAGTGTGCATGGGGCCATATAGGGGACTTGTTATCATGCGTCAGCTTGGCGAAACATATGAAGTGTACAAAATGGATTTTGAACGTTTATATTGTATTAAAACAGGGAGTTCAATATATATACACTACTATTTAATCAATATTTAACCTTCGATTTAGTAAATTTTTTTACAATGGTCATTTCTAATATTTTTTTCCAACATTTGGAGTTTGAATTATTTGTATGTGATAAAGTGTAGCGGCAATAATCACCTCCTCAGTCAATATTAGTACATTACAGTTATTTTATTGACTTTATAACACTTTCTCTAACTGAGGTTGATTTATTTTTGCACAAATATTTTTATCATTGTTAGATATCATGTTAATATTGTATATTTAAATAATATGATTTTAAGGAATACGCTATGTTCCAGATTTAGCGCCTAATGTTTGTAAGGAGATGAGCGTAAAGGAAACGGATTCGTTGTCGGTTAAAAAAAGGAAGAAAAAAGAGAACGGCACTATTTTATTTTACAGATGGATATAGGTATACATATACACTGGATGAGTATAATTGTTCCTAATAAAATAATGATTTCATGTTTCTCTCCTTTTAGATAATGCTGAATCTCTTCATGTGTTTGTAAGATCTCTTCTTTTTATTAAGTTCTAACCATGGAAAAAAACCCTAATATCTCTTTTACTTATTACACTTTGCATTATTATCACAACTTTTAATATTTTCAGTTTAACACAACTCACACACACATTACTCATTTTGTTTATTTTTATATTCAGTCGATAATAATATTTGTCAGATTATGAAAAAACATAAAATATTAATTTTAAATATAATACTATTTAATTTAAGATATAAAAATAAGAAAATAAAAATATATTTCAAAAAAAAATACCGAAATTAAATCTTTTAATTTTAATTTCTACTATAATTTCAAAAAGAATATAATTATAAAGTATATAATTCCTTTCACCTTTTTTGCCATCTTTATTTTTATTTGTGTTTAAAAAATTTGGAGTACATAAATTTAAAGGATTCAATTTGTGCTCTCAAATTTTTTTAATTTTTTAAACATAAATCAAAAAGTCCGAACATAGAAATTAAAGGATCTGATTTTGTACTAAAAAATTAGACGGTCCGATTTTTATACTTCTTACAAATCGGACGAACCAAATTTTGTTCCTAACACCACAACTGTATAAAATACTCATATACTTAGTAACTGCGTCCTACATTATTCTCCTTTCTATATCTAAATTAAAAAATAACTTTTTTTAATACTCCAATTTATTTTCATACCGAATTTGTAATCTTAAAAATAAAATGTAAACAAATTCATAATCAATTTATATATGTCATTATGTCAATATTATCTATGACTTCATTTCTATTTTCTACCAATATTTTGTTAATAAAAAATTAAATTAATGATACCATCTATTTTTTCTCATGTAATATGAAGAACAGAACGACTAAAACAAAAAGAAAATAATATATCACATTAATATTCAAAAATAAGAACCAATGATTACAAACAAACCAAACTTATCTTAATTTTCACAGGAGGCAACAAACACTACCTAACCTGTAATATTTTTTTTCTTTTTCTAATTTTTTATTTTGCTGCAATAATACAAAAAAAGCAAACAATAAGAGTGTAATTACATAACGGCACATGCGGCAGGATTCTCGTCACTGAAGGCGGTGGTGTACCTGACTTCTGCTGAGCTGGCACGTGCCAGCTGTGAAACATTGGGGTCAACAAATTCCGTGTTCCTCACGTACCCTGCGGGTGCTTTCTTATCATACACCCCCTGAGCGTATGGATGCGCCACCACGTCGTACGGCACATATGGCCACAGCTCCGCTCTCTTCCCCGTTCTGTGACCGATTCTCGCCACTACCTTCGAAGGTTCCACGTAACCCTGAACGGTTACCTTGTTCGCTTTCCTCTCCACTTCTACGTTCGTTACTCCTTTCATTCCTTCTACCGATTTCTTCACCTTCCTCTCGCATCCTTCGCAATCCATCTTCACTTTCACCTCTACCGTCTGGAACTGCTTGCGCTTCTTCTTGAGTTTGGAACTACTGTGAGAACAATCGAATAGATCAGAGATGTGATCCAGAGCACCCATTTTTCTTTTATTTCTTCTATCCGCAGATTGATTGATTGTGTTTTATTTCTTGGTTGGTTCGGTTGTTTAAGGGAAGTATATATAGTGAGAGTGAGACTCTAACTACTAAGGTAGGTATGTTAAATGTTAGCATTTTTATCTATTATTTATACACGACCCTAGTGGGGGTACTGGGGTCAAATTCAGACTACCAAGACTTATTATAAATTAAATATATTTAATTTTCATAAGGTGAACTAATATTTATGGCTACAAAATTTAAATATAAGAGTGAAATGATTGATATATTAAAATATAATAATTTTTTATATTTTTTAAAATTGTGAGAAATATACAAATTAAATTAGGTGTTTAAAAAATTAAAAAAGTTTAGAGTGTATAAATTAGATTTTTTATTTGTATTTAAATATTAAAAATATTTGGAGTATATAAAATCAAATTTTTTTATTTATGTATTTTAAATTTTTTAAATTTTTTAAATATAAATCGGAGAATTTGAGTACAGAAATTAAAAAATTTGATTTTTACTCTTAATATCACAATTATATAAAATATTTATACACTCCATAACTACGTTTTACATCTTTCTTCCTTCCATATCTAAATTAAAAAAATGCAATCGGATAGAAAAATTCATAGAGAGAATCTAGGGAGTAATTCCGTGCAGCATCCCATAGCAAGAGCGTCTGAGTGTGAGTGTCCATGCTTGACAGTTGTCGGTTGGTTTTTGTATTGAGTACAGTGGTTATGCACCACATGTCCAGTTTGGAAAGGGCGGTGACATTTGTTTCGGTTAACCATGGAGCTATTTCTGTTAACCATGGAGCTATCACAGAAACCAAACAAATACTGAACTAACTACATAGCACTAAACTAGAAGAAATAATTATTTGTATATATAGATTTTTAAAAATAGTATTTTATATCAAAATTAACAATTAAAATCAATAATAAATATATTTATATATAAATATATATATATAATTTAATTTATTTTTAATATATATTTATATTTTAACATATATTTTATATTAATAACTAATTTTAATATACACGTATCATAATTTTTTATATTTTATATTATAATATAAAAGACTAAAAGTCAATTTTTTCATTTTAATTATTTTTATAATTCTTTTGGTATTAAAATATATATATATATATATATATATATATATATATATATATATATAATATAGTATTATCATATTCTCTTAGAAAATAAAAATGGATTAAACACATCAAAATGGATCGAATTTGTTAGTTTGATAACAATTTTAAATAAGTAAATTTTGTTTAAAAAACAACCTATAAAAATAAAATTTTAATGGAACTAGATTGATTAAATTGTGAATTAAATAGATTATCGGTTAATCTGTCAAAATGTTTTTTAATATTTTACCCATTTTTAATATTTTTAACTATTTAATTCAAATATTTTAAGTTTTAACTAAAACATTTTAAATTGAAACAAAATAATCTATTAAATAAGTAAAAAATTTTATATAAATTAATATATTAATGCAAAATTTGATTTATTTAATTAAAATAATTTATTAAAAAAAGAATAATAATATACGTATATGTCACGGCCCAAAATGAGCCACGACTAGCGCTTAGGGAAATAGTCTTCTGGCAAGTCTAACAGATTCGAATATAAAATAAATAAAAATGTTACAAATATTTTGAATAAATTTACAATTTTTAGAATGAATAATTACATATTTTTAATAAGAGACAAAATAAATAAATATAGATGGATCTACTTATGACCTATGGAGCAGATGACATCTAAAAACTCAACAAATAATAGGTATCGATTGCATATCATTACTCTTGAATAAAAAGGCTCTCATAATCAAATATTTATTCCTAAAAAATATTTTCAAAAAAAATAGAATGAGTTTTGCAACCCAATGACTAGACAGTACATCTATAATTCACATGAGACCATATAAACATTATTATAAAAATAATTTTAGTTAGAAAATAATAGTCCATATGAATAAGTGAATCAACAGCGGAGTTCTCATACAGAAATCAAATCAAAAGTGCACACTTGGGCGGCTCCACCTTTATGGGTAGCCTTTTCTTCTAGTGTGTCCGTACGGAATAACAGATCCAACTTGTGGCCTACACGTTAGGTTAAAAATGCCCCTACTAGTTGAGGTCTGAGCAAGATACATCTAGGTTAACGTCATAACCTCCGTTAACTACAATTTTCTAATACTAGCCTCCCAAACCAATTCAAAACATATAATTTCACATACAACAAATCTTTGATCTTTCAAATATATAAGGTATCGAATAAAATCAAATCAGATAATACTTTCTCATCCAAATCATATTCAATCCTATTTTCTCAATCTTAAGGCATTTCAAACATATTTCATAATTCCAAAATAAGTGAGTACCAACAAAATTTCAATGCTTCAAAAATACATATTCAAGTAAAATCAAATATTTTAAAATAATACAAAACTTCTTCAAGCATACATATAGTCTCATAAAAATATAGTCTGATGTGCATATTAGAATGAACTTAACAATGATAAATATTTAGTTCTAATAACTCAATTAGTAAAACTGAGTTCACTACAAGAAAATGGAACATTTGTAACAAATTTAAAATTGTTACAAAAAACTATTTTTTTGTAATAATAATTGTTGATTGTTACAAAAAAAATTATGTTTTGTAACAACATTATAAGTTGTTACAAAACATCCAGATATTTTGTAACAATCTATTTTATTTTGTTACAAATTATGGTAGTTTTTGTAACGCGCTGGTATATTGTTACAATATTTTGTAACAAAAAGTAGAGTAGTTACAAAAATTCGTAGTATTTTGTAACAAAATAGTTTTTTGTTTCAAAAACTCCAAATGTTTTGTAACAATATATCTTTTTGTCTAAAAAACTCAAATTATTTTATAACAAAAAATTAATTTGTCACAAAATTTAACATTGTTTGTAACAAGTTTTTTTGTGTCACAAAATATATGTATAATTTATAATTTTTTTTTCAAAATGTTAAAAACTTTAAAAATTAAAAAAATTGTCTACATAACTTTTTAAAATAATTTTATTTTGTTTCAAAAATTAAAAAAATTGTTCATATAATTCTTTTAAAATATATTTTATATATTATTTTTTACATATTCATTAATTTTTAAATGATGTAAATATTAATTTATATGCCTCTAGAAAATTAGTATATAATTTTTAATAATCAGAATTTTAAAGTAAGTTAAAAGTAATTTGTGAAATTTAAATTTTTTTTATTAATTTATAAATATAAATAACAATAATTAAAAATATTCCAAAAAAAATTTAAAAAACTAAAGGCAGATCTGTAAAAACCAAGGGCTGATAGTGAATGTAAAACTGTAAAAAAAATCCTAAGTTTCCCCCACCTCACTCTAAGCCTCACTCAGTCACTCTCAACCCTCATCGCGCCGTCTACATACTCTATCTGCGAGGGAAAATGGAGCTGCTACCGGAGGAAGAGTCACCGGCGTAGCCCCTGGGAAACGTCTCCGGCAGCGTCGTGGTCCTCCTTAGTGTCTGTTCCGTCGCAAGCGCCTCCAGTCGCTCCTCGAATCTGCTTTGTCTGCGCCACTGCTCACCTCCGTCTGTGTCGTCCTGGCCATCTTGGCTCCGCTGCATTCCGCCTTCTCTGCCTCGGCGTTGTGCCTCTTCTGTATCTGCTACCTCCGTTTCTATCGTCGTCTTGTTGGTTGATTCCTCTGCTGGCTGTGCTCTATTCGTGTCAAAGCTCTGCTTGTGTCGAAGCTCTGCTCGTGCGCTCACCTCTCCTCACTGGTGACCTGTGTCTTCGGCGGTAGAACGACCCCAACCCGTCGCTGAGTGTTGAGTTTGGTTCTGCTTCTGACATTCTACAGTGTAGAGGTGAGTTTTTTTCTAATATGTAGTTATTATATATTTATTTTGTGAACTTCATTCTTGCTGTTTTATTGTAGGTTCAGAAGAGAAAAATTGATGCTAATTCCTAACTGTATCCGTATGTAAAACTAAATGATTTAATATGTTGTTCTGTTTGTTCTTTTTCCTTTGTTGAGGCTTGTATACTAAAGTTGGAAAAATTGAGTTAGATAATAAAGCAAAAGAAATTTTTATTAGCACTAAAAAGTTTGTCTCCTAGCTTGATAGTGAAATGATGAAGATTTAATAAAAGGGTCTTCTTCTGGTGTTGTGTAGCAGTCTTTAATTTCTTCTGGTTCAGCCGTGCTTCGTTGGTCTGCTGCCGGTCTGCTCCGATCGTCTCCTCTGCTGAAGGTAAGTGCAGTTTAATTTAGTATTGAACCTTGATTCTGCTGATGTTGTGAGTGAAAATATTAGTTTTATATCTGTTTGACTATATTAGTGTTATTAGCTTTTGCTTTCTTTTTAGTGATTTCGATTCAGTTTTTTTTTATACTTTTGTATTTGTGAATTGAGTAAAGTATGTAACTACGTGATCCTTAGTAACATAGAGATATTGATTAAATTTTGTTATTAATTTTGTGTATTTTACATTGCATTGATTTAGGATAGTTTATGCTACTCTGCTCATCCGGCGTTCTCCTTTGCCTCTACTGGTCTGATTCGGCTGTCCTTCTTCTCCTGCTGGTCTGATCTGGTCCGATTACATTTCTGCTAAAGGTAACTTCAGTTTATTTGAGTATTGTTAAATATGCTGTTAGTTGATAATCTTAGCTGAAATATTGAACCTTGATTCTGCTGATATTGTGGTTGAAAATATTGTTAGTTGATTATGCTGATGTTGTTATGTTTGAAAGTATTGGTATGTAACATGGTTGATTATCTGATTTTTAGGTTATTTGGAGAGTTGATATTTTTATTCTATTTTTTGTTTCTGTGTTTTATTATTTTGATTCTATTTTTCTGCACTTTTTTTGGTGATTTTGAAAGTGATAGTCACTGTGATGCTATGTTATGTCATGTTGCTCTCTTTTTTTCACTCTTTACATCCTTCTATCCATTCTCGTCTCCTGCAGAAATTAGTCCAATGGTCAATTATCAGAAATATTGGGTTAATTTTGATAGGCGTACTCCTGAGTTTAGGAAGTGCCTCGATAAATTATTTTTGGATATTGCCTTCTCTCAACCCGGTGTGAAAAATCAAATACGTTATCCTTGTCCCAAATACAACAATTTTTTGTTCAAATGTAGAAATGAAGTTCATCATCATGTGCGCCAATGGGGGATAGTGACCTCTTATAAAACATGGGTGCATCATGGTGAGATACTTCAAGATATATCCACTATAGATGTGTCTGATCTAAATGAAATTGATTGTGAAAGGGAGAATGATTCTGCCACTTATGAGCTATTGTATAACATCTTTAGAGGAGAAACACTAAGGGAGACACCGAGAGATTTCGCTACCAACGTAGATGACAATATAGAAGAAGAACCTCATCAGGGGGCAAAGAGATTCCAGATGCTAATGAGGGATTATGAGCAAAGCCTGTATCTGGACAGTGGGATATCAAGGTTATCTTTCATTGTCAAGTTGTTTCAAATGAAATGTCACTATGGATGGAGCAACAATTCAGTTGATTCTTTGTTGCTCTTTCTAAAAAGCATATTTCCAAAGAAAAATTCTTGTCCAACTTCATTTTATGATGCTCGAAAAGTGATTCGAGATTTGGGATTAGATTACGAGAAGATAGATGCTTGTGTGAATGATTGCATTTTGTTTCGGGGGCAAGTATATGCTGATCTTGATGAAAGTCCAAAGTGTAAGCAATCTAGATGGGTGAAGGGGAAGGGAAACGAAAAGAATAACCTTCGGAAGAAGGTACCCCAGAAGATACTAAGATACTTTCCGTTAAAACCTATGCTTCAAAGGATCTTCATGTCATCATGTGTGAAGAAACAGCGCTAGCAATAAGGTGGCATAAAGAGAAACGATTTGACGATGGAGTCCTAAAACACCTAGTAGATTCGATAGTGTGGAAGACATTTGATGAGGAGCACGAATGGTTTGCACGTGATGCTAGAAATATCAGGCTTGGAGTTGCTAGTGATGGATTCAATCCGTTCAGCAATATGAACATTTCCTATAGTACTTGACCAGTTGTTCTCATTCCATATAACTATCCTCCTTGGATGGTTTTAAAACATTCAAATTGGATCTTATCTCTACTTATTCCAGACCTTAAATCCCCTGGCAATTCTATTGATGTATACTTAGAACCGTTAATTGAAGAGTTGAAAGAATTGTGGGAAGAGGGTGTTGAAACATTTGATGTGGTTCAGAAATAGAACTTTAAGTTATCTGCTGCAGTTTTATGGACAATAAATGATTATCCAGCCTATGCCATGTTATCCGATTGGAGCACTAAAGGTGCACTAGCATGTGCGTGTTGCCATAAAGAATCTAGTTCTAAGAGGTTGAAACATGGACACATGCATTGCTATATGGGTCATCGCCGCTATTTGCCGCATGATCATCCAATGCGAAGAAATAAGAGTTCTTTCAACAATACCAGGGAACTTGGCGAAGCACCTAAGCCACTTTCTAGTTAAACTACGAATTCACATCATATTTGCAATTGCTAAGTTATTCACTCTTTGTTCCATTTGTTTAACTTTTTTGAAAAGTATAATATATTTTGAATCATGTCCAACTTTTATTGATGTGCTTTCCTTTGTGTAATTGTATATTAAATGATGTAGATATTTTATTACTTCATTTTCTTAATTTTATCTCTGTTAACTTTATTGTAGATTGCGTAACATAATGGCTACACGAAGATTGACAAGGGCTGCTGCATCTACTTATACACCATGAGCACCTGCCCCAGTCCCGACAGCCCGTGCCCCTGCCCCAGCCCTAGCCCCGGCAGCCCCAGCCCCAGCCCCTGCAGCCCCTGCTCCAGCCCTGGCAGCCCCTTAAGCCCTTGCCCCATCCCCGGCAGACCCTCCTTCAGCACCACCCACTGCCCTTGTTGATAGGCGTATTGGTAAAAGGGGACATTCGCGTGGGATTGCAACAAATACGGTTATCAAAACAAAGACAAATGGAAAATTGGAATTGCCGATCTCTTTGGAGAACTTAGCTCCTAATGGCATCCATACTAATCTGTTTGCATCTGAAGTGGATATTGTTACAAGACAAAATGCTCCTTTTGATGTAGAGAAATGGAGCCAAGTTGGAGATGATGTCAAGCAAAAAATATGCGACCTTGTTTTGGTAATACATATTTATATTTTCTGCTATTATGTATAATATAGGGTTTATTTCTACTAACTAACTTTGACAAATCATATGTAGAAAAAGTTTGATATAGCAGATACGCAAGTAATGCGCAAAATGATTTTAGCTAAGGCTAACATATGTTATCGAAGTTGGTGCTCAAGATTGCGTGAGCACTATGAGTTGTATCAAACTGATGAGGAGCGCCTTCAAAATCCACCAAACAATGTTCTACTGGAGACATGGGAGAATTTGGTGTCATATTTTGGAAGTCCTTCTTTTTAGGTTTGAATTTTTCATTGTGATAACCATTGAGGTGTTCTTATGTTGTTTTGCTATTTTAGGTCAATGCAAATAATTATACCTTACCTCCTTTTGTCTTTTGTGAGTTTGGTCTTCTATAGAAAAAAAGTTTAAGAAACAAAGATAATAGAAAGCATCATGTTGTACCACATATTGTTGGTCGAAGGACATTTCAAGTTGTTAGATGTGATCGGGTAAATAGTCTTAAAGTTTTAATTTGGTCTTATATTTTTTTGTTATGTCACGTTTGCACTTAACTACATCTTATATTTTAAATTTCTAAAAAATTTGCAACGCCATCCTAGAACCGGTGTCGAGCCTGACATTCAAGAATTGTGGCAAATTACTCATCAAAACAATAATGGAGAATGGGTCAATGAAAAAGCTAAACAAATTGATGTAATATTACTAACCTTTTCCTTTTTCTGTTGCATGGAAGTTAAATTTTATCTCTATTTTCAAATCACAAATTGAATTGTGTAGGATGATATTAGCTGTATGCTCGATGAATCCTATGATTTGGAAAATCCTCTCACTCCAAATGAAGCTTTTCTACTTGTGAGAGGTGAGAAAAGTGGTGCAAGTTATGGCATAAAGGCTCCAAAGTCTAAGTTAAGGATTCAAGCACAACTTCAAGAGGCAATGCAAGACCGAGGAGCTAACAAAGAAAATAAATGTGCTAAAAAAAACTTGAAGAGCAATGAACATGGCAAGAGGAAGAATTAGCTCAAATGAAAGCTCAATTGGAAGCTCAACAAGCTGTTGTGAACTCTCTCATAGCGCGCTTTGACAATGAAACAAACTAGACCCTAAAGGTACTCCTAAAATTGCTTATGGTTTTAATATATTTTTGTAGATGATTTTCATTTTATATTAGTATACTTTAATTTGTATATGGATCTATTTATCACAGTTTACTTGTGTCATGGTTGAAAAATGACAAATGTCCTATTATCTGGTTTGATAAATTTGGTTGGGTATGGTTGAGACATAAGTTGTGAATTGGTTGTATTTGTTGGAACCGTAGACGGTGGAAATATCCAAGTTTTAGGAGAGGTTCTGCCGAAATTTTTCTAAACATTTTGGATAAAACTTAGTGAAAAAATTATAATTAGTGTTATATCTTGTTTCTAACTTTTTTGTTTCGGTTTTTCTTATTTACAGGAGTGCTGAAATGGTGACTATAGGCTACCTTGAGGGCTCAAGAATGTTTTGATGCATAGAGACACTAATCTATATTAGAACTTTTATGTTTTGGTTGAACTAATCAATGTACTCACTAATGTTATTTTGTTTCAAAACAATTTTAGCTAAAAGGATCTAGTTTGACATATGTATATTTTTTCATATTATATACATGTAAACTTGCTTATTAAAATCGTTAATATATTAGTTAATTTAAAAAATAATTTAGTAAATTATGCATGTAATTTGTAATAAAAAAAATTGTTACAAAATAATTAATTTGCTTTTGTAACTAAAGAAAAAAATGTTACAAAATCATGTTACATTTTATAACAAAATTTTTTGATAGGAAAAAAAGACTGTCACGAAAAATACCTTCAAGATCAAAATTTGTTACCACTTTTGTAACAGCTTCTTATTTTTTTTGTATCAGAAAAAATTGTTACAAAATATCGTATTGAATTGTAACAGTTCCATTTTTCGTTACAAAAACTTTTTGTAACGGGACTTACTGCAATGGCCCTTTTTTTGTTACAAAAAAATTTTGTTTCAAAATTTTGACGTTTTGTAACAATTTTTTTTGTTACAAATACGCCTTTTTCTTGTAGTGTTTAAAATCCTTTGATAATAATCTTTGTAAGTATAACTAAGTTCAAAGCACCCTATATCAAAAATATTTATAGACGTAAAGCCAAACAATTATAAATGTAAAGTCTACTCACAACGTGGTCCCAACGAACCGAAGAGACCAAATCCGAAGTGTCAAAGTAAAGGTTACGAAAGAGCGCAGAATTTGGATTGGAGCAGTGGCAGCAACTTCAATTCTTACGGTAGCAACAATGGCAACAGCACTAGGCAAATGCAGTAGATTCAGATTGAATAAAAAGACAAATACAAATATAGTTATGAAAATTCAAAACAGAATAGAGATGGAAAATAAATCAGAACAAGAGCAAGGCAAAAAAACGAAATGGTGATAGAGATATGGTGAAATGGAATAGAACAAGGGAAGAAGTTAAACCAGAATAGTGGCAAGACAGTGTTGCCGACAAATTTGGAAGCTCCAGCATTTTCCAACAACAATAAGAGCAATACTAGTGAAGCAAAACAGTGGTTGCATTAAATTTTTCCCGTCGGCAGTGGCATCAGTAACTCCAACGAAAACAAAGAGGCCAGGGGTCAACCACGGTAGAGCAAGGTAGGGGCTGAATGAAGTAACTTCGGGTGTACCAACGGTGAGCCCGGGCGACAGCAACAGTAAAAACCTCCATTGTCGCCTACGCTCGCGACTGCCACGCACCTTCCTTCCCTCTATCTTGTAGCTCTCTCACCCTTTCTGCTCTTCCCGCTGCAACAACTATGTCTCCCTCCGACGGTGGTTTCTTCGGCGGCGACGACACCCCGCCTCTTTCCTCTCCTCATCGCGTCTTCTCTTTCAATGTCTCTCTTTCTTGTTCGTCTCTCTCTTTCTCTGCCACAATAACTCGACGGTTGCGACTTTCCTTTGCTTCGTCAGTGCCATCAGCTTCTTCTCTTCTACTCTCAGTGTCTTTCTCACTCTCTCTTCTCTATTTCTTTCTTTTTCTTTTGTTTCGATTTCAGAGTGCGTGCTTGTGTGAGAATGAGTAAGTGTGTGGGTTTAATTTAGGAATTAGGGTTAGGGTTTAATTTGGAGAAGAGAGGAATAAGGATATTATAAGAATTTTACAGTATAAATTTTTTATAGATCAAGTTTATTTAAATTGGTCTAATATCATTAAAAATTATTCTCATCACTTTTATTTACTTATTTAGCTAGATTTTATTGTCAAATTTGTTGGAATTGGTTTATAAAAAATTTATACGTATTGCATTTCTCATAAACAAAAAGATTAATTCATTTATGATTAGTTTATTTAACTTTCTTTAAATAGATAATAGTTTTAGTTAATTCACTATGACAGGAGTTGATGCTATTAAGAATAGGTCGTTTTTGAGTTACATGGAATGGTACAGGGTTGATCTGTTTAGTTGTTGATGGCAATGTCAGAGATAACAATTTTATTCTTGGTACCGTGTTTATGTTCTTGTTTTTATTTTTGTCTTTATTCTCTACTTGCTCCACTTTAATGTATTGAGTTCCTTTTGTTAAAAAAAAATATATCAAGAACATGTGGTCTGACTTATATTCGGTCTGACTTGATTTAGCATGTTATAAAATAAACACAAATTTAAATTCTTGTAAAATTTTTAATATGATAATAAATTAGACTTAGATTTATTAATTAGTTTTATTAACCTATCAGATCTGTTTGGATTTATTAAAATATAAATAAATAAATAAATTTTTATTATTAATAAAATTATTAGATATTTTAAATTTATTATATTTTATTTTAAATATTTTTATATATTTTAAATATTTTAAAAATTTAAATTTTTTATAAATATTAAATATGATATATTATAAATAAATACTTTTATTAAAAACAAATTTTTAAATATTTTTATTTTTATAAAATAAAATTTATCAGACTTTTTAACTAATTTTAAATTAAACCAAATTAAATAACAGACTAAATTTACTACTTAAAAAAAGTTTATAATAAATTACTTATCAGATCAAAATCGATTAATCTGGCCCCATATGTTTCTAACTTTCTACCCCTACTTCTAGTTTAGAAACTCTAATTATTTATTTAATTTTACTTACTTAAATGGTCGAACCTAATTTATTGTTTGGATTGGGAGACTATAAAGAAAAAAAAAATGAGAAGAGAAAAAATAAATAAAATATAATTTTTTGATTATTTGAACGAAAAAAAAAATGAGATTCACTAAAATATTTTTATCTAAAATTGAGATAAAAATAAAAAAAAGATGACAAATATTAATAAATTATACATTTATTTTTTATTATTAATAAAATATAATTTATATATAATATAAATAAAAATATTAATATAATTTATATCATTATTATTATTTTTTTATTTTTATCCAAAAAAAAATTTCTCTATTTTTTGCTTCAATTTTTTCTCCTCTCATTCTCCTTTCTTAAATGTAAGGGGCAAGGTCGTTTGTCACTATTGTAGGCTTCTAGCAAGGATGGGTATATGAGACAAGATTCTAAAAAGTGGGTCCCTGGGCCTTTAAGTCAAAAGAATGGGAACGAAATAAGGATGAAGGGGCGGTGGTGGTACATAATGTGAAAGAAGTAACCAAGAACATACATAACTATTTTAACTAGTGAGGATGGTTAGTTGTATCGACCAATACTTATATCATCACATGCCTTGTTTCCATTGGGGGACCCTATTCGGAATAGATATATATGGCTACTTCATTGTACAAACGCGTATATTCATAAATATCTCTTTCTATTTTTCTTTATTGTACGTATCTTATCCTTGGTTTTTTTGACTGACTGTGTGGACCTCTTCTTATCTTTGTTATCATTTTCTTTTCGTGGCTCATAATTCGTTATTTAGTTTGGATAAGTAACTTTGTTTCTTAATTTGGGGATTTAAAAAAACAGTTTCCAAATGATATAGATACAAGTGTCAAACACTTGGATGATCACACTACAACATTTTTTAGCTATTGCAACATATCCTGCAAATAACACTCAAAAAGTATTATTTAAACTAACTAAAGACAACATTTAATATTTGTTACATAAAAATAAAGCTGTTACAACTCTTTCTTAACAACACACTATAAATGTTTCTTTTTGATCAATTAAACTACAAATAAAAAGTGTTGCTTTTGTAAATTAAACAAGCAACATTTGTGATATTTATATATTACATTTTATAAGTGTTGTTCTTACAATTTTTAATAAGCTTCTCATTATAAATGTTGCCAAAACTCAACTAAAATTTTTTCTCTAAAATTTTGACATTCTCTCCAATATTTTAACAAAAATATATTTTTTCCTTTTTTTAACTTAGCACAAAATACATCTTTATAATTTATATATTATTTATTGATTTTTTTTTGCCAAAGACCTGGACCAATAAGAGCCCAAGTCCAAATCAGAACCCGAAACCCACCCACGTCTCTTCTCATTGTGCAAGAGGTGCTGCACTTGTTAGCCATAGCAGCAGCTACAATTCCTCAGCGTGGTGGCGCAGCCGTGACGACATCAATAAACCACCGACGACTATCCTCTGCACTGATTCAAATCCTACTGAGTTCAAAACAAAATTCCAAGCCTTATTTTCAATTAGAAACCCTAACCCCAACCATTTCAAATCCTTCTGCGCGATTTACCCTTGTTTGTTCGATTTCCTCATCGTTGCTTGTGAAGTTGTGTTCTTCTCTGCTCGCATCGCCGTCGTGCTTGTCGCTGCTCGCATCGTCGTCGTGCTTGTCGCTGCTCGCATCGCCGTCGTGCTTGTCGCTGCTCGCGCGCTGTCGTGCTCATCGCTGCTCGTATTGCCGTTGTGCTTGTCGCTGCTCGCATCACCGTTGTGCTTGACGCTGCTCGCATCGCCATCGTGTTCGTCGCTGACTTGCATTTCCTCATCGTTACTTCTAAAGTTGTGTTCCTCTCTGCTCGCGTCGCCATCGTTTGACATTCGATCGTCTTCGCTAGCAGTTCGAGCTTCCATCATTTCTGCTCGCTTGTTCATCACCGGGTACCTATGATTCTGCCTATTCCTTTTTCTTTTTCATTTTGAATCCTAATTTTAATAACGTTGACGTTGTTATTATAGGGTTTTTGGTAATAATGTTGCTGTTTCGAGCTTGCCGTTCATATTTGTGTATATTTGTATATTTTAACCAGATCTATAAAGTCTTTAGGTTTTGCTTGCCGTTCATCTATGATCTCTTCTAATTTGCCAGCATTCTTCTGCTAGGGTTCATCACCGCTGATCATTGTTCTGCAGGTACTCATGATTTTACCTCTGTTTTTATCTTTTATTTTTGTGTTTTGAATCCTAATTTTTGGTTATATGAAACTTGTTGCTGTGTGTATTAGTGTTGAGGTAACTCTACTAGTCTACTGTCACTGTGTGGGTTTAATGGAACTGCATGTGTATTTTAAATCTTCTAGTTAAACTTAAACTTATTTTTACATACATAGCTTTGTGCAGTACCATTTTATTTTGGTTCTTTTATTATGATTTTGAAGTTTAACTTATTTTCATCCTATGTACTCTGTAGAAATTGGGAAACAGGGTAAGTAGTGCTGATATTTTGAGATTAGCAATTGGGAAACAGGGAAAGTATTATATGCGAAACTAATATATAGCTGGTTGTTATAAGTTTCAGCTTTTATCAGATCGTCTCATTTCTACTTTTACTTCTGCATTCATTCCTCAGTCCACTGCAAAAAACAAAGTTCTATTATAACTAACAGAAAATAAATGAGAAGATTGTATCTTTATTTCTGAGTTTATATTATTATTATTATTATTAGTCTCTTGAGCGTTCCATGTTTGTTGCTGTTTATATTATTATTATTATTATTAACTGCCAGAAACTGAGTATTCACAAAGTGGGATTTAGCAATTGCCAAAGTGGGATTTTTCTTTGTGGTGATGCTTTGGAGCTTGGTTGTTCACTTTGTTTCTGTTGAGTCCTTGAAGCATTCTATTTTGTTTCATTGATGGGACAAATTGCTTCATAGACAAGGTGGCTAGTGCTCCTATAGCCAATTATATTATATCTTGATTGGCTATGTTACAGTGTGTTCAAAGAAGTTCGTTTATTTATTTATTTATTTATTGGTCTAGACATGGTTGGACACGAGTGACAAGTGTGTTGAACGAGTGTCATTAACTGTTAGAGTTCGTGGTGTGCTTGCTATGCAGCTCAGTGGGGTGTCTATGCTCCTTGGTTGCGAACCGTATGAACTTAACATAGCATATCACCTACTTCCAATCTGGTCTGTTCATTAGTGTTCATTTTCCATATGGAGTGCTGCTTTTCACTTTAAGTGCTTTTGGTCTTGCTCCTTTTTCCTGTGATCCTTTGCCAATACGTTGCTATTTCCCGGCTACCACATTTTTGTTTCAAACTCTTACAGTTTTTTCTATTTCATTCTTCTTGTTAATAATAGTAACTATGCTGATTTGCATAAGTTCTTACTCATCCTGCAATCTATGCCTTCTTAATCCCAGATAAAGCTCTCTGTAGTTATCTGATTCATCGGAGGCAGATATTGAAAGTGGAAGTTTTCGCTGATAGCATCCCTTAATGAACTTCCAGGAGGTGTTTACTAGTGACTTTCCAAACATGTCCATTTTGCTCCCTAATGTATTCTAAAACAAGAATATTACAAGACTGAGAGGGAGATTTCACGTACTTAGATCAGCACAAAAATCTAACTATTAGAATAATATATATTTACAAATAAATTAAAAAAAAAACCCCTGTTAAAAGCTTAAATAAGTGCAGTAATATCAACAGTGTTTTACAAAATCTAAAACTACTACATAATATATTTACAAATAAATTAAATTATCTAAAAAAATAACCCCTGTTAAAAGCAAGAATGGAACTTAAATTTAGGATGTGTCTAAAGTATGAAAAATGATTGTTTAGATTGCTAAAATTTGGCATAATATATATATTAGCTGGAAATTAAAAGATGCATGGTTATGTCATATATAAACGCACTATCCTGTTCTGCGCAAAGTGGTTGAAGTGCGTTGATTTTGCGCTAATAATTTAATATATAAAATAAATTATTTATTATATACCCCCTCCTCCTGAAATTGAAGCTCCACTGAATTAATTCCGTGCAGCTCAGAAGGACTACAAATATCCAAGTGTATATGGCTATATCACTATGTCTCATAAATTAATGTGGCCAATATCAGTGTTATTTTTCTTTATGATTAACTACTAATATTAATAGTGCTTTTGTTTATATAAAACCTGCACTCTCTTGTGTATATAAAAGCTGCACTAAGTGCAGAATCACATTGATTCTATGCAAGTCATAATTCATTTTCACTCATACTCTTTCTCATATCCTCTGGTCTCTCTTTCTTAATCAGATTGATTCCTTCACTCATACTTGGGTATACACAGCTGAACACTAAGTGCAAATTGTTGCGGCATGACCTCGTAAGTCTATCTTATACTTATTTGTTTTTATATGTTTATGTTATTCTTTTGCACTTTTTTATGTAACAAAATACTGATTGTTTAATTAAAAAATTTGCAGTAATTTTTGTGATTTATCATTTATTGGGAATGGACTATCAACATTTTTGGCCTTTGCTTTTTCTGTCTTCTGCCATCTTACTTTATGGTAGCTTCATTTATGTGTTTGTTTTTCATTTGGAAACTTCTGCTTTTATATGCTGTAACTTTATCATTGTTTCAATGGATTCTACATTAAAAAATTGAAGTATATGGATCCTGAATTATTTTGTTCCTTTGATTTTATTCTATTAGTGTTGTTTTGCTATTTTATGGATAATCATATGGTTAGAACTTAGAACAATTTGGGAATTTTCTGACACCTGTATTTTCAGCTGACACAGGTTAAGAATTATTGCCTTAATAGGGAAGTTTGATGTTACTCGCACATAGTTGTTAGGGGAGTATAACAATGGCTACTGCAGCAGTTATTGGACTCAGTGGAGGCAAGAGGATTTTGAGTTCATCATACCATTACTCTATGTTACCGAAAAGCTTTCATTTGGCACTGATTTTGGATCCACACACTATCAGATTGTTCCAACAAAGTCAAGCATAGATATAAAATATGTAAATAGATTGACATCTTTTTGATAAATATTAATTACTATTTTGTTATGACAATTATTGTTAGACAAGAATTTTATTATTTTGTTGAGAATTATTGATGAACATGTATTAGAAATACTAATTGAACTTTTTAATATCTATTTTAATTAGAATTTTATTATTAGTTATTTTGTCTCTTTTATAATTATTTTTTATTGTGCACAAATTTATTTATTAATTAAAATAATTACACATGTATGAACAAAAAATTTTATTTTTTATATTTTTATTACAAAAATAATTTTTATTTTTATCAAAAAGGCAACCCTTTTATTAGTTGCATATTTTGAATATTAGACAACACTTGTATGGTTGCATATCCAAAAAAAAAAGTAACACTTGTATAGGTTGCATATCCAAAAGAAAAGGCAATACTTTAAAGGGTTGCATATTCAAAACTAATAGGCAACACTTCAAAGGATTGCAAATTCCAACTTATAAGCAACACACAAAAGAGTTGCATTTTATTGCAAATAGACAACACTTCAAAGGATTGCAAATTCCAACTTATAAGCAACACGTAAAAGAGTTGCATTTTATTGCAAATAGGCAACACTTTTTAATAGTGACCAAAATACGAGAGAAGAGACAACACTGCAAAAGTGTTGCCTCAAACACACCTTTGAAGTGTTGTTGTTTTTCAACCATTGCTCTCAAAAGCGTTGCTTTTGAAACAAAAAAGTGTTGCCTTGATCTAAGGCAACGGCTGCATATGCAACGCCGACAAAAACGTTGCCTTAGGCCCAAAAGTGTTGCCATTGATCAAAAGCAACTTTTTGTCAGCCTTTAGGCAACACTTTTTAAATGTTGTCTCAACCTGAAAATGTTGTAGTGAGTGAATTTTGTACATAGATGGAACAAAAGCTTTTGAACACTATTAGCAAGGCAATTGCATGTATCCCATAATCTGAATAAAGCATTCATTATCATATTTTTAGTCTTAAATTAATACTAAAAAAATAATATAAATAATTTTGACTAATATTTTTAAGATACTTATTAACCAAATATTAAAGGGAAAAGAGAGTAATTAGTGTGGTTGTGATTAAAAGCTTGGAAGGTTGAAGGTTGAAAAGTACAGGAGGTAGAAATTTGACACTACAACATTTTCAGGTTGAGACAACATTTAAAAAGTGTTGCCTAAAGACTGACAAAAAGTTGCTTTTGATCAATGGCAACACTTTTGGGCCTAAGGCAACGTTTTTTGTCGGCGTTGCATATGCAGCCGTTGCCTTAGATCAAGGCAACACTTTTTTGTTTCAAAAGCAACGCTTTTGAGAGCAATGGTTGAAAAACAACAACACTTCAAAGGTGTGTTTGAGGCAACACTTTTGCAGTGTTGTCTCTTCTCTCGTATTTTGGTCACTATTAAAAAGTGTTGCCTATTTGCAATAAAATGCAACTCTTTTACGTGTTGCTTATAAGTTGGAATTTGCAATCCTTTGAAGTGTTGTCTATTTGCAATAAAATGCAACTCTTTTGTGTGTTGCTTATAAGTTGGAATTTGCAATCCTTTGAAGTGTTGCCTATTAGTTTTGAATATGCAACCCTTTAAAGTATTGCCTTTTCTTTTGGATATGCAACCTATACAAGTGTTACTTTTTTTTTTGGATATGCAACCATACAAGTGTTGTCTAATATTCAAAATATGCAACTAATAAAAGGGTTGCCTTTTTGATAAAAATAAAAATTATTTTTGTAATAAAAATATAAAAAATAAAATTTTTTGTTCATACATGTGTAATTATTTTAATTAATAAATAAATTTGTGCACAATAAAAAATAATTATAAAAGAGACAAAATAACTAATAATAAAATTCTAATTAAAATAGATATTAAAAAGTTCAATTAGTATTTCTAATACATGTTCATCAATAATTCTCAACAAAATAATAAAATTCTTGTCTAACAATAATTGTCATAACAAAATAGTAATTAATATTTATCAAAAAGATGTCAATCTATTTACATATTTTATATCTATGCTTGACTTTGTTGGAACAATCTGATAGTGTGTGGATCCAAAATCAGTGCCAAATGAAAGCTTTTCGGTAACATAGAGTAATGGTATGATGAACTCAAAATCCTCTTGCCTCCACTGAGTCCAATAACTGCTGCAGTAGCCATTGTTATACTCCCCTAACAACTATGTGCGAGTAACATCAAACTTCCCTATTAAGGCAATAATTCTTAACCTGTGTCAGCTGAAAATACAGGTGTCAGAAAATTCCCAAATTGTTCTAAGTTCTAACCATATGATTATCCATAAAATAGCAAAACAACACTAATAGAATAAAATCAAAGGAACAAAATAATTCAGGATCCATATACTTCAATTTTTTAATGTAGAATCCATTGAAACAATGATAAAGTTACAGCATATAAAAGCAGAAGTTTCCAAATGAAAAACAAACACATAAATGAAGCTACCATAAAGTAAGATGGCAGAAGACAGAAAAAGCAAAGGCCAAAAATGTTGATAGTCCATTCTCAATAAATGATAAATCACAAAAATTACTGCAAATTTTTTAATTAAACAATCAGTATTTTGTTACATAAAAAAGTGCAAAAGAATAACATAAACATATAAAAACAAATAAGTATAAGATAGACTTACGAGGTCATGCCGCAACAATTTGCACTTAGTGTTCAGCTGCGTATACCCAAGTATGAGTGAAGGAATCAATCTGATTAAGAAAGAGAGACCAGAGGATATGAGAAAGAGTATGAGTGAAAATGAATTATGACTTGCATAGAATCAATGTGATTCTGCACTTAGTGCAGCTTTTATATACACAAGAGAGTGCAGGTTTTATATAAACAAAAGCACTATTAATATTAGCAGTTAATCATAAAGAAAAATAACACTGATATTGGCCACATTAATTTATGAGACATAGTGATATAGCCATATACACTTGGATATTTGTAGTCCTTCTGATCTGCACGGAATTAATTCAGTGGAGCTTCAATTTCAGGAGGAGGGGTATATAATAAATAATTTTTTTATATATTAAATTATTAGCGCAAAATCAACGCACTTCAACCACTTTGCGCAGAACAGGATAGTGCGTTTATATATGACATAACCATGCATCTTTTAATTTCCAGCTAATATATATATTATGCCAAATTTTAGCAATCTAAACAATCATTTTTCATACTTTAGACACATCCTAAATTTAAGTTCCATTCTCGCTTTTAACAGGGGTTATTTTTTTAGATAATTTAATTTATTTGTAAATATATTATGTAGTAGTTTTAGATTTTGTAAGACACTGTTGATATTACTGCACTTATTTAAGCTTTTAACAGGGGTTTTTTTTTTAATTTATTTGTAAATATATATTATTCTAATAGTTAGATTTTTGTGCTGATCTAAGTACGTGAAATCTCCCTCTCAGTCTTGTAATATTCTTGTTTTAGAATACATTAGGGAGCAAAATGGACATGTTTGGAAAGTCACTAGTAAACACCTCCTGGAAGTTCATTAAGGGATGCTATCAGCGAAAACTTCCACTTTCAATATCTGCCTCCGATGAATCAGATAACTACAGAGAGCTTTATCTGGGATTAAGAAGGCATAGATTGCAGGATGAGTAAGAACTTATGCAAATCAGCATAGTTACTATTATTAACAAGAAGAATGAAATAGAAAAAACTGTAAGAGTTTGAAACAAAAATGTGGTAGCCGGGAAATAGCAACGTATTAGCAAAGGATCACAGGAAAAAGGAGCAAGACCAAAAGCACTTAAAGTGAAAAGCAGCACTCCATATGGAAAATGAACACTAATGAACAGACCAGATTGGAAGTAGGTGATATGCTATGTTAAGTTCATACGGTTCGCAACCAAGGAGCATAGACACCCCACTGAGCTTCATAGCAAGCACACCACGAACTCTAACAGTTAATGACACTCGTTCAACACACTTGTCACTCGTGTCCAACCATGTCTAGACCAATAAATAATAAATAAATAAACGAACTTCTTTGAACACACTGTAACATAGCCAATCAAGATATAATATAATTGGCTATAGGAGCACTAGCCACCTTGTCTATGAAGCAATTTGTCCCATCAATGAAACAAATAGAATGCTTCAAGGACTCAACAGAAACAAAGTGAACAACCAAGCTCCAAAGCATCACCACAAAGAAAAATCCCACTTTGGCAATTGCTAAATCCCACTTTGTGAATACTCAGTTTCTGGCAGTTAATAATAATAATAATAATATAAACAGCAACAAACATGGAACGCTCAAGAGACTAATAATAATAATAATAATATAAACTCAGAAATAAAGATACAATCTTCTCATTTATTTTCTGTTAGTTATAATAGAACTTTGTTTTTTGCAGTGGACTGAGGAATGAATGCAGAAGTAAAAGTAGAAATGAGACGATCTGATAAAAGCTGAAACTTATAACAACCAGCTATATATTAGTTTCGCATATAATACTTTCCCTGTTTCCCAATTGCTAATCTCAAAATATCAGCACTACTTACCCTGTTTCCCAATTTCTACAGAGTACATAGAATGAAAATAAGTTAAACTTCAAAATCATAATAAAAGAACCAAAATAAAATGGTACTGCACAAAGCTATGTATGTAAAAATAAGTTTAAGTTTAACTAGAAGATTTAAAATACACATGCAGTTCCATTAAACCCACACAGTGACAGTAGACTAGTAGAGTTACCTCAACACTAATACACACAGCAACAAGTTTCATATAACCAAAAATTAGGATTCAAAACACAAAAATAAAAGATAAAAACAGAGGTAAAATCATGAGTACCTGCAGAACAATGATCAGCGGTGATGAACCCTAGCAGAAGAATGCTGGCAAATTAGAAGAGATCATAGATGAACGGCAAGCAAAACCTAAAGACTTTATAGATCTGGTTACAAAATATACAAATATACACAAATATGAACGGCAAGCTCGAAACAGCAACATTATTACCAAAAACCCTATAATAACAACGTCAACGTTATTAAAATTAGGATTCAAAATGAAAAAGAAAAAGGAATAGGCAGAATCATAGGTACCCGGTGATGAACAAGCGAGCAGAAATGATGGAAGCTCGAACTGCTAGCGAAGACGATCGAATGTCAAACGATGGCGACGCGAGCAGAGAGGAACACAACTTTAGAAGTAACGATGAGGAAATGCAAGTCAGCGACGAACACGATGGCGATGCGAGCAGCGTCAAGCACAACGGTGATGCGAGCAGCGACAAGCACAACGGCAATGCGAGCAGCGATGAGCACGACAGCGCGCGAGCAGCGACAAGCACGACGGCAATGCGAGCAGCGACAAGCACGACGACGATGCGAGCAGCGACAAGCACGACGGCGATGCGAGCAGAGAAGAACACAACTTCACAAGCAACGATGAGGAAATCGAACAAACAAGGGTAAATCGCGCAGAAGGATTTGAAATGGTTGGGGTTAGGGTTTCTAATTGAAAATAAGGCTTGGAATTTTGTTTTGAACTCAGTAGGATTTGAATCAGTGCAGAGGATAGTCGTCGGTGGTTTATTGATGTCGTCACGGCTGCGCCACCACGCTGAGGAATTGTAGCTGCTGCTATGGCTAACAAGTGCAGCACCTCTTGCACAATGAGAAGAGACGTGGGTGGGTTTCGGGTTCTGATTTGGACTTGGGCTCTTATTGGTCCAGGTCTTTGGCAAAAAAAAATCAATAAATAATATATAAATTATAAAGATGTATTTTGTGCTAAGTTAAAAAAAGGAAAAAATATATTTTTGTTAAAATATTGGAGAGAATGTCAAAATTTTAGAGAAAAAATTTTAGTTGAGTTTTGGCAACATTTATAATGAGAAGCTTATTAAAAATTGTAAGAACAACACTTATAAAATGTAATATATAAATATCACAAATGTTGCTTGTTTAATTTACAAAAGCAACACTTTTTATTTGTAGTTTAATTGATCAAAAAGAAACATTTATAGTGTGTTGTTAAGAAAGAGTTGTAACAGCTTTATTTTTATGTAACAAATATTAAATGTTGTCTTTAGTTAGTTTAAATAACACTTTTTGAGTGTTATTTGCAGGATATGTTGCAATAGCTAAAAAATGTTGTAGTGACTTAGTCGGTGTCACAGTTTTCTAATACATATACATATAAAATTGGAACGTTGGGCATATAGCAATGGTTTTTAATGTTGTTCACCCCTTTCCTATGTTGCCAAGGAATCTTTCGCACACAAGAATGAGGACAAAATAAAATACCTTTTGCTAAGACATACAACTAGCTATGCTTGGGTAACGACATCCCATACAATTTATACAATTGTTTTCTTCATCCAAAGCGTTATAGTAAATAGCAAAGCGTGATTCCAATACATTCGAAACATTTATATTTATAAAAAAAAAGAAAAAAAAAGGTTCGTTTAGGGTGTACAACAATGCAAATGACTAAAATCAATGAGTGGTGGAAATATTGAAGATCCAAAATTAATAAAACCTTTGGTTGACTCGATGCGTTTGAGGTTGCATATAAGACTATGATTTTAATTAATCGAATTCTTTTAAAAAAAAATCAACAGCTTAAGTACATTGGTTAAGTTTTTTAAGTAAAACTACCTATTTACTAGAAAGATATATATTTTAAGCATGAAGAATTTCAAAACATTTCTATATATGACTTAACCAAATCCTTAATTAATTTAGTTAGTTCATCTCCATCACTAGTTAAACATTAATTAATGTTTGTTGGAATACTCACATGAGTTACATTACATTACGTGACAAACTCTCTTATAGAAGTGCAATAAGGTTTAGACAGTTGTTTTGTTGAGTAGTGATGTCAAATCTTTGTGATGAAAATTATGAGTGCTGCCTAGTGATGACTGATGACACATACACATGCATTGACCTACATAAACATATCATTCTTATAGTTGTGATAATGGTTTACTACTGTTCTCCATGAGTTGCTTGGCACATCAAATGAGATTCGAATTTCGATACTTATTTAAGGTTTAGATGTTTTTAGATTTTTATAGTATTTTTTAATTTGATAAATTAATAACTAATTTCTTGCATATCAAAACTCCATTTAAGAGTTTTTTATTGATAAATAAGTTGTATGTACAATGCTAAATTCAAACTCTTAACATTTAATTAAACGAACTAGTAAACTAATTATTAAACTAACTTAATTTGGTTAGATACTCTCTTTTTTTTTTCGGTATACTTTGTTTAGATACTTTTTTTTTGTTTCTTACGGTATTTTTTAATTCGGCAAACCAATGACTAATCCATCGCAGTATTAAACTCCATTTAAGGGTTTGTCATTGATCAATGAATTGTTGCATGTACAAAGCGAGATTCAAACTCCCAACACTTGCTTAAGCGAACTAGTTAGCTAACTACTATACCAATCCAATTTAGTTCCATGGTTAGATACTTTATTAGGTCTTTTCTTCTTTCTCTCTTTTTTTTTTTTTCCCAAAACAACTTTATTTCTTCACAGAAACATCCACAATATATGGGAACAAGCATCACAATTCAACATTTTCACCATATAAACTTGAACATAAACTAATACCAAAAAAAAAATTGAACATGAACTCAAATTAAAGGGGCACTCATAATCATAAGAAAAAGAAATCGGAAAAGTGATGATATGAGTCAAAAAGTGACCTAATAAAAAGCACTTATTTTTGCCGACAAAAAAAAGGACTTATTTTTTGACGGTCTTTCAGAAAGCACTTTAAGAATTTGGACATTTGGGTTGTCGTGGGAGAAAAATGTGGCAGCAGTTTTAGGTCAGAAAATCCATTTCTTCTTGACTAAGTTTTTGGATAACACTAGGCCCATTTTCTTTCCACTAATGTTCAGAAGCCCATGTCTAATTACTGGGCCTTATTTGAATAAGTTTATACAAAGATGCTTTTGTGACGAGATATACCCAAAAAAAAAAAAACAAATATTACGTGACCGACCAATATAAAAAGAGAGTATAAAATTGCCACTTGAGTTCGAATCTCTCTTAATGAAAAAGAGAGTATAAGATGTGTGTGTGAGTAGGGTGTATGTTGTGTGTGTTGACCAAATTAAAAAAAAAAAAACCAATATAATTTAATAATTTTATTTACATTTAAACTCTAACCTATTTAAAAAAAAAGAGCCTCTAATAAAACTCTCAACTTTTTCTACTTGTTCACTTCTAATGGTGAAAAACACAACAAAACAAAACAATGTTTTTATTGATTTTATACAACCAAATTCAGGAAATATGGGAAAGATAAAGTTGCACTACTGCACATATTGCAAAACTTTCCGTAGATCAATAATTAAAATGTGAATAAATAATGATAAGAATAAAAAAAGAAGTCGGATCCATATCCATTTGCGAGTTTTTCTCACACGCTTTCGTTGACTGACTAACTGAAAGAAAATCAAAGTAGCATGCAAAAAGGTCAAAGTTGCACGACAAACCACAACTTCATTCAAGTTTCTGAGCTCTTTCTTGCTTGGATACATACCCAGCAGTCAATGAGTCAACAAAGCATGCATGGGATTGAGATGGCTCCTCTCAATGCGTCACACACATTATTTTATGCTTTCCCTTGGTCGGTTCCAATTAATTGAATAATACACATCAACTTAGTATATTATAATGAAATGCTGAAAAATGCTACGTACGAAGGTGATTACAGTTTTGGCTTTTTCAGCATAGTTTACTTCTTGGTGAAGGCTGGGAACTGATCCATCTGATCGTATTTATTAAGAACCAAATTAATTACTAACTTAACTCGCTGCAAAATTTCTAGTTACTTTCCTGCACTTGATTATGTTGCCAGCTAATATAATCAATCCATCTATCTACTACGTAGCATGACATGACAATGCTACATATATATTTATGTAGAGTTTGTTTTGAGATACTAGAATAGAGATTAGGAGATTGAGATATAGTATTATGTTTGTTGATATATAAATTGGTATTAAAATTTTTGTTTCTGTCTCTAAAATTTTAGTATTTTAATACTTTCAAAAAATAGGAACACAGGAGACTGAAACTTTTACACACGGAGACAGAAACTTTAATAATATTTTATATCTAAAATACCCTCATTTCAATTAATTAATTCCAATTTTATTCTTTATGCAAATTAAATTATAGTTTTGTTCCTACCCTGACCCAACGGTATGGCCCAGGTCCAAATACACCAAAAGGCCCAATCCAAAGATTGGCCTTCGTTATTCACCGACCTCTTTAGAAGAGGTCGGACTCAACACAGACTTCTTTCCAAAGAAGTCGGGTTCAAGAGATAGCTGGCAGATAACACCTACTCAAATAAGTAACTGCCCCTAAAATCTCTCTAACCGCTTCTAGAAGCCATATCCCAACAATCCCTAGATAAAAGGGACGGTTATCCACCTAAAAAGGTGGCACTACTCCAACGGTGGTTATTGGATCACCGCTATAAATACCCTGACACTCCTCAGGTATCTCTAAGTCCAATACTCTCTAAGACCTGCTTGCACCCTTGCTAACTTAAGCATCGGAGTGTCTTTGCAGGTACCACCCCCCATTCCCACGCGAGCACAAGTCGGAAGGAGTTTCCCGAGTTGCGGACACACCCGAAAATCACTTCCATCACACACTTGGGCCGCCAAACGCCGTCCGTATTATTAATCTCCGGTTACCTACCGTAACATTGGCGCCGTTGCCGGGGACCCGGAGCTCAATCCTTGATAATGGCGGATGATCAACAAGATGGTCGGACAACCTCTCGACATGAATAAGATGCAAGAATGTTAAAAAGAAGCTGGAATACAGTTTCTATGGATACCAGAAATCCCATAAAAACTTCTCTCAATGGAGAGAGGATATCAAATAGGGATGATGATTCTACTTCTACGGCTAAATTGGATTAAATCAAACAAAAGAGAAGAAAGCACCGTCCCAAGGCCATTGTAGAAAGCAAACCAAAACGAACTCGAAAGCCAATTGAATAAAAGAATTTTCAATTCAGAAAATTCAATTGGCAAAAGAAGTTACGTGAAAAAAAAAAAGGACGAACTCAAAAGCCAATTGAATAAAAGAATTTTCAATTCAGAAAATTCAATTGGCAAAAGAAGTTACGTGAAAAAAAAAACGAACTCGAAAGTCAATTGAATAAAAGAATGTTCAATTCAGAAAATTCAATTGGCAAAAGAAGTTACGTATAAAAAAAAAAAAAAAAGAGGGGGAGAAAAGGGAACGTGACTAATCCCAACCTCTTCGTGAAATTGGATGGACAATGACATTTGTGCCGACTTACAATCTCGAAAAAATCCATGATACCCACTCATGGAATGGAGCAGTTGCATGTTCCAAATACATCAGTAATTGAAGAAAGAAGAGAAGGGAAAGCATTGTTGATAAAAACAATGAAACCTTTCTTTTCAACTTATGCCAAAAAGTGCAGCATCAGTCCATTTGAATACAACCCAATCCGACAACGAAGTGATGAATCCAGTTTTTTCTTCATTGGATTCACATATCAATTACAATAGAGCAGTGAATAACACGAAAAATTCACATGGCACATCTTTCATTGGTTGCCCACAAATTACATCACTGCCAATGAATATGGAAGGAAATAATCCTATGGTAGAATTTGATGTCGTTTGCACACCAATAAAGATGAATGTCTTCCAGGAAGAAAACTGGAATCCGATCCAAAGAAAAAAAAAAGTCGGGGTGACAAAGGCCCAGTCTTCATTGGAGGGAATGATGGTCAGACTTTACAATAAAGTCGGATGAGTTGGGAGCCCACCAAAGAAAATTCGACCTCTTTTAGAGAGCTCACGAATAAAAGTCCGACCTCTTTTAAAGGCCAGACTTTACAATAAAGTCGGATGAGTCGGGAGCCCACCAAAGAAAATCCGACCTCTTTTAGAGAGCTCACGAATAAAAGTCCGACCTCTTTTAAAGGTCAGACTTTACAATAAAGTCGGATGAGTCGGGAGCCCACCAAGGAAAATCCGACCTCTTTTAGAGAGCTCGCGAATAAAAGTCCGACCTCTTTTAAAGGTCAGACTTTACAATAAAGTCGGATGAGTTGGGAGCCCACCAAAGAAAATCCGACCTCTTTTAGAGAGCTCACGAATAAAAGTCCGACCTCTTTTAAAGGTCAGACTTTACAATAAAGTCGGATGAGTTGGGAGCCCACCAAAGAAAATCCGACCTCTTTTAGAGAGCTCGCGAATAAAAGTCCGACCTCTTTTAAAGGTCAGACTTTACAATAAAGTCGGATGAGTTGGGAGCCCACCAAGAAAAATCCGACCTCTTTTAGAGAGCTCGCGAATAAAAGTCCGACCTCTTTTAAAGGTCAGACTTTACAACAAGGTCGGAAGAGTTGGGAGCTCACAAAGAAAATCCGACCTCTTTAGATCCGACAAGGAAAAAATCCGACCTCGTTTTGGAGTCTGTAAAAAATCCGACCTCTTTCACGATCAACTCTACAATGAGGTCAAAAACCTCGAAGAATATCAGAAAGAGATTCCGACTTCTTTTAAAGATCAGGGTCTACAATGAGGTCGAAAAACCTCCAAGCTTAGAAAGAAATTCCGACCTCTTTCCAAGCTTAGAAAGAAAAATCCGACCTCTTCTAAAGATCCAAGCTTATGAAGATAATTTGACCTCCTCTGAGGATTCAAGTCTACAAATAAAAATCCGACTTCCTTTAAGAGCTTACAAAGAAAAGTCCGACTTCTTTCTTAAAACCAAAATCGGACGAAGAAAGGCCAACACCAAAAAAGATCCCAACAAAGTCACTTAAGACTTGAAAAAGAACTACTACAACATACTCGACTTACTCGAAAACAATCTACCTAGATTGTGCCATGTCTACAACAAAAGGGATACTACAGCTAAAAAGTGCACCTTACTTCCTGATGCACACCTTTTTGAAGTGACAAGATCCAAAGGGTGTAAGAAGTTATAATCGTGGTCTAACCTCATTAAGCCACTTGTACTAAACAAGCTGGCAAGGGGCAAACCTGAAACGAATTGCAAAAATAACTTGAGGACAGCGTGACCATAATCAAACATCAATACGAAGAGGATGTAAACCCGACCTCACAACAATTTGTTTAAAACAAATTGAAAAAAGGATGGCGATTTATAAGAATGCCTCCTCGAGTCAAGAGATAAGGATCCGACCTTACTAAGTTGACACAACAAGTATAAAACAAGTTATCCGACCTCCCAAAAAGAGAGTCCAAAATAACTTGTAAAAGTCACATAGCAACAAATAGTAAGATTCAAGAATGGCATGACTGAATACTCGAGTCCGACTTTATGAAGCTCGACCTCGAGTAGGGGCACTGGCTTATCATGAAAGCTAAGTCCAAAATTATTAAAAACTAAAGACAACATTCTACAATGATGCTAGAGCACGAAAGAAGAACGTGACCCCCTTCCAGAAACCTGAGAGCAAACTCAGATAAGGAAAGAGCTCTTGAGACAAAGGATGGCTACGAGATTCGCCGCAAAAGACCTCATCTTGATAAGAAAAAATATCAGGCTACTGAGTTCGGGCGAATGAAAGCTGACAACAAAAAGGATAGGACCCTACAAGATTACTGAGATCTTAGGAAAAGGTTATTACAAGGTGACTGACTTAAACAGCACCGAGCTACCAAGGTCGTGGCATGAAAAGGTACTAAAAACGAACTCTACTCCCTGATGTACTCTTTTTCCAACTTCATGATTTTTTCCCAAAAATTAAAGGATTTTTTCTGAAGAAGGGTTTTTAACGAGGCATCGTAGTAGAGACTAAGGGATCATAGATAGTGAGAAACCCTTAGTAGCAATAAAAGTACCTTCGCAAATAAATAAAGATCTTTTATCTCTTATAAATTCCTTCTCGTTTTTCTTTCTTTCTACGAAACGCGCCGACTTAAGCTCGACAAAGCGTGAAAATCCCATGAACTGACCTAGATGGTCGTCAGGATAAAACGACGAGGTACAAGTCGGTGTAAAGAGGTTATAAAAGTCGATCGTAATAAACTCGGAAATTATCTGACTTACAAGTCGGAAAAACCGAGAAAAAAAGGAAACGCATCGCAAAAATAACCTAAATCATAAGAGCTCAATAAATCAAAAATTGAGTATAAGGAATAACAAAAAGAGATCAGGAAACCTATTGAAAGCACTAAGGCAAAAGGCTGTCCCGAGTTGTTAAGGAAAACTTAACTTAAAGAAAGGGACAGTCAGCCAAGAAAAAGGTTTTTCAAAACAAAGATCAAAAAGGTTTTTTCTAAGATTACTGAAATCTTAGAAAAGGGCTACTACAAAGTGTCTAATTTCGAGGGTAAAAAACTACCCAGGTCGCAACACACCTCCAACATAAGGAGATAAAACAATTCCTTATGAAAATCGATTTTCTACAATTAACACACACCAATTGAAGCTCGATAAACCGCAAAAATCACGGGCCGATCTTATAGAAATCGCCTGGATGAAGCGACGAGGAACCAATTGGTGGAAAGAAGTTACATATGCGAATTGGAAAGAAAACACCTCGAAACAGCTCGGGCCAAACGGGTTGAAAAAGTTGTGTTTAGAACAAGTCGCAAAAGTAACTTAATATGCCCCTTGAGGCATAAATACGATCTAACAACTCGATCCACACAGATAACAAATGGATCGTACAAAATCTCAAGCACACAATCTCATCCCTACAAGTTCTAAAAATAAACGACCTAGTCGTATAAAATGGAACACTTTCACAAAAACAAGTTGTTCCAAGAAAACTCGTTCTAGCATTCACAACAACATAAGGATAACTTGGATTAAACGAGTTATGCCAGTCAACCATATTTTCAACGAAATTGTGTCAAGCACAAGTCATGTCTATCTAAAAGCAAAGCTTTAAAAGTGATTTGTATCAAAATGAATCACTTCAAACGACTCGTATAGAAACGAGTTAAAAAGGAAGGATTGTAAACGTTTTTGAACAAAATCGAAACGTAAAAACTATCCTCCAAAACAACTTGGATAAAACAAGTTGTATCATATACAAGGACGACAACCTTGTAAAAACTAGAAAGGGGAGGGAATAAGCATATAATCCCTTCACCTAAGGCGCCAATTTATGCTCGACAAAGCGCAAAAATCACGAGCTGGCCTTTTCAATGGTCGCTCGGATAAAGCGACGAGGTATAAATTGGTGTCCAATGGTTATAATACGGCTTGATGATTTAAAACAACTCAAGCCCATGAGTTGAACAAAATCGAGTAAAAAATAACCATATGATCTAAGTAATTTAAATTACGCAAAACAACTTGATATATAACGAGTTGTGCTTCAAAAAAGTGACTTGTATAAAAAACAAGTCATCTAGAAAACTCAGAATGAATGAGTTCAACAAAAAAAGGCTTCATTCGAAAATCCTTTCTGCTTGATTGCTCGAGTCCGACTTTATAAAGCTCGACCTCAAGCAGGGGCATAATGGATAAAGCAACGAAGTCCGATGGTTATAAAAATGATCTGATAGTTTAAAAGGACTCAAGATAAACAATTTGTACTTGAAACAAGTTGTGAAGTCCTAAAAAACAGCTCGAATTTAAATGAGTTGTATGAAATTAGATCAAGAAATAGCCACGTTTTAATTAAACGATTTGAAATGAAACAAATCGTAAGACCTTAAAACTACTCGCATCGAACGAGCTAGATGAGGTTATACTAAAAAATAATTACGAGTTTGAAATAAACGATTTGTATCAAAACAAGTCGTAAGAAATCAGAATAAGTTTTAGAAAGGCGATTTGTATTAAAACAAGTCATGCATCCTCAAAACAGCTCGAACTGAACGAGTTGTACAAAATTAGGATAAGAAATGTTTTCTGGTTAAGCACGATGTGCTAAAACCAGTCATACAAAGCCTACAAGCATTAAATAACTCAGAAAGAACGAGTTGTACCAATCAGTCTTAGAAAAAAGACTTGGCCAAAAACAAGTCGTTTAAAGAGGGAAAAGTATTTATAGCACGCCAGGGGCATAAGGGTAAATTGACGCGATCATTAAAGAAACGCGCTGTTACCAATATAACTGCTCCCACGTGTAAATGCGAAAACCCCAACAGACGCGACGTTTGATTAGACTTGGCGGTTAAGAAATTTAAAATCACGTCAGTTTTAAAAGTCACGTCAGCTACAGACCAAGTTCAATACTCGAATCCAACTCATAAGCAAAAGAGATTGGACTCGAGTAGGGGCACTGTTCCTACCCTGACCCAACGGTATGGCCCAGGTCCAAATACACCAAAAGGCCCAATCCAAAGATTGGCCTTCGTTATTCACTGACCTCTTTAGAAGAGGTCGGACTCAACACAGACTTCTTTCCAAAGAAGTCGGGTTCAAGAGATAGCTGGCAGTTAACACCTACTCAAATAAGTAACTGCCCCTAAAATCTCTCTAACCGCTTCTAGAAGCCATATCCCAACAATCCCTAGATAAAAGGGACGGTTATCCACCTAAAAAGGTGGCACTACTCCAACGGTGGTTATTGGATCACCGCTATAAATACCCTGACACTCCTCAGGTATCTCTAAGTCCAATACTCTCTAAGACCTGCTTGCACCCTTGCTAACTTAAGCATCGGAGTGTCTTTGCAGGTACCACCCCCCATTCCCACGCGAGCACAAGTCGGAAGGAGTTTCCCGAGTTGCGGACACACCCGAAAATCACTTCCATCACACACTTGGGCCGCCAAACGCCGTCCGTATTATTAATCTCCGGTTACCTACCGTAACAAGTTTCATTCTTGTTTCAATTTTTGTCTCTCACTTTACACCTAATCTCAGTCTTTCAGTTTATGTTTCTCCAACAAATGCTACCTTATAGATTTAAGAATCATTTTGTCTTATTATACATTAATTAATGCTTCGATATACAATTATATATCAATAAAAATTAATATTTTTCAGCTCCACATATATACTACCTCACTTTGGAGATCATAATAAAAAATACTAGAAAATACAATTTTATTTAAATTAAAGAATTAAACCAATCATAAGATGCTTAACATTTTAAGTAGACATATATTGAAATTGTAACAATATATATAATAAGTATATAACGAATTATATTAAAGTATAGTGACTGTGAATGTAGACGCAAACTTAGGTGATTGTTGTGAAGCAGAGATCACGCTAGTTGTTGGCCATTTTTCTTCTCCAATTATGCATTATGGCGGTGGTCCTAAGATTACCAAAAACCATTGAACCATATGCATGCTTTTAACCCATCCAACTCAGAGATACAATTAATAATATAATGCGCTTCTCTTTTTAATTTCCACGCATAAATATATTGGTACGGAAGTGCATGGAGTTGGACAAAGTCCTTCAAAGACGTATATCAACCCCACAAATATATATATTTATATATATATATATATATGTAACTAGCTTCGGTCTGCTTAATTATTAGTAGTTATGTCAATAATAAAATTATCAAAAATATTATTTATACACTAAAATTAATCACTAATATATTTATATATAAATATAATTATTTTTAATATATATTTATATTTTAATATATATTTTATATTTATAATTAATTTTTGCGATCGATTTTAATATACATGTAGAAGAATCGGAAAGCTATACTGCCTAGCCCACGTGGAATAAAATGTTAAGGAAATTAACTCTAAATTAGATTTGCATAACTTTTTCCCCAAAAGACACTATGCACCATTACTATAATTGCTATGTGTCTAGCCTAGCTGCAATTCTTTGTTGCCTATACGACTCGGGCACAAGATAAATTAAAGCATTATTATAGAAGACAATCTTAAAGAAATATTGAATTTAATTTGGTCACTGTATAGCGAAGAATAGTTCGAGGATATGCACAAATATATAATAGACTTTGTAAATAATTAAATTAAAACCTATGGACCATACATATACCTTTGTTTAGGCATCTAGGACTAGCTATATAACTAGCTCAAGCCCTATGTTTTTACTTCACGCCAACCTAAGCTTTTTATTTAGCTAGGATTATTACTGGACCCATTTCATAGTCATATATGTTTAGAACCATTTATCATTCAACAATCGAGCCATCAATATTGATTGTCATTGTTGACCCATCAAAAATAAAATTATACCACTTAAGAAAAATAGACACCGCCAAACATTTTAAAACTTTTTTTTAAATAATTTAACTATGGTCTATATGCCTCTATGGTGGTTGGAAGCATGTTTATCTTAATTATTAATGGTGTGTTGACCACCTGATTAAGATAAAATGAAAGCACCAATTGTAACTTGTATTGTGTTGGAATGATGATTAAGAAAAACAATTTCAAAAAATATTTTAGTTAATATAGATTGGTAAAATTTTCATATTATATTAAGAGCATTTTTAATATTAGTTTTAATTTTATTTCATTTTGAGTCTTAGAAAAAATATCTATAAAATCATATGTCATAAATAATAATTTAAAAATAAAATTTGCTCTTTCAATAATACGTATTAGTTCAATTGAAATTTTATATTATTTTAAATTATTTCATTAATATAATTATATAAATAATAAAATTTTATTAATTTTTTATTAAAATAATACTGTATTTTTAAAATAATACTGATTTTATTTTATAAATCAATTTTAATATAGATTTTAATTCTAAAACCTCTCAATTGAAAATGTTCTAAAAAGATTCATTATCTTGATTTAACAACAATTCTCTATCTTTAATTATTTTGCAAAATCAAAGTTTTGAAGTAAACAATTTTAACGTTGAATAATGACTAACCATAGTAGTTGCACAATTGCATTATGTATCAAATACTCTGGTGCATTATTGAATAAAAGAGATGGGACAAGTGTTTAGGAATGTATAACTAATTCATTTTTTTAATATACAAATTACACGAACAAAGCATGCACCCATCCATTGCCCATTACCCAAAGGAAAAGGAAAAAGATAAACAATGATTATGCCAATATAATATAACATAAAACTTAATGAATTAGGTTAATTGAAGAATAATTGAAGCATTTTTATGTTGTAATTGCATAAGAACCGCCCAAGATGAGCGAGTTTATGGGGTCAAATGTGTGACATGCACATGAATCCATCACCACCTCTTTAAAAAGTCTCCAACATTCATGTCTTCACCTCCCCACACTATTTTGTTATTATATACTTCTTTTTTCCAATTATTTAAATCTAAATCAATTCATGGTGTGTGCTTTCTCCATCTGTCCCACTTTGGCACTATCAATCCAAAACAAAATTAAATGTTTGCCTAAAGAATTGAAGAAAAAAGGGAAGTGATGATGACTTTTCTCAAGCACCTTGGGAAATGCAACATTTAATTTTGACATACTATAAAGTACTACTTTAATGTTTCCGTGATTTGGGATTCCACCGTAATATGCATCAAAACGTTGTGGACTGTGGGTCATATAATAGGAGTCTATGCTTACGTTTTTTGTTTAAACTTTTAAAGTTTTAAACTTCCCAAGGAGATAAGTCCAACGTAACGTCCAAATTAAGTTCTAGAGAATAGAGATTATCATGATAATTTATTTTTACAGTTTTGATAAGAACATAGATTAAAAATATGATAAAAAATATTTTATAAAAATTATTAAAAATATTTTTTTTATATTTTTAATATATTAAATTAAAAAAAAAAATATTATTGTATATTTAAAATATATTTTTAAGATACAAGTTAGATAAATTTGTTATTTTAACCTACATATATGCTATAATTACTATTTTGTTATAATTAGTTATTTTTTGAATACATTAGATCAATCAACAATTACTCAAGTTATTTGAATTAATCTTATCTTTGTTTTGATCAATAGCTAATATCATTCATATCAATTACAAAACAAAATGTACTCCGTGGGTCCGGGTTATATTTTTAACAACCTAGGGAAATCAATCCATAGTCTGGAATAGCAACAACCAAATCAGTAGCTTTTAAAAAATGTTAATGAAATATTTTAGATTTTAATAAATTTTGATTATTAAATTTTTATTTTATGGGACAAATCAAATTTCATATATTTATCTATATAAATTAGTGATTTAAAAATTTTAAAAATTCTTAATTTTTTAATTTTTATGTTTTTATTAAATAATAATATAAACTAAATTTATCTAATAAAATAAGAACTAATTTAATACTAAAATTCTTTGAAAATTGGTTTGTGTAAATATTATATCGGTAAATATATTAGATCAAGCAAACTAAAGCAAAGATTGAACACAAGCTAGCAACCTAATAATAACAATAACAACAATAATAATAATAATATACCTACAATTTATTGGTAGAAAATTACCAATTCCTTATTGTCATTATGATAATTGGATAACAATCTTAAGCTTACTTTTTAGGTAATATTAAGAAACAGATATTATTTTTTTATTTTGATAATATTATTCTTTATTAACAACAATTCGACAAGTATAAACTAATTTTAAAAATGTTCTATATGGATATTTAAAAGTGCTTTTAAAAAAATAAGAAGAAAAATCCAACAAAGCCTTCGAATTGACAGCTAAGAATTTGTAAACAAAGGATTATTAGAAATCTACAAACACGACAATATTTAAGGAAGAAAATATCATGCATGCATTATTATTCGTATTATTTGGTATCTATCCAACCATACATTACTTTTTCAAAAGAGTAACAAATGAAACGGACAAAATTTGTGCGAATATATTTTTACTTTTCCAAGCTCTTGAATATGAAATTGAAAAAACTGATTCAAGTCACAAGTTTTTGTGAGTTTCTCAGTGATCCGTCAGTTGCCAACCACTTGTTTGGAATTCAAAATCAGATGATAATAATTCTCAAATTTATTCAAAACGCTTCTTCTTCTGAGATCTCTGACCCGAAAGTGTAGTCACAAAATATGCATGTGGTACGTTGCAGCTTACCGCGTCCAACACAATATAACACCCTCTTTTTCTTTCTTTATATTTATTGCTTATAATATGAAAAATGTGAATATTAAAGTTACAAATTGAAAGCGAAACAAACTCAAACACAGACTAACCTAATCCTATGCTCTATTTTTCCTTTATAGGCTCCTCCTCCTTCTATTTATTTTTATTTATTTCCTTTTCAACTTTCAACTTTCAATTTTTTATCGGTTACCTTTTCTTTCTGCTCAATCAAAATCTATCCATTAAATGTGTGTCATTAATAATGTAACATTATGTTGACATATCACTAATATATAATATTTTTAATATCCTCTCTTTTACACAATAATTTAACCAGATTCACATATTTAAATAATTTAAAAATTAATTATTTTTAATAATATAATAATGCACAATTAAATATTTATATAAAACTAATTCATATTTTAAACTATAAAATAATTTGTTTATTGTTATCTGCACAGTTTTCTTTCAACTTTTTCTTTATGCAGTTTCAAACTTCAAATATCAATGAATATATATATAGAGAGGCACATATCACTGGCTAGAACTTCATTCCACGTACAGCTATCATCCCCACAATAATAGCACACCCTATAAACCGCCGAGAGACCATGAAAAAATAAACTATTTTCATCCTTGAAACTTTATAATATATATGTGCTTCAACATTAACTCAATCTCATTTGGGCATGCTGAATTAAGGAGATTTCAAGAAAAAAGCTTTCCAAACTTTGACATGGCGATACAGGCACAGTTTTATTGTTCCAGCAACAACAATGATGTATCTCCTTTTTGCAACAATGGTTATTATTGTGACGATGGACTTTTTGATTCATCATCATGTTTCAATCTCCAACAACAACATCATCAGAAAGAACAATTACAATTGCAACAACGTTTGCAGCAGTCATACAATGAAGACCAGATGGTTGGTTATGATGATTTTACTAATCTCTTTTATTATGATCCAAAACTCAACAACAATCATCCAACACCATCAAAAACTCCACCTACTTTTGCTGCTCAATATGATATACAGAGAGACCAGGTTGATCATTACATCAGATTAGAGGTTAGGATTTGAATTTATTCTCAAGTATCATGTTCTTTGTATTGTTTTAATGTGTCATCAAACCTGCATTTGCAACAAAAAGTAACAAATTTTTTATATTTTTTTTCTAATAATCAATTTTGTATGATGTGCAGAATGCAAAGTTGAGATATATGCTACAAGAGCAAGATAAACAACAAGTAGCATCATTATTGAAGAAGTTTGAATCTCGATCACTCTCTATGCTGATGGAGAAAGATGAAGAGATAGCACAGGTTTCAATGAAAAGGATAGAATTGGAAAATTATTTAAGAAGACTAGAGGCAGAAAATCAAGCATGGCAAAAAGTAGCACAAGAAAACGAAGCAATGGCATTGTCTTTGCACAAAACATTAGAAGAGATGAAAGAAAAAATGGTAGTGGGAACAAAGGATGAAGAATCATGTTGTGATGAAGCACACTTTGAAGAAGAACATGATCATCTTAATGATAATATCACGATGTTATGTAAAAGTTGTCATTCTAGGATTTCGTGTTATTTATTTCTTCCATGCAGGCACCTTTCTTCATGCAAAGAATGCGAGTCATTTCTTGAAGCTTGTCCTGTTTGTGGAATGCAAAAAAAAGGTAGTATAGAGACTTTGATTTTCTAATAGGCTTTAAATTTGACTATTCCTGTTTATTTTTTATTAACTAGTAAATATTAGGGTCCATGATGTTTACACAGACTTTTTGATTTTTTGAATTCTCTTTGCTTTACTGGATGTATTTTAAAATTATATCGTTAGAGAACGTAACAATTTTTTTAAAATTTACTTTGTTAGTAGAGAGATTTAGAGATAATAAATATAATAGTAGAATGTGAATTTTATTTTATTTTTTCATAAAAAAATATAATTGATTTAAAAAATAAATGATGATTAACTGGTTATTCTTATAAATTTCAACTATTTATATAAATAAAATAAAAAAAGTTATAATTTTTTTAATTAATAAAAAATATAACACTCTTTAAAAGGACTATTTAAGGACAAGTCTTTTGAAATTTAGACTGATTCCTAACGTAAAATTGTATTAATAAGATGCAAGTATCAAGCAAATATTTAGAATGATATAAGTGTGTTAATTAAATGAGATGCAAATATCAAGCAAATATTTAGAATAATATCAAAATATAAAAAAATTATTTTCTCCGATAGATAATAGTATAATAACAATTCCAGATTCTATCATAACTATAAAGAAAAGTCACCTTTAACAAATCAATTTCTTAGTCACTAAGGGGGCTAAATATTAATGTATCTTCAATCATATCTAACATAATTTTAATTTTCTTTGAAAATTTTTATTATAAGGTGATAAACTCTATTGGACTATAGTGTATACCTTATCAACTAGAGCTCGTAATTTCAGTAACATTTCATTATCAAATCCTGAACACTAATACAATTAGAAATAGACAACACTTGACTATCACAGATTTTCAATAGTTCTTTTATGTGACAAATATCATGAACTATACATATTACAAACTATAAGCTAAATTGTTAATTACAAGTAATGTTATCCTATGGAACATTATTTGGTAGTGAATAATTTTGATATGTTTTGTAAAACAAATTATACTTGCATCCAATGATTTGTTCACACCCTAATGGAAGCAAGTAAAAAAAAAAAAAAAAACTTGATACATCAAAATTAAGCTGTTCTTCTCAGTAAGAAAGAAAAGAGATGCTATTGGGGCTCCTCAACAGGCACATTTGAGTAAGATATAGTGTAGCTCTCAACATTGGAGTTACCCTCTCTGTACTTGGTCCATGAAACTCTCCAGGTTTTAAGTAAACTTTGCCTGCATCAACATCACAACAATAAAAAGAATCAACATATAGTCATATACAACTGAAAAAGAAATTGCAACTCCTTTGTTCACGCGAAAACCATGGGTGAAAAGGCACAGAACAGTTTGCTTTGTCGAATAATTAGGGTTGCTAAACTAGATGGATGCCTAGTCCTTATAGCCCTTTCTGACATGAGTAGTCACAGTGATGCAGCCAAACATGCAACTGAGATTTGCATAAGTTTTGGCTAATAAATTAGTAATGCAAGATAAAGCATATGAAATATAACACTAGTTATTGTATCAATATCATGTAATGAAGGAAAAATTATAGTAAGAGGGATACAAGACAATACGAGCATAGATTCAGTGAAAGTTAATGTGTTGCCTAAATAATTTGTAATCAAATGAAACAATTGGGACAAAAAAATGATTTTATAAAATGACTACAAGATTAATCGTCAAACCGAGAAGGGGAAAAATATCTTCAGAAACAAGATTTCCTTTCTTAAAGTTTGCTAATACTTTCATATTTCCAAGCTCTATCAAATCTCAACAGCCATATTGAGAAATTAAAGAAAGCACATCGGATAGAACTAAAGGCTCAAGCTGAATGCAGAGTAATTTTGTGTTGACCACAATACTATGTCACATGTTTCCACAGTTAGAGGCTGTATTCTTGCACTCAAATCAAGTTTTGAAAAGAACTAAATAACTAGTAATCTAGTTGTAGGAAGTTTAATGTAGCAGAAATGCATAATACCTCTCTGAATCAACACTCCTCTTTGCAAGCATTAATGTCAAAAAGACAGGAACCATAGCTGCAGACAAATGTTTAAGTGTGTGACCACTGACAATATGATGAGTCCATTCATAGATCACCTTATCAGCAGCCTCTAGCACCTTCGCTAGAAGATAAAATCCTGTAAAAGAGTTTATTTAAATTTTAAGCATGGTTAGTAGTTGGAATCAACTTCAAAGTGTTACTGTCTCACGAATCCAAACCTGCAGCCCAGAGCCAGTAAGTTGAATGTGTGTACATCGGAGGCAACAAAATAGCCATGAGAGGAATGGCGATGCATGGAGCAAATTGGACTACGGCATATGGACGGAGGTCATCAAAGAACCTGGATTGTGTGGAGGACAAGATTAATCATATCAATAGTTGAACTTCAGAATCAAATTACTTCGCAATTAACCTCAATTGGAAATTGTTTAAAGTAATCATGTCATCAAAAAATAACTATTCTAACTTCTGCCATAAAAGTCCATAATATTGGCTGCCACAATGAATCTTGTAACCATATATGGAAAATATGTTTTAGAATTGGCAAATAATCTACAATCAGTCTTTACTTTCAGGTGAAGAGGAACGAATTCCATCAACAATATGTGAAAGCAAACTTAAATCCATGATCTCAATCAAGGAATGACCAAATTCCAATAATATAAAGGACGGGTGAATGAACTGTACAGTACATAATAGAACAAATGAGTAAGCTTGCCTCCAATACACAATGCTTATTATACCAATCAATAATAGAGGTATAATTGAAATCATTCCCTTCCTCTCATCGATCCTCTCGATGATGAATATCGCCACGATTGATGTAAATGCAATAGTCATCTGTAATAACAAAGTGTTTCCGGATGAAAATTGACAAATAAAACTAGTGAAAAAAATGTGGGGAAGTCTATGTTCATCTTCAATGAAAGGAACTCACAGGCAACCTGTCCCACACAAGGCGAGCATCATCCGGCTTGAGATGATAGTATGAAGATCCAACAGCAACTGCGGCCACACCAACATAGAAGCATGTCCAACCCCATAGTTCCCCTTGCAAGCTTTGTGACACAAAGACCTATATCAATATTAACAGCAAGTGCACACAGAAACCAATTCCCTTTTATGTAAGTCTAAGACACTACCTGAGCTTGAAATAATTTCCATGGTGACAGAGAATAACCCCAATAAGGCCAATAATCATAAATGGGAAATTTGATATCACATTAAGTGCATTAGGAATGCCTGCAAATTAAGAGAAAGTATAAAAATATGAAAGATCCTCCAGCCAAGTTCAAATTTAAAAGTTTGAACTTAGATTAAGCTCAAAGGGTTAAAAGTAAACAGATAAATTATGGAGTTGAATAAGAAATTAAGAAGTGAGATAGAAAGAGCGAAGAGCGGGTTACCAAAGAAGGTGCGCTGGTCTGCGAAATCATGATATTCTTGTGACTGAGGAATGGCTGGGGTAACGATCATCAGCACTACGAAGCAAACAACTGCTACTACCCATGCCAAAACGGTGCGTTTCCTCATATTTAGTTCCAGTTTGTGATGCACGCTGTTAAACCTGCAAAATTGGTTGCTTCAGCAGTGGAATTTAATTGAATTGTGTAGAGTGTGAGCTGTGACAATATGATTCTGTTTAGTTTGCAATCGCGGATGAAGACGACGAAGTCACGAAGAACGGTGTTTCGTCTTTGGACGCGATACGGTGTCGTTTTCGTCTTGGATACGATTTGGGCCTATTGGGCCGTCGAGTGAAATCCATATATTTTATTTTAACAACCCTAAAATAGAAGACAAAGAGAATAAAAACACCCCATGACAAAAAAAAAAAAAGAGAATAAAAACTCCTGACCCAAAAAAAAGAAAATAAAAACAAAATGGAAATGCAGATTCCGAATTCAGTTCATCAAAATTGGCGACGCCTTTTTTGACTAACTAGTATTTAGTTGACAGTTGTTCATTAAATTGAAGTCGTTCATCACCATTCATCCTTGTGGTTTCAGATAATACAACAAAGTGTTGACTTTCTTATTCCCTGGGGTTCAGTGATCTAATATGAATGAAGGAACACAAAGAAGCTTTAAAATTTTATCATTTTCTCTTGGAAGAGAAACACCTCCCTTTTTTTTTCTTCCAGTCGGTCTGGAATGATTTGCTTCAAATTTGAGCTCTATTTAAGGATTTGGATTTGTGACTGGGTAATGATTTGCCTGTCACTTATTTAACCGGACAAGTGAACTAACCACTTAATCAACCAAAGTTGGTTGAAACACCTCCCTTTTATAATGCTTAAAGATTACACTAAATAAAACTACAAAATATAGGGTCTGGCCACGAAAATCAATAGTGATTGATGCAATGATCTTGCAAGTTGTGAAAAACTGATTAAATTTTCATCCTGATGTTTAAGCAACAATCATAATAACCTCAGTGAACACCCTTTTTGTGAATTTAACTTGAACTCAACAAATCACAACTAGGTAGTAGTTCTAAGATGCAGAGTAACTGAAACTACTAAATTATACTATACATGTACATCCAATACTCAGAAGCTTAGAAAAATAACATTTAAAACAAACAAACTCAAATATCACTTGATGCGTGGATAATCTTGCTCCAGAAGACACCCTAATTTTATATTGACACCACAAAACAATGTTCATAATAATCAAAAGGTTCCTTGCTGCTAAGTGCTAAGTGATGTATTAGTACAGGCTGAACCCGAAAAACTGGCTAATGATAATGGCACACCCAAGGCCTATAGCTACAAGGGAAGAAGCCCAAGTGAGCTTCTCAGTTATTCTAGGTATTCTATCTTTTAGTGCTTGGCTACATGAACCTATAAATACCGTGTAGCTACCCATTGCTACTACAGTTCCAACTAAGAACATGATGAGAAATGCAGCACCGGCCACACGCGACGGCAAAGCAAGAGCGGGCAGCACCATCATCAATGCATCTGGTTGCAGTCCATGAACTATTCCAGTGGCAAAAGTGGCAAAACCAATCTTCTTCTTTCCAACCGTAGGAGTATCAAGTGATTCGTAGGCACTGACATCACATTCACCATTCTCTAAGGCAACACATGGGGTAGGCACTTCCGAAGCTTCCCTGATTCCCATAGCACCAATCACTAGCAGTGTTATTCCGACAACCCTGGTGCCCCAAGTTCGAATAATTTCTATGTGAAGTCGATCCTTTAGTAGCAAAAATAGCAAGCCGAAGATAACCTGACCAGCATCATGGCCACACCCCCAAAGTGCTCCAACAGCAGCACTCTCCATTCGGGTACGGCCAATTGACAACGGAGCCAAAGCGGCAAGATGATCAGGCCCTGATAGAGTGTGCAAGCAACCAGCAAAGAAACCAGTCCAAGCACTACTTAAGAGCTCAGTGCGCATTAGTTTTCCACCGACTGCAGCAGCGGCAGGACCACCAGTCTTGGCAGCACCTTGAAAGGTTGCAAAAGCAGCTGGTGCCAAAGCTGGTTGGATTAAGAACAAAACCAGAGCAGATAGTATCACAAATGTCCGGGATGTTATTGCCTGAGAATAAAGTATGAAAAGATTATATATTTTTAATCTATTTTAAATAACAGGAATTGTACAATTGTATGTATAAAATCTAGTGTCTACAATTGTACATTGAGTACATATAATCTACACCATTATAAAGAGAGAATTGGGGTGGGTTTTATGACGTTTTGTCTTCATCAATAATTTTACTTTTTTTCAGATCCAGAACTATGTTAATACTAACATATTAACTATACACTAATATAGGATTGAGCAGTTATAAGGTTGCACCACCATCTCTACTAACCCATCCAAACTAAGAAACTATTATCTAATTTCTGACCCATTTTAATTCTCTTCACCTCATCAGCATTTCAACCAGCCACACTGCCACAATAACTAAATAAAAACAACACATAATTTCAGAACTTCTAAACTTTAATTAATCTTTCAATATTATATCGAGCATAAAAATGTGGATTCATAAGCAAGCAAGGAACTTTAGATTAAAAAGCCAAGTTTGTTTGTAATTTGAAACCAGCTACAACAACTTACCACAAACTTCGCAAATCCAAACCGAAAGCATTTGAAAAATAAAATTCAAAGGACCTTAATTTCGTCAGAGGAATATTCTCCCATTAAAAAAATCAAACGTGGCAGCATAAAGCACGCACCTTTGGCTTTTTGGAATCATCCGGAGTGTTCTGAGTGAGGATTCGAGATTCGGGGATGGATCTATCGGGTAAATCATCCGAGAAGGGTGCAGAAGAAGAAGAGAATAATAGAGAGGAAGGGTTTTCATGATTGGAGGAAATGGAGGAGACCCACTTGAATTGGCAGCGCGGTGAAGCGGAAAAATTGAATCTTTTGGAAGAATCAAATCGTAGGGTTCTTGGGAGGAGAGTGGAAGGTCTGAGATTGGTGTGAAGGGAAGGGACAGAAGGGGAAGAAGATAGAAGCCTATCCATGGATACGGCTTCTTTGTTTGGTTGAATGCGGAATGAAAAGAGGTAAAGTAATAACTAATAAGGCCGTGGTATGAGGTGGTGGTTATGGAGAGAAAAAGCAACAACGGACTTGGTGGATAAAGTCCAAGCACACAAACTTCAATTACCAAATAATTTCCTAACTATGCTTTCCCTAATCCCTAGCACTTATTTTTTTCCTATTTTATCAATTTTTTTCCTATTTTATAAAACTTTTAATCAAATAAATACATTTATTTAAAAGAAGTTGTACGTATGCATTTAATTATATATTATTATAAATTAAAAATAAATATTTTTTGTATGAGTATATTAAAATTAAACTCTTTAAAAACATAATATACTAAATTTATTTAAAAAGCTTAGCAGTTAGTTGTACATATCTATATGGCGGAAAAATTTCATTTATAGTTAAAATTAAAAGAAGTCGAGGCTAGTCAAAATGATTTTAACTCAAACGAGTCTAAAATCTAAATCGTATTACAAATTTGTGGTTCAAGTCTGGGATTGTCCATCATAGACTTATTTGTTTAAAATTTTGATTTGTCTCTAAGTCTATTTAAAAACTTGTGTAGCAAATAACAATAATAAACTTCAAATTTAACAAAACATTAAATCAGAGGTAATTAAACTCATGAGTTCATAATTTAATAAAACAGCATTCAAATCTTGATTAGAATTCTAGTCACAATCACAAATTAAAGCTACGACTAAGCTACATAATGGTTGTCAATTTGTACGTGCGTGGGGGAAGGCGCAACTTAAAGAATAAGACACAGATATTAGATGCAGTGTAAGGTTTGTAACGGGAGTGGATCCTCTCCGGTAAGAAAAAAACTGAATGGTATCTAGTGTTCAATTTAACCATTCATTGCGCTTTCTCTCTTATTTATTTCTGGTCCCACTCATAGAATCAAAAGTGATAGATCACACTAGATTCTATCAATTGTTAAAAAAACTGGAAATGATCTTTTTCCGGTTTGTAACTCATTAGTTTTAGGCGCAGCAAATTCATAGCTTAAACTAAGTGCTTGTTCGGATGCATTATTTTAATAATTTTTTTTTATTTTTTAATATATTTAACAAATTTTTAGTAATAAAAGTAAAAATATTAAAAAATATTTATTTTAAAAAGTTATAATTTATATTTTTTTAAAAAATTTTTTTAATAAAAAATATTTTTCATATAATAAATAAATAACAAAATATTTTTATTTTATTTTACTTAAATATAATTAATAAATAAAAAAATTTATATAAAATATCCAAATATAAAATCACTTATACTTTTATAAAAAAATTTTAAAAAAAATATCATTAAAATTTTTTTTTCGAAAATGAGACTCAAAACAAACCCTAAATCAAACTGAAGTGGAGTTGAAATATCTAATGCATAGTTCATACATCTATAGTCAAATAGCTACTGCCAAGTGCCAATACTAAAAGTATATATTATATTATTCCTATTCGACCGCTGAACACATGCTAGTAACCAATAAAATGCTGTTTACAAATTGTCCTATCAATCAAGTAAACAGCTACTACCCCTTTGTGTTTGTCTCGCTATACTTGGTAAAACTTGGGTAAATTATAGCTGTCTATATCCTATACTTATCCACACCACTAGTGCTTGATATTAAGGGTCCCAAATTTTTTATTTATTTATCAAACCTGAGAGCCTTGCATTGCATCACGCTGTAATAGGAAATTGTGAGAGATGCTAGAAGAAAACAGTATCCAAACCATGTCACAAAAAACAAGTGTTATAAAAAAAATGAAATGAACACGTGTTATGAGAATTGCCTACAGCCTGACAGCTTCTCTAGTTTATCCCTTCTCTATTTCTGTAAAAAAAAAAAAATAATAATAATACTGGGCAATTTAAACAAAATTGCCCTTTAAGATAATAATTTATACTACCATCAAGAGTTAAAAACTTGATAAATGGCAAAGACAAGAGATTCATGTCCATGGATGAAACATCATTGCTTCTGTTTTTTGTTGATGTCATAAAGCACACATGCATCTGCTGCTGTCTTCAGCTAAAACCAAAAAAGGTCTTAGGGAAGATTTCAGGATTTAAACTAATTGACAACTAAAACAACCCAAGAGAAGGAATTGGAAATAAGTGCAAGCTAAAGAATAAATCAATTCCAGAACTTTCTGTTTATCACTAGAATGATAAAATCTAAACTATATAGGTCAACTACTAACTATTAAAACATTACTTAAAAGAGTTATTCAGTCATGTTCATATATCCAAACTTCTAATTAATTTCTAGTAACTAAATATATGCTGCATCCAAATTGCAGTAAGACTAACTGATTGTCAATACTAGATATGACTTCAGTTCTACTGCAAACTGAACCAATGTCAATATTGGCTACATGATACATAACTAATACTTGATTGGAGTCCATTTTGAAAGTTTTGTACTAGCAAACCACAAGATGTGATGGTAGAAAGAAATTTTGAAAACCTTTTAAACCTCCAAATCTTCCGTTATTGTGATACTTAAAAGAATATTCCAAATCAAACAATATCCATCCTATTAGAGTATCTTGCATAAATGTACCACATACGAACCTGAATCACATTTGTAAGCTGCTTGATTGTGCATCCAACTAAACTTGTTGCAATTAGAAAAGAGACTATTGATATCTTTTGCAGATTTGTTGCTAAAACCTGAAATAAAAGACAGTTGAGAAGATCAGATGATCTAACAAAACCTTCCAGTCACCTTAAGATGGTCTAATAGCATTTATAAGTCACTAAGTGCACTTACGTCCATCAATGTCTCTGTATGATTCTCCGAAAGATAAAAAAGGATTAAGTAAAGAACCTGCAGAATATAAAGGATAAGAACAAAAACTATATATTAAAGACATTTTCACAGTTTTTTAAATCAAGATGATATTACAGTTACCTCGCATGAGACGCAACAGTAAGCCATAAACATCCTATTGCCATAGTATAACTTGAAAAGCCAGTTACTACTGTCTTTTACATCTTTATGACTAGTCTTGCCCATCAAGAAAGTGCTGCATTAAAAGTGAAAACACAGCTAAAGAACATCATCCCAAACCAGCAAATGCAGAATCATAAAATTTGAGTTAAGGAAGAACAAAAAGACAAAGTTGACATGAATTACCTGTACATTTGCAGCCAGTGGCTAGCAATATCTAATGCTAGCAAGGACAAGAAGATTAAGCCAGGCCTTTACACAAATTCAGCACAAAAGTCAGGTTTACATGCGCATGCTTAAATGACAGCAAATTATGAATTAAAAAGGAGAAAAAATCTTACTTGTAAACTTGGGAAAGAACAACAAGTAGACAAGCAGTGCTAATTCTGATATTAAGAAAGCCACATTAATTCAAAGAACACAAAAATCAAACAATGTAAAGAACTATAAGTTTAACAATGCATTCTTTGGCTTGCAGAAACAGAAAGAGATAGAGATAACCTGTCTGTAACCATGTCCAGAACAGCTCCGAAGGTTGACACTGATTCAAGAAAACCAGGTTAATATTTATTTATCAAATAGACTAGTTACCTTTTTAACTAAACAAGTTAGTATAGAGGAAATGCTGTCCCACTCCGTGGTCAAGACATGCCACAAAGCCCCTAAGTCTGAACACAATATATTTTTAAAACAACGTCTAATCATACCAGTTCAGCAAAACTTTACTAGAAAGAGATAATGTGTACATAACACTCGTCAAAGAATTATATAAACAGATAGAATAAAATTGGTATGACCTCTACAAAAAAGCTTATACCTTGATTGAATTTGCGAGCGGCCCAACCATCCACAGCATCACATACGAAGCTGGTAACAGAAAATAGCTAGATTATGCTCCAGATGCCATATCATTAAAGAAGAGAAAATTCAAAAATAGAAAAAAATGCATAAAAATTGTATCCCACCTGAAAAAATAGAGAATAGAGAACAATATTTTGTTTGTAAAACATACATGGAAAGCATAGCAGTTTAAAAGAACCCGGGTATATCCTGCATCATCACAAACATGGTAAATATAGTGTACTCAATTACCCATGATGAATTACAAAAAACAGAATCTAGACATGAGAGATATTTCTATAGGAATCTAATATGGACAGTGTTTAACTCTATTGCCCTTGAGTAACACCCTTTTGCTTGAAAATTCAGATGCAAACACATGGTATAATCCAACTAATAGCCTCAGCCCCCAAGGATGGTTTTCATGGATTCATGTTTTCCAAAAACCAAATGAGACAAACCTGGTCGGTGTAGATTTTCCGCACTACTCTACTGGTGAGTCCTTTATCGAAGTTGAATGACTCCCATAATTTTAATAAACTCAATAAGCATTCAATGCATGAGAGAGATAAAAAATGGTAACAATAGAATAATCAAATACCAACCTATGATATTAGGAATATAAAGGTACACAGACAATTTACTAGGTTTTGATCCAGGTTTCGGGCCAGGTTTCTTGGCCATTGAAGCTCCTTTGTATTGGCAAATTGAATAGAGTATAGGATTGGCAAAATCAGATATTTATCTGCATATATACATGAACATGATGTACATGTCAACCATATCAGAACATAGCTGTTCATCCAAGACAAATATTGAAAAAGGGAAACAAAATCATTTCATAGACCAAACACGTAAATATATCACACAATGAACTTTCTCAAATTCCATTCAAAAAAAGAAAGAACAATTGAACTTTGTCAGTTTATTATCTCCAAAAATCTCAAAAACCAAATCGAAGCTTCTAATAAAGTAATAATTATTAGCTCAAACTTGCCAGTTGTCGAAGATTTTGCGACAGAAAAATCAGAAATAAATGCAAAACACGTGAAGTGCCCTACGATTCCTTTTCTACGATACACGAAACTGAAAACTGCAAGAGATTCAAGAGAACTCAAACTCTATTTCTAAACGCGAATGGAAAACAGAGCAAAAGGAACCAGGTAGTTGAGAGGAATAGAAGATGGAAAAGGAAGAGTGATAAAAATAGTATACCGGCGAGTGTACGGCGGAAGAACGAGGCGAAGCTGTACGGAGCAACGACGGTTAGATTGGCAAACGGGGGAAGTGAGCAACGCAGATTATTCCGATTAATATGCGCGCAAATGTACATTTAATTCAAGTTTTATTTAAGTCATAAGAATAAAATTATTAATATTCAATTAAAAAAGTTGTAATTATTTCTATAAATAAATAAAAAGAAAAAGAAAAGGAGAAAAGAGTGATGCTTAACTTAATTGCTTGTTGCTCGAATCTTGTCCTTTTACAAAAGCACATTATGTGTAAAAAAATGACGATAAATTTCTCACTTACCCTTTTTTTTTAAAGAACATTTTTTATATGTATATGTTCTTGTGGATAAATTTTTGAAGTATAACTCAGTTTTTGTGTGGTTATAATGAGCTTTTTTTAATAGAATCAATATATGCAAAAGACATTTCAACGTTTAAGGGTGTGTTTGGTAACCACGTTTGAAGGAAAAAAGTACGTTAGAGCTTCTTGAAAGCTTCATTTTTTTGTTTGGCTAATTTTCTTCTCTACAAACGCAGAAGTGCTTTTGTTCCTAAACCCACGTTTACAAGAAGCAATAATTTCTAGCTTCTCCGTTGCATTAACGTGCTTTTAGCTAATACCTTCAATATTTATTTTTCTTTTACCAACTTTATCCTTTATACATATTATTGCATTATTTATAGAATTTTTATTATTCCTCTCTATATGAATTCTTTTTTATTATTTTTTATTAATTTTTTTATTTGACATTATATATTTTTATAGTTATAATTTTTGTGTATTATATTTATTATTATCTTTTTATAATAGAATTTATTGATCCCATTAGATAATAATAATAATAGTTAAAAATTATAATGTACTAAAAAAGAGTACTAAGAGTATTAAAAATATACTATATAAAAAATATATAAGAAAAAAATATAAAAAAATTAAACATGTATAAAAAAATAATATTATAATTTAATGTCATGTCCTTTTAAATAATTATCTATCTAAAAGTGATTTTAACTAATATTATCCAAACAAAATTTATTTTATCAAAATCAATTTTGGTAAAGAGTTGCCAAACATAAATCATGTTGACACAAACTTACTTCTATCCAAAATCAATTATATAAAATCACTTTTATTCAAACTCCAGTTGACCAACCACAATCCAAACACACACTAAGTTGAGGTATAAAAATTTTATGATTATAGAATATTAAACATCAAATATAATTTATTATGTGGTATTTTTATAGGCATAAAGTTGATAAATCGAGTTGATGCTATAATCGATTATCATTAAATTAGAATAATGATTATTAAAATCTTCCGTTACAAACTTAGAATGAAGACAAATAAAGTTGAGTTATGACTCATAGTCCACAATAAAAACCGAGCCATAAGATGATGGATCACAGTTCCAAACTTTGTCTGCTGATCATACGATCCAGGCTAAACTTAGAAAATAAAATGAGTAATAATTCGATTAAAAGATAAATGAATAATGATACAGTGAACCCTAAATTTAGTCGAATTATCATATCGGCACTTATTCAAAAAAAAAATAATTCTGCAATGAGTTCTATCTGCTCGAGTTAACTGTGAGATAGATACTTCATAAACCTATAATAAGAGACTAATAATTGTTTCTCGCTCATCTTTAATTTATGAGTATTGACTTGACCAAAAGATATTGTGAAATAAATTATATAAATATGATAATAAATATACATAAATTGTAGAATAAAATAAATGAACTCATTACTCATATACTTAATAGTGATATTTTGAATTAAGAAATTTTAAAGGATTACTTTGAGGGTTAGAACTATTTTGTATTGGCAAATTTGAATTTGAATTTATGACTTCAGTGTTAAAAATTCTACATGTAAATTCATGACATTGTTATAATAAAATTCTATATTTAATAAATGCAAATGTTATTGTAGATGGATGACTTGAATACAACACCTTACTTTTTTAGCATGTAATTTCAAATGCTATGACAGAGAAATAGAATGACATTAATAGAATGAAAATGCATTAAAATATAGTGGTTATAAGCTACTGTATTTAATTATTTATTGACTTTTGCTCCTATTCTTCTCAAATAGGAGCCTTATACGAATAGTAGATTCCAGGAATTGATATAGTAAGAAGAAAAAAATAGGATAGAAAATACATAAAAAGAAGAGTAAAGTATCATTTTGTTCTTAACGTTTGAGATAAGTCTTATTTGTATTCTTAACGTTTAAATCATCCTATTTGTATCTTTAATTTTTGTAAAAGTGATTCAATATTATATTGCGTTTCAATTACACATCATGAGCTTTAGTTTGAATTTTGAAAATCTCTTCAGTTAGAATACAAATGTTTGAAACAGAACCGATGATCTACTCCAAAAAATAGCTCATCAAAAGTTGAAACTAATCCCTATAATATTTACATAATTCACTTTTCTAGGAACATAATTGAACATAAACACAAATAGTGGGTACAATATTGAAATCAAATACATCAAAGTGAGACCTAATTGAGAATGAATATATCCAAGTAAGAATAATTGAAAAATACAATCTAATTTGTTAGTTTAATTGATGGCAGGATAACATTGAATCACTTTTATAAACGTTGTAGATACAAATAAAACGATTTAAAAATTAGGGACACAAGTAGGACTTACTCAAAACATTGGGGACAAAAATAACACTTTATGAAGGTTGTGGTAGGCTTAGCGAAGGGGGGGTTGAATCTATGCCTTCCTTTTACAGTTGCAGTTATGACTCTTTTAATCAAAGTTGCAAATCTGATTCTGTTTGAACTCAGCAGCGGAAATTTATGAGACAATTTATTTTTGTCTCATGAATAACAGAAAACAGAACATGACAGAGAAGAAAGAGCTAACACCAGCATATATCTTGGTTCGGTTGCTTTGTGCTATGCAACCTACATCCAGTCTCCTCCACAAATGTGGAAGAATTTCACTATAGTTAACAGTATTACATACACCAATTTCTCACTCAAGTTCTAGCCTAACTTGACATTGGCTATGCTAACACCTAACTATTTGCTCTTAGTGCTAACCCAACTAAGAAAGGGATACCAAACAGGTTCAAAATACAGGACACTTAACCAACCTAAAGAAATCTGAAAATAACTCTAGGCTTTTCTCTCAAGTGTATCTCTCAGCCTTTTTCCACTCATGGCTTTTTCTTAAGCTTTCTCACTTTGCCTTTTCTCTCAAGAAATTACAGAAAGATAAGCTTAGAAAAGTACATTACAATCAGAAAAACATGAAGGAGATTGACTTCATCAACAGCCTCTAAGCTATGTGAAAAACCAGCTTTGCAAACATCTGAATTTGTTCTTCAGTGTTGGCAGAATGCTTCTTTGATAGAGAGCATTGTCCAAGTAGAGGAACTTCACAGGGAATACTTCACAGAACTCAACTTCTCAAACTCTGGTTTTCTCTCCTTGCCTTGAAAGAACAGCAAGCTCTTCTTTTATCTCCCTGCATGTTCCTTGGTTCTTCCTCCAAGGTCAACATCTTGAGCCTTGAGCTTCACCAACCACAGATTCACTTTTTCTTTTCAATCATCAAATTGGAACCTTTCCTTCTGACTTTTTCAACTTGACCGAAAGCCATGAATATGTAACTGAACTTGTTTTCCAATGGTCAACTAAAATCTGAACCCTTGAATACCAACTTGGTCCCCAAGTCTTGATTAAGACCGTAGATGCACAGCAGAATAGGGCAGATAGCAATTTTCCCTTCACAGCCATTTTCGGATAGAGCAGAGAGTAGGGAAGAAAAGGATGAAGATCTGATTCATGCAAGATGATATGGTTTACCTTTCTTAAGCTTGATTTAGCTTGGGATTTCTGTTTTAGCTTCTGTGCTTCAAGCTTCAACTCTCTCTCTCTTGCTTCTTTGGTTAATGGCTTATGGAAGAAGCTTTTCTTCTCTTTCTCTTTCTTGCTTTTTCTGAAATCTTGATGTGACTTGATTAGAAGGAAGAAGAACGTTGCTTTGGTTGGAGCATTATGGTGGGAAATGAAAATCAATTCGGGTTTGGATCATGTAACCCGTTTGGCCCATCTGATTTCTTTGGCTTCTTCCTTTGCTTTTGCTTGGACTTTTTATTTTGTTTTCAGCCCAATATTCTTTGCTGAATGCCTTTTATTCCATTTGGGCTATTACCATTTGGCCTGCAACAATAAACAATTAGTTAATTAGTAGATATAATTAATCAACACTAATTATTTATTTTGCTCAAAAATAATGTTTGTCATCATTAATTAATTTAGTTAATTTCTTAACTCAACACTTTACTTATAAAAGAATTATGGGTAGACCATATATAGCTAAAGATCAATATTTTTCAACCGAACTTTGGTGTTAATATGTAGTATGTATAAGATAGTAATTGTGAGAGAGTTTGTCCTTGTTTAGATAATATAGCCAAGTGTGCTTTATAAGGTAGCTAAGCTTGTTGTTGGATTGATTGATAATTGAGTTTGTTCTCAAATTCATTGATAGCCAAGTTTGTACTCGAATTGATTGAAAATTGAGTATTTTCTTAGATTGATTGAAAGCTGAATTTATTTTGGATTGGTTAAAAGTTGAGTTTGTTGTCGGATTAGTTGAAAATCGAGTTTGTTGTCGGATTGAATGAAAATCAGATTGATTGAAAATCGAGTGTTATTGGATTGATTGAATGTCGAGTTTGTTCTTGAATTGATTGAAAGCCGAATTTGTTTCGGATTGGTTAAAAGTCGATCGAATGTTATTGGATTGATTGAAAGCTGAGTTTGTTCTCGAATTGATTGAAAGCCGAATTTGTTTAGGATTGGTTAAAAGTCGAGTTTGTTTTTGAATTGATTGAAAGTCGAGTTTGTTTTCGGATTGATTGAATGCCTGAGTTTGCTCTCAGATTGGTTAAAAAACTTAGTTTATTATCGGATTGGTGTTGAAAATTGAGTCTTTTCTCAAATTGATTGAAAGCCAAAGTTGTTCTTGAATTGATTGAAAGCCAAGTTTGTTTTCAGATTAGTTAAAAGCCGAGTTTGTTCTCGGATTGGTTAAAAATTGAGTCTTTTCTCAAATTGATTAAAAGCCGAATTTGTTTCGCATCGGTTAAAAGTCGAGTTTGTTCTCGAATTGGTTGAAAGTCGAGTTTGTTCTCGGATTGCTTGAAACCTGAGTCTTTTCTCATATTGATTGAAAGTCGAATTTGTTTCGGATTGGTTAAAAGTCAAGTTTGTTCTCGAATTGGTTGAAAATTATATTTGTTCTCGGATTAATTGAAAGCTGAGTTTGTTCTCAGATTGATTCATTGATCGATTATGACATGTGAAATATTATAATACGTAAAAGTGAAGCAATTCAAATGTATAAAGTACATACTTTATAAAAAGTTATGATAAATTAAATTTTGATAAAAGATATTAAATAAAATCTTAAAACAATATTGTTAAAATTAGTTTAAAAATTTGAATGTAAATAAAGTTTTATGAATCTGAGGGAGTAGGAATTGTTTTACTTGTCCCAGCAGATGGCGCTAATTGCTTTTGTGTGGATGAACTTCTATGGTATAGCTCGTCTCTTGCGCTGTTGTAATACGCCTTTTCTTTAATGGAGTGAGAATAACTCAAACGTCAAAGAACCCAGTGGATGGATACCTGCAAAAGACACTCTGACGCTTAAGTTAGTAAATGTTAAAGAGGTATAAGAATTCTACAATTATAGAATATTAAATATAAAAATAGAATTTATCACGTGGTATCTTTATAGGCATATAGTTGATGTTATGACTATTGGTCATTAAGTCAGAATAACGGTTATTAAGATCATCTGTTACAAATCAAGGTTCATAATGCACAATAAAAATCGAGTTATAAGGTGACAGATCAGTACTAAATAATTCACTTAATTATATAAAATATTAAAAATTTTTTGATTATGATCTATTTTATTAATAGATGAATCTATGTGAAATATTTTAATGACGATAAATTACTTCTCTCTTTAAAAATTAATTAATCACCCTATTTTTGAGCAATCGAAAAAAATTTTGTAAGTTTTATAAATCGATGAATAGACCAATCAATTTTTTATTATTTAATAAAAAATAAGATAATACTCAATTGTTTCTTAAAAGTGAGTATGTATTTAACCCTATATAATAAGGTGGTTCAAATTATTTTTATAATGTGAATTCATTTAGTTTCTTCGGAAATTTTTACACTTATTATATATATCATTTTATTATCTTATTCGAATTTGCCAAACTAGCTTATATGTGTATTTTTATATTCATCAAAATGAACCCAGAAACCAAAAAAAAAATTGATCAAAATGAACATTAATTATAGGAAATTATTTTGAAGGTTTCATCTAAATTGTTATTCAACTAAAGCGAATTACTAAATTCACCCATTCTACAAAAGAATAATGGGCCTAACTTTGAAGAGAAGTATTTATTAAACACAAATACTTGTACTAATATTGGTTTCATATTGATTAAGTTGTAGGCAATTTTAGAAAAAAAAAATTGAACAAAAATAACACTATAAACTGATTTTTAAAAAGCAGAAAAAGCCTAAAAAAATGCCAAACTTTAAATGAGTTTAAAGGAATGATGTGTTGACAATGTTACCTATGAAAAACAAAAAAATTAAAAAATTACTTAATATACTCAAAAATTAATTTGAAGAATAAATTTATCCAAAAAAGGTATTTTTATCTACAATATAAATAAAAAATTTGTCATACAAGTAAAAGTGTAAAACCATTTCGAATATTGAAAACAGAATATATAATTTCGTGTGATATTTCTTGAACAATTTAATAATTCATCTTTTTAAGCATATTTTTGTTTGTTTTAACACAAGTGAGTGAAGTTATAAAATAAGAAGCTATTTTACCGTGTTTTACTAAAATTAAATTTTTTCTAAAATTAAAAACATTAAAATCTAATTATCCTAAAATTAAACTAGTAAAAATTATAAATTCATCGAGTAAATTATTAAAATGATACCCGAAAGTTCACATCGTTAAGAAAAAAATCTAAAAATTACTAATGACAAATAAACTCGCGAAAAACTTTAAAATGTAATAAGAAAATTAGATATTAAAACATGTATTTTAAGAAGAGAATTTAGAGATCAAATTTTAATATAAATTTTTATAATTATTTTTAGAAAAATAAAATTTTTTTATTTCTAAAATTTAATAATTTTATGTCAAATAAATTTTTTTATTTTTTATTATGAATGATTATATTTTAAAAAAAATTAAATTTAAATTTTGTTTTGAATTTTTTATATTTTTTAAAATATTTATTCTAATATTATTATAAAAATTCAGATCAAATAATAAATCATTTACTAAATGTAATTTTTTTATTATTTATTAATTATTTTTTATTGTATTTTTAATTTATTTAAAAACTATTTTATTGATGACATCTTTTAAAAAAAAAAATTATCCGTGTCTGAATATTTCGAGAGTAAGGAAATGATAATTAACTCTAAATTCATCCTTGATTTTCCTCAACCTCTTCGTGTTTTTAGTTACTTTTACTTTTTAGCTTCACTCTGATATGGAGGGAATTTAGTAACAGTAGCAAGTAGCAGTGGGTCCCAGCGAGCAACGGAAAAACAAAAATGCGCCACGTAAGCAAAGGATTCGGATTAGCATTGAGCTAGCAAGACGTATATTTCATTCTCTGGTTCTGGTGCAAGAGCTACTCCCTCCTCCTCTCCTTCCTGCTAACGCTTCATCTCATGCTCCTTCTCTCTCTTCATCCATGGAACTCAACCTCTGCGTGAACTACCATAACCGTCACGCTTTCAGATTCACCTCTCCTTCCGCCTTCTCTCTCTCCACTCTCCGTTCCGTCCGCACTCACTTCCTCGGTTCCGCCTACACTCTCCGTCCTCCACTACCGCCTCTTCAATCTCGCAAGAAATGCAACAGGTTAGGGCTTCTCCGCCTCCACTCACCGCGCTTCGTCTTCAAGGCTTCTTTGCAATCTCACTCTCTCATCGTCGTTGTCGTCCTCGTCACCTTATCCGCCGTTTCTATCCTCCGATTCACTCTCAATAACCGAAAGAAGTCTCGCAATCAGGTACTCTCAAGCTTCATCCACTCATTCCTCCATAATTGAGCTCGATTCCACACTGTACAGTTACAGACTTGCAGCATTTCTTTCGTTTTGTGTTTTTCCTGCTGCGTTCTTGTTCTGATTTTTGGTCTAGTGTTCTCCTGATCGGACAATTGAATTTCAGCTTGTTTAGTTGTAACTTGAAGTTGTTTTTTAGTTCTTAGATTGTGATGTTCTGTGTTTAACCTTCATTTTTTTCAATACTTAAATGTTCATTCCGTGTTTATCTATGTTTGGATTGAGACTATGTTGACAATTCGGATATTCCGGTGTGTGGTGTGCGTGTCAATATAAAGATGTAACGTTAGTTGATGAATGAGAAACCTGAGTTGTTAGAGTAGTAGTGTTGACTACAAACGAATTGACTTCCTACTAGCTGTTAATAACAGTTATAACTGACTAACTATCTAACTGTCATTTGTTAACCTATCATGATGTAATGTTTGTTACAAAATTTATCGTGTCATTAAATTTTTGTGATAATTAGTTGGTTCAGATGGAACTGTACCAAATAGTCGGAGGAAAGTTAGAATGTATGAAATTGTTGAGTTATTTGTTTGTTGAATCTGTTCTGTTTATATAATTGTCGCCTTTCTAAAACTTTCACTCATGTAGACACGTGGACATGCAAAATTTGCATTATCGCGACAAGGAAGTAATGTGGGGAACCAGGTCATTGAAAGCCAGATTATCGGTTTTCCAGAATTTCAAAGGGATAACCCGATGAGTGAAATTGGAAATTTAACAGATCACAATGCAGAAGATAACCATATTCTCGAGGACAAAGAGTCTCAGCTTCCGTTATTGAAATCTTCATTGGTTCACGAAGCATCCTTCATGACCAACGTATCAGAGTCATCTACTCCTGTTCTTGACTCCAGTTTCAATAATAGTAGTTCAAGGGTTTTAGAAGAGTCTATTTTGCCAGATGCTTTCCAATCAACTGTGTTGCAACCTCTAGCTTTTGCTGAAGAAATGGCTTTACAAGTAGAAGAAAATCAAGATCAAGCTGACTCTGATCCTGAGTCACCTTTGACTATAGTTAAATCTGAGCATACCACTTCTTCTGTTGGTGTAAACAATGAACTCACAACAATCAATGAACAAACTAAAGAAAACATTGATGCCATCAGCTTTGATGTCTTTTTTGGTGAATCAGCGAGGCAAGAGCTGTACATGTTTTATGAGGATAACAAGTCTACAGTTGGGTCCATGTCACCACTTAGTAGTCTAAAGTCGTTATCTCTTCATGCTTCAACTAATAATGTTAAAGGATTGCCCTCAACAATGAGAAATACCACACTTAAAGGATCTGATATCTCAACAGAAATTTCTCCACAAGGTGCAGGTAATTTTATAAAGAAAATGCACTGTAATGTAATTTCATATATGATATGATTGTTCAATATTTACAAGTATCATGATGAGGAATTCAAAGTTTCAAGGAAATTTGTAAGTAAGCCATGTTTATTTATTCAGAATATATTGAAGGAGTGGTACCAATTTCCAGTCACACAGAAGGCTACTCTCCACAAAATGGAAGTAAACACTCGAGGAAAGGTGGCAGAGCTCTGCCTGCCAAAGTTTTTCCCAACAATGGCCACTCAATCAACATGCAATTTGATCAGAAAAGTGATCAAACAAGGGTGGAGGATGATCAGAAGAATGACCATTCAGATTATCTGAGCAGATATAATAAGCTGTTAAAAGCTGCGAGGTAATATTCTGTTCTATCCACCTCCAACAAACAATAGAGAACATAAAGTTGTCTCTGAGAACACAGTACTTGTTGTGAGTCCTATACAAGTGACAGATTCTCTAAATATAGCAATGAGGTCAAACTCCTCGTCCCCTCATTTCTGTTGAGTGTTAACCATATCATGACCAAGATTGTTGCAGACCTAATTTTGCTATTACTTTTAAGCTTGATGAGCTTACCCCGAAGTGCATTGATTTTGTTAGGTTACATGAAAGTTTAGAATTGCTTAAAGATATGGAAACAAAGGGTTTATTAGATATGACCAAGGTACATGCATCATTCTGGCTGTTATTTGATATTCCGCTCTTCAATTTGGGGTTTCTCTAACATGGTGTATTTATTGACTATAGATTTATCATGCAAAGTTTTTTAACATCTGCAAGAGGAAAAGGGCAGTTAAAGAAGCTTTTGATTACATTAGGCTAATTCCAAATCCAACTTTGAGTACATTTAACATGCTTATGTCAGTGTGTACAAGCTCCCAAGATTCAGAAAGTAAGTTGATTTTTCATCATCACTCCACTCAATACCTGATTACTCCCCTCTATATTTTTCTTTGTAACCTTTTCAGGTCATGACATTTTTGTGTTATTTATTCAGGGGCTTTCGAAGTGTTGAAGCTACTGAAAGAGGCTCGACTAGAACCTGATTGCAAACTTTATACCACTCTGATTTCCACTTGTGCTAAGAGTGGAAAAGTTGATACAATGTTTGAAGTATAACATCCTTCTTCTTTCATTTTCAATCAATTTAGCATAGCATCATGTCATTTTATGTAAAATGTCTTTCTCTGAATCCCATATCTGGTAACATTGTTACTCTGTGTCCTATAGATGTTTCACAAGATGGTTAATTCTGGAGTGGAACCAAATGTTCATACCTATGGGGCACTCATTGATGGTTGTGCTAGAGCTGGGCAAATAGCAAAAGCATTTGGTGCTTATGGAATATTGAGGTCTAAGGTACAAAAGTTGCAACTTCTATCTCTCGACAACTGATACTACTTGAGTTGCTCCCGAAATGCTTATTTGTGCATGCTGATGTGATGTTTGTATGCAGTAGAATGTGAAGCCAGATCGTGTTGTATTCAATGCACTTATAGCTGCATGTGCTCAGTCAGGAGCGGTGGATCGTGCTTTTGATGTTTTAGCAGAAATGGCAGCTGAAATACAACCCATTGACCCAGATCACATAACTATTGGTGCATTGATGAAGGCTTGTGCAAATGCTGGTCAGGTATAGCTCTTTCTTCTCGGATTTTCGCTTTAGAATACAACATAATCTTCATCTGTTTCTTATATGTTTTCTGTCTCTTTTAGTTGTTTTTACTTAAAATATGTTTATTATTTACAATTATGTGCTTTCTACAGGTTGAACGGGCACTAGAAGTGTATAAGATGTTACAAAAATATAATTTAAAGGGAACTCCAGAAGTTTACACGATTGCCATTAATTCTTGCAGCCAAACTGGAGATTGGGAATTTGCATGTAGTGTTTACAATGACATGACCCAGAAAGGGGTTCTCCCTGATGAGGTACCTATTTTTTAAAAAAAACTTTTTACCTCTTTAGTTTTGTTTTCCGGCTGTAGTTTTTTTCATTTATTAAGAGCTACAAAAGTTACTGACTCAATATGCAGATGTTTCTGAGTGCACTGATAGATGTTGCTGGACATGCGAAAAAGCTGGATGCTGCCTTTGATGTCCTCAAAGAAGCTCGTAAAGGAGGAATACATATTGGAATGATGTCATATAGCTCGCTAGTGGGTGCCTGTAGCAATGTATGTCTGATTGTGTCTGGTTGAGTAGATTTTGTGCCAGACTTAGTGTAGTAATAGCCCCTTGATGAGCTTGAGTACTTATTATTGTGTTATTAACTACTGGCAAATACTTACAGGCAAGAAATTGGGAAAAGGCATTGGAGCTATATGAATATCTCAAGGCACATAAATTGGTGCGAACAGTTTCAACAGTTAATGCTTTGCTCACTGCGCTTTGTAAGTTTAAGCTTCTTTGATCCAGCATTGATTAAGGATATTTGAAGAGTAGTTCCTATGAAAACTAACTGAAAATATGATTTGCAAAATGGTAACTTTAAATAATTGGCACACTAACTAAACATTTAATTGAGAAATATTAAGACAAGATGGTTAGAACATTGACCAAATCCACTATTAACAAAATTATAACTGAATCTTGCAACTTGCTAACATAAACTATAAGCCAATGCAGTGTTATTATGTCAACAGATGAGTTTTGAAAAATTAAGATGGACAAATTTGAATTAAGGGAAGTACTAAATAATTTAACAGTTATTAAGGGGTTTCTGAAAACATATACTGTTAAAGTATCGCTGACAAGCCTCAGTTGTTTTTGCTTTCCTCTTATTTCTGCAGTTGCATTATTTTGCTGTTTAATTCAAACAAATGGATTTTAAAACGATGTAAGAATTCTGGACAGGTGATGGAAATCAATTTCAGAGGGCTTTGGAAGTTTTATCTGAAATGAAAGGATTGGGATTGTGCCCAAACAGTATCACATTCTCAGTACTGTTAACAGCAAGCGAGAAGTAAGTGATCTAAAACGACTTTTGGGCCCAATAAATGATTAGTTTAGGCCCTTTCCTGATCGGTTTTCTATGTTGCTCACCTCTTCTAGAAACGATGATATGGAAGCAGCTCAAATGCTTCTTTCTCAAGCCAAAATGGAGGGTGTTGCCCTTAATGTCAACATGTGTCGATGCATAATTGGTGAGTCATTGCGAGTTGGTAGTTTTTAATTCTGATCATGTATTTCTTCCACTTAAAAATTTCACACTTCTTCAAAAACATCTGGAATCTGGCTTTGTTACTCAACGCTTTCTTTCTCTTCTTTGGGAGGAGGGATTAGGAGGAAGTATTCTTGTGAGTACCAACTTATGATTGGCATATCTTTTTACTCATGAGTTTCTGTCTTGATTTTCTGCGCATTTAAAGCAAAAATATCATGGACTCTGCTTATTTATTGGCCCAAAATGTTCATATATTTTAGCCTTGAGAATTCAATGATTAGAATTCCTGATGGTACTTGTGTCTTTGAAAGGAATGTGCCTGCAAAGATATGAGAGGGATTGCTTTGTTGGTGAACCTGTTTTATCTTTCAACTCAGGACGGGCCCAAGTCAATAATAAATGGTATTTGTTCTTTAATATTTCTAGTATTCTTAGAACATGATTCTTTGTAATCATGAATAAAGGGACAATTGTTTCCTTGATGATTTTGTGTGTGAAAGTTTTTACTGTTTTTTGCTCTTAGGACATCACTGGCTTTAGCAGTGTATCGTGAAACACTTGGAGCTGGTGAAAAACCTACAAGTGAAATACTGTCACGACTTCTGGGATGCTTACAACTCCCTTATGATGCATCTGTCAAGAATAGACTAGTTGACAACCTGGGAGTAAGCACTGAATCTTCAAGAAACTCAAACCTTCGCGCATTAGTAGATGGTTTTGGGGAATATGATGTTCGTGCTTTTTCAATACTTGAGGTGAGAATGGAGCCAAAACCAAGTTTATTTGGATCTTAGGCCTTATTCAGGAATCTGAATCATCAAATGATGCTGTAATAATTGTGTAGGAAGCTGCTTCATATGGAGTTGTTTCATCAGTATCATTCAAAGTGAGTCCTATTGTTGTTGATGCTAAGGACATGCATACGTCTACTGCTGAGGTGTGTTTGTCTAAGTCTCCCCTCCACTCTCATGACTTCTGTTACATGAAAGGTTCACACTTTGCTGTAAAGTTCTAGTGTGTGTAAAATGTCTAAGACCGTCAAACCTACATATAATTATTATGAATTATGAGGAAAGAAGATACACAAATGGAAAATACATTTACACACGTCAAACTACTTCTTAACCACTTCATTTTTGAGAGATTTTTATTCTACCATTTTTTGTGAGGAAAGAAGATGCACATGCTATTTTGATGCACTTGTGCTTCCTAGTATGATGCCAACGTGCAAAATTGCTTCATAGTTGGATTATGGAGGCATTAGCCTCTTGTGTCTCTCTTTGTCAACTGTTGCCACTTTCATATATCATGTACAAGTTCACACCATATTCACAAACACAATGACATTCACAAATTTGTTCATGCAAACACGTATTGAGGACAGATATTTATGCTAGTGCAAATATTAAATTGATAAAATCCATCAAAATGTTTCCAGGTTTATCTCTTAACTGTTCTGAAAGGTCTCAAGCATCGACTGGCAGCAGGTAACGTGATTTATTTTAACATTAGTGCTGCGTTTGAAATGTATTGTCATGCAAGATTTAGTTTAACATTATCTATTTTAATTTATGATTTTCGCACCACATATATTGTTGAAAATTTTATATTTTTGAAGATTGAAGAATTTCAATGATACATTCATTTTTTTTTACTTGATTATGACATTTATATGAAGAAAGGTCAAATGAGTGAAGTTGAGTTGCAGGTTGCAGGCTCTCTTTTTATTTAATTTTTTCCTTAAAGAGAATAATAATTCCTTTCGATTAATCATATACTGAAAGTAACAGCTAATAAGGATGTTTACCAAGTATATTTGTCTTTCTGCTTTTTCTTTCCTTTTCTTCAGTGATTATGCCAACAATATTGGACTTTTAACTGGTAAACCTTCAATAAATTTTTCAACAAAACCTAGTAATGTCCTAATTGGTAGAACTGGCTATATTTCCAAATGGAACTATTTCCTGATTACTTTAATTGTTAGTACCAATTACTCCTTTTAAGGTCTTGAATGCCGTTTCTTTTTTGGAAAATTATTTCCAGAGAAAAGGGGTACATGTAATCATTTGTTCTCTCCTCCTAGATGATAATTTTACATGTTGCAGTTTTCCTTTACATAATACCTTGACATTTTCTGTTTTCTCTTTACCAATCTTTAAATAAACTTAATTGTATAGTTTTCCAATATTTATTTGCGAGTTTTCTAGTTCAACAGAAGCGTAGGGTAGTAGCTGATTATATCGTTGACATTATAGCCCAACTGACTAACTGCTTTGCTCTTTGTCCTTGTGAAAATCGTCGTTGCAGGTGCAAGATTATCCAATATAATAATTTTACTGCCGGTAGAGAAAACAAAAGTTTCAACTCAAAAGGGTGAAAAGATGATCAACTTGGCTAACAGGTTAGAATAGCCAAATAAAAACTGGTACCATTGTCAAACATTCTTTCAACCATATTGTTGCCTCAAATATTTGCAGCGTTACATTTCGTTCAAAAATACATTTTGTGCTTGTAGCAAAATTTTCTCAGCTGCAATAGTAGAATACCCACAATTTAAATGCATGGAAGTGTGTATCTTGGATGGTAAATCAAATATGTAAATCTATGACACTATTATATATAATCATTTTAGTAATTTACTTTTGTTTTCCGAAATGTACACATCTTAGTTCAAATGTGTATGTATACAAAGAATATCTTGTGAAAGATTCAGTGATTAACTAGATTCAGTGGCCAAGACATTAGTAAGTTTCTGAAGTTTCATTCTGATGCACCCCCCCCCCCCCCCTCTTTCTCCCCCCTCTTTTTCTCTTTTTACTCCAATATTTCTCTTCTATTCTGTCGCTTGGATGATATTGCTCAATACATATTACTGACAGAAATTCAATGTCTTTGGCTTCAGAGTTGGCCAGGCAGTTGCAGCTTTATTCAGGAGACTTAAGATTCCTTACCAGGGTCACGAATCGAGTGGGAAGCTTAGAATTAATGGTCTAGCTCTGAAGAAATGGTTTCAGCCGAAACTTGCATCATTCAGTGGGAAACCAGGTGACTGGAGCTCATCCCCATCAAGACTGGGCAAACGCATTAGCCATCAGCAGCGAAGGATTCGAACCGGCAATTTATCTTTAGACTAAGTGTATATTTGTGATTCCCAGCAGAAATCAAGCATCTGCATTTTGCCTAATATTAGCTTTCCATCTTAATGTATTTTCTCAATAGAAAGTTGAAAGCACTCCTTCATCCAAATGGTATAAATAGAAGAGTGATTTAGACCTAAGAAAGCATATGCTTTCTTGAGTGCTGGCCTGAGAAATGACATCTCAGCAAATTCATTTTGATGAAGCCACCATCAAAATCAAAGATGGCACTGGTCCAATTCTTTTGTCCTTTACCTGCAGCTATGTCATGGCCTCTGCCACGCGGATTATCTAAATTAATGTACGATGATAGAGATGCAGAAATATCTGATCTATATGATTCTGGTACTTGTATTTATTTTGTTTTACCAGAACTTTATATATGTAACAAAAGCATATACAACATGAAAAACAATACCACTATGATTTTTTGGTATTAGTTCTTCCTTTTGTGTTCTATCATTCAAATTGAAAATTATTAGGATAATTGGACCTTTAGATGCCTCACTGTTATTATTACCGTTTTGAACTTTTGAACCCCCTCCCTCTTGTCTTTGACTTTTTTGAAAAAATAGAGGGAAAAAACAAAATGGTAGAGCAGTAACTAATAATTGATTAATTGTTCAACCATCTAAAAACATCCTTAAACTCTTGCACCGAGGGGACAGATTATGAATGAATCCGTTCATTTTAGGGAGGATGTATTTGTATTAAAAAAAATAGCAAAATGATAAAATAAAAAAATATCTTAAATATACCGCCGGCAATTGTGGGTTTTAAGCTATATATTGTACGAATCAAATGTTTCAAAGGCTGATACAGAGGGGCAAGTAGAGGACGTAATTGACGATTTTGCATCTCCAAACAGGAGACAGATTTGAACAAAATTTTATACAACAAAATACATTATTTGTCTAAAAGACAGAAGTTAGAGAAAGAAAAAGAGATCTATATATCTTGTAAGGTTCTAAAAAAATGAAGTCAGTAGATGATGTTATCAATATATGTTTGATTCACAAAGCACCCAGTTGAGAGGTAAGATTGATAAATGCATCTTCTTTGCATGGAATTGTGAGTCCTCCCATTGGATGGTTGAATCCAAACTCTTCCTCTGCTCTGTGAAGCAAGTCAACAAACAAAGGATGACTCAAGTATGATATCGGAACCACAAACCGCTTCTTCTGCAACTCTCCAACATACACTGCTATGTGTCCCTTTGGAACAACACCTGTCTGGTTTCCACCTTGTAGATGCTGTGATGTTGACTTGAATACCTGCTTTGCTTGGTGCACCATAAACGGCATACGAATACCCATGATTCTATATGATGATGATTCACTTCACCCTGTACTTCAAACTTGAGAATAGATAAATGTAAGAGATTTTGTTATGTGATTGTAGTTTATAGATGTGATGAGATGGGAAGGGAAGTTGAGCGGGGTTATATTTATAGGATAAGTATATGAGATATCCAGAACATAAGGGTTGAGCACATTGGTGTTGTGACCGTGTAAGTTGAATAATGATGCCAATTAATTAAGGTACATAGGGTGGGTCCCACTTCACTCATCAAGAGTGTTCACAATCACATGGGGCTTTGTTACAACTTGAAAACCGTCCCAGTTTATCCTCTTCCAGCTCAGTTACACTCCAACAATAATTGTAGTAATTATATATTGTGCACAACACACGACATGCATGAGGCTGTGAAAACGCATTGTTATTGTCCCACAACAAAGCCATGTGGTAATTTCATTGGTGTTGGATAATGTGAAATATTTTTTGGTGTCAAAACAAGCAAGAAAAAAAAAAAAAAGCAAAACACCTATCCTAGATTAGCATGGATGAATTATCGGAGGTTATTACAAGGGGCAAATTAAATAACATGAGTAGAGTTGATCCTAGCTCCATATCTCGTTCGCTAATCTGCAATTTTATTGGTTTTTTGGACTATTCACTCAAATTGTAAAATTTTGACAAAAACTCCTAAATCTTATTAAGAATATCAATAATTTTAGAATTATATCCACTAATAGGATCACGAAAAAAATATAAAATATTCAGACAATCTATTTTATATATAATATTCTTAAACCACAATTTTAAGCTAAAATCAGTCTTCTTCAAACAACAAAAATCTCACATATGATAAATGTTAGAAAGAAAAGGTATTAGAACAACTCAAAATTCAATAACTATTTGAATCTCTAATAACACACTCAAACTCAAAAAAAAAAAATTACATCACAATTAACTTTAAAATTATTATTTGTTAGATAATATAAAATAATAATATATAATAGAGAAGTGCTTTTATTATTTCAACCTCTTTTAAACTTATCTTGAAACATTTTTCTTGTTTGTGTTACTTTTAATAAAAATTGAATTTGTCCACTGAAAAAAGCCAAAGATCAAATAGATGATGCATGTGGACATGTGGTCACTTGATATGGAAAGAGATTGAAAAGATGCTGAGGAGGGACAGTATTATTCTTACAGGAACCAATGTTAATTTTAAGTAATTATTATACGGCATGTACCATAATGCGTCCTGTACCCGTTCCCAAAGTGGATTCTCTTAAAAAAAATTTCCATCGGTATTAGTGCTTATCTTCCAGTAGTGATCTCTTATTATTTTATACTTTTTAAAATTTATAAGTGAAATATAGAAGCAATATATGAAAAGACTTTGTTTGATAAGACAAAATAAGTTGCAAAATATTATTTGTGACCTAAGGACTTTAAATAGAAAGAGTTAGGTTTGAAAATGGAAAAAGCCGTTTGAAATCTATTTTTGAGCTAGATGAAAACGGTAACTATTTTTGTTATGTCTTTAAATTTCTTTTTTCGTTTTAATTTTGTAAAAAGATTTTTATTAGATTTAGTTAATATATATCTTAAAAATATATGATAAATTTATTATTAATAAAAAATTTATTTAATAAATATAGAATATACATTTAAAATTAATTATTTTATATTTTTAATAAAAATTTTAATTTATAATCTCAACATATATTTTGAAAATACAAAATAGATAAATTCTATTTTTATTAGTATTTAAACTTTGGAGATTTTTTCGGTTACTCCAATAGTAATCCAGATTGACGACGGCCAAATATGATGATTAAAGAAAGTTATTATTAATATAAGGAAAGAATTGAAGAAACCAAAGTAACTGATGAGGTATATCCTCCTCTCTTTTCCCGTCACAATATTTATTATTTTTTATTTTTATCTCTCCAAAAGTTAGATTATGGAGATAGAATACTGAACTAAACTTTCTCTTGTTTTTATTGGATTTTATTGTTGATTCTATTTTTTTCATTGAATTAATAAAAGACAATGCATGTGAGCATGTGAAGCAAAAAGAAGGGAACACATGTGGTCATGTGGATACGTACGTAACTAGGAGCGTGGTTTAATTTGAGAGAACTAACACAATCATGCATTCCTCTCAAAGTAGTTATACTATGAGTTTGATTTAATTGATTAACATGGTCCTTTAGCTGTATTATCCTTAATTTGATATCCAATCATTCATTTTTACATGCCACAAACAAATTAACAATATATATCGTTCCATATCTTATTATCAAGCTAATTAATTAAGGACGACGCAATAAAAATGGAGTACTATTATCTCAGATAAATCCAAAGATATATAATAATATAAATCGATGTATTAAATTTAACAAAAATTTTGGTAATAAAAAAAAATCAGACAGAAACGGTCAGAACTTGTCTTATTTAACATTCATTAATTGTCGTCACAACTATATATATGATTTTTTTTGGGTATTCACTTTCTTGAAATTTTCAGGTTTGGCCAGATTTTTTTTTTCTTTTCCTTTTTGTGGATATACAAAACGAAATCAAATTAAACCAAATGCAGGCCTACCTAAAATATACACAAATACTAATAACGATATTTTTTTTATAATCACTATGTTTTTTATAGTGGAAGAAAACAAATTAAGAGAAGATATAATTAATAAAAACTAACAACATCTTTATGTTTTTCTTCATCCTTATTCAAACGAGAAGCAAACAAAGTTTGCAATCATATCATTTTCTTTTTGAAATTACTGCTTCTGTCTCATCCTAATGTCAAGCTAACAATAATGAAATTGAATATATTACACACTACTATTGCATGGTACAATGTATTTCCTCCAAAAATTTAAGTTGTTAGCTAAGAAATTAAATTAAATATATATCAAACCATATCTAGTTGGTGAAGTTCACACACTACTATAGTGAGAGTAGAGGCATGGGGGACCAAATTGATAATTTATCATTTAGAGATTTTTGTCAGAGAGTATATGTATCTTGCGATCCGAATTAAATCTGACAAACTTCCAATAAATAGAAATAGAGTCATCACAGAATGTAATTATATTACCAATGCAAAATTGCAAATTGTATCTTGGATTATTTCATAAAAAAATTAAATATATAAACAATTAACCCTTGCAATTGTAAGCAATATATAATAACCATGCAAATTGCATATTGATGAATATTATTGTTTAAAAATTTGGTCTGCCTACAAAAATTTGGATCTTCTGTTGGATATGCTTTGCTATAAATCTATGGGCTTATATTAGAGTTGATATACAATTGATATATGGTCCCATTATTATATATATATATGGGGTATTTTTTTGGGATAGCAGTAATATTTGACCCAAAGACCAAAAAAGAAATATTTTATTTATTGACGAGTAAAAGAGAAATTAACATTAATTATTGTTTTGTTATATTTTTTAGAGTAATTCTTCGCATACAAGCGATTAAGGCTTGTAAGCCTTACAAGTTCAATTAAAATTAACGCTCAAAACGCGCTTCAAACCATTCTTCTTCCCCTTCGTCTTCTCCTTCTTCTTTTCTTTCATTTCTTGCCTTCTCTTTCTCCTTCTTCTTCTTCTTGCTGCATGTTCTTCTTCCTCTTACTCTTCTTCTTCTCCTTTTCTTTCGTTTCTGCACGTTCTTCTTCATCGTCTTCCTCTTCTTCTTCATTTACGTTCTTTTCTCTCTGTTTTCTCTTTTTTTTTTCAATTTTTCATGGTGAAATCGTTTTTGAAGAAGAAAAAGCAGCAGAAGATGAGGAGGAGAAAGAGAAAGAGTTCTGAATTATGCATAAAATATACTTCAACGAATTTTGGGTGTATTTCTTTAAATCCTTTGGGTGTAGTTTTGTAATCTTTTGGGTGTATTTTCTGTAATCTTTTAGGTGTATTTATATAATCGTTTGGGTGAATTCCTGTAACTGTTTGGGTGTATTTCTGTAATCCTTTGGGTGTATTTCTGTAATCATTTTAGGTGTACTTCTGTAATCGTTTGGGTGTATTTCTGAAGTTCCATTATCTTCAAAAGGATTACAGAAATACACCCAAAGGATTACAAAAAATACACCCAAAGGATTTAAGAAATACACCCAAAATTCGTTGCATAATTCAGAACTCTTTCTCTTTCTCCTCATCTTCTGCTGCTTCTTCTTCTTCAAAACGATTTCAAAGCTTGATTTCAGAAACCATGAAAATCGAAAAAAAACAAAGAAGAAGAAGAAGAGGAAGAGGAAGAGGAAGAGGAAGAGAAGAAGAAGAAGAAGAAAAAGAAGAAGAAGAAGAAGAAGACGAAGAGGAAGAGGAGAAGAAGATGAAGAGGAAGAGGAAGAAGAAGAACCGTTCTGAGTGTAGCGCTTTGAAAACAGGAAACGTTTAATAACGCATTAAAAGGCCTAGTAACTTGTAAGACTTGTAAGTCAAAAAGACTTGTATGGGTAGCAATCCTCTATTTTTTATCCAATTAATTACCTGCAGCGGCTAAAGATGAGGATCATAAAAATGGAACACCATTTCTTATGGATCATGTAATAATTAATGGTGTGAGATTACATTCAATGATGAGAAATTACTCTTTTTTTTTTATGGTTAAGTGCTAGCCAAAAAACACAAAAGTTACTGTCCTCCTAGACACTTATAACCGGAAAGGAAAAGTATATGAAACCAAAAGATTACCAGCAAAAAACTAAACAAAACCACATTAATTTATATTAATTATTAATTTTAAATTTTTTAAATTCAAATTTAAAAATTTAAAATTGATTAAGTAAATCTAATTAAACCCTATGAAAACCTTCATATTCTCTCTCACATTAACCTACCCACCTCCAACAATCACACACACAGACCTCTCTCTCTCACCAATACTGCTGGAAGCGTCAACGACTTCCATACTCTCTGCGACGCCCTCAACAAGCCAATATGGAGAAAGTCCCTGGCCTTGATGATACAAAGGTTGTTGATATTGCTGCCGGTGCCGAGCACTCCATTCTTATCACAGGTAAGATGTTCTTCTCTTGTTCTTAGGCAAGAAAAAGATTGCACTTAAAATTGTGTCGTCTCCTCGTCTAAAAGTAGGTTTGGTTTTAGCGTAGAGACTACGTTAAAATATGGAAGCAATGCAATAAGTATTGACAATTTGACATAGAATACAGTATCAAGAGGTTGATTTTTTTCTATACTTTCATTATATTAACATACTGATTTCGTTCTTGTTTTTACCCTTATTCTTTAAATCAGAGAATGGAGAAATAAAGACATGGAGTTGGGGCGAGCATGGTCAACTTGGCCTGGGAGATCCTTGTGACAGGCCCGTCCTGAAGAATGGAGAAATAAAACCATTGACCACGCGCGGCGCGTGGTGGATTTCATGTCTACGCTTGGCGTGAATATGGATCTGACGGGACACAATTACTGAAACTGCAAACTACATAATTATAGAATTATAAAAAAAACATTCATTTAATATGAAAAAAAACATCTTAATACTTAACAAAAAAATATTCAGTTATATTTTAGCAAAAATAATTAAACATCTATAAACTTAAAAAATATGAAATTTTTAAAAAAATAGAGACATTCACATTTACAATACAATAAAATTAGAAAAATATATAAAAAAACATCCATTTAGTATGAAAAAAAAACATTCTAATACTTAGCAGAAGAAACATTCATATATATTAACTTGTAGAGATTTTGAATTCACCAAAAGATATTTGACTGATTTTTGACTAATACTCTTTTGGTTCTCTAGCATTGCTCAACCGGAAATATTGATAGATTCTTTTGGTTTTATTTTCTCACATACTGGAGTTAGCAACCAAATTAATTATTTCTCGAATAATAAATGTATGATTAAATTATCGTGAAAAAATAATTAAATAATGAAAAAAAAATGTTACTACATGTATAATATATACTCTACTTAGTAGCAAAGCTTATTACCTAGCTTGTAGCTTAATACTATATGATAACATCGTCCAATCATATATGTTGCCGAAATGTTAAGAGAATTTTATTTTAATGATAATAACAATATATAAAAGGTAACTACTTCCATGAAGATGTCAAAAACATCTTCTCATGATGATCCTTATTTAAAAAGTGTAACTTATTTGTTTAGTAACACTTTTAATAAATGTAACACTTTTACTTCAAATAAAAATCAAGCCATACAATCTATCATCCAATGACTAAAATAAAATATCTTCACATGATGACAATCATAAAATCTTCATTGGAGTAGCCACCTATATAAAAACGTTCACATTCGCCATTCGCCATATATACATTGAATTTGAACTCTATAAGATATTACGTAATCATATATATGCAAAAAAAAACTATATATATTTGGAAGTTATGTTGGTTGCAGGCATGTGAGTCACATATATATGCAGGCAGCAATCATTGATTTTGATTGGGGAGGTAGTATAGTAGAAGAAGGAGAAGAAGAATAAAATAATTATACATGCTACATATTCAAGTAATATATTTTCCTTTCGGCCAAATCAAATAGTAACAAAGCTAAGTGCCAAAGTATCAATAATATATTAGCTAATTAATATAGTGATTTTAGTTTGAAATATTCTACATATATAGATGATTACAACATACTACACTTCGTCTTATTTATATAAATATGTTGTTTTTTATTTTTGTGTAGATATGAAGCTACATACATTATTTCTACCTCGAATAATTAATTAAGGAATAATAATAAAAGATCAATAAAATAGTATTTAGTTTGGAGATTCAGTATTATATTTAGTTTAAGAGGTATAGAATCTGACTGCATTATTATGTTTCAGTATTTTATTTGATTTAAAATAAATATAAAGACTAAAACGAGTAAAATGATGACCAAATTACCAAAATTGTTGCATTGTAATAATCTTCACTCTTTCTCAAATTAAATACAATAATATTAATTAATGTATGCACATAGGAAATACAAAGTTGTGGGAATGAATAATAACTAATTAATAGTGAATCAACCACAATAATTAGGTAGATAGCTAATTAATTAAGTAAGCTAGTTGTTGGTGATTCGAGAAGTGAGATCAAGGAAATGATCAACAGGACAAGGAATAAGAAGATGCTGATTTCCCATTGGTTGGTCAAAGCCAAATTCATCCTCAGCACGTTTCAACAAAGCTTGGAACATTGGCTGCTTCAAGAAGGAAATAGGAACCACAAACCGCTTCATGTTGTTATCTTCATCTCCCACATACACTGCAAAGTGCCCTTTTGGCACATCAATTTTGTTTGCATGATGAGACCTCAATCTTAGAATTTGCTTTGCATGTTGGATCATCGTCTCTGGAATCACACGAACACCCATCTTTAATTTCTTTCTCTCTTTCTTCTCTCAATGAATATAATTCTATTAAGCTAACAACCTCTCTATATATATAGATACCCAAATGAAAGGAAAAATAAGATATTGTATGTATTTCAATTATTTATTTGAGTCTAACTTGGTCCATGCATTTATTATTAGTAATAGTAACAGTATAAGACTAATGTGTCAGAGGAGGCATTCCCATGCAACTTGTGTATTATAGTCATGAATCTAATAGCTCCCTCCCACAGTTTTTGTAGTTAATTGTTGTTGTTGTTGTGTTCTCAATTTTCCATTTCCATACAAATTAAATAACAGAGTATTGGGGGAACTTGCCACGTTCACTACGTCCCACTCTACACTCACTATGTCTATTGTCTACTTTCATATATATCATATATGTACTTATACATTATATTATATAAATTTTTTAACATGTGCCCTAAAGTTAGATGTTTAGGCACAGGTAAAAAATTATATAAACTACCAAAGAAAAATCCATAAAAATAGTTGAGGTTCATTACAACAATAACAATAACAATAAAACCTTATCCCATTAAGTGTGGTCGATGACTACATAACTTAAACGACGTTATTGAGTTTTGTCATGTATTATATCTACAGTAAAACTGTTTACATGTAGATCTCGTCTTTTTAGATTTTTCTCTACCTTTTACCCCTTGTCCATCTTTCATCTCGTTCTGTCGATTTTCTTCTCACATGTCCAAATCACTTAAGATGCGATTCTACCATCTTTTTTCTTTTCTACAATAAGTGCTACTCCTATTCTCTCTCTTATATATTTATTCTTTATTTTATTCAATCGCGTGTGACCACTCATCCGTCAAAAAATAATATTGGATAACTTTAGCTAAATTTATTATAAGATAATTATTGAAAAAAAATTATTGACAGAAATCAAAATTGGTTGATAATCATAAGTTGTATATCAAAAAGTTAGTCGGTAATATGATATTTTTTTAATAATAACGTTATTAATTGAAAAAATAAATAAAATAAACACCCACAAAGTTTAAATTCAAATGCATATGTGATACATTTATTTAAATAAAAATTAAAGTTAATCTACTAATCATAATCTTAATTAACATGTGCTTTTAGAATTCATTTAGATGCTTTAAGCATTTTTGCTTGGATTGAATATTAGTTAAGTTTAGAATTTATTAATTTTGAATGTTTATTTAACCTATTCTCTTTTTTTGAAAACAAAAATTGGGCAACAGGTTGCCGGAAAGTGGCCGTCAACAAATGACTGCTCCAAGTGGCTACATGTGGTTTTAGCAGAAAAAAAAAAGGAGAAGAAAGAATAAAGAAAAAATAAGGCAAATTAATAATGTGGGCGATAAATAAAATAAAATTTAAAAAATGAACTTAATTCTCTTATTTTCTTTTGTACTCTTATCTTTTATCATACATATAATGCCAACATATGTATGATAACCAGGCACATGTGGGTTCTTTCGGAGTTTATTTATATATAATAATCTGACCGAAACATTATGTATAAATATCCACATTAAAAAGGTGTATGAATGATAAATAATAATTGCTTGTTTGCAACTATATACTCTGCCATTTTACATTATGAGTACGTAGGTGCATACACCCTACCGAATATCATTGGTTCAAGTAGCTTCTACTGCACTCATTTTACCGAACCTATATATATACAACCAATTTGAATTGATGGAGTAATTAATTCTCTTATCTGTTTAAATAAATATAAAAAAATATTAGAAGGTTAATATTTTTGTTAAATTTTAGTCAATACTTAATTATTAAAAAAAAATAATTTTATATTATTAGATATAATTTTACACTATTAAAAATATTATTAATAATTAATTAATGGTTAAAATTTAAAAATCTATTGACTCCCTAAATTTGTTCTATAAAAAATTTAAACAATAATTTAAAATAATCTTATTTTATATTTATTAATTACTTTTAAAATAAATATATAATATTAGATATTGTTCTCGGATTGATTGAAAGTCGAATTTGTTCTTGGATTGGTTCCTTGATCGATTATGAGATGTGAAATATTATGATACGTAAAAATAAAGCAATTTAAATATATAAAGTACGTATTTTATGAAAAGTTACGATATATTATATTTTGATAAGAAGTATTAAATAAAATCTTAAAAAAGATTGTTAAGATTGGTTCAAAAATTTGAATATAAATCAAATTTTATGAACTTAAGGAGAGTGAAAATTATTTTACTCATTCCCACAGACAGCGTTATTGTTCTATCCTTACTGATGTATAACTCATCCTAACAAAAATTTAAAAATATTTATTGACAGACGAGCTATACACCGACCAGCAAGAACAGATATAATAAATATATAATTTTATATTATTATGTCTCTGGTATTTACGGATATGAAAAATATGAAAAGATGCAGTGTATTATTGTTTCAAGTTTCAACAATGCTGCTGCTGCTGGTGGCGGCGGATACCACTGGCACCAAATTATTGAAGAGAGTATGCAACATCATGAGATTAAAAGAGCATATCATCAATGAGTATGTATGGGACACAGTTAAGTGTGTGTTTGGATTACAGTTTGCAAACCCGAGTTTACATAAAATTGATTTTGTAAAATTGATTTTGATGATAAGTTAGTTTTGGTTAACGTAATTTATGTTTGGTAATCTTTATATCAAAATTGATTATAGTAAAATAAATGTTGTTTGGATTATACTACTCAAAATCACTTTTAGATGAAAAATTACTAAAATAGACATCAATTTTATATACCTGCAAAATCAGAATACTATAAAAAATAATATAAAAAATATTTATCATATAAATAAAATAAATACAATAAAAAATTAAAATATAAAAGAGAGTACTATAAATTTTATAATGTCACACAAAAAGAAAATATTCTATAATTTTTTTTAGTATCGTCAATACTCTTTAATTTAGTATTATTTTAAGACTATAAATTTTTATTATTTATGACTCTATTGTTACTTATAATTAATTTTTTATTTATTTTGTCCTTTTTTTTATAGGATCATAATTTATATTATTCAAAATTTTGATAATAAACGTAGTATAATAATTACAATTACAATTACAAATTTTACAAATTCAAAATAAAAAATAAAAAAATTAATACAAAACAAAAATAGAGTACATAAAAAAATAGAAAAAAAATTATACAGATAAGAAATAATAAAAATTCCATAAAACCAACAACATATATCATATGAACAAAAAAAATACCATAAAACGTAAATAAAATTCATATGAATAAAATCAAATAAAAATAAAAAATTTCAATTTGTTAGTGATTGAAATAAATCTGAACGATTTTGATGAAAAAAATGAAACTAAAAAATTATGAAGAAGCAGGAAGAACTACAAAGAATGACTGTGAAGATAATAGTTACTAGTATCATTCTTATAGAAGAAAATGAAGGGTAGGGATGGTAAAAAAGAAATATTTTAGCTTCTCCTAAACATGAAACGTGAAACGTAAAACGCAAAAGCTACAAATTTGAGCTTCTCCTAAACGTGGGTTTAAAGACAGAATCAATTCTGCGTTCACAAAAATAAAAATTGCCAAACATCAAAGTGAAACTTTCAAGAAGCTCAAACGGGCTTCTCTCCTCCCTAACGTGTTTGCCAAACACACCCTAAGTTGTTGCGTTGGTTGTTACTTGTTACTTTGGTTTGGACTTTGGACCTCCAGTTCCAAAAAAACTAAATCCTTGTTATTTTAATTTAGTTTCTACAATTCCTAATTTCTTACAGAGTTACAGGGTCACAACTCACAAGAAATTGAACAAATTGCAAATATAAATATTAATTAAATTTGTTTCGGCCCATCCCAACAATTCGACGGGTCCATGACTCGCTTAAACGACAGTGTTCTTCACATAACAAATTTTTTTTTGGCGGAAATGATAAAATTGTGAAAGAATAAGAAAAGGAAAAATGAAAAAATTTTATTAATTGTTGATTAATTGAATTGAATTGAATTGAATTGAATTGTAAATTATAAAAGTAAAATTAAATATATATAATATTGTTTTATGAAAGATAAAAATAAATAAAGATAAGATAAAAATAAAATAATAATAAAAATTAAAATTATAACTGAATTTGTGTATTCTATTAGGTTAAATTTGTGGATTACGACTTCTTTATAATTATCGTTAGTTAAAATGAAAGAGCAGTTTAATAAAAAGTTTTATCCGATGACAAAAAATAAATGAAAGGAATACGTCACTATTATCTTAAGGCCAATTCTATGGTGCTTATAAGTTTTTGTCTAAATTTTGTCTAACTTATTTTTGTAGTAAGTTTTGATTTTTTAAAATTTATTTATTCTTATATCTTTTAAATTAAATAATAAATTTTAACTCTTTTTAACAAATAGACACCACTTTTTAGACACCATAGTATTTACCTTATCTTAATTAACTGCCACGTTTACTTTAGCATTGAAATATCTATACAGGAGAGACTCTACCTGCCGACCCAACAACGACTGCGGACACCACACCTCTTCTCAAGTCTCACGCTTAGGCTCCGATTCACACTCCTAACGGCCTCTCTCCAATTGGCCCAACGAGCAACTGAACAAAATCATTTTTTTAGTAGTAGAAATTCAAGTGCAGTTGACTTTATGTAAAGTTGATAATTAAAAATTATTAAATTATTTAACTAATTTGACTAAATTTTTATCTCACGACTTTCAATTATCAATTTCACACAAAATTGACTGCACCTGAGTTTTCACATTTTTTAATTTATTTTTAATAGCATGTTATAAGTTAGTTACGGGTAAAGAAAGATAAACTGAAATATAAAATAACTACACTTTTTATTGATAGTCAAACTTTATAGACAGTATATAGTTAAAGTTTATAAATAACAGAAATATTAGAAGATAATTTAAATTTATTATTTTTATACTATTAATTAGTCATTAATATTTAAAATATAAATTAAAATATATTATTAAATTATTAAATTAAAAGAAAGGAATTAAATCGATGACTGAAAATAATAGTTAAAAATAATAAATTTTGATAGTCTTCTAATATATATTTTTTAAATAATATGTAACAAATTTTGATTTACACTTATAATCAAGATACAAATGAGAATATAAACACAGAATGTTGGCTGCATGTAGGTGCTTATTGAAGCTTGATTATTCTGCTGGAGGGTTTTATTAGTTAGATGGTGATAATTTTATTTAAAAAATATATAAAGTAATATATATAAATATATAATAGATGATTTGGTCGCTAAATTTTGTGTTTATAGAGCAATTTTTATTTAGTCACTTAGCATAATTACTTTTTATAGAAAAAGAGTTAGTTCTTTATGTCACTTAGCTTGTTTAGGAATTAGTTATTTTTATCCATTGACTTTATCCTTCTTTTTCTTTTTTCTTTTTTTTGTTGGTAGAAAAAAATATGTTTAGAGATTTTTTAAGTGAATATTCCTATAAAGACATCTTCATATAAATATTGTATTGTAAATTGATAAATGGTTTAATATGTTTTGACTGAATATATTGACTAAATTATCTAACGATTCACAATAAATATTATCATGTGAGTATTTTTTTTTTATTAGTAGGTTATTAATTAAATATTTTTTTATATATTTATAAAAACTAAATAGGTATCTTAGCATATATAATAATAAAAATTTATAATGACAAGGACTAAAAAAAAAAAAGACAGAGGGACCAAAGTCAATGCAAAAATTTAGAGGCACTTAAATAAAAAATGAACTGTATTTAAAAGAACTAAAAGAAATTCTAATCGAAATAATTATTATATAACTATATGATTACTATTAGTTTCTAATATGATACTATTTATATTTTATCTTATAGCAAATAAATAAATAAAATCCAAGTCACTAATTTATTCATTACTAAAACATTGCAATGTTTAACAATAAGATTCTCAAAAACAACAAAGTAAATGCTAAACAGTCTCTCTAGAAAATAATGTTTTCATTGTGTTCATTATTATGTTCTCACTCTTTTTTTTGGTAGATATATATTCTCACATCATTAAACGTAGTAAATCAGTTAAAATATCATCTATGGCTAAATCAGATTAAGAGATCATAATATTTGGAAATTTAAAAATAATGTGCATATATATATATATATATATAATTTTATAGTGAAGAGTAAGAAGAAGTAAGAAGTTAGATATTAAAGTAGAGAGAACTAGTCAAAACTCCAAAGTTATTGAGTTCTTAATTCAAGTTCAAAATGCAACTCCAAACCCAACAATCCTTAAACAAAAGATCTACATTTTGCAAGATAAGAATTTGCTTGGACTCAGTTGCCAAGAATTTATGTACAATTTTTTGTAGACATTACTTGAGGGCAATCTCCAGCACAAAATGAATGGAAATGGACCAAACTTTTGTTGCTCCTATCTAATTAATGACATGATAGAAAATCATAATCAAATCAAATAAAGAGAAAAAAAAAAGAAGAAGAAGCAATGTCCAAATGATTTAGACATTCAATTAATGAAGAGAAGAAATTAGACTAATAAAGTAATCCTCAGTGCATGGAATTGTGAGACCCCCAGTTGGGTGATTGAATCCAAATTCTTGTTCAGCCCAATCCAACAAATCTCTGAACAAAGGTTGACTCAAATAAGATATTGGAATCACAAACCTCTTATGATTCTCTCCAACATACACTGCCAAGTGGCCTTTTGGAACATCAGCAATGTTTGCTGCTGAAGCCATTTTGATTCTCTGTGACAGAGTCCTCTGCAGTTTCTGTGTTGCATGAGCAATTCTGTTACTAGTTCTCATGATGTAGAAAAAGATTTTTAAAAGGGTGTGTGGAAGTGGAGTTAGAAGACTTGTTGGAGTGTTGAAATACTGTCTTTAGAAGGTGAATATTTATAGTGTGTTCAAGCCATGCAAGTAACTAAACTTGTTTGGTTTTGATTATATGAAGAATGTTTTAGAAACATGTCAGGTGGAGGAATTAGGGTAGGTTCACATGAGTGTGCCTAATATGGACCAATACATCATGCCCCACCAGTAACGGATCTAGAAAATTTAAATAACGAGGACAAATATATAATACATATATATAATAACATAAACAACAACAAAGCGTTATCTCATTATGTGAGGTCGGCTATATAGATCAAATGATAACATTGTCACTTATCTGTCTTCTATCTGAATCACTCTTCTAACTGGATGCTTTACCGATGTTTTTCATTTGTCCAAATTACTTGAGATGAGATTCTACTATCTTTTCAGCAATAGGCGCTATTTCAACTTTTTCTCTCATAATAAGATATAAAAACAAGATATATATTCATATTTTAATAGGGATACATCATACATATCTGAAAAACTTTATAATTGGATCCATTCTTTGTGATCCACTAACTTAGCTTGAGGAGCCAAAATAAAAGTGTGGTGCTGGTCAAAAGTTACAATGACTTGTTGAATATTGTTTCTTGATTTGTACTAATGATGCTATGGAAATTTTTCTTTTTTTTTTTTTATTATAACTTTGTGGCATGTTCAGTGATGTAAAATGACAACATGATGAATAGGAGAAAATGTTTGCATTGGTCATATCTGTTTCTGAGGAGCTTTGTATTTAGACTTGTGGACTACTTTACAGGCTATTTCTCTTGTCACTACTTGACAGCATATGATGTAATAATAGATAGACTTGATGTCTTCTGTTGTGATAATTGTCACTTTATTTCGTTCTCATAATTTGTAATTGGACTGAACTTTTCTTGATTCAATCTAATTTGATCAACATTGACTTAATCAAAGAATTTTTTTCTTTTCTTTTTTCTTTTTTATTTTAAATTTTTAATGCTACTGTTTCTACACTCAGTAGAATGTTCATTTTTCTAACGAAATTCGGTTATAGGATTCATAACAAACATAATATCATGTTGGGACTATTCAAGTAGAAAAAGAATTCCTGTCTAAAGACTCATAATAAGTCTTCAATCATTTAGCAGATAGATTCCCCTTTTCTAGACATGCCACATTCATGATTTGTTCATTCAGATTCAATAGTAGGTTAAATTATACTCTCTCTCTCTCTTTTGTGTGAGTGTTACACGCAACAAACTTCTTTCAAAGTTAAATTATAACATTTGATTTTACTGTATTTCATAAAAGAGTTAAATTTTGATGCACTGACAGTGTAAACTATTTTAAACCGTCATCTAATTACATTCGTTCTTTTAGATGATCATTCTTGCGACAGTATAAAAAGTAGTTATTTTTGTTGACGTGACATTACTTGATTGAGCGCATGTGTAGAACTGCTTTATGAACAGTGCATCAAAATTAAACTCTTTAAATATGAGACTGGCCTGCCTTATAATAACATGATTGTATGATATAATAAAATTGTATAATTTGCAAGAATTCTATGGTTATTGAAGGCTATGCTTTAAAGAAGAATAGTAGATTAGTTACCCCAGTTTTGCACCAATTTATCTCACTTTTCTTTCACTGAAGTCATAGTGCAATTCAATAATACAGATTCAAATCCAGTACAATAAACTGAAGGAGAAATATTATTGTTTTTAACCAATGACTTACACCAACCATTTGTGAATATTAGAGAGATCAACAGTTAAGTAACATGCAGAATGAAATAGTCACAGATGAGTAAAGTAACTAAATCAATGTGATATCCTCTTACAAGATTTCACCATTAAAGTAACAAAAGGGTTAAGTTAAAAGATGTACTATAGTGTTATAATTCTGTGGATATTCCAATGGTATTTATTGAATCTACTACTGCTAAGTGAAAGTACTAACCATGTGATTGTGTAAAAGATGTTTTCTTTTTCAGCACAACATGTGAAATCTCTCGTGCTCCGGAAGACTTGGACCCGATTTTGAAGCCTCAGTGACCCCATTTTTGTTTTCAGCAGCAATTTGGCTAAGTACAATTATTCTACAGTTTTATCTCTAAAGAAGATAATTTACTACCTGAATTGCCAATGTAAAAGACAGTTAAACTTTCTGCTACAACATAATCTAATGGTTATTTCAATTGTACTATTTTCTTGGTTTTAATAATATATTCTTCTCATTTGGCCCTAAGTACCTAACCACCATTGCACTTATCAGAGCTGATTAAGGTTCAAACATGCATGATAAGCTTAAAAATTTGTCAATGACGTGCTTTGAATTTTTATTTTTCAGTGACCATGATTATTTGTCTCAAGTCTCAACCACTTCACATTTTAATTCTAAAAGCAATGTTAGAAGAATTAATTTCCTTGTATTATTGTAAGCAAATGCTAACAACCTCTAGTCCTTATCCAAAATAATAAACCTTCTGATTCATGTTATCAATATGAAGCAAACAACATGTCTTAACCTTGTCTAGGACAGATCTTAGCCATTAAAATTGTTTTAACATGCATATGGTTTTTGATATTACATATTTCTGGTTCTTTTTCCAATTATCAAATGGGTACCATCTAGGCTGTTTTCCATAAAAGGTGGGACATCTAGATTCAAATAATTTCTTCAACTTTGTTAAAAAAATTTCAAGACACTACCATGTGGTATTCACAAGTCCATGCCCCTAACTAGACCCCAGTTAGATATCTCATAATCAATTATTATATCTATAATCAAATCAAATTCTTTATCCTAAGCCTCTCTCTCTTTCTATATATATAGTTAGTTTTTGTTTTAGGATCACAAACAAAGTCAAGTTTTAACAACTTTTTAAGGCATCAAATACTATATAGTCTATACACAAATTTTATTCAGATCTTTCTCTTGCTCTAAAATGGGATTCAGGTTGCCTAGTCTTCAAAAGAAAACTTCTGTTCCAAAAGGTTATCTTGCTGTTTATGTTGGAGAGAACCAAAAGAAGCGATTCGTGATACCTATATCATACTTGAACAATCCTTCAATTCAAGACTTGCTAAGTCAAGTTGAACAAGAATTCGGATTTGATCATCCAATGGGTGGCCTCACAATTCCTTGCAGAGAAGATGTCTTCCTAGATATCACTTCTCGCTTGCAAAGATCATAAAAGGAGAAGATTTAAATGTTGATCATAAGTGATCAATACAATTTTGTACTATAGCTAACACTTGTAAAATTTTCTCACCATTTATTATATATTCTTCCCAGAGAAGTGGAAAGATGTACTTGAGCAAAATCATATAAACACAGATTATTGCAAATTTAATTTCTCACTATAAGTTACTTTGGTTTCTTTCTTTAAGTTTCCCATGACCCTTTATTTCATGTTGTTATGATTAAGGTTCTCTCTTTTCAAAGACTGAAATATATTTGGTGAAGGTATGATCTACTATTTAGTTTTTGTATTCATCACCTGCAATCATTTGAAAGCTAGCTGCCACATTATTATGTGATTATGTATCACTGTGAAAAGCAACTTATTAAAGTCCTTCAAGTACAAACATGGTCATGACTCATGAACTTATTTGTAATATTTGAAGTTGGAATGTTTCATTTGTAATATTTGAACTATAAATTTGAAGGGGGAGGGGACAAAATTCAGGAAATATTATTTTGCAATGATGATTGAATTGGAAGAACATGGGAACAACAAATTAACTGAACAAGTTAATTCTGAGTTGCAGAGAGCATTAACCTCACTTGTTGTAGAAGAATCTAGTAACAAATTGGCTAAAACTCTTCCAATAAAAATGTGTATTTTGTTCCATGATCAGCTCAAGGACAATAAGGAACTTTAATCCATATCAGAACCAGATAGTCTGAAATATATGAACTGAAACTTGAAAATGCTAAATGATTTGACACAAGCTAGATTTGTTTAAACAATATCTTGTCATGAATTTGTCATTTATCAAATGAATGATACAAGGAAGAAAACAAAATATAAAATCTCAAAAAGAAAGTGCCTTCTGTACAAGTTACTCTCAACTAGTCTATTCTCCATTAGCATGATTTATAGCCTACTCAACTGAGAAGTGAGGTTTAAGAACTCATCCTCTCTGCATGGAATTGTGAGACCGCCATTCGGATGATCATAGCCAAATTCTTCTTCTGCTTGGTTTAGTAATTCTTGAAACAAAGGTTGGTTCAAGTATGATACAGGAATTAAAAACCTCTTCATTTTATCTCCAACATAAACTGCAAGATAGCCTTTGGGGACATCATTGCTCTTTGTTGCTTTTCTAATACCTGGTATGCGGAAAGCCATTGTTTTTTTTATGAGAAAGAAATATTTGAGTTTTTCTAAACTTGTAATACTTGAGGATATGTGAATGATTGGTGCTGCTTGAGAACACAAGAAGTGGTGTATATATAGTTGCTAGGATCTTCTTCAAACCAATTTCCTGAAGAGATAAGATAGGGTCTACCAAATTGGCAATGTATTATGCATCACAAGAAATCACATGATACTGTCTTGAAGGTGTTAGGAAGTTCATTGAGAGTGCATACCCCACTTCTTCATATAATGGCCAACATATTAGCCTCTTGAAATTAATGAGATCTACATTATTATTACACAGTGAAGACCTTACATAATGCTCCTTTCATGCATTGTACTACAACTACTCCATTAATTAGTAGACACGCTTTAGACATCTCACATGTTTATTCAAATTGAGATTGCTTCTAAGAATGAAATTGTAAACCTTGACTATGACCTTATCTATTAGCTTTGAAACTATTAATAGTGAGCCAATATGAACCTCATCTTTTTCAAGTATACCAGATTATAAGCAGTACCAACTGGAATTTGAAACCATGAGCAAACATGTTTCAATTACACTTCCTCTCACATATATATGGTGGGCCTTGTATTATCTACTATGAACTAACATTTAAGTTTCACTTAAGCAGCTAACATTTGATTGCAAGAGGCTGCTTTATTAGCCATTCCTTGACAAAGTGGGGTATGCATTCTCAAGACAGTACCATGTGATCTCTCATGTAGTGATGTGTATGCATTCCTATCATTTTCAACAATCTTTTATCTTAGAAATAGTTTCCCATAAAATCTTAAAATCTATAAATACACTTGCTCTTGCCTTCAAAAACAACACAACTCATTGGCAATCTTAAGCATCAAAACTTAAAAAGACATTCTTCTTTGAAACTTGGGAACTTTTCCTTGCTGTTATTCTTACATATATACTAAAAAAATATGGGTTTCCGTTTACCAGTTATTCGAAGGACATCATCATTCTCAGGTAGCCAAGCAGCTTCGAAATCTGTGGAAATCCCAAAGGGGCATCTAGCAGTGTATGTAGGAGAGAAACAGAAGCGGTTTGTGATCCCCGTTTCATACTTGAACCAACCTTCAATCCAAGACTTATTGAGCCAAGCTGAGGAAGAGTTTGGATATGATCATCCTATGGGAGGTCTAACAATTCCTTGCAGTGAAGATGTCTTCCAACAAATCACTTCTTGCTTGAATTGATGATGAATCTCATGCTTTAGGAGACTGACATAGATTAGTATACACATTTCGTACAATAGGTTACTTGTAAAGATTACACATTTTTCTAAGTAAATGAAAGAAGAATGACCATTACTATGACAAGTTCAAAGTGTTTCCTCTGCTTTTTCTTTAATGACAAGGAAAGAATTCAACTACTCTAGTATTTCGTTTTTTTTTAAATATTTTATATTCTCTCTACCAACAGAACATTATGCAGTATCTACTATCTAGCAGTGACAATGCTGGCTGGTGTAAGAAAAGCCATACTTCTTCATTGTTCATTTGTTGTCATAGATTGCACTATTACACAAGTATACAAAATTATAAGATTTTTATATATAAAAAAGGGATAGAATTCTGAGTGTTTTATATAAAAGAACATGCATGGAAAACTTTAATTCATGGTACGAATGATACCTAAAATGCTGCTTCTGCCAACTGCCAATGCAAATTTACACTAACATAGGGTAAATTTCAATTGATAACATCACCTCTATAACTAAAGAAATTTCTTACACGGGCTGTATGGCTTATTCATTTATATATGTCTGTTCTCTTATTTCTTTATTGAAGTTTTAGCCAAGCCTTAACATTTTCAAAGAGCTTGTTATGTGTTGCATATAACTGATTTCCAGTTACATGGTTATATTAAATTCAATAATCTGGATTCAAGTTTTGATAATTAAATGTTCCCTTCCCTTTTCTTTTTTCCTTTCTGAATTCTGAATTCAATATTGCTGGATTTTATGGTTCTATAGTATTTACACTTCCATAAACCACTGCAGTCTATAAAATTAGAGCCACTGTGGAAAGTGTTGAAGTTCGTGACATTCAATCATGGAATATCTCAAGCTTGTGTTACTTTTTACAATAACATAGGAATCCTCTTCCTTTACTTTCAATATAAGAAAACTGTGAATTCTTAACAGATTTTCAATTGAGTTCTCAAATGAAATGAATCATCAACAGTGAATTTCTTCAAAACAACATCATAAATATATAAGATATCATTCAGATTCAACAAAGGAGATGCAATAACTTTCTCTCATTCATGTAACATATTTACACTTTCAAAGGAATGATATAATGAAGAGAACAAAATGGACAATCTTCAAAATAAAAAGAAAGAGCCTTCTTTACAAAATTTGTCTCAGCTAATCTATGTCAGTCTCTATGATCACAATTTACTGCCCACTTAATTGACAAGTGAGGTTCAGGAAGGCATCCTCGGTGCATGGAATTGTGAGACCGCCTGCTGGGTGATCATAACCGAATTCTTCTTCTGATTGGCTTAGTAATTCTTGAAATGAAGGCTGGTTCAAGTAACAGACAGGAATCACAAACCGCCTCATCTTATCTCCCACATAGACTGCAAGATAGCCTTTTGGAACATTAGTCCCTTTTGATGCAGAAAGTGATGCCTTTCTAATACTTGGAATGCGAAAAGCCATTGTTCTTGGAGGATTTGTTTGAGAGAAATATGTGAGCTTTGATATTTGTGGCGATGCAAATGAGTTGTGTTGTTTGAGAACACAAGAAGTAGTGTATATATAGTTGCTATCCTGAAGAAATAATTCTGATGAAGCTGTAAAATGGGGTCTACAAAGTGAAATGATCACAAGAGATCACATGGTATTGTCTTGGAGTTCATACAATTCCTACCCCATTTCCTGACATAATTGCCAAGAAACTACACATATCAAATCAAAGACATGTAAATTAATGCAATGTAGTTGTACTAAAGATACTGCATCAGACATGTTTTGGACATCTCACATGTTTCTTCAGATTTTGAATTGCTATTGACAATGAAATCAGTAAACCTTGTCCACAACCTGATTTATATCTCTGAAACAAAGTGTTCTGAGGCCAGAAGAGAACCAAAATTCGACACATGATAATGGTCCAATATGAACCTCGTTTTTAAGTACACCAGATTGTTAACATATCCCTTGGAATTTGCAAAACCATAGGCAACATGATCAAATCAAACTTGCTATTGTATACATAAATGGACCTTGAATTATCTAAGACAACACCATGTGATCTCTTTTATGACCTTGTCTCCTAATAAGTCCCATGGCTACCATCTCTTACGCTTTCTCCACCAATTGTTCAAGTGGCATTATGTTTATAGCATATCCTTTTATTTATATATATGTTCATGGTTGCAAGCATTTAGCAGCAGCACAAGTCATTGACATCCCAAAGCACAAGAAACTCAAAAACTTACATCTTATTTTCATTTCTTAGACTAGTATTTCTTCAACAGATATAAAAATGGGTTTTCGGTTACCTGGTATTGTAAGAAAGGCATCATTTACTTCATCTTCAAAAGCTATGGAAATTCCAAAAGGTTATCTTGCAGTTTATGTTGGAGAGAAAATGAAGCGGTTTGTGATCCCCATATCATACTTGAACCAGCCTTCATTTCAAGACTTGCTAAGTCAAGCTGAGGAAGAATTTGGATATGATCATCCAATGGGTGGCCTCACAATTCCTTGTGAAGAAAATATGTTCTTAGATATCACTTCTCGCTTGAGTTGATGTTAGCATCATCAAGATTAGGCTGACTTAGAAATAGATTACTTAACACAATTTTTGTAACAATTTATTGCCCTGAGAAAGATTTTCTCCATTTTTTGTTATCCTACTATTCATCTCAATGAGAAATTTATGCACATAAACATTTGTCTCCCATTTCCTCCTTAAATCTAAGTGTTTTGTTAAGTTCAAAGGCAATAATATGCAGAAACTGCCGTTCATAAAATCAATTTTCACTATTCTGTATAACAAGTGAAAAGGAACCAGATGGTAACTTTTATGATGAAAGTAAGAAAAAGTTATGACCCAAAAAAAAAAACAGTAACTAAGTATGAATTTGCATGATATTAATTTCAAACTTTCAATAATGATAACTTGTTTGGTCAATTCAATTATACAATTAATTTATCATCATAGGATGATTAAACATCTTCAAGGACAAGTCCCTATATTTACCATGTCCCACTTTGCTTTCATCTGTCTTTGAAATCTCTGTGGACCCTTCCCACTTTGTACATGGTGGTCACTCAACTGTGGCCTGAATTGAGTGAATTCTGAAATGACAATTGATATTGAAGCTTATCAATATGTTAAAAAAAAAAAATAAAATAGAAACTTTAATGCAGTTGAATTCCAGAATGTGATGGTAACAATGTATGATAAAAAATTATTTGGACTATGTTTGTGCAATTGCCTTTGATGAAGAAATATTATGACAATAATCATAATCAATTGTATAATCATTAATTGTGAGAATAATATTTTTAATTACATATAAGTGTTGTTAATTTCTATTTCTTAAATAAACTATTTATAATATACATTTATCTATCTATTCTTAATATATAAAAGTAGATGGATAAATTTCCCATACAGAGCTAAGTTTAAATTTGGGTTTTATACATGATGACAAATATTACAAAGGTCAAGTTGGTGTTATGTGTGTGCTAAGTAATGCAGGCCCACTTGTATGATTGGTTTAGCCTAAATCAGTGTTGCTTCATCAACTTAAGATATTACAGTTCCAACACTTAAGTCCAACACTTGCTAATTGAGAAACAAATCAGTACATGAGTCAAGGGTGTTAAGAGTATTGAGATGCCACATGATAAGACACGTGCAACATATTAGAGTTTGTTAGAGAAATCAGTTAGAAGAAAACTGAGTCAGTTACATCTAATAAGAAGTAGTTAGAGCTCACTCACTATAAATACTAATGCACTGTAACAAACTAGTTAGTTCAGCTAATACATCTCATTTTCCAGAAAATTCTCCTCCTTCACTCTCTCTCTCTCTCTCTCTCTCTCTCTCTCTCTCTCTCTCTCTTCTTTCATTCTTGTTTTTCATCTTCAAGAGTCTGATACCTTCACATGGTATCAGAGCTCAATGATCCATGGAGAACACTGCGCCAACACCAAAAGCTCCAACGAGCTTCCTCAATCAGAACACGTTCGCTGCGTTTTCAGCCATTAAACTCAACGAGAACAACTACAAAGCATGGAAGAAACAAGCACTAGCGTGCATAAAGGTGAACAAGCTTCAAAGTCATCTTGATCCAAGGATGGTACCTGCTAGGTTTAGCTCAGAATCAGACAGACATGAAGGAATCGAAGCTCAAAGCTACACAGACTGGGAAGTGCAAGATCAGTGCCTTGTGGCTTGGTTAACAGCAACAATGGAGTCTACCTTTGTCAACCGTGTAATCGAGTACGATTATGCATACCAGATCTGGAATGTGTTGAGTGAATATTTTGAATCTAGAGTCAAATCGAGGATTAAGCAGCTCAAGACTCAGTTAAAGACACTCAAGAAGCACGGTTCTCCAGTCACCGAATACATGGCGAAGATCAATCAAGTTGCTGACGCACTTAGTGCACTTGGAGCTCCACTAACCAAAGACGAGTATATTGAAGCTGCACTGGGAGGGCTTGGCGAAGAATACAATGTTTTCATCACCGTGGCAACAGCAAGGATTGAAGAGACGTCAGAAAGCGAGTTTGAATCTCAGTTGCTCGCTCAAGAAGAATTAGTTGACAGATTTAGAAGAACGGAGCTAGGACCAGTTCAGGCAAACATTGCTCAAAGAGAGGATACTCCAGAAAGATTTCAAGGAAGAGGGTTCAACAACTACAGAGGAGGTTTTCGAGGCTCGAGAGGCAGAGGCTATTTCAGAGGCACATGAAGGTCATCATGGTGGCAGGGCAGTAGGCCACAATGCCAACTTTGTGGGAAACTTGGCCATACAGCAGTGCAGTGTTTTCATAGGTTCAACCAAGACTTCATGAATCCACAAATGCAGCCCCTCAATGCAGCGCAACCACCTTCAGCAGCATTCCACAATGGGACAAGCTCTCAAAACTCTCAACAAAGATTTCAAGAAGTGAAAACTCAGCCTCCCGCACCACTCAATCCTCAAGCATTCCTTACATTGCCTTCAGCTCTCCCAGACACAGCTTGGTACCCTGATTCGGGTGCATCTCATCACATCACCTTTGACAAAAGGAACCTCATCACAGGATCTGATTATGATGGCACTGAATAAGTGTTTGGAGGTAATGGCCAAGGTATGGATATTGAACACATTGGAAGTTCATTCATGCATGCATCTTTATCTAACAAACCTTTCAAATTGCAAAACCTATTACATGTACCTAATATATCCAAAAATTTAGTGAGTGTAGCCAAATTTGCCTTAGACAATGGTGTGTTTTTTGAGTTTTGGCCTTATCTGTGTAATGTTAAATGTCAGATATCCAAGAAAATCCTCCTTCAAGGATTGCTTAAAGAAGGACTTTACAAGTTTGAAGGGATCGAAATTGGCCCAAGAACAAAGTCTGTACCTGTTAATCCTACTTGTTTCAATGCAAACACTGTTGAAAACTCCAAAAATACATATGTTGAATCTGAAAATAAGCATGTGCAAGCCACTGCCAATGCGAGTTCAGCATTGAATAATAAAGAGAGAGCTGCTGCACCCTCTCACCTAGCCAAACTGAATTGTAATTCAACAGCAAATAAAGTTGTCACAAGTCCAATTTCAATTTGTAATTCTGCCTCTCAATTGTCTGTAAATACCTTAGTAAGTCCTATTTCAAATGCAGAAGCCCATGTCACTTGTAAAAGGGATAGTGATACAAGCCAATTATGGCATAGAAAATTAGGACATCCATCTGATAAGGTGGTAACTCTAGTGATGAATCAATGTAATGCTTCAAGGTCTGATAATTCAATGAATAAAATTAGCTATGATCCTTCATTATGCAATGCTTGCTGTATTAGTAAAATTCACCAACTACGTACCTCATCTTGAGTCTCATTCTAACTATGCACCTTTAGACCTTATATTTTCTGACATTTGGGGGCCAGCACCCTTATACAGCAGATCAGGTTGCAGGTACTATATCTGCTTTATTGATGCAAGCACAAGGTATACTTACACATACCTACTGAAGACCAAAAGCCAAGCATTTGAAGCATTTCAGCAATACAAGTCAGCAATCGAACTCAAGACTGGGCTAAAAATCAAAGCCTTACAAACAGACAACGGTGGAGAATACTTGTCCACACCATTCAAGCAGTTTTTGGTAACAAATGGCATTCAACACAGACTTACATGTCCCTATACCCATCAGCAAAATGGCTTAGTAGAAAGAAAACACAGGCATATCACAGAAACCTCACTCACATTGCTAGCCCAAGCTAACCTTCCTTTAAACTTTTGGGATGAATCAACCCTCACTGCCACTTACCTCATTAATAGACTACCCACCCAAACTCTCAACAACAAAACACCTCTTGAAGCTCTCACCAACACAAAACCAGACTATAGTATCCTACAACCCTTTGGATGCACATGTTACCCACTTCTCAAACCTTACAATGCACACAAGTTTGATCATAGATCCCAAAAATCCATTTTCATAGGTTATGCCCCCAACCACAGAGGTTACAAATGCCTCCTGCTAAGTGGAAAAGAAATCATTTCAAGGAATGTCATCTTCAATGAGTATGAATTTTCTTATAACCAACTCTTTAGGAATCAACCAAGCCAATCCTTACCTCACACCTCACCTTCCACCTTCACACCTTCCTTGTCAAATCTTCTACATCAAACCAACTTCAATTCCACTCCTAAACCCAACATTATCCAACCTCCAGCCACCATCTTGCCCAACCAGCCCACCCCATCTTCCTCATCAAGGTCATCACCAAGTCTTCCAGCACAACCTCTCACCTCAGCAGCAAGCACTTCTAGTCATTACAATGTCTCAACCATCCATTCAACACCAGAATCTTCAATTCGAGGCAACACCTCCACTCCTACTGCAGCAGCACCCCAAGTGACACCAACCCCTTACCCCACATCTTCTCCCCAACCACACCATCATGCATTGCATACATTGAATGACACTTCCAATACGCTCAATTATATATCTGAACCATTATCTACTTCATCTTTTTCTTTGTCTCTTAATCATGATTCTGATGTCACTGCTGCTAACTCTTTTTCTCTTGATACTCCCTTAGCTGCAAATGTGCCTGAGCAAGCCCCGACTGAGATAGTTCCCCCTGCACTATCAGCAGCTATTACAAATCACCATCCTATGCAAACAAGGAGCAAGTCAGGCATCTTCAAGCCGAAAACTTATGCAGCAGTGCTCAAAGAGGCTGACATTGACCTCTCCCAATGCGTCCCTCAAACAGTTGAACAAGCACTGACCAGCGAGCATTGGAAGCGGGCAATGGAAGAAGAATATGAGGCCCTCATGAGGAATCATACTTGGACACTAGTGCCAAAGCCGCCCCCAAGCACAGCCCCTACCATTGGAAACAAGTGGGTCTTTCGAATCAAGAAGCATCCAAATGGTACAATTCAAAAGTACAAAGCACGGCTTGTGGCAAAGGGATTTCATCAAAAAGAGGGAATTAACTTTGATCAAGTGTTCAGCCCGGTGGTCAGACCTCCCACTGTTAGAGTCATGCTGAGTTTGGCATTAGCAAAAGGATGGAAGATCCGACAGTTCGACTTCAACAACGCCTTCTTAAATGGCGACCTCGAAGAAACTGTCTTCATGACTCAACCAGAAGGCTTCATCTCCACCCACACTCCTCACCATGTTTGCAAGCTCCAAAGATCATTATATGGGCTGAAACAGGCCCCCAGAGCTTGGTTCACCAAGCTGAAACTCACTCTCAACAAATTTGGCTTCGACAACACTAGATCAGACACGTCACTCTTCACCAAATTCACACCTGCATCAGTGACTTATGTTCTCGTATACGTAGATGACATTCTAGTCACAGGAAATTCTCAAGCAGAAATCACAGCCTTAGTCAACCAGTTACATGCAGTATTTTCACTAAAAGACTTGGGGGAAATGAACTACTTTTTGGGAATTGAGGCAGTAAGAAACAATGACCAAGTAATGACCCTATGCCAAACAAAGTATATCAAAGAACTCTTAGTTAAAGCAGGGATGCAAAAAGCCAAAGCAATGCCTACTCCAATGGCATCTAGTCTGAAACTCTCAGTGCAAGGAGGAGAATTGTTTCAAAATCCAGCACAATATAGATCAGTTGTTGGAGGACTCCAATATGCAACAATCACAAGGCCAGAGATCTCTTATGCAGTAAACAAAGTATCGCAATTCATGCACCAACCGTTAGATAGCCACTGGAAAGCGGTAAAGCGAATCCTCAGGTACTTAGCAGGGACACTTCAGCATGGATTAAGGTTCCAAAAGTCTGATGAGAGTAGAATCTATGCATTCACAGACTCAGATTGGGGAAGTGATGTAGACGACAGAAAGTCAACAAGTGGATTTTGTGTCTTTTATGGACCAAATCTTGTCTCTTGGTCCAGTCGAAAGCAACATGTAGTATCAAGAAGCTCCACCGAAGCTGAATATAGAGGGATAGCTGCTGGACTTGCTGAAGTCATTTGGTTGCAGAACTTGTTGAATGAAATGAGGATACCTTGTACCACCAAACCAAACCTATATTGTGATAGTCAGAGTGCTGTACTACTTTCAGCCAATCCAATCCTACACAACAAGAGCAAGCACTTTGAACTCAATCTCCACTTCGTTAGAGACTATGTGACCGAAAAGAAACTACATGTGATCCATATTCCAGCCCAAGAGCAGATAGCAGATTGCTTAACAAAACCTCTATCAAGCCCTGCCTTCCAAAAGTTCAAATTGAGATTGAGAATTGCTGACAGAAGATGTAATGACAGCAGGACAATTGGAAGCCCAGACAACAGAGTTGATGTTAAGAGTTTAGAAAGCACAATAGACAAGAAAGAATAAAGTACAGGTTTCAGAAACTCAAGTAGCAGGATTGATGTTAAGAGTATTGAGATGCCACATGATAAGACACGTGCAACATATTAGAGTTTGTTAGAGAAATCAGTTAGAAGAAAACTGAGTCAGTTACATCTAATAAGAAGTAGTTAGAGCTCACTCACTATAAATACTAATGCACTGTAACAAACTAGTTAGTTCAGCTAATACATCTCATTTTCCAGAAAATTCTCCTCCTTCACACACACACACACTCTCTCTCTCTCTCTCTCTCTCTCTCTCTCTCTTTTGCTCTCTCTCTTCTTTCATTCTTGTTTTTCATCTTCAAGAGTCTGATACCTTCACAAAGAGAGAGAGCACCGAACCAAAAAAAAAAAAGAGAAGGACATCTATTAGTAATATGGGACAACTGTAACACCAAGACAAGAACAAGAACGACTGGGATCACTCTCATTATAAGGACATCAGCAAAAGAAACACTCAGAATATGAGAGAGCAAAATCAAATTTGCACAATAGCAGAAGCAGTAGAGTATCTTCTCGGATAGCAGAGATAATGGAGCAGAGGGAGAAAGAAATGCATGCCAAAGGAGAAAGCAAGACCAAGGACTGCATGTACAGCTCCAACAGGTTGATGGTACAAAAAATTGAAAGAGGCAATAGAGAGCAAATTGAAAGAGCAAGCTGATTCTATAAAACAGACCTCACCTCAACATATGAAAGCAAGAAAAAGACAGCACATTCAAGAGCATCATCTCAACACTTGAGCTGAATTCTTTTTCTTCTACTAGAGCTTTATTTCTAATTTTATTTGTTATGACTATCTTGGGTCATCTTTTATTTTGAGAAAAGGCCGAATATGTGAGTTGAAAAATGCGAGAGAAAAGGCAAGAATGATGCATGAAAGAACCACTGAAATTATGTGTAATTGAGTTGTTGAACTAGGATTAGTTTTCCTTGCCATGTTAGGTTAACACTTAGTGAGTTTGAATCTGTTTAGGTTCCCCTTCCAAGTGGGGACAGCACTTGGGAAGCTGAGCTTTGGTGAAAAAAGCTTGGTGGTAAATACTAGTTGAATTAGGGTGTAATTCAATAGTATTAGTGATTATAATTACTTGATTATAGTGAAAATTTCACCATGGTTGTGGTGAAGACCAGATGTAGGATTTATGGTACTTAAAATCCGAATCAAGATACATGCTGACTTCTTTTTCTTCTTCCCTTCTCTATTTCTTTTCTGAGTATGAGACAAAACGAAAAAATCTTCTACAAAATTAACTTCCGCAAAAACAGAGCTTGAAAGTTAATTTTGAGCCAACTTGATTCAACCCCCTTCTCAAGTTCAATCAACCTACATTATTTTTAAAACATGTTTCTCCTCCTACTAATATCATATCAACAATATCGCTTATTTGGCAGAACTTTAGAATCAACCACTCAATTTTTGCCAAATTAATTATTATTTTTAAATCAGCAATATATATATATGTATATACAAAAAAATTTATAACCAAATTATTAATAGTGTCTAACAAAATTTGTAACCTATAAAGACATTGAATTTATATCCCTATATTTATTATATCTTACCGTAATAAACAATACAATAAATTTATAACCCCAATAATTAATTTTTATAAATAACTCATTAAATGTAATAAACATCCATATTACAAATGTCATAATAATATTATTAATCATCGTAAATTTTATGTTACAAATATTTAAATTTCATATTATTTGACATGCCTATATAAGTCTCTTATCACTATTCCGTCAAATAACATCAAATTTAGCACAAAAAATTTATTTTCGAAATACACAACATCTCAAACTTACTCGAACATCATTTTTTGGACAATATCACCAAACAAACAGACAATTTGTTTATCAAAATTTGCGTGATTTGTCTATGAAAAACATTAATACCTACAAAAGAAGAGGAGTCTCTTTACTTAAAAATAATTATATTAGATGAAAAAGAGACAAGTATATTTGTGGCACATGTAATCAAACACTACAATATCCAACAATAAAGTAACTATATAAATCAGCCACTAAAATCAATCACTAAAATCAGCCACCAATGTATTTGTGTATAAATACATGTGTGGTTTAATTGTTTTTCAATGCATATTTGTATTCCAATATGTATTTTTATACTAGTGGCTGACTTTTGTGGCTGATTTTAGTGTACACGTAACATAACCGATATACTTTTTATAATCTCATTTATCAAATTATAAGCTACTAACCAAATACTTATTCAAATCAAAGTGCTATAATAATTTTTGTACTATTTGATGGCAAAGAAAAAAGTTGTTAGCACAACTGTTTCAAATCTAACACAGTCCAGACAAAATTTGTATAACCTCACACTTATATTTGAAGTCAAAGTAAATGATTTTAATCTCAAATAAGGTTTTCAATAATACACTATTACCAAGACACCAAAAACAGTGAATCCCAACATTTATTACAACAAATAAAACAGGTAATATTCCAAAAAAATCACTTATTCAAGACATCGTTTTTATTTCTAATTTAAATTATTCATTGATTATAAGAACTAACTTTGCCAACACTAATATCATTAGACGAAAATCACATACCTATCAAGAGATTAAAGAGAAAGAAAACCATACAAATTCAAGACACATCTTCGGAAGAAGAACATACATACAAAGATAAAACAAATAATACAATAAAAAGTGCATACAACTCAACAATTCATAAAGAATATGCTTTCACAAGAACCTATGACAAAAAGAAAAAAGCAACAACTCTAACAACAACCAATAAAGAAAAAGGAAGATGAACGACATATAAGAAGACTAAGTTCATCAACTAAAACAAATACAAAAATTAAATTACTAAATAAAAATATCACCTTTTACAATTTTAATATCTAAATCTTTTGTATTATAAATTATTTTAAATAAAATATTTTTTAAATTTAATTTTAGTTTACACATATTTAATTTAATTTTACGAAATATAACAATTTTTAATATTTATTATATATTATTATTAATTTATCGTTCTGAATATTGTGCAAATCTCATTTTAATAATTATTAATATTTATTTTTTAATATGCTATTAACAGGTAATTCTACAGTGGCCAAGTTTTAGAAGACTAAGGTTGTTAAGAGTTGACCACCGAATCAGAGATGGACACTTGGCTGATCTTTGTTGGAGGGATTGAAATTTTCCACTTGCTAGTCTTCTCGGGATTAATGTAGACAGTAGGCGTGCGGTAACAAGAAGCGAGTTACGGCGAGTGGATCCTCTTCAGTAAAAAAAAAATTAAATGGTATTTAGTGAACGATCTTATCTTTTATTAAATTTTTCTTTTATTTATTTTTGATTTCATTTGTAGAATTAAAAATAAAAAATTACATTTTATTTTTTTTAATAATAAAAAAAATTAGAAAGAATCCATCTTCAGTTACAGTGGAACATAAGTGTCAATTCAATTTTATCTTCCACAATATTCCATTTTATACAGGTAAGTCCAAATTTTCCACTCATATGAAACGTGCAACTTCACAGAGCTACATATTTAGAATTAATAGTTAAAATCACTCAAATAAATTATTTTTATTTTTATTTTTATCATAAAAAATAAACTAATCAAATTCATCTCTAAAAGATGATTGATTTAGTGGCATTAGTCTTTTAATTATGTTCTTCGTTGAAGCGGCTAGTGCGCACTTATTTAATCCGTTAACTGTCAGACGCTCATTTAATAGTAATAGTATACTTTTATTACTGATACGATAAATTTGTTAAATCAATTTAAATCAATCCTAAATAAATAAACCCTAATCCTAAATTCACCACAGCTTAAATCCTATTCCCAGCTGTTCGTCGACTCCGTCCAAAAGCACTCTTTCGCTCCATGGATTTGGGGAATCCTCGACAACTTCGATCTATGTTTACCAATTTGTCTATTTTCATTTTTTGAATTTGAGAAACATCTTTTAAATGAATTACCCTCTCTCTGCGACGTTTAATTAAAGGGAGTTATTTCGACGAAAATGTCTAAAACATTTTTTTAAAGATATTTTTTAATAATTAAAATTTAATATATATAATCGATTAAATTATATTATTTTTGTTAAAATTAAATTAAACAAAATAAATTAACTGAAAAATCGTGAATCAAATTTTGAATTAGTCTAAATAAATATTATTTTTTATAAAATATAACTACAATACTCCTATTATAAAAAATAACTAAAATATTTTTATTATATATATTAATTTTAAAAATTTTAAATTTTAGTCCATTTTTTTCTGTTGTAATAAAGTTAAGATTTAGAGTTTTCAAAATTAATATATATATATATATATATATATATATATAAATAAAGGGATATAGGGGTTTGGTTTTTAATTCCTTCTTCTTATTTTATTTTTTTTAATTAAAAAATAACTTTATCCCACGATTGAGTTTAAAAACTAATTCGCTTTTAATAAAAAATACTTAATTTTTTTTATCAAAAAAATGATTTTACCTTATCAGTATTTAAAATTGATTCATTTTATTTCAGGTAATATAAAATTTATTATGTATTCTGATCATTTATTTTTTTGTTATAAATTTAATTTTTATTAATATCTATATTCTAATCTTTAAAAAAATTTAAGAATGGAAGCGCGTAATAATGAAGCTGGTCTAAGTAACAGACGTCATAATAATATAATTGGTTGATATTTTTATAATAAAATTAATTAAATTAATATACACGGTTTATATATTTCTGATATCTATTGTTTAACTTAAAAAAAATTACATATAACAGAATACTCCTTAATCAAACAATATATAAAGTTACTAAAGTTTGGTATCTAACTATTATAAACTTCGTGTAATACACCATTCATTTAATAAAATCTATAAAGGGAATAAGAGAATTCGGTATCCAATTTTTGTTTTTTCATCTTTAATTTTATTAATAAATATTGATTAATATAACTGTCATCTTAAAAATAATCAAAAAAGTAATTATTAATTAATTTTTCTTCATTCTTAATTTCTTATTACATTTATTTTTTTATTTTATACCTAATTTTTATTTATGTTGTCTTCTTTTTTATTCTACGGAGTACATATAGTACTCTCTCTATTTTTTTTCCATTTTATGAAAAAAAAAATAATAAATATGTATATGATAAATAGAAAAATAAAAATAAAAATAAAAATAAAAATAAATTTTTTTTAAAAAATAACAGTTATAACAATATAGGAAATAAGAGTTTTGTATCTAATCTACACTTTTCTATCTTAACTCTATTAAAATTTTGGTTCTTTCACTGGTGAGATAGGATTATTGTAGTTTCATATCTCAATGGATATGCGAATCCTACTATGATGATTCCTACGAAACGAAATCAAATGCTTAATGAATGTAGTGTATAATTCATTATTTTAGAATGATGATTTTTTTGAAAATTTATTTATTTATTTATTTATGTTATAATTGCATTATGTAATTTTGGTGTCTAATTTTTATTTTTTTATTTTAATTTTATTAATAAATAATAATTAATATAACTGTCATCTTAAAAATAGGTCAAAAATATAATTATCAAATAATTTTTTTTATTCTTCTTATAATTATTTTACACATAGCTTCTATCTATATTATTTTTTTCCTTATTTTATGGAGTACATGTAGTACTCTCTGTCTCTATCTTTCTTTCGCTTAATGAAAAAAATAATGATAAATATGTATATGAAGAATAGTAAGAGAAAAATAAAAAAAATTAAAAATTTTGAAAAAATAATGAAACTAACAACGATTTAAGATATTAAATATAAAATTCAAAAGAAAACATTTTTAGCAATTAAAATTAAAATTATGTGAGAAAAAGATTTCTTTAAATTTAAATTTTTATATCTGTTTCAAATTAAATAAGATTAAAAAAAATAAATAAATTTACGAATATTTATAAATTTTTATCTTAATTGTTACATATAATAACAACATAATGATTTTAGTATTATACTTAAATTAATTCAAATTTTATTATTCTATACATTAAAAAAATTAAATAACTTATTAAATTTTTATTTTTATTTATTAATAATTTATTATTTATTAAAATTTTTATTTTTTATCTCAAACTTATAAATAAAAAACCATAAAAATTAATTTTCTAAAAATATTAGAAAAAAACAATGTAGAAATTACTATTTTGTTTTGAAATTAAATAAAATTTTAAAAAAATCTTTAAAACTTTATTAGTTAGAGACATAGAAGTTGATATATTAGATCTAGAGAAAGATTAAGAATTATTATAAAATAATATTAAAAATAGGAAAAATATTCAACAATATAATTTTTTTATATTCAATTGTATATGTTAATAATAGCTAAAAGAGTAGTTTTCATATAATATTACTCTTTTAAGAAAATAGAATATATTTGATATTATTTTTTTATAATTATTGACAAATTTTGATAATTTGATTAACAAAAAATTTAAATGTTTGATATCTTAAATTTTTTCTTAAAGCAAATAAAATATAATTTAACAAGTAAGTGTGAAGAATAACAAGGATCTATATAATAGTTATACATGTAGATATCAAAATCAAAGAAAAAAAATTCTTTTATCAAATATTTAATAAGTCAAAAATTAACATAATAGATAGTTATGGATCAAAGTGATAAATAAAATTAATTTTTTAAACTCAATAGGACTATTTTAGTTAGGAATATTATAGTCATTTTTTGTAAAAAAAAAATATTAATTTAGATTGGTTCAAAATTTAATTTATTAATTTTTTGGTTAAACTAATTTATTCAGTTTAATTTTAATAAAAATAACATAATTTAATTTATTATATATGATAAATTTTAACTTTTAAAAAGTATTTTTAGAAGAAGACGTTTTTGACATCTTTATCTAAGCATGTTTTTACTCTTTTTAACTAGTTTTCTTTACGGTCAAAGGAGGCCCAAACTTCCTTCAAAAGTTCCACGTGTCATGCAGTGTATGGTGGCTTCACCTTAGCCAGCTTGGCCACCATTAACGAACTTACATAGTCCTCGATGGTATGACAACATCGAGTCAAAAAGAGATTCACAATGGCAACATTATATGAACTCAAACATGAAAATGCTACTGATGCATAAATTTGATTTCATTCAGATTTGACACAAGCTGAATTTGTTTAAACAATATCTTGTCATGAATTTCTCATTTATCAAATGAATGATACAAGGAAGAAACCAAAATATAAAATCTCAAAAAGAAAGTGCCTTCTGTACAAGTTCCTCTCAACTAATCTTTTCTCCATTGACTAGTATGGTTTACAGCCTACTCAACTGAGAAGTGAGGTTTAAGAACTCATCCTCCCCGCATGGAATTGTGAGACCGCCATTCGGATGATCATAACCGAACTCTTCTTCTGCTTGGTTTAGCAATTCTTGAAACAAAGGTTGGTTCAAGTATGATATAGGAATTAAAAACCTCTTCACTTTATCTCCAACATAAACTGCAAGGTATCCTTTTGGGACATCATTGTTCTTTGTTGCTCTTCTAATACCTGGTATGCGGAAAGCCATTGTTTTTTATGAGAAAGAAATATTTGAGTTTTTCTAAACTTCTAACACTTGAGGTTATGTGAATGATTGGTGTTGCTTGAGAACACAAGAAGTGGTGTATATATAGTTGCTAGGGTCTTCTTCAAACCAATTTCCTCAAGAGATAATTTTGAATAAGATAGGGTCTACCAAATTGACAATGTATTATGCATCACAAGAAATCACATGATACTGTCTTGAAGGTGTTAGGAAGTTCATTGAGAGTGCATACCCCACTTCTTCATATAATGTCCCATAGATTAGCCTCTTGAAATTAATGAGATCTACATTATTATTACACAGTGAAGACCTTACATTTTACTACAGCTACTCCATTAATTAGTAGACATGCTTTAGACATCTCACATGTTTATTCAAATTGAGATTGCTTCTAACAATGAAATTGTAAACCTTGACTGACTTTATCTATTATCTTTGAAACTATTGCTAGTGAGCCAATATGAACCTCAGCTTTTTCAAGTACACCAGATTAGAAGCAGTTCCAACTGGAATTTGAAACCATGGACAAACATGTTCCAATTACACTTCCTCTTGCATATATATGGTGGGCCTTGTATTAACTACTATGAACCAACATTTAAGTTTCACTTGAGCACCTATCCTTTGATTGCAAGTGGCTGCTTTATTAGCCATTCCTTGACAAGGTGGGGTATGCATTCTCAAACAACTGCTTAATCCTTGAGAGAGGCCTCTAGGACAATACCATGTGATCTCTCATGTAGTGATGTGTATGCATTCCTATCATTTTAAAAAATATTTCATCTTAGAAATAGTTTTCCAGAGAATCATAAAATCTATAAATACACTTGCTCTTGCCTTCAAAAACAACACAACTCATTGGCAATCTTAAGTGTCAAACACTTAAAAACACATTCTTCTTTTAAACTTGGGAAGTTTCCCTTGCAGTTATTATTACATACATACTAGAAAAAAATGGGTTTCCGTTTACCTGTTATTCGAAGGACATCATCATTCTCAGGTAGCCAAGCAGCTTCAAAATCCGTGGAAGTCCCAAAGGGGCATCTAGCAGTGTATGTCGGAGAGAAACAGAAGCGGTTTGTGATTCCCGTTTCATACTTGAACCAACCTTCAATCCAAGACTTGTTGAGCCAAGCTGAGGAAGAGTTTGGATATGATCATCCTATGGGAGGGCTAACAATTCCATGCAGTGAAGATGTCTTCCAACAAATCACTTCTCACTTGAATTGACGATGAATCGCATGCTGTAGGAGACTGACATAGATTAGTACACACATTTTGTACAATAGGTTACTTGTAAAGATTACACATTTTTTTAAGTAAATGAAAGAAGAATGACCATTACTATGACATGTTCAAAGTGTTTCCTCTGTTTTTTGGTTTAATGACAAAGAAAGAATTCAACTACTCTAGTATTTCATTTTTTTTCTTTTTTAAATATTTTATCTTACCTCTTCAAACGGAACAATATGCAGTATCTAGTAGTGACAATTCTGCCTGGTGTAAGATAAACCATACTTCATTGTTCATCTGTTCTTCATTGTATGGCTTATTTATTTATATATGTCTGTTCTCTTATTTCTTTATTGAAGTTTTAGCCATGCCTCAACATTTTCAAAAAGCAAAGATCAGTCTTACATTTAACTGATTTAAGTTCTTTTTTCGTCCAAGGCCAACTGCAATTTTACTCAATATATGGTTAACTTTTGGTTAAATTTTCTGAATCATCTCTTATTTATGCAGCAAATCAAAATTGGATTCATGTTTGGATAATTAAATGTTCCCTTCACCTTTTTTTTCCCTGCATTCTGAAATTATGAGCAATCTATGTGTTCAAAAATGAATGTAATGGAGATGTTAAAGGTTAAGATATGAATTTGCAGTTCATGACACTCAATCATGGAACGTCTCCAGCTTGTGTTACTATTTATAATGACATGGAATGTCTCTTCCTTTTACTTGTAATATAAGAAAACTGTGAGTTCATAACAGATTTACAATTGTAGTTTCAACCGCCATTCAAAATTCTAATTTAAATGAAATGAATCATCAACTTCAGTGAATTTCTTCAAAATAATGTTGAGCTTAATTTTGAATTGCTGCATAAATATATAAAAGATGATTCAGATTCAACAAAGCCAACAAAAAATAAAATTAGCCAACAAATGAGATGCAATAACTTTCTTTCATTCATGTGCTATTTTTACACTTTCAAAGGAATGATACAAGGAAGGGACCAAAATGGACAATCTTCAAAATCAAAAGAAAGAGCCTTCTGTACAAAATTTGTCTCAACTAATCTATGTCAGTCTCTATGAGCACAATTTACTGCCCACTTAATTGACAAGTGAGGTTCAGGAATGCATCCTCGCTGCAAGGGATTGTGAGACCGCCTGTTGGGTGATCATAACCAAATTCTTCTTCTGATTGGCTTAGTAACTCTTGAAATGAAGGCTGGTTCAAGTAACAGACAGGAATCACAAACCGCCTCATCTTATCTCCCACATAGACTGCAAGATAGCCTTTTGGAACATTAGTCCCTTTTGATGCAGAAAGTGATGCCTTTCTAATACTTGGAATGCGAAAAGCCATTGTTCTTGAACGATTTGTATGAGAGAAATATGTGAGTTTTGATACTTTAGGAGATACAACTGATTTGTGTTGGTTGAGAACACAAGTAGTGTTGTATATATAGTTGCTATCCTGAAGAAATAATTTTGAAGAAGCTGTAAAATGGGGTCTACAAAGTGACAAATGATCACAAGAGATCACATGGTATTGTCTTGGAAATTTCTATCAAAGGTTAGGTCTCTATCTATCGGTCTATCCACTTGTAGTTGTGGTAAAGCTACTCCATCAAACATGCTTTAGAGTTTAGGCATCTCACATGTTTCTTCAGATAGACATTTATAACTCTGAAACACGGTTCTGAGGTCAGAAGAGAACCAAAAGTTGGCCTCACAAGCCAATATGGACCTCAACTTTTGAAGTACACCAGATTATAAACAAAACTCCGTGGTATTTGCAAACCATGGGGAATTAGATTTTCTCTTGCATACATAAGTTACAATTTTTTGGCCTACCCTCTATAATGAGGACAATACCATGTGATCTCTTACATGCCTTTGTCTCCTAATATGTCCCATCTGATAGCCTTCCTCCACCAATCATTCAAGTAGCTACATGTTTATAACATATCCTTCCATCTATATAAATATTCATGGTTGCAAGCATTTAGGACCAACACAATTCATTCACATCCTCAAGCAATAAGAAACTCAAAAGCTTGTATCATATTTACAAGCCATTTCTAAGACTGGTCTTTCATCAACTCATACAAAAATGGGTTTTCGTTTTGCTGGTATCAGAAGAAAGCTATCATTTAATTCAAATCAAGCATCTTCAAAGGCTTTGGAAGTCCCAAAAGGCTATCTTGCTGTCTATGTTGGAGAGAACATGAAGCGTTTCGTGATTCCCATTTCGTATTTGAACCAGACTTCATTTCAAGAATTACTAAGCCAAGCAGAAGAAGAATTTGGATATGATCATCCAATGGGTGGTCTCACTATTCCATGCACTGAGGAAGCCTTCTTGGACCTCACTTCTTGCTTCAACTGACTGTATGTAATTCTAAAGGAGACTGACATAGATTAGTTGAGACACAATTTTGTAGTGGAAGCTGGTAGTTATCATCTCAGTGAGATGCCAAGGATGTAAATATCAGAATTTCTTTTCACAATTTCAATGAATTTATACACTTCATCATTAAATACGTATAGACTCAATTACTTTGGTGTACTCTCTTCAATTATATTTATTCCTTCGTTGTGCTGCTGCTACTGTCTTATTAAAAGAAGTCTATTTATATTCGAATGCTGCAGAGTTTACTTTCTAAAGCACATCAGCACTCCACCATGTGAATTAGTAAAATGAAGGAGAAGCATATGGTAAAGTTAACTGGATTAAAGTTTGAATTTTGGACAATTCAATGCATTTTGAAGTGTGGTGTTTTGTTGTAGATACACCAAGTTATTTCTCTAGAATACTAAGAAAGTAGTGTCATTGATGAAATCAAAATTATATCATTCTCTGCAGCAACTTCTTCTATTTGAGAGATGTAGTTCTTGTAAGTCTCTTAAAGTCCCTAACTGTTGTTGTATAGGACCTTCGATTCGGTTTGAAGCAAGTGAAAGAAATGTTAGATTCTTGAATTCACCCAACTTAGAACGAATGGTAGCACTAAGAGAATTGAAGGAAACATCAAGAACTATGAGTTGAGTAAGACTTGAAAGTGATCTTGGAAGCTTTCCATGAAGATTATTATAGGACAGATCAAGAGTGACAAGTTTCGAAAGAGTATCTATCTCAGCAGGGATGATTCCGGTGAGGCACATTCGAAGTAGGTACAGAGTGACTAAATTGGAAAATGCAGTGAGGTTCAAGTTCTGAAGCTTCAATAATGATGACGGAAGGTTGAAAGGGCAGTAGTGTGCACCCATTTGTGCACTAAACAGATTTATTAGACAACTGAGCAACTGAGCAAATCATTGATGTTCTTGAAATTCTATCGACATGAGGACTAAACTTTATTAGACAACCCTCAAAGCTTCTGCTTCTATATATATATATATATATATATATTTTTAAAACAACGGCACGGAACTATGGAAGTGCTTCTTCCTTTAATTTCCAAAGAGTCCTGGCCTAAACAGATTTACAATAGTGGTTTCAAACCACTGTTAAGAAACTGTAACTTAAATGTTTGAAGGAAATGAATCATCAAATTTTGCAAAAGTCAAACTTAGATAGCCTAACATATTTTAAGTTTTCAATAGGAACTTAATTCTGATATTGTTGCATAAATAGGAGATAATACAGATTCAAACAAAAGGCAAAAGGAGGTTTTAACAATGAGATGCAATAACTTTCTCATTCATATAATTTTTTTACACTTCCAAAGGAATTATAAAAGGAAAAATCAAAATGGACAATCTCCAAAGCTAAAAAAAAGGAGCCTTCTGTACAAAATTTGTCTCAACTAATCTATGTCAATCTCTGTTAGTTGTTTATTGGCCACCCAACAGAGAAGTGAGATTTAAGAACTCATCCTCACTGCATGGAATTGTGAGACCACCGGTTGGATGATCATATCCGAATTCTTCTTCTGCTTGGTTTAGTAATTCTTGAAATGAAGGCTGGTTCAAGTAACATACAGGAATCACAAACCGCCTCATCTTATCTCCCACATATACTGCAAGATAGCCTTTTGGAACATTAGTCCCTTTAGATGCAGAAAGTGATGCCTTTCTAATACCTGGAATGCGGAAAGCCATTGTTTCTTCTTGTTTTTCAAAAGAAAAAGAAATAGATTGTTTTGAAGGAGTTGTATGAGATAAATATGTGAACTCTGATACTTGAGGAGATACAACTGATTTGTGTTGCTTGAGAGCACAAGAAGAAGTGTATATATAGTTGCCATCCTGAAGAAATAATTCCGATGAAGCTGTAAAATGGGGTCTACAAAGTGAAATGATCACATGGTATTGTCTTGGAGGTTTCTTTCAAGGACTTGAAAGTTAAGTGAGAGTTCATACATCATACCCCACCTTCTGACATAATTGCCAAGAGATTATGCATGTCAAATCAAAGACATCTACATTAATGCTTGTTCAAGCATTGTAGTTATACTAAAGATACCGAATTAGACAAGCTATAGACATATCTCATGTTTCTTCAGATAGACATTGCTATTGATAATGAAATCTGTAGACCTTGGCCACAACTCTGAACCAAAATTAGGCACATCCTCACAAACCAATGTGAACCTGATTTTTCAAGTACACCAGATTCTTAGAAACATATCCCATGGAATCCGCAAAACCATAGGCAACATGATCTAATCTGTGTTGGCCTCCTCTTCATAAGGTAGACTTTGAATTATCTACTAATAACAGGTTTGAAAAAATTCCATAAGACAACACCATGTGACCTCTTATATGCCCTTGTCTCCTAATAGGTCCCATTTCATAGCCTGCAACCACAACCAACCATTCAATTACCCATTTTATTACATATCCTTCATCTATATATATGTTTATGGTTGCAAGGATATGGCAGCAACACAAGTCATTCACATCCTAAAGCACAAGAAACTCAAATACTTGCATCTTATTACAAGTCATTTGTAAAACTAGTCTTTCTTCATCACATACAAAAATGGGTTTTCGGTTATCCAGTATTGTAAGAAAGGCATCATTTACTTCATCTTCAAAAGCTATGGAAGTGCCAAAGGGTTATCTTGCAGTTTATGTTGGAGAGAAAATGAAGCGGTTTCTGATCCCTATATCATACTTGAACCAGCCTTCATTTCAAGACTTGCTAAGTCAAGCTGAGGAAGAATTTGGATATGATCATCCAATGGGTGGTCTCACAATTCCTTGTGAAGAAAATATGTTCTTAGATATCACTTCTCGCTTGAGTTGATGCTAGCATCATCAAGATTAGGCTGACTTAGAAATAGATTACTTAACACAATTTTTGTAACAATTTATTGCCCTGAGAAAGATTTTCTCCATTTTTTGTTATCCTACTATTCATCTCAATGAGAAATTTATGCACATAAACATCTGTCTCCCATTCTCTCCTCAAATCTAAATTATTATTAAGTTCAAAGGCAATAATAAGCAGAAATTAAAGTGCTGTTCATAAAATCAATCTTCACTATGCTGTACAATAAGTGAAAAGGAAACCATCAGGTAATTTTTATGATGATAGTAAAAAAATGTTATGATAAAAAAAGCAGTAACTAAGTTTGAATTTTCATAACATTAGTTTCAATAATGATAACTTGTTTGGTCAATTCAAGTATCCAATTAACACTATAGGATGATTAAACAGCTTAAAGGACCAGTCCCTGTATTTACCATGTCCCACTTTGCTTTTATCTGTCTTTGAAATCTCTGTGGACCCTTCCCAGTTTGTACATGGTATCACTAAAATGTGACCTCTGAAATGACAATTGAGATTGAAACACTAATCCAGTTGTATTCCATAATGTGATTGTTACATTGTATGATGAGTTACATTTGTTTGCTGCTATCAGCTAATGACCCCATTTCTTCACATGAACATGTTATTTGGTTTAAGGGCCACAACAAAATTATATACAATTGACTGGTTCCTCACTAATCCATATTCACCACAAACACATTTGAAGATATCTACTATTCATTGCGATATTTCCTTCTTTCCAATAATGTCAGTTTAACAAATCAAAGAAACTTTAGGTCTAAAATAACCAAATAGACTAAGGGCCAGTGACTTGTATAACAGCTGTCATGAGTATGAAGCTAAAACCAGTATCAAACCTTCCACTTTTTAATTTGAACAGATGTGTCTTGGTCTTTCTTGGTATGATACAATGGTTCCTACAAAAATTCAGAATTATCAAAAGGAATCTAACTGTTGTATGAATCCTTATCCAAGAAAAAAAAGAAGGAATTCAATGCATATATAAGTCTGAATCTATAGTCTGATTGGAGCATGCTTTGAACTTTATGAACATATCCACTGTCATGTTATCATGTATGCTATGTTGGTTCTCTTTGAAACACTATCTTCAAATATAGCAATCAGATCTTGCTCATGGTTTACAAATTTGATAATTTATCACTCTGGTATGAGTTGGCACCTTGTAGATTCATGTCATGATGTCAGCATCAATGTCAATCTGAGGGAAAAAAAAGAAAAGAAAAAGAAAAAGAGAACGTGTGATGTCTAAAGCATATGTTTATCTATGGTTTAATGCATGAAAATATTTTTGGTGTCACCTATGCTATGCATATGTCTTTGCTTTCAAGAGGGTAATTTGTTAGCCACTGTATCAGAAAGTGGGGTATCCAATCCTTTTCAACTTAGCAATCCTCAGCAACACCTGCAAGACAATACCATGTGATCCCTTATCACTCATAAAAAATAATTTCAGTTGGAAATTGATTTGAAGGTTCCCTTGGCATCTATATATACCAAATTTCTTGAGGTCTAAAGCAACACAACTCATTTGCATCCTCAAGTATCCTAACTCAAACACTTATTTCTCATACAAGTTCTTTGAAAAATCAATATACAATATGGGTTTCCGCATTCCAAGTATTAGAAGGGCAGCAAAAACAATTTCCAAGGGTCTTGAAGTACCAAAAGGCTACCTTGCAGTCTATGTTGGAGACAACATGAGGCGATTCGTGATTCCGATATCATACTTGAACCAACCTTTATTTCAAGAATTGTTGAGTCAAGTTGAAGAAGAATATGGATATGATCATCCAATGGGTGGTCTTACAATCCCATGCAGTGAGGATGAGTTTCTAAACATCGATTCTCGCTTGAATGAGATGTAGATCATGCTATTCGGGTGTAGATAGATTAGTCGAGAGATATATTTGTACAGAAGGCACCTCTTTTTTTTCTTCTGGAGAGTTCCCATTTTGCATTCATTCCTATGGAATTGTAAAATGAATTTTCTGAATGAGAAAGTAGTTATGGCAAGATACTGTTGCAACTTGAAACACCTGTTGCTATTGTTATATTTCAATTCTCAAATGAACTAACTCGTTCAAATGATATATTGAACAAGTGAATATAGATCATTAGTTAGCATTTAAACTTTGTCATCTTTCTTTATATTCCTTTGCAGAGAAGCAAGAAAGATGTACATAACAAAAATCAAACACATATTATTGCAACTTTCTCACTATAGTTTAGTTCAATTTCTTTCTTTCATTTTCTCATGACTTTTTTTCCAAGTTATCAAGTAAATATATTTGCAGAATATTTATGCTAATGCATGAAACTGGTTAGTGACCCCTTCATGAGTTGCTTCCTTCTTTATTTTGTTACTAATGATTATTAAATTTTGTTAGTATTCAGATTCATAGATAAATCAAACCCGGCAATGTAAGATGCATAGATTACTACACCAAAACTAAATTACCATGTTCTTCAAAGCTTAAAAATAGGTACTAGGTGAATAATAATGATCGAAATAGTTAAACAGTAGCACCTTTCGAGGTCATAGAGCTGGTAACCTGCAGACCCCTGCTTAGAGATATTAGGTTAATGACTTAAAAAGATAAGTTATTCATGCCATAAAATATCAGATGAAAATATTTATGTATCTGGAGTCACTACCTATAATCAGAGATCCAGGTTCTAATTATAGTTTTCATGAACAAAAACGAGCCAGCAGTTACAACTATAACAAGTTTGATCAGTATCTCCAACACAATTACTTAGCTTAGTTAGTTCCCATAAAAAACTGAGAGCCGACTACATACTAACTGAATTTGAATAGGATCTGATGCATATATTTCAATTAATTCTGATTTAACAAACGTGTTTCGAAAAGAACTTGTCATATATAATAGATTTCTCATTCAACCAACTCTTTTCCACTTCCAAAGGAATGATACAAGGAAGAAACAAAAAGAATCTTCATAATAAAAGAAAGTGCCTTCTGTACAGATTTGTCTCAACTAATCTATCCTAGTTTCCATTAACATGATTTATTTACAGCCCATTCAACCGAGAACTGATGTTTTGGAACTCGTCCTCACTGCATGGAATTGTGAGATGTCCATTTGGATGATCATAACCAAATTCTTCTTCTGCTTGGTTTAGTAATTCTTGAAACAAAGGTTGGTTCAAGTATGATATAGGAATCACGAACCGCCTCAGGTTGTCTCCAACATAGACTGCAAGATAGCCTTTTGGAACATTAGTCCGCTTGGATGAAGAAATTGCTGTGGCCCGTCTAATGCTTGGTAAGCGGAAAGCCATTGTTTCTTGTTGCTCCACACAAAAAGCAATATATATTGTTCTTGAAGGATTGCTGTGAGAGAAATATGTGAGTTCTATTACTTGAGGAGATGCAAATGATTTGTGTTTTGAGAGAAAACAAGATATAGTGTATATATAGTTGCTAAGGGCTTCCATTAAGCAATCCCAAAAGAAATAATTTTGATAAGATGGGGTCTACTAGTGCCAACTGACAAAGGGATCACAAGACATCTCTATTAATGCACAGGTGAAGCCTAATTCTTGTTCTTGCATTGTACTATTGACATGCCATAGACATCTCACATGTTTCTTAGGTACTGATAATGAAATGAATAAATTATTATCAGGACCTTATCTATAGATTTGTTAAAGCAAAGTATTCAAATGACAGAAGTGAACTAAAATTAGGTACTTTCTACGGAGCCAATATGAACCTCACCTTTCAAGAGGAAACACCATGCGAAATTTCTCAAACCATGGGAAACATGATGCGGCATTAGACTTTATTTGCATATATATATGTCTATTTTACTGCCAGTGGAGCAATCTGTTGGCATGCTCTTGATGCATTGTCTCCTAAGTCCATTATCAATAGCTTTCAGCTTCATAATAATTCATCACACAGATATATACAGTTGGCTGTATCACCTTACCATTGAATTGTGTTTTCAAAATGATGAAAACAATGCAGGTTACATGCATCAATCATGTCTACAAAAATATGGAGTATGCTATAAATAATGTATGAACTAACATTTAAGAAGCTAAGCTCTATTGGCCTGTTTTTGGAGAAGGTGGGGCATGCACTTAGCACTCTTAAACAATTGCTTACTCATTGTTAGAGGACTCTAAGACAGCATCATGTGATCTCTATATGTATGGTCCCCATCCTTTAACCCAAAGAAAACAATGATTTCTCTTAAGTTTCCTTAGAGTCATAAAATCTATAAATACACTTGCTCTTACCTTCAAAATCAACAAAACTCATTGGCAATAAGCATCAATACTTGAACACATTCTTCTTATAATCTCTATAGCTCTTGCTTTTTCTTACATACATACAAAGAAAGATGGGTTTCCGTTTTCCTGTCATCCGAAAGGCATCATTCTCAGCTAGGCAAGCAGCTTCAAAATCTGTAGAAGTCCCAAAGGGGTACCTTGCAGTGTATGTCGGAGAGAACCAGAAGCGTTTTGTGATTCCCATTTCATATTTGAACCAACCTGCATTCCAAGACTTGTTGAGTCAAGCAGAGGAAGAGTTTGGATATGATCATCCCATGGGAGGTCTCACAATTCCCTGCAGTGAACATGTCTTCCAGTTAATCACATCTCGCTTGAATTGATGATGAATCTCACCCTATAGGACACTGATATAGATTAACATAGACATGTTGTGTACAATAGATTAGTATAGAGCATCAGAATGACATTCAAAGAGTATGTCTTCTGTTTTTTGTACGATGACAAATTGACAATGAATTAAATTCAGTTATTCAATTATTTCTGTTTATGAAATCTTTCAATTCCCCGAGCAATTATCATCTTATATGAGCAAATAAATTTGAAAGCAGGAGCAGAAAATGCCAGTAAGAGAAAGATAACTCAGTTTTGGATGAAGTTAATTTTCTGTCTTTGAACCAATATGTGCAAACGAATTATCATAAGGTTAAATAATTCCATTGAATAACACTACCATACTTCTAGAGAAAAATCTTTCTATCATACCATCGACAGTTTATCTATAAATTCGTATGTGCAGATCTTCTGTTCCTCCTCTGCATCAAATTTCCAAAACTCAAAGATATCAGGGTTGTATCTGTCATATTTCAGTGCTACTTACTGTTTCTTGGCTATTCCATATTGTTCTCATTCTAACTAGCTCAGATAAATTAGAAAAGTGGAAAAATATTGAATCGATATCTTTGGTCTATACTAACACTGTAGGAGCTCAAAAACTCTGGATAGGCTCCATCGATAAGAGAATAAGTATTCACAAATCTGAGAAATTTAACACATAAATCAAGTAGAGTTATTTTAATAGTTTCTTAATATGCATGCTATTTACACAGGATTTAAGGATAAATTACATTAACCTCCTTTGAGATTAAACAATATTAGACATAACATTATTATGTAATTTCATCTAACCTCAAAGAAAACAAATAATTTATCCTAATTTTGAATACTTTATTGGGTAGATTGTATAATTGATGTACCTCTTGAACTACTTGCATAATGGAAGTACCTTCCTGGATGGTACAACCAATACATAACTACCCACCCTAAAGTAGACAATTATTACTATTTTAGTAACTAGTGTAAGTGGTTGGCTCAACTGTAGGACCATACTTCATTTTCATGTCTTCTAAGTACTAGTAGTATCAGGTACGGTATTTTCCGCAAAATGTGGTCTTCTATGCAGATAAGATTCTATTAGGATGAGCCTAAGTGATATGTTTTGAAATTGTCTGCTACAAAAAAAATAGGCCATTAAGTTTGCCATGCAATTATTAAGCTTATTTTGTTGTAAAGTCTCTTTCTGAAGGTGTCAACCTTGATGGCTTTGAAATTTGATTTCTCAAATCTTAAGTAATCTTTTAATCAAACACCTTGAAGACACTACCATGTGATATACCATATAAGCCCTTGTGGCCTTGTCTATAAGAAGACCCCATCAAATAGTACCCTAATAAAGAGACTCTCATGTTATATCTTATGCCTATATATACACACTATGACTATGGAACTCTCAAGCAATTCAAGTAACTCACAAAGTTATAATTGAAGCATTTCCTTCTTACACAAGCAACAGAAAAAAACAATGGGATTCCGTTTACCAGCTATTAGAAGGGCATCATCAGAAGTTCCGAAAGGCTATCTCGCAGTCTATGTTGGAGAGAAAACGAAGCGGTTCGTGATTCCTGTATCATACTTGAATCAACCTTTGTTTCAAGAATTACTAAACCAAGCCGAAGAAGAATTCGGATATGATCATCCAATGGGTGGTCTCACAATTCCTTGTAGTGAAGATGCTTTCTTAGATCTCAAGTCTCGCTTAGCTTGAAGTTGCTAGCTACTTATTAATCATAGTAGAGAAATCTGGCATAGATTAGTCGAGTCAAATTGTACAGCAGGCACTTTTGTAACTGCAAAATGCAGTCTCATTGATATAGTAATGAGCAAAAATTAAATAGTTCCTATATTAGATGTTCTTTTATCATTTCAATTTATTGTCACATGAACTCTATATCAGCTTATAAAATGAGAAGAAAATGTTTAATAAATGAATAATTGAGTAAGCACCATAATAAGAGGAGTTAATAAATAATGGTATCGGATAGTACAGTAATACCATCCATTTTGGTGACTTATAAATAAATTTTTGGAGAGTGACTATCCGATACAATTATATATTTATATATTAACTACTCTTTTTCATTATCAATCAAGTTTTAATGGAAAAAATAACGAACAAATTTTGAAAATTCTTTTATATAAGAATATTTTAAATTGTTTTGAACTAAATAAAATATTTCATAAAAATTCTTAAAATTCTTTCTATTAATATTCAAATAATCTTAAAAGATACATTCCCTACGTCAAATATATTATTCAAACACAATTTAATATTTTTATTTTATTATGTTTTATTTTATTATGAAAAAGAGAGCACTAAGATAGTTGAGATTTTTTGAAATAAAAAAAAATAAAAAATAGCTGGCCTTCCATTTTTTTTTGTAATTAAAACGGAGATAGCCCAAGAAGGAAGAGTAGGCTAAATCTAAAAACAACATGGCCCATAAAATTTTTCAGCCCAACTTGGTTTTTTATTCTTCCATATTGTGTTTTTGTTTTCTTAACCAACTAAACTATCACCGCCTCTGTCCATTAAAAAAAAAAAAAAACTCCGTCTAATTCCAGAAGCTAGCTGCGGCTGCGTAGCTCGGTCCAGACTCCGAGAAGAAGAGGTTTTGGTGACTTCCCGTCTTCCATCGCTCAATTCTGAACTCCGAATCAAAATCGCAGAGATGTCTGATCCGTACGAGCGGGTGAAAAGTGGAAGATTGGCCTTCAAAGGAGGAACCTTAGCCACTCGCACCAAAGGCATCGACAAGAAGAAGAAAAAGAAGAACAAGAAAGAACCCTAACGAACATGATGAAAACCCAGCCATCGACGAGGAGCAGCAGCAGCAGGAAGGTGAGGAGGTTCAGAAGCAAGGTGAGGGATCTGCGTCAGGAGAAGCGTACACGATTGACGCCGCGAAGCGAATGAAGTACGAACAACTCTTTCCCGTTGAAGCCAAGAAATTCGGTTACCAACCCAAAACTAACTTCAAGTCCGTTGAAGATGCTCTCGATGACCGCGTCAAGAAGAAGGCTGATCGTTACTGCAAATGAGTACTCCTTTTATTTGTAAGAATTCACCTATTACCCTCTAGTCCTTTACCTTTAGCAATTTTTAGGGTTTGGAAGTTGAATTGAATTGCTTGAGGATGCAGCCATTTTCGGCTTTGTGATCAATTCTGATTTGTACATTTTGAATGAGCTGCACTGAGATTAAAATCTTGTGTAATTTATCTCTCTTTCTTAGTTAATACTTAATACAGTGATTAGCCTTCATTACATTGTGCATAAAGTTTTATTTTTTATTTTTAGAAAAGAAAAGGAGACTATATAATTTATTGGTAATTGCCTAATTGGTAATTTGCAGTTATTTATGAGATCTCATAATTCTTTTATGTAATACCACAATAAAAATTTGCTACCTGAGCTTCAGTTAGTGACTTAGGGATACTCATTGGTCAGTGATACTCATTGCTTCCTTGATCATTGTTCCTGTTACATGAATTTTACTTATGGGATGATAAAATTATAATTAGTGGGTGTATGCTTGTATGGAGTTTCATTTTTTTTCCCCATGAAAAACAGAAAAAGTGATCATATGAAGGTGCTGAGGGGGCAGGATGATGTTTGTTTTTTTAGTAAAAATAGGGATAGTGAATTAATGATTTCAATTCTATGTCCGTCGACTATGTTCCATTTTTTTGTGGTTGAATTCCTTAAACAACTCACCAAACATAGCACCACCGTATTCATTACAAGAGCAACGAGAACCAAACATGGCACCGCCATATTCATTGCAAGAAAATTCCTTCTTTCAAACACAACAATGCTCTTACTATTCTCCGCAAATCCCCCTCTTTCAAGATCCGCCACACTGTCCCTGAACCTTGAATGCACCAATTCAATGATCCTCCTAAGCCTGAGATTGGCGGAGGTGATTGCAGTGATGGTGGAGGTGGTGGCGACGGTAGCGGCACTGGTGGTAACAGTGGAGAAGTAAAAGAGAACGATGGAGATGAAGAGTTCAAGGTTTTGTTGGATTTTGAAGCGGTTATGAAGGAAGCGGAAGCATGTGGTGTGAAGCTTCCATTGGATATGGTGGAGGCAGTGAAGACCATCGGCATTCGAAAAAATTTCCTTCAACGTTACTTGGACTTACATGTGGGTTTCTTTCAAAGTTTGAATTTTTGGGGAAGGAAAAGATCATTTCAGTGGTTAAGGTCGATTTGGTGTTTTTGTGTTGCAGGGATTGACTTGGTCAGTATGGCTATCGTTTGTGATGAAGCACTGCTCTATTATGAGAAATTGAATGCTTGTTGACCCTCGTTTTCTATTTAAAGTTGGAATTAAGGTTTGTTTCTAAATCAATGAAGTGTTACATACTTACATTTCCCCTGCTTGATATAATGTAATCGTCTGGCTTACACCAAATGAAAATAGTTATGACTATGGAATTGATAAGTGGTGTTACAAGATGCTAGAATATTAGGAGAGGTAAAGAGATGAAAAAGTGAAGGGAAAAGATTTGCAGATCCTCATATGAACCCTATCTAACATACACGTTATGGTTATAATGGTAAAATCACAAAGTTGTGTGTTTATCTTTAAAGAATTTTTGTGTGTATTTATTATCATAAAATTTATATTTTTTCCAATAAATTTATGTGTTTTTTTTAATATTTTTCCTTCAAAAAATTGTGTTTATCTTTTAAAAAAGATATTCTGTATTTATCGTCAATAATTTATATGTTTTCTTCTTTTATTTCTCTTCCAAAAATTGTCTTTACCTTAAAAAAGCTTTTGTTTACTGCTGTAAAATTTTTATACTTTTCCCAAACTTTTCAAAAAATTGTGTTTATGTTAGAGAAATTTCTGTATTATTATAAAGTTTCTGTGCTTACTGCTTAGTGTAAAGAGTATATTCTTCTTCCTTATATACATTTCTTCTTTTCCATTTTTTTCTTTTTAGTCACATTTTAAAAAATACACACAAAAAAAAAAGAACCGAAAATGCACAAGAAAAAAAAAATAGAAGAATGGAGGAGAAATAAAAGATCTAGAAAAAAAAAATTAAAGGTGGAAAAAGAAAAAGACACAGAAGGAGGAGGAGGAAAGAAAAGGAAGAAAAGATGTTGGGAGCTCAGCGTGTGAATAAGATAAATGAAAAAAATCACTTAAAAATACTTGATTCAATCACTTAAAAATACTTGATTAGAATCGATTATAAAATTGACATGGTCACAACTCAAGCATTTTTGAAATCTAAACATACGCTAACATAATAGCAATACATTTTTTTAAAGAATTTAAAAAATAATTTAAATATTGATAGAGAAATCTCAAGATAATTGCAGTCAAATAATCAGTGTCTCAATTGACAACTTATATAAAACCAATCATCCATTCTTCCTTTGAAAAAAAAGTACAAATATATATCTGCATTTTTAGATTCAATTTGCACCTTACAAATTTTGTTGTTTGCTTGCATTTGCATTGGAATAGATAAAAAAATGGTGCAATAATTGAAGGAATACGAGTTTACATCTACTGGCACTATTAAAGGAATGCGCATTATGTTGGAAAGTAATATAAAGGTTAACACGTTACTGATCTAGTAAAAAGTATGTTTCCCACTTCAAAGTGTTTTCTTCTATTCATGCTGCCATGCTACGCTATCCAATCACTATGACGCCACTATATTTATACACATTTCCCCAAATCCTCGGTATGCATCTCATTCCCATACAAACTAATCCTGATTGCATTGTATATTCCCAGTGCACACACACAAATGGATTGCAAGAGAATCCAAAGCACCCTGTACCATAGTAAGAACTGGAAATATGATGTGTTTGTGAGTTTCAGAGGAGAGACTCGTAACAACTTCACCGATCATCTTTTTGATGCTCTCCGCAGGCACGGCATACTTGCCTTCAGGGATGATACTAAGCTCGAGAAAGGAGGACCTATATCAGCAGGGCTTCTGCAAGCTATTGAAGGATCGCAGGTTCTAATTGTGGTCTTCTCAATGGACTATGCTTCGTCCACATGGTGCTTGCAAGAACTCGCACAGATAGCTGATTGCATTCAAATACCAGGACACCGTGTTCTGCCTGTTTTCTATAATGTGAGTCCATCTGAGGTCAGAAAGCAAAGTGGAAATTATGAAAAAGCCTTTATGGAGCATGAAGAAAGATTCAAAGATGATGCCGAGATGATGGAGCAAGTGCTAAGATGGAGGGCAGCTCTAACACAAGTAGCTAATCTCTCTGGCTGGGATGTGAAGGATAAGTGAGTAATCAATTCTATGTTTTGCTATTTATTCTTTTGAAATAATTTGATCACCACTCCTAACATTAATTAAGAGTTAAGACATTTCAAAGATTTCATTGAATATAATTATGTTTGATAGATATGTAGGTTTTCTTGTGCTGTCTTAAGTGAAGATTTTTTGTTTTTCTCCATTGTTTTTTTCTTGATGTAATTAGGTCACAATCTGCTGAGATTGAAAATATTGTCAAAGTGGTAACAAGCATACTGAGTCCCAAATCATCATCAAGTCTATCTAATGATATAGTTGGGATGCATTCCCCTGTACAAGAATTAGAAAAGCTTCTAGTTTTGGACTCAGATGATGATGTTCGAGTTGTAGGGATTTGTGGGATGGGTGGCATAGGAAAGTCAACTCTTGCCACCATTTTATATGAAAAGATCTCTCATCAATATGATGCTTCATGTTTTGTGGATGATGTAAGTAGAATTTACGGAGGTTATGGTCCACTTGGTGTACAAAAGCAACTTCTTTGTCAAGCTTTCATCAAAGAAAATTTTCCGACGTGCAATCGTTCATTGGCAAATAATCTGATTCAAAATAGGTTACGCCATAGAAAGGTTCTCATAGTTCTTGATAATGTTGATCAAGGGATTCAGTTGGAAAAGTTGGCTATAAAACGGGAATGGCTAGGCAGAGGGAGTAGAATGATCATAGTTACTAGAGATGAGCATATATTGAGAGAATATGGAGTGGATGAAGTTTACAAAGTTCAACTCTTAAATGATGAGAATGCTCTCCAATTGTTTTGCAGAAAAGCTTTCAAATGTAATCATGTTGCAAAAGATTATGAAAACCTGACAAATTCCGTGTTAACATATGCTAATGGACTTCCATTAGCAATTAGAGTATTGGGCTCATTTTTGTTTGGGCGAGATGTCTCTGAGTGGAGTAGTGCATTGGTTAGGCTGAAAGAAAATCCAACAAAAGATATTATGGATGTGCTACGAATCAGTTTTGATGGACTTGAGAATATGGAAAAAGAAATATTTCTTGATATTGCATGTTTCTTTCACAATGAGTTTGTAGGATATGTAAAGGATATTTTGAATATTCGAGGTTTTTATGCTGATATTGGTATAAGAATTCTTATTGATAAATCACTCATAACTTGTAATCACTGGGGTTGGATTGTTATGCATGATCTGTTGCAAGAGTTGGGTAGAAGTATTGTTCGAGAAAAATCACCCAAAGAACCAGGAAAATGGAGCAGGTTATGGGATCAAAAGGATCTAAGATATGTCCAGCAAGAAAACAAGGTAAAATAGTTATTGAGAATATTATTCTTTACTACTACTTTTAGAATCTAAATAATTTTAAAAGGTCTAATGTATCAGACAGCTGAGAACGTTGAAGCCATAGTTCTGCGAACATATGATGAAGCTGGGAAAGAGTTGTCAGCTGAAACTTTGTCACAAATGAGTGGCCTGAAATTACTCATACTTCCCAAAGGAAATTTTTCCGGAAGCCTGCATTTTCTTTCTAATGAGTTAGGATATCTTGATTGGAAAGAATATCCTTTCACATATTTGCCATCAAACTTTCAGCCAAATAAACTAGTTAAATTAATCCTTAAATATAGCAACATCAAAGAACTCTGGGAGGGAATAAAGGTATGATAGATATTATTGTCTTTATTCATGTTGATTTTATTTAAATGAAAACAAGAGGACAATTTTCTCATCTTTCTCTAAATTAACAATGAGTTGGAAAGTAGTTATGATGCCCCCTTTTTTTTGTTTGTTTTGTTGTAGGATCTACATAACTTGACACATATGGAACTATGTCATTCCAAAAATCTGGTAAAGATACCAAATTTATCACAGGCCCCAAATCTTGAGCACCTAGATCTTGAAGGATGCGTTAAACTTGTTCACCTTGATGCTTCCACTGGTTCTCTAGAAAAGCTTCATTTTTTGAATCTGAAAAACTGCAAAAGTCTTGTTAGTATTCCCAATAGCATATTTGGTCTTAATTCACTGTATGATTTAAATCTATCTGGCTGCAAGAGATTGTTTAAATATCAGTTGTTAGAGAAATCCAGGCCAAGTAAGCAATTGAATGCGGGTCAAAGTGTAGAAAGGCACATGACATCATCCATACGCAAAACTCTTACAAGGCCTCTCCAGTTTTTGTCTTCTAGAAGGCGTGCCAATTCAGTTGGTTTGTTGGTGCCTTCTGTGTCTCATTTCCCAGCTTTGGTATCTCTTGATATAAGTTTCTGTAATCTGATTCAAATCCCTGATGCTATTGGACTGTTATGTTGTTTAGAAGATTTAAACATAGGGGGGAACAATTTTGTGACGCTACCTCATTGCATCAAGGAACTTCCCAAGCTAACTTGGTTGAATTTGGAGCACTGTAAGCATCTAAAGTGGATGCCTAGTACCCTTTTGCCGATACGAGGAGGTAGCAATGGAGGAATATTTGTTTACAACTGCCCCAATTTGAGTGACACGGAAAGTTGTCGTGTCACAGTTATTTCATGGATGATAAAAATGATTCAGGTGCCAATTTCAATTCCTCGTTTTTTTTCCCTTTTGGCTTCTCTCTGTATATTATGAACTGATATGGATAGCTAATTTCTTTGATTCCAGGTGAACATGCAATGCCCTTTAATCAAATGCAAATTTGAAGTTGTTATTCCAGGAAATGAAATTCCAAGGTGGTTCAAAAAACAGAATACGGGTGATTCAGTGATCTTGGATCCATATCCCATTCTGGATGATAATGATTGGATTGGCATTGCTTGTTGTGGAACATTTGTTGCACATCATGATCCAACTCAGTTGTTTGAAGAAACAATAGAATCTCAAGATCTAATTAGTTTTGGTTTCCGTTGTACTCGTTCTGATGGGAACATTTATTCCCGAGTTCCAATATGTCTTAAGAAAGATTTGATCACAACTGAAGTAGATCATATGTTGTTAAGCTTTATCTCCCAGGAAGTTTTCATTAATTATTATGTAAGTCATATAAAAGAAGGAGCATCTGATCTTCATGGTGTTGAATTGCATATCATCAGTGATTATCCAGAAGAAGTAGTAGAGTTGAAGAGGTGTGGTTACCGTTGGGTATTTAAGGAAGATTTGGAACAATTTAACCCAACAATGATGTTTAGCGCCAATTCTTCAGTTCAGTCTCCCAAGCACAAGTTTCTGGCAATTCAAGATCACCAATAAATAGCATTCTCTTATTATTTAATGGTTCAATTCTTCTTGTGGCTTTTGCTTTACATTTACAAATGGGTTATTGTAATTTAAATCTTTTTTAATTAAACTACTATGACATAAACATAAATCAATCAAGTTCTTAATTCTGCAGGTATAAACTTTCTTCAGTCATTTTAAAAAATATTGGATTCAAAATTAAATATTCAATTGAAGTTTATTTTGATGTCATATAATTATATAGATTAAGTTAAAAAATATCCTTAAAACATTAGTTCAAATGGTAAAAGAAGAAATTTTATCTTTTCCAATACACTAAATACATAAAAAAAACTTTAAATGTTGACTTATACGTTATATTTTCTATGAAAAGATTTTCTTATAATATCCTTAATTATATATATAATAAAAACAATTTAAGGATCCAATCCAACCAACAATGGGTACACGTTTGTGTCTTTTAGAAGAAAAACTTCTAAATGAGTATAAATATTCTGGGAAATTTAGATGCCGAAACTATTGAGGCCATATAGCTAGTATCTCCCAAAATTCAGCTCCAATTTCAATTGTTTCTTAATACACACTATTTTCTTGCAACAGTAACATCTAAAAACTAAAAATACATTTGAAGAACGTATGCAAATTGCAAAACAATAGCATATTAGAAATATTTGGTGATAAAATGTATTAATCCATTTCTAATATTAACATCTTTGACATCTAATTCAGATGCTAGTTTCCACTAAAAATGGAGGATGAAAAGAAATTTCTGACTCTCATATGTGCAAAGTTGTCTCTCAACTACCCTGTGAGTTTCTTTTAGTATTAATTATAATCCATTCAAGCATGAAGTGAGGTCCATGAAAGCATTGCGATCGTCCATTGAATGATCATATCCAAAATCTTCCTCTGCCTTGGCTTAGTATCTCTCAAAACAAAGGTTGATTTAAATATGAAATTGGAATCACAAGCCCCTTCATTTTCTCTCTTAACAGAGATTGAGATAGCCGTTTTTGAACTTCATCAACTTTACAAGATTCTTGGCTAATACCAGATGATACTCTTCTAATAGTTTGTTTCCTTTTTATTTTTATTATCATAGGCTATGGACCCCTTTTTCACATTTCTATTGGGATGGTTCTGTTTCTGAGTTAATTTTACTACTGCCTGAATTGAACCAGTCAACAAACTCGTCTCGCAGATTAGTATTCAGCACTTTTTTTGTTCTAAATTCAACTTAGTCATATACAAGTAGACACTAGTATTGTACAAAGAAGTCCACCAAAAAAGGGAAGAAGTTTACTAGAAACGTGTGCTTTTGTTCTTGTTTATTCTATGTTTCGTGATTGTAGCAGAAATGTTTTTCTATCCAATTGAAGCATATTTGGAAGCTACAATTCATGTATATGAGATCCTTCCCTACAAATATGCATGAATTTCGTTAATCATCCATCACACAGTCATAAAAAGAAAATGAGACTAACGACACTTGTATCGTTCAAGAAATTGGGTAGGTGCCATAGAGAAAATGTTTAGCAAATCATGACAAAGATTTGGAGCAAAGAGCTACGAATATTGAAGCAATGCGTGTCAAATTGGAAGTTAAGAAAGGTTAACGTCACTACTTATCTATTTTTTTTTTTAAAAAAAAAGTATGTCCCACACTCCCATTTCAATGTTTTGTTTTGCTCATAATAAACTCTAAACCACTCACTGCAGGAATTTTCATCTATCCTTTCCTCCACAGAAAAACTACTACCCTGCAAACTAACCAAAAGACACGTCCATTGACTTTAATATATATATATAAATCCCTTATCCTCGGTGTGCATCTCATATTCATAGGAACTAATCCTTATTTCTGCATTGCTTATTCCTTATTGACTGTGCACACTTACAATGGATTGCATGAGAATCGAAAGCCCCTTGTCTGTTGAGAAGAATTGGAAATATGATGTATTTGTGAGTTTTAGAGGGGAGACTCGCTTCAACTTCACCGATCATCTTTATGCTGCTCTCCGCAGACACGGCATACTTGCCTTCAGGGATGATACCAGGCTCGAGAAAGGAGGACCTATATCAGATGGGCTTCAGCAAGCTATTGAAGGATCACATATTCTGATTGTTGTCTTCTCTATCAACTATGCTTCTTCCACATGGTGCTTGCGAGAACTCGCACAGATAGCTGACTGCATTCAAATCCCAGGACACACTGTTCTGCCAGTTTTCTATGATGTGAGTCCAACTGAAGTGAGAAGGCAAAGTGGAAATTATGAAGAAGCCTTTATTAAACATGAACAAAGATTCAAAGATGATGCTGAGATGACGGAGCAAGTGCGAAGATGGAGGGCAGCTCTAACACAAGTAGCCAATCTCTCGGGCTGGGATATGAGGAATAAGTGAGTAAACAGTTCAAAGATTTCAGTGGACAATTATGATTCATAGACCATCTCATGCTATATATAGTTTTTTCCCCTTTTGTTGAACTAAGAATTTATGTAGATTTTCTTGTTCTGTCTTTTGTTTTTCACCTTTTTTTACTATATATTCAGGTCACAATCTGCGAACATTGAGGAAATTGTGAAAGCAGTAACAAGTATATTGAGTCCCAAACCATCATCAAGTCTATCTAATGATATAGTTGGGATGCAATCCCCTTTGGAAGAACTCAAAAAGATTCTAGCTTTAGGCTTGGATGATGATGTTCGTGTGGTAGGGATTTGTGGAATGGGTGGTATAGGAAAGTCAACTCTTGCCACCATTTTATATGAAGAAATCTCTCATCAATATGATGTTTCATGTTTTGTAGATGATGTAAGCGAAACATACAGACATGATGGTCCACTTGGTGTACAAAAGCAACTTCTTTGTCAAGCTTTCATGGAAGAACATTTTCTTATATGCAATCTTTCATTGGCAAATAATCTTATTCAAACTAGGTTACGCCATAGAAAGGTTTTCCTAGTTCTAGATAATGTTGATGAGGGGATTCAATTGGAGAAGTTGGCTATAAAACGGGAAAGGCTAGGTCCAGGGAGTAGATTAATCATAGTTTCTAGAGATGAGCATCTATTGAGAGAGTATGGAGTGGATGGAGTTTATAAAGTTCAACTCTTAAATTATGAGAATGCTCTCCCATTGTTTTGTAGAAAAGCTTTCAAATGTAATCATGTTGCACAAGATTACAGGCGTTTGACAAATTCTGTATTAACATATGCTAATGGACTCCCGTTAGCAATTAGAGTGTTGGGCTCATTTTTGTTTGGGCGAAATGTGTCTGAGTGGAGTAGTGCATTAGTTAGACTAAAAGAAAATCCAACAAAAGACATTCTAGATGTGCTTAGAATCAGCTATGATGGACTTGAGGAGATGGAAAAGGAGATATTTCTTGATATTGCATGTTTCTTTCCCTCTGGGTATGGAAAATGGTATGTAAAGGATATTTTAAGTATTCGAGGATTTCAATCTGATATTGGTTTAAGAATTCTCATTGATAAGTCACTCATAACTTATAAGTGGGACGATATTATCAATATGCATGATTTGTTGAGAGATTTGGGTAGAAGTATTGTTCGAGAAAAATCACCCAAAGAACCAAGAAAGTGGAGTAGGTTATGGAATCAAAAGGATCTAAGTGATGTCTTGCGGGAAAATAAGGTAAAATAGTTATTGAGAATATTGTTCTTGACTTCATTTTTAGAATTTAAATAATTTTCAAAGATCTAATGTTTCAGGCAGCAGAAAACCTTGAAGCCATAGTTCTGCCAAGATTTCATCCAAATAGAGAAGAGATGTCAGAAAGGACAACACTGAGGGTTGAAGCTTTATCACAAATGAGGCACCTTAAATTACTCATCCTCGGAGAAGTGAATTTCTTAGGATGTCCTAATTTTCTTTCTAATGAGTTGGGGTATGTTGATTGGGAAGACTATCCCTTTACATGTTTGCCATCAAGCTTTCAGCCAAATAAACTCGTTAAATTAATCCTAAATTATAGCAACATCAAAGAACTATGGGAGGGAATAAAGGTATGATAGATATCATTGTATTATTTATGTTTTGATTATATTTGAAAGAAAACGAAGACAATTTTCTTATTCTTTCTCTTTTCGTTCACTTAATTAAAATGAGCTAGAATATAGTTATAATAATAGCCTTCTATTTTATTGCAGGATCTCCATAATTTGACATATCTGGAACTATGTCATTCCAAAAATCTTGTAAAGATACCAAATTTATCTCAGGCCCCAAATCTTTGGTACAAAAATCTTAAAGGATGTGTGAAACTTGTTCACCTTGATGCATCTATTGGTTCCCTGGAAAAGCTTCATCATTTGAATTTAGAAAACTGTAAAAATCTTGTGAGTATTCCCAACAGCATATTTCATCTTAATTCTCTTATATATCTAAACCTATCTGGCTGTTGGAAATTACTTAAATATCAGTTGTTAGAGAAACCAAGACAAAGGAAGCAGTTGAATACAGGTCAAAGTGTGCAAAGCCATATGACAACCTCCATATGCAAAACTCTTACAAGGCCTCTCAACTTTTTGTCTTCTAGAAAGCGTGCCAATTCAGTTAGTTTGTTGGTGCCTACTTTGTCCCGTTTCCCAGCTTTGGTATCTCTTGACATAAGTTTCTGTAATCTAGTTCAAATCCCTGATGCTATTGGACAGTTACGTTGTTTAGAAGATTTAAACATAGGGGGAAACAATTTTGTTACGCCACCTGATTGCATCAAGGAACTTCCCAAGCTAAGGGTGTTGAACTTGGAGTACTGTAAGCATCTAAAGTTGTTGCCTAGTACCTTTATGCCGATAGGAGGTACCAGTGGAAGATATTACTATGGAGAAATATATGTTTTCAACTGCCCGAAATTGAGTGACACGGAAGGTTGTCGCCTCACAGTTATTTCATGGATGATAAAAATGATTCAGGTACCAACTTCAATTCCCTTTTTTCTGTGTATATTATGAACTTATATTGTTAAGCATACCTAATTTCTACTGTGGCAGGTGAACCCGCGATGCCGCATTGAAGCTGTTGTTCCAGGAACTAAAATTCCGAGGTGGTTCAGCAAACAGAATACGGGTGATTCAGTGAGCCTTGATCCATCTCCCATTGTGGATGACAATAATTGGATTGGCATTGCTGCTTGTGTAACATTTGTTGTGCACGATACTCCAACTCAATTGCTTGAAGAAGCCATATTTCCTCCCGCTCTAATTGGTTGGAGTTTTCGTCGTAAAGGGTATAGGAACATTTATCCCCATGTTCCAATACGTCTTAAGAACGATTTGATCACAGCTGAATTAGATCATATGTTGCTAATATTTTTATTCCGGGAAGCTTTCATTGATCGGTATACAAGTAATGCAAAAGAAGGAACATCTGATCTTCATGGTATTACATTGCATACCATAAGTGGTTTTCCAGAAGAAGTTGTAGAAGTGAAGAGCTGTGGTTACCGTTGGGTATTTAAGGAAGATTTGGAACATTTTAACCCAACAATGATGTTTAGCGCCAATTCTTCAGTTCAGAGTCCCAACCACAAGTTTCTGCCAATTCAAGATCACCAATAAATAGCATTCTCTAATTATTTAATGGTTCAGTTCTTCTACTGCCTTTTGCTTTACATTTACAAATGGGTTATTTTTAAAAATATTGGATTCAAAATTAAATATTCAATTGAAGTTTATTTATTTGAATTTATAGTATTACTCCATTTCTAATATTTACATCTTTGATATCTAACTAAGATGCTAGTTTCACGACAAAAAGGATAAAACAAATTCTAAGCGCCTTATATACAAAATTGTGGAGTGAAGTATCAACCCGGCCCCTGTCCATTTTTAAGAATGACAACGCGACTCCTCAAAATAAAATCGATCCACTTCGGTCCCTGTCTCATGATTCAGTCACACAACGTGGTCCCTGTGGGTATTTTTTCGTCAACTCTGAACGGAAAATGCTGACGTGTCGCGTTCAGAAATGGACAGGGGTCTAATTGTCTCTAAATTTAAATTGGTTAGGGGTTTATTTGTCCTTATAATTTTTTAAACAATATTTTTTTAGATTTTTTTTATTTATTGTATTAATATTTTTTTCAATAAATTATTAAATATATGGTATAATAAGTACAAACTAATTAATAAATTATTCAAATTTAAAAATATCATTTATTATGAAACTAAATAAATCATTCTCAAATATAATTTTTAAATACATAAATAATAAACATTAAAATTCAGTTAATACATTAATAATAATACTCTATGATATACTATTAGTATTATGATCTAGATAATTTTTTACAATAAAGTGAAAACTAATGAACACATTACTTGATATATAGTAAAATATTTTTGAGTAATAACAAATTTATTTTTTTATCTCTTTAAACTAAATTAATAATTTTATTTAATATCTTTGTACTAAAATACATTATGAACAAGCTACTAATACTAAATGAAATAATTAAAATATATAACCTTTAATGAAATAATTAAATACTAATTGAAATAATTCTATTTTTTATCTCTTTAATTGAATTTTAATATACTTAAAATTTTAATTAATCTATATTATTCTTATTGATAAATCTTTATCAATCTATAACCTTATGATCATATGTATTATTAATAGATTAATAATATTATTGATACCTTAAATTTGTTGAGTTTATAAATGGTCTCCATCATATATATATATATATATATTACTTCATTTAGTATTAGTAGTTTATTCATAGTATATTTTAGTATAAAGATATCAAATAGATTATTAATTTAGTTTAAAGAGATAAAAAAATAAATTTGTTATTACTCAAAAATATTTTACTATATATCAAGTAATGTGTTCATTAGTTTTCACTTTATTGTAAAAAATTATCTAGATCATAATACTAATAGTATATCATAGAGTATTATTATTAATGTATTAACTGAATTTTAATGTTTATTATTTATGTATTTAAAAATTATATTTGAGAATGATTTATTTAGTTTCATAATAAATGATATTTTTAAATTTGAATAATTTATTAATTAGTTTGTACTTATTATACCATATATTTAATAATTTATTGAAAAAAATATTAATACAATAAATAAAAAAATTCTAAAAAAATATTGTTTAAAAAATTATAAGGACAAATAAACCCCTAACCAATTTAAATTTAGAGACAATTAGACCCCTGTCCATTTCTAAACGTGACACGTCAGTATTTTCCGTTCAGAGTTGACGGAAAAATACCCACAGGAACCGCGTTGTGTGACGGAATCATGGGACAGGAACCGAAGTGGATCGATTTTATTTTAAGGGGTCGCGTTGTCATTCTTAAAAATGGACAGGAGCCGGATTGGTACTTCACTCCAAAATTGTGACTCAACTACCCTGTGTGAGTTTCTTTTAGTATTACTCATAATCCATTCAAGTGAGAAGTGATGTCCAAGAAAGCATTCTCTACGCAAGGAATGGTGAGACCGTCCATTGAATGATCATATCCAAATTCTTCCTCTGTCTTGGCTTACTAACTCTCGGAACAAAGGTCGATTTAAATATGAAATTGGAATCACAAACCGCTTCATTTTCTCTCTAACATAGTCTGCGGAATAATACTCCATATAGGTCCCCAAGGATTTGTCCGTACGACAGATTTGTCCCCCAAGAAAATTAACTAAGTCCCCAGTCCCCAAAATTGTTAAATATGTGACATATACGTCCCTGCTCCAGGTTTAGCTAGTTAACTGAACACTCTCTCTCCTACGTGGAGGTGATGAGTGTGACATGTCAGGTTAAAGGCTTTCAGGATACTTTGGTCCCTGCACACGTGGCCAAAACGACGTCGTTTAAGACTTTTTCAAAACGATGTCGTTTTGAATGGGACAGATTAGTCCCCAACCTTTATGAAATGAACGATTTAAAACGGCAGCATTGTAAATAGGTCTTCACTTTTAAAGGAGATGAACATGAAATTAGGTCTTCACTTTTTACCCCCTGTGCCTCCAACCCATGTATGTGAGAGAGAGTTTTTGGCTCTGAAGAAGATGATGGCTAGTGGAGGCAGCACGTCAGTTGCAAGTCGGAGACGCGGTCGGAGAACTATGGATGATGTCTTCAGTGTTGACAGCAGTTCGACTAGCGTCCGAAGGGGGCGACTTAGAAGAGGAGAACATCCTAAGTGCAAGTGCAGGACATATGCCGTAATATCCAGGTCTCGCATAACAGAAACCCGAATAAGCTGTTCTTTGGCTGTCCTCACTTCAAGGTACTTAAGAGTGGTGGATTTTTATGGTGCTGTAGTTTTGATAATTAGGGACTAAGACTAATATGATGATTTATGTTCTGTTATTCTGATTGCAGGAAAAGCAAGAATATTGTGATTTTTTTATATGGTTTGATGAGATTTTTGGGTATTTGGTGGATGATGTAGTTGAAAGCCGTAGATTGGCCTCTGTGGAGACATGCGTGGGTGAAGAATTTGGTGCAAGTTTGGATTATTGCTTGGAAGAGAGAGTGAAACAATTGGAGGAGATGTTAATAAAAAAGAATGAAGATAGTTCGAAACTCAAGAAGGACAGTGTTCTAAGGTTGTTTAGTAGTGTAATAATAGGAGCACTTGTAGTTGTGATTCTGTTTTGTATCTATGTGGTGATTATTTAAGCAATTGACATTGTATCTTTGTTAGAAAAATATTGTATTTGAATGGCTCATTTTAGTTAAATGAATATTAGAAGTTGATAATATTGCTAACCCCTTCAGAAAATGCAAAGTAATTTGACAAAGTAGATTAAAACAAAAATACTATATAATCCAAACCAGAATATTCAAGTAACATGCATCAGAATGTTAACATAAAGTAGCATCAACATAGAGGATGTACATAAGTTGTATCAAAATGTTAGCAAAATAAAGAATGTCTATTTCTTTCTACACACACTGATGTAAAGTGGTGCACAAAAAATATTAAAAGTGGAGGTCTATTTTTTTCAAAATAACAAGAGTAAACAAGATCTTGTCCATTTCACAATAAATTTCTTCTAAAGCATCATTTCTTCTTAGATGGGTTCAGTCCAGGCATTGGAATGAATTTAAACATTTTGGAGGTTGTGCCGCTACTTGCAGCTGCAATTGTCTCAACACTCACACTTTTCTGTCTCTTGGGCCTAATTATTGTCTGCTTTGGACGCCTAAAAAGCTGCTGAGGCTGAGTTTGTCTTCCCTGATTGAATTGTAAACAATTATGAGTATTCTAAAATAAGATATTTGTAAGTAATGTTTAGGAATTAATAGTGAAACATATTATGAAGCATACTTACAGTTGCAGCATTCACATTCATTCCTACGTCTGGTACAGTATTATTTGTTGGTGTCTCAGGCTGGATAACCTCATACGTAAGCAAAATTATTAGGACAATTAAACCCTTCACGATGTATTTTATAAGTCAAATAGGTCCTCTAAAAATGCTACTATAAGTCAAACAGGTCCCTAATTACTAAATTTATATGTCAAGTTGGTCTCTATAACACAACAACTAATTCATGTCAAAAACCTGAATCATAAGCATGTTATCACACATATGAAGCTGCACAATGTATCACATTTAGCAGCAGAAAGTAAGTGTCATTGGCTTCACAATGTATCACACATATGAAGCTGCACAATGTATACCTGAGTTACGGGTGCCGATTGAGAAACCTGAACCTCTTCTTGTGTTGTAGTTGACTTTTCCTTGGATTTTCCTTTGACCTTTCCTTTAGGATTAGTGCCAGCCTTAGGAGCTCCCTTGCAGGTCTTAGCATTGTGGCCAGTCTCTCCACATTTTTCACATGTGACTCGAAAGGTCTTTTTTGTCTTAGTACTCTCTGGTCCGTCTTCTATTAGATCTGGTCTTCTCTTTACTGGACGTCCTATTGGCCTCTTAATCTTGCAACTAACGTGCTGCCTCCACTAGCCATCATCTTCTTCAGAGCCAAAAACTCTCTCTCACATACACGAGTTGGAGGCACAGGGGGTAAAAAGTGAAGACCTAATTTCATGTTCATCCCTTTTAAAAGTGAAGACCTATTCACAACGCTGCCGTTTTAAATCATTCATTTCATAAAGGTTGGGGACTAATCTGTCTCATTCAAAACGACGTCGTTTTGAACAAGTCTTAAACGACGTCGTTTTGGCCACGTGTGCAGGGACCAAAGTGTCCTGAAAGCCTTTAACCTGACACGTCACACTCATCACCTCCACGTAAGAGAGAGAGTGTTCAGTTAACCGGCTAAACCTGGAGCAGGGACGTATATGTCACATATTTAATAATTTTGGGGACTGGGGACTTAGTTAATTTTTCTGGAGGACAAATCTGTCGTACGGACAAATCCTTGGGGACCTATTTGGAGTATTACTCTAGTCTGCGAAATAACCTTTTTTGAACTTCATCAACTTTACAAGATTCTTGGCTAACAGCAGATGATACTCTTCTAGTAGTTTGTTTCTTTTTTATTTTATTGTTATAGGCTATGGACCCTTTTTCACATTTCTGTTGGGATGGTTCTATTTTGAGTTAACTTTACTACAATCACTCAACAAACTTGTCTCGCAAATTAGTATTTAGCACTTGTTTAGTTCTAACTTCAACTTAGTCATATATAAGGAGGTGGATGACTATAAATAAGAGTGAGAATTTGAGTTGTAAGAATGTGAGTTATTTGTAATAAATATTTGAGTAATAAAATATGTTTTTTATTAAAAATTTTTTTCTTGTATTCTTAATTTTCTTATTAAATATTTAGGGGAGGTTGATTTAGTTTTAATTTAAATAGTTAAATAAATCTAAGTGCTGGTACAATTATATTAAAGTGTGGCCAAAACTGTAACACTAATCTCTTTAGATAGGTAAAAACTTTTATTCCTACAATTTTATTGTAAAAGAGATCCATTAATTCTATGAATTTTTTCCATAATTCATAAAATTTATAATTTTATAATATTATTTCGTAATATTATTACTAGCAAAAAAAAAATCAACTTAGTCATATACAAGTAGACACTAGTATTCTACAAAGAAATTGACAAAAAAAAATAGTTTACTAGAGATTTTTTGTTCATACCTTTTTTATTTTATGTTTGTGATTGTAGCAGAAATTTATAGTATAGAAATGTAATTTAAAAAGAAAACAAAAAATACTTAAAAAGGACTTACTTAAAAAATTTATAGTATAAAAATTTAATTAAAAATTTAATAAAATTATAAAAATAATAGAATGATTAAACTTTACATTTTTTTTATAAAGACATCCTTGAGATTTGAGAGGATCATGTGATCCATATTGGTCATGTTAGAGATATTTTTGTTTGCAGCACAAGGAATAGAGATAGTCAATGGTGAACACATTTTTTGAACAATGTTGTAAATTTTTCGTCGTTTTTGTGGAGAATACCGAAATCCCGAAAATGCCAAGAAGCTACAAGTCATGTATATGAGATCCTTCCCTATAATTACTCATCAATTTCGTTAGTCATCCATCAATGACTGTAGTCATGAGAGGAAAGTGGGACTAAGATCAAGAAACACGCACCATTTGCCATAGAGAAAATGTTTGGCAAATGAAACGATTTGGACAAACGAATCTGTTTATCTATTTTTTAATATACTGAAATTGATACCTACTAGTGTTCTAAAATCAAAAGTATTGTCACATCAGCTTAATAGTGAATTTTGCATAATTTTTTTTTATCTATTTTTTGCTCTACATATATAGCAATATTAATATTCTTTTCTCTTTATTTTCTTCCTTTTAAAGTAGTTAAATGATATGCTATGAAAAAAAAGTAAAATCTTAAAAATCTGATTTGAAGACAATTATTACAAATAACACTTATATACATAAGTATCTTGAGGGCTTTGTTGACAAGGACGGTAAAACTAGAAAGAAGACAAGAAACATATTTTGCGATGACTTTGTTGAACAATATGAACAACCACCAATCAAATAAAAACGCATTACACCTCCAAATTAACCTTCTAAATTTTAATATTAAAATAACCATTCATACACTAGTAAAATGAACATTCGATATATCTATTGTTTACATTATTTAATATTTTCATTGTTTACCTATACTTTAATAAATTTATATTTTTATCATTGTTTACACCTTTTCTATCAGTTTTTATCTGATGACCGAAAAATTTTAGATGGCTTCATATCACTTCTTTATTTTTCTTTTAATTTTCTATCCTGATCCAAACAATGAAAATTTTAATTTTTCATCCATTTTTTATACCTACATTTTTTTTCTACTCAATTTCCTTTAAACCAAACAATGTGTAAGGACTTTACATGGGTGATGGGGTCAATTGAGAAAGGACAACATACGCGTACATGATTTTTTTTAAAAATCTCCACAAAGAATTCTCTACATGTATAAATTTGTTATTTTGATAAGAAAAATTATTCTTTTATTTTTAATTCTAAATTTAGAATTTTATCAACAAAATTAGGGAAAATACTCAAATAAAAAGAATATCCATTTATAAGTCTTTATTAAAAAAAATACAATAACGACTGAAAGATTGTAATTTAGAATCTCTCTATTCTTTCTTTACAAATGATAATTGTCGAAACATTAGTCTTTGCTTAAACTATATTTAGATTCAAAAATCAATTGTTTAGTGTAATTATTACTGTTAAATAAACTCTTTAGTTGATTAATCTTCAGCTAGCGGGACAAATGCAATTCAAATTATTTTTATAGTTGCATTGTTATTATTCTTAATGGTAATACTAGAAAAAAAATAGTCGAAACTTATTTTATTTAATATTTATTACCACAAATCTAATTTTCAAAAATTAAAAATTTTTTAATTATAGTCCCAATACTAATAAAAAGAATATTTAAAAATAAAAAATAGCTCACAATAAAATGTTTAACTTTGAGTACATGCATTTTAATTTACTGAAACATGCACCATTTGCCGCCATAGGAAAAATGTTTAGCAAATGAAAAGATTTGGACAAACGAATCTGTTTATCTATTTTTAATTTACTGAAATTGATACCTAGTAGTGTTCTAAAATCAAAAGTATTATCACATCAGCTTAATAGTGAATTTTGCATAATTTTTTCATCTATTTTTTGCTCTACATATATAGTAATATTAATATTCTTTTCCCTTTATTTTCTTCCTTTTAAAGTAGTTAAATGATATGCTATGGAAGAAAAAAGAAGTAAAATCTTGAGGGCTTTGTGCCCACCTTCCACATATTATTTACCACTAAGCTTCACATGGGTGATGGGGTCAATCGAGAAAGGACAACATAGGCGTATATGATTTTTTTTAAAAATCTCCACAAAGAATTCTCTACATGTATAAATTTGTTATTTTGATAAGAAAAATTATTCTTTTATTTTTAATTCTAAGTTTGGAATTTTATCAACAAAATTAGGAAAAATACTCAAATAAAAGAATATCCATTTATAAGTCTTTATTAGAAAAAATATAATAATGTCTGAAAGATTGTAATTTAGAATATCTCTCTATATATTCTTTCTTTACAAATGATCATTGTCAAAATATTATTAGTCTTTGCCTAAACTATATTTAGATTCACAAATCAATTGTTTACTGCAATTATTACTGTTAAATAAACTCTTTAGTTGATTAATTTTCAGTGGGACAAATGCAATTAAAATTATTTTTGTAGTTGTATTATTATTATTATTCTTAATGGTAATACTAGAAAAAAAACAAAAACTTATCTTGTTTAACATTTATTATCATAAATCTAATCTTCAAAAATTAAAAAAATTTTTAGTATAGTCCCAATACTAATAAAAATAATATTTTAAAATAAAAAATAGTTTGCAATAAAATGCTTAAGTAAGAGTAGATGCATTTTAATGATTAAAAGATATAACAATATGAAGATATTATATTATATTTTAATTTAAACTACAACATAGTTAGAATATTGCCATGTAATCTCACTAGAAAAAAAGATAGTAAAATTTTACAAATAATTTAACGAAAATAAATTTTATTTTAACGTATAAAATATATATATATCTACTAAATAATTATTTATATATATGAAAAAAATGTTCATATATATTGTCCCCACATCAGATGAGTTTACATCTTGTGGGAAATTGGTAATAACCGTAGTATTATATACTAACACATTTTGTACAAATTAATTATTATTAATATTTGTAATGATATAAAATTATATATATTTTTTTTTAATGATTAAATGTTTACTAAATTTGAATGAAAGTGGTGGCTAGAGACTTTCTCTTCGCCGTAATTGAAAGAATGCGCGTGAAGTAGTTGGAAGTTAATTAAGGTTGTGTTCCACTAGAGTGTTCTCTTCTTTTCATGCTTCAGTGCAATGCAAGAATTTTCAGCTAAACAATGATTATGACGCCACTGTATATAAACATCTTCTCAAAAATTTAAACTGATTTTAGGATTCACCAAAAATCAAACTCTTAACCTTTTGGATCTAGTACTTTAATACCATGTTATGATATTACTTATCCCAAAAGCTTCGGCTAATGAAAAAAAATAACATTAATTATTATATCTTTAATACTCTCTAAACCTCCATTATAGACATTGTATAAATATTTTATTGATTCCTCATACTTTCTATATATATATATATATATATATATACTCTTTCCCGAGTCCTCGGTATGCATCTCATTTCCATACAGATTAAACTAATCCTTATTATTCACATATAATGGATTGCACCTTGTGTCTTGAGAAGAATTGGAAATATGATGTGTTTGTGAGTTTCAGAGGCGAGACTCGCTTCAACTTCACCGATCATCTTTATGCTGCTCTCTGCAGACACGGCATAGTTGCCTTCAAAGATGATACTAGGCTCCAGAAAGGAGGACCTATATCAGCAGGGCTTCTGGAAGCTATTGAAGGATCACAGGTTATGATTGTTGTCTTCTCTATCAACTATGCTTCTTCCACATGGTGCTTGCAAGAACTGGCAAAGATAGCGGATTGCATGAACATACCGGGACAGCGTGTTCTGCCTGTTTTCTGTGAAGTGAGTCCATCTGAGGTGAGAAAGCAAAGTGGAAATTACGAAAAGGCCTTTGTGGAACACGAAGAAAGATTCAAAGAAGATGCAGAGATGATGGAGCAAGTTCGAAGATGGAGGGCTTCTCTAACACAAGTAGCCAGTCTCTCTGGCTGGGATCTCAAGGATAAGTGAGTTACCCCTTCCATCTTTTGCTATTCATTCCTTATTTCAAATCATTTCATCATCATCACTCTTAACATTAATTAACACATGACACAGATTTTATTGAACAATTATGGTTAACTACACCTAAATCGCGCGGTATTAAAGTGTATAATTTTTTCATAAAATAATTTAGCCATTGATGGTTTCAGTGGCTAAGAGAAGGAGGGTTGAATCTTAGCCCCCTTTTCGATGCTAACACTTGCTGACTTTCAGAGAAGACTTTTCTGTTTTTGCTCGTCAATAGACACGAGCAACTTTGTTTTGTCTCGTCCCTTGCCACGAGACTTTTCTTTTTGTCTCGTCACTTGACACGAGATAATTCTGGTTTTTGCTCCTGTGTATTTGAAAACAGAAATGGAGTAGAAAGTAGAAGAAGATGGCACCCAGATATATCCTGGTTCGGCTGCTAGGTGCAGTGCAGCCTACATCCAGTCTCCATCACAACCATGATGGAATTTCACTATAATCAATCTGATTACAACTTGTAAAGTGCTAACCCAACTTACAAGGGGATTCCCACAGAATCATGATACACAACATAGATGAACAAAGGACCTCTAAGACATCTATGACTTTTTCTTTTAATTTTGCACTCTCTGCCTTTTTCCGCTCTATGGCTTTTTCATACAAACCTCACTTGTTTGCCTTTTTCCATGAGACTCAAGACATGACAAAATTAAACAGAAAAATACAAAACAGAGAACATTGAAGGAGAAGAGAAATCTGTTAGCTCAGGTAGCTCTGAGAACTCTGTGCCTTGCACTCTCAAATTTTCTCTTTGCTTCAAATAGTGGTTGTTCCCCCTTTTAAAAGAAGAGGAAAGCCTCCACACTTGAAGCCAAAACCGAACCAACTTTCTTCCTCCTTCAACAAACACAGAACCGGTTCGGCCACACAGAGAGAGAGAAGAAATAACCATGCATTAACCAACATGCAATTACCTCTAGTCCTTTCTTGATCATCACCCTTCATCAATCCGGGCTCTCCATCCTTGGTTTGCTCTCCAAGATGGATTTCTGGCCCTTGATGCCTCATGATGATAATGACTTCATCTGCTTCAATCTCTGTCTTCAACCATCACTTCGCCACTCTAGCTACTCCCTGTGGTGGTTGATCAGAATCGAAGACAAGCCATGCTTCAAGAATCTCCCTCTTGGCCGAATCTTCAACGTCCCTTTTTGAGCATGAAAGGCTCAAGATTACCTCACCAAATCTAACCACATTTGGTGAAAATCTCAGCCACAGCTCACTTTTATTTTAGTGTGTTTTCTTGCCATCATTAGATGGTCTTTAGGCTTGCTTTCTCTTCCTTTCGGTAGTTCCTTTTTTGCTTCCATGGCTGCCAATATTTTCTGTGCAATAACCGAAGAGAGAAAGAGATGAGAGAGAGAAGAAAGAATCTGAAGTAAAGCTATTTCAAAGTGATTAAACTAATTAATTGAAAATAGCTTGCTTTTACTTCCCTTAGTTGGCGTGTAGCAATGATGCCCTTAGTCAAATCAATCTTCTCTCACTTGCTTATGTTTCCAATGCATTAAATTAAATTTGAATTCCATCCAAAGTGAAAAATGGAATCCGTTGGAGGCAAGTAACAAATGTTAACTTTTGCTTTCCTGATGGACTTTGGATTCGGATCATGCATGGAAACATTCATCAAAATTGAAATTGGGCATTGTTGCAATAAGGCTTTAATCTGACCCAATAAAATTTTGATTCAATCAAATTAATTGGGCTTATGATAATGTTTGGGTTTTGGCCCAATTAATTTATTTTCCATTCAGCCATAATCATCATAAATTATTAAAACCAAGGGCTGAATGTATATTGGGCTTGCACCAGAAATTTGTTTTCGGCCCAATATGAAATCTGCACAACAAAATTATTAATTTAAGCAAATATAAATTAAGACCAAATTAATAATTTTGTAATTAAATATTTCAATAATGTTTGTTCATCATCAAAATTAAATAAGAGTTTTCCAAACTCATCAATCTCCCCCTTGATGACAAACATTATTAAAATTGAAATGGAAAGAAATTTAGAGATTGAGTACAGAATACTCCCTTTGATTTTTGAATTTCTCCCCCTTTCTAAATGTCACATGGCTCCCCCTTAATGTATGCTATTTTACCAAGGGAAGCACTAACCTGTAACATTTTAAATCAAGCTTCAAGTAACAATGTTATTTAGCATATTTTATGATGCTAAATGCTTGATTTATGAGCAGTTTTAATTGATAATCAAAACTCCTTTGATATCATAAACTGATTTACTGCTCAAACAACAAAAAGTATCCAAATATTTTTCTAACATTTTCCTGTTTAGGATATCAGAGCAAAACAACATGATGAAAAATATTTGAAGAACAAAACAAGGCAGTTTTGATATTTTTACACAAATTAAAGGAACTGCCAAAAATAAATTTTCAATCCAACAAGTTTATCAATGATGAATCAACAGCCAGGCATCAAAGTAAATCAAACATTATTATAAACCAAATGCCAAATAGACTAATCATGATAAACAAATGCAGTTCAAACAGCAATGACCATATTAAAACAAATGCAATAACAACATGCATTCTTTGAACAAGGGTAATCATGAATTTTTAAAAAAAAATTTCAACCCCTGTTCCCCTGTTTTTCCAGCCCTTGTTTCGTTCCAATTTTAATTTTGGAACCTAAATTTCCTCCCCCTTTTGTCATCATGGAGCAACTGCAAACAGAATTTATTCTATGAAACAAAATATGCAAAATATAACCAATATCCAAAATGATCAAATGTTTAACAGAGTATCACAAAAGTAATCAATCAAAAGTTCAAACAGGAAGCGAATAACACTAGAAATCACATAAGATATCAGATAGATTGTACTCCTGATTCAGAATCAGCATTCTTGTCACCAGCTCCTTCGCCCTTTATGAGTGAAACCTTGTTCTCAACATCTTCATTTGTTATATCAACTTTAAAATATTCAAAGATGCAGGTGAGAAACATTCCATATGGAAGAGTAGGCCTTTTTGAACTTTTGACAGATTTCCACATGTGCCTTATCATAAGGTATGCAAATGATATTTGAGATGAAGTAACGAGAGCAAAAAGGACAAGAAAGTCAGACACTGTTACCCGATATCGTGGTCCACTTTGTGGCATGAAAACATGAGATATGATTTTGTAAAGAAAAATTGTCTTATCTGGACCAAGTTCTTTGAGAGTTGGTGCCGTACTATCCATTTTGGAGAGACCTTCGCAGGTGTGATTTAAAGCCTTCTGGTATGTGATCCCAACCCTTAAATCCCATTTCTTAGACATGTATGCTCTTGGTCCTTCTTCTTTGTAACCTAGAGCCATCCCAATGATTCCAGCATCAAGAGTGATATGAATCTTCTTCACATATGAGTGGATTGTGCCATCAATAAGTCTCATGTTGGCATAGAACTCACGGACTAAACCTGGGTAAACTGGCTTCCGGATATGAAGCAGAGGAGTCCATTGAAGATTATCAAACAGAGAGGAGACATTGATCCCTTTGTTGGTGAGTGAGTCTAGGCTGATTAGATAAGTAGCACAGAGAGCTCGTTCTTTCAGAACTTCATTGTGGAATTCATGGGAAGCACATGAGTCGAACCTAGATGGATCATAGTGAGAGTGTGGCTTATGAAACTTTTTCTTGAAATCCCATGACTCCAAATTTGCTGGTTCCTTGGTGTCATTCAAGGCAATCCCTTTAAACTTCTGAGTGCTCTTTTCGGGTGTGTCCTTTTTGTTCATGATAATGAGAATGAAAGGGTAGAAGATGAGAGAGTGAATTGAACCGAATTGTGTGAGAGAGGATGGATGGAATAAATTTTGAGTGAAAGGAGAATATGAGATAGTTAATTCACAAGGTGGGTGATTAATGACCATGGGGGTTTCTAAGAGTTTGAAAAGATGGTTTCCTTAAATCAAGGGATTAGTTGAAAAAGAAGGATTTGATTTGACCTATGCTTCTTCCAAGAGATATGATAAGACAATCAAGAGATTCTGTGGATTTATTTTTCAAACAAAATGGGAACTGACAAAACTGTTATGGTGGGGTCATAGAAATTTGGTGGGGCCCATAGAATATTTGAATTCTGCGTTGCCTCCCCCTTGACCACAGCTTTTCCATTATGCAATTAGTTTCATCTTGTCCAAACCTACGAGCAAAACAGAACAGAGTCACATATTCACAAATTTTCAATGAAACTTAAATCAAACATTCCCAAACTTTTTCTCAAGGTACAGAATCTGTCTTCACAGAGAGGTTTTGTAAAAATATCAGCAATTTGGTCTTCAGATTTTACAAATTGAATATCAATAGTACCCTTTTGCACATGTTCCCTAATAAAATGATATTTTATCTCAATGTGCTTAGTTCTTGAGTGCAGAACAGGATTTTTTGAAATGTTTATAGCACTCATATTATCACAAAATAAGGGTATACTATTGATTTTTAATTTGTAATCTTCCAATTGTGTTTTTAACCAAATTAATTGTGAGCAACAAGCAGATGCGGAAACATATTCGGCTTCAGCAGTGGATAGAGCCACTGTGGCTTGTTTCTTGCTTGACCACATGTTGAGTGAGCTTCCAAGGAAGCAACACATGCCGGAGGTGCTCCTCCTATCCACTCGATCTCCCGCATAATCTGCATCACAAAACCCTACTGCACAAAAGTCATCAGATTTAGGATACCATAATCCATAATTACAAGTTCCCTTAATGTATCTAATGATGCGTTTAACAGCCGTAAGGTGGGATTCTTTTGGATGTGATTGAAACCTTGAACATACACCCACACTTTGGACTATATCCGGTCTAGAGGAGGTAAGGTACATGAGTGAACCTATCATTCTTCTATACCTTGTTTCATCCACATCTTGGCCATCATCATCCTTTTCAAGTTTAGTATTGGGATGCATAGGAGTGCCCATTGATTTGGAATTTTCTAGGCCAAACTTTTTGATAAGTTCTTTTGCATACTTTCTTTGATGAATAAAAATACCACTAGGAGTTTGCTTAATTTTGAGGCCAAGAAAGAAAGTAAGCTCTCCCATTAAACTCATCTCAAACTCACTAGTCATGAGTTTTCCAAACTCTTCACACAAGGAAACATTGGCCGAACCAAATACAATGTCATCAACATAAACTTGAACAAGAAGGATATCATCATTAGATGCTTTAATGAATAAAGTAGTGTCGGTGGTTCCCCTTTGAAAATGATTTTCCAATAAGAAGGCACTAAGCCTTTCATACCAAACTCTTGGAGCTTGTCTAAGGCCATAAAGAGCCTTAGTTAGTTTAAAAACATAATTTGGAAACTCTTTATGTTCAAAACTGGGGGGTTGAGCCACATACACTTCTCTATCAATAAAGCCATTAAGGAAAGCGCACTTAACATCCATTTGAAACATTTTGAAACCCTTATGGGAAGCATAGGCAAGAAGCAACCTAATAGCTTCCATTCTAGCTACCGGAGCAAAAGACTCATCAAAATCAATACCCTCTTCTTGATCGTAACCTTGGGCCACTAATCTAGCCTTGTTACGAACAACTTGTCCATCCTCACCAAGTTTATTTTTAAATACCCACTTAGTACCCGTTACCTTCTTACCATCCGGATGAGGTACTAATGTCCAAACCTTATTCTTGTCAAATTGAGCAAGCTCCTCTTGCATGGCCTTGACTCATGATGGATTTTCAAGAGCTTGTTTGACATTGTTGGGCTCTATTTGTGACAAGAGAGCAAGATTGCTAGGTTCGGTTGGCCTTTTGATGGATGATCTTGTTGTTACTCCTTGAGAGGGATCACCAATGATGAAGTCATGAGGATATCCTCTCATGGACTTCCATTCTCTAGGCTTTCGGATAGGTGTTGAGTTTTGATGAACTTCTGGTGGTCTTACTGTTTCAGTTTCTCGTGCCTGCTCAGGAGACAAAACGGAAGTTTCTCCTTCAATCTGACGAGACAAAATTGGACTGGCAGATTCTTCATTCTGGACAGATTTGGGACTTTCTTTGCTTGTTCCAGCTCCTTCTTCATCTGAATAATTATCTATCACAGTGCTGGGAATTAAGTTAGAATCACAAAAGGTAACATGTATGGATTCCTCTATTGTCCTATGCTCCTTGAGATAAACTCTATAAGCCTTGCTTGTGGTGGAATATCCAACAAACATTCCTTCATAGGATTTTGGATCAAACTTTCCAAGATTTTCTTTATTATTAAGCACAAAACATTTGCATCCAAAAACATAAAAGTACTTAAGATTTGGAGGGGTTCCTTTCCATAGCTCATAAGGAGTTTTCTTTAACCCTTTTCTAATGATTGTTCTATTCAAAATATAACATGCTGTATTCATAGCTTCAGCCCATAAATATTTAGGAATCTCATTCTCACATAGCATAGCCCTAGTCATCTCTTGAAGGCTTCTATTCCTTCTCTCAACCACCCCATTTTGTTGGGGAGTTCTAGGACATGAAAAGTTATGAGAAATTCCTAAATCATCACAAAATTTTTCAAAATCTTGATTTTCAAATTCCCTTCCATGATCACTTCTCAAATGGGCAATTTTTAAATCCTTTTCATTTTGAATTTTCTTGCAAAGGGTGGAAAAGGCATAAAATGCGTCATTCTTATGAGCAAGGAAAAGTACCCAACCAAATCTAGAGTAATCATCTACCACTACAAGACCATAGTGTAACACCCTACTACACAATGTTTTACGCTTAAGTCATAGAACAGAGGTAGTGTGGTATTACAGACCTCTACTAGTAAGGATATACATATAATACTGAAAAAATTAATATACTAGGAGCCTTGAAACAAAGTGGGTAAAGAAGAATCGCAAAATAAAAAGTGCAACGCTCAAGGAATAGGATTACTTGCGTGCTAAGAAACCTAATAGGAATATGATAGAACAATAAACGAAGGGATAAAGAAAAGCCAAGGAACAGCATAACTAGCCTCTGACTCAGCCTGCGAAGCTAAGGCTGGCCGGAGGATACATATATACATATAAACATACATAAGTGTCCCCAAAATATACCAAAGTAAACTCCTATCTCTCCCTCAACCTCTAAGAGGAGCAGCATACATAAGTTAATTGGAGAGTAAGCTACACATATATATATACATATATACAAATAGAACCCAAAATACACCCAAGAACTACTTCGCTTTCCAGAATCCAGACGCCTAGCGAGGAGCCTCTCGACCTGCATCTGAAAAACAACAATACAATATGGAATGAGAACCAGAGGTTCTCAGCATGGTAAAAGTGCCACGCGCATAAGAAATACGGTCCTGAGAATGCCATAGGCAATCCTAGAACTCCGTTATTCAATTATCCAACTTAAGCACTAAAATAGAAGCTATAAACAAGGGTAGGTATTCTAAATCTGCCTAACTTACTCAAGTTCAAACTTAACCTAACAGCAAACCACTGAACCGAAAATCATACTTGCGTCGAACCGAAATCACAATAGCCACCGAACCGAAATCACCCTAGCCACCGAACCGAAATCACAATAGCCACTGAACCGAAATCACAATAGCCACTGAACCGAAATCACCCTAGCCACCGAACCGAAATACGTTCATGTGGTTAATCTCCCATTTACAATTTTCAGTCCTAATCTAACACCAAACCATTTCTCCTTTTCCTCCATCCCTCCATCATTCACAATGCAACAGAAACAAGCAACCAAACAAGGTCACGCACGAGTAATTAGCAGATAGTACAAATAGCAAGTATACAGATAGCATGTGATATATATATCAATTAGGCAAACCCAGGAAATGCATAGCAATCAAAACAAACAAATGCATATGATGCATGCCTGCCCTATGGCTGATGGGGCCCATCTGTCGGTTATCCAGCCAACCCGACAAGTCCGAAAACCTTAGACTGTCCCCCGTCGCGCATCCCCAAGAGTCTATGCATAGAGTTCACGTTCATATTTCATAAAATCACTCAATAGGGGCTATCCATACCCGGGAATTTATACGTGCCCGGTCACCCTTACGACGTAGGGTTAACAGAGTATCGAGAATCAACCTGGAACACGTGGTGGCGAGCCACGGTTTTTACCCAGGGAAACTCGTATCTCAGATATCATCATTCATAAGCCATGGCAATTATCATCAATACATCATCAAGTATCAAACCTTAACATTAAACTTCATTACATCCTTATTTTCTTCATAAGAGCCACCATTTACAACTTTCTTACCTATAACACATACATTTGCTAACACCTCCATTTCTACCTCATCGACAGCCATTTCAAGCTATTTTTAAACAATCCAATAAGCCATACTCTTAGATTGCGTTTAGCATAAATCATATGTGAATATATATGAACCACCCTTCACAATTACCATTCCACTTATGCAATACCAACCTTTCACACACAACATTCCATCAACCTATTACCAATCCATTAATGCCATCATCAACTCTCATACATGCATTAAACCATCAATTCACATAACAATTTTTCAAGAACAAACATCAACCATAATCATCAATCTATACCAACACCAACACAGTCCATCATGAGCAAGTCCAAGGGCATAAAATTAATAACCTCAAGGCCTCCTATTCCCAATATATGATTACCAAAAATTATTCTAACAACAATACCAAGCTACTCATTAAATGCCATTAACAATTCAACTTATCCTATGGTTCTTCTAACCTAAGTTTTCACAACACCGTAAATATTAAACGTGCGAAACTTAAACCATACCTTGGCCGATCACTTAATTCACCCAAGGCAGCTTCTTAACACAAAGTTACAGCCTCTTCAAGCTCAAGTAAAACAGCCACAAACTAAGCTTTGATCACCAACAAGCCTCTAAAAATTCCCAATGCATATATACCCACTTAATCTACACCTAATACATACACATATTCCAATTTCAGTTCTCCATTACTAAAACAAGATTGAGCTAGGGTTAGGGTATTCTTACCATACCCATATGCTCAATAGCTTGAGCCCACAAGTTCCGGAAGCTAACTTGAACCTAGAACACAAGAATTGAACAATTTTTAACTTAATTGTTCATAAATTTCCGAAATTAGGAGAAGCTGGCTGAGAAGGAAATAATGAGTTACCTACCAAATTGTTCCATGGGTTTCGTAGAGCTCGTCGCGGTGAACGCGTGGTCGCAAACGGTTCGTCAATCGGAGCTCTGGATCAAAAGTTACATGGATTTGAAATTAAAGTGAGGGTTAGGTTTTTGCTTGTGTTCTTCTTCCCCCTAAGAAATGTTTCCCAGCGTGAATAATGAAGAAGAAGGGAAATAAGAAGCTGTGCCTCTTTAATGGATTGGGTTTGGTTGGGCCTTGGGCCCATTTTGGGTCCGGTTCAACCAGTTCGGCCCATCCGGCCCAATCTTGGGCCAAACTTTTCGAAATTGGTATCAAAATTCTCGTTTCGACGAGCTCTATCCTATTTTGATATCAGTTTTGCGTATCTAATTTTCCTATTAAAAATTCGATTTATTGACTAATTATATACCGATTTTAGCGGGGTTTACACATAGTGTTTACCTCCTAAACTTTGAGTTCTAGTAGGGCCAAAAAGATCAATATGCAACATTTCTAATGGCCTTTTGGTTGAGGTTCCATCTTTTGATTTAAAAGAAGATTTTACTTGCTTGCCCAATTGACATGCATCACAAGTAAGATCCTTGTCAAACTTGATGTTTGGAATTCCTCTAACCAAATTCTTTTTTACTAGCTTAGAAATTTGGTACATGCTAGCATGTCCCAACTTTCTATGCCAAAGCCATTTTTCAGATTCAAAAGATGTAAAGCATGTTACATTTTGTTCCTTTAAATCCTCAAGAGTTAATCCATACACATTGTTGCATCTCTTGGCTTCAAATAAAATATCCCCAGTTTTCTTACAAACAACCAAACAAACAAACTTCTTAAAGATAACATCAAAACCTAAATCACACAATTGACTAACACTAAGTAAGTTATGTTTCAAACCATTTACAAGAAGCACATCATTTATACAAGAAGAAAAGTTTTTACCAACTTTCTCAACAGCCACTATTTTTCCTTTTGCATCATCACCAAAAGTGACAAGTCCTCCATCATACTCATCTAGCTTTATGAAGAATGTTGTCTTTCCGGTCATATGCCTAGAACATCCGCTGTCCATATACCACATGTTCTCCTTTCTTTTGGATGCTAGGCATACCTACAAAACAATGCTTAAGAGACCTTAGGTATCCAAATCCTTTTGGATCCTTTTACGTTAAACCATCTTCTATGTCCTAAGCCATTGTAATCAAAAACAACTTTACAAACTTTATCACCAATTATTCTTTCACCAAAGAAACATTGAATAGGAAAGTGTCCATTTCGATTGCATAGCCTACAAAATCTTGGAGTTGCTGTTTTGTTAAAGTGAGTTGGGTTTTGATACTTTGTATCATTTGAAGATGAAGCAATGTTTTCAAAATGTGATTTTTCAGATTTATAAAACCCCAACCTAGCTTTATCATAAAGAGGTTTTTGACTAGCCAAGATTTGATTCAAATTTTCAGAACTTTGGGTGAACTTGGCTAAGTCTTCTTTAAGTCTTTTAACCTCTTTAAGCAATTCTTCATTTTGCTTAAAACAATCCACATATGCAAGGACCGAATGGTCACTTTCACAACTTCTAACTTGGGCTCTTAACTGCTTATTCTCTTCAACAAGATCACAAGCAGTTTCGGCCTCTCTCACTTTTTCTTTTAAAAAATTGTTTTCAGCTTGAAGAATGGTGATTTGTTGTTCAAGTTCTTGATTTTCCAGCAGAAAGCATCTTATTTTTTCAGAAAGGTGGTCTATCATAAGATGAAGATCTTCAGTATCAGGGTTATGAAAGACTACCTGATTTACATGATCTGCCATAAGGCATTGTTGAGATTTGGTTTCTGATTCTTCATCATCATCATCTGAGTCGTTTTCCAACTCTTTCCATGAAGCCATTAGTCCTTTCTTCTTTCCTTTTCTCGGCTTTTCTTCCTTCTTCAATTTGGGACAATCAGATTTGAAATGTCCCATTTCCTTGCAATTAAAACAGATTACTTTGCTAGGGTCTTTCTTCATCCTCCTTGAGCTGCTGCCTTTGCCTTTGAGCTTTGCCATTTTCCTGAATTTTTTTGCAAACAACACAAACTCATTTTCAGAAGAGTTATCACTGGATTCATCATCCAGAGGGTTAGTCACAGAAGAAAAAGCAATTCCTTTCCTTTTTGAATCTTTTTTCAAATAAGAGTTTTCAAAAGCAAGAAGATTTCCTCTCAAATCATCAAGTGTCATGGAATCTAAGTTACTACTCTCAGAAATAATTAAAGTTTTTGTTTCCCACTCTTTTGTGAGACATCTCAACACTCTTCTCACTAGCACAGATTCTGAATGTGTGATTCCAAGAGCATCTAAGCCAACAGTGATGATATTGAACCGTTCGAACAGTTCATCAATGGACTCTCCTTCCTTCATTGCAAACATCTCATATTCCCTGTTTAACATGTCTGTCCGAGTTTTCTTTACAATGGTAGTTCCTTCATGAGTGATTTGCAACTTGTCCCAGATTTCCTTTGCCGTTGTGCATCGTGATACTCGTCGGTACTCCTCAAAGCTGATGGCACAGTTGAGCAGATTGGTTGCCTTGGCATTTAACTCCACCGTCTTCCTATCTTCCTCGGTCCAGCTTGTTTCTGGTTTAAGAGAGACTACTCCTTGAGCATTTGTGGTAGTTGGAAATTTAGGACCTTCCAAGATGATCTTCCAAAGTCTGTAATCCACGGCTTGTACAAATATCTTCATCCTCTCCTTCCAATAGGTATAATTTTTTCCATTGAAAAGTGGAGGTCTGTTGCTTGATTGACCTTCAGCCAGATTGTATGATAATACACTTGCGTCACTGTTTTCTGCCATGAGGATCTTTACTCCAAGCTGCAAAGCTTGATCTCTTTGAGACCAAGCTCTGATACCAATTGATGGTTTCAGTGGCTAAGAGAAGGGGGGTTGAATCTTAGCCCCCTTTTCGATGCTAACACTTGCTGACCTTCAGAGAAGACTTTTCTATTTTTGCTCGTCAATAGACACGAGCAACTTTGTTTTGTCTCGTCCCTTGCCACGAGACTTTTCTTTTTGTCTCGTCACTTGGCACGAGATAATTCTGGTTTTTGCTCCTGTGTATTTGAAAACAGAAATGGAGTAGAAAGTAGAAGAAGATAGCACCCAGATATATCCTGGTTCGGCTGCTAGGTGCAGTGCAGCCTACATCCAGTCTCCATCACAACCATGATGGAATTTCACTATAATCAATCTGATTACAACTTGTAAAGTGCTAACCCAACTTACAAGGGGATTTCCACAGAATCATGATACACAACATAGATGAACAAAGGACCTCTAAGACATCTATGGCTTTTTCTTTTAATTTTGCACTCTCTGCCTTTTTCCGCTCTATGGCTTTTTCATACAAACCTCACTTGTTTGCCTTTTTCCATGAGACTCAAGACATGACAAAATTAAACAGAAAAATACAAAACAGAGAACATTGAAGGAGAAGAGAAATCTGTTAGCTCAAGTAGCTCTGAGAACTCTGTGCCTTGCACTCTCAAATTTTCTCCTTGCTTCAAACAGTGGTTGTTTCCCCTTTTAAAAGAAGAGGAAAGCCTCCACACTTGAAGCCAAAACCGAACCAACTTTCTTCCTCCTTCAACAAACACAGAACCGGTTCGGCCACACAGAGAGAGAGAAGAGATAACCATGCATTAACCAACATGCAATTACCTCTAGTCTTTTCTTGATCATCACCCTTCATCAATCCGGGCTCTCCATCCTTGGTTTGCTCTCCAAGATGGATTTCTGGCCCTTGATGCCTCATGATGATAATGACTTCATCTGCTTCAATCTCTGCCTTCAACCATCACTTCGCCACTCTAGCTACTCCCTGTGGTGGTTGATCAGAATCGAAGACAAGCCATGCTTCAAGAATCTCCCTCTTGGCCAAATCTTCAACGTCCCTTTTTGAGCATGAAAGGCTCAAGATTACCTCACCAAATCTAACCACATTTGGTGAAAATCTCAGCCACAGCTCACTTTTATTTTAGTGTGTTTTCTTGCCATCATTAGATGGTCTTTAGGCTTGCTTTCTCTTCCTTTCGGTAGTTCCTTTTTTGCTTCCATGGCTGCCAATATTTTCTGTGCAATAACCGAAGAGAGAAAGAGATGAGAGAGAGAAGAAAGAATCTGAAGTAAAGCTATTTCAAAGTGATTAAACTAATTAATTGAAAATAGCTTGCTTTTACTTCCCTTAGTTGGCGTGTAGCAATGATGCCCTTAGTCAAATCAATCTTCTCTCACTTGCTTATGTTTCCAATGCATTAAATTAAATTTGAATTCCATCCAAAGTGAAAAATGGAATCCGTTGGAGGCAAGTAACAAATTTAACTTTTGCTTTCCTGATGGACTTTGGATTCGGATCATGCATGGAAACATTCATCAAAATTGAAATTGGGCTTTGTTGCAATAAGGCTTTAATCTGACCCAATAAAATTTTGATTCAATCAAATTAATTGGGCTTATGATAATGTTTGGGTTTTGGCCCAATTAATTTATTTTCCATTCAGCCATAATCATCATAAATTATTAAAACCAAGGGCTGAATGTATATTGGGCTTGCACCAAAAATTTGTTTTCGGCCCAATATGAAATCTGCACAACAAAATTATTAATTTAAGCAAATATAAATTAAGACCAAATTAATAATTTTATAATTAAATATTTCAATAATGTTTGTTCATCATCAAAATTAAATAAGAGTTTTCCAAACTCATCAGCCATCATACATTAAAGATTAATAAAAAGTCTATTTTTTTAATTCTATTCTTTTATGAATAAACATAAAACTTTCACTTTTCAGATATATTATTTTCAATCTTCACATTTATTAATACAATTGGCTTTCAAATTTTATTATCATTATTATTGTTAAATGCTTCTAAATAAATTTGATATTTTCTTATATTGTTACAAATTAAATTTAGTATTAACATGATAATTTTTATATAAACTTAAAAAACTTAAGTGTAATCAGTTTACTTTAATACAGCTCTGACTTCTTTTATACAATTATCCATGATTTTATAAAACAAAATTTACTCAACAAATAGGACCTAAAATATCAGAATTTAGACTCTTGATATAAATTAATATTTTTTATATAATTGAAAATTTTAATTTAAAAGATTATGAAATTAATGATAGATAAGTTACATAAAACTATATGTCATTAGCTTATTCTAATACTATTTTGATCTCTTTTTTATATAATTTTTAAAATTTTATAAAGTAAAATTTATTCAACAAATATGACCTACAATATTAGAATTTAAACTAACCCTTTATATAAACTAATGTTTTCTATAATATAATTTCTTTTATATAATTGAAGAATTTAATGTAAGAAATTATTAAATTGGTGATAAATTGGTTACATACATTATATATAGATGCTATAGTTATTATGATATTCTAAATGTGATATATAGATAAATTGTTTTCTTTATGTTGCTATATAAACTAAGTTTAGTGTTAACATGACAAATTCATAGACAGTTTAAAAATTTAGATGTTATTAACTTGTTAAACTATGGTCTCTTCTGTTTAGAATATTACAATAGATATTATAAGTAGATGGATAATCTATATATATGTAGGTTTGTGCTGATTTATGTGAGATTTTTTTTTTTTCATGATGTGTTTAGGTCACAATCCGCTGAGATTGAAAATATTGTGAAAGTGGTAACAAGCATAGTGAGTCCCAAACCATCATCAAGTCAATCTGATGATATAGTTGGGATGCATTCTCCTCTACAAGAATTAGAAAAGCTTCTACTTTTGGACTCAGAGGATGATGTTCGAGTTGTAGGAATTTGTGGAATGGGCGGCATAGGAAAGTCAACTCTTGCCACCATTTTATATGAAAAAATCTCTCATCAATATGATGCTTCATGTTTTGTGGATGATGTAAGTAGAATTTACGGAGGTTATGGTCCACTTGGTCTACAAAAGCAACTTCTTTGTCAAGCTTTCATGGAAGAAAATTTTTCGACATTCAATCTTTCATTGGCAAATAATCTGATTCAAACTAGGTTACAGCATAGAAAGGTTCTGATAGTTCTTGATAATGTTGATGAGGGGATTCAATTGGAGAAGTTGGCTATAAAACGGGAAAGGCTAGGTAGAGGGAGTAGAATAATCATAGTTTCTAGAGATGAGCATATATTGAGAGAGTATGGAGCGGACGACGTTTACAAAGTTCCACTCTTAAATGATGAGAATGCTCTCCAATTGTTTTGCAGAAAAGCTTTCAAATGTACTCACGTTGCAAAAGATTATGGAAGCCTGACAAAGTCTGCATTAAGATATGCTAACGGACATCCGTTAGCAATTAGAGTATTGGGCTCATTTTTGTTTGGGCGAAATGTGTCTGAGTGGAGTAGCGCATTGGTACGATTGAAAGAAAAGCCAACAAAGGATATTTTAGATGTGTTACGAATCAGTTTTGATGCACTTGACGATATCGAAAAGGAAATATTTCTTGATATTGCTTGTTTCTTTTCAAACAACAGTGAAACATACGTGAAAGATATTTTACGTATTCGAGGATTTCATCCTGATATTGGTATAAGAATTCTCAATGATAAATCACTCATAACTCGACGAGAATCGTTGATAATTATGCACGATCTGTTGAGAGAGTTGGGTAGAAGTATTGTTCGAGAAAAATCACCCCACGAACCAAGAAAGTGGAGCAGGTTATGGAATCAAAAGGATCTAAGCAATGTCTTACGAAAAAACAAGGTAATATAGTTATTGAAATTGTTGTAGGTTGCCACTTTTATTTAGAATCTAAATAATCTTAAAAGCTCTAATATTTCAGATAGCAGAAAACCTTGAAGCCATAGTTCTGCGAGAATTTTGTAAAAGCAGGGAAGAGTTGCCAGTTGAAGCTTTATCACAAATGAGTAACCTGAAATTGCTTATACTTAGAGATAGAAATTTGAATTTCTCAGAATGCTTGCATTTTCTTTCTAATGAGTTGGGATATTTTCAATGGCAAAAATATCCTTGCACATGTTTGCCATCAAGCTTTCAGCCAAATAAACTCGTTAAACTAATCCTGTGTCATAGCAACATGAAAGAACTCTGGAAGGGAATAAAGGTATGGCAGATATCATTATTTTTGTTCGTGTTAATTTCATGATTAAATTATTTTCTTAACGTCTATAATTTAATTAAATTTATAATTAAATTTTTATAATTTAAAAATATTCAATTAAATTCTTATACCATCAAGGTAGAAGAATAAAATCTTAAGAAGAGAAAATTAATATAAAAATATAAAATTTTAATTAAATGTCAAGTTTTTATCTAGAAAGTATGTATTCTTTTTTAATTCTTGAAAATAGTCATTATTAACATATTCATATTTACTTAAAATTATTTTTATATTCACAAATAAGTTATTTCATCTAATAGTTAATATACTTTATTCTTCAATTTTTGGATCTATAATTATAAATACAAATATACAACTCTAATTCTTTTTCCAATAGCATTCATTTATTGATATTATTATTTATATCTTTTTGCATATGAATAACAAATGTTGATAATAATATCCATTTGAATATAGTCACAAAAATATCTATCTAATTAATTATAATTTTTTATTAGAGAAAAAATTACAAAAAACTAATAGCAAAAGTAATTACCTTTTAACTTATAAATGTAAGCAATTCGTTAATACTAGATTTAGACTTCACATTTTACAGAACTAAAATGAATTAATTTATATATATAAGAATAAACCTCCTGTTCATATCCTGACCCAACGCAATGGTCAGGTTGAATTAGGTCAAAAAGGTACAATTCAAAGAGTTGACCTTCACTGTTCACCCGACCTCCCAAAGAGATCGGATTCGACATAAGCTGACAGATGACACTTATTTAAATAAGTAACTGCCTCCTAAAATCTCTCACCCACTTCTAGAAGAGATATCTCAACAACTCTAAGATAAAGGGACAGTTATCCACCATCAGAAGTGGAACTACTTCAACGGTGGTTATTGGTTCATCACCTATAAATACACTGACACGCTCAGGTAAAACTAAGTTCCAATATACTAAAAACCTGCTTACCTCCTTTGCTAACTTAGGCATCGAAGTGTCTTTGTAGGTACCACCCCCCATTCTCTCACATACACAACTCGGATGGCGGTTCCCAGACATAAAGCAAGTCAGAAACCACCTTCCTCTAGCATGTGGGCCTCTCATTCAAGCCTAACCATCCGGTTCTAGGTAAGTTCCAAAATATTGGCGCCGTTGCCGGGGACCTGGAAGATGAACCCATAATGGCGGATGACCAGTATGAGGACGGACATACTGCATTAGAATCTGAGCAAGAGCATCAAGATGTAGTCAACAATAACAGAGTAATAATATCTCTGCAAGGAGCAGAAAGACAACACGACGAGGGCTCCTCAGGTGTTCAAGGCTCAAGAAGAATCTCCTCTGAGGTTCATCAGCCAGAGAAGGAGGGACAACCTCATTCTGCCGATCTCATGGGGCTGCTACACGGCTACCAAGGGAGGCTAGAACAGTTAGAACAAGAGCTAGAACGACAACGAAAAGCAGAGAGAAACCTAAGGAGAGAAGTCGAGTGATGAAAATAGCTTGAAGAAAAGCTCTCAAGGCTGGGATCCGACCTCAGAAATAAAGGTTGTCGTGCTGACCGAGAAGACACCCCATTGAGGGGAGAAGATCCATTCAGTGAAGATATCATGAGGGTTAAGGTTCCCAGAAACTTTAGAAGCCCTGACATGGATCTGTATGACGGAACTATTGACCCAAAGCACCACTTTAGCAACTTCAAAAGTTGGATGTATTTAGCTGACGCCTCAGATGCTACCCGCTGCAAAGCCTTCCCAACGACTTTGACAAAGGCGACGATGAAGTGGTTCGACAGCCTCCCCCCCCCCAGATCGGTCACCAGCTTTGACAACCTCTCGTGTAAGTTCCTTATGCGATTCTCAATCCAGAAAGATAAAGTCAAGCACGTGCCTAGCCTACTAGGAGTAAAACAGGAGGTCGGGGAACCCCTGAGGGACTACATGGAAAGGTTCAACAAAGCGTGCCTAGAAATTCAGGACTTGCCTACTGAAGCAGTGATAATGGGTCTGGTCAATAGACTTCGAGAAGGACCCTTCTCACAGTCCATCTCAAAGAGACATCCGACTTCCTTGAGTGATGTACAAGAACGAGCTGAGAAGTTCATCAATATGGAAGAAAACGCCAGGCTACGAGAACCCAGCTGACGACAAGGGCACCCCCATCAATCAAAAGAAAAAGAGAGAGAGCCCAAGAAAAGGAAGAAGTCGGGTCTGCGAAGCCCAGAAGGTATCATTCCTGCACTCCCCTACGAGTTTCCCTAGTCGACGTCTACAGGAAAATTTTTCATACTGAAAAGCTACCTCTCCCACGACCAATCAAGAACAAAAAGGGGGGAGCCATAATGAATAATGTGAGTGCCATAAATTGTATGGTCACTCCACCAATGATTACTACGACCTAAAAAATGTGATAGAAAAGCTTGTCAGGGAAGGTCGGCTAGACAAATATCTCATGAAAAGGTTAGACAATCACGGGAAAAGAAAAAGAGATGATGAAAATCACGGACGAAGAAGTCCGCCCCCACAAACCCCCGAACGACATATTCATATGATATCGGGAGGCTTTGCGGAAGGAGGGGTGACCAAATCATCTCAAAAGAGGCATTTGAAAGAAGTCTATCAAGTCAGAAATGAAGGACCCGACCTTCCAACTGTTTCCTTCACCAAGGAGGACGGACAAGGTATTGTGCCTGAGCATGACGACCCAGTAGTAATCACTATGATCCTCGCCAAAGCTCATCTACACAGAACTCTGGTGGACCAAGGGAGCTCGGCAGACATCCTGTTCAAACCAGCATTCGACAAGCTGGGATTGGACGAGAAGGAGTTAAGGGCCTACCCTGACACTCTCTTTGGATTAGGGGACACTCCCATTAATCTGTTGGGCTTCATTTCCCTACACACTACTTTTGGAAAGGGGGTGAAAGCCAAGACTCTGAGTATCGACTTCATTGTCGTCGATGTAGCTTCTGCCTATAATGCCCTGATAGGCAGAACAACGCTAAATCAGCTTGGAGTAGTGGTTTCTACCCCCCATCTTTGCATGAAGTTTCCAACACTGAAAGGGATCACCACCATTAGAGGAGATCAGAAGTTGGCGAGAAAGTGTTACAACGAAAGCCTTAACCTGAGAGGTAAAGGCAAAGAAGTCAATATCATTGAGCTCGGAGGAGTCCGAGTTAAAGAAGAGCTACGACCACAGCCTGGAAGAAAGACTGAAGAGGTGCAGATCGGGCAAGAGGTCAGAAAGAATACCAACATAGGAGTTAGTCTAACGGAAGATCTGAAGCAAATGCTGACATAGCTTCTACAACAAAATTCTGATCTCTTTACATGGAAAGCTTCCGAAATGCCTGGGATAGATCTCGAACTCATGTCACATAGATTGGTTATTCATCCAGGATCCCGACTTGTCCAACAAAGAAGACGAAAGCCAGGACCTGAGCGGCTCAAGTGGTCGAAGAGCAAGTACAAGCCCTACTGGAAGCAGGCTTTATCAGAGAAGTCAAGTACCCAGCCTGGCTGGCAAACGTGGTGCTATTCAAGAAACAGAATGGCAAATAGAGGATGTGTGTCGACTACACAAACCTTAATAAGGCGTGTCCAAAAGACCCATATCCTCTACCAAATATTGATACCCTAGTGGACTCCAGCTCGAGGTATCAATACTTGTCATTCATGGACGCTTACTCGGGGTATAACTGAATCCCGATGTACAAGCCAGACCAAGAGAAGACGTCATTCATCACGCCCAGAGCAAATTATTCCTACGTGTTCATGCCATTTGGATTAAAAAATGCAGGGGCCACCTATCAAAGGCTGATTAATAAGGTATTTGCACCTCATTTGGGAGAGTTAATGGAGGTATATGTAGACGACATGCTGGTGAAAACCAAGGATGATGCCAGCCTCCTGGACAACCTCTCGAAAGTCTTCGCCACCATAAAAGCACACGGGATGAGACTAAATCCCAATAAGTGCACATTTGCAGTGGAGGCAAAAAAATTTCTAGGATTTATGCTAACACAAAGGGGGATTGAAGCTAACCCCAACAAGTATAGAGCGGTCCTGGAAATGAAGAGCCTGACCTGCTTAAAGGAGGTCCAGGAGTTGAATGGCCGACTTGCAGCTTTATCCAGGTTCTTGGCAGGATCAGCATTAAGATTCTTACCACTTTTTCCTCTACTAAGAAAAGTATGCCAGTTCGAATGGACTTCTGAATGCGAGGGGGCATTCCAAGAGTTCAAAAGTTACCTGAGCCAATCTCCAATTCTTACCCGGCCAAAAGCGGGTGAAGAACTCGTGCTATACTTAGCTGTCACGGAGAAGGCCGTAGCGTCAGCTTTAATACGAGAGGATGAGGTTGGACAGCATCCTGTCTACTTCACAAGCAAGGTGCTACAAGGCCCCGAACTAAAGTATCAAAAACTTGAGAAGTTTGCATATGCCTTGATAGTAGCATCTAGAAGGCTTCGGCCTTATTTTCAATCTCACACCATAAGAGTTCAGACGAACCAGCCCATGAAGCAAATTCTTCAGAAAGCAGATGTTGCGGGTAGAATGGTTCAATGGGCTATAGAGTTATCCGATTCGACTTGAAATATAAATATCAGACTGCTATCAAAGCCCAATGCCTCACAGACTTCGTAGCCGAATACGCAGGTGATCAAGAGGAGACCTCCACGATCTGGGAGTTGTATATGGATGGCTCCTCTAACAAAGTCGAAAGTGGTGCAGGCATAATACTGGCTAGCCAGGAGGGAACTCAAATAGAAGTCTCCTTGAAATTTGAGTTTTCGGCCTCCAACAATCAAGCAGAATATGAAGCCCTGATTGCCGGACTGAAGTTAGCCAAAGAAGTCGGAGCAACCAAAGTCGTAGTCTTCAATGACTCTCAAGTCGTGACTTCTCAGATTAACGGAGAGTACCAGGCTAAAGACCCAAATATGAAAAGATACTTAGAAAAAACTATGGAGTATCTTAGGCGATTTCCTAAAACCGAGGTCAGACATATAACTTGGGAACTCAACAGCAGAGCAGACGCCATCTCCAAGTTGGCAAGTACCAAGCCTGGTGAAAACAATAGAAGCCTAATCCAAGAAACTCTCCAAGAACCTTCAGTCACAAAGGCAAACACCAAGCTAGACATCTTAGAAGTTTTCGGATTAGACCTCAGTTGGATGACTCCTCTGATCGAATACTTAAAATTCGACATCTTACCAGAGGAACAAAAAGAGGTCAAGAAGATTCGGAGGGAGGCACAGAACTACACATTGGTGAAAAGTGTCCTTTAGGAGGATTCGAGCTTCCAAGATCGTGGCACGCTTGTAATATGAAGAGATATTATAGCTAGAAGCGAACCTCGCTCTCTGATGTACTCTTTTTCCCGACTCCATGGCTTTTTTTTCAAAAAAGGGTTTTCCTGGAGGGGGTTTTAACGAGGCATCAAAGCGAGGGCCAGGGGCAGGATAATCATTCCCTTAGTAGCGAAAGCATCCTTATGAAACCACATTTCATTAGTAATAATATCTCTTTTCTCTATCTTTTATTTTTCTCTTTAAAGTTTTCATTTATCATTACTACGATACGCACCGACTTAAGCTCGAAAAAGCGCAAAAATTCATCGACCGACCTATGTGGTCGGCGAGATAAAGCGATGAGGTACAAGTCGGCCTAAAGAGGTTATAAAAGTTGATCATGTCAAGCTCGAACATAATATAGCTAATGACTTACAAGTCAGAAAGCCCGAATAGAATAAAATACATCGCAAAAATAACCTAACTTGCTCTTTCAGCACCTCAAACAGCACCTCGGTCCCCTCAACCGCGGACTCCTCCAGATCCTGGTATCCCTCCCTAAGCTTTTCCAGTTCCTCCTTTAATTCTATTTTACCGAAAAAAGGCGAACATAGTTCTCTTCGGCCTTCTCCTTTGAACCCTTAGCCATGGCACATTGACCCATCAACTTCTTCTCCCTCTCCCAAGCCTGGTCAAGCTCTTCCTTTTGCCTAGCATTCTCCTCTTGTAGCCTCCTCTCATCCTCTTGATACATGACAATCCTCCCTTGGAGATCCTCCAAAGATTTTTGAGTAGTGCTCAAAGGAGTTTTGTCAAAAATATCAAGGAGGGAGGTGCAGACCCCGGCAGTTCAAATTCCCCTTCGAATTAAAATGTTAAGATGATTTCAGATAGCAGCAGCATCCATAGCAATCTGGCTGTATGGAAGGATGTGCTTCCTAGTAAACTTCAGACCATCCAAATCGGCATCCCCAACACTAGAAGAACCAACTTCCATGGTCTTGAGTTTTTTTTTATCAAGTTCCGAGGCGAATTGAACGGGGGGAGCAGGAGGAGGGGAGGAGGAGGAGGAGTAGGAATAGGATTTACCAAGATTGGCCGAGAGGAAGAGGTCCCCAGACCAGACCCATGAAGAGGAGGAGTAGTAGTAGAAGCTCCGAGTTCCTGTGCAGCAACTCGGGCGCGAGCATTCCTCTTCGCCTCTTGCACCTTCTGGTAAGCTGCTCTCGACCCGCTTTTCACCATTTCTGAAAAGAAAAGCGAAATTGATTAGCACACAAGTTGGGAATAAACATATTAATACAAGTCGGAAGAAGTCAAATGTGGTTATAAGAGCAAGAAATGAAAGACTACCTAGCTCAGCCGTTACAGAACTCGGAGATCCAAGAAGAAATTTCTTGGTGTCCAGGTTGGAGCCCATCCCCAAGCCTCTTGAAAGAACTCGAAAAGAGCCTCCTCTACCCCATCCAAGTCTGCTAAGCTATACTTTTCTACAGGAGAGGTTTCTACCCAGTACAAAGAAAACTAGAGCTCATTATTCTCATCCAGGAAAAAAGGGTGATGGCCTTCAACGGCTTGGACTTTGAAAAAGAAATTATTGAAGTCATTGAAGGATTCGTCAAAGATGGAAACAATTTTTTGGCCTTGAATGGCTCGGAAAGACACCCATTGTTGTTTGTTTTGTTTACTGAAAAGCTTGGTCAAGTGGAAAAGATAGAAAAAGATTTTTAAAAAAATCAGAAGGTCAAGCTCTCGGCTGACAAGCTGAAAATTTTTCAAAAAACCCCAAGAATTGGGATGAAGTTGGGAAGGAGCTACCCTACATTGGGACAGGACCTCCATTTCAAATCAGAAAAAGGCAAGGTAACCCCTAAACGGGTAAAAAGACAGTCATGCATGAAAATAAAGTGGGGGTCAGTATCATTATTCCTCCCACAACAAACTCGGTCCTTAGGATCGGGGGCTATCAACTCATATTTGGGTTCATCACCGTCGAGGCTACAGACCCTTTGGTGCTTCCTGAGTTCAGTTATGAAGACATATCTACTAAAGGGTTCTCAGAAAGAACAGAAATATCTACCCATCTCAAAAGGGCTTCAGGAATTTAGGAAGACATTTCTTAAAAAGGAAAAAATGTACGTGAAAATGATAACACCTACATTACGCAGAAAAAGAAGTCATCAAAAAACCAATCCATAACGAAAAAGTTCTTTTCAAACAGAAGGTAAGAGCAGATAGCAGTCATAGCAAAAGAGATCTTCACAAAAGGAAAAATGCAAAATTTCAAAAATATTCCTACTACGAACAGTAAAAATGCCACAAAGGAATCTCACTCTCAAAACATGCAGTATATTAAGTAGAAAGCGAAAGGAGATGCAAAGAACCAACCTTTTGTGAAGAAGAAGATAGAAAGGCGAACACTGCAACGAAAGAGAGCCTGAGAATTCTGTGAGCGAGTAAAAGAGCGAAAGAGGGAAACAGTTCTCAGAAAACAAACGAAAGAAAAGAAAGAAAGAAGAGGGAAAGAAATTTATAATACACTAGGGGCATAACAGTAAAACGACGCAGTCATTAAGAGGACGCGCCGTTACCGATGTAACTGTCCCACCCCCCCGGCGTGTAAACACAGAAGACAAACGGACACGGCGGTTGATTAGACGCGACGATTGAGAATTCAAAATCCCGTCGGTTTTGCGACTAAAAAAGAAATACCAACTCAAGCATCCCCGAGTTCGTTTAATACTCGAATCCGACTCATAACTAAGAGATCGAACTCGAGAAAGGGCACTGTTTATACCCTGACCCAACGCAATGGCTCGGCCCAGTTAGGTCAAAAAGGCCCAATCCAAAGAGTTGGCCTTCACTGTCACCCGACCTCCCCAAAGAGGTCGGATTCGACATAAGCTGACAGATAACACTTATTCAAATAAGTAACTACCTCCTAAAATCTCTCACCCACTTCTAGAAGAGATATCTCAACAACCCTAAGATAAAGGGACGGTTATCCACCATCAGAAGGAACTACTTTCAACGGTGGTTATTGGTTCATCCCCTATAAATACACTAACACACTCAGGTAAAATTAAATTCCAATATACTAAAAACCTGCTTACCCTCTTTGCTAACTTAGGTATCGGAGTGTCTTTGCAGGTACCAACCCGGCCCCCATTCTCTCATATACACAATTCGGACGGCGGTTCCCAGATATAAATCAAGTCGGAGACCACCTTCCTCTAGCGTTTAGGCCTCTCATTCAAGTCCAACCGTCCAGTTCTAGGTAAGCTCCGGAACACCTCCCTTTAAAAGAAAATTATAATTAGTTAGATAGATATTATCAATTATATACATTTATTCATAAAATATTAATAATAACACCAATATACGAATACAATTGGAAAAAAAATTGAGTTGTATTTATATTTGTAATTATAAATTAAAAAAATTGATGAGAAAAGTATATCAACTATTGCATGAAATAACTTATTTGTGAATTTAAATATAGTTTCAAATAAATATAAATGTGTTAATTAATAATGATTATTTTCAAGAACTAGAAAAGAATATATACTCTCTGAATAAATATATTAAATTAAAGTTTATTTATTTGATTTCATATAATCTTTATCTTTGTTCATTTTAAGTAGTTACTTTTATTTATTGTTTCTTTTGTCTTTTTTAAAGTTACATTTAAATACTATAGCATAAAAATGAAAATATTAGACAAAATATATAAGAATTTGAATAGCTGAAAGTAATGTTTAATTTTTTAATTTTATTTTTTATAAATCATAACATTATGTATTTTTAATAATATTATTATAATTAAATGATATATTAAAAGAACATAAATGGTTGAAAGAAAAATAAAGCAATGTACAGGTGACAAAATAATGTGTAAATAATGCAAACAATTAGGTCAAAAAGGACAAAAAAAATTAATGAGTTGGAAAGTGGTTAACTAGTTATAATAATAATATGGTTTTCTTTTATTGGATTTTTTGTTGTTGTTGTTGCAGGATCTACCAAAATTGACACATATAGTACTAAGTGATTCTAAGAATCTTGTAAAGATACCAAACTTATCTCAGGCCCCAAATCTTGAGGAACTAAATCTTGAAGGATGTGTTAAACTTGTTCACCTTGATCCATCTGTTGGTTCTCTACTAAAGCTTCATTCCTTAAATCTGAACAACTGTAAAAGCCTTGTAAAGATACCCATCTTATCTCGGACTCCAAATCTTGAGGAGCTAAATCTTGCCGGATGCGATAAAGTTGTTCACTTTGATGCATCCGTTGGTTCTCTAGAAAAGCTTCGTTGCTTGAATTTGAAAAACTGCAAAAACCTTGTTAGTATTCCCAATTGCATATTTCGTCTTAATTCTCTTCAAAATTTAAATCTATCTGGCTGTTCAAAATTATTTAGATATCAGTTGTTAGAGAAACCAAGACAGATGCAAAGCCACATGACATCATCCATATGCAAAACTCTTACAAGGCCTCTCCATTTTTTATCTTCCAAAAGGCGTTTGAATTCAATTGGTTTATCGGTGTCTTCTTTGTCCCGTTTCCCAACTTTGACATATCTTGACATAAGTTTTTGTAATCTAGTTGAAATCCCTGATGCTATTGGACTGTTACATTGTTTAGAACGCTTAAATATAGGGGGAAACAATATTGTTACGCTACCATATTGCGTCAAGGAACTTCCCAAGCTAAGCGTGCTGAATTTGGAGCACTGTAAGAATCTAATGTGTTTGCCAAGTACACTTCTGCCGATCAGAAGAGTATATCGTGGAGGAATATATGTTTTCAACTGCTCGAATTTGAGTGGCACGGAAGGTTGTCGTGTGACAGTTATTTCATGGATGATAAGAATGATTCAGGTACCAACTTCAATTCCCTTTTTTCTGTGTATATTATGAACTTATATTTTTAAGCATACCTAATTTCTACGGTGGCAGGCGAACCTGCAATGCACTTTCCCCAGATGCATAATTGAAGGTGTTGTTCCAGGAACTAAAATTCCAAGGTGGTTCAGCAAACAGAATACGGGTAGTTCAATGAGGCTGGATCTATCTCCCATTGTGGATGACAATAATTGGATTGGCATTGCTGCTTGTGCAACATTTGTTGCACATCATGCTTCAACCCAATTTGTTGGACGAGAGACAGGATCTCTTTTACGTTATCGTTTTCGTGGTAATCCGCTTGGGCCCATTGGTTGCCTTGTTCCAATACAGTTTAAGCAAGATTTGATCACAACTGAATTGGATCATATGTTGCTAATGTTTCTATCCCACCACTATATCGTTAAAAGAGGTTCAAAAGAAGGAGCATATTATCTTGATGGTATTGAATTGGCCATCGAAAGTGGTTATCCAGAAGTAGTAGAAGTGAAAAGTTGTGGTTACCGTTGGGTATTTAAGGAAGATTTGGAACATTTTAACCCAACAATGATGTACACCGCCAATTCTTCATCTCACCACAATCAGAAGCACAATGTTTTGGCAATTCAAGATGACCAATTAATGTAGCCTTCAATCCTTAAATTGATGAATGAATGAAAATGTTGCATCTGCATTTTGTCTATACTGCAACATTTTTAACAACTCCCACACTACATAAAGCATTCTCTTACTCTTTAGTGATTCAGTTTTTTTAGAGGCTCTTGCTTTACATTTACAAATGGGTTCATGTAATTTAAATGTTTTTAATTAAACTACTATATCATAAAAATAAATCAATCAAGTCCTTACTTCTATAGGTCTTAAAATATTGGTCTTAAACTACATAAAAATATACTCTTTTTTCAGCTATTTTAAAAAATATTGGTCTTAAAATAATTAGAAAATTCAATTAAATTTTATTCATTTCACAATTCACCTCATATAACTATAAAAATTAAGCTAAAAAAATGTACTAAAATATTGGTTAACACAGTAAAAATAAAATTTGGTTTTTCCCAATACATAAATACATAAAAAGTTAAGAGCAATGCTAGGGGGCCAGCAATTTTTGTAATTGTTAGCCATCAATTAGCCATCAATGATGATTTGATGGTGTGAGATTGGTGTGAGATTTCATCTAATGGTTCACCTTCCTCTGCTGGTTACATGCTGGCCAAAATTCAATAAAACTGCTGGCCCCTAGACTTTTCCAAAAGTTAAAAGACATTAACTTATATTTTATAATTTTTATGAAAAATTTTACTTGTAATATCCTTAATTATATATATCATCAATAAAAGTTTTGCTGCCCTTTTTAGGATATATTGAAATATTACAGAACAATAAAAGAATCATCACTTTCATGTAATATTAAGTATAAACTATTATTAAGTATGAATCCATTTCTAGCATTTACATCTTTGATATCTAACTAGAAAATTGGTGGTAAAAGAAATTTCTAAGTGCCTTGTGTACAAAATTTTATAGCATTCTGAACATGTTACGAAGCTACAATTCATGTATATGAGATCCTTCGCTACAAATACTCATCAACTTCGTTAGTCTCTATCGCACAGAGTCATTAAAGGAAAATGAGACGAAGCCCCTAAGATCAATAAACCAAACGTATCTTTCAAAGAGCTGCAACAATTGTCATATTGCAGGTTAACAATGGTTAACGCGTAGCTACTTATCTAATTAAAACTGAGAAGTATGTCCCACTTGAAAGTTTTGTTTTGTTCATAATAAAGTATTAACTACTCACTGCAAAACTTTTCAACTAAATTTACCTACACAGGAAAACTATTACCTGAAGCTTTCTTTGACTATGATCAACAGATTACCCATTTGAATATTATTATAGACTTGTGCTTAGGTGAAATCTAACTTTTGTTCATGCATTGGTTGCTGTGTGATTACATGGTTTAGATAATTTACATGCTTTTTTAGATTGACAATCCTACTCATAAAATTAACCAATTTATATATCAGAAGAGCGAAAGTTTCAAATCTATCACCAATATTTATTTATGTTAGCTAGATGCTTTTTGGATAAGCATTACGTGAGGACAAATACAGTGTACAGATTGCTCTGCTTTCAATATTCCTGTAGCCATGCCATTTACTTGTACACAATTATAATTCGGTTTACTTTTTCTAGTATTTCTTATAATTTTACTATTTTTAATTATATTTTTATTGTTTAAAAATTTGTAATTGAATCTTTATATTAAATAAAAGTTTATAATTAAATTTTTATTAGTAATTTAAAAAAAAAAAACACATAATTTTATAATATTTTATAATTCATCTTATGTCAAACACAAAAATAAATATATAAAAACACATGTATTTTTTACAAAAAAATTACTTAAAATAATACCTAATTAAAGTTTTAGTTTATCATAAAAATTTAATTATAAATTTTTAAATTATAAAGATTTAATTAAAAATTTGACGAGATATAATTCTACATTAGAAAATAGAGATACTTCTTGTTTGCTTAAGCCATAGTAGAGAAGATTCACTGTAGATAGTCAATGGTCAACACATTTTCTTGTAAACACTAAACATGCTAAGAATCTACGAGTCATGCATATGAGATCTTTCCGTGCAAATACTCATCAATTTTGTTAGTCATCCATCACCATCAATGACAGTCATAGGAGGAAAATGGGACCAAGTAGAGCGCTAAGCTCGAGAAACCAAACATGCCTCGTTTGCCATAGAGAAAATGTTTGGCAAATGAAAAAGATTTGGACAAAAGAATCTGTTTACCAATTTTTAATATATTGAAATTCATACCTATTAGTGTTCTAAAATAAAAAATATTGTCACATTAGTTTAATAGTAAACTTTGCATAATTTTTCAACTATTTTTTACTTTACATAGTAATATTAACATTATTGATGTAACCCATAACATGGATGAATTAATATGTTATAAAATGATGTTATTCAATGATTTATGTTATGAAGCATGTGTTTATAATAACTTAATATTTTTAGATATTTAAATACTATTTAAATGATATATAGTGATTTACAATGCATTTAAAAAAATTGTAAATAAAATTACTAATTATAAACACCATAAATTAAACAAAAATTAGAGATAGACAAACACATTTTATGTGGTTATTATAAAGTTTCACATAAACATATTTTTTTATTCATATAAATGTACTTGTAGTTAAGAGATTAGTACGTCTATATATAAATTTAAAAGAGTTTTCTTTTTTGTTTTGAGAAAGGCTAAAAAATACATTAACAAACATGACCAATTTGAATTTATAACAAATATATTAAATAACACTAAATCTAACCTATTCAATTTCATAATATGGTAAAATCAAATATCCTAGCAAACAGTGGTGAATCTAAAAATTTTATAAGAGGGGTCAAATTAAATACAAAATAAATTAAAATATAACATAATAAAAAATCAACAAAATATAATTTATAGTATATAGATTAAAATTAATAATTATATTATATAAAAATTAACATTCAACTATATACTTTAGGATTTTGATATTTTTAAATTTGTTCTGCAATATTTGATATAATTAAAATTATCAATTTATCATTTGAGATAAATTTTAAAACATTCTCTTTTTCAACATATACAATTATATAATTTACTAAAAATTTATCTTTAATCTTGTTTTAAAGTTTTGTTTTAATAATTTTTATTGTTTAAAAAGTTTATTATATTATTACTATTGCCATAGAAAGAGTCAAAATAAAAAAAAATTATAGTTGTTACTTTTTTACATTAATATAAACCTATATTTTTTAATAACTTTTTTATACATTTTTTATTTTTTTAAACATATTTGTTAATTGCTACTAATATATTATAATACACCTTATAATTTATACATATTAAATTACTAACATGTAAATTTTTTTAATGAGTTAGTATACTAAAATTTATTTAATCTATAACATATATATATATATATATTAATTATATAATAATAATAAACTAATAATATCAATTTTTAAAAAAAAAATTGGGGGACCATGGCCACCTCAGGTCCGCCCGTAAATCTGCCATTGCTAGCAAATGTGATTTATTACATGCAAGTAGTTTTTTTTTTTTATAAAAAATGACAAATAGGTTCCTGATTTTTTTTTACAAATATTTTCGTCTCCAAAGATTGAAAAATATATTTATGTCTCTGAACCTTCTAAAATCTAGACAAATTTATCTCTCCGTTAAAGTAATTCCGTTGGACCTGACGGAAAAGTCTAACGTGGCTCCCGTTACACTGACCTAGCCGTTACGGAAGCACACGTGGCATTGACCTTTTCAAAATAGGACATATTCGTCCTCCCACTCCAAAACGACGTTGTTTTGCATAACCGTCCAAATGACAAAATTATCCTTCTTTCTCTTTCACCTCCTTCTCTTCTTTCCCTTCACCGGAGCACACTCCGACAACAACAACCAAAACAACGCTTCTTTCTGTGGCTATGATGGTGAACAAGAAGAAGAACACTTCATTCTGTTATGGAGTTCTGCTAAGGAATCTATGAGGTTGATTGGCTTAAGAAAAGGTTCTATGGTTAGTTCAATGATTTCAGTTGAAGAAAATTGAAGAGATACAACAAGGTTTGAAATAGCTGAATGTGTGTTGTTGTTGGTGGTGGTGGTGGTAATGGATTTCAACTTTGACCAAGAATTGGTTCTGCGATTCTAAATCGCAAGGTAAGGACAAGTCGTTTGTTAACTCCGGAACCACGATAGCGGCAGTGCCTTCTTGATTGTGGGAGGAGGTTGGCTTTGCAAACCGGACACGTGGTGTAAGACTTGAGCCATTCTGTCCTATCATCTTTCTCTCAAAAATTACATCACCAAAATCCCAACAAACTTCTCTTTCTCCTTTTCTACTATAACTACAACCTTTTTTTTTATTTGTACTAACTTGTAACAATTCAATTCAAACCCCTCTCTCTCTCTCTCTCTTTGGTCAGTTTTAGAATGAAACAAGTGCAGCAGAATGAATATCCTCATCATTGTCTTCCTCAAAGTTTTTCACACCCTATGTTAATGTCTCTTCAAAATTGAGAACTTTATCCAAAAGGGGTTCAAGAAAACCAAAAAAAGTCATAAAACAAAAATGTGTGAATTGAAACTAAGTAAACGATTCAAGAACACTCAAGTTTATGCTCTTAGTTCTTCATCAGAAAAAGCCAGTGGTGGTAGTGGTAGCACTAGTACTAGTAGCAGTAGCAACAACAAAGCTTTCAACAAAGCTTCATCAATGGCTTCCACCAAATTCAACAACAATAACAATAAACATAGAACAAGAAAGTGAGAATCTAGAGAGTAATAAGAATAAAAGGAGAAGTGTTGATGAACTGGAAATGCTGTGTTTGAATATGAACCAGGTGTTGAATTTAAAATATTGGGACTCTAATTGAAACGGCATCGTTTTGGAGTGGAAGGACAAATGTCCTATTTTAAAAAGGTTCATGCCACGTGTACTCCCGTAATGTCATGTCAGACTTTTCTATCCGATTTAACGGAATCACTTTAACAGAAAGGTAAATTTGTCCAAATTTTAAAAGAATCAAGAACATAATGTATTTTTCAATTTTTAGAGACAAAAATATTCGCAAGAATTTATTTATCTTTTTTTCTACTTTTTATTATATTCTTTGACATACAATCAAGTTTAGCAATATAATTAAATTTTGTTAATTTAAATAATAATTAAAAAAACAAACTCAGTAATTGACAATTTTTCTTAAGAACGATATTTTACTTATCATTTTTGTTACATTTGCTATTTAGTGTTATATCTAAAGCACATCATATAGTGCAAAGAAGGAAGTTATTAGATGAATATATATAACTAAATAAAAACAATCTAATACGAACATAATGTTTAGATAATTAAAAACAATCTGTTTTTTATTGAATCGTGATATCATGCATTTTTAACATAATTATTATAACTAAATAATATTAAAAGATGTAAATTATTAAAAAAAAGTCAAAAGATGATATATAAGTGACAAAAGTAATATATAATGAATAGATACAATTAGATAAAAAAAAATAAAAAAATTAAAAATATTATAAAAACATTATATATTATAGCGTTTTACGAATTTATTATCTAATACATATGGTGAGTAAATTGTTTAACAAACTAAAATAAAAAACTATAAACATTAATAAAAAAATTTTAAATAATTATAAAAAATATTAGTAAGAATAGACAAAAAAAAGTAGGAGACATAAGATTATGTGAGATAAGATAAAAATGATGTGTAAAGTGAATGTTGATTTATATAGTAAATATGAATAAAAATAAAAATATAAAGAGAGAATAAATTAATTTTATTAATTAATTTGTATCTTTTAAAAGAAAAATAATATTATTAGGCAGAGAATAACCTATATATAGAAATAAAGAATAAAAAAGATTAAAAGGCGAAGATAAAATCTAAGGTGTTTTTTTAATATATAAAAAAGTTATATTTACTATTTTACACTAAAATACAAATATTTACCGTTTTACATAGTATTTTTCAGTTTTGTACGTATTTAATTTCGTAATCAATATCTGTAAAATAAAGAAAGAAAATTTAAGTTTTTAATTTTGCAGTAGACCAGCAGAAAACAATTATTAACATTTCTTATTTTTAAGTTAATGATTAATTTTAAAATATAAATATCAATAAAAAATATATTTTTTATTTAGATTCAAATAAAATATAAAAAAAATTAAAATAAATGGGAATAGAAATTCAAATTTTATATTTTAGTTCAAATTCTAAAAAATTTACGTTTTTACAAACTTATGAATTTAAAATAGAATAATGAATAATTTTTAAAATTTTATTAAAAATTATTTTTTAATTTATTAATATCTAAAAAATTATTATCGAATTTTTTGAAGTTAAAAAAATTAATATAAAAAATAATCCTTAAACTATAAAAATTTAAACTTAAATTTTTAAGAGTTAAAAGTTCAAGCATCATGTTATAATAAAAATTAGTTGAAATCACTAAAACACAATCTGAAGCCATTTTTTGGAAAAGATTCTTTTTTTTTTAATTATATGTCAAGTAATTTCTCATCAAATATTCTTGAAGTAGGATTAAAAAAAATATGTGTCACAAAAAAATATGTGAAATAAAATATTAAATAACAAAAACATGTGAAAATTGCTCATCTTTCACAATGTCATAAGTCAGGGACGGAGCTAAATGAAATATTAGAAGGGAGAAAAAATATTTATAAAATAAAATAAAACTAAAATAAAATTTTAAAAAAGGTTAAACTAAAATTTACATATAATTTATATGTAAAAAATTAAAATTAGGAGGCTATTGCCCTTTTCTCTCTATGTAGCTCTGCCCTTGTTATAAGCTTATATATATATGGACTGGAGACCGACCCGGCCCAGAGACCTGCCGATCCGTTTGGGCGGGTCATCGTACCCGCCTGTCTGGCGACCCGACCACGCACCCTCCTTGCCAGTTGCATAACAGCTGGGGAGAAGGAAACTTCCTGGAAGGAGACCTTCTCCTATGGGCCTACTTTTCTAATAATGTATATAAGGGGAGGGTCCTACCCCTCCCCCAAGATACGTCACACACACCACCTTATTCCTTTCTCACCAGTACACCTGACTGACTAGAGCGTCGGAGTGTCTTTGCAGGTGGCACCCCCCTCTCCACTCGAAGAGCTCGTGAAGTCGACTGTCCCAACTTCACTCCCACATCCTTAAACCAGGCGAAACCCCACCTTTCCAACTCTACAACCTCCCCAATCCGTCTGGTACCCGAGTAACCGTACATTGGCGCCGTCTGTGGGGACTCGCCTAAATGGACATCATACAGGGTCCTGGAGGAAATGCCCGCAGGGCAGAGACCGCGGGGAGGCATCCGTGGCTTCCTCCCGGAAACACACGAGGTCCCCTCCACGACGACCCGAGCTGTCTTCACGATTCCAAGAGAGACGCCCCTTCGGGGGAACAGGCAACAACAGTGCCAGAATAATGCAGGAATTACGTCATAGGATGCAAAACCTAGAACGCCAGCTGGCTGATCAGGAACATCGTCAGAGAACTCCCGAACCAAGCCCTTCCCGATCTAACGAGGCACGTGGAAGAACTCCTTAGAGAAGTCATTCCCAGCGCACGCCCCGCCCGCAATCTGAGTACGAAAGCATCTGGAAAGAGCGGGAGCGCCCAAGAAGACGGCGTGACCCCGTGATATACACCCGGCATGAGAGGAGACGCGCCACAGAGCAAGATTGGGAAGACGGAGGAGAAAAGCCGAAGAGAACACGGCAACCCGCAATAATGGGTGCAACCCCGTTTCACCATTCCGTCCTCGAGGTTCGGCTACCAAAGCACTTTGATAAGCCGACGGACATGAGGTACAACGGAACTCAAGACCCACAGGAGCATCTTACGGCCTTTGAGGCCAAAATTAACCTAGAGGGAGTAGGCGATGAAGTGAGGTGTCGCGCTTTTCCGGTCACTCTAGCGGGACCTGTCATATGGTGGTTTAACAGCCTTCCGCATGGCTCTGTTGCCATGTTTTCGGATATTAGCCGCGCTTTCTTGGCCCAATTCACTACCAGGATCGCAAAGGCGAAGCACCCGATCAACTTGCTCGGGGTGACACAAAGACCCGGTGAGCCGACCAGAAAATATTTGGATCGATTCAACGATGAGTGTTTGGAGATTGACGGGCTAACCGATTCGGTGGCTAGTTTGTGTTTGACGAATGGACTTCTGAACAAGGATTTCAGGAAGCATATCACCACGAAGCCGGTGTGGACGATGCAGGAGATCCAAAGCGTGGCCAGGGAATATATCAACGATGAAGAAGTCAGTCAAGTCGTGGCTGCCAACAAGCGGCAACCCACCTACAATCAACCTCGGCAGCATGGTGGCGGGGAAAGGCAGAAGGAGCACGCCAGAGACGGCGGTCCAGGCAAGACATCCATGCTGTTTCTCCGAGTCGAAAAGTTCACCAATTACACCCCCCTCACCGTCCCTATCATATAAGTTTATCAGCAGATAGCCGAGAGGGGAATTTTGTCGAAGCTGCGACCTCTAAAGGACCGAACCGGGGGGAACAAGAGCCTCTATTGTGATTATCACAAGGGCTATGGACATAAGACACAGGATTGTTTCGACCTGAAGGACGCGCTAGAACAAGCGATCCGGGACGGAAAACTGGCCGAATTCTCCCATCTCATTAGGGAGCCGAGGAGACGAGATCGCGACCGCGAGGGAGAGGAAAAGACCCGCGCAGTGAAACGACGTCATGAGCCGGAGGACAACGAGCACGGCCTTACCATAGTGAACGTGGTAACAGCAAGAGACGCGGCTCCAAGGTTGAGGTCGGCACACAAGAAAGACGCCAAAGTCCTGGCGGTTTCCTCATCTTCCGTGCAAAGCTCAAGAGGGTTCCACCCATCTCATTCGGTCCAGAGGACCAATGGTTCGATGAGGTCACGGAAAACCCTCCCATGGTCATCACGGCCAGAGTGGGAACCAGCCTCATCAAGCGGATCCTCGTAGACACCGGGGCTGACTCGAATATCATGTTCTGCAATGTGTTCGATGCCTTGGGTCTACGGGATGCCAACCTAAAGACTCACCGGCACAGTGTTGTAGGCTTGGGCGACCACTTCATCAAGCTAGACGGGATAATCTCCCTACCGGTATCCGTAGGACTAGGACAGGGGCGAAGATCGGTAATGGCTGAGTTTGTGGTTCTGCGAAACTCCACAGCCTACAACGTCATCCTAGGAAGGAAGACTATCAACGATCTCGGGGCAGTGATCAGTACAAAGATGTTAGTAATGAAGTTCATCGCTGATGACGGATCGGTGGGATCCATAAAAGGAGACTTGAAAATGGCAGTCGCTTGCGACAATGCCAGTCTCTCCTTAAGGAAGAAATCTAAAGAGGCATCGGGAGTGTTCCTCGCCGACTTGGACGCTAGAGTCAACGACAAGCCAAGACCCAAACCGGAAGGGAACTTAGAGAGGTTCAGAGTCGGTGACACAGAGGAGAAGTTCACCTTCGTGAACAGAAACCTCCCACACGACCTGAAGGAGCCCCTAATGGAAATGATCAGGGCTAACGGCGATCTATTTGCTTGGACGCCAGCCGACATGCCGGGGACAGACCCCCAACTCATGTCACATCACTTGGCCGTCAAGGCAGAGGTCAGACCGGTGGCTCAAAGGAGAAGGAAAATGTCACAAGAAAAAGCAGAGGAGGTGGCCAGGCAGACGGCCAGCCTCCTCGAAGCGAGATTTATTCGGGAACTCGACTACTCGACCTGGCTGTCGAATGTAGTTCTAGTAAGAAAGCACAATGGAAAATGGAGGATGTGTGTGGATTACTCCGATCTCAACAAAGCATGCCCCAAGGACTGCTACCCCCTACCCAACATTGATTCGCTCGTCGACGCGGCGGCAGGATATCGGTATCTGAGCTTTATGGATGCTTATTCTGACTACAATCAGATACCGATGCACCGGCCAGACGAAGAGAAAACAACGTTCATAACGCCGGGGGGAATATATTGCTACAAGGTAATGCCGTTCGGCCTGAAGAAATCCGGGGCCACGTACCAAAGGTTAATGAACAAGATATTCAGCGACCTCATAAGCAAAACGGTGGAAGTATATGTGGATGATATACTTGCAAAGACCACCCGGCCTGAGGACTTCTTAAGCGACCTAGGAAATGTGTTTGCTTCCCTCCGACAACACGACATGAGGCTCAACCCACTCAAGTGTGCCTTCGCCATGGAAGCAGGAAAGTTCTTAGGGTTTTTGATAACCCAAAGAGGGGTGGAGGCCAACCCTAAAAAGTGTCAAGTATACTCCAAATGAAGAGCCCGGGCTGTGTCAAGGATGTCCAGAGGTTGTCAGGAAGGCTCACCACACTATCCCGCTTCCTCGGGGCATCGGCTGCAAAGGCCCTGCCATTTTTCAACTTGATGAGAAAGGGGATAGCATTTGAATGGACCCCCGGCGTGTGAGGAAGCATTCAATCATTTTAAAGAGATTCTTGCAACACTACCTTTCCTTGGGAAGCCCATGGTCGGAGAACCACTCTACCTGTACTTGGCCACAACGGATGAAGCGATGGCGGCGATTTTGGTGCGGGAAGAAGGGAAGGTTCAACAACCAATTTACTTTGTGAGCAAAGCGCTACAAAGAGCAGAATTGAGATACAGCAAATTAGAGAAGTTGGCACTTGCACTCCTGACTTCTTCCCGTAGATTATGACAGTACTTTCAAGGTCATTAGGTAGTCGTGAGGACAGACCAGGGAATCCACCAGATACTCCAGAAACCCGACTTAGTGGGAAGAATGATGACTTGGGCCATCGAGCTGTCCCAGTACGACTTGCAATATGAACCCAGGCATGCGATTAAGGCGCAGGCCATGGCCGACTTCTTGGTAGAAGTAACAGGGGACCCAACCGAGACAACGAGCATACGGTGGAAGCTGCACGTAGATGGGGCCTCCATCCAGACGTTCGGAGGTGCCGGGATCCTCCTGGAGAGCCCCGCTGGAGTCATATATGAACAGTCGATCAAGTTCGAGTTTCCGGTGTCAAACAATCAAGCGAAGTACGAGGCCCTTCTCGGCGGCTTAATCTTAGCATGGGAAGTCGGAGCCACGAGGCTAGAAGTGTGCAGTGACTCGTAGGTCGTCACTTCTCAGGTCAATGGGACCTACCAAGCCAGAGACTCATTGTTACAGAAGTATCTTTAGAAGGTCAAAGAGTTGAGCAAACAGTTCGAGGAGGTCATGATCCAACACGTTTTGAGAGAAAGAAACACACGGGCAGACCTCCTGTCCAAGCTAGCAAGCACAAAACCAGGGGCTGGCAACCGGTCTCTCATTCAGGATTTGATAAAAGAGCCAGTGGTCACCCTCCACCTGACAAAGGTACGCCCCTCTTAGATGGACCCGATCACCGACTTCTTGGAAAGCGATAAGACCCCTGATGACGAGAAGTCGGCCAGAGCGTTGAGAAAGGAGGCAGCCAAATATGCAATCATACAAGGTCAGTTGTTTAAGAAGGGACTCAGCCAACCCTTGCTAAAATGCCTGCATCCCGACCAAACGGACTATGTGCTCAGGGAGGTCCATGAGGGGTGCTGTGGTCACCACATCGGGGGCAAAGCCCTAGCAAGAAAGCTCATCAGAGCTGGTTATTATTGGCCATCAATGATAAAGGACTCCAAAGAATTCGTCAGGAAATGCGTCAAGTGCTAGGAGAATGCCAATTTCCACAAGGCGCTGGCAACCGAGCTAAGTCTACTAACGTCCTCCCGACCTTTCTCACATTAGGGAGTCGACCTCCTGCGACCTTTCCCGGTCGGTCCAGGGCAAGTCAAGTACCTTATAGTTGTTATCGACTACTATACCAAATGGATAGAGGCTGAGCCATTGGCCAGCATATCCTCATCCAATTGTCGGAAGTTCATGTGGAGGCAAGTGGTAACTTGATTCGGCATCCCTGAGGTCGTTATCTCTGATAACGGGATGCAGTTCGTTGACAAGAAGTTCGCAGAGTTCCTCGTCGGTTTGGGCATAAAGCAAAAGTTCTCATCTGTGGAACATCCCCAGACGAACGGCCAAGTTGAGGCCGCGAATAAGGTCATCTTGCTAGGCCTCAAAAAGCGACTTGATAAGAAAAAGAGCATGGGCTGACGAACTCACCTCCGTCATCTGGTCCTACCGCACAACCCAGCAATCGTCCACAGGAGAAACTCCATTCCGCCTGACATACGGGGTGGATGCTCTGATACCCGTAGAGGTCGGCGAGCCGAGCCCATGGTTGCTTCTGGGAGGAGTAGAGGAAGCTGTAGAGAAATACCTAGTTGACGAGGCTAGAGAAATGGCCCATTTGTCGGAAGTAGCGGTGAAGCAAAGAATGGCCCTACGCTACAACGCCAAAGTACTCAGGAGAGAATTCGAACAAAATGATCTGGTCATGCGGCGCAACGACATCGGGATGCTGACTCAAGGAGAAGGAAAGTTGACGGCTAACTGGGAAGGCCCTTACAGGGTCAAAGAGGTGATTGGTAAGGGCGCCTACAAATTGGAAAGACTCGACAGCAAGGAAGTCCCAAAAACGTGGGATTGCAGCAACCAAAAAGGGATTACAGCACCCACAAGGGAGCACCAAAATTCTCCCATCTCTAAATATACAATGTCAGGTACCTTGCTTCTAAAAATAAAATTTCTAGTTCAACTCGTTCATCAGGATTATCCAAAAAAATAACTAAAGAACAAGAACAACAAGTCAACAACAACAACAAAGCCTCATCCCACTAGGTGAGATTGGTTTAGGGGATCAAAAAATAATTCTTTTGGAGATGCTCCTCCAATTGAACAAAAATTCCAAAATCAAAATCTTGGGACACTGTGTAGATACCATGAACAACCCCCTGTGTTTGAGCGTTTCCACTATCCTTGTTCTGCCCAAAGCCCACCTCTACAGATCCAACAATAGTTTATGCGTACAAACACTCTTGGCTAACGGCTCAGCCACCTCTATCACTAAGCATGAGACAAGCCCTGTGATAAAGGAGAGACGTGTCAATCTCATATTCATTTGCATAGAAAATATGTAAATCTGTATCAATTTAAATCTGTACCATAGATTGATTCTTTGAATATTATTATTGACTCGTGCTTAGATGAAATTTAACGTTTGTTCATGCCTTGGTTGCTGTGTGATTACATGGTTTAGACAATTTACATGCTTCTTTAGATTGACAATACTACTCATAAAATCAACCAATTTATATATCAGAAGAGTGACAGTTTCAAATCTGTCACCAATATTTATTTATGTTAGCTAGATGCATTTTTGTATAAGCATTACGTGATGACAAGTACAGTGTACAGATTGCTCTGCTTTCAATATTCAAGTGGATCCTATAGCCATTCACTTCTACACAATTATAATTCGGTTTACTTTTTCTAGTATTTTTTTTAATTTTACTATTTTTAATTATATTTTTATTGTTTAAAAATTTGTAATTGAATATTTATATTAAATAAAAATTTATAATTAAATTTTTATTAGTAATTTAAAAAAATACATAATTTTAGAATATTTTATAATTCATCTTATGTTAAACACAAAAATAAATATATAAAAACACATGTATTTTTTACAAAAAATTACTTAAAAAATACCTAATTAAAGTTTTATTTTATCATAAAAATTTAATTAAAAATTTGACGAGATATAATTCTACTTAGAGAATAGAGATACTTCTGGTTTGCTTAAGCCATAGTGGAGAAGACTGACTGTAGATAGTCAATGGTCAACACATTTTCTTATAAACAATGTTGTAAATTTTTTGTGGTCGTTGTGGAGAAGACCGAACATGCTAAGAATCTACGAGTCATGCATATGAGATCTTTCCGTGCAAATACTCATCAATTTTGTTAGTCATCCATCACCATCAATGACAGTCATAAGAGGAAAATGGGACCAAGTAGAGCGCTAAGCTCGAGAAACCAAACATGCCTCGTTTGCCATAGAGAAAACAATCTGTTTTTTATTGAATCGTGATATCATGCATTTTTAATATAATTATTATAACTAAATAATATTAAAAGATGTAAATTATTAAAAAAAGTCAAAAGATAATATATAAGTGACAAAAATAATATATAATGGATAAATACAATTAGATAAAAAATAAAAAAATTAAAAATATTATAAAAACATCATATATTATAGTGTTTTACGAATTTTTTATCCAATACATATGGTGAGTAAATTGTTTAACAAACTAAAATAAACAACTATAAACATCAACCAAAAATTTTTAAATAATTGTAAAAAATATTAGTAAAATTAGATAAAAAAGAGTAGGAAATGTAAGATTATATGAGATAAAATAAAGAGAATGTGTAAAGCGAATGTTGATTTATATAGTAAAAATAAATATAAATAAAAATAAAAATAAAAGAGAGAATAAATTAATTTTTATTAACTAATTTGTATCTATTAAAGAAAAATAATATTATTAGGCATAGAATAACCTATATATAGAAATAAATAATAAAAAAGATTAAAAGGTGAATATAAAAACTAAGGTGTTTTTTAATATATAAAAAAGTTATATTTACCATTTTACACCAAAATACAAATATTTACCGTTTTACATAGTATTTCTCAATTTTGCACGTATTGAATTTCGCAATCAATATCTGTAAAATAGAGAAAGAAAATTTAAGTTTTCAATTTTGCGGTGGACCAGCAGAAAACAATTATTAACATTAAGTTAATGATTAATTTTAAAATATAAATATCAATAAAAAATATATTTTTATTTAGATTCAAATAAAATATAAAAAAATTAAGATGAATGAAAATAGAAATTTAAATTTTATATTTTAGTTTAAATTCTAAAAAATTTATGTTTTTACAAATTAATAAATTTAAAATAGAATAATAAATAATTTTTAAAATTTTATTAAAATTTTTTTTTAAATTTATTAATATCTAAAGAATCATTATCGAAATTTTTGAAGTTAAAAGAATTAATATAAAAAATAATCCTTAAACTATAAAAACTCAAACTTAAATTTTTGAGAGTTAAAAGTTCAAGCATCATATTATAATAAAAAGAGTAAAGTATCGTTTTTGTCTCTAATATTTGGGGTAAATTCTATTTGTGTCCCTAACATTTAAATCGTCCTATTTGTATCCCTAACGTTTGTAAAAGTGATTCAATGTTATCCTGCCGTCAATTACACATCATGAACGCTTTAGTTTGAGTTTTAAAAATCTCTTCTTCAAGTTAGAATACAAATGTCTGGGATAGAATCGATGATCCATTCCGAAAAATAGCTCATCAAAAGTTGAAATTAATTCCTACAACATTTACATAATTTACTTTTCTAGGGACATAATTGAATCTAAACACAAATAGTGGTATAATATTAAAATCGAACACATCCAAGTGAGGCCTAATTGAGAATGAATACATCTAAGTGAGAATAATTAAAAAATATAATATGATTTGTTAGTATAATTGATAGTAGGATAACATTGAATCATTTTTATAAACGTTAGGGATACAAATAGGACGATTTAAACGTTAGGGACACAAATAGGATTTATCCCAAACGTTGAGAAAAAAACGATACTTTACTCTAATAAAAATTAGTTGAAATCACTAAAACACAATCCGAAGCCATTTTTTGGTATAGATTCTTTATTTTTTTAAATTATTTGTCACGTAATTTCTCATCATATATTCTTGAAATAAGATTAAAAAAAAATATGCGTCACCAAAAAAAAATGTAAAATAAAATATTAAATAGCGAAAATATGTGAAAGTTGTTCATCTTTCACAATGTCATAAGTGAGGAACAGAGCTAAATGAAATATTAAAGGAGGCAAAAAATATTTATATAATAAAATAAAATTAAAATAAAATTTTAAAAAAGATTAAACTAAAATTTACATATGATTTATATGTAAAAAATTAAAATTAGAAGGTTATTGCTCCTTTTTCTCTATGTAGCTCTGTCCCTTGTTATAAGCTTTATATATATATATATATATATATATATATATATTCTTAATGTTCAATGAATTAAAATATAATTAATTATTGAAAACATATATTAATATAAAAAAATGGCAATTTACATAAATAAAATGAGTGGAACAAACCTTTACGCAAATACAATATTGAAAAAAATGGCAATTTACATAAATAAACTGAGTGGAACAAATCTTTACGCAAATACAATATTGAAAAACTATAGACAAAAATGCAATAATCCTAATTATATGTAATCTGTGACACTTTAAAGCAGATTCGAAATACACATAATCCGTTACATCTTGTCGCAAATTACGTTAAGAATCTGACACCACATAAATCACTACATCTTATAACGATTCATGACCAAATATACAGAAAATATAATCCACTACACCCTGAAGTGAATTATGAATAGAGTGGGTCACTATAAAAAAATATTATTTCAAGAAGAACGTAAAAATGGATAAATTATAATGAACTTTTTTACACTGTATTATTATAAATAACATTATTCAACCTATTAAAATTTAAATATATCTTCAAATTTAATGAACACTTATATATATAAATCTTTATGAAAATATAGAAAATAGTTAAAGCAATTTTAGCGACGGGATGAAATTTTATTTTGGAGCAAAGAAGATTGGAATAAAAAGGAAGGTAATTTTCCTGGCTTTTTATTCACCATTCACATATCAACACATGACTTGTTTAGCTTTAATTTTTTTTTTATTCAAATGGCCATTAAAATGGAGATTTGGTATTTTTTAATTAAATATTGAAAATGAATGTTGGGTTATTTTTAATAATAATAAATGGTATTTTTTAAGAATATATTGAAACCCTATTTTAAATGAGAAATATGTGTTTAATTTATTTAATTAAAATTGCATGATAAAATAAATAACGTGATAACTTTTTTTTTAATTTTATGATATATATTTAATAAATTAATATTGCATGATAAATTGAATAATAGAATAAATTATTTTAGAAAATATATAATCTTTTATTATTTTATGGTAAAAATAGATAAGATCATACTAATAACTAAAAATGGTCTTTTTTATTTAAAATGAAAATTTTATTTTTAATAGATGAGACTTAATAAGCTAATAACCTAAAGGAGAGTTGTTATAAATAAACTTATATCTTAATAAATTAAAATATTTGTTTTTACTTTTATTATTATATTAATATACTCTTCTCATAATTCGCTACAAGGTATTTATTTCTAAAATAATAATTTTCGCTGTATGCATAACGTAAGATTCGAATTCCCAACACTTACTTAAGCGGACGAGTGAGTTAACCACTCGATTGGTTTTTCTAAAGTAATAATATAATTTTAAAAGAACTAGACCCATCAATGTTATTGAAAAGAAAAAAAAAGTCGTTACAATTTACAAGTTACGTACAAAATAAAAATAAAAGACAAATTATGTGGTGGGTAGAGAATGAGAAAGAAACACTTGAAGGTATGAAACTGTGGATAGTTTTTCAGGTGGTTATAATTTTTAAAATTTTGATTTAATTCTTAAAATATTTAGATATTATAATTTTAAATTAGTTAATTAATTAAAAAATGTTAGATTAAAAAATTTTATAATTTAAATTATATTATGATTTTATGTTTTATATATTTAATTATTTTTTAATTTTACGTTAAATTTTAATTTTTAATCTTTATCTTGAATACAATGACTACTTGCAATAATAATTGATGAAAAAATTTTTAAATAATTCTTAATAATTTTTTGAAAAGACAATAAAATTTTAAAAAAATATTATTTTTAATTTTTAATATTTATTTGTATGAGATTGATTAATCTTTTTATTAATATTTTTTAAGAGTTAATTAGTCTTATAAAAAAAATCAAAAACAAAAAAATATTATTTTTATTTAAAAATCTCGTAATCCTTAAAAAAATTATCCTCACCGAATTGGATATTCACTCTTAATTCACTCCGCCTAATGGAATGGGTTGGTCTTTCATTTGTAGTTTTTCACGCGTATATCAGTATTTTGGGTTGGTCTATCGAAAAGACACAATTTTCACGCGTATATCAGTATAGGGAAAATATGAGGAGTAATAAAATATTTATACAATGTGTACAATAGAAGTTTATAGAATATTAAAGATATAATCATTAGTGTTACATTTTCTCATCAGCTGAAGTTTTTGGGATGAGTAGTATCATGACATGGTATTAAAACACTAGATTCGAAAAATTAAGAGTTCGATCCTTAGTGAACCCAAAAATTAAACTAATTTTTCGAAAAGATGTTTATTATCCCTTATACTTGGATGGTTATTCTAAATAGTATAGGAGATGTTCATAACCCATCAGTATAATTCCTTGAAAAGTTTCCACAAAAAAATCTCTCACACTCGCAAATTTGTCATTTCGATAAGAATTATTTTTGTTTTTCGTTTTCGTTCAATTATAAACTCAAAATTTTGTCATAAAAAATATTTAGATAAGAGAATAGCAATTTAAAATTTTTTAAGAAAATGTAGCAACAGTTTAAAATAGTAGTTTAAAAAGCGTCTCTTCTTTTTTTACAAATGATTATGGTCAAAATATTCATTCTTTTGAAATTATATTTAAGAAATCATTGTAAAATTTTTATACATACATCTAATTATATAATATAATATTAATAAAAATAATTATTTTTTATACGTATATTTAAAAAATAGTTATAATTGTATTATTATATAAAATATTTTATATTATAAATACATTAAAATTAAACTCTATATTTAAATTCAAATAAATTATTTAATAGGCTAATTTTTTTTTATATTGGAGGAGTGTGTGAGTTGTGCTTGATTATGGTATATATAGGTGTTAGACACAGGTGTGGGATAGAGAGAAATCGGACTGTCCGAGTTCTTTGTTAAAAAAATTTGTTGACCCCAAATCGAACCGTTCGATTAGTTTTTGTTTTTTCTTTTTTATTTAAAATCAAATCGGACCCTCCGTTTACACTTTGTTTTTTGTTAAACTGAAAACAGACCCTCCGTTTACAATTCTTGTTTTTTATAATTTTTCCTTTTAATGAAACCGGACCCTCTGTTTTTAGTTTTTTTTATTTATTAAAAAATCAAATTGGACCCTCCGAGTTTTATTAAAAAAATATATTTTTTTGTAAATTTTCTTTAATTGGACCGTCCGAATTCCTTGTTCTAAATCTTTCGGTCCGATTTCAGCCTCCTGATATCATATGCAGGAAAAGCACCCTTATTCTCCATAACACTGTATCACCCCACACCTTCTTCTATATCTATTCTTAATATATAAAAGTAGATACATAAGCATGCACCACATTATTTCTAAGTTATTCCTCTTATTCTACTAACGTCATGTCAGCAATATTGCTTACGTGGCAAAATTTTAGAAACAACCAATCAAATCTTGCCAAATTTCAACTACTCAAATCTTGCCAAATCAACTTCTATTTTCAAATTAAAAAAAACTAAAAAATAGAATAAAAAACAACAAAAACACAAATTAACATTTACCCCAAAAAATCTCTGAAAACCAAAGAGTTCATTACTTTTCTCATGCTTCTTGCTTGAAAACTCCTTACTCTTCTCATGCTTCTCGAAACCCTCTTCTTCTTGGCACCTCTCTGTACCAAGATCCTATTTCTTCCATGCTCTTCCGGTATGAGCCATTGTGTTTCCTCGAATCAAATTTTACTCTTCTCATGCTTTTCGAAACCCTCTTCTTCTTGGCACCTCTCTGCATTGCATCAATTGCAGAAACCAGACCAACGAAAAAAATTCGTGCCAAGTATTTTTCTAAGGATTACAATATTGAGGTAATTTTATATAAGAAATTAAAAGTAGATATACTTAATCTATCTTTTATCTTTTTTATTCATAAACTTATCCTTTCCCACTCGTCTATGCTTGCAGTACTTGATTCCATATCAATGGCATTTCAACAATCTCATGAGAATATATCTTCTATAAAGTAAGTCATCTCTTACACATTGTGAGTCGATGAGTAATTTCATACCAAACTCCTTTGAAAAAACTTGCGATAATATATTTTTTCATAAGTAATCAATTTTTTACGTCTGGAGTAATGTTTATATTTCTTTCTTCTAAAATTTCTCATACATATTTTTTGTGAAAATAGTTGTATCTACAAGTATAACACGCTTCGAAATAAGGTCGACCTCTACAATGCTCTAATTGGTCCGAAAATTAAATCTCAATACTTCTTTTTAGACATTGCACATATAACCATGGGTTGAATTTAAGAATATTTTTTCCTCTTAGTTTTGTATACTTCTAAATTTATTTATATATTATGCTACAGTTTTTTATTTTTTTCTTTTACAAAATTCTTAATCATATCATTTATAAATCATAATTTAAACCACTTAAAATTGGTCTATGAGATTTATGTAATATTCTTAATCGCATATATCAATTTAAATAGGTTAAAGTTACATTTTAAAGCTTATAATAATTTATTAGTTAATAAATAAATTTATATCATTATTATTGCATATTACTTCACTAAGAAATATATATTTAAATGTGACAATATCATATTAGGTGGAATGCTTGGTCATCTTTAGCATTAAGACATCGGCATTCAATTTGATCCACTAAGGACCGATCACATTTAATAATATGATATTATCTAATTCAACTTGCTAATTTATGTATTTTATTAGGAATAATTGGTATTATTCATGATTACAGATAAAAAATACTATTATTAATTAATAAATTGCTTTAAAAGTGGGATAAAAAAAATGGGCAGAAAGAAGATGTATTAGCTTCTATTCTAACTGCAAAATTTTATGAAGTCATTTAATTAAGTAATTATAATATTAATTTTGAATTACTGCTAATAAACTTTTCGCCATTTTCGGTACGTTAGTATATATTAATTGTTCAAAGAGAAACGTTAAGGACTAATATTTTTTATTAATATTAGTCTAAAAATTTTCAATTAAGTCCATATAATATATAAATATTTTTAATCAAATCTTTTTAAATTAAAATTTTTGAAATTAAATTTGTAACATATAAAGGCATTGAAATCATATTCCTATATTTATTATATCTTACCGTTATAAATAATACAATAAATTTATTATACTAATAATTAATTTATTAATTTATGTAAATTAACTCATTAAAAATTTATATCATTATTATTGCATATTACTTCACTACTGTCATTATTTCAGCGAACATAGGTCTCAACTTTGGATCTCTACAATACAAAAAGAGTATCATATAGTCACATCAAGCATCGGGTGTATTTCATTCATGTAGGTGAAATATTCTAAAACTTCCTAAAACTTAAACATTTGCAAATAGCCTAAAAGTTTTCTATTAAGTCCATATAAATCTAAAAGTTTTTTATTAAAGTCATATAATATACAAATATTCTTCAACCAAGTCTTTTTAAATTATAAATTTTGAAATTAAGCTTGTAACCTATAAAGATATTAAATCTATATTCTTATATTTATTATATTTTACTGTTATAAACAATATAATAACTTTATAACACCAATAATTAATTTATTAATTTCTATAAACTCAATCATTAAATGTAATAAATATCCATATAATAAATGTCATAATAATATTATTAATCATAATAAATTTTACGTTACAAATATTTAAATTATATACTATTTGAACTACTTATATAAGTCTCTAATTACTATTCTTTAAAATAACATCAAATTTACCATAAAAAATTTCTTTTCAAACTATACAACATCTCAAACTTACACAATGGAGCATCATTCATTGGACAATATAACCAAACATACGGACAATTGGTTTATCAAAGTTCGCGTGGTTCATCTATGGAAAACATTAACACCCAAAAATAAAGAGGAGCCTCTTTTCTTAGAAATGATTATATTAGATGAAAAGGTACAAAATAAACAAATTTATTCTGTTTTTAAATTGAATTTAAAAAAATGCTTTAATTATTTTTATTTTTTATACTTTTAATATTATTTTATAATACTTTGTATATAATTGTATTTTAATATCGTTAAAGTTAAATTTCTCTCAATTTGATAATCATTGTTCCTTTTCTAATAATTTAAAAAAATAAACGCAATCATTTTTTTAACTAATTGTTAACAATGATTTACTAACACTGGAGAGAACACCTCTTCATGTAATTGTGAAGAAAAATATGATAAACAAATTCAAACATTTATTAGAAGAAGAAAAAGTCTATACTATCAAAAATTTGAAAATAGAAGATGCAAATGATTTGTATAGAGCAATTAAAGGTATTATGAAAACAAATTTTTTAATAACAACTATTGTGAAAGAAATCAAAGATCCAGTTTTGAACATTCTCCAACACTATTTTGAATTTGCATCACTTGAGACATTATCTGACAGAGTGGGTCAAAGACAAATTTTAATAGGTAATTTTATTTTATATTATTTCAATTATTCTTATTAAAAATAATTTATTAAAAAAAATCAACACATTTTTGTTCTTTTTATTGTAGATGTCATTGAAAAACTGCATGCAATAGGAGAAGAAGAACAAGTAGATGTTAAAGGAAAACCCACAAAAATACGAAGAATGGAATTGATACTCAAAGAGTAAAAAAATATACAACCAATTCATTTTTCATTTAGATATATAGTTATTAACAAAATACTATTAATTTTAGGAACATCGTGTTAAAAGTCACGTTGTGGAGAAATCTCTCAAATCAGATAAATAAAGAAATTACAACACAAATCAAGGGCCAAAAAATTGTTGCACTCACATCAACATTGGTTAGTGAATATAAAGGTATGATCTTTTTCAAAAAATTTTAATTTATTTTTTTTTAGTTCAAAGAATTATATTTTATATAATTCATTAATTGACACAATATAACACAATCTTATTTTATATAACCTATTATATTATAATATTAGGTGATTATTAGGTTAGCACAACTTCAAGTACAAAAATCTATATCAATCCAGAAATTGAAGAATTCACACAGCTGACTTATGAATATTTCATAACTAATAAGTCTCTCAAAAATTAATTCATTTATTTCTAATTTATATTATTCATTGATTATAGGAACCAACTTCGCCAACACCAATAACATCAGATGAAGATCACATACCTATCAAGAGGTTGAGGAGAAAAAAAACGATACAAATTCAAGACACATTTTCGGAAGAAGACCATACATGCAAAGAGGGAGCAAACAACACAAAAGAAAGTGCACACAACTCACCAATTCATAAGGAACATGCTTTCATAACAACCTATGACAAAAAGAAGAAAGCAGCAACTCTAACAACAACCAATAAAAAAAAGAGAACGAGTGCTACATAAGAAGACCAATTCCATCAATTAAACTAAATACAAAAATCAATTCCAACATCTAAATATTTTGTACTACCATTTTTTTAAATAAAATACCATTTAAATTTATTTTTAGTTTATACATATTTTATTTAATTCTACAAAACATAATAATTTTTAGTATTTATTATATATTATTATTAATTTACCGTCCCGCGTATCGCGTGGATCACATTCTAGTTAAAAATAAAAAGCGTATTTAATACAAATATTGTTATATTTTACTTTTTAATTTTTTGATTTTTTATTTAGTGGGTGTAACTGTGTAAGCACAACTCAATCTCTTTATGGGTTTACATCTAGTAGCATTGTAGCAATAATTGAAGAAACGTGGGTCGAGTTAGTTGGTGGATGTTACAATACTCCTGTATTGTTTGGAGTTTTGAAACTTCTTTACATTATTAGTGTTATAATATGCATTGGCATAGTATTTTAAAGGGTAATTAATGGAGCTTTTATTGTACCTTGATAACATCATTAAACAATTAATGCTAAAAAATTATATTTTTTTAAAAAAAGTTAATTTTAAAAATAACACTAACTTAAACTTATGCTTTTAAATAAAAATATAAAATAATTATAAAATATTAATTTCTCATATTTATTTATTAAGTAACGTTATTTTTTTATTTTAGTGTTTTATTAGTGTTAATTTTTTTATTTTTATCTTTTAAGATTTATTTTGTTTTAAAATTTCATAAATTTATTACAGTACAATCTAAATCGTACTGGTATATTTTTATTTTTAATTAATCTTATTTCATTTACATAATTTTAAATTTTAAATTATAAAATTTTTAAATTAAAATTTAAATAAATATAATTTAATGAATAACTTAATTTAATTTGATAAAAATAAATGTATTCATATTATTATTCTTATATGATTAATTATATTTATTCGATTTTAAAAAAGTAACTATTTAAAACCGTTAATTATAAATTAAAAAATTAATATACTCGTATTGTTTTTAATATGACTATGTTTACAATACTCTCTAATAGTTTGGTGAATCGACATTCTATAAAGTTGTTAATTATTTAATGAATCAATACTCCATATATTTTTATTTTTAAATTAGTTTTTCGCAGTTAAAATTTTTATTATTTTCTTTATATTTATTTTACCTCTTCTGCTTTAAATTAAAAAACTCTTTATATTTATTTTACCTTATAGTATGAGTGGTGATGCTGTTGTACTCTTCTGTTGTTCTCCTATTTTAATTGGTCTGGTCTTCTATTTTTATTCCTATTTTAGTATTTTAAATTAAAATTTAAAATTTTACTTTCTAACTTGTTTAAGTAATCTAATCTTAAAAGAACATTTTAATATTTAAACTTAATACTAAATAATATATTTAGTTCTATTAATTAAATTCAATTCACATTCCTGTGTTGTTTCTTTTAGTTACTAAAGAAAAAAAAGATTCAAATTCAAATTTTTATTTTTTAATTTAATAAAACAACTTTAATTATTTAAAGAGTATTTTATCATTTAAAATTATATAAAAAGTGCATGTTAGTCTTTTAAAATCAAATTTAAATTTTAACATTATAAATTTATTAAATGATACCAATCCAAATTAGAATTAGATTTCTAAATAAAAGAAAAAAAATTTTACTACGAAAAAATATGAATAAAAAAAATGAATGATAATTGAAGTGAAATTAGAATTAGATAAAAGTTATATAATTTATTGTTGGATTAGTTGTTCCTTGTAAGTCGGTCCTTAATTTTTATAAGGATATTTTTGTCTTTATAAAATTATCTATAAAAATATTTGATAAATTAAAATTTAAAATTATTTTTTAATTCATTTAAACAAATTTAATTCTAAAATAATTTTTATTGTTATCTCAAGTTTTTTGATGCATTTAATCAATACCAAAATGATAATTTTGCCTTTTTATTACTATTTAAATAAATATTTTATAATTTTTAAATTAATCTTTAAAAAAGATAATTTTATCTTTTTAAAGTTAAATATAATTTTTTTAGTTTTGTTCTTTCTAAAATTAAATTAAATTAAATAACTTTAATCTTAAAAAATATTTTAAAATTTTAAAATTCATATAAAAAAATATATTTGACTTTTTAATTTTTTAAATATTTTATAATAATATTATAATAATTTATTATTATAATAATATTATAATAATTTAATATGAATAATATTAATCCAAAAATATAACGGGCTTAAAATGGCCCAAATTAAAATAATAGTCTTAGTCTAAACAAGTTTTAAATAAAAATGACAAAAAATAGGTATAAATGTTAACTTTTGTTTAACTCTTTTAAAAAGAGTTTTAATACTCCAAAGCTCCAAGGAGCATTAAATCAAGCGCCGAGTTACTCTAGTAAAAAATATTACTCTAGTCAAAAGTATGTTTTTTTTTTAGGGTTGGAAGTGAGTCGAATCGAGACGAGTTAGACCAAACTCAAACTCAACTCACAAAAATTGAGTTTGGTTCAAGATTCGACCCGTTAATAATCGAGTTTATTTTTTAATTTCAAACTCGACTCATCGAAAATTCACGAGTTGGTTAAACTCACAATCTAACTCAAAAAATATTATATCAATAAATTATAACTTATATATTTAAAAAGATCAATTTTATATATTATTTATTCTATCAATAAATTATAAATTTTTTATTTATATCCTATATCAAAATTATATATTAAAAATAAATATAAAATTTTAAAGAATTAAGATATCATTAATATATATATATAATTAAGCCAATTTACGAGTTAATGAGTTGAGCTTATTCAAGCTCAAACTCGTCTTATTTAATTTATGAACTCAATTTCAAATTTAAATTTGGCTCACCAATTTACGAATTTAACTTATCGAACTATTAACGAGTAGAACTTGAACTAGCTCACGAGCTTAATTGACTCAGTTCCAGCCCTACTCCCTTTTCAACCGTTCAACGCGTTTTCATTCTGTTCAATGTTCACTCTGCCGTGCTCGCTAACCAATGCAAGAATTTTCACACAAATGATTAATTCACTATGAAGCCACTATATTTATACACTCTTCCCCGAATACTCGGTATGCATCTCTTTTAGATACAAACTATTCCTTATAATTGCATATTTGCATTGCACATTCACAGTGCACACATAGAATGGATTGCATGAGAATCGAAAGCCCCTTGTGTCTTGAGAAGAATTGGAAATATGACGTGTTTGTGAGTTTTAGAGGGGAGACTCGCTTCAACTTCACTGATCATCTTTATGCTGCTCTCCAAAGACACGGCATATTTGCCTTCAGGGATGATACTAGGCTCGAGAAAGGAGGACCTATATCAGCAGGCCTTCTGGAAGCTATTGAAGGATCACAGGTTCTGATCGTGGTCTTCTCTATCAACTATGCTTCCTCCACATGGTGCTTGGAAGAGCTGGCAAAGATAGCTGACTGCATTGAAACACGGGGACAGCGTGTTCTGCCTGTTTTCTATGATGTGAGTCCAACTGAGGTGAGAAGGCAAAGTGGAAATTATGAAGAAGCCTTTATGAAACATGAACAAAGATTCAAAGATGATGCAGAGAAGATGGAGCAAGTGCGAAGATGGAGGGCGGCTCTAACACAAGTAGCTAATCTCTCTGGCTGGGATGTGAAGAAGGATAAGTGAGTTACCCCTTCTATGACTTCTATTTATTCTTTTGAAATAATTTTGTGCTGTAGTAAGTGATGATTTTGTGGGTTTTTTTGTCTTAATTGATGTGTTTAGGTCACAATCTGTTGAGATTGAAAATATTGTGAAAGTGGTAACAAGCATAGTGAGTCTCAAACCATCATCAAGTGTATCTGATGATATAGTTGGGATGCATTCTCCTCTACAAGAATTAGAAAAGCTTCTACTTTTGGACTCAGACGATGATGTTCGAGTTGTAGGGATTTGTGGAATGGGCGGCATAGGAAAGTCAACTCTTGCCACCGTTTTATATGGAAAAATCTCTCATCAATATGATGCTTCATGTTTTGTGGATGACGTAAGTAGAATTTACGGAGATTATGGTCCACTTGGTGTACAAAAGCAACTTCTTTGTCAAGCTTTCATGGAAGAAAATTTTTCGATATGCAATCTTTCATTGGCAAATAATTTGATTCAAACTAGGTTATGGCATAGAAAGGTTCTGATAGTTCTTGATAATGTTGATGAGGGGATTCAATTGGAGAAGTTGGCTATAAAACGGGAAAGGCTAGGTAGAGGGAGTAGACTAATCATAGTTTCTAGAGATGAGCATATATTGAGAGAATATGGAGTGGATGAAGTTTACAAGGTTCAACTCTTAAATGATGAGAATGCTCTCCAATTGTTTTGCAGAAAAGCTTTCAAATGTAGTCACGTTGCAAAAGATTATGAAAGCCTCACAAATTCTGCATTAAGATATGCTAATGGACATCCGTTAGCAATCAGAGTATTGGGCTCACTTTTGTTTGGACGAAATGTGTCTGAGTGGAGTAGTGCATTGCTTAGACTAGAAGAAAAGCCAACAAAAGATATTTTAGATGTGCTACGAATCAGTTTTGATGCACTTGACGATATGGAAAAAGAGATATTTCTTGATATTGCTTGTTTCTTTCCATATAGTGCTAATGATAAGGAGAAAGAGATTTTACGTATTCGAGGATTTCATCCTGATATTGGTATAAGAATTCTCATTGATAAATCACTCTTAATTCAAGGAGAATCGTGGATAGAGATGCACGATCTGTTGAGAGAGTTGGGTAGAAGTATTGTTCGAGAAAAATCACCTCACGAACCAAGAAAGTGGAGCAGGTTATGGAATCAAAAGGATTTAAGCAATGTCTTACGAGAAAACAAGGTAATATAGTTATTGAAATTGTTGTAGGTTGCCTCTTTTATTTAGAATCTAAATAATCTTAAAAGCTCTATATTTCAGATAGCAGAAAACCTTGAAGCCATAGTTCTGTATCTTCGGCCAGAAATTCGTAAAAGCAGGGAAGAGTTGCCAGTTGAAGCTATATCACAAATGAGTAACCTGAAATTGCTTATACTTAGTGTTACTGGAAATTTGAATTTCTCAGGATGCCTGCATTTTCTTTCTAATGAGTTGGGATATCTTGAATGGAAAAGTTATCCTTTCACATGTTTGCCATCAAGCTTTCAGCCAAATAAACTCGTTAAACTAATCCTGGTTTATAGCAAAATCAAAGAACTCTGGAAGGGAATAAAGGTATGGCAGATATCCTTGTCTTTGTTCGTATTAATTTTATAATTAAATCTTTTTTTTGACATCTATAATTTTATCAAATTTATAATTAGATCCTTATAATTTAAAAATGTTCAACTAAATTCTTATACTATTAAGGTAGAAGAATAAAATCTTAAGAAGAGAAAAATAATTTAAAAATATAAAATTTTAAGAAAGAGAAAATTAATTTAAAAATGTAAAATTTTAGGTAAATGTCAAGTTTTTAATTCATAAAATATGTATTCTTTTCTAATTCTTAAAAATAGTCATTATTAACATATTCATATTTACTTAAAACCATTTTTATATTCACAATAAGTTGTTTCTTGTAATAGTTAATATATATATATATATATATATATATATATATATATATATTCATTAAGTTATTTGATAAAATTGTATTTAATTAGAATTACTTGCATAAATGAACTAATTATTTAAATTTATAAGTTAAAAGTAATTATTTATGCTATTGATTTTTGTAACGTATTCTCTAATTACAAGAATAAAACCCCCTTTAAAAAAATTATAATTGGATAGGTGGATATTATAAACTATATACATTTATTCATAAAATATTAATAATAATATCAATATATACGAATACAATTGGAAAAAGAATTTGAGTTGTATTTATATTTGTAATTATAAATTAAAATAATTGATGAGAAAAGTATATCAACTAAATAACTTATTTGTGAATTTAAATATATAGTTTCAAGTAAACTAGTGAAGAGCCCGTGCATGATAAGTTTAATGAAAAATATTTAATATTAAGATAGATACGGTTAGATTAAGTATTTAACATGCACTTTTTATATTAAATTAGATCATAAGAATAAAGATATATAATTTTACTTTTTTAAAGAATTCAAAAATATATAAGATAAAATTTGTGAACAAAACAATTTAATAAAAGTTAATAATTGTATAATAAAAGTTGTGAACAAAACAATTTAATATTAACTTCCCATAAAAAATTTAACTTTAAAATTAAAATTTTAATAAACAAATTAGTAATCCATACTGTACACGGAAAAACCTTATTCAAGTTAATAATTTTTTTTATGAGCATATTGAAAATAGACATGGATATTTATAGGCTTCCATCAAATTTAAAAATTAAATATGATCATATACAACAATAATTTTCCATGATTCTATCTAATGATTTTTTTTTTATACGGGATTCTATCATATAATTACATATATGATAGAATTTATATAATTTAACAAATTTTTTAATTAACAAAACAAAAAAATTAAAATGCTACGAAAAAATAAATTTTTTTATAACTCTTGTGAAAGAAAATTAATTTAACCATTATAGAAACAAATGAAAGATAAGATGTTATCTAAAATTTAAAAAGTCTTTTCGTATGAAACGAAAATAAATTAATATTTTCACAATAAACTAATAATTGCCGTTTATAGTTTTTATATTTCTTGAGATAGAATGTTTACTTAATCAAACACTAACATTTTATATGCAATATCTGAATATATGAAAAGATAAAATGAAACATTGAAGTGGAAAAGAACTAATAAAGAATGATATCAATGAACACAACATTATTTATCATCCTGAAAGTATATCAAAAGCGTAATGATAAGAAAAAATATTATTCACATGTAAATAAAATTTAGATTTCATTTATGAAGTAAGCAATCTCAAAATAAGTATAAAAAAAAGCTACTATATAAACATCTCTCTATATGTTAATATAGAAAAAATTACTAAATAAGCATTTGCTTGTCAGAGAAATTCCTTCTTTATCCTAAATTTTAGCCTTAACAATTGTTTTGGAATTTTAATTTCCGTCTCCATGGTGATGACCTTTCCCCACGAAGATTTGCATCTGTTTAAAACGAAAGCCATAATTGTAACCAGTTTAACCATTTCAAAAACCATTACTATGACAAAACACCCAAAAACCGCAAACCAATTGCTAATAATGGTTATTTTCAAGAACTAGAAAGGAAGAATACATACTTTCTGAATAAAAATATTAAATTAAAATTTATTTATTTGATTTCATATCATTTTTGTCTTTGTTCTTTTTAAGTAGTTACTTTTATTTATTATTTCTTTTGTCTTTTAAAAGTTACATTTAAATATATACTATAGCATAAAAATGAAAATATTCGACAAAATATATAAGTATGAATGTAACGTTTGAATAGTTGACAATAATATTTAATTTTTTAATTCTATATTTTATGAATCATAAATACTATCTATTTTTAACAATATTATAATTACAACTAGGTGATATATATTAAAAGAGTATAAATTGTTGAAAGAGAAAAAAAAATTATATATAGGAACAAAAATAATGTATAAGTAATGAAAACAATTAGGTGAAAAAGGACAAAAATTTAATGAGTTAGAAGGTAGTTAACTAGATAGAGTAATATTGCTTTCTTTTATTGGATTTTTTTTGGTTGCAGGATCTACCTAATTTGAAACATATAACACTAAGAGGTTCTCGTAATCTTGTAAAGATACCAAACTTATCTCAGGCCCCAAATCTTGAGGAACTAAATCTTGAAGAATGTGTTAAACTTGTTCACCTTGATCCATCTGTTGGTTCTCTAGAAAAACTTCGTCTCTTGAATCTGGAATGGTGCAAAAGCCTTGTAAAGATACCCATCTTAGCTCGGACTCCAAATCTTGAGGAGCTAAATCTTGCAGGATGTGATAAACTTGTACAGCTTGATGCATCTGTTGGTTCTCTACAAAAGCTTCATTCCTTAAATCTGAAAAACTGCAAAAGCCTTGTAAAGATACCCATCTTAGCTCGGACTCCAAATCTTGAGAAGTTAAATCTTGCAGGATGTGATAAACTTGTTCACCTTGATGCATCTATTGGTTCTCTAGAAAAACTTAGTTTCATGAATTTGGAAAACTGCAAAAATCTTGTTAGTATTCCCAATAGCATATTTCATCTTAATTCTCTTCAAGATTTAAATCTTTCTGGGTGTTCGAAATTATTTAAATATCAGTTGTTAGAGAATCCAAGACAGAGCGAGCAGTTGAATTCAGGTCAAAGTGTGCAAAGCCACATGACATCATCCATATGCAAAACTCTTACAAGGCCTCTCCATTTTTTATCTTCTAGAAGGCGTTCGAATTCAGTTGGTTCATTGGTGCCTTCTTTGTCTTGTTTCCCAGTTTTGACATCTCTTGACATAAGTTTCTGTAATCTAGTTCAAATCCCTGAAGCTATTGGACAGTTACATTGTTTAGAAGATTTAAATATCGGGGGAAACAATATTGTTGCGCTACCTCATTGCATCAACGAACTTCCCAAGCTAAGGCAGTTGAACTTGGAGTACTGTAAGCATCTAAAGTGGTTGCCTAGTACCCTTTTGCCGATAGGAGATAGGAATGGAGGAGCAATATATGTTTTCAACTGCCCGAATTTGAGTGACACGGAAGGTTGTCGTGTGACAGTTATTTCATGGATGATAAGAATGATTCAGGTACCAACTTCAATTCCTCCTTTCTATGTATATTATGAACTTATATTGTTAATCGTACCTAATTTCTACGGTGGCAGGTGAACTTGCAATGCCCTTTCCCCAAATACAGCATTAGAGCTGTTGTTCCAGGAACTAAAATTCCAAGGTGGTTCAGCAAACAAAATGCGGGTAGTTCAATAAGGCTGGATCCGTCTCCCATTCTAGATGACAACAATTGTATTGGCATTGCTGTTTGTGGAACATTTGTTGCACATCATGCTTCACCTCAATTTGTTGGAGACGAGACAGGATCTCTTTTACATTGTCATTTTCATCGAAGTTGCTATCGGGGCGTTTATTACATTGTTCCAATACGGTTTAAGCAGGATTTGATCACAACTGAATTGGATCATATGTTGCTAATGTTTTCCTCCCGGGAAAATATCATTGATTATTTTTCAGAGGTTTTAAAAGAAGGGCCATGTTGTCGTGATGGTAGTGAATTGGACATCGAAAGTGATTATCCAGAAGTAGTAGAAGTGAAGAGTGTTGGTTATCGTTGGGTATTCAAGGAAGATGTGGAACAATTTAACCCAACAATGATGTACAGAGCCAATTCTTCATCTCGTCACAATCAGAAGCACAAGTTTTTGGCAATTCAAGATGAGCAATTAATGTAGCCCGCAATCCTTAAATTGATGAATGAATAAAAATGTTGCATCTGCGTTTTGTCTACTATTTAACATTTTTAACACCTCCCACAATATATAAAGCATTCTCTTACTGTTTAGTGGTTCAGTTTGTTTAGAGGCTCTTGCTTTACACTTACAAATGGGTTCATGTAATTTAAATATTTTTAACTACTACATCAGTCTTTTACATTGATTGCGTAAATGGTCATCCAAAAAAATGGATGTAATTGCATGACCGTGTAAAACATTTTACATTGTTAATGCATCAAAATTAAACTCATACATAAATAAAGAAAAACTTTAAAAAATTAACTTAACAAGACACTTCTTGTAAGTTGTAACATTTTTAACACCTCCCAAAAAATAGTTTTCTTTAAAAAATTAACTTAACAAGACACTTCTTGTAAGTTGTAACATTTTTAACACCTCCCAAAAAATATAAAGAATTCTCTGATCTTATTGTTTAATGGTTCGGTTTTTCTAGAGGCTCTTGCTTTACATTTTCAAATGGTTCTTGTAATTTAAATGTTTTTGATTAACCTACTTATATCTATTCTTAATATGTAATACTAGATAGATAAGTTTATCCACATTACTTTTAAGATATCTTTTTCTTTTTATTAATGCCATGTCAGCAACATTACTTGGCAAAATTTTAGAATCAACCACTCATTTTTTGTCAAATCAACTATTATTTTCAAATCAGCACAAAAATAAAATATACAAAAAAATATACAAGTAATAGAAATATATACAAATTCGGCTGCAAAATTACCAAGGACAATAATTAGAAATTAATAGTATCTAACCAAATTTGTAACCTATAAGAATTCATATCCCTATATTTATTACATCTTATCGTTATAAACAATACAATAAATTTATAACCCCAATAATTAATTTATTAATTTTTATAAATAACTCATTAAATGTAATAAACATTCATATTACAAATGTCATAATAATCTATTAATCATAATAAATTTTACTTTACAAATATTCAAATTCCATACTATTTGAACTACTTATATAAGTCTCTTATCACTATTTCTTCAAATAACATTAAATTCAGCACAAGAAATTTATTTTCGCACTACACAACATCTCAAACTTACTTAATGGAGCATCATTCTTTGGACAATATCACCAAACAAACAGATAATTGGTTTATCAAAGTTTACGTGGTTCGTCTAACACCCACAAATGAAGAAGAGTCTCTTTACTTAGAAATGATTATATTAGATGAAAAGGTACAAAACAAACTGATGGTTTCAGTGGCTAAGAGAAGGGGGTTGAATCTTAGCCCCTTTTTGCTTGCTAACACTTGCTGGACTTAGAAGAGACTTTTCTGTTTTTATCTCGTCCCTAGCCACGAGACATTTTCATTTTATCTCGTCACTTGACACGAGACATTTTTGATATTTCATCTGAACAGTAAAAACAGAATTGAAGTAGGAAGAAAGAGAGAAGATTACACCCAGATATATCCTGGTTCAGCTGCTAAGTGCAGTGCAGCCTACATCCAGTCTCCATCACAATAATGATGGAATTTCACTATAATCATCCAGATTACAACTTGTAAAGTGCTAACCCAACTTACAAGGGGATTCCCACAGAATCATGAAACACAACACAGATGTACAAAGAAACTCTAAGACATCTATGGCTTTTTCTTTTAATTTTGCACTCTCTGCCTTTTTCCGCTCTATGGCTTTTTCATACAAACCTCACTGTTTGCCTTTTTCCATGAGACTCAAGACATGACAAAATTAAACAGAAAAATACTAAACAGAAAACATTGAAGGAGAAGAGAACTGATAGCTTAGGTAGCTCTGAGAACTCTGTGCCTTGCACTCTCAAATCTTACTCCTTGAATCAAACCATGACTGTTCACCTCTTTTATAGAGAAGTGAAGCCTTCACAGTTGAAACACAAACCCGAGCTCAGCTTCTTTTTTCCTTCAACAAAACCGGTTCGGCCATACAGAGAGAAGAGGTAACTCATGCAAAAACCAACATGCAAATACCTCTAGTCCTTCCTTGGTCATCACTCTTCATCAATCCGAGCGCTCCATCCTTGGCTTCCTCTCCAAGATGGATTTCTGGCCCTTGATGCTTCATGATGATGATGACTTCATCTGCTTCAATCTCTGTCTTCAACCATCACTTCGCCACTCTAGCTACTCCCTGTGGTGGTTGAGCAGAATCAAAGACAAGCCATGCCTCCAAAGATCTTCCTTGCTGGCCGAATCTTCATCCTTCTTTTTGAGTATGAAGGATCCGAGATTACCTCACCAAATCTTACCTCATTTGGTGAAAATCTCAGCCCTAGTATACTTTTATTTTTCTTTTTCGTGTCATCAACTCGATGGTCTTTAGCCTTGCTTTTCTTTCCTTTTGGTAGCTCCAAGTAGCTTCCATGGCTTCCTGTGTAATAACCGAAGAAAGAAGAGGAAAGGGATGAGAGAGAAGAGAGAAAATATTCAATGGATTTGAACAATAATCAATGAACAAAGAGAGAGAGAGTAAAAGTTAATTCAAGTTTTCCACTTCCCTTTGTTGAGTAGCGTGTAGTGTCATAATAGCCATCAAATCAATCTTCTCTTTCTTTCTTATGTTTCCAATGCATTAATTTAATTTGAAATCCTTCAAAATAATGAAGTGGAATCCGTTGGAAGCATTTAGGCATTTTATTTGCTTCATGGATTCGAATAAGGCATGGAAACATTCATCAACATTGGGCTTGGTAGCAATAGATTTCATTTTGGCCCAATCATAATTCAGCTTTACTTTGTTGATTATAATCTTTAAAATCAAAGCTGAACAAAATTCACACTTGGGCTTTGCAACATTTCTTTTGTTTTTGTTCGGCCCAAATAATAATTCAGCTTTATAGCATGAGAAGCATGTAGCAAGGCTAGTTGGGCTTAATCCAGAATTTTATTTTCGGCCCAACACAAAAATCTGCACAACAAAATTATTAATTAAGCAAATATGAGTTGAGATCAAATTAATAATTTTGTAATTAAATATTTAATAATGTTTGTTCATCATCAAAATTAAATAAGAGTTTTCCAAACTCATCAATCTCCCCCTTGATGACAAACATTATTAAAATTGAAATGGAAAGAAATTTAAAGATTGAGTATGAGTACTCCCTTTAAGGATTGAATTTCTCCCCCTTTCAGATTATCACATGGCTCCCCCTTGATGTATGCTATTTTACCAAGGGAAGCACTAAACCTGTGACATTTAATCAAGCTTCAAGTAACAATGTTATTTAGCAAATTTTATGATGATAAATGCTTGATCTATGAGCAGTTTTAATTGATAATCAAAACTCATTTGATATCATAAATTGATTTACTGCTCAATGTATTACAAACATCAAAAATATCCAAACATTTTCCTGTTTAATATATCAGAGCAAAACAACATGAAGGAAAATATTTGTAGAGCAAAATAAGGCAGTTTTTGATACTTTATACAATTTAAAGGAACTGCCAAAAATATCAAGCATGTTAACCAGGATGAAACAGAATATTCAATACAATCATGCATATTCATCAAGGTTAATTAACAACCAGTCACTCATTCATTTCCAAAGCATTATAAAACAGTAGCATCAATTATAATGAGGCAAGAGCAGTTTCAATGCTATCATCAAGCATCAAAATATATCTTTTAACAAGGGTGATCATGAATTTTCGACAGAAAATTTCATCCCCTGTTTTTCAGATTTCAATTTTCAGCTTTTCTCCCCCTTTTGTCATCAAGGGGCACCTGCACAAAACATGAAGAATACCACAAAATAACCATAATAACAAAGAAACAACAAAAAAATAACAGGAGTGTATCAAAGTATCACAGAGCAGGGAGTTTTAAGTTATGCTCATACAAAAAAACAGATTGAGCCTAATAGAGCCAATATCAAGTAAAAGAAAAGAGTCATTAATCATCAGACAAATTATAATCAGAGTCTGCAACATCTTCTTCACTGCCAGCGCCCAGATCCTTTTCCAAGTTTTCCAGCATCATACCCACTCGCTCTTTACATCTCCCCCAGGCACGTTCATTTTCATAGGCTAGCTTTCGAGCAGCCCTATGGAATTGAATCATGAGAGTAGACATATTAGAAAATTCGGTGAGGATTTCCCTTGTTGACTCGGTTGCTTTAGAGGATTCAAACTGGCTTTCAAGGTCACTGTCCATTGGCATTGATTTCTTACTCTTTGTTCCTTTTACAGCACCACCGCCTTTGATCATAGAAATTTTGTTCTCCACAGTCTCATTTGTTAAATCTACCTTATAGTACTCAAAAATACACGTGAAAAACATTCCATAAGGTAAATTAGCCTTTTTGGTACTTCTTACACAGTCCCACATATGTCTGATCATGAGATAAGCAAATGAAATAGGAGAAGAAGTAACAAGGGCAAAAATTATTAAGGAATCAGATACAGTTACCCTATTGTGAGAACCACTTTGTGGAGTTAAAATGTGGGTAGTGATGCGATGCAGCAATGAGTTGGTTGGTCCAAGAGCTTTGTGAGTAGGAACAGTGCCATCTAATCCAGACATGTTTGCACAGATATGGGAGAGAACTTGCTTGTAAGTAATCCCAACATGATCATCCCATTTGTCACTCATGTATACCCTCGGTCCCTCGTCCGTGTAACCAAGGGCAGCACTGATGGTTTCAGTGTTCAGAGCCATATGCACACGTTTCACATAAGAGTGAAGAGTACCATCAATCAGTCTGAGATTCGCATAAAATTGCCTAACCAATTTTGGATATACCATTTTGTGAGTGTGTAGCAGTGGAGACTATTTGATGTTATCAAACAGGGGTTGCAAAATAATTCCTTTGGCTGACAGTTGATCAAGATTCACTAAGTAGGAGGGACAGATATGCCTCTTTTCCAGAACTTCTTGATGGAATTCATAAAATGCACATGTCAGGAATCTGGATGGATCATAGTGAGAATGTGGCTTGTGAAACTTGTTCTTGAATTCCAGTGACTCAAGATTTGCTGGTTCCCTAGTTTCATGCAACACGAAACCTTTGGGTTTCTGAGAGCTTCTGCCTGAAGTGTGTGGTGTAGCCTTCTTTGGTGATCGCGGCGGTGGAGAAGGAACGGGTGAGGTTTGAGACGATTCTTCTTCAACACTGGGCTCCTTGTTTTTGCCACGGCCAGAACTCTTGTGAGCAATCTTCTTTCTCATTGTGGGTGTTTGTTTGACAGATTGAGAAGGAGAGGAAGAAGATGTAGAGTGAATGTGAATATGAGTGTGAGTTTGTGGAGTGAACGGTTTTTGAGAGAGATTGATTCTTCCACTCTTTCTTGATGCAGTTTTCTTTTTCATTATGGGGAGGGAGATAATGGGGGTGGAAGAAGAAAGGTTGGCCGAAGGTGGAGAGTGGAGGGAGGTTAAGGAAGCAATAAATGTTGATTGGAGAGAGATGATGGGGGGTGGTTAATAGTCATAATGCACGGTTATTAACCAAAGCGGTTTCCCAAAAATTTGAAAGGAGAGTTCCTTGAATCAAGGTATTAGTTGAAAAGGAAGGATTTGATTTGACATTATCCCTTTTTCAACTAGATATGATAGGATAACTTTGAGATTTGATTTTCAAAAATAATTAACAAAATGGTCAGAGATGGGTCAAAGGAATTTTGTGGGGCCCATAGGAATTTTGTTTCTGCGCAGTCTCCCCCTCAAGCATAGCTCTCCTATCATGCATTTATTTTTATCTCATCTATTCCTGCGAGATAAAATTGAACAGAGTCAGATATTCACAGATTTTCAACATGATTTAAATCAATCATTCCCAAGCTTTTCCTCAACAAACAGAATCTATCTTCACAGAGGGGTTTTGTAAAAATATCAGCAAGTTGTTCTTCAGATTTTACAAATTGAATATCAATAGTACCCTTTTGCACATGTTCTCTAATAAAATGATATTTAATTTCAATGTGCTTTGTTCTAGAGTGCAGAACAGGATTTTTGGAGATATTTATTGCACTCATGTTATCACAAAATAAGGGTATGCTATTGATTTTTAATTTGTAATATTCCAATTGAGTTTTTAACCAAATTAATTGTGAACAACAAGCAGATGCGAATATATATTCTGCTTCAACTGTGGATAGAGCCACTGTGGCTTGTTTCTTGCTTGACCACATGTTGAGTGAGCTTCCAAGGAAGCAACACATGCCCGAGGTGCTTCTTCTATCCACTCGATTTCCCGCATAATCTGCATCACAAAACCCTACTGCACAAAAATCATCAGATTTTGGATACCACAAGCCATAATCACATGTTCCCTTAATATACCTAATGATGCGTTTAACAGCCGTTAAATGGGATTCTTTTGGGTGAGATTGAAATCTTGAACATACACCCACACTTTGAACAATATCCGGTCTAGAGGAGGTAAGATACATTAGTGAACCGATCATTCCCCTATACCGTGTCTCATCCACATCTAGGCCATCATCATCTTTTTCAAGTTTATTGTTTGGATGCATTGGAGTTCCCATTGGTTTGGAATTTTCTAAGCCAAATTTCTTTATTAATTCTTTTGCATACTTGCCTTGGTGAATAAAAGTACCACTAGGAGTTTGTTTAATTTGGAGGCCAAGAAAGAAAGTAAGCTCTCCCATTAAACTCATCTCAAACTCACTAGTCATGAGTTTTCCAAACTCTTCACACAAGGATTCATTGGCCGATCCAAACACAATATCATCCACATAAACTTGAACAAGAAGGATATCATCATTAGAAACTTTAATGAACAAAGTAGTGTCGGTGGTTCCCCTTTGAAAATGATTTTCTAATAAGAAGGCACTAAGCCTTTCATACCAAGCTCTAGGAGCTTGTCTAAGGCCATAAAGAGCCTTTGAAAGTTTAAAAACATGATTAGGAAAATCTTTATGTTCAAAACCGGGGGGTTGAGCCACATACACTTCTCTATCAATAAAGCCATTAAGGAAAGCACATTTAACATCCATTTGAAACATTTTGAAACCCTTATGGGCAGCATAGGCAAGAAGCAACCTAATTGCTTCCATTCTAGCTACCGGAGCAAAAGACTCATCAAAATCAATTCCCTCTTCTTGATCGTAACCTTGGGCCACTAATCTAGCCTTGTTACGAACAACTTGTCCATCCTCACCAAGTTTATTTTTAAATACCCACTTAGTACCCGTTACCTTCTTACCATCCGGATGAGGTACTAATGTCCAAACCTCATTCTTGTCAAATTGAGCAAGTTTCTCTTGCATGGCCTTGACCCATGATGGATCTTCAAGAGCTTGTTTGACATTGTTAGGCTCCATTTGTGACAAGAGAGCAAAATTGTTTGGTTCGGTTTGCCTTTTGGTGGAGGATCTTGTGGTTATACCTTGAGAAGGATCACCAATGATGAAGTCATGAGGATAACCCCTCATGGATTTCCATTCTCTAGGCTTTCGGACAGGTGTTGAGCTTTGATGATCTTCTGGTGGTCTCACTGTTTCAGTTGCTCGTGCCTGCTCAGGAGACAAAATGGAAGATTCTCCTTCGATCTGACGAGACAAAACTGGGCTGACAGATTCTTCATTTTGCACAGATTTGGGATTTTCTTTATTTGTTCCATCTTCTTCACAATCTGATTCATTATCCTTTACAGTACTGGGAATTAAGTTAGAATTACAAAAAGTAACATGTATGGATTCCTCTATGGTTCTATGTTCTTTGAGATAAACTCTATAGGCCTTGCTTGTGGTGGAATATCCAACAAACATTCCTTCATAGGATTTTGGATCAAATTTTCCAAGGTTTTTCTTATTGTTAAGTACAAAGCATTTGCATCCAAAAACATGAAAGTACTTAAGATTTGGAGGGGTTCCTTTCCATAGCTCATAAGGAGTTTTCTTTAACCCTTTTCTAATGATTGTTCTATTCAAGATATAACATGCTGTGTTCACAGCTTCAGCCCATAAAAATTTAGGAATTTCATTCTCACATAGCATTGCCCTAGTCATTTCTTGAAGGCTTCGATTCCTTCTTTCAACCACCCCATTTTGTTGGGGGGTTCTAGGGCATGAAAAATTATGAGAAATCCCTAAGTCATCACAGAATTTTTCAAAATCTTGATTTTCAAATTCTCTTCCGTGATCACTTCTCAAATGGGCAATTTTCAAATCCTTTTTATTTTGAATTTTCTTACAAAGGGTGGAGAAGGCATAAAATGCATCATTCTTATGAGCAAGGAAAAGTACCCAACCAAATCTAGAGTAATCATCTACCACCACAAGACCATAGTGTTTACCTCCTAAACTTTGAGTTCTAGTAGGACCAAAAAGATCAATATGTAACATTTCTAATGGCCTTTTGGTTGAAATTCCATCTTTTGATTTAAAAGAGGATTTTACTTGTTTACCCAATTGGCATCCATTACAAGTAAGATCTTTATCAAACTTGATGTTTGGAATTCCTCTAACCAAATTCCTTTTGACTAGCTTAGAAATTTGGTACATGCTAGCATGACCCAACTTTCTATGCCAAAACCATTTTTCAGATTCAAGAGAGGCGAAGCATGTTACATTTTGTTCCTTTAAATCCTCAAGAGTTAATCCATACACATTATTACATCTTTTAGCTTCAAATAGAATATCCCCAGTTTTCTCACAAACTACTAAGCAAACAAGTTTCTTAAAAATAACTTCAAATCCCAAATCACACAATTGACTAACACTAAGCAAGTTATGTTTCAAGCTATGTACAAGAAGGACATCATTTATACAAGATGAAAAATTTTTACCCACTTTCCCAACAGCCACTATTTTTCCTTTTGCATCATCACCGAATGTGACAAATCCTCCATCATATTCATCAAGCTTTATGAAGAAGGTTGTCTTCCCGGTCATATGCCTAGAGCATCCGCTATCCATGTACCACATATTTTCTTTCTTCTTGGATGCTAGGCATACCTACAAAATAAACTCAAGTGACCTTAGGTATCCAAATTTTCTTGGATCCTTTCACGTTAAACCATCTTTTATGTCCCAAATCATTGTAATCAAAAACAACTTTGTAAACTTTGTCACCAATCATTCTTTCACCAAAGAAACATTGAATTGGAAAATGACCACTTCGGTTACACAGTCTACAAAATCTTGGAGTTGCAGTTTTGTTAAAGTGAGTTGGGTCTTGATATTTTACATCATTTGAAGATGAAGCAATATTTTCAAAATGTGATTTTTCAGATTTATAAAATCCCAACCCAGCTTTATCATAAAGAGGTTTTTGACTAGCCAAGATTTGGTTCAAATTTTCAGAACTTTGGGTGAACTTAGCTAAGTCATCTTTAAGTCTTTTAACCTCTTTGAGCAACTCTTCATTTTGCTTAAAACAGTTCACATATGCAAGAACAGAATGGTCACTTTCACAGCTTCTAACTTGGGCTTTTAACTGTTTATTTTCTTCCACAAGATCACAAGCAGTTTCGGCCTCTCTTAGTTTTTCTTTGAGAAAATCATTTTCAGCTTTAAGAATGAAATTTTGTTGTTCAAGATCTTGATTCTCAGTTAGAAAACATCTTATTTTTTCAGAAAGGTGATCTATCATAAGATGAAGGTCTTCAGTGTTAGAGTTTTGAAAGGATACCTGTTCTACCTCATTTGCCATGAGACAAGGCTGTGACTTAGTCTCAGATTCTTCATCATCATCATCTGAGTCATTTTCCAAATCTTCCCATGAAGCCATCAGTCCCTTTTTCTTTTCCCTTTTTGGCTTTTCTTCCCTTTTTAACTTGGGACAATCAGATTTGAAATGCCCATTTTCCTTGCAATTGTAACAGATTACTTTGCTAAGGTCCTTCTTCATCTTCCTTGAGCTGCTGCCTTTGCCTCTGAGTTTCACCATTTTCCTGAATTTTTTTGCAAACAACACAAACTCATTTTCAGAAGAATTATCACTGGATTCATCATCCAGAGGGTTAGTCACAGAAGAAAAAGCAATTCCTTTCTTTTTTGAGTCTTTTTTCAAATAACTGTTTTCAAAAGCTATAAGATTTCCTCTCAAATCATCAAGTGTCATGGAATCAAGATTACTGCTTTCAGAAATAATTAAAGCTTTTGTTTCCCACTCTTTAGTGAGACATCTCAGCACTCTTCTCACAAGCACAGAATCAGAATGTGTAATTCCCAGAACATCTAAGCCAACAATGATAGTGTTGAACTGTTCGAACAGCTCATCAATGGATTCTCATTCCTTCATTGTAAACATTTCATATTCTCTGTTCAACATATCTGTTCGAGTCTTCTTTACAATAGTGGTTCCTTCATGAGTGATTTGTAGCTTGTCCCAGATTTCCTTTGCCGTTGTGCATCGTGATACCCGTTGGTACTCCTCAAAGCTGATAGCACAGTTGAGCAGGTTTACTGCCTTGGCATTTAATTCTACCTTCTTCCTATCTTCCTCGGTCCATCTTGCTTCTGGTTTGAGAGAGACTACCCCTTCAGCACTTGTGATTATTGGAAATTGAGGCCCTTCAAGAATAATTTTCCAAAGTCTGTAATCTACAGCTTGTACAAATATCTTCATCCTTTCCTTCCAATAGGTATAATTTTTCCCATTGAAAAGAGGAGGTCTGTTGCTTGATTGTCCTTCGGTCAGATTATAGGACACCACATTTGCGCCACTGTTTTTCGCCATTAGGATCTTTACTCCAAGCTGCAAAGCTTGATCTCTTTGAGACCAAGCTCTGATACCAATTGATGGTTTCAGTGGCTAAGAGAAGGGGGGGTTGAATCTTAGCCCCTTTTTGCTTGCTAACACTTGCTGGACTTAGAAGAGACTTTTCTGTTTTTATCTCGTCCCTAGCCACGAGACATTTTCATTTTGTCTCGTCACTTGACACGAGACATTTTTGATATTTCATCTGAACAGTAAAAATATAATTGAAGTAGGAAGAAAGAGAGAAGATTACACCCAGATATATCCTGGTTCAGCTGCTAAGTGCAGTGCAGCCTACATCCAGTCTCCATCACAACAATGATGGAATTTCACTATAATCATCCAGATTACAACTTGTAAAGTGCTAACCCAACTTACAAGGGGATTCCCACAGAATCATGAAACACAACACAGATGTACAAAGAAACTCTAAGACATCTATGGCTTTTTCTTTTAATTTTGCACTCTCTGCCTTTTTCCGCTCTATGGCTTTTTCATACAAACCTCACTGTTTGCCTTTTTCCATGAGACTCAAGACATGACAAAATTAAACAGAAAAATACTAAACAGAAAACATTGAAGGAGAAGAGAACTGCTAGCTTAGGTAGCTCTGAGAACTCTGTGCCTTGCACTCTCAAATCTTACTCCTTGAATCAAACCATGACTGTTCACCTCTTTTATAGAGAAGTGAAGCCTTCACAGTTGAAACACAAACCCGAGCTCAGCTTCTTTTTTCCTTCAACAAAACCGGTTCGGCCATACAGAGAGAAGAGGTAACTCATGCAAAAACCAACATGCAAATACCTCTAGTCCTTCCTTGGTCATCACTCTTCATCAATCCGAGCGCTCCATCCTTGGCTTCCTCTCCAAGATGGATTTCTGGCCCTTGATGCTTCATGATGATGATGACTTCATCTGCTTCAATCTCTGCCTTCAACCATCACTTCGCCACTCTAGCTACTCCCTGTGGTGGTTGAGCAGAATCAAAGACAAGCCATGCCTCCAAAGATCTTCCTTGCTGGCCGAATCTTTATCCTTCTTTTTGAGTATGAAGGATCCGAGATTACCTCACCAAATCTTACCTCATTTGGTGAAAATCTCAGCCCCAGTATACTTTTATTTTTCTTTTTCGTGCCATCAACTCGATGGTCTTTAGCCTTGCTTTTCTTTCCTTTTGGTAGCTCCAAGTAGCTTCCATGGCTTCCTGTGTAATAACCGAAGAAAGAAGAGGAAAGGGATGAGAGAGAAGAGAGAAAATATTCAATGGATTTGAACAATAATCAATGAACAAAGAGAGAGAGAGTAAAAGTTAATTCAAGTTTCCCACTTCCCTTTGTTGAGTAGCGTGTAGTGTCATAATAGCCATCAAATCAATCTTCTCTCTCTTTCTTATGTTTCCAATGCATTAATTTAATTTGAAATCCTTCAAAATAATGAAGTGGAATCCGTTGGAAGCATTTAGGCATTTTATTTGCTTCATGGATTCGAATAAGGCATGGAAACATCCATCAACATTGGGCTTGGTAGCAATAGATTTCATTTTGGCCCAATCATAATTCAACTTTACTTTGTTGATTATAATCTTTAAAATCAAAGCTGAACAAAATTCACACTTGGGCTTTGCAACATTTCTTTTGTTTTTGTTCGGCCCAAATAATAATTCAGCTTTATAGCATGAGAAGCATGTAGCAAGGCTAGTTGGGCTTAATCCAGAATTTCATTTTCGGCCCAACACAAAAATCTGCACAACAAAATTATTAATCAAGCAAATATGAGTTGAGATCAAATTAATAATTTTGTAATTAAATATTTAATAATGTTTGTTCATCATCAAAATTAAATAAGAGTTTTCCAAACTCATCACCAACATATTTATTGTATTTTTAAATTGAATTTACGAAAAAAATACTTTAATTATTTTTGCGTTTTATACTTTTTATATTATTTTATAATACTTTATATATAATTGTATTTTAATATCGTTAAAATTATACTTCTTTCAATATGCTATTCATTGTTCCTTTTTTAATAACTTAAAAAAAATTAATGTAATCAATTTTTTTAACTAATTATTAACTATAATTTACTAACACTGCAGAGAACATCTCTTCATGTAATTGTGAAGAGAAATATGATGAACAAATTCAAGCATTTGTTACAAGCAGGAAAAGTCTATACTATAAAAAATTTAAAAATAGAAGACGCAAATGAGTTGTATAGACCAATTAAACGTACAATAAAAACAAACTTTTTACTCATAACTGTTGTGAAAGAAATTAAAGATTCAATTTTGAACATTTCTCAACACTATTTTTAATTTACATCACTTGAGATTCTGTGACAGGGTGGGTCAAAGAAAAATATTAACAGGTAATTTCACTTTATACTATTTCAATTATTCTTATTAAAAATAACTTATTCAAAAAAAATTCTATACATTTTTGTTCTTTTTATTGTAGATGTCGTTGAAAAATTGCATGCACATTAAAAGATTAAAGAGAAAGAAAATCATACAAATTCAAGACACATCTTCGGAAAAAGAACATACATGCAAAGATAGAACAAATAACACAATAGAAAGTGCATACAACTTAACAATTCATAAATAATATGTCTTCACAAGAACGAACCTACAATAGAAAGAAGAAAGCAACAATTCTAATGATAACTAATAAAGAAACTGGAGGACGAGCGCCACATAAGAAGACTAAGTCTATCAGCTAAAACAAATTCAAAAATCAAACCACTAAGGATGTGTTTGGCAAATGCATTAGAAGGGAAGACTTATGTTTAGGTTTCTTGAAAGCTTTCAACTTTTGGTTTGACATTTTTTTTTATAAATGCAGAAGTGATTTTGTTACTAAAACCACGTTTACAAGAAGCAACCATTTCTAACTTCTGCGTTTTTTTAACGGGTTTTTAGCCATGAATACTAAATATTTATTTATCTTTTATCAACTTTATCCTTTATGTATGTTATTGTATTATTTATAGAATTCTTTTTATTTATATTTATATGAGTTCTGTTTTTTTATTATTTATTATTTTTATTTTTTTTGTCAACTGTTTGTTTGACATTATATACTTTTATAATTGTGATTTTTGTGTATTATGTTTGTTATTATCTTTTTATAATATGATTTATTGATCCTATTAGGTAAAGTAAATTAAACAAAAAATTAAACGTAAATAATAATACTAGTAAAAAATTATAGCACACTAAAAAAGAATACTAACAATACTAAAAATATACTATGTAAAAAACATCATCCAAAACTTTTAAATTTATTTCAATCACTGCAAAGTAAATTTTAATTTTTTATTATTTTTAGTACTCTCTTCTATAATTGTAATTCTCGTATACTATCTTTTAGTGTAATTTTTTTTTATGATATAGATTATGATTTCATTAAAAAAGATAAATTAAATAAAAAATTAATCATAGATAATAATAAAATCATAAACGTTAAATTTCAATAATATTAAGAATAAGATTATTGAGAGTATTAGAATAAAAGTACGATGTAAAAAAAATACTAAATTAACATTCTCACATTAATACTTAAAAAATGTAATATATTTGATTAAATATAAATATATATCTGAAATTTATATTTTTTATTTTTATTTAAGAATATATTTTGTCTATTTTTATATGTTATTTTTATTTTAGTAAGTAAATATTAATTTTATTATAAAATTAACTAATAAGATCTATTCAAACAATATTTATTTTATTATAATCCATTTTGATACAAAAATTGTCAAATATAAATCACTTTAACACAAACTTACTTTTTATCAAAATTAAGTTTGCAAAATCAATTTTATACAAACTCCCATTTGTAAACTGTAATCCAAACATACACTAAATAAAAATATCACTTTGTACAACTCCAACATTTAAATCTTTTGTACTACAAATTATTTTAAACAAAACACCTTTTAAATTTAACTTTAATTTACACATATTTAATTTAATTCTACAAAACATAGCCATTTTAAATATTTATTATATACTATCATTAATAGATGTGTGGGTCTCATTCTAGTTAACATAACAATAAATCAATCATCAAGTCCTTAATTCTATAGGTGCATACTTTTTTCAGCCATTTTAAAAATATTGAATTCAAAACTAAATATTCAATTATATTTTATTTATTTCACATCATATAATTCTATAAATTAAGCTAAAAAATTTCCTAAAAACATTGGTTAATTTTTTGTTACAATATCCTTAACTATATCGTCGATAAGTTTTTATTGGTCTTTTTAGGATATATTCATATACTATATAGTAAAAGAAAAGAATCATCACATGCATGTAAATATGAAATATGAAGTCTCAGTTATTATTGTTATTGTTGTTGTTGTTCTGAAATTTAGCAAATTGATAACAAAAATGGTTAATAATAAAAGCAACTAAAGGATTCAACCAACAATGGGTATACTTACATTTCAGACATTACACATTATTAAGGGTTTTTGGAAGAAAAACTTCTAAATTTGTAAGAATAAATATTCAGGGGAATTTAGATGTTGAAAACATTGAGGCCAGGTAGCTAATATCTCCCAAAATTCAGCTCCAATTTCAATTGTTAGTTAATATACACTATTTTTTGAAGAACATATGTAACTTGCAAAACAATAGCAGTCTAGAAATATTTATTGATAAAATGTATCAATCCATTGAAATTGTGAGCGAGAAATTTCTAATATTTACATCTTTCACATCTCACTGAGATGCTAATTTCCACTACAAAAGAAGGTTAAAAAGAAATTTCTAGTGCCTTCTGTACAAAAGTGTCTCTCAACTAGCCTATGTGAGTTTCCTTTAATATTACTTATAATCCATTCAAGCCAGAAGTGATGAGGTCCATGAAAGCTTCCTCTTTGCAAGGAATAGTGAGACCTCCCATTGGATGATCATATCCAAATTCTTCTTCTGCTTGGCTTAGTAACTCTTGAAACAAAGGTTGATTTAAATATGAAATTGGAATCACAAACCGCTTCATTTTGTCTCCAACATAGACTGCAAGATAGCCTTTTGGAACTTCCACAGCTTTGGAAGATTCTTGGCTAACAGCAGATGATGCTCTTCTAATAGCTGGTAAGCGAAAGCCCATTGTTTTATGTTGCTTCACACAAACAACAATAAAAATGATCTCAAAGTGTGTAAAGAAGAATGATTGTTGCTATTGATTTGTGTTGCTTGAGAATGGCATAGTGATTGGTGAGTATATATAGATATAACAGATACATGTTATGTGGAGGTAGTTCTCTTCAGAAATGAATGGTTAATGTAGTATTTGATGGGGTCTAGGGAGAGACAATGGCAAATGAGATCACATGGTATTGTCTTGTCTTCAATGAGGTTTCTTGCCAACATAGTTTTATCTTCAGAAAGAGACTTTTAGAGACTGAGGCCAATATAATGCAAATAAAGCCATGGCCTACTTGTTATGCTATAGACAGGCTCAAAACATATCACTTAGGTTCTTCATGTATATCCACCATATCCTTTATAATCAAGTAGTTTGGTATGCTTTAATAAAGCCAAATCTATCTATAATGCTAACCATAATTGCTTGGGGAAAAAAGAAAGCAAAACAAACGGAAAATCATGTAATTAATAGAATTGTAACAAGATTTTTAGAGGAAACTTCCTACATCCACAAATTATTGTAACAAGATTTTTAGAACATGAGGGTGCCAAGTATTCCATCTTTAACTAAAATTGTTGGGTACATGTCCCAATATATACTTCTAGTTTCAATCATAATTGTTATCTTGAGAGTGCTTTGAACAACAGAACCATGTGATTCATCAAAATGTTATTGTCTCACCAAATTTCATGTCGTTGCTTATCTCTAAATCTTGCTGAGTAAATCTATATGGTTCCTATATCATACTTGCATGAACCTGCTTTTCAACAATTGCTAAGTGAAGCCGAGGAAGAATTCGGATTTAATCACTCAATGGGAGGTCTAACAATTCCTTGCAGTGAAGACATCTTTTGCAGTGTGACTTCTCAGTTAAAAAGTTAGAAAGCAAGCAGGTTCATCATTCATTTCAGATGCTTTTCTTTCCACTGATATGCCAGAAGCATGCAACACCAAAAATGCAAAAGCTACTTGAATCGATTGGTAGTTAGTAGCAGATCACAACAGCTTGAGAGCAAATTGATCTGGATATGATCTTTGCAGCCATTTCAGATGGACTAGGACCAAAGATTGCAATCCATTCTGCTGTTGAATCTTAGCTGAAATGGAGACCAAGCATTTTGGATATCACTTCATGCTTTATCCAATTGATGATCACACAAAACCTCATAATGGATAGAGTTGAATGTGAGAATTTGAGTTGATGATCAAAAAGCTGAAAATGCACCATCAGCTCTATGTAATTTTGTATAGGAGCACTGAGTTGTTCCAGAAATATTATAAACATTTTTTTATATTTATGAAATAAATATCATCAGTTGATGGCAATATGTGAATTCTTATTTAGCATAGTGTCTCTCTTTTTGTTATGTTTCTTTGATGACTAGCTTTATCAAATAAAGTACTAATTTGCTATTTGGATTAAATTGTGATAAGATTTGAGAAGAGTTGATGATTCGTTTAAGGTTTATTACAAGCAAAATGAACAGATTAATTTGAGAATCAAGTATATGGTACATGTTAAAACAAGTACAACTCAAAAGTGATCAAACTCATTTTCTTCTATGGTTCCCAGCAGAGAAATCAAAGTGAAACTTAAAAAAAAAAAGATATGCCAGTAGCTAAGTTTACCTTGCTGCAATGTCTCAATCCCCAATTAAATTATATGCTTAATTATGTTTTTGAAGATTAAAAAAATGTGAGGATGTAGATGGAGACTACATTTAGAAGTACTTTCTATACTCTTCACAAGACTTGTCATGCAAGCTGTTGTGAGTTGTGACAAATAACACCTTTGATTTTGATTGGTAGACAACCATCAATAGGGTTGTCCCTTCTTGCCTCCAAAAACTACAATTATTTCTCTTTCTCTATGAAATTATCCAAAAGCTACAAACCAAATTAATGGATTGTATATCAGATTTCAAATTTCAAGATATAGTACTTATTGCTGTCAGTTAGCATATGAATATTATAGAAAATGTTACATGTCTTGATCATGTCTTGAACTTATGAAGCAAGGCATTGCATTGGTTAAATAATAACTAAGTTCTTAGCTGTGCAAAGCTATTTCATTTTCAAGAAGTGATATTGTTAGCAAATCTTCTACAACACCTTGTGATGGCACATGAGCCTGTTCTTCACTAAACCAGCAGACTGCATCATCAAGTAACTGATTAACCATTCAAATCCATAAAGATCAGTATCCACACAAGTACCTCAGATTCTATATATATATATATATATACACTCAACTCTGTGTTCTCAAACACAAACTAAAACATCAGAATTAAAAAAACTTGTTCCTTCTACAAGTAATTTGAGATCTTTCCAAGAAGAAACCATGGGCTTCCGTTTACCTGGTATCAGCAAATCTACACAAGTAACCTCAAAGTGTGGAGAAGTCCCAAAAGGGTATCTTGTAGTGTATGTGGGAGAAAACATGAAGAGATTTGTGATTCCAATAGCATACTTGAACCAACCTTCTTTTCAAGACTTGTTGAGTAAAGCAGAAGAAGAATTCGGATATGTTCATCCGATGGGTGGCCTCACAATTCCATGCAGAGAAGATATGTTCTTAGATATCATATCAGTTCAGGCTTAAGTTGTTCATCAGAGCAAAGAGACTGACATAACATATTTTTGTTGAAACCAATTTTGTAGTGTACAATAGTGCTATGGTAGATTTTTTCCACCCTTTGCTTTCATGCAAAAGTGGAATGTGTTTATTAGTTTCATTACTTATTGTTAATAAAAATCTAAAATATTATTTAAGCTCATTGTGTTTCTGTTATTTCGGTTTCTCTTGTTTATTCTATGCCCCTAAGGCAATATGATAGAAGAGTAAAGACTATAGAGGCTATAAAATCCAGTAAGACTATCCAAAATTTGTGGTAGAATTTACCATACACAGAAGCTGCAAATTCATTTGCTAGAACCTAACTTGCATACAGGATATGGCCAAAATATTTCGACACAGCCACAAATTGTAAAAGCAGTGTAGAAAATTAAAGCCTTGACATATCCAAAGTTGAATACTTAGCCATCAAAATTAAAAAATTAGTTAATGCTTCTTTCTTCTTAGTTTCACACTCTACACTGTGACACCAAATATTTTATGAATGCAACTAGTATTATTGATCTTATGTATGATCATATACAGGATTTTAGAAGCAAAAATCCGCAGATTAAAAGACATAGATAAAAGTTTCCAGGTACTGAAAATCAATGGCAGTCCATAAAATTCATACGGGAAAATATATAAATTAATTTAACTTTTAGGGAATATTTATCGAGTAAATGATTAAATTTGTATCTAAAAAATCACTCATTCTCCAAATAGGTCTCCAAAGTTTTTTTTTTAGTTAAATTTATCTTTGAATGATATTAAGTTGGTTAAATTAGTGCTTTCATTATTTCTATTGCTCATGATATTAGAGTTTGTTGATATCACATATTAAGTAATACAACATATTAAGTGATACCACAATACATACCAGGCCGTTTTAATTGGCTGCTAACATAATAAGTTTATGAATTTAAATCAAATCAATCCTAAATTGAGAGATTTCAATGCCTCAAGGTTTTCTCGATTTGAGGTTGATTTAATCTAATTGCATAAACTTATCATGTTGGTTGCTAAGTAGGACTACTGTGTCTGTGTGTGTTATGGTGAGCATGGTGTCATTTGATGTGCCAGATAGGTAAATTTTGACTCTATCAGCAACGGAAGTGACGGGATGACTAATATGACTAACTTAAAATCTTTGAAGGACGAATTTGATTAAAAAAATATTTTAGAGATAAATTTAAAAAACAAATAATATTTCAGAGACAAATTTGAATTTTTTTTAAGCAAAGAATTAAACACAAAGTGATGGAGCAAAAGAACAAACAAAGAAATAACAAAATAAACAAAATGTAAAACTTAACCTATAGTCATCTCAGGTATTGCCATCAACAATTATAGAAGTCAATACCTTTCCACTCTCGGTAGTTTTTAACCGTTCTATAGATAATTTCCTGTACACCGGAGTGCTTATTTTTGAAAATTCTATCTTTTTTTTTACGCCAGATATTTTAAATAACAGTAAAAAAACTAATCAACCCCCGGTTCCGCTCTTCTTTCCTTCTAATCTTCTTTCCTTCTAATCTATCCAAGGCAAACAACCAAGCACACCACACTTGCCAAATATACTCAACCAAATGAAATATATTTTCAATTTCCTTTTTACATAATACACAAACAATATCATTCAGACCAATAACACCTAACGACACAATCTTTCTTTAGTATTAACTCGCCCAACCAAGACAAGCCAAGCTAGAGAAACTATAACTTGTTATATCTTTTAGAAGTATTTCTGCCTGCATAACCTATACCAAAGAGTTAGTAGAATAATCACTTTTTTTTTTTATAAAATTTCGATACAACTTGATCCTCTATCGCAGATGTTAAGGTGACCGACTATAAGCTTCCATGCAGTTAGTTAAGTAGCCCCATCTCCCATTAAAACAACTCTCTCCTCCTGTGAAAAATCCATATCCATTTTAATTTATCGCAAAACCCACAATCCCCGATAAAAGAACCTCTTTAGTTTGAGACGGAGAAAAAGCTTGAAAAAGTATGTTACAGTGCACTGCTTTATAATCAAATGTCCTCCTAAAACCGAATCTTTCTTCCATTCCTTAGGTGTATAAACAAGCCTCGAATCAATTTCTCTCTTCTTTAATTTATAACTAACAAATATCTTTTTAAGGACTTCTCTTTAGGTATGGGAGGCCTAGAAAGTATTTTTGAAAAATTTAAATTATTACATGAATACACAATCTTTTTCTATAACAGATGCTCTTTTTTTGAAAACCGCCACCACCATTTAAACAAGAGAGTTATATTTCAAATCACTCTATCTCCAATCCACCTAGATTTTTCAGAGTCTGCACCAATCTATATATCTATCTATTTATCTATTTATAATATATAAAAGCTGATACCAACTCTCTCCACAATGAGTTTAAGCCATCTTTTCTTTGCTAATAATGTCACATCAGCAATTCTAATGACTTAGCAAAAAATGAAAATCAACCAATCACTACTTAGTAAAATGTTTTAAAAAAATTAAAACAAAAAACTCTTATATATTATTATTCAATTGAAACATCAAGTACTAATTAAATGTAATAAACATACATTAAAAGTGTCATAATAATAATGATTATAAAAAAATTTTAGTTACAAATATTCAAATTCTACAACTTATACATATTAAGACTCCTACTACTCTTTCATTTCTTAATCTCTTATAGACTTATACTAATTGTAAAAAATTTCAGTTACAAATATTCAAATTCTACAACTTATACATATTAAGACTCTTACTACTCTTCATTTCTTAATCTCTCATACTAATTGTTAAAAATTCCTTAAATTTAATATAACATTTTTATATATTTTTTATTCTCATTCATTTATTTTTTTAATTATTTGCAAACAAAAAAACCGCAAGAAAAGATAAAGTGTAGCCATTAATGCAAATCAAAAAATGAAAAAAATGAAAATACAATTTTGTATAACTCTAATATAAATAGTCTATGTCTTTTTTAAAAATAAATAAATTTAAAATTTATTTATAATATGTTCTCTAAAATATTTTTAATATAATATTTATTAAAATATACTATATAGTATAAATAATCTATCTCTCCGCATATTATGCAGGTCTCATCACTCTAGTTCTCATTTTATTAAAGGTATTCCATTTTTTCCATCATTCTTATTCTACAAAAGTCTCGGTTGCAGTGAAATTAGCTTCTCTTCCATAGACTTAGTGCTTATTTGGGCGTCATTAAATCTATAAAAAAAATCTTTTTTCAATAAAAAATATCTTTTATTTTTTATTTTTTATTGTATTTGATAAATTTCTAATAGTAAAAATAAAAATACTAGAAAAATAAAAAATATCTTTTTTAAAAAACTATAATTTATATTTTTTTTATTTTTTTTGATCATTTACTGATTATATCAATACCAACTAGAATCTTATCTCATCTATATAGAAGATCACATATTGTAAAAATACCCTATCTAATATTACTAGTACTTACAAAACGTGAAAGAGGCTAGTTTTTACGGTGATTATCATTGTCATTTGGCATTCAAACGAAAGAAACTCTTTATATATATTAGTTGATTAGGATATACACGGTCTAAATGTTTAGAGTATTTTCAATGTTGTTTGATTTAACTTTAGGGATATTTAAAGACAATGTCCTAAAAAATACTATTCAAACTAATTTTCACTCTTTTTTTTTTCAAGAGAAGAATTCAAGAAATCAGAAATAAACCTTTTAAAAATACATGCCACTTTGAATTTTCTAAAATAAAAAATAGAAAAATTTAATAAAATAATAAATAAAAAATTAATCATTATTAATTTTGTAACTTTCATAAAATATATACTCCATTTTAATATAAAACTAAAAGTGATTAATTCTTTATTTTACCACTTTATCAATATTACTTTGTAAATTAATTATTTTTGAATTTTGATAGTGAATAACTCCAAAAGAAAAAAAAAATAAAGAGAGAGAGACCTTCCGGTGCTAATTACATAAATGCGAAAGTCAATTAGTCATTGACCGACAAAAGAAAAAAAAAAGATTACACAGAATTAAAAATTTATAATTATAATTATAATTATTAAATGTCTACACACATGCATAAAGTACACTAAGCTTAAAACACCGCCATTGACAACCTATATAAGAATGCGAAACTCTCTTCTCGACACTTCCTACGCTGGTTGTGATTTCTCAGTAAACGGGTCTTGTTCCTCTTAAATTTGGTATTTTCCCTTCTTCTTTCTCCATTGTTGGGTTCTTTCTTTCTCTGCTATTACTTTGAATAATGGGATCAACGCTCTACTGTGGGTGAATTCGGAGGCTCGGTTCAACAAAATTTCAACGGTGAATACGAAGGTAATTGGTGCTTTCTTGATTAGCGTTTTAAAGAACGTATGAATCAACAATGGTAGGAGAAGAAACTTTATTATCTTCACGTTTCGGTAATGGGGATGGATCTCCCCCCCTCCCCCTCTTTTTTTGTTGGTTCTCTTTATAAAGATGTTTCTCTGTTCAAATCTTTTGCATTTTGCTACTTAACGTCGGGGTCCATTGTAAAGATGTTTTTTTTTTTTTTTGCAAATCATTGCTGTTATTGAATATTTTCAAGTCCGAGAAAAGAAAAAGGGTTTGCTTTTTAATTGTGATGTTAGTTTTTGATTATCGTGGGAATGAATTGGTTTTGGAAAAGTTGGTTTTTCTTTATTTCCCAAGCTATTTTTCTGCTATTGAATTTCGGGCAATTGAGTTTTGCCATTTGATAGTTCTGGGATGCTCTGTTTTTTTCTCTCTTCTTTTTATGATTTGGATGTGACTCTGGACTTTAAATTTATTTCAATTCTACCTTGCACAATGCAATGTTTGAGCCGTTTGGGAAAAGAATTTATCGCAGAATGATATATGATTGACTTTTATAGCAGGACAAACTTAGTTGCAGAAGTGTTTCAATTCTTTTGCAATGAATTTTTTTACTATGTGGATCAAATAAGATGTTGTCTCTTGAAAAAGTAGTGTAATGGTTTGTTGATGGGAAAATTGTGCGATAATTTTCATGATTCTTGTGACCCTTGAAAACTAAAATGTGTGGAAGGGTAATATACTTGGCTTTTTCTGTCCAATGATATATGTAACCATATATGTGGCTCTATGAATTGTGATGAAGGATTTTATTCCTTATGACCTGACCCTATGAATTGTGATGAAAGATTTTAGTCCCTATGACCCGATAAAACCGGATAAGATGATATATGTGGCCCTACGAAATTGAATTGTGGCAAAGTATCTTAGTCCCTATGACTCAAGAAAATCGGATGCAATAATGTGTGGCCTTATGGAATTGAATTGTGATGAAGGATCATAGTCCCTATGACCCTAAAATATCAGATACAATGATGCGTGGTCCTATGAAATCGAATGGTGGCGAAGGATCTTATCCCCTATGACCCGAATATATCGGATATGATAATATGCTTGACCCTTATGTTGCAAAATGATGTTATTTTGCTTTTTTGGACCCATGAATATTGAAGTTTGATGGGATAGTCACCCTATGACCTTAAAATTTGGTGAAGGGTTTTTCTTGTCTCCAGTGTGGTTTGAATGTGGTGAAGGATCTCTTGTCTCCAAAATAGTATTTCTTTTCTCCGATGTGCTTTTGTTCATGCTTTGAAACTTATCAGAACAGTTAACAGTTAAATATGGTTTTTCTTATTGCAAGTAGCTTTGCATATAAGCTCTCAAGAACTGAAAGGTGTCATAGATAATTATTTTGTTGAAAAATGTTATGGATAAACAGAAAATAATTGAGTGACTGAATTCATTGTCAATCTGTGTTTTACAAAATTTTGTGTGCAAATCGTTGCTCTTATGCAATATATTCATGTCTTAAAAAAGAAAAAAGGTTTGCTTTTGATTATTAGTGCTATCTTTTTATTATCTTGGGGATGAGTTGGTTTTGGAAAAGTTAGTTTTTCTTTATTTCCCCAACTATTTTTCTGTTATTGAATTTACGGGCAACTAAGTTTTGCCATTTGGGTTTGGAAGTTCTAGGATGCACAATTTTCTCTTCCATTTTTATGATTTGGATTTGGATGGGACACTGGATTTTGAATTTATTTCAATTCTACCTTGCACCTTGTATGCTTGAGCCATTTGGGAAAAGAATTTGTTGCAGAATTGTTTCAATTCTTTTGTGATGAATTTTTTTTTACTATGTGGATCAAATAAGATTTTTTCCCCTTGAAAAAGTTGTAATGATTTGTTGATGGTAAAATTGTGCAATAATGTTCATGATGCTTATGATCCTAGAAAACTGAAAAGTGTGGAAAGGTTATTTAGTTGGCTCTGTCCAATCATATTGAAATGTAATGACATATGTGGCCTTATGGATTGTGAATTTGTGATGAAGGATCAGTCCCTATGACTTGATAAAATTGTATTGATGATATATGTGGCTTTGCAAAATTGGATTGTGATGAAGGATCTTAGGCCCTATGACCCGAAATTGAATTGTGATGAAGGATCCCTATGACCTGAAAAAATCGGATATGATGATATGCTTGACTCTTATGTTGCGAAATGATGTTATTTGGCTTTTTGGACCTATGAATATTGAAGTTTGATGGTATAATTTACCTTGTGACGCTGAAATATGGCGATGGATCTTTTGGCTCCAATGTGGTTGAAATGTGTTGAGGGATTTCTTGGCTCCGAAATAGAGTTTTCTTTCTCTGATGTGTTATTGTTCTATGTTTTGAGATTTATTAGAACATTGAATAGTGAAATATGGCTTTTCTCTCTACAAGTAACTTTGCATATATAAGCTGCTACTCAAGAATTGAAAGATGTTATCAAAAAAATAATTGAGTGATTTAATTCATTATCAATTTGTGATATAAACTTTTACAGCATGACAACTTAGTTGCAGAGTCATTTCAAGTCTTTTGTGATGATTTAGTTTTTTTGTTCACTTACTATTGGATCAAATTAAAATTTTGTCCTTTGAGAAAAGCTGTGTAATGATTTGTGGATAGTAAAATTGTGGGACAATATTCACTATTCTTGTGAGCCTAGAAAAATGAAATGTGTGGAAGAGTAATATGTTTGACCTATATATGACTGCAAAATCAGATTGTGGTGATGTATGATATAGCTGGATTTTTCTATCCAACAAAATTGAAATGTAATGCTAGATGTGGACCTACGAAATTGAATTGTGATGAAGGATCTTAGTCCTTATGACTCGATAAAATCCATTATGTTTATCGGATAGGATGTTATGCTTCCTGCTTATGTTGCAAAACGATGTTGTCTGCTAATTTTTTCCTCTAAAATATTGAAGTTTGATGGTATAGTTGTCTATATGAAGTTGAAATGGTGAAGGATCACTTGGTTCCAAAACAGTTTTTCTTTCCTTGATGTGTTCTGCTCATGCTTGAAATTTATTAGAGAAGCCAAATTTGGTTTTTCTCATACTAGTAAATTTGCATATATAGGCTGCTAATTGCTTCGAGATAATTGAAAGATGTTATAGATAAACAAAAAACAATTAAGTGATTGAATTCATTGTCAATTTGTTTATACAAAAAAAAAAGAAAAAAAAAACAGTACACACTCTTTGAATTTGTCATTCCAATTCTCTATATTAATCTATTATGACATGTATGCTAATCTATGTCAATTAGTCTCAAGAGTCTGAGATTCTTCATCAGTCTCGACTCGAGGGAGATGTGAGTTGGTGGAATACATCTTCACTGCAAGGAATTGTTCAGACCTCCCTTGAGATGATTATATCCAAACTCTTCCTCATCTTCACTCAACAACTCTTGGAATGAATGTTGGTTCAAATATGAAATGGGGATTAAACATTTTTTATTCTCTTCGACATGCACTGCAAGATAACCCTTTGGGACTTCTACGGATTTTGAAATTGCTTAGCTGAGAATGCTGCCTTTTGGATGACAGGAAACCGGAAAACCATTTGTCTTGTGTATGTAGGGAATGAAAGAGCAAGGAAAATCTCTAGAGCTTAAGAAGAATGTGTTCAAGTATTGATCTTCAGATTGCCAGTGACTTATGTTGTGTTGTTTTTGAAGGCAAGAGAAAGTGTATTTATAAGAGAAATAATTGTTGAAGGGGGTTAAAGGATGGGGTCGTGCTAAGTGCGTCCCCCACCTTTTCAAACAATGGCGGCCAATAATAGATCATAGTCTCCGACATTTCAGTTCATGCAACTCAATAGCAAGGTGAAACAGCCAACTAGCATGATAAATTATTATTAAGTTGAAAGCTATAGATAATGGATTTAGGAGGCATGCAACAAGAGCATGCCCTCAGATTGCTCTGGTTGAAATAACACATACACATCTATGCAAACTGTTGAATGCCCTGAGAAAACTAATGCAAAGAAAGAAATAGAAGATAAAAGAGAAAGAGCAAATGGTCTCATTATTAGGAACGGAAAGATTCTTCTTTTGTCTCCTAATTATTTCAAAGAATTTCATGATACAAATGTGGGTGAATATTTTGGATACTTTCGGACCTATAAGAGAATTTCTGCAGTGATGTATTGGGAAGGGTGAAAAGACAAATTCTGCAATACATCAAAGAATGTGAGGTCTGCTAAAGGAATAAGCACCAGACATTGCTACTTGCTAGCCTGTTATAACCATTACCAATTCCCATAAATGTTTGGTCTGATGTGTATCTATGGACTACATTGGGCGATTGCCCAAGGCTTTGGAAATAGACACTATTTTGGTGGTTGTGGATAGGATGACTAAATATGCTCATTTTTTTAGTCTAGCATACCTTTACATAGCCAAGGAAGTAGTTGATTTGTTTGTCAAAGAAGTGGTGCAACTTCATAGTTTTCTAAATTCAATTGTTCGAGATAAATCATTCAAGAGAAATTTTTGGGGTGAGTTCAAGGAAGCTGGGACCACCCTCAAGATATATAATAAATTTCCCTTTGGAACTTAATTTTTGCAAGAACCATTCATTTTGTTAGACTGATTATCTATATTCACTTGTTCAGTATCTCATTTAAACGAGTTAGTTCATTAGAGAATTGAGATATAACAATAGCAACAAGTGTTTTAAGTTGCAAAACTATCTTGCCATAACTACTTTCTCATTCAGAAAATCCTTTTTACAATTCCATAGGAATGAAAGCAAAATGGAAAGTGCCCATAAGAAAAAGAATGAAGTGCCTTCGGTACAAATATGTCTCTCAACTAATTTATCTACATCCTAATAGCATGATCTACATCCTATTCAAGCGACAATCGATGTTTAGAAACTTATCCTCACTGCACGGAATTGTGAGACCACCCATTGGATGATCATATCCATATTCTTCTCCAACTTGACTCAACAATCCTTGAAATAAAGTTTGGTTCAAATGTGATATCGGAATCACGAACCGCCTCATGTTGTCTCCAACATAGACTGCAAGGTAGCCTTTTGGTACATTAGTTCCCTTGGAAATTGTTTTTGCTGCCCTTTTAATACTTGGAATGCGAAAACCCATGTTGTATAGTGGTTTTTTCAAAGAACTTATATGAGAAATAAGTATTTGAGTTAGGATACTTGAGGATGCAAATAACTTGTGTTGCTTTAGAATCTCAAGAAATTTGGTATATATAGATGCTAAGGGAAGTAGGGAACCTTTAAATCAATTTCCAACTGAAATTATTTTTGATGAGTGATAAGGGATCACATGGCATTGTCTTGGAGGTGTTTCTATGGATTTGCTAAGTTGAAAAGGATTGCATACCCCCACTTTCTGATACAGTGGCTAACAAATTGCCTTCTTGAAAGCAAAGACATATGCATAGCATATGTGACACCAAAAATATGTCCATGCATTAAACCATACATAATCTATTAGTAGATATGCTTTAGACATCACACGTTCTCTTAGATTGACATTGATGTTGACATGCATCTGTGAGGTGCCAACTTATACCAGATTGACTTTGAAAAGTAGTGTTACAAAGAGAACCAACATAACATACATGATAACATGCTAGTATATATGTTCATAAAGTTCATAGTATGCTCCAATCAGACTATGGATTTAAACTTATACATGCATTGAATTCCTTCTTTTTTCTTGGATAAAGATCATACAACAGTTAGATTCCTTTTTATTATTCTGAATTTTTGTAAAAACCATTGTATCATACCAAGAAAGACCAAAAGTGGAAAGTTTGATAATGGTTTTAGCTTCATACTCATGACAGCTGTTATACAAGTCACTGGCCCTTAGTCTATTTGGTTATTTTGGATATAAAGTTTATTTGATTTGTTAAACTGACATTATTGGAAAGAAGGAAATATGGCAATGAATAAGTGGATTAAGATATCTTCAGATGCTTTTGTGGTGAATATGGATCAGTGAGGAACCAGTCACTTGCATATAATTTTGTTGTGGCCCTCAAACCAAATAACATGTTCATGTGAGGATGCTGTGTGACTCAAAATTGAGGAATCATCTGTCATAGAAAAAATGGGGCCTCAGTCACATGAAGAAATGGGGTCATTAGTTGATAGCAGCAAACAAATGTAACTCATAATACAATGTTAACATCACATTATGGAATACAACTGGATTAGTGTTTCAATCTCAATTGTAATTTCAGAGGCCACATTTTAGTGACCACTATGTACAGACTGGGAAGGGTCCATAGAGATTTCAAAGACAGATAAAAGCAAAGTGGGACATGGCAAATACAGGGACTGATTCTTGAAGCTGTTTAATCATCCTATAGTGATAGTTGGATAATTGAACTGACCAAAAACGTTCTCATTATTAAAACTAATATTATGCAAATTCATACTTAGTTACTGATTTTCTTATAATAACTTTTTTACTTAGGAGTATAGCATCATCATTATTAAATCATGAAAGTTATCTGCTGCTTTCCTTTTCTTTTATTGTAAACCACATCATGAAAATTGATTTTATGAACCGCACTTTCACCTTATTATTGCCTTTGAACTTAACAATACATTTAGATTTAAGGAGAAAATGGGAAACATTTGTTTATGTGCATAAATTTCTCATTGAGTTTAATAGTAGGATACAAAAAATGGAGAAAATGTTTCTCAGGGTAAGAAATTGTTACAAAAAATTGTGTTAAGTAATCTATTTCTAAGTCAGCCTAATCTTGATGGTGCTAGCATCAACTCAAGCGAGAAGTGATTTCTAAGAACATATTTTCTTCACAAGGAATTGTGAGACCACCCATTGGATGATCATACCCAAATTCTTCCTCAGCTTGACTTAGCAAATCTTGAAATGAAGGCTGGTTCAAGTATGATATAGGAATCACAAACCGCTTCATTTTATCTCCAATGTAAACTGCAAGATAACCCTTTGGCACTTCCATAGCTTTTGAAGATGAAGTAAATGATGCCTTTCTTACGATACCGGATAAACGAAAACCCATTTTTGTATGTGTTGAAGAAAGACTAGTTTTTCAAATGACTTGTAAATAAGATGCAAGTATTTGAGTTTCTTATGCTTTAAGATGTGAATGACTTGTGTTGTTGCCAAATGCTTGCAGCCATGAACATATATATAGATGAAGGATATGTTGTAAAATTGGTAATTGAATGGTTGGTTGTGGAGGAGGCTATGAAATGGGACCTATTAGGAGACAAGGGAATTTAAGAGGTCACATGGTGTTCTCTTGGGGGATTTTCTCAAACCTGTAATAAGTACATAATTCAAAGTCTACCTTATGAAGGGGAGGCCAACACAAATTAGATCATGTTGTCTATGGTTTGCGGATTCCAAGGGATATGTTTCTAAAAATCTGGTGTACTTGAAAAATCAGGTTCACATTGGTTTGTGAGGATGTGCTTAAGTTTGGTTCAGAGTTGTGGCCAAGGTTTACAGATTTCATTGTCAATAGCAATGTCTATCTGAAGAAACATGAGATATGTCTATAGCATGTCTGATTCAGTATCTTTAGTATAACTACAATGCTTGAACAAGCATTAATTTAGATGTCTTTGATTTGACATGCATAATCTCTTGGCAATTATGTCAGAAGGTGGGGTATGATGTATGAACTCTCACTTAATTTTCAAGTCCTTGAAAGAGACCTCCAAGACAATACCATGTGATCTCTTGTGATCATTTCAGTATGTAGACCCCATTTTACAGCTTCATCAGAATTATTTCTTCAGGATGGCAACTATATATACACTACTTCTTGTGTTCTCAAATAACACAAATCAGTTGCATCTCCTCAAGTATCAGTACTCACATATTTCTCTCAATCAAATCCTTCAAGAACAATCTATTTCTTTTTTCTTTTGAACAACAAGAAGAAACGATGGCTTTCCGCATTCCAGGTATTAGAAAGGCATCACTTTCTGCATCAAAAGGGACTAATGTTCCAAAAGGCTATCTTGCAGTCTATGTGGGAGATAAGATGAGGCGGTTTGTGATTCCTGTATGTTACTTGAACCAGCCTTCATTTCAAGAATTACTAAACCAAGCAGAAGAAGAATTCGGATATGATCATCCAACCGGTGGTCTCACAATTCCATGCAGTGAGGATGAGTTCTTAAGTCTCACTTCTCAGTTGGGTGGGCAATAAAAAACTAATAGAGATTGACATAGATTAGTTGAGATTTTGTACAGAAGGCTCTTTTGTCTTTATACCTTGAAGATTCTATAATTCCTTTGAAAGTGTAAAAATGCTATATGAATGAGAAAGTTATTGCATCTCATTGTTAAAACTACCTTTTGGCTTTGTTTTAATCTGCATTATCTCTTATTTATGCAACAACATCAGAATTAAGTTCCAGTTTAAAACTTAAAATATGTTAGGCTATCTAAGTTCGATGATTGCCAACTTCGATGGCTCATTTCGTTCAAACATTTAAGTTACAGTTTCTTAACAGTGGTTTGAAATCACTATTGTAAATCAGTTAAGGCCTGGACTTAGTTTTCTTATAATAAAAGTAAAGAAAGAAGAAGCACTTCCATGCCATTGTTTTAAAAATAAAAAAAGAAATTAAAAAAAATTAGAAGAAGAGAGTCAGAGACTAGCTTTGAGGACTGTCTAATAAAATGTAGCCCTCATGTTGATAGAATTTTAGAATTTCAATGAGGATTCAATCAAGGGCTTAACCAAGCAAGAGTTATTTTTCAACAATTTTAGTTAGATGGCTGGAAGAAATTGCTATAGGGAATGATAGAATTTGGATTTCATCAATGACACTACTTTCTCTGTATTCTAGAGAAATAACTTAGTGTATCTAAAACAAAAGACCATAATCAAATTGCAGGAAACATTGAATTATCCAAAATCCAAACTTGAATCTAATTTATGAAATTTAACCATATGCTTCTCTCCTCCATTTCACTGATTTACAAGGTGGAGTGCTTATGTGTTTTAGAAAGTAAAATTCTGCAGCATGCCATTATAAATTAGTAAACATTTTTTTAATACCACAGTAGTAGCAATACAACAAAGGAATAAACAAAATTGAAGAGAATATACCAAAGAAATAGAATCTATAAGTAATTAGTGATGAAGTTTATAAATTCATTGAAATTGCAAAAAGAATCTGATATATATTTACATCCTTGACATCTCACTAACATGATAGCTACTAGTTTCCACTACAAAATCGTGTCTCAACTAATCTATGTCAGTCTTCTTTAGAATTACTTATAGTCAGTTGAAGCAAGAAGTGAGGTCCAAGAAGGCTTCCTCACTGCATGGAATAGTGAGACCACCCATTGGATGATCATATCCGAATTCTTCTTCTGCTTGGCTTAGTAATTCTTGAAATGAAGTCTGGTTCAAATACGAAATGGGAATCACGAACCGCTTCATGTTCTCTCCAACATAGACAGCAAGATAGCCTTTTGGGACTTCTAAAGCCTTTGAAGATGCTTGGTTTGAATTAAATGATAGCTTTCTTCTGATACCAGCAAAACGAAAACCCATTTTTGTATGTGTTGATGAAAGACCAGTCTTAGAAATGACTTGTAAATAAGATACAAGCTTTTGAGTTTCTTATTGCTCGAGGATGTGAATGAATTATGTTGGTCCTAAATGCTTTCAACCATGAATATTTATATAGATGGAAGGATATGTTATAAACATGTAGCTACTTTTTTTTTTTGGACATGGTAAACATGTAGCTACTTGAATGATTGGTGGAGGAAGGCTATCAGATGGGACATATTAGGAGACAAAGGCATGTAAGAGATCACATGGTATTGTCCTCATTAGAGGGCAGGCCAAAAAATTTTAACTTATTTATGCAAGAGAAAATCTAATTGCCCATGGTTCGCAAATACCACGGAGTTTTGTTTATAATCTGGTGTACTTGAAAAGCTGAGGCCCATATTGTCTTGTGAGGCCAACTTTTGGTTCTGTTCTGGCCTCAGAACAGTTTTTCAGAGCTATAAATGTCTATCTGAAGAAACATGTGAGATGTCTAAACTCTAAAACATGTTTGATGGAGTAGCTTTACCACAACTACAAGTGGATAGATAGAGACCTAACCTTTGATAGAAATTTCCAAGACAATACCATGTGACATCTTGTGATCATTTCTCACTTTGTAGACCCCATTTTACAGCTTCATTAAAATTATTTCTTCAGGATAGCAAACTATATATACACTACTTCTTGTGTTCTCAACCAATACAAATCAGTTGCATCTCCTAAAGTATCAAAACTCACATATTTCTCTTATACAAATCCTTCAAGAACAATGGCTTTTCGCATTCCAAGTATTAGAAAGGCATCACTTTCTGCATCAAAAGGGACTAATGTTCCAAAAGGCTATCTTGCAGTCTATGTGGGAGATAAGATGAGGAGGTTTCTGATTCCTGTATATTACTTGAACCAACCTTTATTTCAAGAGTTACTAAGCCAATCAGAAGAAGAATTCGGTTATGATCACCCAACTGGCGGTCTCACAATTCCTTGCAGCGAGGATGCCTTCCTGAACCTCACTTGTCAATTAAGTGGGCAGTAAATTTTGCTCATAGAGACTGACATAGATTAGCTGAGACATTTTGTACAGAAGGCTCTTTCTTTTTGTTTTGAAGATTGTCCATTTTGGTCTCTTCATTGTATCATTCCTTTTGAAAGTGTAAAAATGAACATGAATGAGAGAAAGTTATTGCATCTCATTTGTTAACTTCTTTTATATTTTTTATTTTTGGCTTTTGTTGAATCTGAATGATCTCTTATATATTTATGCAGCAAATCAAAATTAAGTTCAACGTTGTTTTGAAGAAATTGACTTAAGTTGATGATTCGTTTCATTTAAATTAGAGTTTTGAATTGCTTTTTGAAAGTACAACTGAAAATCTGTTTAGAACTCACAGTTTTCTTACATTAAAAGTAAAGGAAGAGAGGCATTCCATGTCATTGTAAAAAGTAACACAAGCTTGAGACATTCCATGATTGAATGTCACAAACTTCAGCAATTTTCTTATGAAAGTGAAAATACTATAAAACCATAAAAAAAGCAATATTGAATTCAGAATTCAGAATTCAGAAAGAAAGAAAAAAAAAAGTGAAGGGAACATTTAATTATCCAAATTTGAATCCAATTTATTTTATTTAACCATATAACTGGAAATCAATTTCTACCTTTCAAAAGCAGTTAATAAATCCAAGACCAACAGGTAGTATGCATATAACTGGAAATCAATTTCTACATTTCAAAGGTCTAATGAGAGGCCACACGGTATTGTCCTCCTTGTATTTATGAAAGGTTACTTGAAATTTGAGAGTTCTTTCTTGCCAAACACTGATGCCACCTTTAGAAAGAGACAGATGAGAAGCTAATAAATGGTTAAATACAAAGCTGATTTAATGGATTACTTCTTATGTTGCAGACATGCTTAAAACATATCACATAACCTCTTAAATAAAGGGATAGGATGCCAGAGAGGACCACATTTTGTGACTATATCCCAACTTCTTCTGCACTTGGAGGGCAGGAAATATGGTCCCACATCCTAGCCAAACAATTCAATATATCACAAGGTACATCATTATATTCTCTACAAAAAGCAGGAACCATGTGAATAGTATTTTGTGGTTGAACCTTACTAAAATCATATAGTCTAAATCCCCTATTAGGCTAATAGATATAAAATTTATCAATTAAAAACTTCTGTTGGCCAACGAAAATAGCACTTAGATCAGTTAAATGCAACACATAACATGCTTCTTGAAAATGTTAAGGCATGGCTAAAACTTCAATAAAGAAATAAGAGAACCGACATATATAAATAAATGAGTCATACATCCCGTGTAAGAAATTTCTTTAGCTATAGTTTTCCATGCATATTCTTTTATTTAAAATATTATAATTTTATATACTTTGAATTAGTGCAATCTATGAGAACAAATGAACAATTAAGTATGGTTTTTCTTACACCAGGCTGCTTACTACTAGATACTGCATGATGTTCTGTTTGTAGAGAGAAGATAAAATGTTTAAAAAAGAAAAAAAAATGAAATACGAGAGTAGTTGAATTCTTTCCTGGTCATTAAACAAAAAAACAGAGGAAACACTTTGAACTTTTCATAGTAATGGTCATTCTTCTTTCATTTGCTTAGAAAAATGTGTAATTACAAGTTGCCTATTCTACAAAATTGCTATACTAATCTATGTCAGCCTCCTACAGCATGAGATTCATCGTCAATTCAAGCGAGAAGTGATTTGTTGGAAGACATCTTCACTGCAAGGAATTGTTAGACCTCCCATAGGATGATCATATCCGAACTCTTCCTCAGCTTGGCTCAACAAATCTTGGATTGAAGGTTGGTTCAAGTATGAAACGGGGATCACAAACCGCTTCTGTTTCTCTCCAACATACACTACTAGATGCCCCTTTGGGACTTCCACAGATTTAGAAGCTGCTTGGCTAGCTGAGAATGATGATGTCCTTCGAATAACAGGTAAACGGAAACCCATTTTTTTAAAGATCTATGTAAGAATAACAGGAAGGAAAAGTTCCCAAGTTTAAGAAGAATGTGTTTTTAAGTGTTTGACACTTAAGATTGCCAATGAGTCGTGTTGTTTTTGAAGGCAAGAGCAAGAGTATTTATAGATTTTAAGATTCTTTGGAAAACTATTTCTAAGATAAAAGATTTTTGAAAATGATAGGAATGCATACGGATCACTACACGAGAGATCACATGGTATTGTCCTAGAGGCCTCTCTCAAGGATTAAGCAGTTGTTTGAGAATGCATACCCCACCTTGTCAAGGAATGGCTAATAAAGCAGCCACTTGCAATCAAATGCTAGGTGCTTAGGTGAAACTTAAATGTTAGTTCATAGTAGATAATACAAGGCCCGCCATAAATATGTAAGAGGAAGTGTAATTGAAACATGTTTGCTCATGGTTTCAAATTCCAGTTGGTACTGCTTATAATCTGGTGTACTTGAAAAGGCTGAGGTTCATATTGGCTCACTACCAATAGTTTCAAAGCTAATAAATAAGGTCATAGTCAAGGTTTACAATTTCATTGTTAGAAGCAATCTCAATTTGAATAAACATGTGAGATGTCTAAAGCATGTCTACTAATTAATGGAGTAGCTGTAGTACAATCCATGAAAGAAGCATTATGTAAGGTATGCACTGTTTTGATGTAGATCTCATTAATTTCAAGAGGCTAATATGTTGGCCATTATATGAAGAAGTGGGGTATGCACTCTTAATGAACTTCCTAACACCTTCAAGACAATATCATGTGATTTCTTGTGATGCATAATACATTGTCAATTGGTAGACCCTATCTTATTCATGATTCTCTCTTCAGGAAATTGGTTTGTAGAAGATCCTAGCAACTATATATACACTACTTCTTGTGTTCTGAAGCAACACCAATCATTCACATATCCTCAAGAATTACAAGTTTAGAAAAACTCAATATTTCTTTCTCCTAAAAAACAATGGCTTTCCGCATACCAGGTATTAGAAGAGCAACAAAGAACAATGATGTCCCAAAAGGATACCTTGCAGTTTATGTTGGAGATAAAATGAAGAGGATTTTAATTCCTATATCATACTTGAACCAACCTTTGTTTCAAGAATTGCTAAACCAAGCAGAAGAAGAGTTCGGTTATGAACATCCGAATGGCGGTCTCACAATTCCATGCCGGGAAGATGAATTCTTAAACCTCACTTCTCAGTTGAGTAGGCTATAAATAATGCTAATGGAGAATAGATTAGTTGAGAGTAACTTGTACAGAAGGCACTTTCTTTTTGAGATTTTATATTTTGATTTCTTCCTTGTATCAATCATTTGATAAATGAGAAATTCATGACAAGATATTGTTTAAACAAATTTAGCTTGTGATCAAATCTGAATGAAATCAAATTTATTCATCAGTATCATTTTCAAGTTTCAGTTCATATATATCATGAGACTATCTGCTTTCGATAGAGACTATAGTTCCTTATTTGTCCTAGAGTTGATCATGGAACAAAATAGTGAAAATACACATTTCTGTTGAAACAGTTTTAGCCAATTTGTTACTAGATTCTTCTACAACAAATGAGGTTCATGGTCTCCGCAACTCAGAATAAAATTTAGTTAATCTGTTGTTCCCATGTTTTTCCAATTCAATCATCACTGCAAAATAATATTTCCTGTTTTGTTAAAAGCTTGACACATAATACTTAAGAAATAGAAATTAACACCACATAAATCTATTTAAAAAGATTATTCTCACGATTGATAATTATACAATTGATTATGATTTTTTTTTCGTGTCCAATTGATTATGATTATTGTCATAATAATTCATTATCATACATTGTTACCATCACATTATGGAATACAACTGGATTAATATTTCTATTTTTTTATCTTCTCTAAAATATGGATAAGCTTCAATCCCAGTTGTCATTTCAGAGGCCACATTTTAGTGATGCCCATGTTCAAACTGGGAAGGGTCCACAGAGATTTCAAAGACAGATGAAAGCAAAGTGGGGACATGGTAAATATAGGGACTGGTCCTTGAAGCTGTTAATCATCCTATAGTAATAATTGGATAATTGAATTGACCAAACAAGTTATCATTATTAAAACTAATATTATGCAAATTCATACTTAGTTACTGCCTTTTTTTTATCATAACTTTCTTTTACTATCATCATAAAAGTTACCTGCTGGTTCTTTTGCACTTGTTGTACAACATAGTGAAAATTGATTTTATGAACAGCACTTTGTGCATGTTATTGCCTTTGAACTTAACAATACATTTAGATTTAAGGAGAAAATGGCAGACAAATGTTTATGTGCATAAATTTCTCATTGAGATGAATAGTAGGATAACAAAAAATGGAGAAAATCTTTCTCAGTGTAACTGGGTAAGAAATTGTTACAAAAATTGTGTTAAAGTAATCTATTTCTAAGTCAGCCTAATCTTGATGGTGCTAGCATCAACTCAAGCGAGAAGTGATATCTAAGAACATATTTTCTTCACAAGGAATTGTGAGACCACCCATTGGATGATCATATCCAAATTCTTCCTCAGCTTGACTTAGCAAGTCTTGAAACGAAGGTTGGTTCAAGTATGATATGGGGATCACAAACCGCTTCATTTTCTCTCCGACATAAACTGCAAGATAACCTTTTGGAATTTCCATAGCTTTTGAAGATGAAGTAACTGATGCCTTTCTTACAATACCGGGTAACCGAAAACCCATTTTTATATGTGTTGAAGAAATACTAGTCTAAGAAATGAAAATAAGATGTAAGTTTTTGAGTTTCTTGTGCTTTAGGATGTGAATGACTTGTGTTGCTGCTAAATGCTTGCAGCCATGAACATATATATAGATAATAGAATATGCTATAAACATAATGCCACTTGAATGATTGGTGGAGAAAGTGTAAGAGATGGTAGCCATGGGACTTATTAGGAGACAAGGTCATAAAAGAGATCACATGGTGTTGTCTTAGATAATTCAAGGTCCATTTATGTATACAACAGCAAGTTTGATTCGATCATGTTGCCTATGGTTTTGCAAATTCCAAGGGATATGTTAACAATCTGGTGTACTTAAAAATGAGGTTCATATCGGATCATTATCATGTGTCCAGCTTTGGTTCTCTTCTGGCCTCAGAACACTTTGTTTCAGAGATATAAATCAGGTTGTGGACAAGGTTTACTGATTTCATTGTCACAAGCAATTCTAAATCTGAAGAAACATGTGAGATGTCCAAAGCATGTCTAATTCAGTATCTTTAGTACAACTACATTGCTTTAATTTAGATGTCTTTGATTTGATATGTGTAGTTTCTTGGCAATTATGTCAGAATATGATGTATGAACTCCAAGACAATACCATGTGATCACTTGTGATCATTTCACAATGTAGACCCTATTTTACAGCTTCATCTGAATTATTTCTTCAGGATAGCATCTATATATACACCACTTCTTGTGTTCTCAACCAACACAACTCATTTGCATCTCCACAAGTATCAAAGCTCACATATTTCTCTGATACAAATCCTTCAACAACAATATATTATTTTTTCTTTTGAGCAACAAGAAACAATGGCTTTCCGCATTCCAGGTATTAGACGGGCCACATCTTTCTCTGCATCCAAGGGAACTAATGTTCCAAAAGGCTATCTTGCAGTCTATGTAGGAGATAAGATGAAGCGGTTTGTGATTCCAGTATCATACTTGAATCAGCCTTCATTTCAAGAATTACTGTGCCAGGCCGAAGAGGAATTCGGATATGATCATCCAACTGGTGGTTTGACAATTCCATGCAGTGAGGATGAGTTCCAAAACCTCACTTCTGAATTAAGTGGACAGTAAATTGTGCTAATAGAGACTGACATAGATTAGATGAGACAAAATTTTGTAAAGAAGGCTCTTTCTTTTATTTTGAAGATTGTCAATTTTGATGTCTTCCTTGTACCATTCCTTTGAAAGTGTAAAAATGTTCTATGAATGAGAAAGTTATTGGCTTATTGCAGCTTTTTGTTCAACCTGAATAACTTCTAATATATGTGGCAATATCAGAATAAAGTTTCTTTTACAATTTGTTAAAACTCTATAGTAAATATGTGAAGGACTAATATATTTCTTATATTAAAAGATGAGGAAGAGTCCAAATAAAGTTCCATCTGTTACAAACATGAAAAGGAAGCGGCACTTCCTTGTTATTGAAAAAGGATGTACAGGCTTTGAGAACAACCTAGTGCCTGCTTAAATTCATGCTTCAAGAGTCATTTGATTTATTTGAACAATTTTAGTTAGCTGGATGAAAAAGCAAAACAGAAGTTGCTGCATAGAAATATCTATCTATTTGGATTTCGGCACCGACACTATTTAGAGGAATAGAACATTTCATCATAAGATCAATTGCAGCAAATTTTAGATGGATGGCTCTCAATTTCAGAACTCACAACCCAAAAGAATAATAATAATAATAATAATGAGGGGAACATTTAATAATATAAACTTGGATCCAATATATTTAACTTAGCCATATGACTGAAAATCAGTTAATGATTCAGTCCTTCATGTCATAAAGCAATTTACAGATTCAAGGCCAACTTGTGGTGTGCTTATGTGTGTTGGAAAGGGCTTTTGGAAGCAAATTTGCAGCATTTCATAAAGTTGATGCAAACTTTTTTATACAACAGAAGCAGAAGCGCAACAAATGCACAAGTGAAGAGCATATGCAAAGCACTTAAGTCTATAAATCTTTTGAGATGAAGTCTATAAATTCATTGAAATTGGGAGGAAAAATTCTGATATTTACATCCTTGCCATCTCAATGAGATGATGTTATGCTACAAAAAAAACGTATACTATAGTTCCTGCTACACAAAATTGTCTCTCAATTCTTGTTACAGAAAAGGAAAAGTTTCACTCTGAATTAATCTATGTCAGTCTCCTTCGGCAGGACTTGTGCTAAGTCAGTTTAAGCGAGATGTGAGGTCCAAGAAAGTATCCTCACTGCATGGAATAGTGAGACCACCCATTGGATGATCATATCCAAATTCTTCTTCTGCTTGGCTTAGTAATTCTTGAAATAAAGGTTGATTCAAATAAGAAATGGGAACCACAAATCGCTTCATCTTCTCGCCAACATACATGGCAAGATAGCCTTTCGGGACTTCCACAACTTTGGAAGTTGCTTGGTTTGCAGTAAATGATGTCTTTCTTCTGATACCAGCCAAAAGAAAACCCATTGTTGTATGTATGTGTTGATGAAATATTAGTCTTAGATATGACTTGTGAATAAGATGCAATCTGTTGAGTTTTTCTTTTGCTTTAGGATGTGAATGACTTGTGTAGTTGTGTTGATGCTAAATGCTTGCAACCATGAACATATATATAGATAAAAGGATATGTTATAAACATACCGATATTAAAATGGTTGGTGGAGGAAGGGTATCAGATAGGACCAGTTAGGAGACAAGGGCATGTAAGAGTTCACATGGTATTGTCTCGGCGGACTTTCATATGTATCACAGTATCAGCTTGTTAAACTACATTATTCAAAGTCCACCTTGTAGAGGGTAGGCCAACAGATTGCAATGTTTTGCAAATTTCATGGTTGTGTTGTTTATAATCTGGTGTACTTGAAGAGTTGAGGTTCATATTAGTTCTCATCTGGCCTCATATCAACATATTTATTATCAGTTGTATGTCAATTTGAAGAAGCTTGTGAGATGTCTAAAGCATGTCTCATGGAGTACCTTAAGTACAACAACAATGCTTGAAGAATCATGCTTCACCTATGAATTTGTGTAGATTTTCATTATATATCAAGTGGATATCATATATTAGCCACTTAGCAATTACCTCAGAAGGTGGGATATGTACTCTCACTTAACTTCATTGGTCCTAATCTTTGAAAGAGACCTCCAAGACAATACCATGTGGTCCCTTGCTAACCCTTGTCACTATGTAGACCCCATTTTACCGCTTCATCTGAATAATTTCTTCAGGATGGCAACTATATATACACTTCTTCTTGTGTTCTCAACCAACACAAATCAGTTGCATCTCCTCAAATATCAGAACTTACATATTTCTCTCATACAAATCCATCAGGAACAATGGCTTTCCGCATTCCAGGTATTAGAAAGGCATCACTTTCTGCATCAAAAGGGACTAATGTTCCAAAAGGCTATCTTGCAGTCTACGTGGGAGATAAGATGAGGCGGTTTGTGATTCCTGTATGTTACTTGAACCAATCTTCATTTCAAGAATTACTAAACCAAGCAGAAGAAGAATTTGGATACGAACATCCAACTGGTGGTCTCAAAATTCCATGCAGTGAGGATGAATTCCTAAACCTCACTTCTCAAATGGTTGGGCAGTAAATTGTTCTAATAGAGACTGACATAGCTTAGCTGAGACAAATTTTGTGCCGAAGGCTCTTTCTTTTGTTATAAATATTGTCCATTTTGGTCTCTTCCTTGTATCATTCATTTGAAAGTGTAAAAATGTTGAATGAGAAAGTTACAGCATGACATTGTCAAAATTTGTTTGCTTTTGTCTGATATGAATGATCACTAATATATGCAACAAGGTCATAATAAAATCAAACATGTTCAGATTGCCCAGAACTTTTAAAGAACAATAAAAGAGAATTGCAAATTTGTAATCCACATAGATTCAATGACTATCTAACTAATATTATATGAAATTGGAATCCATTAAAACATGGCCCTACAAATGAGCAAATCTATTTCTTTCATACAAATAAAAATTAAAAATACAATATGTAATGGTTTCAAATATACTAGTTACAGTTGTATATATCAGAAAGGTGTACATCATTGTAAAAAATTAGAGAAAACAAGCTTCAGAGGGATGTCAAATTCAAGTGAAACAATCAAAGTTGGTGAGCTTCTGATCTGGGAGAGAGTACAGTGGGAATATGTGGTAATAGTATAAACTGTGAAGACTATAGAGACATAAGATCCAACAACCTTTAGCATAGAAGAAACTAATACAAAGGAAATATCAGAAGAGATTGGTTGAATAACTTATAGATTCGCTCAATTAGCTTTAAGTAATCAAGAGTTATGGATTTGTTTCAACAAATTAGCTAGCTCACTGGAATAGCAAAACTGAAGATGTAGAGAAGGATCTGTATCAATTTCAAAAATGACAGTTTTTTCGCTAGTACCTAATAACTGCTACCTAGAGAAATAATTTAGTCTTATATCTTCTACATGGCTAAAATCAATGACTCAAATTTGTGACTGCATTTACTATCTAGAGAAGTAAAGCTGTTCATCATAAGCAGGAGATTCATTCATGTTCACATGGATGCATTCAAAAGTGAAAATCATATGCAAAGAAATTGAGTATACAAATCCTTAGGGATAAGGTGTTTAAATTCATTGAACTTGGGAAAAAATTTCTGATATTACATCCTTGACATCTCAATGAGATGGTAGTTAGTATCTACCAATAAAAAGGAAGTAAAAAGGAAAAAGTCTAAGTGCCTGCTGTACAAATTTGTCTCTCAATTAATCTAAGTCAGTCTTGTTTTCCTTGGACTATACTATAGTCCATTCAAGCGAGACGTGAGATCCACAAAATCATTCTCCTTGCAAGGAATAGTGAGACCACCCATTGGATGACCATATCCGAATTCTTCTTCTGCTTGGATTAGTAACTCCTGAAATGAAGGTTGACTCAAATAGGAAATAGGAATCACAAACCGCTTCATTTTCTCTCCAACATAGACTGCAAGATAGCCTTTTGGGACGGAGGCTGCTTGGGTTACAGCAGATGATGCCCTTCTAATAGCAGGTAAGCGAAATCCCATTGTTTTCTTTTGCTTCAAACTAATTAATGATCTCAAAGGGTGTAAAGAAGAATTGTTGTTGCTACTGATTTGTGTTGCTTTAGAGTGCAAGGGTAACCGTCTATATATAGATATACCATCTATAAGTTTTTGAATAATTAGCCATTCGATAAGGCCTACTTTGAGACAAGGGTGAAACGAAGATCACATGGTAGTGTCTTCATTGTGTTTATGAAAGATTACTTTAGATTTGAGAGTTCTTGCCAAACAATGTTGCCACCTTTTGAAAGAGACAACTGAGAAGCTAATAAATGGTTAAATACAAAGCTGATTTAATGGGCTACTACTTATGTCACAGACATGCTTAAGACATATCACATAAGTTGGCTCTTCATACTGATGGGTAACCTACTAAATCAGTGGAAATTGTCTAATAATGATGCAGAGTGGATATGAATACATTTATTGCAATAGAATACAGATCACAAGGTACATCAGTACTTGAAAGGATTCATATGAGATGTCTTAAAACATGTCCATAAATCAATATGAATATATGATATATAGCCATCAAGTACCTGTTTTCATTGCCAAGATTAGTTCAACAGTTGGTAGCTATATATTAGCATTTAGTCAATTTCTCAACATGAAGAAGAAAATGTGACATGTCTAAAGCATGTTTACAAAAATATGGAATACCAATTAAGACATGAAACAAATATAAGGCTTCAGTTTGATCTTATCTCATTTGATTGCAGTGGCTTCAGTCTTGGCTATTCTTTGAGAAGGTGGGGGCATTCACTCTTAACCACTTCTAAGACAGCACCATGTGATCTCTCGTGTGTACGCCCCACAATCCTATAGTGACTTCAACAATAATTTTATCTTGGAAATAATAATCTTCCAAAGAATCTTAAAATCTATAAATACATTTCCTCCTGTCTTCAGAAACAACACAATTCATTGCCATTCTTAAGCATCAACACTTAACACATTCTTATCTTAAACTTGAAAGCTTTTCCTTGCTCTAGTTCTTACATACATACAGAAAAAATGGGTTTCCGTTTACCTGTTATTCGAAGGGCATCATCATTCTCAGCTAGCCAAGCAACTTCAAAATCTGTGGAACTCCCAAAAGGGTATCTTGCAGTGTATGTTGGAGAGAATCAAAAGCGTTTTGTGATCCCTGTATCATACTTGAACCAACCTTCATTCCAAGACTTGTTGAGTCAAGCTGAAGAAGAATTTGGATATGATCATCCCATGGGAGGTCTCACTATTCCTTGTAATGAACATGTCTTCCAACGAATCACTTCTCGCTTGAATGGGATATAAATCTCAGACTGTAGAAGATTGACATAGATTAGCATATCCATGTTGTATAGAATAGATTAGTATAGAGAATCAGATGACAAACTCAGAGTATGTCTACTTTTGTTGAATAGTGACAAATTGACAATGAATTCAGTTACTCAATGTTGTGTTTATCATATAGCATTGTTCACTTGTTCCTGCAATTAGGAGCTTACATAAGCAAAGTTACTCACTGAAACTTGATTATTTGCCTGTTTGAATAAATTTCAAAGTAGGAGCTGAACACCTTACTTCTCATTAAAACATTTGCACTTGAATAAAAAGTTACATTGCATATCACAAATTTGTTTGATTTTGCATTACAATGGTGAAGTAAAATAACTGCCAACTTATACACACATGCATCAAACAATTCTTTATTCATATTCACACAGAACAGTTGTTGGAGTGCAACTTCTGTGATTTTTAAAGCAGAATATTCTCCTATAAAACTATCTGAAACTGCATAATTTGAATTTTACATCCATCAATTGTCACAAAATCATATCTTGATGACAACTTTGACACAATTTGGCTCTTTGAGTAGATCAAATGCTTTGCTTATATCTGTCAATGGGACCTCATGGGTGAATAGCTCTTGAAGAGGGAACTCCTGTGAAAATGTAAATAAATAGTCCGAATATATTAAATAATTGTGAGACTTCTTCATCAATGAATTAAGCATATTCCAGAAACGATAACGTAGTGTATCTATTGAACTTAAGTGTCTTTAAAGTTTAAAGTACCTCCTTTTGGCATTTGTCAGCTACAATTGAAAGGTCTGACATGGTTTTTAGACCTCCAAAAACAGAACCCTTCAGAGTTCTGCCAGCCAGAATTGTTGTATGATTGAAAGGCACAATAGGTTCATTTGGCGCGCCAATAGATATTGCTTTACCGGTTCCCTACATAATCCGAAACAACAATTAGAAGCAAGGATCATATAATAATTTGATGAAATCAAACAGCTGAATTACTTGACAGAAGTGAAACTAACCATCTTTGTGGCTGCTAAGGATTCACTAATCAAAGATGGAACTCCAGTGCACTCAAAAGAATAATCCACACCAAATCCATCACTCAGTTCCTTCACCAATTCTGATGGAGGTTTATCAGAATCTTGAGGATTTATAAAATCAGTCATTCCAAAAGCTTTCCCTTTTTCTCTCTTCATCTCATTTGTGTCAACCCCTATTATCTTAGTAGCCCCCAGCATTTTCGCTCCGCTTATAGCCTGCATCACAAGGTCATTATCATAACTCATCAAGGCTCAAAACTAGAAGCAAACTACTCCCTCCATCCATCGATAACTGTCGGATATGTAAAAAATTTTTCTCACTCCAACAGTTATTGATGGACGGATTGAGTAACTTCCAAACAAATCTATTTGAAGCATACCCCTAATCCTACAGCACCCAGACCAAAAACAGCAACACTTGATCCACTTTCAACTTGGGCTTCCTTCCATGCAGCTCCATAGCCAGTTGAAAACCCACATGAGATGAAGCTAGCATGGGCTAGATTGATGCCTGGATCAACCTTGAGAAGGTAATTGGCATTGACAACCGTGTACTCGGACCACGTGGCGCAAGTCCAAGTGTGTTGTAACTTCTTGCCTCTGCAGGACATTCTAGAAGTGTTATCTGGCATGAAGCCAGTAATTCTGAAAGGATATGTCAGGCAAAGGTTGGTCTTTCCAGAAACACAATTCCGGCAATGTCCACACTCTCCTATATATGTTGGAATCACCATATCCCCTTCTTTAAGATTTTTCACTTCATCTCCAACTGTCTCTACAACACTGCAATAATTAATTAAAATTTAAAACCAATTCATCATGTTCATGGATGAAATTCTATCATTGATACAATACAATGCAGTATTTGGATATAGAATCTATCTTACCCAACTCCTTCATGTCCAGGTACTAGAGGGAAACCATTAACATATGGAGATCCTTGAATGCCTGAAACATCAGTGTGACAAATGCTAGCACAAAGCATCTTAACTCGAACTTCGCCTGATTTCGGCGGATCAACTTGAATCTCTTCAACCTTTAGTGTCATTCCTAATCCCCAGCACACTGCAGCTGCAAAAAGCAAATAACTTTGCATATATCATGTTTGCAAGTAACATAAAAATTAATTGATTTCTACATGAATGCTTAATGTTGATATAATGATAAATGTTATACCTTTGCATGTAATAGCACCCTGTGAAGTGCTCATCTTTGTAAGAATTTGCTCAATTTAGAAACTTGCTATGCTGAAAGCCAAAGTTTTGGCTTTGAGCTGAAAAGAATGGGAAGGTGCTGAGGTGCAGTGCTAAACTTAGACTAGCAAATAGTAATATGTACAACAAGATAAAGATTCATTTCAACACATGATTCTTTTTCTTTTATTATTATTTTTTTTTTTTTCAAAAAAAGTTGTTTTAAAAGAACCGACCTACAAAATTAATCTAAAAAATATAATATTCATGTAATGCATAGGATGCTCAGCAAGAAGATAGGAAGGAAAAAATGCTAAATTTGGTTTACATAAATACCAAAAAAGAAAGTGTCAAAGGAAAAATTAATGTGTGCAGACAAACAGTTGAAAATGACGGTTGAAAATGTGTATATAGACTTGAAGTGGAAAATTGCATGGACTTGAAAAAACTATTAAATCCATTTGATTTGCTATGCACCTGAAAATTTGTCCCACCAAATTATCTCAGAAGTGTCAAGAACAAAATTTTAATATACGTGTTAGATAAACAAAAAATATCTTTAAATACAAATCGATATCCTAATAGAAGGATGAATTCATCTCGAAAATTTTTAAAGTAATAAAAATTTGTTGAATAAAAATTTATTACTAGACATGCTTTAGACATCTCACAAATTTTCATTAGATTGACAATTTTATGCCATACATCTGCCAACAAATAATAGCAGAGTAATAAATTATGAAATTTGTGAATCACAAGCAAGACTTAATTGATAGCTTCGAAACAGTGTCCGGGAATCAAGATTCAAGCCGACACTGAATACATGATCACAAGGTTGTGTGGATGTGAATCAAGTTCTAAGCAACACCAACTGAATAATAGATGAGGTTTGGCATGACCTTGCCTAACAGCTATACACAAGATTTTCAAGATCTAGATTCCATTTTCAAGCAGTGGTTGGGTTGGAAAATCTTACATAATGTGGGTCATTTACTCCTGAATCATTAATAGTTCTTCATAAAGACCTCCAAAACACTCCATGTGAAGGTTCATGAGTCTTTGTCCTTCACTAGACCCCATCAAACAGTTCATAACCATTCAGTTAGTTCCACACAAGCTGAAGCAATTTTATGATCTATATATACCAATACTCATCTTAGCATTCTCAAACCCAAAACATAGAGCATCAAACTTGAAACACTTGTTTCGCATACAAGTTACTTGAGATCATTCTTAACAAAAGAAGAAACAATGGGATTTCGCTTACCTGGTATTAGAAAAGCTACACAAGCAGCTCCAAAGGGTGGAGAAATTCCAAAGGGGTATCTTGCAGTGTATGTAGGAGAAAAGATGAAGAGGTTTATAGTTCCGGTATCATACTTGAACCAACCATCATTTCAAGACTTGCTGAGTAAAGCAGAAGAAGAATTTGGTTATGTTCATCTAATGGGTGGCCTCACAATTCCTTGCACAGAAGATTTGTTCTGCAGCATCATATCAATTCAGGCTTGAATGCTGCATTCTTCCAAAAAAAAAAAAAAGCTGACATAACATAGATTAGCTCAAAGCAAACAGTTACAATTGTACAGTGTGTAGATAGATTGTTTATTTTTTTCCCTTTGCTTTCATGCAAAAGTGGAACATGTTTATTTGTTCATATTAATATAAACTAGGTAACCAAACCCTCAATGAAAGATGCAGAACATGCAATGATCAATGTTTCTCTTCCTTGTCATTGTTGTTTGAAAATTATTATGATAGTATCCAAATTACCGGGCAACTTAGTTCCGTAATTATGAAATAACGAAGGAGTCGTGAAAAAGAAGGTATATATATATGCTAGTATAGTTCAGCAAGTATAGGGATATGAGAAGAATAAAATGGCGCATGCAGGTTTCGAACCTGCGACCTTCGCGTTATTAGCACGACGCTCTAACCAACTGAGCTAATAGGCCAGTTGTGATTCAAAAAGGAATATAAATATTATGTTAGTATACTTCAGCAACGGTGGAGATATGAAAAAAAGTAAAATGGCCCATGCAGGTTTCGAACCTGCGACCTTCGCGTTATTAGCACGACGCTCTAACCAACTGAGCTAATAGGCCAGTTATTGATTAGTTATCGCTATTCTTGTTGTCTTTAATGTCGATAGTTTTTTTTTTATTATATCAACTTATTAATTTGGAGTAAAAATTTATTTATTTTATACTTTAAAGGTATACATACATTTGTTTCACATTAATACATAATAATGATATACTACTAATTTATCTCCCTAAATGACCAAAAATATTTATACTATTATTTTTTCGATGATTTAAATTAGTTTTAATATCTTTTATAATTAACCACGCAGCAATCAATTATAGGAATTAAATAATTAATAAAATACTCATGAGATCAAGATAAACAATCACTGGAGTGGTAGGCTAAAGTATGCTATTTTGTTATTTATTTATTTGTTTTTGGATTGTTAGCTTATCATACAAACGATAATTCATTGATTGATGATGATAGGAAAAAACTACTAGAAGTATTGTCGTTTGAAATGAATAACCAAAAAAACAAAAAAAAAAGGAAAAAGCAGCATACTGTTGCATGGTCTATACTACAGTTCTCTCTTCCATCATGTTCGTTTAAGTATTTTCTTTGCAAATTATGATTCTTGTTATTTATTCTATGGTATAAATATTAGAAAATTATTAATTTTTAATTTATTTATAGGTAATACATATATCAATTATAATCTCTAATTTGAACTATTTTATATTAAATGATTTATATAATAATAATTTTATCTATTATTATAAATACTAAATTAAATAAATTTTTATTATTTTTAATTTAAATTTAAATGACTTATATAATAGATTTCACATTCAAATATAAATAATAATTTAAGATTTTGGTTTTTAATATATCAATGTCATCTTTATAGTCTTTTTTTTTATGAAATTATGATTCAATTCTATAAAAAATACAAAAAAATTTAGTTGAAAAAAATTAAAAAATAAAACTCTTTTAATTATATTCACAAATTTAAGTACGTATTTACTCTCAATTTCTTTCCTAATGATTTTACCTGGATAAATAAATTATTTATTCTGTAAACACCTAAGAATGACTCAATTTTTTAGAATTTTGCATATCATTTAGTTGAAAATAAATAATGAAAGAACTTTTATAAAGTTATAATGACAAGAAAAAGAATATATTTATTATCTTGGTATACTAATGCAGGTTTCAAATATGCAATCTTTGCGTTATTAGTACGACACTTTAACCAATTGAGTTAATAGATCAGTTATTTATTAATTATCAATATTTTTATTGTGTTTTACATAGACAGTTTTCATTTGTATAGGCTATCAATTTGGAGTAAAAATTTATTTATTTTATACTTTACAGGTATACATAAATTTTATTTCTCATGAAATTACGAGCGAAAATTCAATTCTATTAGAAATATAAAAAATTTTAGTTAAAAAATATTAAACAAAAAAGTTTTTTTAATTGTGTTCATGAATTTAAGTACGTTTTCGTTTTCAGTTCTTTTTCTTAATAATTTTACATGAATAAATAAATTATTTATTTTGTAAATACATAAGAATGACTCAATTTTTTAGAATTTTACATATCATTTAGTTGAAAATAAATAATGAAAGAACTCTTATAAGTTATAACAACGGGAAAAAGTGTTCGTTTAATCATTTATATAAAAGATGATTTTAAAGCCGTACATGCTTTATATATTAATACATACATGCGTATAGAAAAGAGGAATATAAATAAATTAGATAGGGTAGGTCACCTATATATAAAAAGTGGTGAAAACTCAGTTGAAATCGACTTCACGTGAAATTAATACCTGAGAGTCGTTAAATGATTTAATTGATTTGACTAAATTTTCATCTAACGGTTTTCAGATTTCACGTAATCATCTAACGGTTCTCAGATATCAACTTCACGTGAAGTCGATTTCACTTGAGTTTTCACCATAAAAAGTGGATGCATAAGAAAACCGAAATACATATGCAATTAATTATTAATAATCCCTGAATTAATTATTAAGATGGGTTGGTAAGTGTGGACGACGGAGGGGATGGCCTCTATGGCTTGGTCCTGATGGTGGGATTGGTGCCTTCGTTAGAAGAACCAATGCAGCTTTATTATTACCTGATGAAGCTCTTAACATGGTAGAAGCTCCACCACCTATTCCCTTATTTTCTTCTCCACTTCCTGACACTCCTTCCCCCACCAACACCACTATAATTATCAAACAACAAACTGACTGCATTGTGCCACCTAATTTAGCCATATTACTATTACCACCAAATGTGAGAAAACTCTGTGTTTACCGTGAAATACATGATACAAGATATATATAACCTATTTATAGGTGAGAAACAAATGATAGGACAATCAAAATAATAACAGATGATATAGTATCATTTTAATAATAAAAAAACGTTATTAAAGAATTTTCAATATATATAGACTAACAATGATAATTTTGAGATCATTTATTAATTTAAATGTATAAAATAAATGTTGATTTATATAACAAATATAAGAATGAGTAAATATGAAAAAAAGAATGAATCCTGTTTTATTATTCAATTTATACTTATTAAAAGAATAACATTAACATTGAAAATTTGAAATAATATAATATTCTATATAAAAAAATATAAAAAATATAGAGCCACCTAAAAAAATAAATGACATAAAATGAGAAGAAAAAAATTAAGTTGTAATTTTATATAATAATTATAAAAAAGAGTGAGTATAAAAAAAGATGAATTATGTTTATAGTTAATAAAGAAAAGTAATATTAATATTGTTTGAAGGCATATAGTATCCTATATAAAAAGTAAAGAGTAAAAAAATATAAAAATTATAAAGTAAGCTAAAAAAATAAATGTCATGAGAGTGAAAGGAAAATAAAAAAAATAAATGACCATTTGTATCTATAAAAGATGAAAACACCGACATATGTACCTACACTAATCAAAATTAAACTTTTACCCACGCAAGATACCTTTTGTGTGACAAAAGTATCCTACATGGCACTCCAACCCTTCAAAGATAGGGTACTTTTGTCACACAGAGGACATCTTGATACAAGTTTAGTTTTGATTTAGTGTGGGTACATATATTAGCGATTTCATCTTTAATGAGTACAAATGGTTATTTATTCTAAAAAAAATCCTAAGCTATAATAATAAAGGACATGAAAAATAATTAATCAATCTGTATAAATTAATTAATTTATCGGATTAAAAGATATTATAAATAATAATAAAAAAATATATTTTATCTATCTATTTATTTTTAATATATTAAAACGGAATCTAAGATAATCTTTTAATACATTATTCATCAGCTAACTTTCTATTATTATACTATATTAACGTAAATGGTTAATTGACACAATTTATTTATTACTAACTTAATTAAATTTCTACTCATCTTTTTACTTCTAACTGAATTATTTTTTAATCCTTTTGCTTTTATTTCTCATTTACATCATTATTTTGAACTGTAATATTAATTTTTAAATACAATTAAAAACAAAATAAAAAAGAGTGATTATCATTCTCATAATTTATCAATTGTAATACTAGTTTTTAAATACAATTAAATGAGATTCCGCGATGCGCAAAGTGATAAATTAATGATAGTATATAATAAATATTAAAAATTATTATATTTTGTAAAATTAAATTAAATATGTGTAAACTAAAGTTAAATTTAAAACTATTTTGTTTAAAATAATTTATATTACAAAAGATTTGGATGTTGAATCTCCACAATGTGACTTTCAATACGATGTTCTTAAAATTATTAGTATGTAAATGAAAAATGAATTGTTTGTATATTTTTTTACTCTTTAAGTATCAATTTCATTCTTTGTATTTTTGTGGGTTTTTCTTTAACATATACTTGTTTTTCTTCTCCCAGTATATGCAATTTTTTAATGACATCTACAATAAAAAGAACAAAAATGTGTAGAATTTTTTTAATAAGTTATTTTTTTAATAAGAATAATTGAAATAGTATAGAGTAAAATTATCTGTTAATATTTTTTTTAACCCTCTCTGTCAGACAATGTCTCAAGTAATGCAAATTCAAAATAGTGTTAGAAAATGTTCAAAATTGGATCTTTAATTTATTTCACAACTATTGTGAGTAAAAAGTTTGATTTCATTATACCTTTAATTGGTCTATACAAATCATTTGCATATTCTATTTTAAAATTTTGTATAGTATAGATTTTTTCTTCTTGTAACAAATATTTGAATTTGTTCATCATATTTTTCTTCACAATTATATGAAGAGGTGTTCTCTGCAGTATTAGTAAATCATAGTTAATAATTAGTTAAAAAAATTAATTACATTTATTTTTTTTAAATTATTAGAAAAGGAACAATGAATAGCATACTGAGTAAAAAGTTGATTTGGCAAAAATTGAATAATTAATTCTAAAATTTTATCAAATAAACCATGTTGCTGACATGATATTAGTAAGAGAAAAAAGATATTTTAAAATTAAAGTAATGTGAGTAAATTTACTCATGTATTTTTATATATTAAAAATAGATTAAAACAATATGATTGTCTATTATGTTATGAATGACTTCATTCGGTGAGAAATAAATAATAGTATATATAATACAACTGCCGGTGAAAACAAATAATGTAAGTTTTAAATGCAATTAATAATAATATAATTATCTATTATATACCATCAAATGACTATAACGGTCAATAGGTCACAAACAATATAGAACAACATACATAAATATTTGTACACTTAAATGTATATTTCTAATTCTAAGATACTTATTCATATTCATAGTATAACTATTTTAAAAAAAATTAAATTTTTGTTTTTTCAATTTTATTACACTTTGTTCTTTTGTTCAAACAAAAAACGAATGTTTATATTATGTGTAATTCATACGTTGATGGAAGATATTTTTTTTAATATTCATGACCATTAAAAATATTTATTGTACAAAATAGACAAATTGAAACAACAAAATTAAAAACAAAATCCTAATAAAAAAAGTAATATTAAAAACACATGCTTCTAAAAATTGTTGGTGAATATTGACAAATTCAAATACTTATGTTCTTTATCTCATTCATTTATTTGCCATAATTTATATTTCTAATGTTGTTTCATTTACCAAATATTAGTTTTCAAAATCACAACTTACTCAACTAATATTGCTCGATCTATTTTGAAGAAACTCTTCAGTTCCTTTTTTTTTTCCTACCCTCTTCTCTGTTACCATTAATTTAAGTATTTAATACGCAAAAAGGTTCAATGAATACATGAACCAAAGAATTTGATTACGCAAAGTGTATCAGTAATTTAAGCCTTTCAATTCTTTCTGGATGAGGAAGTAGGGAAATTAATGCTTAAACAAACAATGCATATCCAATTCAGTAGTGAATTTTACTTTTCAATTCTTTCCAGCTTTAAGTAGCTAATAAAAAATTTAGGTACGAGGCAACAAGACAAGGAAGCAAGATATTTTAATCGTTTCGTGAAAGTAATTTCTTGTGATAATTTGTCGTGTTTTCATCAAGGGATTATTTAAAGAAATGTTTATGACTTCTTATTTTTGGACATTTGGGAATTTAGATAAACAAGATGAAGATATCGTATTCATAATTGCTTTAATTTTTTAAGTTGCTTGTGTAATGTTGTATTAAGTTTACCAGAATATTTGAATCACGTTTCATATCAAATAATATAGTTGAACTCTATTTATTAAAAAAATACCTTAAATGTTATATTCACTTCGGCTATAATTAGATATTCGGTTTTGTTAGGTAGACAATGATTTTTATAAATACTATGAACAATAAATTTTAAAATTGACCAAATAAAGTAAAAAAAAAAATACTCCATCCCAAAATTATCTCTTAAACCTTAATATTAGAATAACTATCTGCACACCTAGTGAATTGAATGAGTAAATCGAATAAAAAGAAATAACCATCTAATTAAAAATAATAAACATAATCATCTACATATCTATTGAATTGAACATCGACATATATATCCATTGTTCACATTGTTTAATATCTCATTGTCTATCCATACTTTTTCTTAAATATCTAGTATCTATTTATCCATTTATATCATATAATAAAAGTTAATAATAATACATAATAAATAGAATAAATTTATGCTATATTGACACTTGTTTAAGCAAATTAGTGAATTAATTATTAAACCAATCTAAATTAATTTTTTATACAACATATATAAGTAGGTCAAATAATATATGATGAGTTTGGAAAACTCTAATTTAATTTTGATGATGAACAAATATTATTAAAATATTTACTTGCAAAATTATTAACTTAATTTTCATATTTTAATTAATAATTTTGTGATGCAGATTTTGATTGGGCCGAAAATAAAATTCTGGTGCAAGCCCAATTCAGCTTTAGTGTTAGTATATTATGATCATATATGGCTGAAACTTTTGGGCCGAAACAAAAGAAAATTAACAAGCCCAACTATTTTATTATTGGTTCAGCATTGAATGTCCAAATGAGTTTATGGCTGAAGCCAGTTACTATATTGGGCCAGATTAATTTTGTTGCTACCAAGTCCAACATTAATTTTTGTTGAATACTTCCAAGTTTGGTCCGAAACCAAATTTGAATGAAAGCAAAGGTTGCCTTCAACGGAACCCAATTCAAGCATGTGGTGGAATTCAAAATCTTTAATAAAGTGAATTGAATACATGCATGGGAACTATGAGAGAGAAATTGTGTTTGACAAGATTGATTGCTTAATGCTGCACGCTACTCTAAGGGAAGTAAAAGCAACTTTGTAATGATATTGATTAACACATTCAATTACTTTTCTTCCAAGTTGCTTATTCTCTCTCATCTCTTTCTTCTTCTTCTTCGGTTATTGACCAGAAAACCATGGAAGCTACATGGAGCTACCAAAAAGAAAAAGAAGAAGTTGCATGCATCAAGACCATCAAGTTAATGATGGCACGGAAAAGAAAACCAAAAGTATGTTGTGGCTGAGATAATCACCAAAAAGTGGTAAGATTTGGTGAGGTAATCTCGGATCCTTCATACTCAAAAAGAAAGATGAAGATTCGGCCAGCAAAGAAGATCTTTGGAGGATGGCTTGTCTCTGATTCTGCTCAACCACCACAGGAAGTAGCTAGAGTGGCGAAGTGATGGAAGAGGCAGAGATTGGAGCAGATGAAGCCATCATCATCATGAAACATCAAGGGCCAGAAATCCATCTTGGAGAGGAAGCCAAGGATGGAGCGCTCGGATTGATGAAGAGTGATGACCAAGGAAGGACTAGAGGTATTTGCATATTGGTTTTTGCATTAGTTACCTCTTCTCTCTCTGTGGCCGAACCGGTTCGTTTTGAAGGAAAGAAAGCTAAGCTCGGGTGTGTGTTTCAACTGTGAAGGCTTCACCTCTCTATAAAAGGGGTGAACAGTCATGGTTTGATTCAAGGAAACAAAGTGAGAGTGCAAGGCACAGAAGTCTCATAGCTACCTAAGCTTACAGATTTTCTTCTCCTTCAATGTATTCTGTTTAGTATTTTTCTGTTTAATTTTGTCATGTCTTGAGTCTCATGGAAAAAGGCAAATAGTGAGGTTTGTATGAAAAAGCCATAGAGCGGAAAAAGGCAGAGAGTGCAAAATTAAAAGAAAAAGCCATAGATGTCTTAGAGTTCCTTTGTTCATCTATGTTGTGTTTCATGATTCTGTGGGAATCCCCTTGTAAGTTGGGTTAGCACTTTACAATTTGTAATCTGGATGATTATAGTGAAATTCCATCATTGTTGTGATGGAGACTGGATGTAGACTGTACTGCACTTAGCAGCTGAACCAGGATATATCTGGGTGTAATATTTTCTCTCTTTAATTCTTCATTTCTGTTTCTACTGCACAGAAGCTAAAATAAAAAATGTCTCGTGCCAAGTGACGAGACAAAAGTAAAAAGTCTCGTGGCTAAGGACGAGACAAAAACAGAAAAGTCTCCTCAAAGACCAGAAAGTGTTAATCAAGAAAAAGGGGACTAAGATTCAACCCCCCTTCTCTTAGCCACTGAAACCATCAATATAAAATTTAAATATTTGTAATTGAAATTTTTTATAATTATAATTATTATAAATAATTTAATTTGAATGCACTATCAGTGTGAATTAGTTTTATACTGTATCCAATTACGTATTAATAAAAATAACTATTTTTTATATTAACCACATAAATAATCATAAAAAAATGTAATTGTACGACTATGTAAAATACTTTACACTATGAGTGTATTAACATGAAACTCTCTTATGAATATGAAAGTTTTAATGTATATATTTGATGGTTTTAGTGGCTAAGAGAAGGGGGGGTTGAATCTTAGCCCCCTTTTTCGCTTGATAACACTTGCTGACTTGTCAGACTAATTCTGGAAACTTTTACTCCTTTTATCTCTTCACTACACACGAGACTTTTTGTTTTGTCTCGTCCCTAGCCACGAGACTTTTCTTTTTGTCTCGTCACTTGGCACGAGAAACTTCTGGTTTTTGCTCCTGTATAGTTGAAAACAGAAATGGAGTAGAAAGAAGAAGAAGATTGCACCCAGATATATCCTGGTTCGGCTGCTAAGTGCAGTGCAGCCTACATCCAGTCTCCATCATAATCATGATGGAATTTCACTATAATCAATCTGATTACAACTTGTAAAGTGCTAACCCAACTTACAAGGGGATTCCCACAGAATCATGAAACACAACATAGATGAACAAAGGACCTCTAAGACATCTATGGCTTTTTCTTTTAATTTTGCACTCTCTGCCTTTTTCCGCTCTATGGCTTTTTCAAACAAACCTCACTTGTTTACCTTTTTTCCATGAAACTCAAGACATGACAAAATTAAACAGAAAAATATTAAACAGAATACAATGAAGGAGAAGAGAAATCTGTTAGCTCAGGTAGCTCTGAGAACTCTGTGCCTTGCACTCTCAAATTTTCTCCTTACTTCAAACAGTGGTTGTTCCCCCTTTTTAAAGAAGAGGAAAGCCTCCACACTTGAAGCCAAAACCGAACCAACTTCTTCCTCCTTCAATGAACAGAACCGGTTCGACCACTTAGAGAGAGAAGAGATAACCATGTAAAACCCAACATGCAATTACCTCTAGTCCTTTCTTGATCACCACCCTTCATCAATCCGAACTCTCCATCCTTGGCTTCCTCTCCAAGATGGATTTCTGGCCATTGATGCTTCATGATGATGATGACTTCATCTGCTTCAATCTCTGCCTTCAACCATCACTTCGCCACTCTAGCTACTCCCTGTGGTGGTTGAGCAGAATCAAAGACAAGCCATGCTTCAAGAATCTCCCTCAAGCTGGCCGAATCTTCATCTTCCTTTTTGAGCATGAAGAAGCCAAGATCTCATCACAAAATCTTACCATAAGTGATGCAAATCTTAGCCACAGCTTACTTTTCTTTTTCTTTTTCGTGTCATCATCATGATGGTCTTGTAGCTTGTTCTCCCTTTCTTTCGGTAGCTTACATTTGCTTCCATGGCTACCAATATTTTCTGTGTAATAACCGAAAAAGAGAAACAAGAAAGAGATGAATGAGAGAGAGGAAAGAGAAATAGTAGTTAATGAAACAAAAGATAAAAGTGAATCAATTTCCCTTTCTTTTTACTGACAAACGTGTAGCCTTGGTACTTGCAATCAAATCACTTTGTCAATTTTTCTCTCATAGTTTCCATGTAATAAATGATAGTTGAGTGTAATTTGAAATCCAACACATGTTTGAATTTTTGGATCTGTTGAAAACAATTTGGCTTCCTTCTTCATTGTTTTCGGGTAATGCATGAGGAATTAGCATTGCATATAATTGGGCTTAGTTTCATCAATTATTAAATCTGGCCCAAGTAATAACATATGCTTTCCTGATGAATTTTTTGTTTCGGATCAAGCATATGAAGCTCTCATAAAAAATTAGCCATGGGTTTGGTTGCAATCAACATTGAGCTTGGCCCATCAATATAAAATTTCAGCCACTTAGTATAAAACATGTAACAAGGCTGGTTATTGAGCTTAAGCTAGAAATTCATTTTTCGGCCCAATATAAAATCTGCACAACAAAATTATTAATTAGGCAATTTTAAATTAAGATCAAATTAATAATTTTGTAATTAAACATTTTAATAATGTTTGTTCATCATCAAAATTAAATAAGAATTTTTCAAACTCATCAATATTCATTATATTTACACATTTAATTAGTAATTTATATTTTAGTTGAATACTAATAATAGGTAAGATTTTTTTATTTTTTATTTTTAAAAGATGATCCATTAATTTTCGTATGTTATCTTGTATTTAGAAATACTGACGTGACATTTCATTAGAAAATTAAAATGGTTAAAACTCATTATATAGAAGGTTGGTATCCATTTTTATAGATTGTAAATAGCTAGATATATAGATAAATTTATCATCAACCATTACAATATTTAAATCAATTTTGATATGTCACTAAACAAAATTTTAAACTTCTTAACTAATTAAATTTAATATATATTATTACTCAATTAAATTAAAAAATAACGGTCGATTAAGTATAATTACTATTTGCATTAAAACTATATATGTTTTTGTATTTTTTGTTGAATAATTATATTAAAATCATATATAAATTATTAAATAAATATTGTATAATATTTTTTATAAATTAACTTTTAAATTTAACATTAGTTTATACATTATCTAATCTATTCTTAAATAATATAATATTTTAAATTTATACTATATAACATAACTAATTTAGCTCTTTGCGTATGGCACGGTGTTAGTCCTGTAAGCATAAATTTGTGTATGCTTGGCATAAATTCATTAGTTATTTATTTTGATTGGAATGACTCTAAGGGGTTTAGCCATTCTTAATGATATTCCAAATTCTTCTTTCTTATCAATATCCTCAGCTTTCGAATCATTTTCAAGCTTCCAATCAAAACAATTAAGCAATGAGCCTAACATCAAGAACAAAATCTTCATAGCATATGATAAAGCAGGACATATTCTTCTACCAGCACCAAATGGTATCAACTCAAAATGCCTCCCTTTAACATGAGTTTCTAATCCCAAGAACCTCTCTGGTGAGAACAAATTTGTGTCATTCTTCCACACATTTGAATCCCTTCCAATAGCATAAACATTGATTAGCAATTGTGAACCTTTTGGTATGGTATAGCCATTGATTTCTACATCAGTGTCAGCTTTTCTTGGGATCAAAAATGGCACTGAAGGGTGCAAACGAAATGCCTCTTTCAATATTGCTTCTAAATATGGTAATCTTGCTATGTCTGATTCCTCAACTTGGTTTCCCTTTCCAATGGTTTCTTCAAGCTCCCTTTTGGCCCTTTTCATAGTATTTGGATTGCTGAGTAATTCAGTCATTGCCCATTCTAATGTAGATGTGATTGTATCAGTTCCAGCAACAAATAATGTCTAGTAATAAAAATCAAAGTAACCAAGTAAGCAAATAAATTGTAAGAATAAAAAAAATAAAAGTAAAAAAGGCATTTCGGTGCACAAGCATCTTGTGCTAATACAGAATTCAAGAAATGACCACTCTCAAAAGGTGTAATGTACGCAATCTAATCTCATAATTATATCAGTAAATGTTACAAATAGAGAGATATACAATTACATCCATCAATAATGTTTGAAAGACAAAAAAGTTAAAGTTTGTCTTATTTAATATTTATTAATTATCGCTACAATTAATAAATATTAAATAATAAAAATTTGAAAATTTTTTTGTTTCCCTAGTATTACTACACATTTATATATGATATAACTGTATTTAAATTGAGAAAAGAAAGCATGGAGAGAGAGCATTTACCAGCATTAAATGTTCAGTATTTATTTTGTCCTTCTCTTTGCTATTATTCTCTTGAGAAATGTTAAGAAGAGCTTCTAACATGCCCTTATTGGTGTCAAAACCTGTTTTCATTATCAACTTCCTTTGTTTAATCAAATCACGGAAGATATCCAATAACTTGCCAGCATAAATGGAATTTTTTGCTCTAATTCTTTGTGGATCAACCATTCTCAAGGCTGGAAAATAATCAGCCAAGTTTGGTTTTCCACTCTCTATGTTGATATTGGCAACTAAATCCTTGAAGCATGAAGCAGAACCCGACGAGGGAACCAAATCCTCTGAAAAAACTGTGTTGGACAATAGATTTATTGTTGTCTTGAAAGCTGCTTCTCCAATATCCACTGCTTCACCAATTTGGCTACTTTGATGGATCTTGCCAAGGAGTTCTTGCACTTTCTTGCGTCGCAAGTCTTGGGTCGCGCCAATAGTCTTGTTGGCGAATAACTGATTGTTGCATATCTTCCTAAGGAATCTCCAACGAGGTGTGATGGGCATGAAGGCAATGCTATGAACATGGTGATTGTGAACTCTTATAGCCTCAGGAACGGTGCGATTTGATAGGAACTGATCATAGTTTCGAAGCACTATTTTGGCCATTTCAGCTGAAGAGATCACTATGGTGGTTAATATTTAATTGTCCCAACTTTAAAGTCATTATTGGGCCATGAATCTTTGCAAGAATGGCAGAGGAATGGTGGGGATCTTTTCCAAGTTGGTGTAGGTTTCCAATGATGGGAAGAGGAGAAGGTCCTGGTGGAAGCTTGTGGCTTGCTTTGCTTCTTCTTACATTTTTCGATAATGGAAAAAATAAACAGTGGTGCAAGTCAAAAGAAGAAGCAGCAATAGCAGCATCGACATAACTCCTTAGAGAGTTTGAGAGAGAGACAAGAATTGGATCCGGGATAGTGTTGAGAAGTGTAAAGTTGTAAAACAAGCTTTTGAAAAATGCAAATGAAAATGAAATTATGGTTAATCTCAACAAACAATGGAGAAGCAATTCTGTTTATATACTATAGGTAGGGACGGATCCAGAAATATTACTGGAGGGCCAATAACATATATAATATTAAAAAATTATACAAAAAATTATATAATGTAAAATGTATTACAAAAATATATGTATGTACTTTTTATTAACGAAGTGGTCGATTTTTCGTATCATAAAATTTATCGATAATAGAATCTGTGTCAAATTTTTTAGCAATTTTTTTCAATATAATTAAAAGATAATTAGCAAGAAATTAACCTTTCATTTTGTTTATGAGTTATTCTTCACAATATTCATCGCTAAAAAAGATCTCCCAGTTGTAATAGTTAAAACAGAGAGAATTAATACCAAATGAATCAAGAAGGACACTCACAAGAAGAAAAAAAATCCACTTTATGGGATTTGAAAAATTTTATTTAATTAAAAAAATATTAGTAATAATATCTTTTTAGATTTTTTTAATATTGTTACTTATTTTTTTAGATATTAGAAATCATTAATATTTAGGTTAGGCTAGACTTTTATTTATATTAGACTAAATACTAAATAAATTTTTAAAAAAATTAAATCATACTTAATAACTTATTACTATTAATCTTTTTTTAACAATAATAGTTAGAATCTCTATTTAACTCATAAATTTTGAAGAAATTGGACATCTACACAATAGATATCATTTCATAATATTATGTTGCATTAATAATTTAATATATTTCAAAGCACTTCAATCCATATTAATAATCCATACATATATATTAAAAAACTCACCCACATTCTGCATTTAAGTATTTTATTCGCCATGAAGCTAAGGTGGTACCAAATGAAGCTGATGTGCAACAAGTGATGAGGGGCATCCATATTCATTATTCAAGCCCACTTTTCAATAGTACTGTGCATTGATCTAATAAGTTCAGTTTACCATATCCTCTAGAAAATATTAGCAAACAAATAGATAGTTCATTTCTTAAAGTTCGTGTAATTTGTTAATGAAAAACATTCATGCCAGCAAATAAAGATAAACCTATCTGTGTAGATTGATTATATTAAAAAGCTTTTTTATTATACAAGAACAGTAGAAAAAATGACAAGCGATGAATATTTGAGAAAGAGGTCAAGATTTTGTTGTTGTTGTATAATTGTCTTTGTATTTTCTTTTTCATTGAATAATTATATTGAACTATACAGAAATTGTCAAATCAATATTTTGTACAATAATTTTTACAAAGGAATCTTTAAATTTAACATTAATTTACATATTATGTAATAAATCCTTAAATAATATAGCACTTTTAAAATTATATTAAATAATACAATATCATGTATGTAATATCTATAATTACATATTTATTAGGTAAGTTTAACTAAATCAAATAAACTGGTTTTTATAAAAATTGTAGTTTCAGTTCAATTTTTTACTTAAAAATACTGATTTATTTAAAACAGTTTTAGTTAAGTTTGGTTAATCTTTTTTTTTTTAATACTCCTAACTTATTACATTTAATATTACACGATTACTATAGCAGGATTTAATGAATACAAAATATAATAATTTTAAATTGTTTTGGACTGATTATATGTTGTTTGCCAAACATGATTGGTTTTGGACACACTTGATGTGTCTTATTTTGGAGTTAGTGTGGATCCAACTTATGCTTGATCTGACTTATGTAACATAATCATTATGGCCGGTGTGATGTAAGTTAATTTTCCCACCAAATTTTCACTGCTCATTGTATAGATATCATCAATTTGTAATCAACAACCTAAAATAGTGGGTGAAAAATGAAAATTCAAAAAGGAAACTAGATTGATTGTGGATGTTACTAATGTGATTTTCATTTTTTTTTATCAGATTTCAACTTATTAATTCACTTCCAAATTTGTCTTACTCTATGTATGACCTATAAGTTCAAACTTTGTACATAATTAATTTCTTCACAGCCATCTGTGTTTGTAAGCAATATAAAGACATAGACAATTAGAATGGGTCATCAAGTACATGTTGTGACTAAGAAACTAGAAACCAAAGTTGACCAAGTCAACTACACAGTTCAAGTTGACCAACCAAATCATCTACACAGTTCAATACATAAGCTTAAGAAACCTAGCTAGCAGCTTCCTCTGCATAGGAATTGGACACAACACCTGTCAAATAATAATAATAATAATTAGTAGGAATTTAGCCATTGCTCCTTGTTTCAGGCTTAGCTCTTTCAGCAATTGATATGGTGAGGTTTTGTTAGTGGCTTAGTGAATTCCTTTAAGTCTTGCTCTTGGCCAATTCATGGTTTCATGCGTTTAAACTTTCATCGCCATTTTGTTAACTAATCCGTCGCAGATCTGAGCTCCATTTAAGGAAGGGTCTGCCGCTGACTAATGAGTTGCTACATGCACAAGGCGGGATTCGAACTCTTGACACTTCTTAAGCGGACGAGTGAGCTAACCACTCAACCAACTCAAGTTGGTTAACTTTCATCTGCATTTTTAATAGAGGATTTTGATCATTCTTATTGTAAGCAGATTTCAATATTATTAGACTCTTTCTTTTTCCCTTTTATTGTCTTAGTTTTTATTCCATGCACTAAATTATGTATAATCATGTATGTTCCTACTTTTACATATAGATGGAAGGTGGGAATCCTGATGATGTTTTAATCAAGATTAATGCAATGTTGGAGGAAGCACAACCTCTTCTTACTGATGAATGCTGCATCTATAGGGTGCCCGATGAAATCCGCAAGTTCAAAAAAGATGCATACACTCCAAAGGTTGTTTCAATTGGTCCTTTTCACCATGGGAATCCAAAGTTGCTAAAGATGGAGGACCAGAAAAGATTATATTGCAGACAATTCATTGAAAGATCAGAGACAAAGAACTTGAAAAGTTTTGTGAGTTGCGTGCAAGAGCTCGAGCCAGAGGTTCGTCGTTGTTACTCAGATGACATCAAACTTAGCATTGAGAAACATATCAGGGTGATATTGGTGGATTGCTGCTTCATATTAGAGCTTTTATGCAGGTACCACCATAGGGATGCCATTCTTCTGCCACCAAGGTTAGGGAATTTTATGCACTATGATTTGTTGTTGCTTGAGAATCAAGTCCCTTTCTTTGTTCTTGCGAAGCTTCACAATCTAGCTTTCCCTTCTACTTTAAATAGTAGAGGCCAGAACAACTATCCTTCATTATTATGGCTCACTCTTCATTATATCATTCCTAATTATATCATTTCTAGTGATAAGGTTGGGTTATCCTTATCCAATGTTAGCACAATAGCTCATTTCACAGATCTATCAAGAAAGCTTCTATTAATATCCTCTCACTTATTCCAACCATCAGTCTCTGGATGCTCAAGAACTGCAGAGGTAACACATCTTTATAGTGCATCTAAGTTGAAGGAAGCTGGAGTGAATTTTGAAGTAAACAAAAATAGTCCATGCTTACTAGACTTGCAACTTTCTGGTCATACTTTGAGAATCCCGTTCATTAGAGTCGACGACAGTACTGAAATTGTTTTGAGAAATTTGTTAGCGTTCGAGCAATGCCACTGTGTTAATGAATCCTATCTCACTGACTATATTACTGTCTTTGACTACCTAATCAACACAGACAAAGATGTAGATTTACTGATTAAGAAAGGAATAATTGATAACTGGTTAAGTGATAGCAATGCAGTGGCTGAAATGTTCAATGGTCTTGGAGTCAACATTATGCAGACAGATTTTAATGTGAAATATTCAAGCATTTTTCAAGATTTGAATGCTTTCTGTGCTCACCCTTGGAATAGAAAAGTAGCAACTTTGAGGCGCGACTACTGCAACACTCCATGGAAGACGGTAGCTTCCATTGCTGGAATTTTTCTACTTATTCTCACCATCATTCAGACAGTATTCTCCATCCTCCAAGTAGTACATTAGTACAGGATTAATGTTTGTGTTGTGTAGATTGGATTGGATGATTATATGTTCAAAGTTCGCTTAATGTGATGGGGTATTTTAGTGAATACACATGTTATTGTTTTTAGTATGTGTGTGGTTGTGTGAGATAAATATGTATGTAATATTTGTTAAATAATAGTCATGAACTATGATACTATTTATATAAAGAATTGAATAGAATGAATATATTAACAAGTTAATGTGCTAAATTGTTCTAACTAGAGCTTCTATGTTTGAACCTTTTTTTGAGTCATAACAAAAAACCACAATTACCATACAAAATTGTTCCAAATGGAGTTAACTTAAGCAAGTAATGATGCTCAATAAGCTACTAATTGCAAAGAGAACTGAACAATTTTTATTGATGAGAAGAAATATCTGAGTTATTGAGCTCACTGTCATTATAAAAAATATTTAGAAGACATATTCTTTGAATTTGTCAATCTGGTGGTCAACTCTTACCTATTGTACAAAATGTCTATACTAATCTAAGTCAATCTTCTATACAAGAGTTAAGGCTATTCAAGCTGAGAAGTGATCTGTTGGAAGACATATTCGCTGCAAGGAATAGTGAGACCACCCATGGGATGATCATATCCAAACTCTTCCTGAGCTTGACTCAACAAGTCTTGAAATGATGGTTGGTTCAGATATGATATGGGAATTACAAATCGCTTCTGTTTCTCTCCAACATACACTGCAAGATACCCCTTTGGGACTTCCAAGGATCTTGAAGATGCTTGGTTAGCAGAGAAGGACGCCCTTCGAATACCAGGTAAACGGAAACCCATCTTTAGTGTTGTTCTACAAGGAGAATAAGGCAAAACTCTCAAATCTAAGAAGAATGTGTCTAAATTCTAAACGTTGATGCTTGAAGGTGGCAATGGGTTGTGCTGTTTTTGAAGGCAAGAGGAAGTGTATTTATAGATTTTAACATTACTTGGATAATTATTTCTAGGATGAGGACATAGTGATGAGAAATCACATGGTGCTGTCTTAGAGATTTCTATCAAGCATTAAGCATTTGTATAAGAATGCATACCCTACCATCTCAAGCAACGGCTCATAGAACAGCCACTTGTAATCAAATGAGATAAGCTCAATTAATCTATTACCAGACATGACATGAGTTACACCTAATGTGTTTTCATGTGTTGTACCATTGATAATCCATTATTAGACATGCTTTAGACATCTTACAAATTTTTCTTAGATTGAAAACTTATGTCCATACATTTGCCTACTAGTAATACCAGAGTACCAAATTATGAAATTTGTTAACCATAAGCAGGACTTGATTGATAGCTCTGAAAGTGACCTTATCCAAAAGCTACAAACAAGATTTTATGGATTATAGATTTGATATCAACGTTCAAGATCAAGTACATACAGCTATTAGCTAATAGACCACTGAACTGAAATGTTTGGGCATGTCTTGTACGTGAGAAACAGGCCATTACATTAGTTAAACAATAATAAGATTTTCAACATTCAACAGTACTAATTTGTTTCATTTTCAAGCAAGTGACTGTGTTGGCAAATCTTCCATATTGTGGGCCATTTACTGCTAAATCGTAGTAGTTTTCCAAAAAGACTCTCCAAGACAACAACATGTGAAGGTTCATGAGTCCTTTTCTTTCACTAGATCCCATTAAACAGTTCATTCATTAAGCATTTAATTCCTTAGAGAAGGGTATCCACAGAAGCAACCTATTGATCTATATATACCAATACTCAACTTTGCATTCTCAAACACACAAACATCAGACTTGAAACACAACTTTCTCATACAAGTTACTTGAGATCATTCTGCAGTACTCTGTGTGGAATATCAAAGAAGAAACAATGGGATTTCGTTTACCTGGTATTAGAAAAGCTACAAAGGAAGCTTCAAAGGGTGAAGTGCCAAAGGGGTATCTTGCAGTGTATGTTGGAGAAAAGATGAAGAGATTCATTGTTCCAATATCATATTTGAACCAACCATCATTTCAAGACTTGCTGAGTAAAGCAGAAGAAGAATTTGGTTATGTTCATCCAATGGGTGGCCTCACATTTTCTTGCACAGAAGACATGTTCTTAGACATCGTATCCGTTCTGGCTTGATCATTATCAGAAAATTGAGGCTGACATAACATAGACTAGTTCAAATCAAACAATTTTGTAGATCAGTTTAAATCAAACAATTTTGTCAAGTACAATTGTAAGCTGAGTAGATAGGAATTAGGAGGGAGAGTTTGTTTTCACTTTGCTTTCATGTAAAAGTGGAACATGTTAATTAGTCTCATTCATTGATGCAAAATCTTCGCATATATTGCACACTCACCATGTTCCTGTTATGCTTACTTGCCATTCCCCTCTTTTTAATTATTTTGAAGTCTCTTTAATTGAAAGAAAACATAGTTAAGAGAAATGTAATTAACAGCACCAATAACGATTAGCAATAAAAAATTATTAAAAAATGATCAAAATATAATCAATATAAAATAAGAGATCTATTTTCTAGAATAAAAAAGGTTGTGGAGTCAAAATTATAAAAAAAAAAATCATCTAAAAAAAATCAGTTAATATGTCAAAATAAATTGTAATGCCCTTTTTCTCCTTCAATTTATGTGTATATAAATATTAATATTATTATCGTTATAAGAACAAACAATGAAATCAAATCATATCCTTCATAGGGTCTAGGGATAGAGACAGCAAATGGGAAATCACATGGTATTTGTCTTCAAGGATTACTTGACATTTTAGATATGAATCCAACATTTTTTCCCACCCTCGGAAATAGAGTTTACAAATTACATCCCATATGCTAATAACTAAATTTAAAATATTAGAATTCAGGCCACCATAATTGACACCTTCAGAAAGAGACTTTACAAGGAATAAGTTAATAATTATGTAGCCAAAGTAATGCCTAATTTCTATCTTCCAGACTGGCTCAAAACATATCATTGGTTCTCTACTCTCTGGTGCAATACTTCTTGGATCTATTGATCATGAAATGAAGTTGATTGCTCTTAAATAAGGGACTCATTTTGTGACAATCACTAGTAATTTGAAGTCATGAAATATTTTCCTAAAACTAGCCAACAATTCCATCAATTATTAAAACAGTTTTAAAAAGAGAAAATAAAATAAAATCAGTATTGTAGAGTGGAGTGGTTATATATATTTATTTCATCATCCACACGCAAAAGTATGAATGAGCCTTGCAAAAAATACAGAATGAGAAATCAGAATGAGAAAAACATGGAACAGTAGATCAACAGTAGGTGTCATGGAATTCATATATCAATTCAACTAGGTATCCTTTAAAAATGGTACAATATTCAGCCTTTTATTACATTAATTTAAAAAAATTAAAACAAACACATTAAAATAGATTTCTTGTTTTCTTTTTTTAAATTTAAATACAAATCTACAAAAACCGGATTAACTAAAATTCAAATTCAAAATTTAAATTTAAAGCTTATAAATCCTAACAAATCTCAAATATTTCAAATCAGATTTTCATCACTAGTAAAATCTTCCTTCGTAAATATTCAGAACTGCAACGTTTACCCCTCTTCATATGTGACCGTTTTCGTCTTCTCCCGCGTTGCATACCTCCTCTGCGAGGATCTTCTCCTTCGGCGAACGCGCTCCTCCTCGCGACGTGCACCTCCCTCGCGACGCGCACACACCTCCTCCATCGATGGACTCCTCCCCATCCCTGGTGTCCTCCCTCGCACCACGCACAACCGCCTCCTCCTCTTCCTGTGCTTCTCCTGTCTCCTCTTCTACATCGCACTTTTTCTCTGTCTCTGGCAAAATTTTAAAAAAATTTGGTTGAGTTCATTCATGGAGATATGTTATCCCTTTCTTTTCATTCTTTTCATTTAATAAAAGGTTATATTTTTTCAATTTTTGTATAATATTAAATATGTCTATGTTTTATTTTTTTAAATGTGTTTGTGATTTTAACTCATATATTTGATTTGGAAGTTGTAATATTAACTTAATTTATATGTGTCAATACTTAATTTTGGATGTGTTTATGTTGCTTATTATGTTCTTATGTATATATATAGAATTTTTTACGTGAGTTTTGGATGTGTTGATAAAATATTGAAAGTGCATTCTTATAATATTAGATGTGTTTACATTGTTTACTATGTTCTTATGTACATATATAAGTTTTTTTACATGAGTTTTGGATGTGTTGATAAAATATTTAGAGTACATTCTTATAATTTTGGATGTGTATTTGAGTTTAACTTTTTCTGTGTTCAATATGTAATTTAGAACTACAATAACAATAATTTAGATGTGTTAATACATAATTTTAAATGTGTTTATGTTGTTTATTTAATTTTAGATGTGTTTTTGACATGAGTTTTAAATGTTTTAAATAAAAAAAATAATTGAAGTGAGTTTAATTAATTTTGAAAACTTCACTGATTTTTTTAAAAGAGAGAGAGAGTGTGAACGAGAGAGAGGGAGAAAATAAAGGAAATACTTTATTATAATGATAAGAACTTAGAGATTTTTTAGTTGATAAAGTTTAAAATAATAGTGGTTTCTTAAAAATAGGAAATATAATTAATTAAAAAATTAAAATAATAAAATATTAGATTTAAAGGCTGACTAAAGGCTGATTTATGTTGTACAAGTAGCATTTTCCTTCATATATATACAGCACTCATCATTCATATCTGGAAATTTTGGGTCATAATTAAAAACCAAAATTAAGAAGAGAAAATCTACACTATGTTATTATAGATAACATGCATTAATGACATTCGCAATGGCTATTTCTATAAAAGTGAGTTAGTGTTATTCAAGGGGATAATTAGACCTTGATGCTGTCATTGCTATTGTGCACCTGCCTAGGTTGGGAAGGCACAACATGCATAGTTGTGATCAGGCCCCCCAAAACCTTAACCTCATACTATTTCTTTTTTCAATGGGAAAAGAGAGAAAAAGGGGGGATAGGAAACATACTTGCTCTTTGGAATTTATCAAAGTGGATAAATTGGATTTTACTTAAATCAAATAAAATGATGAAGAAGCTACTAATTGCAGAGAGATGTGAACATTTTTTATGATAAAAAGAAATATCTGATTAATTGAATTTGTTGTTATTACACAAAAAACAGAAGACAATTTCTTTGAATTTGTCATTCTGATGGTTAACTCTATACTATTGTGCAAAATCTGTACACTAATCTAAGTCAGCCTCCCACATAATGAGATTTATAGGCTATTCAAGCGAGAAGTGATTTGTCGGAAAGCATCTTCACTGCAAGGAATTGTGAGACCACCCAAGGGATGATCATATCCAAACTCTTCCTCGGCTTGACTCAACAAGTCTTGGAATGATGGTTGGTTCAAATATGATACAGGGATCAGAAAACGCATCTGCTTCTCTCCAACATACACTGCAAGATACCCCTTTGGAGCTTCCAAGGATTTTGAAGATGATTGGCTAGCAGAGAAGGAAGCCCTTCGAATAGCAGGTAAACGGAAACCCATCTTTTGTGTTGGTCTAAAAGAAGGAGAACAAGGCAAAGCTCTAAAATCTGAGAAGAATGTGTCTAAATGTTTATGCTTGAGGATGGCAATGGTTTATGCTGTTTTTGAAGGCAAGAGGAAGTGTATTTATAGACTTTAACTTTCCTTGATAATTATTTCTAGGATGAAAGATTGTTGAAAGGATGAGGACATACAGATGAGAAATCACATGGTGCTGTCTTAGAGATTTCTATCAAGGATTAAGCAGTTGTGTAAGAGTGCACACCACACCTTCTAAAGGAATGGCCCAAACAATAGCCACCTTCTACTAGACATGCTTTAGACATCTCATATATTTTCCTTAGATTGAAAACTTTATATCCATACATCTGCCAACTAATAATACCAGAGTAACAAATTATGAAATTTGAAAACCCCAAGCAGGATGTGATTGATAGCTCTGAAACATGGTAGTTAATAATTGAGCCAACATTGATACATTATCACGGGGATGTGTGAATGTGCATCAAGCTCAAAGCAACATCAAGTGAAGAATAGATAAAGTTTGGTATGTAGATGAGAAGCAGGCTAGGTTCTCAACAATCAATAGTTCATACCTCTTTCATTTTCAAGGATTGATTATGTTGGCAAATCTTCAATAATGTGGGCCATTTGCTCCTGAATCATTAGTAGTTCTTCATAAAGACCTCCAAGAGACAGCACCATGTGAAGGTTCATGAGTCCTTGTCTTTCTAGACGCCATTCAATTCCATACAGAAGGGTATCCACACAAGCATCCTTTTGATCTATATATACCAATACTCATCTTTGCATTCTCAAACAAAAAACATCAGACTTGAAACACTTTTTTCATATACAAGCTACTTGAGATCATTCTATAGTTGTGTGAGTGGAGCAACAACAAAGAAACAATGGGATTTCGCTTACCTAGAATTAGAAAATCTACACAAGCAGCTTCAAAGGGTGGAGAAGTCTCAAAGGGGCATCTTGCAGTTTATGTTGGAGAAAAGATGAAGAGATTCATAGTTCCAATATCATATTTGAACCAACCATCATTTCAAGACTTGCTGAATAAGGCGGAAGAAGAATTTGGTTATGTTCATCCAATGGGTGGCCTCACAATTCCTTGCACAGAAGATGTGTTCTTAGATATCATATCATTTTTTGCTTGAATCACTCATTCATCAGAAAAAAGAGGCTGACATAGCATAGATTAGCTCAACTCAAACAATTTTGTAGTATCATAATACATTGAGTGTATATCTTGTTTTTCCCTTTGCCTTCTCGCAAAAGTGGAACATCATAATTATTGTGACTGATTAATGCATAAAAATTTTGTTATAACTTCATTGTATTTTTCTTCACTAAGTTTTCTTTTCTCATCCTTTCACCCTTATATGCATCTTGACATGTTATCTTTTTTAACCTTTTTAGGTAAAAGAAAATATAATCTAGGTGAAACGCAAGTAACACACTAATAACTCTCAACAATAAAAAAATTTAGAAATTATCAAAATATAATCATTATAAACTAAGAAATATAATTTTTAGAATTAGAATAAAAAGTAGAAGAGTCAAAGTTAAAGAAATTTACACCTCATGAAAATCAATCGATATGTAAAAATAAATTATAATGATAGTTTTTTCCAATTGTGTATGTAAATATTATCTTATACATATATAAAAAAAATTTTAAAAAAATCAAATCACATCCTTGATGGGGTGTATTGATAGACAACAGCAAATGGGATATCACATGGTTTTGCCTTCAAGGATTAGTTGACACTTTAGATTTCATGCCAAATAGTTGGCACCTTCAGAAAGTGACTTTACAACCAATAAGTGATGCGTGAGCATCTTTTCTATCTTTTTCTAGTGAATTTGCCTTCGAATTGTTAAGTTTAATCAAGATTTAAATACCTTTTAGCCACTATGAATGCTACTTTGAGTTGTGTGCAATTCTGTTTATTTCAGGTAGCACTCGGATGGATTTGACGGAGTTTTTATAGAAGAAGAGAAGAAAGTGAATGATGTTGTCAACCATGACCTCCTGGCACTCCAACGAGAATAACTTGAACTATAGAGGTCCAATTGACGTGATTCTAGTGGCATTGGAAAGCTAACTTTCAGAGCTTTCCAATGATGTAAAATAGTATATACTTCTTCTCCAACATATTCGGCCATACTGGCGCCTAACTTGGCTATTCTCAAGTTAGGCACCAAGACAAAAGAGATGCGTCCAAGCTTGTTGCCACAGTGGCGCCTAACTTTGGATTTTTCAAGTTAGGCGCCAGCTTAATGATTCACAATGGTCCCCATGTCTCAATTGAAGCTACACGAAGAAGTTTATTTAATTTTGATTAAAAATTTAATTTATTTATAAATAGGAGAATATATTATTTAGTTTTAGAAAATATATTTTACATTAATTAGGATTATATATAAAAATGAAAAAGAATCAACCCTTCGAGCTCTTCTCTCTTCTCTTACCTTATTCCGTACTTTACAGTTCTTCAGAATCCTTGTTTTCTCTCTGAACCATGAGCAACTAAACCTCCATTGTTAATATTAGGAGTTCTTTTTATTCTATGATGGATTAATACTATTACTTTTCTATTTTAATTCATGTATTGATTTCAAATTCAAGAATTGTTTTCATTCTTCATCTTTTGAATTTGGGTGGAACGGAAGTATGATTCTTATTCTAATTGAGTTCTTGTAAACCTTAGAAAAGCAATTTAACTGAACAACGGTTTGAAAATAAATTCTCCTAAATCACTAGTTATCTGGACTTAACGGGATGCGTGACATATAATCCTCTTATATTTGGATAATTAGGGTTTCTGTGGCACATAAACTAATTTTGAACTTAACCCTCTAATTGGAATCAAGTGACCAAAGAATTAGCGGTTGATGAAGGTTAGAGGAGACTAAAAAGGTCTAAGGAATTAGGGTTTAGTCACTTATAATTTGCCATGAATTGAATCTTATATGATTAAAATAGTTGGTAAGAAAAGTTAATTCTAAAAATAAATATCTTTGAAACCTTAACTGTTTTCTCATATATATTTCACAATCCGTTTACTACTTGCTTTCTGATCTTCTGAATTTACTGTTTAACGCAATGGAGACCCAAACACTCTTTTCTGCTTGTTTAACTAAGTAAATCACTCAATTATTGTTGCTTAGTCCATTAATCCTCGTGGGATCAACCCTCATTCACTTGAAGTACTATTTGGTACGACCCGGTGCACTTTCCGGTTAGTTTGTGTGTTATAAATTCTACACCAAGTTTTTGGTACCTTCTAACCAAATAGAATTCTAAACCAAGATTAATCAGATGGGTACTGCTCCTTCAGAAGTTTGATATTGAGATCAAGGACAGAAAGAGGTCAGAAAATCAAAGTGGCTGACCACCTTTTCAGAATTGAACCTGAAGAAGGAATGCAATCACCCACAGCTGTGACTGAGACATTCCCAGATGAGCAACTTTTTGTCATTCAATAGGCTTCATAGTTTGCAGATATTGCAAATTACAAAGTCATGAGGTTCATTCCCAAGGAGTACAGTAAACAACAAATTAAGAAGCTGCTGACTGATGCAAAGTACTACTTTTGGGAGGATTCTTATCTTTTTAAAAGATGCTCAGATGGTATAATCCAGAAGTGTGTCTCAGATGAGGAGATACAGCAGATTCTTTGGCATTGTTATGGCTCTGATTATGGAGGCCACTTTGGTGGTGAAAGGACAACTACAAAGGTCCTTTAGAGCAGTTTTTACTAACCGACTCTCTTCTAAGACTCAAGAGCATTTGTGAAGAACTGTGACAAATGTCAAAGAGCTAAAAATCTTCCTGCCAACCATGAGATGCCACAGCAGGGGATTCTTGAGATTGAGTTATTTAATGTGTGGGGTATTGATTTCATGGGACCTTTTCCACCCTCATACTCCAACTCTTATATCTTAGTGGCTGTTGATTATGTGCCCAAGTGAGTGAAAGTTGTAGCTTTACCCATCAATGATGCCAAAGTTGTGATGAGCTTTCTCCAGAGATATATTTTCAGTTGGTTTGGTGTCCCAAGGACACTCATTAGTGATGGAGAAAGCCACTTCTGCAACAGACAGCTGGACTCACTTCTGCAGAGATATGGAGTCCGTCATAAAGTGACAACCCCTTATCACCCTCAGACAAGTGAACAGGTAGAGGTCTCTAATAGAGAACTCAAGAGGATTCTAGAGAAGACCGTCAGTATCTCAAGAAAGGATTGGTCTAGGAAGCTTGATGATGGTCTCTGGGCATACCGGACAGCATACAAGACTCCTATTGGCATGTCCCCTTATCAGTTGGTCTATGGTAAAGCCTGTCACTTGCCAGTTGAGTTCGAGCATAGAGCATACTGGGCGATAAAGTTTCTGAACTTTGATGTCCAAGCTGTAGGAATAAAGCGGATGCTTCAGCTGAATGAGCTTGATGAATTCAGATACTCTGCCTATGAGAATGTCAAGCTCTATAAGGAGAGAACCAAGATATGGCATGACAAGAAGATTGTCATCAGAGTCTTTGAGTCAGGTCAGAGAGTGCTCTTATTCAATTCAAGACTCAAACTCTTTCTTGGGAAGCTGAAATCCCGGTGGTCAGGACCGTTTGTGGTAACTAGAGCATCGCTGTATGATCATGTGGAAATTCAGGAAGAGAATTCTGACAGAAGATTTACAGTAAATGACCAGAGATTGAAGCACTATCTTGGAGGCGAGATTGATCGCCAAAGGTCCACTTATCTGCTGGATTAACAGAGTTGACGGTAAAGAAGTGCTTGTCGGGAGGCAACTCGAAGTTTTCGTATCCTTAAGTTTGAATTTTACCTTGATTTTTTTATTTTTGTTTCATTAGTTTTGTTTGAGTTTCTATTATTTTTCCTTTGTTTTATGTGTATGTTGATCATGCAGAATGATTAGAACAGAAACAAGTACATGAAGACAGAATTTCAAACATCCTAAAAAAGCTGAATGCGGAAGTTAGGCGCCACATGCAAAGCAAAATTGAAGGAAGCTGCTGGAGGGGTGGCGCCTAACTTCACTTTTGTGAAATTAGGCACCAGTCATGCGTGCAAAATTGGAGTCTTTATTGGAGGCTTGGCGCCTAACTTCACCTCCTTTAAGTTAGACGCCACATGAAGTATCTTGGAGGATTATCCACAGGTCTGCATAGTGAAGTTAGGCACAAAAAAAATAAAAATTAGAGGGTGGCGCCTAACTCAAGAGAATTTGTTCCTTTCTGTACACACAGCACCTAACTACAAGTTTCTCAAGTTAGGCACCAGCATGGGTTCAAGAACAAAGTTAGGCGCTGTGTTCTTTAAGCTAGGCGCCAAGGGAGACATCTCACTCCAAGTTAGGCGCTGTTACCCTCAAGTTAGGCGCCAGCTCTCATAAATTGCCTAATTCCTAACTGAATCACGTGAATCCTGCACCAAATCACTGTGATTCCATTCCCCAACCCTGCAGTTGCACATATTCACTTCCCCATTTTTTACTATCCCTCAAACCCCATCCCAACCCTTCCTTTTTCCTTCCCCGTCTACCCTCCCCTGACCAATATTCCTATCCCGTAACCCCAGCTGCGATACCCCTCCCTTCCAACCCTCTTCCACCTTGACCGAATCCCCTACCCATTCCCTGATCCCCTCCCTTTTTCCCTTTCCTATCTATTTCCAACCCTTCCTTTTTCCTTCCCCAGACCAACCCGTGAACCCTGCTCCTGCCTTGTTTCATTCCTTCCCAACAAAGCCCCTCACCAACACCCAAACCCACCCATGATCAAGCCATCCCCCCTCACCTATATAAAGACCCCCCTTCCATTCCATTATCACACAACAAATCCCTTCCCTTAACCCTCCACAATTCCCCTTCTAACCACAACAACACATTAGTCCTTCCCCAAGCTAACTACACCCAGCCACATCAACCCCCTGCCTATATAAATACGTCCCCTTTTCTATACACATAACCACCCCCCTTCTTTCATTACCCCACCTCTGTGCGCCCCTTTCCCTTTTTTTATTTTTTTATTTATTTATTAGTTTAACTCAAAAGAAAAAATTTAATTTAATTTTACTTCATTATTTTAGATTTCTTCATCTTTTCCTCTGTCTTACTCTTTGTAATTCTCTAATTTGTTCGAAGACGAGCAAAAATTTTAAGTTTAGTGTTATCGTTTTGCTTGTTATTTTTCTGCCCATTGTAATGGCACCAAAAACTATTAAGTCCTCAAGGAAGAGGAAAGGCAAAGAGCCAGCCACCAGTTCTTATAATGCACAGAGGTTCCGCTCCAAGCTCCATGAAAAACACTTTTATGAGAATACTTACAAGAAAGCTGTAACTCCGGAAGTGAGATTTGCGCTTCAACCGGATGAATATCCGGAAATTCAATTTCAGATTCAGAGGAGAGGATGGCAATTTATGTGCAACCCGCACACTGAAGTTGGACAATTAATGGTCCAAGAATTTTATGGCAATCTCTGGGTTGCTTACAAGGATGTTGACGGGATCAATGAAAAGAACTACCAAAGCTATGTGAGAGGAAAGGTCATTGATTTCAGTCCAAGAAGCATCCGACAGGTCCTCCATCTGCCACCTCCAGATCATATATCTGCTTGCTACAGTGAGAGGATGCATAGAAATCAGCAACTGGAACAAGTACTTGAAGAAATATGCATTCCGGGTTCTCAGTGGAGAACAGGTGCAGAGGGGAAGCCGAACCAACTAAAGAGCACTGATCTTCTCCCTATAGCTAGGGGATGGTTAGACTTCATCCGAAGGTCTATCATGCCAACTAGCAACCGGTCTGAATGCACTGTGGACCGGGCTGTCATGATTCACTGTATCATGAAAGGAGAAGTAGTGGAGGTAGAGGACATTATTCCAGAACAGATATATAACATTGCCTCCAATCCTCTAAAGAAGGCTAGGCTTGGTTTTCCACATCTGATTTATCGTCTGTGTGAAGCAGCAAAGGTAAAGATGGATAATGACTTCCCCATTCCTGTTGAGAGGCCAATTACTAAGAAGACCATGGAGCATCTTAGGGAACACCACAGGGTCCCCAGAAAAGATCAAGCTGAGGAGGAAGCTCAACAGGATCAACCTCCATTACCTCAAGGGCATTACTTCCCACCTCAGGAGTACTGGCAGCAGCTTATTTCCTCTATTGAACAGATGAGAATCACACAGGATAACCGTTGGCAGCAGTTCAATGCATCCATAGAGCAGATAAGGGTGACACAAGACAACCGCTGGGAGTATCTCACCTCCACCCTTGATCAGATGAGGGCTGTCCAGGACTCTCAGCGCCAGGAGATTTTCCAGCTGAGACAGTACTTTGGCCATCTGAAAGGACCATATGGACCACAGCCAGAGGAGAGAGATCCCCACCATGGAGACTGAGGTAGTTTAGTCCCTTTTCACTTCTTGTTTTATTCTGTTATTATTATGTATATTATGTTCCTATTTTCTGTTATTTTGTCTTAGTGTCTGCATAATCTTTAGTATTTCAATTCCTAGGTTCTTGTTTAATTTTGCTATTTTTAATTTTGTTATTTGCTTTTAGCTCTAAAAAGTTGTCTCATGTACCACTCATGAGCTTGAATCTAAAGAAAAAAAAGAAGTGATGTATTGCTTGAGAAATTGAGTTGTTATTAAAGAGTAGTCTTATTTACTTAAATATGATGGTATTATTTGTGATTCTGAATGCATGATATGAACAGTGCATATTTGAATTTGAATCAAAGGATGTTGATGCATGAGGAACAAGAATTTAAAGAACTATTATGAATTCTCTGAAGTAAACAAAAGCTTAATCCTTGAAGCAAAAGAAAATAAAGAAAAGCAAGGTTCAAGGCTCTGAGCATCAATAACTAGGGAGGTCAGACATGATTAAAAGTTCAAAGAGTTGTTTCCCTAGTCATATGTTTGTGGTGTAAATATGTCAAGTTATCCTTGAGAGAAAGCACTAAGAGTCGAGATCAAGTGCATTTAATAGAGTATGCCAAAGGTTTTGAGCACCATTGTCTAGGAGTAGCTGAAAGAAAAATCAGAACCAAAAGAGAGTTTTCCAGTTAAGTGCTTATGGTATTTTTGTGTCAAGTAAAGTTTGAGACAAAGCATTTAAAGTCACGGCTAAGTTCAAGGTGCAAAGAACCAAAGAAAAGAGAATGAAAAAATTTTACTGTGTTCAAGGATTAATCTAAGGTAAAAAGGCCAGAGAATTCATAATATTATCCGGACTCTAATTCCAAATGACAAAAAGGACAGTGACATTCCTCAGATTCAAACGATAGTGAGATGCCGAACCTATTCAAAATTGCAGTATATAAACTCCACTTTAAGAAGAGACAGGAGCTTAATCGAGTACTCACTTCTCGTGCAAATTCACATCCTAAATCTACATTAGTTTTGATTGCTTGAGGACAAGCAACAGTTCAAGTTTGGTGTTGTGATGCGTGAGCATCTTTTCTATCTTTTCCAAGTGAATTTGTATTCAAATTGTTAAGTTTAATTAAAATTTAAATGCCTTTTAGTCACTATGAATGCTACTTTGAGTTGTGTGCAATTCTATTTATTTCAGGTAGCATTCGGATGGATTTGACGGAATTTTTATAGAAGAGAAGAAAGTGAATGATGCTGTCAACCATGACCTCCTAGCACTCCAACGGAAATAACTTGAGTTACAGAGGTCCAATTGATGGGATTCTAGTGACATTAAAAAAACTAACTTTAAGAGCTTTCCAACGATGTATAATAGTATACACTTCTTCTCCAACATATTCGGCCATACTAGCGCCTGACTTGGCAATTCTCAAGTTAAGCACCAGAAGAAGAACAAAGCCTCACTTGCTTGCTGCCAGGGTGGCGCCTAACTTCAGAATTCTGAAGTTAGGTGCCAAGACAAAAGAGACGCATCTAAGCTTGCTGCCATAGTGGCGCCTAATTTGGGATTTTTCAAGTTAGGCGCCAGCTCAATGATTCACAATGGTCCCCACATCTCAATTGAAGCTGCACGAAGAAGTTTATTTAATTTTGATTAAGACTTTAATTTATTTATAAATAGAAAAAGATATTATTTAGTTTTAGAAAATATATTTTATATTAATTAGGATTAGATATAAAAAGGGAAAAGAATCACTTCTCTCTTCTCTTATCTCATTCCGCACTTTACAGTTTTTCAAAATCCTTCTTTTCTCTCTGAACCATGAGCAACTAAACATCTACTGTTAAAGTTAGAAACTCTGTTTATTCTATGGATTAATAATATTACTTTTCTATTTTAATTCATGTATTGATTTCAAATTCAAGAATTATTTTCATTCTTCATCTTATGAATTTGGGTGGAAAGGAAGTATGACCCTTATTCTAATTGAGTTCTTGTAAATCTTGAAAAAACAATTTACTTAAACAATAGCTTGAACACAAATTCTCTTAAATCACTAATTATTTGGACTTAACAAGATACGTGACATATAATCCTCTTATATTTGGATAATTATGGTTTCTGTGGCACATAAACTAATTTTGAACTTAACCCTCTAATTGGAATCAAGTGACCAAGGAATTGACAGTTGATGAAAGTTATAGGAGACTAAAAAGGTCTAAGAAATTAGGGTTTAGCGACATATAATTTGCCATGAATTGAATCTTACATGATTAAAATAGTTGGTAAGAAAAGTTAATCCGAAAAATAAATATCTCTAAAACTTTAACTGTTTTTTCATATATATTTCACAATCTGTTTACTGCTTACTTTTTTATCTTCTGAATTTACTGTTTAATACAATTGAGACTTAAACACTCTTTTCTGCTTGTCTAACTAAGTAAATCACTCAATTATTGTTGTTTAGTCCATCAATCCTCGTAAAATCGATATTCATTCACTTAAGGTACTACTTGGTACGAGCCGATACACTTGCCGGTTAGTTTGTGGGTTATAAATTCCGTAACAATAAGCTAAGAATCATGTGGATCAAAACATATCCCATCGGTTCTCTACTGGTGCAATACCTCTTGCAATGTGAACTATCGACCATGGAATACTTCTGATTGCTCTTAAATAATTCGTGGCAAGAGAAGACCACATTTTTTTACAATACCTTTCTGTTACCACTAGTTCTTGGAAGTCACAAAGTATGTTCCAGCAATTAAGCCAATCATTCCACTAATTATAAAAACCCTAAACCCAAATAAAAATTTAAGAAAAAAAAGAAGAAGAAAAAACTACTGTAGAGTGGATAGTTATATGGATTTGCAAAGGTCATGGAGGAGGTAAATTGAGTCATTACTAGCTTCACCACATAACTAAAGAAGTACTAAACAATACAGCAAGTATAGAGATTAGTTTGTTAACCAGGTTCATACATAAGTAATAACAACATGAAAATACACAATCATCCAAAAAACAATTTGAAATAAAAGGTCAAAAGAAATGTTGAGACTAGAGAGAATATAAAAGTGGCTCATAGATATGAAATTGCAATAATCTTTGTTAATAAATTTTATCTGTGTAGATACATCATTCTTCCTACTTCGTAGGAAAGAACAAGAAAGAAAGCAGATAATCTACAATGTTAGCCTATGATTTCTTTACAAAATTGAGTTGGATAATTGACCATCTATGTTGGATCCTCTCCTATGACTTATGCAACTGAGAAGTGATCTCAAGGAAGACATCTTCTTTGCAAGGTATTGTGAGCCCACCCATTGGGTGGTCAAATCCAAATTCTTGTTCAGCATGACTTAGTAAGTCTTGAATTGAAGGTTGACTCAAGAATGATATAGGAATCACAAATCGCTTCTTTTGATTTTCTCCTACATAAACTGCAAGGTGACCCTTTGGGACGTCATTGCGCCTTTGAAGACCAGGCAAACGGAAACCCATTGCGAAAGAACAATTTGGACAAACTTCTGTTGAAAGTATTGATGCTTAGACAATGCAGAGGAATTTACTTGTATGTGACTTCTTCAACCATGACTATCTATATATATAAAGCACTTTCAAGAACACTTTGAAATGCTGATAATTGAAGAAAAGCTATTTGAATGGGGTATACAAGGAGACATGGGCGTGAAGGATCACATGCCAGTGTCTAGGATGTGTTTCAATATAGATGAAGAACTGAATGACCAACACCTACTGCTTATCTGAACAGTCAGCTGGTTGGCATACATTTTGGTCCACAGATTTCAAACAATCACTCTGATAGAAGTGTATAGATATGTGTGTGTAGCATATCAATCTAATTAAAAAAAATATGTGAGATGTCTAAACCATGTCTACTAGCATTGAAGTGACTAAACAGCAATCAATGCATGAACAAGCATTAGGTTTCACCTATGAAAATGTCTTTAATCTTCAAATGGTGGGGTTTATGTTCTCCTATCCAACTTCCTAAAACTTGAAAGATACTTGCAAGACAATACCATGTGATCCCGTGTCTCTCATGTAGACCCCATGGTACCCTGATTGGAATAATTCATTAGGGAATTGGTTTACAGACTCTTATGAACTATATATATATAGTATTCTCTTGTGATCTCAAGCAACACAAGTCACTTGCATCCAGAAGTATTATAATTCAAATAATTTCATTCTCATACAAGTCCTTTCAGATCAATACATTTTTTTTGCGTGAAGAACAAAAAGCCAATGGGTTTCCGCATACCAGGTATTAGAAGGGCATCAATTAGTACAACTCAAGCAGCTTCAAAGGGGAGTGAAGTCCCAAGAGGCTATCTTGCAGTCTACATTGGAGATAAAATGAAGCGGTTCATAATTCCTATCTCATACTTGAACCAACCATTGTTTCAAGAATTATTAAGTCAGGCAGAAGAAGAATTTGGGTATGATCATCCAATTGGTGGTCTTAGAATTCCATGCCTTGAGGATGAGTTCCTAAAGCTCACCTCTCTCTGGAAGGAGTTGTAAATCATTTAGACAGAGATAGATTAGCTGAGGCAAATGTACAGAAGGCACTTTCTTTTTATTGTAAAGATTTTTCATTTAATCTCTTCTTTTTGTCATTCCTTTGGAATTGTAAAAATTTATTGCAATGAGAAAGTTATTATACAACAATGTTGGAACACTAGGCTTTCGTCCAATCTCTATGGTTTCTAATGTTTTCAAGCAGTATTAGTTGGAGATTTATCCTGAAAAGTCCAAGGCATTCATGCGCTCAGGCTCGCATGTATTGAAAATTAAGCGGGGGGCGGGGAGAGGGGACAAAGGCACTACAGTGATAAAGGAATTCAGGGGCAAAAACTTAGAAGAGAACATTTGACAAACATATAAGCTAAATTACTAACTCAAAAATAGTAATTTAAAAAATAACAATTTTTGAGAGAAGATCAACATCATACTTAGCTCCTTGGTATTATCATTTGAATGTAAGAGAAACTAAACTCCAAAAGAGCATAGAGCCAGAAGCCCACCACTTCCGTTGGGCACATGTAAAAATCATGAAACATTAACAATGATCAGAAGAATCAATATGGATGACAAACCAAAGAACTCACAAACTTAGTGAACTGGGTTAGAGGGTTGTTAAACATTCATTGAAGGGAAGCTCCAAAAGTTTCTGGTCTGCCACACAACTCACGTAAGAGGAAGGAAACGATAGGTCACCAACCAAGTTCAAAATTTTTATGTGAAGTTTGTGACTTCCTGCAGACTTAGTAAAGAACAAAGAAAATGGCTAAATATTTAATAGGCAATAAGGCAAATAAACATAGAACTCCTAGTTTTGCTATAACATGATTTTTTTTTTCTTTCAAAATTTTCCAATTAGGCCACTAAGCTCATTAGAATGAGAAAAATATGGAATCGTAGAGCACTGTAGTTAACCTTCACACCATGTAGCAACGAAATCTCATAAATACAGCCTTGATCATCGAATTTTGGGAATTCAAGGCATAGCTAAAACTATAGCTGAGAGTAAGAGAGAAAATCTATAGGTATGCATATAGTTATTGGCATCCGTTACTTCAATCACAAAAACAATTTTCTCACCGAGATATTTATCTTTCTCTCAGGTCTTAGGAAAAATTCTCTAGCTCTATATATGCTAGGATAAGGAATTTAGTTCTCGCCTTCAAAATTTATTCAAACAGTCAAATGTGGCGTTCTTAAAGCAAGTAGCTCTGCTCATATAAGCTCCTACTTGTTGGGAGAGCGAACATTTGTATTGACAAAGAAAGTAGTTGGGTAATTGAATTCATTATCAATTTTCATCATACAAAAAGGAATTTGTCATTCTGATATCAATACTAATCTATTGTACAAAAATGTATACTAATCTATGTCAGTCTCCTACAGTGTAAGTTTCCTCATCAATTCAAACGAGAAGTGATTTGCTGGAAGACATGTTCACTGCAAGGAATTGTGAGACCTCCCCTAGGATGATCATATCCAAACTCTTCCGCAGCTTGATTCAACAAGTCTTGGAATGAAGGTTGATTCAAGTATGAAATTGGGATGACATATCGCTTTTGTTCTTCTCCAACATACACTGCAAGATACCCCTTTGGGACTTCTACAGATTTTGAAGCCGCTTGGCTAGCAGAGAATGATGCCTTTCGGATAATAGGTAAATGGAAACCCATCTTTTGTGTAAATATGTGAGAAGAAAAACAATAGAAAGCTCTCAAGTTTAAGAAGAATGTGTTTGTGTTGATGCTCTGGAGTGCCAATGAGTTGTGTTGTTTTTGAAGGCAAGAGCAAGTGTATTTATAGATCTTAATATCCTTCAGAAAACTGTTTAAGAGATGAATGATTATTGAAGGGGGTTAAAGGATGGGAAGCATAAACACGAAAGATCACATGGTGATGTCTTAGAGACTTCTATCAAGAATTAAGCAGTAGCATAAGAGTGCATACCCCACCCTCTCAAAGAATGGCCAATAGAGCAGCCACTCAAATCAAAAGAGATAAGATCAACTGAAACCTTATATCTGTTCATGTCTAAATTGGTTTTCAACATCTTAGTAGACATGCTTAAGGCATGTGACATTTTTTTCAAATTAATAATGCAACTCAATACTAGCAAGTAGCTGCCAAGTGCTACCTAAGGGAAACAAGAGAACCTGTAGCATACTAGCATGATCACAAGCCAGTGTCACCTGAAATATTCATAGTGCTCAAAATCCTAATCCAACACTTGAAAAAAGCATATCCCCAATAAGCAGCAAACATATCAGAAACAGTAACAATATTATCTTACAATTATTTTTGAATTATTGCATTTTTTCCAACTCAATCCAGCAAAATTCCAATATCTGCATCTCTTAGTGGTTTGATTTAGGAATTCAGGGGCAGAAACTTAGAACACAGTTGACTGGCACAGAATTGAAGTCAGCAATTCAATACTAATAAATTTATTTTAAAAATTGAGGGGAAAATAAACATCATCCGCGGTTCGTCAAAAAAAAATTATAATTTGAACATGGTAAAAATCAAACTCGGGAAAAAGCACAGAGTAACTAGTTGTGTCAGTTCATAAGTAGTAGAATTGATGCAACACTATAAACAATGATCAGAGAATGGAAAAAGTGTACCACTTACCCAAGAGGTTGGGAAAGCTCCTTGAAGTCGAAGGGAAGTTCCAGAAGCTTCTATTGCGTTTCCCAGCTCAAAAGTTCATGGAAAGTTTGTAACTTTCTTCGGATCATGGGTTGGGTAGGTAAACTAAAATAAGGAGCTTCATAAGTTAGCAATGCATTTTTTAAAATGAGTCCGTATTTATTAAAATTTAATATAATTTTATATATTAATAAATATTTAAATTTATTTTTATATTTATATTGATTATCGTCTTTTAAAATTTTAAAAATTATTTTTAGTTTAATTTATCATATTATAATTTTTAAAAAGTAATTTTTGAAAAACTATTTTTAAAAAATTATTTTCAAAAAGTAAAAACCTGTGAAGATTAGAGAAATTGGTTCAATGTCTTATTTCTAAATTCTACAGCAAATAAATGCCTAAAAAGTTAACTAATCTATATATTCTTAATATATAAAAGTAGGTACATACGTTTACCCATATTATTTTTAAGTTATTTCTCTTTTTCTACTAACGTTATGTCAGCACCAACGTTTATTTGGCAAAATTTTAAAATTTATAACTAAAAAAACACAATAAAAACTAACAAATTAACTTTTTCCAAATCAATCCTTATTTCTAAAACAACAAAAACACAAATTAACATTTATCCCCAACAAAAAACTCTCAAAACCAAAGAACTTATTACCTTTCTCAAACCCTTACCCTCTTAGCACTTCTCCGTACTAAGATTTTATTTCCTCCATCCTCTTCCGGTCTCATCCTATTTCCTCCATCCTCTTCGGTCCTATGAGCCATTGTTTTTTCCTCAAAACAAATTGTACATCGCGATGTCTCTTCGGCGGAGCCGCATTGCATAAATTGCAGAAACCGGGGCAAACTCCATTCCTCCTCTTGCGGTTTTCCTGTCATAACTCGATTCTGGTCTCAGATCAACGTCACTATTGAGCGCCGTCAACGTAGGAAATTTGTCCCAGGTATCTTCCTAAAGATTTTCAACTTTGTCATTTACTCTTTTCATTGTTCAATATCATTTTCAATAGCCCTATTTATTTGTTATAAATAATAACATTTTAATTGTGAACTCATTGCAAGTAGCACAAGTTTATATATTTCTCTTTTGTAAACGGTTCTGTCCAACAGTCACAACCAAAATTAATGTGTATTTAAAATTATTGCTCCCTATATACTATCAATTGTAATATTTCATCATCAAATTATAAATTGTTATTTTACGTGTGGAGTACTTCTTCCACAATTTACATTTACATGTTCCACTTTTTCGAATTAGTGGTAATGACAAACCGAAAGAGTTAATACCCAAAATTGCTAGATGAAAATCAACCAATTACTATTTAGTAAAATGTTTTAAAAAAATTAAAACAAAAAACTCTTATCTATTATTATTCAATTGAAACATCAAGTACTAATTAAATGCAATAAACATACATTAAAAATGTCATAATAATAATAATTATAAAAAATTTCAGTTACAAATATTCAAATTCTACAACTTATACATAATAAGACTCTTACTACTCTTCATTTCTTAATCTCTTATACTAATTGTCAAAAACTCCTTAAATTTAATATAACATTTTTATATGTTTTTCATTCTCATTCATTTATTTTTTTCATTATTTACAAACAAAAAAACCGCAAGAAAAGACAAAGTGTAGCCATTAATACAAATCGAAAAATGAAAAAAAATGCAGTTTTGTATAACTCTAATATAAATAACCTATGTTTTTTTTAAAATAAATAAATTCAAAATCTATTTATAATATGTTCTCTAAAATATTTTTAATATAACATTTATTAAAATATACTATATAGTATAAATAATATACCTCTCCGCACATTGCGCGGATCTCAATCTAGTTAATATCTTAAAAGTAGTCATCAGTAAGATTAATTAATAAATTAAAAATTTATAAATTTACTATAAAAATAATTAAAATTTTAAATTTTTGAAATTCCAATAAAATCTTTCTATATTAAACATATTAAGAAATGTGTTTAGTGAAATTTTAATAAAAAATGGAGAAAAAAAAGTTGGTTACTTTTCTCTTCTGTCACAAGAAATTAAAACTCTGAACTGTATGAAGCACAAGTATTACCACATGACTTGTGAGACAAGTGTGATCTAAGAGAAACTTTTAGTTGCTTCATAAAGGATCTCATAATCTAGTGTTTGTGTCCATGTTTAGACTTAATAGTTTTAAGTTTAGTTTAGTGCTCAGATAAAAAAACTTTAGGAACATAATCTTAAATTTGTTCACAGACAAATCAGGTTTCTTATGTTTTTTTTTTTCTTTTGCAGCAAAGTAACTAAGCTCATATAATATCCTTCCTAAGTGCATGAAGAAGTGAAGTGAACAATGCTATAATAATAAACTCAAAAACTTGAGTAATTGAATTCATTCTCAATCTTGGATTATACAAAAATTAATTAAAAAACAGAAGGCATGCTCTTTGAACTTGCCATTCTAATGCTCTATACTAATCTATTGTATACAACATGTGTATGCTAATCTATGTCAGTCTTCTATGGTGTGAGATTCATTATCAATTCAAGCGAGATGTGATTTCTTGAAAGACATGTTCACTGCAAGGAATTGTGAGACCTCCCATGGGATGATCATATCCAAACTCTTCCTCAGCTTGACTCAACAGGTCTTGGAATGAAGGTTGGTTCAAATATGAAATGGGGATCATAAAACGCTTCTGGTTTTCTCCGACATACACTGCAAGATACCCCTTTGGGACTTCTACAGATTTTGAAGCTGCTTGCCTACCTGAGAACGATGATGTTCTTCGAGTAGCAGGTAAACGGAAACCCATTTTCAGTGTATAATATGTAAAAAGAAGAACAATGAAAAAAGTTCTCAAGTTTAAGAGAAGATTGCGTTTTAGTTTTGATGCTTAGAAGTGCCAATGAGTTTTTGTATTTATAGATCTTAAGGCTCTTTGTTGGAAAACTATTTCATGAATGAAAGGTTGTTGAAGTGGTTAAAGGATTGGGGTCCATACACATAAGAGTTCACATGAAAAAGTGGTTAAGAGTGAATGCTCTCAAACTTAGACCTTATATTTGTTCATATCTTAATTAGTATTCCATATTTTCCTAAACATGCTTTAGACATGTCACATTTTCTTCTTCATGTTGATAACAAATTCAATGCTGATATTAAATAGATAGCTGCCAAGTACTAACTAATATCTATATGCATGAAGCTTGTCTACCATTCAAATAACTACACAGCAATAAATGCATGAATCAACAACAAACATTAGTGTTCACCTATGCTAATCAATTGAAATAATCTGTTTCCCATTGTCTAAGAAGGTAGGGTATGTTCCCACATATAATTTCATGATCTTTCAAAAGGGACATATATGGCAATACCATGTGATCCCTTTCTTATGTAGTCCCTACCATAGCCCCATTAGAAACCATTCATTGAAGAACTGATTTTCACAGGATCAAGCATAATAATGCATCTATATATATACACCTAATTCCATGGTTTCTCAAACAACACAAGGTCATTCAGATATTTCTTTCTTACAACTAGTTTGAGATCAATATTCATTACCTTGAGATCAACAATGGGTTTTCGCATTCCGGGTATTAGAAAGGTATCATCTTCTGCAGTCCAAGCAGCTTCCAAGGGGTTTGATCAAGTCCCAAAAGGCTATCTTGCTGTCTACATCGGTGATAACATGAGGCGGTTCATGATTCCTATATCATACTTGAACCAACCTTCTTTTCAAGAACTACTAAACCAAGCAGAAGAAGAATTCGGATATGATCATCCGACCGGCGGCCTCACAATACCATGCAATGAGGATGAGTTCCTAAGGCTCACCTCTAAGCTTGAAAGGTTATAAGTAATCATGTTTGATGCAGAGACTTAGATTTTAGCAGAGGCAAATGTACAGAAGGCACTTTTCTTTTATCTAAACATTCCCCATTTTTGGTTTCTTCCTAGAATCAATCATTCTTTTGGAAGTGGTACAATGAATTTGAATGAGAAAATTATGGTAAGATATTGTTGAGCTACTTCTTTTTTTTGTCCAATTCTACAGATTCTAATAATTCATCAGTGTCATTATATATTAAATTCAACTTAGAGATCAGTAATTCTTTCTTAAGAAATACACCAAACATAAATTATTTAGCTAAGACCTTGTTAGCACATAAAAATCATGGAAGTAGAATCTTTTAACTTGTTAAATTATAATGAAACTTGCTATAAACATTCTTCTTGAACTCAGTTAATACATATAAAAGAATTATTGCATGTTACTCATACATAAGAACAGAAATTTTCTAAATAATTGAGGTTGGCCACATGACAATATTGTTAGGCATTCAAAGGCTTTAGCCTCAAATCATTGAGATTAGATTTGGACAGCGAATAATCAGGTGAGTTTTGGCTGGAAATATGGGTATAAACAATTAAATATCCGTTTATACTAAATGATTAATATCTTATTATTCTAATTAAATTGTTGACACTAATCTTTAATTAATTTAATAATTGACTCAGCAAGTCTTTGGAAAATTGACCAGATACCATTGTATCTACATCTGTCACATTATCGTGTAGGACCACCAATTGGTTGTTCCTTGATCTTAATTAATTTTTTTCATAATCTTTACAACTAATATTAATCAATCATAAGCTTTATTTTAATACTTGTACCTCACGTTATCACTAAACACTGCCTAATTCTCTATATGCCACTGCTTTATTCCAAATCAAAATCACCCCTAAAGTCTTTGCTATCTATAAATACACAACATATTCTAAGCTTCTTCCAACAACACACTAAATTCAAAACAAAAAAAATTAAGAAGAGAATTTTCATTTTTTCTTCCTTTCTTTCTTTCTAAGTTCTAAACAACAATACTTTTGGCAATGGCTATTCGTTTGCCTAGTGTTTTGAGTGCTAAGCACATTCTTCGCCGGCAAGCTTCCGCGACATCAATGGAAGTTCCCAAAGGATACTTCGCCGTGTATGTAGGCGAAGGCGAAAAGAAGCGATTCGTCATACCAGTGTCAGTTTTGAATCAACCTTCTTTTCAAGAACTACTTAGCATTGCAGAGAATGAATTTGGATTCAGCCATCCAATGGGAGGACTCACAATTCCATGCTCTGAAGATTTGTTCATGAGTCTCACATCTACCTTATGCTAGATTCTCATGAACAACCTCCAAAAGTATATAAATATATGTTCTGTTTCTTTTCTTTCTTTTTTTTTTTCCTTTGTTTTTTTAATGAGGATGGATCATATTTTCTGTTTTTGCCTTGAAAGCATGGGTTTGGAAAAATTTCAACCCATGTAAGGTTTCATTTATACAGTGATATGATACCTCTGATAATACAAATGTAATATTTGATATGTATTTTTTCCTTTTTCTTTTTTTAAATTTTCCTCTTGTTTGTGCCAAATGTGAATTTGGCTTAGAAACAATACTGCTAGAGAGAAAATGGAATGTTTTAGTTATTTAATCCATTATGGTTGTAGTAGTTGTTTCTTTTTTCTTTTTTCCCTTTAGTTTCTTATGTATGAACATGAAGCATTGCTGAATAAATTTCCTATTAATGTGGAACCAGAAATAACTTTATAATGTTAGAAATTGTTTTGGATCAAGCAAGGCAAGTATTCAAAAATAATGAAAGAGGGTAATCCAGTAAGAAGCAAAGTGCTAATTCTTCAACTGTCAAAAATAATTTTAAGAACAGAATACATTCTTGGGTTTTTCTAGCAAGTATTCAAAATTATAGGGAAAAAATTATTACTTTATTACTGCCACTAAATATTGTGTGAGTTTCAAATTAATTAAATCTCATATCTAATTTTTTTTTTAAAAAAAATGAGTCAACTTGTTAAGAAACTGTAATTACAGTTCAAACAATTCTAATTCTTAACTAGAGATATGTTTTGTTATTTAGAAAATTTCATTTTATAAATCTTTTTCAATGATAATTCGAATGCTTATATAATTTTAACATTTTTTACATATTTTTAATAAATTTTCTGAATTTTTTTTCACAATATTTTCAGTATATCAAGAATTAATCCATTACAAATTTAAACTCTGTTTAAAAATTTATTATTGTTGATGGATTCATATATGTAGTATGTAAAGTGAAATTCGAATTTTAACACTTACTTAAGCCAATAAGTGAATTAATCACTCCATGAACTTAAGTTGGGTAATTTTTTTTATTGGTGACTAAACTTTTTATTTATTTATTTATTTATTTATTTATTGTCAGCATTTTTTATTTTTTATTTTTATTTATATATTTATTTTTAATGTAATCAAACAAAAAAATTAAGAAAAAAATATTTTTTTTGGTCGATAAATATTTTTTTTGTTTGATTACATTAAAAAAGATACCAGGCCCTTGGTTGGGCCGTTCAGAACTTTTTAACCCACTTGAGAATTGGGCTTAATTTAAGCCCAAAAACAGAAGAAACCGAAGAAACATAGCAAACGACGTCGTCAACGACAGGAAGTGCGCAAATTCGGTAGAGACTAGAGACAGAAACCCTAGCCAAAGCAAATTGCTCCGATTGATTAAGCGTTTGATCTGAGAGACTGCGACGAAGTCGTTAGATTGATATGACCAACAGCTCATCCTCAAAAAAGCACGGTCAAGATCAGCCTGAATTAAGTGGTCCTACCCCCAAATCTCACCGAACCAAAATGGGAAAATCCGAAGACACCGATAAGAAGGTAACCCCTTTCTCTCCATTCTGATTCCGGAAACAACAAAATTTCAAAAAGCAAAATAAAAACCCCATTTTCCACAATCCCTAAACAATGATTTCGTTCTGGGGTAATTAAAGCTTGCAGCTTGGTTTGTTTCAGTGGTTTCAATGCTGAAGCTTTGATCTGAGTTGAATCTGAACCTATCATACATAAGAACTACGATTTTAACATGGAAAAACAAACACTGCAGAAGCAGAACGGGAAAAAAAATGTTATTTGGAATTAATCTAGTTTATTAAAAGTGACTCTTTTTATTTTTATTTTGACTGTTTAGTGTAACCAATAAAACCATTCATGGTTTTGTGTAGAACTTAGGTAAGAAGCTCAAGGATGTAGAAATAAGTGTTCCAATAGTGTATGGAAATATTGCATTCTGGCTTGGGAAAAAGGCTAGTGAGTAAGTATCACTCATTACCAAATGTTTTTATTATTATTCTCAAATTAAAGAGAGAATGTGACAATATTTGTGCTGTACAAGGTATCAGTCACATAAATGGACTGTATATGTTCGTGGAGCATCAAATGAGGACCTTGGGGCAATAGTAAAGCGTGCTGTTTTTCAATTGCATTCTAGTTTTAATAATCCCACACGAGTTGTGGAGTCTCCGCCTTTCGAGTTGTCGGAGGCGGGATGGGGTGAATTTGAAATTGTGATCACACTTCATTTCCACAGTGATGTTTGTGACAAACCTTTAAACTTGTAAGTTGCTCTGTACTGATCTTTTTATTTGGTAGCTGATTCAGGGCAATAACAGTAGTGTCTTAAGGCATTTGTTGATACTTTTTGATTTCTTGATTTGTTCAATGAAGAAGTTCTAATTCTGCTGGAACAATTTGCATTGAGTGCTTCACTTAATCAATAGAGATAAGCTTGGATGAGTGTAAAGTTAGTTTTATGTCATGTTATGGTAGGTTGGTTTTGTACAATTCAAGTGCGTGATCTTAATGATGCACTAAAGAGCTTTCCAACTGGCATTCATTAGTCATGTGAAATTGCAGACTATTTTCTTTGTGAAATGTGCAGTAATTTCTGAATCTTGTATTTTATTGAAGTGTACTATATACACAGATATCATCACTTGAAATTGTATCCAGAGGATGAAAACAGCTCCATGTCAACAAAGAAGCCTGTTGTCGTGGAGTTATATGATGAGATAGTTTTTCCTGATCCATCGGAGGCTTTTTTGTCCCGTGTGCAAAACCATCCAGCAGTGAACGTGCCGAGATTGCCCCCTGGCGTTACCTTGCCTCCACCAAGTATGTTACTTAACAGTTGCCAGTGTTCTCTGCAGCTTTCTTTTGTTTCATGTTTGAGTTAACTAAATGTATAATACAAATGCAGTACCTGTTGAGGATGCAAGTAAAAGAAGGAAAGGCGATACCAAAGATCATCCCTTAAGCCAATGGTTCACAAATTTCTCTGAAGCAGATGAACTCTTGCAGCTTGCAGCTGCTCGTCAGCAGGTATATACCACACAATACCATCAGTCACATTTATAGCATATAACTTATTGTGGAAATTAGGGCTTCTTTTGATGCCTTGATGTTAAGTTTTTATGAATCTAAATGAGTCATTGACAGACTTTGCATGCATGGAGAATTTTGTCTCAGATGTTCTGATCAAGACATTTGTTCTCCCAATGATGTTTACGGATTATTTTTGTGACTTGTGTCTTGTACCTCTGCAGCAAGACCGCTGTAAGAAGGTGGACTCTATGATGCCTATGGTTATGGTGGTTATGGTGGCTATAAAAGTGTAGTCAAAATTAAAGTGACATTTTTTTTTTTATATTTTGGTAACACTTTTTCTTTTATTTTTTAAATTAAAAAGCATTGTTAAATAGTAAAAAAAGCGTTACTTCAATTTTAGCAAACCTTTTAAGGCACCGTAGCTACCATAGCATAGGCATCCTAGCATGCACTTGTAAGAATTACCACTTTGGAATATTAGCACAGAATGCACTACCGTATATCCTTAATTAGGTTATTTGCTGTGCTGATCTGTCATTGTTTGGGATGCTTGATTGTAATTGAATTATTTAGTTTAACTTCTCAAGAAAGGGGGGAGACATTATAGTTTCATCTAATTGCTCCTATATTGCACCACTTCTCTGATTATTCATAATCAAAGGATTTAATTTTGTCATCCGTTATCATCAAATGCATAAATTGTGCATTAACTTTCCTTGTATTCGGTGAGTGACTCTGTCATCTATAAACCATCTAAGAAAACTAATATTCTGAGCTGACAGTTATTTCATCCGTCGAATGCCTTCTCTTAGGTTCAAGCTCATATTGCTAAACTCAGACGACAGATTAGTTTGATAGATGGGCAGCATCATCAATACTTCAAATCGTCTTCTGACCAGTAAATGTACAATTCGGATCTTTAAGGTTTGTTTTCGAATTAGTGAGGTGGCAGAGGAATGAGTAAAGTATGTGGTTTCCTGATGCTAGTTTCTCTCTAATTCTCTTCGGCTGTGTAATCATTGATTTCATTTTTGTCTGCGTTGTTGTAATTGTCTAAGATTAGTTTGTCCCTGCCAATAAACAAGAGGCCAAATGTGTATGATTTGCTCCCAAGAGTTAATTTATTTATAATTTTATATAATATACATTCAGTATAGCTAAAAAAGTTTTAGTAGTATGCTAGTGTCAGAATATGAGAATAGTAGGCTAAAATTTCCCCTGCTTTCTTATTTACCATATTTTTTTTTCTTTTTGAAAATTCTCAAAATGATAAACACTTGCTAACTTGTTCTATTGAATCTTGATATATATACACATGTAAGCTATGCTTGGTAAGTGTAGTTGTGTATGCACAAGAGTAAATTTTCTCAGCTGAATTGTATCTTTTGCATTGAATAGCTTGCATTAACTTTTATTTATTTATTTATCTATTTTTATTGTTTAATGGTGTTGATCTTACAAGCAAGACACTGAAGCTTGCATTACATTCATTGTTTGGGTGTGATGTGAACTAGGGATAGAAGTGGACTTTTCAGGGTTTTGCCATTAATGTGAAACTCAACTCCCACCCACGTTGTTTTTGGTAGGTTTTAATAATAATACCAATGAGTCTCCTTAGTTTGTGTCCCTTTGAGTTGGTATATTGGGCAGAGTGGCAGACCAAAAATACCAAGCTCAAAGACATGGTAGGTACAATGCATATACAATACATTTTAGGGCTTTAGTCCCCCATTTTTCATAAATAGTTCATATCAAAATAAATGCTTGTATAATATAGTAAACATCATAGGAAGAATAATGGATGATATGTTTTGTTTATTCACGGGCATGGCTTAATGATGTGTTTTTGGTTAAAGAGTTGTAATCACCGAGCAATGTATTATGACTTGTTTATCAATTTGGTGTTAAAATTAAAATGTAAATCCAATAAGCGCATTAAATTCTACATAATGAAAAAAAAAATAGTTTATCCTTAAATGTTCCTCTTCCTAAATAACAAGTGTTACATTTATTGTTTATTAAACAAATTTTAGTTCTTTATTTATTATATTTTTTATATCAATAATTTAGCTTTAGAGTTTAATGTTTAAAATTTAAGATTTAAGATGTTTTATTTTGTCTTTTTTTTTTTTTCTTTTTGTCTTTAACAGTTAAGTTAATTTTCATAAAGTATCGTACTCCTTATTTTTTTCAAAATGCTAATTTATACCGGGAATGGTAAAATTTTTCATTTTTCAATTAGCATAAGATTGGGCACAATAGTAAATATATAAGTCCCTTAAACCAGGGATTTTGGGAAACTTCAGTTAGATTCGATTAGATTAGTCAAATTTCTTATAATGAGAAACATAACCACCAAATTATGAGTTGATCTAGTGATTAATTTATTAGTCCGCTTAAGTAAATGTTAGAGGTTCGAATATCCTTTTGTGTATGTAATAATTTATTAACCAACGGTAAACTCTTAAATGGACTTGCGATCCACAACAAATTAGTCATTGACTTGTCGGATTGGGGGATACTATGAGGGGAAAAAAACAAAAAGAGAAAATGAAAGAACATCACCAAGATGTAAAGTTTTCCAACTACTTGGCATATAGCATTTGTAGTTTTTTTTTTTTTGTGTATTATAAAGAAAAAGAAGGATCAAACGATGAACACTCGAGAAGGGAAAATCCAGCCAATGGAACTAGCCTCAGTTGACTTAACAACATAGTTTGTAGTTACTTTTAGTCCTTTAGATAGTCATTACTCACTTCCATGTATTTTTTATGGCTTGGTTTTGAGTACAATTTGATTCCATTAAAGTTTTCTATAAAAAGGACATAAAGTGCAAAGGCAATTAAAGCTACAATTTGCTATGAACAAATCAATTTAGAGGGTGCCTTGGAGAGTGAAGGGTAGGCATTATCAAACGGTTGGAATGGTGTGAGTGTGAGTGTGAGTGAGAGAAGGGGCAAGGCCAATGTCAATGGCAAATGCAATTTGATTATTTTTTTTGCTTAGAGGCAAGAGTAACATGGCCTTCATGTGCCAAAGTATAGGTCAAGTCCCTTTCAACTTAAAAGAATATCCCTTATTATCCTTATTTCATCAAAATTGGTGGCCCTTTCAACTTTCTCACCCAATTTTCTTCAAAACAAAAATATATAAATATATATTGTATAAATTATAAATTTCTCCTCTATTTTAAATTTTATTTTCTTCAAATAATCTCCTTCGCAGAACATGAAGAGTATATGCAAGGAAAGTGATACCAAATTACCTGTCTTAGTATGTATCCTACATATTACATCAAAGAGAATCTTTTATTTTACTCTCTTCTTTTTTTTTTTTGAAAATAAAATTATATATTAACGCCAATATTGTACTGTGCACAGTACAGCGTGGAATTAATTTAACCAATCCAAATTAATTTAATAAAATTAGACTTCACGTAAATGCATGCCGGACAATGCCGTATACGAATCACAAAATTTTTAACCTTTCAAAGAATAATAATAAATTAATAATATCACTTTCTAAACCTTGGAAACATGTTAACTAACGCAACGAAATTGTGGCGCACATTGGATATAATTCATGTCTTATTACAAAATAATGCTGTGGTCATGGTTTAGAAAGGACCACATAGTGAAAGAAACTTCACAATGTTGTTGACATACACACTTTTTTTATTTTATTTTTTTCTAGTTAGAAAACAATGTAGTTTGATAATCAAATTAATGTGGGTAGATAAATTGACAAGCATGATCAAAGCTTTTATTACACTGAGGCTGGGGTTGTATTTATTAGAGTCATTCTAATTAGAACAATTAATGTGAATGTCTTCGAAGAAATGAACCAACCAACCAACCAACCACGTTCTTGAGTATGACCTCTCTATGCTTCTATTCACTTTTCTCGACAAGCTTTCCTACCTTCTTATCATTTGCTTTTCTTAAATAATATAATAATAATAATAATATATTTGTGAAGATTAAACAAAAATTTTAACAGTAACAAAACCACAGATAAACCAATTTAGATTAGTCAAATAATCAATTTATTCATTTACTTAAATAAAATGAGAAGTTCAAATCATGTCTTGTTAATATAGTAATTTATTGATAAACGATTAATTTTTAAATATAGTTTAAATTCATAATAAATTAATTTTTAATGTGTCAGATTGAGAAATATAATAGAAAAAAAAACAACAATAACATGTAAGAGTGATAGTCAATTGTAATAGGATTAAGTACGATTTTGGTCTCTAAGATATAGGTCGAAAAAATTTTTCGTCCTTAATTTTTTTTATATACAAAATCACCCCTAAGGTTTAACTTGGTTTTAAAATCAATCGTCTTTACTTTAGGGACCAAAATCGTACGGAAGTGGCGGCGAAAACGAAAGCAAAAGTAGATCGTGGACAATTTTCTTAGCTTCTTCTTTCCTTTTCCCTTCTTCTTCTTTCTTTTCTCCTTTACAATAGCAGAAATACTCTCTTTTTCTTTTTTTCTTTTTTTTTATTTTATAATTTTCTTGTTATGGGTAATTTGGTCTAAAATTTTAATATTTAAGTAAAAATAACAATTTTTAAAAACAATTTTATTTGCAAAAAAAAAAGTTAGAGACAAAAAATTTTTTGACTTATCCCTTAAAAATCAAAATTATACTTAATTCATTATAATATTGTATTTTAACAAAAATGGAAGGTTATGAAGCATGCCCTCTTCTAAGAAGAAAAAAGGTGATATGAATAATGCATCGTAATTTTCTTTGTGGTTCACTAGCCAAAGAAAAGTGTATCATCTAATATTACACGTATATAAGCTACAATTTTTTTTTTTTTTTTGAATTGGTAGATAGATTATATATTATAGAATCGGAGATTATTGTATATAGGAACATTATTTTTAACTTCTTATTATATTTGATCACATCTAAAATAAAAGTGACTCTTATTCATTATTGTATCAAACTATTAATATTTTTGTAACATAAAAAGTGAAAGATTATTAATTAGCTCTTCAATGGAAGTTATTGGTATTTAATATAATTAGTTGTATTCTAATAATAAGTTAAAATAAAAATTTGTACCTTACTAATAATTTTTAGGTGTATAGACATGACACATGGTGCAATAGAAGTGGGACATGTACTATGTTGCAAATAAAATGATAATATAAATGTGGCAGACCTGGTGATGAATCATAATGTAACAAGAAAATGGTCAAGCAAGCTATTAAGAACTTTTCAGGCTATTATATACAAAATTATTTCAAATTTATTTTGAACTTTGAAAGTAAAAGTGAAATCAATCATGATTCCAGTGAGATAAAATAAAATAAGAAAATTGAAAAAGATGGATGGATGAATAAGACTGTGAGAGACACATGGGATGCTGCAAAAATGGTTTGATTTTTTCACTGAATCTAATATTATCTGTCATGTTTGAGTGTGTCTCTGATCTCTGATCACTGCACATTATCACAAAGACCAAAACAACAGGGAAAGGCAAACACATTACCAGGTTGTACTAATGAGTACAATTTGATCAGACCAACACATGAACAATTTCTTGTTTCTTGAATATTGTCACAAACAATCACACATGCCGCAATTAACTTGCTGTTTTATACTACTGCATATATTTTTAGGTGAAAACTTAGGTGTAATCGATTTCACATGAAGTTGATAGTTAAGAGCAATTAGATAAAAATTTAATCAAATCAATCAAATCATTTAACGGCTCTCAGTTATTAACTTCACATGAAGTCGCTGCACCTGAGTTTCCACCATATTTTTATGGGAAAGTTTAGGAGACCAACAGATTTGTTAAAATCTGGCCAGCATTTAACCAGCAAAACAAAAATGAGTGATTCTCCATTATTAGATAAAACCTCACATCATTAAATACACTATTGATGGCTAATTGATGGCTATAACTCACAAAATCTGCTAGCCCTAGCACTCCTCTATTTTTATTTATATCAAATTCAAAATTAATTCCCATCTTAAACTACTGTGGCTCTTTTAATTTTTTGTTTTAAGAAAATATATAGATGTCCCAAATTTGAAATGAACATCACAATAATATAATAACTTTGCATTGTTATAATTTTTAATGTGAGAAAATTTAAATGCAAGAAATTAAATATATTGTACATAAGCCTATGCACTAAAACCAACTACTACATACATGCATGCAAAGAGATCATCTATATATGGTCAAATTAAATCAGCACCAAACAAAACAAAACAAAATTTAAGTAAACCATCAAACTATATTAAAAGCTTTATTAAGCCAAAAGATGATAAAGGTAGAAAATCTTCCAAAAGTGATTATGAAGATTATTATTGAAGTGGTTTCGGTAATTCAAAGAATTATCATCATATATGGTGTTAACTAGAAAGTGACAAGATTTCGTCTTAGTTTTGAACGTATAATCGCCAACCCCAATGCTAAGTAGCTATAGAGAGTAGAAAAAATAAATAAATAAATAGTCCAGCTCCAAAACTATTATTATAATTTATAGTCGTTACTTTATAGCGAATTATCATGTTTTTGTGTAGGCACAAAAAAAGTTGATAATGAGGAGAGGAACTTGATATAATAAAGAAACAAGCATATGGAGAATTGAGATTCCAAAATTGATCAAACAGAATAAATTACTATTTATTTAAGTGGTAATAAGTGTAAACATGATATTAACTACATAAATTCATTTGACTATATATATATATATAAGGATCAAAAACGATTCTATGCTTCATATTTTGTTAAAAAAAATGTATAGAAAAAAATTCCAAACAGAATTATATTTTCTTGGAAGAAATTTCTAAAACTTCATAACAAAAACGTAACAAAGTTTAATTTCTCAATACAAAAAGCAGTTTAAAATTTTGAAACAAAACTACCTTCGCCACAAAAAAGATTAGAAATTTCCAGACAAATACTGTCGTTACAAGTCATTATTATTTTGTACACATTCACAATTAATTTTTGTTAGGACACTAAAATTAAAAAAAAGTCTTTAATTAAATTTAATTAAGTCTTTCATTAAATTTAATTACAAACAAATATTTAACCTTTATAAACAAAAACATATAAATCTTTTCCTACTAATTCAAACCATCACAAAAAAAAATCTATATTACTATATATGCTCTCGTTTACAAAAGTTACAAAGCTATCTATAATTAAAATTAACAAAAAAATAATTATACTCATAATAAAATACTCAAGACCTATATTTATCTTTTCGTCTAAATCTTAATAATAAATCATTAAATTTGTTATAAATACCGCATTTGTTTATAGCGAAAGAAAGCAATGATGTGTATATATAGAAAGAAAATGGGTCCATGGTGGGAAGTAGAGGAGCAACATAGAGGAGTATAGCCAGAGTGGTTGGCCCCTACTATGCCCTTCCAACACCCGTGCCCCTAAAAATTGTTATTTCAACAACTCAAACTTATCGCAACGCTACTTTTACCGTCACAACATAACACCCCCCCTCTCTCAATAAATACTCAACACCCTTCTTTCATTTCACATCATCACATCTCTTCTTTTTCTTCTTCTATCTTCAATTTCTTCTCTCTACTCTCAAACAAAATTATTTAATTATTATTATGGGGCTTAGAAAATCAAACAAGATTTCACAAAGTGCGGTCTTGAAGCAAATATTGAAGAGGTGTTCGAGCTTAGGGAAGAAGAATAGTCATAATAATGGATACGAAAATAATAACAACGATCCTTTTCCTCTTGATGTTCCAAAAGGGCACTTTGCTGTTTATGTTGGTGAGAATAGAAGAAGGTACATTGTTCCGATTTCGTTGTTGGGTAATCCTGAATTTCAATGTCTTCTTCGTCAAGCCGAAGAAGAATTCGGGTTTGAACATGACATGGGTCTCACTATTCCTTGTGAAGAAGTTGTTTTTCTCCGCTCCTTAACTACTTCAAGTTGATTATGACGACGACGGCGGCGGCGGCGACCATGACGAAGATGAAGATATGCAGTTATTATTATTGATTTTCTCATCAAGTTCTTCCTTTTTTTAACTTGTCTTATCTTCATCTTAGTCATGCTAAGCTTGTTCTCAATCTCATCATCGTCATGATTATTCTTGATGTATTTTCTTTTTCTTTTTCTTTTTTTTTTATTTTTGGGGTAGGAGGTTGTTTGAACAACCTATGTATGTGGTTGTTTTAAGTATGACTCTAACTTTAATTTTGAATATGAGGAACCTCATACACATGCATACACAAGTAGATGTGTGTGATGAGGGATTAGGGTTTGATGGATGGGGTGAAAAATTGTACAAAAAGTTGAGGTTTTCCTTGCAGAAGAGCTATATATATATATAGTATGCTTCTGTGAGAGAAGTTAGTTAATTTGTTAATTAACTATGTCAATGTCAATGTTAATGAATGCAATGGAGTTCATTTTCTCTCTCTTATTCTTCAATTCTCCTATTCCTTTTCTTCTTGTTGAAAAAATTGAGTAAAGGTTAATAATAGTGTTTGAGATTTAATTATTTATGGATTTCTTTTATTTGTTTGAAGTTTTTGTACAATTGATATCATGAGGATATATATTAGAAGTTCTAACCAAAAGATATATATAAGATAAATAAAAAGAAAAAAAAAACCTCTTATTTATGGAAATTTATTGAATATGTGTTGGATCTAGATTTTTTTTAAGTTTTTTATGGTAATAAGTTACTACAAGTACAAGGTGAGATTTAAATTTTAACATTTATTTAAGCGGACTAGAAAAGTAACCACTAAATCAACCTAACCTAGTTGGATCTAGATTTACTAAGCCAAAAATTATAATTTTAAACAAGGCGTAATTCTTTTCATTTAAGTTATTTGGCCTTTTTAAGCATATAGTTTGATTTGATTCCAACGATATATATAAACCTTACTTGAAGCAAATCACTTTGATCATTTTTTAATAAGTGTTAGATTAAATATAATATTAACTAACATAATATATCTATTCATACCTGACCAAAAATATAAGTCAGGCCAAAAGTATATAAAATTTTAAAAGATGTCTAACATATAATCGATTTTTTAAGAGGTCAGATAGAACACTATAAGATAATAATTCACTTCTAAAGAAGTTATAATCAATCTCAAATATCTCTCACACATTTTTAGAAGAGAAATCTCAACAACTATTAAATAAAATGACAATTATCCATCATTTGAAAAGCGAAATTACTCTAATGGTGGTTATTTACTCATCACCTATAAATACACTGACACCCTCAACTATACTTAAGTTCTAATACACTTAAACCTGCTAAGACCCTTGCTAACTTAGACATCAGAGTATTTTACAAGTATCACCCTGCATCTTCTCACGGACAACTCGGACGACGGCTACTTAATGTAGGCTAAGTCGAAAATCACTCCACTTAAAACTTGAACCTTAACATTCAGGTTCAAATACAACCCAATTTCAGATAATTCTCGAAACAATATCCATATCATTATTAAAGGATGTTTATACTCTTTCTATTTTGCAAAAATTTTTATTCTAGAAATTGAATAATTAGATTAGTGCATTTAATTTCATTTTATATCTAAATGTATTAATTTAATATTTTCTTAATTTAATATTTTCTTAATATAAATTTTATATAAAGCATAATTATTATTATTCCTCACGCTATTCTAAATATGTGTCATTATTTACATGAATAATTTAATGTATTTTTACAAATTAATTTTAAAAGTTTCACTCAGAAATGTTATTTTGAACAATCAAATAATTAAAAGAAAAAAAATTCTGTGGCTTATTTTTACCCTTACATGTCCCCTTTCTAAATAAATACTCATTAACTAGTCATCATTTATTACCCTCTTCTGTTTAATTTACATCACCCTGTTTTTCACTTCTATGAGTTCTATCTTTATCCTCCCTCCTCTTCTCATCTCAACAACTCATTCAACTAAATCATAATCAAACAAGCTTGTACAACGAAAAAGTAAATTTAATTTTTTTGGTTACAAATTAATGCAAAATTAATTATTAATAAATAGAAATAAAGTTAAGGGAACAGAGCATGCAAAGCTTGTCAGAAGAACGTGCAGTACTTAAGGTCGTACGGAAATATAATTGTACGATGACATGCTTTGTTTTTCATCAAATATATATGCCCCCACTTCGTTAATTACTATTCTATTACTAATAATAAAATAATTAAAACTCAACATTTCCTCATTCTCATGCTGTAACTTCTTGTTGGAGTTTTAAATTAAAAAACTTGTACCAGCTCGTACAAGAAGCAATTAACTCTGATTTTAACGTAATTAAATTTAATAATTATTATTCTAATTATATCACTCAAGAATAAGCATATACCACTAAATTCAGACAAAATAATTAATCGTGTATTATTATATTAATAAAAATAATAATTTAAATTTATTATTAAAAAAATCTAAATATATTAATCTAATTAAATCATTATTTAAAATATAAATTTTGTTAATTTGTGCTCTAAAGATAATAAGTTAAGTATACTAAAAAAAACATATTTTATAAAAATTATTGTAAAAATTAATTTTTTTATTTTTAATATATTAAATATATATAAAAATATTAAAAAATTATTATATTTTTAAAATATATTTTTAGAACACAAATTAATTAAATTCTTAAAATATTTATATACTATCAGTATCTCAAAATTAAATTCTATAATAATATATATTAATCTAATTAAATTCTTAAAATATATATACTATCACTCTCATTGCTTTTACCAAAACTTTGCATACTCATCTGTCTCTTAACAAGTGAATGAAGTAATATTTTATGGTTAATTAATCTCCTTTAATATTTTAGGCAAGTTTTTTTTATTAAATTCAGGTACAATAATTAATTACTAAGTAGTGAAGTAGAGAGAATTCAAGTATGTAACGGAAGAAATTAAATAAACGAGTGGCAAGAGAAAAAGTTACTTTAAAAAAAGGTTCCCTTAGCTTTTCTTGTGAATTCCGTTCTGTTTTTGTCATGTTGGTAAAATATTTGTCTGTTTTGCAGAAAAGAAAGAAACTAGTACTCTATAGTACATGTATATGTTGTTTTCTGCATTACAGTTTTAACAGTTATCATCATTTTTTGGTTTTGGTGCATTACACTATTCTCTCCATGATTCATCAGTTGCAAACTATAACTATCTGTACTTTGATCCTTCATTGTTTTAGATCAATTAAATTAAGATGTGATAACCTAATAACTAATTGGCTAATTGCCAGTTTGATTGCCAATGAGTTATAGCTTAAATAACATAGTTTTTCCATACTCATTTAAGAAGTTGCGAATTTGAGTCTCCCTTGTGTCATCTAATTGATAAAAAAAAATTAATCTAATTTACAATTGAATCTTTTAAAATTAATCTGAGACATTTAATTTTTCGATGACTAAATTAACGCATCATATCTTTAAAATTATTTTGACTGTTAATTTTCTTTTCTCTTATTATAATTTCCATACAAATAATAAATAGACAAAAACTTGTGATATTAGTAGGGGTGGCAATGGGTAGGGTAGGGTAGGGTTTGAACCCAACCCTAACCCTACCCGTGGGTTGAGTTTTTAACTAACACTCAACCCTACCCTACCCGCGGGTTGAGAAATACCCAACCCTAACCTTACCCGCGCTCAATCCGCGGGTATCCGACCCTACCCGCGGGTTGACAAAAAGAAACATTATAATGACACAAATATCTCATAAATAACATAAGTATCTTTGGTTCAGTGGCTGGGAACCTTTGTCACATGCTTAAGGTCCTTGGTTCAACTCCTAAAACATATATAACACATATTATGGGGTGCGGGTAGGGCGGCTCCGCAAACCAACCCGCTCCGTGCCCAACCCTACCCGCAGCGGATGGGGTTCATGCTGCCAGGCCTAGATATTAGTATACCAATCATTTCATCAAAATTGTAAAATATTTTTATTAATTTAATTTTAATATTATTATCAGTATAAAATAATTTTACAGATACATCTAAAAAAATAATTAATTTTTACTTTAACTGTGTAAATAATGATAAAAAATAAATATAATTAGATGATTATATAAAATATTTTACGTTTTTTTAAACGCATTACCAAAATATTTAGAAACACTCTTACAGAGCAATATAATAAAGGTGGAATCCATGTACAAGTTGATTCCGTTTGTTCATGTGTTAGCTAATGATGCATTTAACAAAAAGGATAAGCAAGTTGCATGGAAACAAAGAGTGAAAGCAACTAGCAAGCAATTTTAATTTGCCTAAGAGAGAAGGGACCATATGAAAGAAAAAGAGTGCCTCTGGTTAGATGGTCCTCTTTCTCTTCTGCATTATTATTATTAATGTGTATGTGTACCTTTTTCTTTCTTTCTTTTGGTTTCAGCCACAAAGGGCTTCTAACATTCACAACTCCCTCTTATAATAAGTTATAACTGCCTCACCAACTCGGCAACTTCCTCTCTCCCATGTTTGCTTCTTTTTATTCTTTTATTTTAGAGGGAAAACATCAAGTTGGGTAAAATTGTAGTTAGGACTTAGTTGAAATCTGCTTATTTAATTGCCTAGAAGTTGGTTAAGACTTACTAGTCCATTTAAAAAGTTTTAAAAATTTTTTTTTTTAGATTTTTGACTTATAAAAAGTTATATTAATGATGTTTGGTATAGTTTTTTAAATATATTTTTAATTTTTTAAAAAATTATTTAACAGTTTTTAAAAAAATCAAAAAATTTAACTCTTTTTTTTTTCAAAAGTTATTTTATTATTTTTATTTATTAAACAACTTTAAAACAAATATTTATTTGACAACTTTTCAAATATAAATAATTTATTTATAAACTGTTTTTAATATAAATTTTTATGTTTTAAATTTTTTTTAAAAGAGTTTAATTAAATTATTTATCCAAATCGCTCGTAATCTATTTCTCACACTATATAAATATATATTAATAGATATATGTTAAATAGATTTTGTAGATTAATTATAATCCAACTCTCATTTTACAGTTTTTCTAATAAATAGAAATTTAGATATATATAATTAATTTTATGTGAAATTAACTGTATCTAAATTTTGTTATATATTATATCTTATATTACTAATTTTCTCTCAGCTATCACTATTATTTTGTCTATTCATAGTTATATTACTAGTGCATCATTCTTTATTATTAGAAATTCGGCTAATTTGTCTCGACCAACAAAGAAAAAATTTCCCCCCTTTTTTTCATATTTTTCAAATGAATTCACTTTTTTAATGAAGAGAAGATAACTAACCACTTTTAAAAATCAAGATAAAAGCAGCAAATCCTAATAAAGAGTTAGATAAAATATTATTTTAATTTTTAATATTTGAATTAAGTTTTAATTCATCCCTAACTTTAAATCATCTTATTTATGGCTTTCCATCAAAATTAACGTTTTCTTTTATTATTATCTTCTTCTGTCTCTTATTTTTCTATCAATTTTACTTTTAAATCACTACAAATTTATAATTACCAATATAGCCATCACAGTTACTATTGTTGTTGTTACCTTAAAAAAGATAATAATAATAATAATAAAATAAATAAGTAATTTTTGAAAAAAAAAAAGTAGTTTTGGCCAATATAACTAAAATATATATAATGAAATAAGATGTTTATAACAAAAATAAGACATTTTAAATATTAAAAATAAAATAAAAAATTAATTTTAAAAATGAAAAACTAAAATAATATTTGATCTTAAAAAATCTGCTCTTTCCTTCACTCAAAAACTCTGTTTTGCATTTTTAAAACCAAACATGCATGAGGCATGACCCTCTTAATTAGAAGAATATCTTTTCTGCTTCTCATCAAGTTCCATTTCCTTTACCTTATTTTATTTTATCTATGTATTTATTTATTTATTTTCTTTGGTTTATAATTTCCCCAACAGAAATATCTTCCTTCATTTCATACCAGCCTATCATTTTTGTTTCCCTATGGTGCTTGTTCACATGAGAATTTTGATTTTGTCTGGACCAACAAAAGATTCAAACAATTAAAACAAAGAAATAAGCCAAATAAAAGCCAGTTGTGACTACTTGCATTTTCTTTTTTTCTCCTCTCTCATTTTGTGGCAGGATGTGAGTGTTCTTTCAAATGTAGCCTCAAAAATATCATGTCTTTATTTATTTATAATTTTATATCCTTGTAATATCTAAATTGAAGATTTTTTTTTTATTTTTTATTTATCTCCAATAATGCACATGTACTTGGCCCTTGTACTTGAATATTATTTTGTTACTTTGTTATTGGAATTTCTCTTTTGGGGTCTTGTCTATATATTTGTGATCCAACTTTTTTCTTCTATTTCCTGGAAATTGCCTCTCTTGGACTATTATTTTGCTTTATATCTCATTTTCTCATCCTTAAGATTCAGAATCAAATTGTCAGTACTTTATTAACTTTTTGCTTTTGTAATTTGTAAATTGTTGTATTAGCTAGCAATCAAGTGCTTTAATTATTTTAATTTTAATTTAATTAAAAAATTGATCATGTACAAATGTAATTTTCTTGGCTTGCTTTTTAATTAAATCCTCCATTGGGAAAAAATAAGGTGAAAATAGAAGTCGACTTCACGTGAAGTTAATATCTGAGAGCTATTAGATAAAAATTTAGTCAAATCAGTCAAATTATTTAACGGCTGGCTCTCAGATATCAACTTCACATAAAGTTAATTGCACTTAAATTTCTATAAAAAAAATAATTAAAAAGAGAATAATAAAAATGACTATGTGATATAATTAATAAATTGGATGAAGATGATTATTGGAACACTACTAAAATTAAACATCGAAAGAGATACAAACATGGACAGTGGTACCACATACATTAATTCTTTCAATCTTATCTTATATATGCTATCATATGTATTTCAATTTTGTTCTTAAATGCATGCAACTCATAAAAAAATATATTGTATATTTGTGTATATTTATGCATATGTTACATATTTAATTTTCTATATACCAGAGTAATTAATTACAAAAATAATTAATTTTGTTAACACAATGATTAAATGTTTGGCATTAGAATAATCACTTTTTTTTTTTTTGTTGAGTGTCAATTCAGCATTAAACTTAGATATTTAAATAACTTAACTTGAAGACAAAGCTCATAAAGAAAGTGTTAAACAGTTAATTAAATACAACCAAAAGATGCCGAAAAAGAAGAGAGGAAATTAAATTAAACCCATGAAACCTGTACCCATGCTTCACAAAAAGCTAAAAGATAGGATAAGATAGGATTATGACCCGTGATAACATATGATTACAGCAATAATAACAATTATGATGAACCAAATCCTACCATCAAAATTTCATAACCAAAGGAAGGAATAACTAGTAGGAACATTCTCTATTTCTCTTATATTTTATATTTTGTACATGAGAAAGTCCAGGGAATCAAACTATATGTGAAGTCAATTTGAACCATTTTTAAAAATTCTGAATTTAAAATTTAAAAAAATTAGGATTAGATTTAAAAACGTGTTATCTAACCTCAATTTTTATTTTAATCTTCTATTAGGAATGTACATGATTCGAACGAAATCGAATTTATTTCAATTTAGATCTAATTTTAAATATATACCAAATTATCTTTTTAACTAAAAGAAAGAAATAAGCAACTAGCAAGAATATTCTCTCATATTTTATATATGAAAAAGTCTAGGAAATCAAATTATACATGCAGTCAATTTGAACAACCTTTTAAAATTTAAAATTTAAAAAATTAGGATTAGGTTTAAAAATATGTGCTATCTATCATTAACTTTAGTGAATACCAGTGACTAAGAAAAAGAGGTTGAATCTTGGCCTCTTTTTATTTTGTTTGACTAATTTTGGAGTTTGATGAAACTTTTGGTTTTGGAAGTGCTGCTTCAAGTAAAAAATAAGAAATTATTTTATTTTGTCTCTTGTCAGAAGAGGAGCCGAATAGAGTTGCGTACAAGGTGTGATTTAGAGAAGTTTAGATGGATAGAATAATTAAGAGATAATTCTGTTTTGTCTCTTAACATGTAGAACTAGAAAAAGAGAAGGGAAAGAAGAAGTGACACAAAGATATATCATGGTTCAACTACTTAGTTCAATATAGCCTATATCCAGTATCTATCACAACTATGACGGAATTTCACTATCTTTCAACAGAGTTACATTCACCAATTCTCCCTACAATTCTAACCACTTCTATCTGGGACAAATTCAATTTCTAACCCAAATTAAACTTGATTAGGAACTCACTCTAGCTATTAACAATAAAGTGCTCACCCAACTTGCAACAAAATTCTCTCAGGATCATAACATCAAAACAGAAAAACTTACAAAAAATTTTTGAAATAAACATTGACTTTTTCTGCAAGTCTAACTCTCTTTCTTTTTTTTTTATTCAATGGTTGTTTCTTACATTCCTCGTTATTATACTTTTTACCATTGAAAACAAAAAAAAAAGACTAGACTAAAAAAAAATAAGATATTCAATGAGAACCATGAAGGAAAAGAATGGTAATAACTCAGTGAACTATGGAAAACTCAGGCTTTGTGTTTTCTCTCCTTACTTCAATCCTTGACTGTTCACCCCTTTGATAGATGAGTGAAGCTTCCAGGACTTGAAACTTGCTGTAGCACTTGTTTGATTTCTTCTCCCAAAGATCAGAAGCAGCATCGGTGTGACAGAGAAGAGATAGAGTAGAAGCAGTGACTTAACCATATATGCATGCATTCCTTCTATCTTCTCTTTCAACTTTTTTTTTTCAAATTGCTTCTTGAATCTGAACCATGCAATCTTGCTTTATTCTCAAGTTTGATTCTTGAACCTTGATTCACAGCAGATTGTCACCATCTTCAATATCTTCAACTTTTTTACTTCTATGTATGCAAGAAGAAGATTTCTTCACCGAACTTCAATGAAGCACAAATGTAAACACTTTTTTTTGTGATTTGCCCTTTGGATGTGATATTGCCTTTTTCCCTAACCTCTTTGACTTTTTCTTCTTTACTTGATTTAGAAACTGCTTTTTGTTCTTGGATTTTTTCCTAGTTCAGAACTTTACCTTTTTCTTGCTTTACTTCAGAGAAATCACGTGAGTGATGAACAAAGAGAAGATAGAGAATAAAGAAATTGATTTCAGTGGTGAGATTTAGATCAGATGAAATGAAATTGAATTACTTAATTAGCAATTAAGTTGAATGATTGGACTTGGATATGGACCACCAATATGAGCTTGTTTATGTTCTTGGGACAATTTTCTTACTCTTCTTCCATGTAGTTCAACCACTCAATATTTGGATTAAGAGTGATGATATAAATGCTTTGTTCAAGCTAAACCAATGATAGGCTTGTGTTGATACTTCTTGGACCTATTTTGATTAACTTAATTTTCTGTACACTTAACAAAGTAATCAAGCACACAATTGACTTTTAATCCAATTAATACTGTTTAGTCATTATTTATAAAATGTTGTTAGTTCTTCAAACTCAACAAACCTCTACTTTGACCTCTCGTACCAATTACTCTTCCCCAAAGTTGCAACCTCCATCGAAAATTCATGTCCCTCGCCCCTGGCCCCTGCGTCCTCCGCCTCCACTGTATTTGTCCCTCACCATTGTGTCCTCCCTCCTCCCCTGCGTTTGCAAGTTTTCCCGTGGTTTCCCTCTCCAACGCGTGTACCTCTCTCCGATGCATCCTCCGCTTCTATTGTGCCACGTCCTTCCTTTCCACGGCGTCTCTCAGCGGCGCTGTTCCATCTTTCCCTCACGAATGCAACATCCTCCTCCTTACAAACGTAGCTCTGTCAAGCACTGCCACTACCCTCCCCTCACAAACGTAGCGCCACTGATCACCATCGTAATCCTCCCTTCCTGAACACAGCTACCTCTATCTTAGGTATCGTGTCCCATCACATTTAAACACAACGTCGCTTTTATCTTCTTCTGCTTTTTGGTTTTGGACGATTCTTTTTACTAGTTTTGGATATTTTTCTCTTAAGTTTTGGATGTTTCTTTTTCTTATGTTTTAGATGTTTCTTCTTTTTTAATTTTTGGATGATTTTTTAAATGTTTCTTGCTTAGTTTTCGGACGTTATTTTTCTAGTGTCTTTTGGATGTTTCGTTTTGTTAGCTTTTGAAAATTTTAAAATGATTTTGGATATTTCTTTTTTGTTAGGATTTGGATGTTTCTATTTGGTACGTTTCAGATACTTCTTTTATTAAGAATTTTTATAATGATTTTTTAAATAAGTTTGGAAGTTTTTTTAAATGAATTTTGGGATTTTAAAATAATTGTGAAATTTTTAAAATGAATTTTAGAAATTTTAAAATGATTTTGAATTTTTAAAATGAAATTTGAAATTTTTAAAATGGTTTTAGATTTTTTTTGGATTTTGCATGTTTCTTTTCATTTAGATTTTGGATGTTTTTTATGATAGTTTGAATTTTTGTTTTCTCTAAAAAAAAATTTAAAAAAATTTAGTTGATTATAGTTGGCTGCACCCTTGGTTAGTTACCTAACGAGATTGTATATTTATTATACGTAGAGATGGCAAAAATTCTCAATGCGCGATAATTTTTAAGACTGTCCCGAATAGGGATCCATTGATGAAATTTTTTATTTGTTTTCCATAAGAATAGAGTTGGGGTCAAAATTCTTCCTTAACAGGTGTAGAGACTTGAATATGAGTCCCTACTCCGTTTTTGTTTATCTTTAAATTTATGTGAAATACCTTAATTAACCTTAACTCTAATTTCATGTGTCTTTCTTTTTCACCTCATCCGTCTTCCTCCCTTTAGCAGCCACTACTATTATTCTGCCAGTCAGCCACTCTCTCTGCTCACTACGCCTTCTCCCACACAGATGCCTCCCTTTCCGTTTGATGTTCTTACAATGCCGCCACTCCTCCTTTCTTTGTTACACTGCATCGTTCGTCCATTCTTCATTCTGTCGTACCACTCCTTCTTAGTTTTGGATCGTCGTCACTGCTCGTTGCGCCTTCTCACCTCGCCGCATCTCCATGAAAAATGGCGCACCACAAGAATTGTGGAAAATGCGAGCGAGGAATGGAAATGGAAATAAATATTCCTCTACGACGAAGATTAGAAGTAGAAAAAAAATTAGAATTTAAAAACAAGAAGCAAGGAGACATCTTCCGTCCTCATTTTTGCTCCTATTCCACCCGATTGACATCCCTAATTATTGTGGTTCACTATTGTGGTCGAAAATGTCCCTAATTGGTGAATGGTGACTGAGGTGATAGATTGTTGCATTTGCATTATTATTATTGCTGAAAAATAGATCAAGTAGGGACAGAATTGTCTTTTCAAGTCACAAGTACTAGTGTACTACTTATGTTACTTGGTCCCACGGTCTTATTCAATTCACGAATTAATTATAATGTCACCACCAGCCACCTAATTGACCATGTAAGAAAGTAAAAACCTTAGATCAATTCATTCCACTTTTGAATTATTTTACAGTGTTAAATATTAATTCAACTCGTGGTATTTATTTATGAGTCGAAAAAATCACCATAAAATAACATAAAATGTTATTTTAATAATCAGTGTTGTTTTAATGAGCAAAAAAGTTAAATAAATATAATTCATCACTATAGATCCCCTCTAAAATTTAGTTGTGTCCAGTCTTTACCATCTATATTAACTATAGATAAATATATATTATTCTAAATTAAATAAAATGCATATAAATAACACAATTTATAAAATATTAAATAAAACAATAATGATTGTGACAAAGGGTAATAGAATGTTGCAAAAACCTAGTGGTAGCATGTGATAGGAGCTTTCAGCTTTTCATATATATATATATATATTGGAACCCCACCATAAGAGTTGGTATGGATGAGCACCACGTGATAGATCCCCCACAACTACAACAATATAGTAGCCTAGTTTAATTTAGAGCATTATTTGATATACATATGGCCCTTGTGTATATATATATGTGTACACAAGTCTAATCTTAATAATGAATTAATGATATCGATTATCGTCCTATACGTAGAATGCATGAAGAACATTCATGCATGCATCCCGCCATAACTTCACGTTTTATATTACCTTTTGTTAGCACTAAGTAATTAACTCATCACCTTTTCTACTATATAGTACTTTAGTAAAATATTTTATTTTCCTTATATAATAATCCCCGAACAAATTAAGATAAAAATGCTTTCTCGTTTATTTATATGTAAAAAATTAAATTATAATTAACTTGTGTGTATATATAATGGACAGCATTACCATGTACATTAGCAGATCCAATAATAATCATCCTTATATATTAAAAAAATATTTTTCAGATTAAGACTTTTTTACTAATGTGTCACCGTTTTCGAAATTTATTATCATGTTATTTTTTAAAATTAATTATTCAAATGTCATTCTTTTATTAAGGTGACAACTAATTTACTATTTTATTTTTAATTATAATTAATTATCATAATATAAAAGAGTGGCATATATAGATAATTAGTTTTAAAAGAATGACCATTTTAGTATTAAATTTCAAAAAAGGTGGCACGTTATATTAGTAAAAAGGCCTCGAATTAATTAATACACAGTTTTCTTTGCTTAATATTTAATAATGCAGTATGTTTTTTTAATTAGGATAGAGTGTTATTTTAGTTTCTAATACGTTTGGATTAAAACATAGTTTTGTTTTTAATATTTAAAATATTTTATTTTTGTCTTAAATTTTTATTTCATCTTATTTTAGTTTTATGATCGAAATTAATTTTTTTCCTTCATCATCATCCTTTTTTAGGTAGTGTTAACAATCTTAATTGTGGTGATTTTAGTGAAAGTTTAGTAATTTGAAAGTGAAATTGAAAAAAGAATAAGAAAAAAAAGATAATAACAGAAAAAAATTTTAAAAATAAGAAAAAAAGAAAGAATAATAATAAAAAAATATATTATAAAAAAATAATTTTAGTCAAAAGACTAAATAAGACCTTAGAAGAAAATACGATATTTTAAATAATAGAAACGAAATTAAAATTTAACTCTAATCATATAAATTAAAATAGTTATTTATTTTTTGTTACTATCAAACATTGATTATTATGATCCTTTTTGTCACTTCTAAGTTTTAAGTATTGTCTGTATTGATAAGAATATGTAATATCATACATACATAATACACTACCACAAAAACGGTGTTTAGCCACCAACTTTTAACTACGAACACTAAATCGTGATAAAAATAAATGAACGTGTCTTCTATTTATCACGAAACATTGTGACAATGGCTAAAATTTAACCTTTTGCTACGAATAATATTTTTTGTAGCTGTATTTCTTATTTACATTAACGTGTCATGGCTATTCTGTCTTGAATAAATTAATTTTTAAATAAATTTATTAATGTATAGTATCATTTTTTTAATATTCTAACATTAACACATATTTATAAAATTAAATCTAAAAATATAAAAAAATGAATTTAGATAAAATAAATTTATAAAAATAAAGATAATATTCTAATATTTGAGTTAATTATAAAGATAAAATTTATTTAGCTAAAATAATATAATTTGAATAGATAATAAAAAGTTCAATAATTTGTAAGTATAAATTTTTTTTTAGTTTTTATTAAAAATAAATTATTTTATCATTTTTTGAATTTAAAAAAATGAAGATAAGTTAAAAAAAATAGCCTTTATTTACATGGTTTAGTACTCACTATATATTTTTGTGAGTACTGTACTCTTATTATATGTATAATTATCTTTTTAAAAATTATTTTGTGAAATTATGAAATAAATTTTTTATTTTTACTATAATTTAATTGGTATATTCCATTAATTAATTATTTTATAATTATTTTCAGTTATAAAAAAATTAATTCTAATTAATTCATGAGTCACTTGTATAAAAGTTTGAAATTTTATTAAGTAACAAAAAAATTAATTTATAAAATTTCTTATAACAATTTTATCTGATAATTAATTTGTCTAGTGTAATAAAATTTTAGTAACTAATTTAGTAATTAAAATTTATTAAACATTAAATTTTTCAGATAAAAATATTTACAAAATTTACTTAATGTATAATTTTTATTATATTGTTTTGTGTATAATAGGTAAATAATTAAATGATAGTATATTGTTTGAATTATCAACTATCAACAGTATGAAATGAGAGATTGTGATATTATATATTTATTAAAGTAGTTTTTTGGTTATTTATTGTTATTATAATAAAAATTAAAGATAAAAATATTACAGAATCAAAATTGAAATTTAAATTTTTAATTATATTTGACCATTAAAAAATAAATAAATAACTATTGTATTAAAAATAAAATAATTTAATGTATATTTAGTAGATAATAAACAGTAGGATGGAAAAAAATATTCTTACAATTAAAGAAAGTTAAAAGACGATCTAAATAACATTGGTCAAGCTAAATTTTTAAAAGGAAAAGTCTAGGGGACAGCAGTTTTATTGAATTTTGGCCAGCATGTAACCAGCAGAGGAAGGTGAGCCATTAGATGAAATTTCACACCAATCTCACACCATCAAATCATCATTGATGGCTAGTTGATGGCTAACAATCACAAAAATTGCTGGCCCCTAGCATTGCTCTTTTTAAAATTTAAAATTTTAATATGCGCTAAACTTCTGAAGTAGCTTTTGGCGGAAAGTTAAAATAATCACGGATAAATTCCAATATAACTTCCCATAATTCACGTTGTCTTTTAACTCCTACTTTTCTGCAGCACCTTGAAAGCACTCTCTTTAACCACACTATATGAACCCTATCATATGATGGGGTATCCTTCAAACTCAAAATACCAATTTTTTTCTTTGTTATTTGTTAGTTTTTTAGTAGATTTTTTCGTGAAGCAAAAACATAATAATTCAGAAGATGCCCTTTTAGCAGAACTACGATAATACAGAATATCAACAATAATGAAGAATTTGCAGAAGGTTTGGGTGAAATAAGTCTCTACCAACTATACCTACCAGAAAAGATTATAATGACCCTTTAGTTGTGAATGTCAAAGGTATATGAAATTTTAATTTTTTTTAGTGATTTTTTGAGTTCTAATCTTTAGTTTATTTCTTTTATTCAATTTTGTATTCATTGTAGACACTTCTATGAGAGAAATTACAACCGGCAAAAGGACGAAAATTCAAGTTTGGCATTTGAAAAATGATGAAAAAGACATTATGGAACTTGATGGGCATGGACAAAGTCGAGATAATGACGTAAATTTATTGATACGATTTCTGGGTGTAATGGCTCATAGAGCAAAGCTGTAAATTTAAAAGGTCTTTGGTGCTGAAAATGTAGGATGTGTGATAAATTTAGAGAAATTGGTTGAAACTTTAGAGAAAAAGCTATGAATATGACAACTCTGTACAAATTTTTGTTATCAAAATATAGTGATAAAGTGCTTAGTTTATCCAGTAATATGCTAGACATTTAATTGATGTATTTGATAAGTAATAGTTGAAATTTTAAATATATTTAATCTAGAGGGGATTAGAATTTATTTTATTTATGTTAATTTTTTTTATTTCTTATTATATATAAATTTAGACTTGTATTATTATTATTATTATTATTATTATTATTATTATTATTATTATACTGAATTCTTATTAGTATTTTTTATGGAAAAATGTTAGATATTATATATTTAAAAAGTTTGATTTTTGTTATTAATGTAATATATATAAATATAATTTTAATTTAATATAATTGTTCAATTAGAGCAAATTAGTATAAATTAGTCCTGGATTGTATGTGAAAAATAGAGTGAGTTAGCCACAAAAATAGTGTAATTAAATAACCCAACGTTAGCCACAAAAAAATGTGGCTGAAAAATCCGGCCTGCACAAATTAGCTACGGATGAAGTGTAGTAGAATTATATTTTTTTATTTAATTATTCTTATTTAGCCACGACATTATGCGTGGACAATGATATACAAATCGTGGCTCTTTGAAGGTCTCCACGATGTTTAAAATTGTGGCTAATAACACTAAAATCGTGGCAAATTGAAAATGCAACCCCCGATTAGCCACAAATATTCTTTCGTAGCCAATGTATAGTTGCTACGGTTATTTTCGAGTTTAGCTACAATTTTTTGTGTGGCTAAACCCCTTATTTCTTGTAGTGATATAACATTTTAATCTAAATTCCACATGGCCAAAAAGAAGGGGCCAAATTTTAACACCAAAACATGACATTTGGAAATGCATGGAATCGATAGATATGCTTAATTAGGTTAAGTTGTCAGCTACAGTGTTGTAATTCCGAAAATGACCCGTCACACTCTTTGCCCAAACCAATCAACACCACCTTCTTTTTTGTAATAAATATTTTTTTCTTATCTTATACTAACCTTATATATATGGCAAATTCTGTAGTGTCTATAATTTTGGTGTCGAAATTGCCGAACTTAACTTTTATGGTAAGTTTTAAATATTAAAAAATCATTTATTTTTATATTTTTAATTTAAATATTTATTTTTGTCTCTTTTTAGTAAGTTAGGCAAATGTATATAGGCACCATAGCATGCACCTATATATATATGTAAAACAAAACAAAAGAAAGAAACGTTATGTACTTTTTCTCTTTTCACTTTTTTATTACCCTTTTATGGTTAATTTTATTATACGTACAAAAACTTTTGAAAAAAATGAAAAAGTTGGATCCTTTAGCATGTGAGAGATGGTAACAAGAGGGCCCAAGATGAAGAAAACTGTTGTCAAAGAATCCAATTTTGATGAGAAGACAAGATGTTATTGAGATTGACCCAAAAGTATTGCTCTCCATCACATCCATCAATTGGTCTTGGATTGGATATTTTTGGACCCACCATAATTCGAAAGTCTTGATATAAAGTAATGTGGGTCCAATTTCTTTGCCTTTCTATGAGCCATTATCTCCATTGCATTAGGATTGGGATCATTAGGGATCAATAATTAGTATTTGGCACGAAACGATTTAGTAAGATGCTAATCAACATTGGAACCCCATCATGATATACTCAAAGATTTCAAACCACCCTCTAGAAAAAAGTGTAATTTTTAAATATTTGAAAATACATTTTCTTTTTCAAGTAATACGATCATTCAAATACAAGCGAAGTAATTTTTGATGATTAATATAAAGTGATAATATTCTGCAAGAATATATATTATTATTACATCATATTGTGTCATTTTTTTATATATTTTACAATAAAATCAACCACTAAACTGAGACAATTGTGTCTTCACAAATAATCTACAATAATCTTCATAAGCAGTTTAATTTCATCTTATAATAATCATCTCACTCCTGGTATAGAAAAGAATTAATTAAATTAGATAAAACTAAGAAAAAGTTACTTGATGTATTAAAAAGCTACTTGATGTATTATCTTGCATTCCCATGTATTTTACTCACCATCTACACTCTTCAATGTTGTGTTTCTTGATATATATATATATAAGGGGAAAAGGAAATTCTAGGTAACAGTTCCAAGGCCATTTTGAGATGATTGCTTTTAAAATTATAACATATTCTAGCATTTAAAAAAAAAATCACCATATATGATTTTTAAATGTATCACCACTATGAAATAATATAAAATCACCCACATTTTTTTTTTCTAATTTAATTTTAACAATGAATAAAGAGCGTAATGAATAGATTGAAATGATGAGAATAAAATGATATAAATACGGTTAAGGATCAAAATCAAGAAACTAAAGATTTTGGTTAACTATGTCTAGGTCAATTATGTTACAAGATTTAGTTATAAAATATGTCTCTATGCATCTATAAATAGCAATGCCTTGTACATAAAGAAGTTAGTTTAATATATGATAGTTAATTTTGATTTTCTCTCAATTCACTTTTCCTCTATTTTTCTTTCTACATTCTACAATTTCATTTTCTGCATCATCAATCTTATTACTTCTTATTAGAAACCTTTTCAAGATATCCAGAACCTAATAGTTGACACCATGGTGCCAGTTATCTCTGATCAGCTCAATGGCAATAACTTCTTTGCGTGGAAATAAACTGCAATCATCATAGTGGAAAGCCAGAATCTTGAAAGCCATTTCAAGAAGGAGAACATCCCAGCTTAAACAGTGAATTCTGGAGACCCATCAAAGCCAACAAAAACTGAATCAGAAACCTTCAAAGAATGGAGACTCCAGGACAAATCTCTTATGACCTAGCTATTGTCATCTATGGATACAACCTTCAAAAATAAGATTGTGCACTCCAAATTCTTTTATGAGATGTGGGATACTATTCTTGAATTTTTTACAGCATCATCAAGGACAAGAATTCAGAGTCTTCAATCACAATTAAAGTCTATAAGACTCACTATTACCACTACTGAATATCTTACGAAAATTAGACAATTAGTAGATTCATTAATTGCCTTAGAAGCACCGTTCTCTGAAGATGAATATATTCAAACTATTTTTGATGAAGTCATTGAAGAATATCAAGGCTTCATTGGCACTGTCGTGGCAAAAATGGGTAAGTTTATAGTAGTTGAAACAGAATCATATCTGGTAGTATATGAAGACATGCTAAATCGATTCAAAAAATCTTCACAACCAATTTCTTTAGCCAATTTATCTCAATCTTTTATCCTTTCGGATCAGAATTTTCAAAGAAACTTCAATCCTTCTAGAGGCAGAGGAAGAGGAGGAAAATTCATGAGAGGTGGCAGATTTACCAACCTCAACTCGCTTGTTTTGTTAGATCTGAATCGCCCCGGACATGCTACTTGAAGTTGTTATTATAGATTTGACCAGCAATTTGAGTCACCTAATGCAACATTTTCAGCTCAATCCTATCACCCTCCAGGTCCTCGACCATCCTTTCATCAACCTAGGACATTCTTGGCAACACCACCATCATCATCATCCTCACAAAATACAGCATGGTATCCTAATTTTGGAGTCAGCCACCATGTGACAGCTAAACCTAATAACCTTCTTTAAGCTGCTGATAATCAAATTGGATCAGATCATTTGTACATAGGTAACTGTCAAAGTATCAAGATTTCTAACTTTGGTTCTACTTGTGCCTCAAATAACCCAAAATCTCTTGAGTGTTTCTAAATTTGCAGTTGATAACTCGGTTTTTTTTAGTTTTGGCCTCACCATTGCTTTGTTCGTGATCAGGCTACCAGGAATCATCTACTTCAAGGGATAGCTAAGAATGGAATTTATGTATTTTTCATTCTATTTGTACCAAAAACTCTTTCCCCAACTTCAAATTATGTAAAGCAACAAACTGCACTGATTGCTACTTCTATTCTCAATAATTCTGTAGATACATGGTATAAGAAACTTGACCATCCCTCTATAAAAACTGTCTCACAAATTCTGAATAAAAATCAAATTTCACATTTAAAATACTCTACTCCTATATCTGTTTGTGAATTCTGTTCTATGACAAAGTTACATCAATTACCCTTTTTAGATTCTCAATCTGTGTATGTGCATCCCTTAGTACTTGTCTACATAAATATTTGGGGACCAACTCCTATAATTTTTAAAAATGATTTTAGATATTATATTAGTTTTGTAGATGCTTATAGTAGATACACTTCTTTTTTTCTTCTGGTTAATTAATATGAAGTCTTAACAGCTTTTAAGCAATATAAACTTCTTTGGAAAGACAAACTGGACATCAACTTAAAGCTATACAAAGTGATCATGGTCTTGAATTTTTGTCTAATTCCTATAAGACTTATTTAACTGAGCAGGGAATCATTCACAGACTTTCATCTCCTTATACACATTAACAACAAGGGACAGTGGAAACAAAACATCGACATCTTACAGAAGTTGGTCTATCACTTCTTGCTACAGCTGCTCTTTCATTACAGTTTTGGGATTATGCATTTCAAATTGCTGCTTATCTCATTAATAAACTTTTCACTCCTATTCTCAATCAATTATTTCCCTTGGAGAAACTCTTTCATCAGCAACCAGATTACACTTTTTTCAAAGTATTTGGCTGTGCTTGCTATCCTCTCTTGAGGCGTTACAACAAGCATAAATTTGATTTCAAGTCTTATTTACGTTTATTCTTAGGCTATGATTTTAACCACAAAGGCTATAAGTGTCTTTCTCCGTCAGGTAAATTATACACATAAAGAAATATTATTTTTGATGAAACAAGATTCCCATACTTTTCCCATTTTACTTCAAAACATTCTTCTATTTCAGACTCCTCACCTCTTTTACCTACACCACAAGTTATCCCTGAACCACCATCACCAATTTAGTCACATACACCTCCTTTAGAAACACCAATTTCTCCCTCTATATCCTCCCATCTCTCTTCAAATCTGCCTCACTCAGCTTCACATCCTACATTAGTAAATTATGACCTTCAATCTCCCACAATACTTATTGGCCCAATTCTAACTTCAGATATGAAAATAGTATTACTTCTGCAACCATTCATTATCTCTTCTTCTTCATCACAAGTATCACCTCCTCTTCCTCCACCACCATTCAACATTCACCCAATGAAAATCATATCTAAATTTAAAATCTCTAAACCTCAAGTCTTTTCTACTATAACTTTCTCATTGCATAGTGATTTAGAGTTTCTACATCATATACCAAAAACAACTTCAAAAACATTAAAACATACTCATTGAAAACAGGCAATGCATACTAAGTATTTTGCACTTTTAAAATGCCAAACATGGAATTTGACCTCCCCATCACCTAGTGCTATTATTATAGGCAGCAAATAGGTCTTTGCATTGAAAAAGAACCCTAAAGACCAAGTCATTAGATATAAAGCTAGACTTGTGGCCAAGGAGTTTCATCAAAGAAAGGGTGTGAACTTTGAGCAAATCTTTAGTCCTGTGATTAAATCTCAAACTATTCGAATTGTGCTCTCAATTGCCTTGTCTCGAGGTTGGCAATTGAATCAATTTGATTTTAACAATGCATTTTTCAATGGTGATTTACATGAAACAGTTTATATGCAATAACCTCAAGGACTTTGTGACAATAACCCTTCTCTTGTTTGCATATTATGAAAAGTTATTTATGGACTCAAACAAGTTTCTAGAGCTTGGTTTCTAACCTTATCTGCCACATTAAAGAAATTTTGGTTTTATTAGTACTTGTTCATATCCTTTTTTATTCATAAGACATACTAATACATCTGTAACTCTATTATGTGCATATGTTGATGATATTCTATTAACTAGAGATAACCCCTCTGAATTACAAGTATTAATTCAACAGCTTCACTCTATTTTCTCTCTTAAAGACCTTGACAAATTCAATTTTTTTTCTTGTCTTAGAAGCCAATTATGTGAATGATTCTCAAGTTTTACTGCATCAAAAGAAATATATAACTGACTTACTTGATAGAACCAAAATGACTATGGCTAATTCAGCCCAACTCCTATGGTTGCTTCTTCAAAATTGTCAGCTAATGATTCCTCTCATTTTGAAGATCCAAAATTATTTCGTTCTATTGCAGGGGCCCTCCAATATCTGACACTTACTAGGCCAGACCTTAGATTTGCTGTTAGCAAGATTTGTCAATATATGCACAATCCCACTGTCAATCATTAGAGAGTACTCAAAAGGATTCTTAGATATATTAAAGGAAGTATGGATCAAGGTCTCTTATTTACAACATGTACTGACTTTCGATTATTTGCTTTTTCAAATGCTGATTGGGGAGCAAATGCTGATGATAGAAAAAGTGTTACTGGATATTGTGTCTATTTAGGAACAAACTTGATTGCATGGAAAAGCAACAAGCAACGTGTCGTTAACCGATCAAACACAGAAGCTGAGTTTCGTGCAACTGCTGCAACTCAATCTGAAGTCATTTGGACACAAAATCTGCTTCACGAGTTACATCTTTCTCTCACCACAGCTCTTATTCTCTACTGTGACAATCAAAGTGCTTGTTTTCTTGCTGTAAATCCAATTTTACACAGCAGATCTAAGCATTTCGAGTTAGATCTTCACTTTGTAAGGGACCTGTAAGTCCCAGAATTTTGAAAATTTTATTATAAATTAATTTCAAGTTTAATTATTTATTTATAGCTTTAATTTTAGAAATCTCTTTATTAAAGATAACTAAAGTTTTGATTAATTGAGTTTGAAATAAACTAAGATTTTTAATCAATTTTATAATTATTGAAGTATTTTCTATATTTAAATTATAAAGTTTAGTAATTGTAAAATAATAAGAATTTTATTTGATTTGGTTTAAATAATGAAAATTTTGGAATTTAATACTTTCGATTTTTACAAACAAAGAAAATTAATTATATTATCTCTAATTTTAAATTAAAATATTTGATTAGAAGTAAACTGTTAATTGATAATTAAATAATATTTTATTAATAAACTTAAATGATTAAATTAAATTTTTAATTAATACTCTATACCCCTAATTTTATTAAAATTACCTAAATTATCCTAATTCTAAACCTTCATATCTCTTAGCTATATAGACATTAAGCATAGCTTTTGAAACAGGCTTCATTAATAGCCTTTTTGCATCATTAACTTAATTATTATTATTATTATTATTATTATTATTATTATTATTATTATTAGTAGTAGTAGCAGGAGTACTCCATCACACGCACTAAATTGGGGGTCGCACTAAATTGGGGGTTGCTGTTGGTGCTTGCGATGACGACGATGAAAGCTTCTATTGTGGAAGGGTTGTGATGAATTTTACAAGGCTTAGTAGTTGTCTTTGATTATTTATATATATTATAAGATCTGAGAGAGAGAGCGGAAGAGGGAAGAGAGGGCTTGAGGAAGAGAAAGGGAGAAGAGGAAGGAACAGTGGCGCCGGAGGAAAGGGAGACCGCCGCTACAGCTGCGCCACCGCCATCGCGTCCTGCTGCCTGCGCCGCCACCGTCTAGCTCGAGCCTCCACCGCGCCATACGTCACCATCGCGAGGAAGCTCAGAACCGAGGGAGAGAGAGCCGTCGCCGTCGCCGTTCGTGCTCTGTCGTCGCTGCCGTTCGTGAACCAGACACCATCGCCATCAGAAGCTCTTGTCGCCGCCGAGAATCCCATCACCGCCAGGTCCGCCGCTGCCGAAGCCCCACGCCGCCTCTGTTTCTGGAAACCCTACTGCCAACGCTGATCTACGGGCGCCGTCGCCGTTGAGCTCCTCCACCACCGTTCGGGTAACTGGGAACGTGGCGGTGATCACCGGAACCACCATCGGAGTTACCGTTATTTCAGTTCAGCCGTTCATACTTGTTTGGGTAAGCGATGCGTTCCAAAACCTTTAAATTAGTATTCCTGTTTTAAGTTATTTGAGAATCTGAGGTCTTGGTGTCATAGGATTGAGTTACGGGCCTTGATTGCTGAGTTCTATGGATGTTGTATATGGCATCAAGGTGCTGCGTTGTCACCAGAGCTGCTGTTGCTCCGTTTGCTCGATTATTCGTAAGCCCAGTAAATTGTTCTCTTTTAGTTGCTGTTCTGTTATAGATCATTGAGTTTACGCGACATTAATGTTTTAGGATTGAGTTAAGGCTGTGTTTAGAGGCTGTGGCTGCTGCGGGGACGGTCGATATTGATGCTGTTGCTGTGGAATAAGAATAGAAATGCAGTTTTCCGCATAGTTGAATCACGAACGAGGTAGGGGTTTTCCTTAAAATATTTTTACATTACAGAGTTGTGATAAATAGATATTGATGTAAAAAAAATACTTCTGTGATTATATTTGTCTTGTGGATGTGATGGTTTGTTGGATTGGATTATTGGGTGCTTGATTGCTTGAGTAATGTACGGTTGTTGATAAGAAAATGGGTTTAAAAAGTTAATTACTTGATTATTATGAGAAGTGGTTTTCCTTGGGTTGGAGTTAAAGCGGTTTGATTTTGAGTCGGTCTGATTTTATAAATGATTTAATACTTGAGCTGGTTTGATTTTAAAAAGAGTTTTATTATTGAAATTGGTCTGATTTGAAAATAATTTGATATTGGAATTGGTTGAATTTTTTAAAAGTGATTGAGATTTGGAAATCGTTGAGAAAGAGTTTGAGGAATGTCTGGATGGGACCCGAAAAGGGTGGCAGAGTCCAAGTTTTAGAGGAAATGCTGCCGAAATTTTATAAAAGATGAGGATTTTCTTTGAAATATGGTTTTTGAATATTGATGAATGATTATGATGTTGAGAATGTTGAGATATGAACTTTGAATTGTTCACATGGCTTATGAATTTGAGTTATCTGAGATACGAGATTTCCTGGATAAAGTACCATGGCTTGCCACCATGTGTACCAGGTTGAAAACTCGATACTCTGTTGACCCTACGACGTAAGTGTGACCGGGCACTATATAAATTCCCGGGAATGTTACCCCCATTGAGCAATATTGATTATTTGAGAAAAAACTATGCATAGACTCTTGGGGATGCACGTCGGGGGACAGTCTAAGGACAATTCAGACTTGTCGGGTTGGCTGGATAACCGACAGATAAGCCTCATCAGCCATAGGACAGGCATGCATCATATGCATTTGTATGCTTTGTTTGGGTTTGAACTTGTTTTGGTTTGCCTAATTGCTAAACTGTCATTAACTGCTACTTGAACTATTTGCTGTACCTGCTACCTACTTGTGCTTTCCTTGTCTGTCTTGCCTGTGTTTGTTCTGGCGTGCTACATTTGAGAATGAACTGGGATGCTGAATTAATGATTGTGTTGTTTGATTGCGTGGTTAATTTCTGATTGAGGTTTTTTTTTATAAGAAAGGAAAGATTTCGGATTTCTGAAAGATTAAACATTGTTTCTTTGAAAAGGGTTTTGAACGATTTCCTATTAGTTTTAAAAGATTCATAAGGCAATGATAATCACTGAGGTTGAAAACAGTTTCTTAATAAATATCTTCTTATGACAACTTTGAAACTCCGTGGTGAGACCATGTGGTTAGGTTCTCACCCCCCTACAGCTTTACCCTTTTCAGGAACCGGATGAAGAAGCATTAAGAAGAGAGTTATATTGCGTTTGGTTTATATGCTGTTGTATTATTTAGATTATTTTCTTCCCTCGTCTTTATTATTACAAGTTTGTAAGAGGGATAGGAATTGTATGTTTTATATGTATAATATATTGAATTATTATGTAAGGAGTTTTGTATATGAATCTATGTCTGCTTGTATTTATTTTTTTCTTAAGATAAAGTATTTATTTCCGGTTTTCAAGGGAATCAGAGGTACAGTGTCGAGTCACAGGCTCCTATTTTAATATTTAGTATGTAAAGTAGTCGTAATACTTCTTGCTATCTGAGTGGCGCAGCCGGGAGCGTGACTTCTGGTAGTGAGGGTGTTACAGGACCAAGTTACACATAAAAAACTATTTGTCACTAATATTGCATCTTTAGATCAGGTGGCTGACATATTTACCAAGCCACTATCGATGACTCTCTTTTCCAATTTTTGTGGTAAACTTTGTGTTTGTTCATCCCCTACACTCAGTTTGAGAAAAGTTATCAAAGATCAAGATCAAGAAACCACAAATTTTAATTAAGTATGTCTAGTTAAGTCAATAACTAAAATTCTATTATAAAATTTAATTACACAATATATTTCTATGCATCTATAAATAATAATACCTTGTACATAAACAAATTAATTTAATATATGATAATTAATTTTAATTTTCTCTCAATTCACTTCTCTTTTATTTTCTTTTGCATTTTATAATTTTATTTTTTGCATCATCAATCTTAATACTTTTTATCAAAAACCTTTTCAGATACATTCCATGGCTAAATCAATTGGAAGCAATATGAATTTGGAAGACGCAACAATTAGAGTGCTTCAACCTTATCCAAAGAGTACTTTAATATATATATATATATATATAATTACGTGTCGCGTCTTTTTTTTAGTTATGTTGGTATGTTTTGGTCGTTATTGAATTTTGTGATATTATTATTGTGATGTTGTACTTTTATATAATTTATAATTATTTTTTATGACAATATCAAAGAAAATGATCCATAGATTAAAGACTTTTTTCTTAATTATAAGTCAAGTATGTTTTAACTATCTAAAAAAAAATTGATTCCATATCCCGCCCGTCATATCTCTAAAACCATTATTTTTGGCAAGAGACTGCACAAAGACTTAGGAACAAATCTTTAAAGTTTTGGTTGTTTGGAATAAAGTAAGAGGGTGATAGAAGAGAGGAAAGACAAATTACAATTTTATAAAGAGGGATCAATTTTATTCCCACTTTTAATTTTACATATATTAATTGAAAGAATGAAACTACATCAATATTATATAATAAAATAATAAATAAGAATAAATTTGAAGAAGGAACTAATAATCTTGATTTCTATTATAATTTCACATATTCATTAATAATGCAAACAACAGATTAAAAAATATATATAAAATTAATTTTAAAATTTAGATTTTTAATTAATTAAATATTATCATTCTAAATACATTCATACTATATATGGTTCCTACCATTCCACCGTAACAGCATTTCCGACTTCCACCACGCAGTTTCCATAGTGCCTTGCCAGTCCACACCCACATTTTGCTGTTGCCGTCGGAGACAGTTTTGGCACGAGGTGTTTGTCCGTTTGAGAGTGCCACTGTCCCACGATACCTGTGCAGTCATAGCCATTGCTGTTTCACGATCTCATGCTCCTACCTACATTACTGTTCTCGATCCCAGGGCCGCTGTCACCTCCACAGTGCCCCGTTGGTTTGCATCTACAGTTCGGTGTTGCCGCCGGTGAGAGCTTTGATGCGAGGTGTTTGTCCGTCCGAGAGTGCCGCTGTCCCGCGATATCTGTGCAGCCGTAGCCACTGTTGTTTCGCAATCCCACGCTCCCCGCCGTCACTGCTGTTCACGACTCTTATCAACTAAGTCAGATGTTCATTTTACTATGTATGTAGATGATTTTTTTTTATTTTAAAGTGGATGTTTATTTGCACTGCAAAAAATGAAGGGTTTACCTATTAAAAAAAATTGTGGATAAAGCCCACAAAAACTGTAGCAAACTAGCAATCATACATTGGCCACGAAAGAATATTCGTGGTTAATCAGGGGTTGCATTCTCAATTTCACACAATTTTAAGACTATTAGTCAAAGTTTTAAACACCGTAGAGACCTTCGAAAAGCTAGAGTTTATATATCATTGTCCACATTTAATATTCTAGTTAAATAAAAACATCTAAAACAAAAAAATTTGATTCTACTACATTTTATCCGTGATTAATTTGGATAGGTCGGACTTTTTAGCTACACTTTTTTTCGTGGTTATCCTTGGTGGTTTTTTTTTTTCCTTCACCACTATCTTCTATGGTAACTTGACCTATTTTCACAGTTGTCGTCATATAGCAAATTTGTCGAGATTAACTTGGATAATTTTACCGCAACTTTATGATTGTCTTTTTCATCATTTAACCATAGCTAATTAAATAGTTCTTTTACATTAGTTTTTCTACTAAAATATTATACTTTAAGATACATTTTTAATACAATACAAAGATCAAAACATATTATCTGTAAATGATCATAATACTTAAAAAAAACAGCATAATACCCAATATATCATATATATATATATATAAACTTAAGAATACAATATCAACCTAATCCTAAACTTTTCTACAGTAACAAAATAGATCAACTACAACATAGCCTAAACCTAATATGAATAAAGATTAAACTAATAAGTTGTAAAATACACAAAGTCTAACTAAATACATGGTATACATCATCGTCAGAAAAGTAGTACTTCATCACTATACTTTGATAATAGAAAACTGTGGAATGTTTCGTGATCCTTAACTTATTTTGGGACTCATCTTTTCTTGGTATGTATTCATGAATGATATGCAATCTAACAGGACATAAAAACAAGTAAAAGTTAAACACATACACTAAAACCATCGTCGAAAATAGTAAACTAATAAAGCATAGAATAACAACTAAACAAATAGTAAGAGACTACATCAAAAGCTTCTTCCAATACTAATACAGTTGCATGTAATTAAATTAAATCAGGATATTTTAATGTGGTCCTTACTATGAAATTCAATTCTTCTTCATAGTGGCAGAGTCAATGATGTAAATGAACTCTGGCCAATACCACAAGTGTAAAACCAAAATTAGTTACATAAATGCAAATAATTAAACAAAGAATCCAACCATAACTAAAATAATGTTGTGAAAATTTTACCTTTAAGAACCAATAAACATATAAAGAGTGGGTACAATCTTTTTATTCATAATCAATTTTTTACCCTCTGCTGATTTGTCATTGTTCTTAATTCTCTAAAATTCTAGTACATCATTTGGGATTGGTAATTATTTGATATCTCAACATACTTTTTAAATGAATGGACAACCATCTTAGTCACAAGTAATAGGTATCATACGGTTCATACCCAAACAATTTCAAAGGGAATGGACAATCATCTACCATAATATCAAAAAAAAAAAAATTAACATTCATCTAACACCTAATCTTAACCAATGCTTCTGTATCAATCCCATAAAACTCCTGCACATTAATCAAAAGTAGAACTGTAAAATTTCAACTATAAAGTGGTAAAAAAATTTAGATGGGAGAGAGAAAGGGGAGGAAGGAAGCGGAAAATAGATTGAATGGTGTGATAATTAGGGTTGGCAATGGATAGGGTAGGGTAGGGTTTGGACTCTACCCTAACTCTACTCGCGGATTGGAAATTCTATTAAAATTTTACCCTAACTCTACCCGCACCCTAAAGTTCTAAACTCTACTCCATCCTACCCTACCCTACCCGCAAAAATATCAAAATTTTTTAAAGTGAATATAAAATTCAATCATTTTGAATTTTATACGTATTAATAAAATAAAAAATAAAAAACTAATACTTTAAATTACCTAATTAACTAATTAGTTTAATGGTTGCTCACTTATTCTAAGTTGTTACATGAGAGAGATTATGAGTTCAGATCAACTCTCACCTCCTTCGCTATATATACCTAATTTTTATAAAATATATCTTATATACAAGGTGCGAGTAGGGTATGAATTGTCAGCCTAGTGATAATCAATGAATAGATTGAATGACTAAAATGATTGATCACATACATACATATAATTGTACAAACTAATGTACTTGCATTGCATAATTTCCACCCACGAAGGACTTTCTTTCCTTTTACATGGTCAACTATCTAAACCCGTGATTCATGCCATGAGCCAAGCTACAATAATATCAACTATGTATTGGTGCATACGAACAATGATCTGAAAATTTTGCACATACATTAACACCACATAAATATGTTTCCACTATATACAACATGCATGCATTATTTGTAAGATGACAACCAACATTAAGTTAATCCCATGCGTAATATTATTGCTGATAACATAAGAGATTCGAATATGCGCCTCCGCATTATTAGTGCCTAATTAATCTAATCTTAATTAACGACCACTTGAAAGCATGTTAACAAATTAGACCGCACTCGCCTGGCATTTATTATATCACCAGAAAATTGTTACTCAAACCATTAATTATCTTGCATCGAATAAACAAATGACAGACTAATTCATTCAGATGAAATCAAGATTAAAACAGTGAGTAACTTTGATAATTAAAACGATAAATACATAATAATATTGAGCTTATGTCACAGTTTAAACAATTATTAAACTTCAATTATAAAGACTTGCAAATTAAATAACGCAAACGAGATTTTCGGCGATGTTGAATTATCCATGTCTTAACTCTCAACATTGTTTTATTGTTGATTCTGTTATTTTGTATATTTTATTAGCACCTAAAAATCCTCATCTCTTAATTAATTTTTCATCTGTGCAACTTGTACAATCTTATAAATAAGATCTACGTTTCCTACTTGAATATGCATATATCCAGATATCCATATCCAGAAAAAATTTTAAATTTCTGTTGTGAGTTTCATAAACTCGTAGCTTTAATTTATTACATGTGTGCGTTATAGTAGTTGTATTTTCGTAGATCTAACTCCTAGTACAACTTGCATGAATAATAATAATAATAATAATAATAATAATAAAAAAGTAAAATGGTAGTTTATACTTTATAGCGTTGAATAAAAGTGATTACTACGTACTACAACGCAAGTAGGTTTTTTTTAAATGAAATTTAAGTATTCATCATTGATTGGTAGCTCAATAGGTTGTGTTTATTAGCTGTAATAATTTATACAAATGTCAAAGTTTTCGGCTATTAAGAAGTGACTTTAATTTGGAACCTCTTATGGTGCAAATAATTTTTACAAATTACAATACATATTATCTTCGTTAATATCAACATCCATCTCTAGATTTTTCAAGATATAATGAAAAGCTGTAATTCAATACGTGTAATGCAAATTTTTTTTCAAGCTTCAAACAATTCTTTTAGATTTAACTTATATATTACTATAATTTTGATTTAGTATATTGTTTAACACACGCTTATGATCTGGAGTACATAACTACTATTTAAATAGTGCATAAAATAGTGGATTACAATTTATGGAATCACTAAAGATACTCTAATATAAAGCTATAAGAAGTTAAAATAATATACATGACAGTATGACACTATAAATAAAGGCTAAAAAATTTTGATATAGAAGTAAAATAAGTGATATACTTTAACATGTAATTTTTTGTATTTTTTAAAATTGTGAGAGTACACAAATCGAATCCTCTGATTTGTGTAAAAATTCAGAGTACACAAATCGGAGGGTCCGATTTATGTTAAAAAAATTGAAAAAACTCAGAGTACATAAATCGGAAATATGAATTTCGGAAGCTAGAAAACGGAGCCTCCAAGTTATTTATTGTTGTCAATTTTTTTATGAAATTGAATATCAAACACAACTCGGACCGTCCGTTTACTTATGGAAAACTCGCATGATCCAAATTCTATTTCACTGATACCACATGACTGTAAAGCACCTGTATTCTCCATACCCAAGTCCAACATCACTTACTTCCATATTCAAATTAAAAAACAATAAATAAGTTCAAATTAAATCTGACATATTAAATTTCTGAACCAAAAAGTTATATGCTCATCATATTCATATTCTTTTTTTGCTTTCTTTTGCTTTCGTCTCATCATCCCTTCTTTCTGTATAGTTGTTTGCTTTTTCTTGCCGTGTATTTTAGTTCACTTCTACAAAAAAAAAATAGTTATTATATTCCTTAACAATTATACGTCATTGACAATAATTTAAATTATTTAAAGTTGATATAGATAAATAATACTTATTGAATAATTGTAGTGATAATTGAATTTTTTTAACAATTTAACAGGTCAATGAAAAGAATGTAGAAAAATAAGCATTGACCTTCCTTTAAATTTATTATGTTACGAAAGCACACTTATTTGCAAGTGTAATCAACATTTAGAAGCGTCCAATGTAATATTAGAAAAAAATATAAATCTAAGTTGAAACCTTGCCTCAAAGATTGATCCTACTATTTTTTTTCACATTTTATAAATTCCAAGTAAATAATACACAAACATTGGATCCATCCTATTTTAACGAATAAATTAATAATAATCAAACCAACCTAAATAATCCATATATCATATTTTTCTTTTTGATTTCAAATTATATCATATATTTTTTTTTCTTCATCATCATCATCCCACTAACTAACAATAATTAGGGCCTAACAAAAAAAAAGCCACCCCAAAAAAAAAGTTAGTGATCCAGTAACTCCGAGTCAACTCAATAAATCAACTCGTCATGAAGCAACGGCCACGATTCTCCACGACCACCACCTTTTTTACCGCTACCATCACCGTTACTTCGGAAGTCCACGTGGCACCTTCTCTGAAACTCTTCGAGAGAAGTAGAGAAAACGGATTCGGGTCGGGTCATGACACGAAGAAGCTCCTCGAATAGCTCTTCGTCGCAAGGAATAGCGAGAGGTCCATGGTTACAGAAACCGTATTCTTCTTCCGCTTGAAGCAGAAGCTTCTGGAAGATCGGGTGATTCAACTGCGTCGCGCGCACAATGAACCTCCTCATGCTAGGTCCAACACACACCGCCACGTGTCCCGCCGGCACGTCCGCCGCCGCTCTGCCCGCAGCCTTCTTCCTCCACCGCATTAGCATCTGCCGGATCCGTACTATTCGCCGGATCTTGCTGCTGTTTCCGTTCGACGGCGACATTGAAAACACGGAGTAAAATTACGGAAATGACCTCAAAATTTCAAAGTATGGAAAGGAGAATTCAGAATTGGTTAGTGGTTACTTTTTGGTTTTTCGGTTAGTGGGATGGGAGCTATATATGGTGATGTGTGAGGGTAAAATGCCACTGGAGTTGGAGATAATTACGAGATTGTGCCATTATTGCGGTGTTGCCTAAGTCGTAGTCAAGCCCATGTGAGGGGGTGTGAAAAGTGAGGGAGGTTTTTTCAATTTTCATGTGGGCTTAGTTTTAGGGGGGTTAGCCCACTCTGCCTTAGCTTAACTTCTTTTTGTTAATTTGTTTTTAATTAGTGGGGTTACCTTCAAATGCAATGTACTTACTAGGACTACTTTTATAAAGCCGAATTAAAGGGAAAATTGTCTTCTTTTTATCCTTTAATGGCCGATGCATCAAAAATTAATCCATGGTAAATTTAAATTTTATTTAAAAAAAGTATTATTTTTTAATGAATTATTATATATACAAAATAAAATTCAAACACCTAATATTTATTTAAACAGATTAATAAATTAATTATTAATTTTTTTTTATTTTTAAAGAATTCATTGTGGGGTTTATTTTGCATGATATCGTGTTTGTATAAAGTATATATGATGACTCAGAATTTTATTGGTATCAAATTCAGATGTAATTCAATTGTCATACTTGAAGTTAAATCATATTTTGATGAAAAATAGAAGTGAGTTGACCCAATTTGTAATATAAAGTGAGTATCCATTTTAAATTTTCTTTTTTTAAAAAAAGAAACAAATATTTACACTATTAATCAAAGTTTTTATAAGTAGTCAATATAAAGTCAAATATTCTTTTTGTTAAGACTATATTATATTAAAATTAAACTATTATTTAAATATTGTTATTGTTTATTTGTGTTTTATGAATTATTTTTTAGTGTGGAAAATTGTTGGTGAATATTTGATTGATGGCTTTGGAATCACTATGCTAAAGTCAGCAGGAAATAGTCATATGTGTTAGATAATATGAGATTATGTTGGAAATTAAAAAAGGAGATTATTCCCTCTCTTTCTTGAGATAATTGGCTCATTTTTTGGTTGCTTTAGAAGAAGAGAAAAATGATGGGGTCCCATGTTGTCAAAACATTATTTTAATATTATAAATATAATACTGCAATTATAGGAAGTGCTGTTAACATTGATAAAATAAGACAACGGGACCAGCCAACTAAAGTACTAAACTATTTTCACATGCATCCTTCGGAATTTCGAGAGGACGTGCATAATACATCATCTCAAATAAATGCAAGAAAAAAAATAAATTTATTTTATTTATTAAATAAGATAAATTTTAATTGTTTTGGTTTTTTTTTTTTTACCAAATATTTCTGCTTCTATTTTTGTGAAAGGAACCCTTTCTATCCACCAAAAGAAATTACGAATCAGTGTTTCTAAATTATTTTACTTCCAATGTTAATTGATTAGTTTTAAACTATGAATAACATTGCATCGGCAAAATAATATTTGACTTTAAAACTAATAAGATTTCTATTTTAAGGGAAACAAAGAGACGGTAATGATAATCAGTATTGAATAACCTCCTAAGACTTCAAAATTGGGATAAGTACTAATTTTCATAGGTTTGAAGTTTGTGGATGTTGACAAATTAAAGTAGAACTCTAATAATTCAATTATTGTTGTTTAGTTTATGGTTCAATCCATCTTCCCCAGTTTTTTTTTTTTTAATTCAACAAACCTTGTGTGTCATATGTTAATTTACATTGACATTATAAATAAATCGTCAATAATGGATCATCTACATAAAATATAAATTAAACACGTATTTATATTGATTATTAAACTCCATATACAAAATAGATCATATTTATAATCAAACTAAATTTATATTTATATTTAGCCAACAAACTATACTCAAATAGCATAATCTCCCCATGTTCACTTAGAGGTTGCAGGTTCGAGTCTCATTTCTAATTTTGAAAAAAAAACTAAATTTATATTTATAGTTAAACAATTTTGCTACGAAATTTAATTATTTTTTTAACTAATAATCAGTTAACAAATAATGAATGAATAAAAATAAGAGGAGAAAAAGAAAATTTTAAAGAATATTATTCATAATGTTAGAAACAAGAGACTGGGAGAATAATCTGAAAAGTGTATTATTCAGTTGTGTCCAAGGTACAGTGTACAAGAGGTATTTATAGGTACTAAATGAATCAGAGTAATAAAGGCATATAATCCTATAATTAATATACAGATATACTACATAAATACAAACGATACTAATTGATCCTAATTGATGCTAATTGATTCTCTAACATCCCCCCTCAAACTCAAGTGGGAGTTAAGGATACCAACTTGAGTTTGGATAACAAAGTCCGGAAACGAGTCGGGTGATGAGCTTTCGTGAAAATATCAGCAGTCTGATCTAGTGTTCCAACAGCAATGAGACGAATAGCATCAATAAGGATACGTTGCCGAACAAAGTGACAATCAAGCTCAATGTGTTTGGTGCGTTCATGAAAGACATCATTATGGGCGATCTGAATAGCACTGCGGTTATCACAAAAAACATCAGTAGGGGACGACTGAGGAGCACCCAAATCTTCGAGAAGCCAACGAACCGAGACAACTTCAGTAGTGGTGTCAGCGAGGGCACGGTACTCAGCTTCTGTGCTTGAGCGAGCAGTGAACATTTGCTTCTTAGCACGCCAAAAAATGAGAGCGTCGCCAAGAAACAAACAGTAACCAGTAGTAGAACGACGATCAGTGGGATCACCAGCCCAATCAGCATCGGAGTAAGCCTGAAGAGACAAAGAGGAATGGGCAGAAAAATAAAGACCATGAAAGAGAGTGCCTTTGACGTAGCGAAGAATGCGTAGAACTGCTGCATAGTGAGTAGTACGAGGAGCTGACAAGAACTGGCTAAGTACATGAACCGGATAGGCGATGTCTGGTCGGGTGACAGTCAAGTAGACCAGACCGCCAACTAACTGTCGATAGAGAGTCGGATTATCCAAAACAGTGCCATCCATAGGGGTAAATCGAACATTAGGCTCAAGAGGAGTAGACTCAGTGCGACTATCTGTAATCCCAGCACGAGCAAGAAGATCTGAAGCATACTTAGCCTGAGAGAGATAGATGCCATCATCGGTGGAGATGACCTCGAGACCAAGAAAATAGCTGAGAGAACCAAGATCTTTCATCTCAAAGGTACGGTGAAGTGAGGCCTTGAGAGCAGAGATACCATCAACATCATCCCCAGTGATTATCATGTCATCAACATACAAAAGTAGAAGAACAACTCCACGTTCACTTGTACGAATGAAGAGCGCATTCTCATGAGGGCTAGAAGTAAAACCAAGACTGCAGATGGTAGTGCTGAACTTGTCAAACCATTCACGAGGAGCTTGCTTAAGTCCATAAAGTGCCTTGCGAAGGAGACAAACCCTATCAGAAGGACAAGGATATCCCGGAGGTGGTTTCATATAGGCTGTCTTCTTCAAATCCCCATTAAGAAATGCATTCTTCACATCCATCTGACTGAGAGACCATTTTTTAACCGCGGCAATGGCAAGAAGAGCTCGAACAGACGTAAGGCGAGCGACAGGGGCAAAAGTCTCTTCATAATCAATACCATACTCTTGCGTACAACCTTGAGCAACCAAGCGGGCCTTATAACGGTCAATAGAGCCATCAGAGCAAGTCTTGATCTTGTATACCCATCTACTGCCCACAACTTCCGGATCAGAAGGAGGATCAACCAGATCCCAAGTGTGTGCTTTTTCAAGTGCCTGTAATTCTTCTTGCATTGCTTGTTGCCAATTTGGGTTTGAGGAGGCTTCTCTGAATGTCTTAGGTTCATGTTGATGAAGAATAGTAGAAAAGCAATGATAATCAAGAAGATGAGGAGGTGGATTCCTTACCCTAGAAGAACGAGCGGGAGGAGGAGGCATGACGGTAGGAGCAGGATCATCGTCCGGTCTGGAATCATCGGGAGATGGAGAAGGCGGAAGAACAGGAGGCTGTGGAGGGTCACTCGAGAGAGAACCTGTAGAATCATCACTAGGAAAAAGATCAACATTGGGGTTAGTAAACAAAGGTGACTGAGTAGTAGGAATCGACTCAAAGGATGAGAACCGAGAAAACATGTGGTGCTCCCAAAAGACAACATGACAAGATATACGAATACGTTTAGAAAGAGGATCCCAACAACGATAACCCTTGTGCTCAGTGCCATAACCAAGAAAACAACACATACGAGCCCGAGGTTCAAGTTTACTATGTTCATGAGGCTGAAGAAGAACAAAACATACACAACCGAAAACTCGAAGAGAACTGTAATCTGGGGGGGTATGATAAAGACGCTCAAAGGGAGTAACATTACCAAGAACAGAAGAAGGGAGTCTATTGATAACATGAACAGCAGTAAGAGCAGCTTCACCCCAAGTACGCTCAGGACACGAAGAAGAAAGAAGCATTGCACGGACGGAGTCAAGAATGTGACGGTGTTTGCGTTCAACTCTACCATTTTGTTGAGACGTACCAGGACAAGAAAACTCAGACAGAGTACCCTGTTCTGCAAGAAAGGCTAAGAGTTTGGAATCACGGTATTCCATAGCATTATCACGTCGGAAAACCTTAATAGCCTTGGAAAACTGAGTTTTAATCATAGTAGCAAAGTTGATATAGATCTGAGGTAACTCATGGCGATTAGTCATCAAATAAACCCAAGTAAAACGAGAATAATCATCAATGAAAACGACAAAGTATTGAGCTCCGCCCATAGAGGCAGTGGGAGCGGGGCCCCAAACATCAGAGTGAATGAGATCAAAAGGAGAGCAAGCAAGAGATGAATTATTGTGAAAAGATAAAGCAGGTTGTTTGGCAGTTTGGCAAGAAATGCAGTCAAAAGATTCATTCGGAACCTGACCTAAAACACCCTGAGATACAAGAGGACGCAGTTTTCCTAAGGAGGTGTGGGCAAGACGTTGATGCCATAAGTGAAGGGTAGAGGGAGAAGAAGCAGCACAGAGATTTGGTACAGGAGGAATATGAAGACTTTCGAGTTCAAACAACCTTCCGACCTTACGTCCAGTCCCGATGATCTGTCCCGTCCGAGGATCCTGTACACGGCAACCAAAAACAGAAAAGGTGACGTCAAAACCCAGATCAACAAGTTGACCAACAGAAATAAGATTGAAGTTTAATTTGGGAATGTAGTAAGTATCAAGAAGATTAAGAGATGACTGAGATATAGAACCCTTGTGTGTTGCATGCAAGAGGGAGCCATTTGCAGTATTGACAGAAGGTCCATTTGTAGTTGCAGACATGGACGAGAAAATATTACGCAACGGAGACATGTGATTAAAACAACCCGAGTCAAAGTACCATTTAGAAGTACCTGGATGAGTCGATAAAGCAGCAGGGGTATTACCAGAAACAGAGAGAAGACGCTGTAGAAGAGATGCAATATCAGATAGAGAGACAGTGGTAGGTTCAGTAGTGGCAGCAACAGCAGAAGCAGGCGCAGGATGTGGTGGACGAGTAGGACAGGTAGTAATCAAATGTCCCGAGAGCTTGCAATAATGGCAGAACAACTGTGAACAATGGTAGCTAATATGCCCTTTCTGGTGGCATGTGCGACATTCAACAGAGGGGCATACGGAGAAAAGGTGCCCAAAATGGTTGCAGTTTCGATAGAATGTATCCTTTCTGTCTGTGGCAACAAAAACATCCGACTTTTCCATAACAGTAGTCACACAAATCAAAGAGAGGAGAGAAACTGCAATTTCGAAGCAGAGAATGAGAAATCGGAGTGCAAAATCGGAAAGAACTCACCAAAAAACCTTAGGGAGGGTCCCACTTGTCCGCCACGTCAGCGCCACGTCAGCGAAGAACAACACGTGGCGGCACCGGAGAGGACCAGGAGAGACACGCTGGCAGGAGCTGGACGCGGGCCAAACTCGGATCGGGCCGGGGCGCGCGGGGGTCGGGCCGGGACGCGCGAGTCAAACAAGAAGCTTTAGGCGACACGTGGCAGTGGGAGGAGCGTCCGATCAGCGCCAAGATCCAACGGCTGCTGAAGCTTCTGGATGAGAAAAGAATGGTGGTGGACAGCAACGTTTCGGCGGCGCGTGGCGGCACGTCCGGAGGCCTCTGGCGGCGATCTTGGCGGCTTTGGAAAGCTGACGGAGAGAAGAACACGATGATGCCGAAGGTGACGAACCAAAGCGTCGTTAACAGATCGAAAAACGAGAGCAAAGAGGCACGGGTGGAATCTGGAAGGAAGATCAACTTGGTCGTGGCTGCGTCTTTCGGCGGCGCGTGGGGGCGCGTCTGGCGGCGGATGGCGGCGGGTCTGGTTGCGTTGGAATCACGACGACAAGAGGAACAAGGTGGTTTTGGGGGTGACGAACCAAAGCGTCGAAACGGGAACGAAAAAGGAGGCCAAAGAACACTGCCGGAAAAGAAAAAAAACAATGGGGCTATGAACTAATATTCATGGGCTCTTGATACCATGTTAGAAACAAGAGACTGAGAGAATAATCTGAAAAGTGTATTATTCAGTTGTGTCCAAGGTACAGTGTACAAGAGGTATTTATAGGTGCTAAATGAATCAGAGTAATAAAGGCATAGAATCCTATAATTAATATACAGATGTACTACATAAATACAAACGATACTAATTGATCCTAATTGATGCTAATTGATTCTCTAACACATAATTTTTTTATTTTAATAGTTAATAACCATATAAAATACGAATTAATAATATATACAGATCTAATTTCTGTTATTTATAAGCATCACAAGTGATATTCTATTTGTAATTGAGAGACCAGAATGTCTTCCAAGATAAAGGGTAAAAGGGGATTGAAACAATTTTATTTTCAGTTTAAAATAAGAACAATAATGAGTGCGACTTTGTTTATAGCCTAAGTAACTAAACAAGCTAAGATTACATGTGCTTAGCACAATTAATTATTATGTTTCCTTCCATCTAGCATTGAGATCAAGAACTCAAGCCTGATCTTTGTCTTTGAACTGCATAAGATCCAACCTACAAAATAAAATCTCTATATTTTTCATTATTCTGCGAATTAGATATGTTATATGGATTTAACCGGGAAAAAACAAAGGAAATATACGTTATATGTATTTTGCACATAATGCTGAACCTTTAAGAATCATGGGCTTAAAAAATTTGAGTGCATGCGAATCATTATGATTAGGTGAATAATGAGGGAAGGGAACTTTGCGCCGCTAGGCAGTTCGGTTACAAAAGAAATAATTTTGTTTTGGATTAAATAACTACGTAATTTCTTGTTATTATTAGAAGCTATAATTTTGATTCCAAGATGGGAGAATAATGAGGAACTTTAACATAATATAGTGTATCGGTGGTCGATTATTGCTCAATATTATAAGCATTCACAAAACTTGAAAGTGCAAAAGAGTGGTAGCGAGCAAAAGAAGACACGAAATAAATAGTAAGAGGATGAGAGGTTTCAAGTTGTTTATTATTAGTAATAATCAGTAGTAAAATATATGGAGGGTCGTGAAGAAAAGAAAAGAGACAAACATGGAGAGACAAAATAATCAGCACTAGGTTTGGCAATGTTTGATTTTGTTAATTTCATGATTTGCCTGTCTCCCGGTATCAATTAGACACAGTAATCCTGATTAGAATATAGGCATCATTAAAGATTTTGGAATATATGCTGGGCCCTACTTATGCAGTAAGTATACTAGTATAACTGAAGAAGAAAACATTTGCAATAATCTTTGGGGTCTGTTAAAATAACTGCACTGTGTCACAAGTCACAACCGTAAACGGAGAAATGAGATCAAGTGATCAACATAACTTTTTTTTTCTGCTTTTCCCTTTTTTTTTTAAAAGAAAACAAAATTGATCACCGAGACTAAAACTTAATAGATAATAGTAATTGCACCCACTTCTAAAGCCCACTTGGATTAGAGTCTTTCTTCTTTAGTAGGCCCATTTAAGTGTAACTAACATTGTATAAATAGAGTAGGCCTAATTTGCTGGTAATAAACTAATAATACTATGAACCAAGTTAAGTTGGTCTAATGACTAATTCGCTTAAGTCAGAAGTTCGTAGAGCTCAAATCCAATGAGACTTTGCTGAAATAGAACCATTTTGAAACTTTAAGATGCTTTTCCAACACGCTACTTGACTTGAGTCAAAATATACTGAGAAACCCCTTTCCGATTTTATCTATTTCTACTGGTGACATTTTGAACAACCCTAATTTGTCATACACAGAAGGCTGTAAAGTTTAAGCACCACCTGGTAATATACTTGGTACCACACATGGTTAGCATATTCACTAGGTTATTTGAAAAGGTAAATTCCATCTACCTCAAATCCCCATTATAACAGGAACGATTGAAGAAAGCCGTTTAAACAATACACAGCAATCTTTGATCACAAGGAGGGAAGCTTCCCTTGTTATGTGCATTAAGCATTGTAATCTCCTAATTGGGGAAGGCATACACAACTTCAAAAGACATCCTCATATTGACAGACTCATCCCTCCTGGTCCTGTGAAGTAGTCTCATTAAATAGATTAAATAGAAACTAAGAATCCTAAGGTTATTAAACCTTCATTCAAACCGACTCACTTAGATTACCTTAGAGAGCTTCTTCCCCTTGACGTAGCTTGAAAACAAGGGACTAAGACATAATCTATTTGTTATAAAAGCTTAATAATTTTAGTATTTTATCAAACGGACTCACCATTGGCAAAGTATAACTATGAATACTTATTTTGAGATCATTGGCCTGATTTAACAATGCATGTGAAATTTCAAAATGCAAAATGAGTTAAACTAGGAATTCACGGCGTCATAGACACGAGAATTTAGCGAACAAAATCCTCTTTTCACAAGTTGACAACAACTAAGGCAGGAGCAGGGGCCTTGAGAATATAAATTAGGAACTCAAAATAAGACAGGCTACTTATTAAAACATGGTAAAACCACGATAATTGAAATTTCTTTTCATAGTTCACTTAACTCGAATGCTGTATCAATATCAAAACCTAAAACCAGAAAGCTTTTTTTAAAAAAATTGAGAGAAAACATGGTACAGTTTCTTGTAATTAATTATTTCCGCATCCTACTCAAGCCATGGAACAAAGGGCCCCAAGGCTCTCATTCCTTTCAGTGATGAGCCTGAGCCTTAGCTTGAGCCTTTGCTTCAGCTCTCTGTTGGGATTTCACTTTTGCCTGAAAGAACATACAGATAAAGAGAACCAAACATCAACAACCACAAGAACAAAAGTCAACAGAACTAATTGAATCTAAATATAAACCCATCATTACACAAGTTCCACGAAGCACACAATAATCATAATATTACAAACAAGATACAGAGTGCTTGTTTGGGCACCATTAAATCGATAAAAAAAAGATCTTTTTTCAATGAAAAAAATCTTTTTTTTTATTTTTATTTTTAGCGTGTGGCAAATTTCTAATAGTAAAAGTAAAAATATTAGAAAAATTAAAAAAAAAATCTTTTTTGAGAAACTACAATTTACATCTTTTTTTAAAAGATATTTTTTCTTTATAAAAAATGTTTTTCACATAATAAATGAACAAAAAAATACTTCTTTTATTTTACCCAAACATAATTAATAGACAAAAAGATCTTTTTACATGAGATATCCAAACATGAAATCACTTTTACTTTTGTAAAAGATCTTTTAAAAAAATATCATTTAAAAAAAATCTTTTTCGAGAATGGCACCCAAACAAGCCCAGAACCCTGAAGTTCTTATATAACCTAGGGAAACAAATTTGGCGGGGGAACGGGGAAGAAAAGAAAAAAACAAAATGGGAGTACATCAACATTGGGCTATGTTTGGAACAGTAAAAAGTAATGGAATGGAATGGAAGGGAAAGAAAGGGAAGGGAATGAGTAAACAGTGTATTGCTTAGATATTAAAAGGGGAAAAAATAGATCAAACAAAATGAAACATGATGGAATAAATAGGATAGAATCATTATTCTTGAGTAGTAATCCTCTTCATTCCATCCTTTTTCCCCGAACAATGGAGTGGCAATCTCCATTCTTAAATACTCGAACAATGCTTTGGAATCTCTGCTCAATTGCAGACCACTCAACTCCTCCATTTCATTATAGGATGCAGTGATAATAAATTCTAGCCTATTGTGCTCAATTTTTCTTCCCCTCAAACTTTGAGTGGAAGGAAGGGATGAGATGGAATGGAAGATCTATTCCACCATACTCCATTCTTTTATATCCAAAAAATGACATGGATCATTTACTCCATCTCATTCCATTTCATTTCAGCACATTCCTATACATGGCACCCATCAATTGAAATACAAACAACAAACTGTAACCAAACCTTATATTCTGTGTTTCCATTCGATCATATTCCCTTCCATTTCACACATCATGACATATCCAAACATAGCCTTAAGCTTACAAAACTAGTAATAAAAATACAACGTAGCACAGCATAACATTTATTTATATCATATGTAAACTAAAGAGAATATTAGGTCAAGGGTGGATGAACATTTTGCCCAGCAACAATGGGACTACTTAGGTACTTAGCAATACAGGTCTAATATTATTGACTAAATAGTCACTCAAGCGAGAAGCAATATGACTTAATCGAAGCAAGCACTGCAGATCTATCCTTAAAGTAGGATCTGTAATCAGTAAAGTTTTGATTCACCGCCATACGCAGCACTAACGAGCAACGATTGTTCTTCGGTCAAATAAAATAAACTAAAATAAAACTTCATTTTCATCAGAAATGGTGCTTCGCTGATGCACGAGATAAAACAAATTGAGACAACCTCACATCACAGGCGTTCCAAACACTATTGCAGCTCAAAATAGAGAAACCACCACTCGATTTTATGAATGCAGTGATTACAAACGTGCGTGAATTGCAATTCAGATCAACATTGTGTAACAGGTCAAATTCGCAGAGATCATGGAATTGCCAAAAAGAAAAACCCTAACCACAAATCGAACAATCAACGATCATATGCAAACAAAGGATTCGCGAGAATACCTTGAGGTATTTGAGCTTAATGCTTCCATAAACAAGGCCGAACGAGAAAGCGGAAGCTCGAGCGACCTGAGAACACACAAGATTTCAGTAAAAAGAGAAAGAATTCAACTGAATTCGTACCTTACCTTTTTTGATAGGGAAACAGAGAGTGAAAAGAGGAAATTAGAATCCGTACCAAAGCTAAGGTGCTTGTGCCAGAATAAGGTCCAGGTGGCGGCGCCATGGAACTGATTGGATAGTAGCTGAGCGAGAGAGAAAGAGAAACAGAAATGGAAGAAGGAAGAAAAACGAGTGCCGAGCTAACTATATATGAAGATTGAAGAAAAGACACTCCAAAATTCTCGTTTATTGAACCCTAGTCTTGTGTGTAAGAAATGTGAGCATGACTCGCTCCCCTCTAACGACGTCGTTTGCTTAGGCTTAGTTTTTTGGATGAACAAATTGGGCTAAATGCCCAAAACAAAATCTACAAAAAAATTATTCTATAAACTCAATTTGGGTTACTTGGGAACAAATAATTCCCCCAGACCCAAAAGCCCAGTGTAAGCCCATATCCCTGGTTTATCACAAAAAGAGAAATATGCTCCCAGTCCCAAAACAAACCCCCCTTATGCTTATGCCTCTCCTTTAGCACCATTCCCTCTTGATTTTGTAGCTTAAAACCTAATTACATCATACAATTAATCTGGGGGTCCAACCAAGACGACCTTATGCTACTTGAAAGAGTGGTATTACTCTCTGACCCCAAAAAAGATAAAAAAGAAAGAGTGATATACATGCAGTCACTGTTTTGTGTCTCTTCTCATCTGCATTGTTTATTTTGTTGAAGCCTTAATAGAAAGTTGATGTAGATTGGTACCGATATACAATTCATCGTTTTAGTTTTGATTTTAATAATAAAAACATCAATATTTATAGAGTAAAGCTCAAGTTGAAATGCAAAAATATATATTACAAATGCAAAATATATAAAGTAAAAATTGAAATACAAAATATATTATAAATAAATTAAATAATACATATATTTATATATAAATATATAATAATTAATAATTAATTTAATGACTATTTTTGTATTACATAATCTTTTTAAAATAACAATACAACAATAATCATATCAAGTCATCTAATATAATAAAGTCATCAATTCTTTATGAATAAACTATAATTTGATAACACATGATTTGATTATATAGTAAAAGAGATAAAATCTAAAGATTGCAAAAACGAAAAGAAGAAGATATAATAATATAAAAAGAAAATAAGATTTGAGAAGAATCATAGAAAAAAATGAGAAGAAAAAGATATGACAGTTAAAAAAAAAAAAAGCAGAAGAGTGAAAATTATGAAGAAGATAAAATATATAAATTAAAGAAAAAATAAATAATTAGAATAAAAAGTAAAATAAAATTCATAAGATAAAAAGATTATGATGTAATTTGAAAAAGAGAATAAGAATGAAATATTGGATTTTGATATAATTGAACGCTTTTTAATTTTGATATTGAATTTATAGTAATATTTTTTAATAATATATGAAATTTGATGTGTTTTTTTATATGAAGATCATAAATTTAATTTTTTATTTGTGGATTTTAATTTTTATATTTTTAAAATACAAAATCAATCATCTAATATATAAATTTACACAAAATTGATTTTTCGATTTGTGAACTTACACAAATTTAATTTTTTAATTTATAAATTTTAATTTTTTTAAATTTTTAAAATACAAATAAAATCTTTTGATTTATGATTATTTTTCTATTAAATTAAAACACATAATTTTTTTATAATAAAAAATAATACGATAATAATTTCCATATAAAGAAAATCAACCATAATTGAGATGACAAATCAATGAAGTAATTTATTTTTAAGGCAAGAATATGACTAACTGAGTGTTTGATTCTCACGGAAAGCTAGAGCAGCATGGAGATAGAGAAAAAAAGGACGGGAAATTAAAATAAATAATGAGCATATATAGCCATAAAAGTGTGGTCTGGTATACCCTTTCTTGTCCACTATATGCGGATGTAGTTCACCTTTTTGGTTTCTTTGTTTCCTAGCCACTTATAAATTAGGTAGGTTTGTTTTGAGATATTAGATTAAGACTGAAAAATTGAGATTTACCATGGAGTTATATAGTGAAAAAAGGGATAATGATTTTTTTATTTTAATTTTTATATATAAATTATATATAAATTTTAGTTTAATTTTATTTTATTGTGTAAATATTTGTAATTATCTTTTAATATTTTATTTAATTTTATTTTTGCGTTAGTATCATATTTGTTGGTGCAGAAATTAGTATTAAAATTTTAATTTTTATATCTAAAATTTCAATATTTCAGTACTTCTAAAAAGTAAGAATACAGAAGATTAAAATTTTTAAAAATAGAAACTAAAATTTTAATAATATTTTATATCTAAAATATTTTATTTTAATTAATTAATTTTAACTTTATTTTTTATGAAATTAAATTAAAATTTTATTTTTATTTTAATATTTATCTCTCACTTTATACTAAATATAATATTAAAATTTATTTTAGATTCTATCTCTCAATCCCTATCTCTCTTTTAAACACTAGTTTATGGTAGTAACCATTTTGGGGAAATAACTAGTTTTTCAGGCTACACTCGTTCAAATCAAATTAAAACTACAAAGTTATAGTTTAGTTTTTCCTTTACAACTTACAAGTTACAACCTATGAAAGGGAATTCCCATGAAAACAAAGTACAAGTGCATGTGTATGTCCAAATTTTAGGAATTTGTATCTTCTAAAATTTGAATTTTATTTTAGAGAGTAAAGTGTAATCTCTTACTATTAATTTTATAGATATGACTAATAATAAATATAAAAAAAAATTATTTAAAAATAAATTATATTTTATTCTCTAAAGTAAAATTCAAATTTTAAAAGATCAAAATCCAAATTTTAAGTCCAGTTGTGTAACTTATCATAGGCCACTACTCTGCTACCTTTTTAAATAAAATTTATAATATTGGATTAAGAATAACAATAGCATGGAAAATTCAATCCATATAGAAAAAGAGCTAGAAATTTTATGTGGATAATTAATTTAGGGTTGCATGCATCCTCTTATCTATTAATTGAATTAACATGAGAGAATCAGAAAATAAGGCACATATGAAAAAGAAATTCCCACTATATGAAGTTTCAAATCTCTTCAACCACGTAAGGTAGAGAAAGAAGAGATATGGATATGGCCGAAAGTGATTCAAGTTGAACTCAAAATCCTTTTCCTTTTTTTTTTTTTTTTCAAATACACCAACGATTATCCACGCCTTCAGGTAGCTAAGGATTACCACTTAAGTTTATGATATTATCACCACTGTTTTGTTCCCAATATAATTTTGTTTTATTTGTTTGACTGCGACTCACTTGTTTGTTGGACTTAATTCTTATGAGTAAAAATATACATGTAAGAATTATTTTGAAATTTATTTAGTCTATCATCTAAGCTAAAAGTTTGGATGGTGACTCATTCACCCATCATCCTAATCCTATGATGTTGCAAACTTAAAAGCAGCGAAGGATAAGTATAAAGTAAAGGAAGAATTTGACATATCCTTGAAATATTGGTGTGCTAATTATTTTAATAGTTTATTTTAATTATAAAAAAATACATTATATATTAATTAAAATTAATTGTTTAAATTATTAAAATATTAATATTTTAAAAATATTTAAAATATAAATTAAGAGAAATAATAAATTTTTTAAATAAAAAATATTATTTATATTATTTTTTTGTCATTAATGTATATATTTTTTTTTTCAAAGATAAATTTATTTGTATTTCTTTATGATAAAATAGATATATTGTTTAAAGAAATAGAAAAATACGAAAAAATATTGTTTTATATAGTAAAATTAAAATTACAAAAAGAGAAAAGGAAAACTTTTTTATTGCGAATACTATCCATCACCACTTGCCAACACTCAACAAACTCAGAAGAGTCGTTATGAACTATAGTCGCTATAAAATGGGAGAAGTTTTTTGTCTTTGTTGCTGGTCCGCATTATCTCAGATAGGTAATTTTTTATGGCAAGCTCTCCATATAAACATTTGAATTTTTGATAGGATTTTTAAATTCTAAATTACTTTTTAGATTGTTGGGTTCTGCATTGTTAATTGGAGTAGCTTGACTAGGACACGGAAAAAATTATATGCAATGATAACTAGAGGCTGCATCATATTATTTTCTCTTGTTTCAAGTCCATTGAAGTTTATTTCTGTCATCTTCATTTAGTTTCAATGAGAAGATGCAAGCTCGAATTTTTTAAAAAAAAAAGTTCGCTGATGAGTGTTTGGTTTTAGTGATGTTTTTCGATCTTTTACCACATAAATACGTGTGATTAAGTTGTTGCTAGAATTTATCTGAAATGCGTAGATAGGAGGTAACCAAGGTTCTTAAGTCCTAACATTCTCAAATATCTTTTCTATTGCTGATACTCAAACATAAAATTTTTTTGACCACTTTACGCCCCCTCTAATAAACAATACTAACTCATGACGGGTGGAATCCTTTTTCAGCTAGCAGTGAGATTGTGTATGTATAATATTTCTCTTTCAACGTACTAGCTAGAAGAGAGTTAAGATTGAGTAATGCCTACTCCGAGTTATGGTGGAGAAGCACATGTCTGAGTAGACGAATAATACCTACTCTAGATTGTGAAAAAGCCCTATTTGGGTAGATGAGTAATTCCTATCCGAGTTATGGTTTGAGGATAGATGAGTAATTTTTATCTGATTTATGATTTGTGACACCTGCCTGGGTGGATGAGTAATTTCTATCCAGTTTGTGGTGAAAATACTGTCATGGGTAGATGAGTAACATCTGCTCAGTGTTGGGGTGTTCTATATCCGAGTTAGCTACTAGATATGTTTCGGGTTTGGCATTATAACTGACAATTGACCTCATAGTCAGTAGGACAGGTATGCATTATTTGTATTTGTGTGTCTTGATTGGGCGTGCATATTGTATTTGACTTGCCTTATTTGATTAATTGTATCTATATGCTATTTGATCTAATTGCTTTATATGTTCTCTCTACTTGTGTATTCTTTGTATTGCTTTGTATGTGTTTAAATAACTGAGAGATCGTTTATGCTGACGATGGTGACGCTAAAGGATGTTCTTGATGAGATGATAATAATTGAATGATTAGATGACAAAAAAGAGTATTAATTGATATTTCGAACTTCCTGAGTAGATGCAGGGATTGTAATTTGTTTTACTTGCTCTACATTGAGAAATTGAGAATAATAATATAACTGATGATCCGTATTAAGAATGTGGAGTCTAAATATTAAGAATAAATGGATACCATTGAAACTAAATGTTGTTAATAATAATTGTTAGAGACAGTCAGACAGATAAAACCGGTAGGCTTAATACTTCAATGAATAATAGTGATATTGAGAGAGTTAATAACTTAGTGTTGGAAGAACTAAGATTAGAGACAGTTGACAAGGACTAAGACTTAGTCTGTTTATCCTGTTTGGATTATAAAAGACTCTAGACTTGAATCTTTAATGATTGGAATTTAGGATTGCCAAGCGGGTTTATGTCTTTTTACAATATTTTTATTCCGAATTATTGCCTTACTGAGAACCCGAAAGGATGATGTTCTCAACCGTTGTGGAACTTTTTAATCTTACAGATATAGGACGCAACGCATCTCGTTGAGCTTGTTGGTTTCTTCTTGGAAGTGAAGTTTGTCTTTTGGATTTTCATTATGTATTTAGATGTTATTCTCCACTTTTATATATTGTAAATATATATTCCTCTTAAAGGTTGACTTTGGAAAAACAAGTTGTATTTGGTATCTTTTAGAATTGTATTATATATATATATATATATATATATATATATATATATATATATATATATATATATATGTCATTTTTGTATATCGTTGACGTTTTCGAGTGTGATGAGATTTTTGTTCTGTTATCTCTTTTTTTAGGTGTCATAATGTCTCACCACATTTGATTTACGACTATAACGTAAAGTTTTGTGTGGTAAGGTGTTACATATATTCACCCAACAAATAGTAATAAAATAAGGCGGTAAGGCATGTTTATTAATAAGGATAGGACGCTGAGATACAAAACTATATTTGGCAGGTGAGACGTGGTCAGAGACATTATGTCATGACACACTAAATTAGTGTATTTTATGTCCTTCTTAACATGAAAGACAAAGAAACACTGGAAATGGATCCTCTCCATTTTTTTAACACTTGAGAGAATAAAGTGTGATCTCTCACATCTAATTCTATAAGTGGGACAAAAAATAAATAAGAGAGAGAGAATAATGAAAGGTAAGATCAAGCACTGGATACCATCCAGTTTTTTTTTTTTTTTAACCGAAGAAGATCCACTCCCAGAAACGCTGGATAGAGACATGGTTTATTTTTTTATTTTTTTATTATTACTATCAAATTTTTATAATTATATTTTTATTATTCTAAATTTTACGTTAAGGAAAAAAAATATAATTTGGACTTTTTATTATTGGGTAAATCACAAAAAATACACCAAATTATCTTGGCGTCGAAAAAAATACTTTCAAGTTTTTGGTAATCAAGTCCAACCAAATTGACCTAAGGTCAACAAAAATAACTTTTATTACATCAGCAAACACGCGCTTCACTAATGCAACATATCCTTATTCGTCTTTATGTTCCTTCTTATTCTTCATGTTATTCTTTCTTTTTCTTCGCATTCCTCCTTCTTCATCTTCGCATTTTTTCTTCTTCTTCACATTCCTCCTTCTTATTCGTCGCGTGTTTTTTCTCAATTGTTGTTATTTTATTGCAGCTGTTGTTGCTATATTTTTTCTTTTTCTTCTTTTAATTGAGGTTTATTTGGATTTAGAAATGAATTCAACGTGCTTTTTGTTTATAATTGAGTCTTTTTTACTGCTTGTTCAAAGCTGAACTAATTTCGGTTCATTTGTGTGTTAATTGAGGTTCACCTGATACTGCTGATACGCATTGACCAAATTTTTATTCCTTAAGTAATTTCGACTAATTTCTTAGTTTAATTGAAGTTCATTTGGATCCATAAATGAATTAGATGTGTTTTTGTTGATGAGACTTTTTTACTACTTGTTCAAAACTGAACTAATTTCGGTTTACTTGTGTGTTAATCGAGATTCATTTGATGCTGCTATAAGTATTGACCAAATTTTTTATTTTTTAAGTAATTTCCGTTCATTTCTTAGTTTATTTGATGTTCATTTGGATTCAGAAATGAATTCGATATGTTTTTGTTGATGATTGAGTCTTTTTGACTGCTTGTTCAAAACTGAATTAATTGAATGGATTGGAGTGGAATCTAGTGCAATTGAATAAAGTGATAATGAATAATTTCATTATTCTTTGTTAAAAAATTTGGTCAATACATATCAGCAGCATCAAATGGACCTCAATTAACACACAAATGAACCGAAATTAATTCAATTTTGAACAAGTAGTAAAAAAGATTCAATTATCAATAAAAACACATCTAATTCATTTCTGGATCCAAATAAATCTCAATTAAACTAAGAAATGAATCAAAATTATTTAAAAAATAAAAAATTTGGTAAATACTTATCAGCAGTATCAAGTGAACCTCAATTAAGATACAAATGAATCGAAATAAATTAAGAAATAAACTAAAATTATTTAATGAATAAAGATGTTAGCAAAATATTGGTGTTGTTGGTGATGACGATAACAAAAAAGAAAGATAACGAAAAAGAAAAAGAAAAAAAAGAAGACACAAATTTGAAAGAAGAAAAAAAAAAAGAAGAAGGAAACGGAGAAGAAGAAGGAGAAATCGCGTAATTTAAAAAGTGGTTATAACAACTTAGTTAAGTAATTTACTTAAATATAAAACTTTATTTATTTAAAAATTTATCAAATATGTTGAGCTGTGATTTAAAATTGACTCCGTTAACAAAAATTATAGCATAACATATTTTTATTACTAATAAAATATTTTAAATTTATTTTTAATAATTTATTTTTTATTATTTATTTTATTTTATATTTAATTTATTATTAAATAAAATATAAAAATATTAATTTTATTTCTCTCTTGTATTTTATTTATTTTATGGCAGCCAAAGTGATTCAGAGTAACTAGCAAGCCATTCAATGATGCAAGCAGCTGCTTGTGCAGTTGTGCCATTGATTATGAGGTGATAACTCATATGTACACAATGATTTTGGAGTAAAACTATTTTTTAGATGAAAAAAACTTGCTTAGACTGATTTTCCGTCGCTTCACAGTATCCAACATGATAACTTTGACTTTTCAAACTAAACTAGGAAGCCCAATTACCCCTCTTCTAAGCCGTTAGGCGAGTTCACAGTTCACACAAGCTTTTCGGACGGAATAGGAAGAAAATATAAATAATTTAGAGAGAGAGAAATTTGGAGATTATTATTCTTTTTCAACATTTAATGAATAACAAAACAAAATTTTTGAATTTTGAAATGTATGAAAAATATCTGAAATCGAAGAAGCTATTTTATTTTAGAAATTTCTTCAACGAGTTGTCATTTATTTAATTTCAAAATAAAATCTAACTCAATTAAATAACAAAGATTTTTTAATTATTATGAATTAAAATCGCATAAAATCTTTTGTATTATATATAAATTAGATTCTTATGATATTTTGATTTTTTATTTAAAAAAAAAAAAGAAGAAAATTTGTGTTGAATCCACAAACCTAGAAGAAATATAAAGCATCCGAGTCTTGTTTACCCCGTAGCATCAGCGCACACCAGACACCATCAATCTCTTGAACCATTCGCTCATGGCCGCTACTTCACTTTCAAACCTCTCTTCTTCTCTCTCATCAACCGCCGCCGCCACCACCACCACCACCACCACCACCACCGCGCTCTCCAAACCTTCCTCTCTCCCTCTCTTCCACAACAAAACCCTCCCTAAACCCACCGCCACCACGACAACACGCGCCGCCACATCCCACAACCACAACTCCCCAATCCCCAAACCGCAACAGCACCAACACTCGTCTCCCTTCTCCTTCTCCGATGACGACGAAAAGCCACGCGAAGAGTGCGGCGTCGTTGGAATCTACGGCGACCCCGAAGCCTCCCGCCTCTGCTACCTCGCACTCCACGCTCTCCAGCACCGCGGCCAAGAAGGCGCCGGAATCGTAACCGTCAACAACAACGTCCTGCAATCCATCACCGGCGTCGGCCTCGTCTCCGACGTCTTCAACGAGTCCAAGCTCGACCAGCTCTCCGGCTCTCTCGCCATCGGCCATGTCCGTTACTCCACCGCCGGACAGTCCATGCTCAAGAACGTCCAGCCTTTCGTCGCCGGATACCGCTTTGGCTCCGTCGGCGTCGCTCACAATGGTAATCTGGTAAATTACCGAACCTTAAGGGCAAAAATGGAAGACAACGGTTCCATCTTCAACACAACGTCTGATACTGAGGTGGTTCTTCACCTCATCGCAACTTCGAAGCACCGACCTTTCATTCTGAGAATCGTTGACGCCTGTGAGAAGCTCGAAGGTGCGTATTCAATGGTGTTTGTTACAGAGGACAAGCTTGTTGCTGTTAGGGACCCGTTTGGATTTAGGCCTTTGGTTATGGGAAGAAGAAGCAACGGTTCTGTGGTTTTTGCTTCTGAAACTTGCGCTCTTGATTTGATTGAAGCTACTTACGAAAGAGAAGTGTACCCTGGCGAGGTTATTGTTGTGGACAACAATGGAATTCAGAGTCTCTGCCTCATGTCTCATCCGCAACCCAAACAGTGTATATTTGAGCATATTTACTTCGCTTTACCCAATTCTGTTGTTTTTGGTAGGTCAGTGTATGAATCTAGAAGGCAATTTGGTGAGATTCTTGCAACTGAGAGCCCTGTTGATTGTGATGTTGTCATAGCTGTGCCTGATTCCGGTGTTGTCGCGGCGCTTGGATACGCCGCGAAAGCCGGTGTCCCCTTCCAGCAGGGGCTAATTAGGTCCCACTATGTTGGGAGGACCTTCATTGAGCCTTCTCAGAAGATTAGGGACTTTGGCGTGAAGCTTAAGCTATCGCCGGTTCGAGCTGTTCTAGAAGGGAAGAGAGTTGTGGTGGTGGATGATTCAATTGTGAGAGGAACAACATCATCAAAGATTGTGAGGTTGTTGAAGGAGGCTGGTGCCAAAGAGGTTCACATGAGGATTGCAAGCCCACCAATCATTGGTTCTTGTTACTATGGTGTGGATACTCCAAGCTCTGAGGAGTTGATTTCTAATAGGATGAGTGTTGAGGAGATTAGGGATTTTATTGGTTCCGATTCACTTGCTTTTCTTCCATTTGATAGCTTGAGGAATTTGTTGGGCAATGAGTCCCCAAATTTCTGTTATGCTTGTTTCTCTGGGAAGTACCCTGTTGAGCCCAGAGAACTTAAGGTGAAGAGAGTTGGTGACTTTGTTGATGATGGGTTGAATGGGAGTTTGGAAACCATTGATGGTGGCTGGGTTCAAGCAACAACACCACCACAACCAACAAGAACTCCTAAAGAGGTTAAGGCTGCTGGTACTGTTTTTTGACAATGAAATTGTGTACTAGTACAATTTTGTGATCTTTTTGAAGTGCTTGGGGGGTTTACAATTGCATAATGTTTGGGTTCTCCATTAATCGTGATAGTTGTATTCGTTTTGCATCGTGTACAGGTGAATTCACATTTCTATTATTATTGAATTGGGTATCATGTCATCCCATTTCAGGTGGCTATTAGTAGTCAATAATAATAATAGTAATAATGATTAGGTAGCCTAATATACGATGCAAAATGAGTAACTCAAACATTTTTATTGGTTCCATGATGTTATATGGTACCTAAGTTTTTCGTGTTTAGGTGAGATAATGTCAAGCCATCTAACTACACGGTGGTGAGCTCCGAATGATTCGGTTTGTTCATAAGGCCAATATTTAGTACTTATTTTTGGTCTCTGTTCAGAACTGATATTTGGAGCTTTTGCTATTTATTAGAGAACTTAGAACAGTGGTATAAGATTATCAGAATCAAGAACTTGGATGTTTTTCCTTTTGCTATTTTTAATATAGATTTTCTTTTAAATTCGTTACTCATCCATGAACTTTTTTTCGGTGTATGTGTATATTTCTTAAACTAGGTAAAAATTAGAAACGAGTTTTAGAATAAACACTAGATCATATTCATAGATAACTGGTAGAATGAAAATACCACCCAAGCAAAGATAAGGGTGTTTGCAATGTTTTTCTTCTCACAAATCCCAAACTAATTGGAGCATACTTAGAAATTATCAAATTAGTATCGTCTAATCAAAGTTTATAGGAACCTTTAAGCAAAATTCGTCTCGAGATAAGAATCTTTTACACTTCAGAAAATTGGTGCAAAGAATCTAATGCTAAATTTGCCTTGATGGAACAAAACAGTTGTCAATTTATAGTGAATTTCGTTCATGGTGTGAAGATGCGATGCTGTTCTAAACGGAATTGCACACAATTGGACATTGGTCTCCACTTTCAGATTTCTCATAAATGAGGTTCTAACATCTAACCATCATTCGCTGAAGAACACGGTGCCATAAATAAGTGGTGCAGTCAGAAAATATAAGTTGACCCCGCATTCAAGTCAACATAACAATAATAATTAGAGAAATGCTACTGTGCGAATCAAATCAAGTATACAGTACAACCCTTTCAGATGATCCATTGCTTTGGTGCAAATCTAAAGCCATATGGAACCCGTATAGATAAGCGAAAAGGCAAAGCATAAACCAGAATGAGACATAAGTTAAATTAGGTTAGAAGTGTCAGAAGTGGGATTTGAACCCACGCCCTCTTTCGAAGACCAGAACTTGAGTCTGGCGCCTTAGACCACTCGGCCATCCTGACACATGTGGTTGAAGTTGATCATTTAAGTTTATTAAAAGCAAACTTTATTTAATTTTTTTTGTTGAGAGGGGGGTGTTGGTGGTTTAGGCTAGGCCTTATGCCCTCATCATCCGTCTAATCATAATGAGCCAAGATTTGGATCTTGTAACGAAAACATATAGATTTTGGACCTATAAATGAGCCGCAACAAATAGTTGAGCCCATTGTTTTTCATTTCGATTCTTAAAGAGTCATTGGTACGAGAAACGTCCTTTTTTTTAAGGTTTCTAAAACATTCACAGAACTGAAAAACTGAAAATTATCTATACACTATATCCATGTACTACATAAGTGGGAATGCCCAGAGTTGATGTCCAAGTTTTTTGCTTATCAATTACTCTTACAAATAATTTATTAAATAATTTTAAAGAGGTTAAAATTGTAAACTATTATAATACTAAAGTAATCATCTTAATTAGGGCTAGCAATATATATCCTACTCGAAGGTATCCAATCAGGATCAACCCATTCAGATAGGGTTGTCTATCCGATTCGCTGCGGGTAGGATAGGATCCAGTGCGAGTTTGCCTGCGGGTAGAGTAGGGTACGGGTTCAGGGTATATCCTAACCTACACCTCTAATATATTATATGATATATATGTAAAAGTTATGTATGTAATGAAAAAAGTGAGTGTTAAATCCATAATCTTCCTCTTATAAAAATTTGAAATAAACACTAAGCTAGTTGATGATCATATTATTTGTAATTTTATGTTGAATTTCTTTAACATTTTATTGTTTTTAATTTTAATTTGAATTTAGCTTTTTATGTTCTATTTTATTAATATGTTATATGTATAATTGCTATGGTTGAATTTTATATTTGCTTAAATTTTTTTTTCTGCGAATAGGATCGAATAGGGTAAGGTTTATAAATTCAGGGTACAGATAGGGTTAGGGTTTAGAGATTCTCAACCCACAGGTAGGATAGGGTATAATTTTAAGAAAGTTTTCAATTCCCGGGGTAGGGTTAGGGTAAGGTCCAAACCTTACTCTACTCTACCCATTGCCAACCTAATATTAACCACTTGAAAAACGGTTTTTTCTTTAAATAAATTAAAAAATATTTATTTTCAAAAATAGGTTATTTAAACTTTAATTCTCCAGATACGTTTTCTTTAAAATTTTAGGCAAGTTCACCGTACCCCGACGAACTCCATCATATTAATAGAGTTCGCCTCACCGTCGTCGAACTTCACTTCATATATAAATTATGAAGTTCGCTATATTCCCCACGAACTTCACTTCAAATTCTCATTAATAACTTATGGACATAAATTCTTAAGCTTCATAATGGGTAATGGCAACTATTATCATCGTCTCAGAGTACATAGAGCTGCGTTTGTTTTTAAGGAATGGGACAATAAGACAGGAACACGGAGACATAAAATTATGTTTGACAGATGAGACATTGATAGAGACATTGTGTTCATAAACACTGAATTAATGTATTTTGTGTCCATCTTGACAGGAAGGACAAAAAGACACTAATAAGGGATATTTATTTTTTATTTTTTCTTTCATTATTCTTGTTAATTTTTTATAATTATATTTTTTTCAAATTTGTTGAATATAAAAAATGAGAATAAATTGGATTTTCATAATTTGTTTTAGTTTATCACCAAACAGAATATAAGAACACAAAATTTTGTGTCTCTGTCATTTGTGTCTTGTTCTCAGTGTCTTGTTTTGTCCTCTTCTCAAAACCAAACCCAGCCTAGGAGTACATAGGAGGAATAAGTCGTATTTTTTTGAAAAAATAATGTTTTTTATTTATAATAAAAAAAATCTTATTAAATATGGCTTATTTCTGTGTATCTGTGTATTTTTATGTACTCTTATATATTCTTGGATATGATGATAATAGTTTAGAAATTTGAGTTTTATTCTGAACTGGGTTTTAGAAAAAATTTAGGTGAAGTTCGCAGGAGGTTGCGGCCCCATAAAATTATAGAAGTTCGCCGGGTGCGGCAAACTTGACTAAAATTAGAAAACAAAAGATGTATCTAAAAAATTAAAGTTCAAATAATATGTTTTTGAAAATAAATATTTTTTTAATTTATTTCAGAAAAAAATTCGAAAAAAATTCCTTGAAAAACTACCCACTTTTCTCTCATAATAATAATAATAATAATAATAATAATAATAATAATAATAATAATAATAATAATAATAATAATAATAGTAGTAGTAGTAAAAGTAAGTCTTTAAAAAAAATGTAACACACATTTTTTTATAATACTCAAGTTGACATGATGCAGAGTGCAATTTTACTAAAACATAACTTTTTAAAATTATTTCATCTTAAAAATAATAGAAAAATAGCTGAACATAGATGATAGTGTCTAGTAGTGTTTGTGAAGTGGCTAGTTTTTTCAATAAATATATTTAGCACAATTATAAACTAAATTGTGCAATGTTAACCTTTTTTTTTTTGGGACAAGCATAAAGTCACTTCAAGATTTTTTTTTTTTTTGGTATTGACTCCAAGATGTCTTTATTAGGTACCTCCTTAGAAATGCTAAATTGCTAATTACAAACATAAAGTAATATTGAAAGTTTTTTTTTTTTAAATAAAAATCTAGAAAACGACATAAATGATTAAAGTTTTAATTTTGAAGGTAAATCTTATTAATCACTGCACATATAATTATAACCCTTATTAATAAACATAACTAATAATTAGAGCACGTCAATACCTATTTGATCAGACTATTGGGACCAACGAAGATGACTTATCCTAGATCTAGTATAAGATGTTGGCTAAGGTTCTCACGCTTAAATTATTTGATTTTGATTGAACATTCTCTTAGACTTCCATGGTTGATGATTGATTCTGTTAGGCACAAACCTAATAAACAATTAGGTCAGACATGGGTTAGAAAGGATGGCCTTGAAAATTAAAATAGATATATATGTCCCAGCTTAACGCCGATGAATAGGGGCTTATGAAAATTTTTTTTCTTTGCTCTTAAGTAACTTCTGTTAAAAAAGTAGACACAAATGGAGAATTTTGGAAGATGCAATCACAAGTAAAGGTGATCAATCTAGTATAAAAATTCACGGAGATTAATTGTCATCAAAATCAAACTATAATTGACAATTATTTAAATATTATCTCTAGGATATAAAACAACTTTTCGGAAAGACTAAAAAAAGAGTAATTACAAGTATAATGATTTCCACCATTTGAAATATCATCCCCTTTTTAGAATGTAAAAAAGTTAACTTTAGCTTAGATAAAGCGGAATCCACCACCTATCAATCTATATAAGAATAGAAAATAAAGTATTGAACACTTGCATTTGGTCAACCAAAACACCCTAAACACACAAGCAATTGGGCAAAGAATCAATGCACGGAACCATGATACAATGGTCATTATTTACAAAAGGAAGTTTGAACAGTATTTTTTTCCCCCTAGACTTCATCATTAAAACAAATCATGACCAAATAATGCTACAATTCAATATTATATTATATTATATATATACTGAAATTAAATATTAAATATAAAACAGGAATTAGGACCTGTATATATATGAACTAAAAACTACTGTCCGAGTTGGACAGACAATGGGAATAAAACTTAAGACGATTGCAATTTGCAAGTTGCAACTAAGAAAAACTTTTCTGGAGATTCGGAACCAAGTGCAATGTAACAGCATCATCCTTCGGAAGGTTATTATTGTTTTAGATCGGTTTGTGAGTTGGTATTACCATTCTGCCGCTGTTGTTGTTGAAGATGAATGTTTTGTTGAGATGCAGCAGAAGCCTGCTGCTGCTGCTGAAACATCAGAGGGTTGACAGAATGTTGCGGAATCAAGCAACCGGATGAGTGTGACTCCCCGTTCAGCTCGGCCGTAGCGAGCTTTAGTCGTTGAACCTCGGCAGTGAGAGCCTCGTTTAGAGCTGTTGGTAGAGATACACAGAGCACACGAGTAATAAGCATAAATAAAGCAATCAGTGAATTAATTTTAGTCTCCAATAGAGCTGCTACAAATGACAACTACCACTAATTGGATAAAATGTAGCAGACAAGCAATTATGACTCTTAACAATACCTCAAATAATGAAGGTCAAGCCGTCATAATCATAATTCATAATTGAAAAATTGCAACATAAGAGATAACTCAATCGCTCTATTCAAAGGAACCCTCATGCATAGTCAAATTTAGCAAATGCAGATAAAGACATAACAAGTAGATATTTCTTATTACTCAAGCATGCATGTGCCATTATTTGAGAGGTCTTCAATCACGTATGTTACACAAGAAAAACTTCAGTACATAAGTCCTTTGGATTAAGCATTTTAGATTTAGTTGGCACAGAAGGATAACGGTTGTTCCAAATGGTATAGGTGTTATTAATTCCATTAATATTTGGTATTTTGGGTTTGCTGTCTGTCAATGTCAGCATGCATATCTGCTACTCTTCAATCATCAATCTCCTCTGCTACTAGGAAGTTCTAATGGAAATTACCATCCCATTAGGCCCTGGCAACAGTAGCCAAAGCCTTGCACACAAACCACCATAAAACTGAAATTCTTACAAAAGTACCGTGACTCTAGCCACACTATAGATCTCGGAATGCAACTATAGGAGCTAAAAACCGAACACCATATAGGAGCTCTATCAACAATTTTTTGACATGCTATTTACCTTTCATTTTCCACGCTTCTAATAAGTTTATCATGACATGAAAATTCTACTACAGAGCTTATCCACACTCAAGTATTGTAGAAGTGAGCTAAGATATTTCCTTTTTTCAACCTTAAATACATGTTTTTATTCTATGGACCGACGACCAAACTGCACAACCAACTTTTGTAGCCTATATTCAGTTACCTGAAATAAACTCATCATAGGAAGTATTGAAAATGTATATTAACAAACAATATAATCTAAGCAACTACTCATCTGCACAAGGTCATATGTGAAGAAACAAGAAAGGGTACATGTTTCGATCATTTACCAAAAAAGTAAAGAAAACAAAAGTTGACAGAAATTCAAAAGACTGCCTAAGGTAAAGAAGAAAAATACCATCTCGGAGTTTTGCCTGTTGTTCCATGGATTGAAGGCGAAATTTGAGCTCACTATTTTGGTTAGTGAGTCCAACAGAATCCCTCTGTGTTCACACAAAGGAAAGGAGCGGCGTGAGAAAACAATTACCATGATCGCCGCACTAAACAAAAACAGACAATAGAAAACATTAATATGCTCCCACCTGCAACAGAGTAAGCTGTGCAGAGAGTGTGGTGGCCTCAGTTTGTAGGGTCTGGACCTTATGTTCCAGCTCAGAAATGTATCGCATCTTCCTTTCTTTGGATCGTGCAGCTGACTGCCGATTTGCCAGAATCCTGATTAGAATCCAGTCCCAAATAGAGTCAATCATTGAAGCATTAGAACTTACTAGAAGTGTAATACTAAAAACACACGCTATTTGTATAGTTTTAATCTATACTTAGGAAACTATGGTTTGGTGCAATTAATGCTCAATTCACAAACCATGGATGTTGGAATGTAACAAATTTGAGAGTAGGTCAAACATGTTCAAATGAGTTGAAATCAGTTTATAATTGTATCTTCAAAAAGACAGTTGAACTTTGAACTAGTCTAATGCTGAAAACAAACACAACTGGGATATCCAATGGTATACAACACCTCTTTGCACGCTTAGGATCCATCATAGCAATCTCAGCAAGCTTCTCATTGGCCATGATCTTCTTCAACTCAGGGCCACTAAACTCACCATTCCCAAACTCCAAGCTGAAAGCACCAGTGTTCCCATAGATTCCATTCGAGGAGGGCGGCCGAGCAGACCCAGGCGATGGCGGCAACCTTGGCGACTCATCATTGAAATTCAACTTGCCAATGAAACTATCCATAGACACACTCCTATAGTGGCGGCTCGTGGGAGCGACGCCGCCAACAACCTCACCAGCAGCACTCCTCTTCTTAACACCATCCCTCTTCTCCCCACAACTCTGACTCATCATTGAGTTGCCGCTACTTTCAGCTTCATTATCACTACTATCACCACCACCATTGTTGTTACTAGTCTTGGTTCCACTAGCTCTACTATCCAAATCATCACGATTACTATTGTTATTATTAATAATAATCTCGTTACCGTTCTTCTCATCAGATGAATTATTGTTAAACGCGTCATTGATGCTATCCAAGTTCATGTAAGCAGAGAAAAGATCATCAACTACTTCACCTTCAGGGGAGAGCTTCTTCTCCCCTGATCCCTCCGCATTGGGATCAGCGCTACTCCAAGAACCAGATTCCTTCTTAACAAGCTGCGCAGGCTTCTTCAACGGAATCAGCGGCGGCGACGACTGCAAAATGGTGGAGAATCCAAACGGTATATCGCTGTTGGAGCGACGGTGCGTTTTCCGAGGAGGGGGCAGAGGGTTGCCGGTGCCCCGGGCAGATGAGAAAGGCGAAGACGGAGGGAGGAGAGAGTGTTGTTGCTGTTGCTGTTGGTGGCTGCTGACGTCACGATCTTCCATGGAGACGTCAGCGGAGGCTTGGTCGGAGATTGAAGTTGAGGAGTCAGTGCCGCGGAAGGGAGAGGGGCTTAGCGGTGGGAGAGAGTCGAGTGAGAAGAACGATGGTTGGGATAGGGATCGGGTGTGGGTGGGTGTAGGTGAACCCATTTGGTGGTGAGTGAGTGTGGAGCGCGGGATCTGAGAGTATGGGGAAATGGGCGGGATCTGGTGCGGGTGAGACGGTGGTATACCCGCACGCTTCATTCCATCTCCAGCGTAGAAATGTTGTTGCTGATTATTGTTATTAGCACGCATTTGTTGGAATTGGGGTATTGTGAGCTGCTCCATGGTAAGAGTCTGTTTGAGAAACGAAGAAGACGAAGACGACGTCGTTCCGAATGAGGATTGAAGCCTTTGCATCATGTCACTATTGTTGTTGGAGTCTTCATTGTCACCCATTTTCGACAAAGGGAAAAATCAAGTCCGCGTAATCTGAAACCGCAAAACCCGTTAATCAGAGCTTCTGGAAGTAAAAAAGAAAAGACAGGAACATGAGTAAGAGGGTGAGCATTTTACGTTGTTGAGAACGGGTGAGAGAGAGGATGAAGAAGAAGAAGCATTGATTAATAGAAGAAGGGGTGTTAACTTTGTCTCTGGCGGAAATGCCGAAGGAGCAGGCGCTTATCTCTCCAAGATTCACTCTCTCAGACCAAATTAATTATAAAAAGAAAAGAGAATGCCCACACACACACACAGACACACGCTCTGTGTTTTCCTTTCTCTCTCTATCCCTTTTTTTTTTCTTTTCTCTCTCTATTATTATTAATTTCTCTTTCTACAACGACGACGATGACTACTACACGGATTTCATGACTACTACGCGTGAATTTAATAAGAATTTGCATTTCGCCCTAATTTGCATTTCCTCACCATTTGAGTTTCATTCCGGCCTCATTTCAATTTCATTCCGACCTCATTTGTCTTACTCTTGTTTAATCTCCCCCTTCCCGTGTTTTGCTTTGTTTTTATTTTATCTCCCACTCCTTATGTTTCCGCAGCCACCGTTTTTTACAACTCTGCCTCAAATATTAAGGGTGAACTACCAACTTAGAGCTCAGGTCTATTCTTTTAAAGAGTAGTATTAGGGTCAATAATTTTATAATTTGTAGTAATTAAATAGTTATTAATGATATTTTTAATGGTGTAAGATTATATTTAATGGTGTAAGATTATTCATTTTTTTTGTTGGTTACATGCTGTTAGTGTTGCAAGTGTGAGGAGTGTTGAAGTTAGTCTCACATCAAAGAAAGCAAGAAAGAGTGAGGAGTTTATAAGATGAGAGATCCATTTTTTTGACATCTTAAGGTTTTGAGTTGAATGTGGTGTCTTCTCATCTTATGTTTTCTCACTTGATTCCTCTCCGAAATCTCCCCGATAGTCGAAAGCTCTCAACGGTTGGCCTAACAAAGTGGTATTAGAGCCGATGGTTAATCGGTCTGGTGGTTTTAATTAGCCGTTAATTAACCGGGTTTTGTATTTACTTGACACCTTAAGGTTTTGAGTTGGATGTGGTGTCTTCTCATCTTATGTTCTCTCACTTGATTCCTTCCCGAAATTTCTCGGTGGTCGAGAGCTCTCCACAGTTGACCTAACACATGCTAGCTAGAATTTAATAAAATTGTTGATCCCTAAACTTTTTTCAAATAACAATAAGACCTTTTAAGCTAAAAAGGATTCACTTTTATTTTTATTCTCTACTTCTATGTTAACTGAGATGGTCGTCATGTATTAACATAGACAATAAAAAAATAAACAAAAAACTAATTGTCCAATTTCACGTCATAAAAAATGATGTCATTGCGTGAAATCTTTCATATATTGTTGTTGTTCGTCTCTCCCAATATGTCTAATTTGTTGAGCCCTAGCACGCCATGTGCAGCAGTAGAAAGTGTGAGTCGATATCCATTTGCATGAATGAAAGAGAATGAGTCAATGATGAAGAGGTTTATTACTCCAAAAACGTGTCGTTTTTGTTGACATGGAATTGGACAATAGATCCATGCCCATTTTTGATTATCCAGAGACGATCATATAACAATCACAACTGCAAACAAACGTGCAAGGTCAAAAAATTAATGTGACTGATCAACATTTTTTGTTCGAATTTGACTAGAAAAACGCCTACAAGAACCACATTGTGTTACATAAATAAAGGACAAAAGTTTGAAGGAGACTTTTTTTTATCTTTAAGAGGTCGTATTGTCATTTGAAAAAATAGATATAGACCTAGTTAATAGTTCACTCTAAATATTAGTAATTAATAATTGTATATACTCAATCATTAATAATAATTTTATTCTGTTAATATAGTGCATGTTATATTTCACATAAACTATTATATTGATTTCTTAGATTTAAGTTAAAAATTAAAATAGCTCTTAACATTTTATTATTTAAAATTATTCATAATATTTAAAAAATATTTTAATAATGTTATTATGAGGTGTTTATCTGTACTAATGATAGATATGAGTTAAATTTTAAAGTAATTTTTAAACTTGCAATCGAATTTCAGAGTCATTCTTGAAATTACAATGGTCTCAATGCTGTCCTTGAATTTAACAAAAGTAACTCACGGTCGTCTCTGAAGTACTTTTCAAGAAAAATTTCTTAACGACGTGATGATGCATACGGAAAAAAAGTTACGTTGGATAAGTAACAGCTATATGACGTGGCTATTATTCCTATTTGACTCAATTTAGTCCCTGTAATAGTTTATAATTCTAATCCCCAATTTGAGTTTCAGATAGTTGCGTCCACCATTAGAAGCCATGCTCCTTCTTCTTCTCTGCCGTTGTTAAGCGCGGTTTAAATGTCTCATGATGGGTGGAGGTAGCAATCTTGTTGGTAGCTCTAATAACTAACGTTCCAAGGGAAGCTGTGGGAGGAAAACCTCCAGAAGTAGTCACGAATGACTTCCAGAGAGGTGTGGGTGTGGTATCCGACCCGTCCTCAAATAGTCAAGAACATATGCGAATCCAAGGAGACCATTTTATGGTTGTCCTAACTATAATATAAGTGATTTTTGTTAATGTCTATAGCTAGTGTCATTGCTCTTTCAATTTGTAACATTTCTTCTCCATGGCCATGAAATGTAGTTGTCGAGCGTTGGCAAGAGGTGGTGTGATTTGTTTATGTGGGATCATAAAGTTCAGGATGAAGAAGAAGTAAATGGTAGAGATAATCATGAATTTGAAATAGAAGAGTGGATAATGAAATTTGCCTGAAAGATTGAAAGTTTGGAGTCTAAAGTTAGGGCTCTACAAATGGCATTTTGTTTGTTGTTGGTTATTATATTACTAATTGTGATTATTGTCTGTGTAGCATGGAAGTGGTGAAGGCCATTGGGATATTTTATAATAGAAAAGCCTAAATACGATGGTTGTGCTTGTTGTACCCTATGAACAGATGCATGGAATGATAACACAATGTTCTACTTTGTCATTGTTATTGCTAATTGTAATTTAGAAATGAAGGAATATGAAGCGAAAGAACAATAATAAAATTTTAAACATTCAATGATACATGGGTTTGGAATGGTAGGGGTTGGCTGCTGAGTGGATTTTGAAATTTCAATAGTTTTAGGTTGGTTGATACATAGGTTTACAACTGGGTTAGGAAGAATGGCCCTAGAGTTTGGTCCTGTTCTCAGTAAAACTGGTTAGGTAGGGACTTCATTTTGTATGGTGGTTCTTCCAAATACGTTGGAACAGATATTCCATGCTCACAGTACACATGCACCTCTCATTTATTTCTTTCAGCATAGAAGCATATCTCCAAGAGTTAGCATCGAATTTAGTTTCCTTAGACCAATCTCTAATGACCTGTTTGGAACCAGCCACCAACAGTGTTCCATCTTATTATACCCAAGCTCTTTGCAGACTTGCAGTACTCTCTGGTGAAAAATACATCTAGTCAATCTAGGCCAAATTTTGAAATCTCTGAAATATAATCCCTGGTGTATGAGATGACACCGTTTTCACTAGTCACAAAGAATCCCCCATGATGACACACAATATTAATGGGAACCATTTGCAAATAAAAAATTATCATCAAAATTGTCATCAACCAGGAACGCACATAAACCCAAACCCTAAACCACCATGAAAACACATAAACTACATACATATTTCTATTTTCAGCACATTCCAACCATAACTACCATCATCATCACAGACAAAAACAAATAATAAAAACGAAACAACAACATAGATAAAAAAATCTTAACAAAATTTTTCAGAAAAAAACACAACATCACAAAAGAGATGAACGAATGAAAATCGATTAACAATGTAGAAAAAAGGGAAGAAAAAAGCCATGATCGAGAAAAACAGAGGAGTAGAAGTAGCTATTTAGTTTCTTCTTTCTATTTTGGTTATCTCTAACAACTAAGATGCTTCTTGTCAGATCACTATGCATGCGATAGAGATGAGACAATTACAGCGTAGTTGCTTTCTTTTAGAGAATGCTAGAGAAAATTCCTCTCAAAGTGGCACCATTGAAAAAAATAGTGAGAAAAAGAAGAGACTTTGTTGGTTTGAAAGAGGAATAGTAACTCAGCATATTAAATCCCTTCATATACACTAAACGACATCGTGTCTATGCTATTTGGGTGTCTAAAATAAAACGGCGTCGTTTTGACAGTTCAGTGTGGCCTCCATTCAATTACATTATCTTTCTGTCACTGGACGATCATAAATCATTTTTGTTAAATTCAAAAACAATATTAAAATCATTATAAATTTGGAAACGACTCTAAAATTCAATTGTTCAAAATTATCTATAATACTTTTAAAATATTTTGATAATATTGTTATGAGGTGCTTTTCTGAACTAATAAAAGAGATTGAACATGAGGTGATGGTGCTTCAAAACTTCTAAAATGCTCTTTTGTGTGTCGTTAATTAGATGTAATTGAAAATGTATACAAGAGACTTTAATACCAAAATCAGCATAATATATATGAGGACATTTATAGAAGTATTGGTATAACTGACTATTTAGAATGGAAAAACCAGCGATTGTAGGAGTGGTTTTAAAATATATAAAAAAATTAAAGACTATTTTAATTTTATATATAACACAAACGTTGTGCCTTGTGCATCAAATTAATACTAAAGCACATGTTAATTAAGGGAAGAGCCCATTGTATTACAAACCGATTCCTTTACCGGCAGTATGTGTTTTTAATTTTTTACGGACAAATTTCCATCCAAATCTATATTTGGTATGAATCATATTTTTAGTTTTTTACTAATTGCTTTTGCTTCTTAATTCTGTAATCGCATTTCTTCTTTTATAAAAAAGAATAAATAAAATATTCCCGTTTATCTATCTCTTTTATTTGTCAAAATAAACCACATCAATTTCCAATTTTGCATCGGTGGGGTTGGGGATAAAGATTTGTTCGGAACTTCATATTCTCACTATCTTATTATTCTTTCTGATCTTTACGAGAAAGAGCTAGCTTCTTGTGCTTTACATAACACAAGTGGCCACACAAAATTATATATATCGTGGATTTAGTTAAATTTTCTAAGGGCATTATTTAAGAGAATAAGTTGTTTTTATTCTATTAATATATTAACAGCATAAAAAATTAAATTATCACATTAATAAAAAAACTAATTTTAATATTTAAAAAAATTATTTAAACACATCAATTTGATTAAATTATTGTGTAAAACATTAAATTATTGTGTAAAACTCTTTAGGTTTCGTTACATCAAAATTAAACCTTTTTATACTCTTCATGTTGATTGTACATCATGGTCAATATGCATGGCCAAAAATTTTAAATAAATGAAAAAATAAACAAAATTCAATCCCACATTTAGGCAAAAAAAAAGAAAAAAAGAAATTCAAAGACCATAATATCCGTCTTGTGCATACAACAACTCATTAACTAATAACAAATTTTTAAATGGAGTTCAGGTTCGCAACAGATTAATCTTTAGCCTATCCAATTGAAAAATACCTTATACAATAAAAAAAAACTAGAAATTTTGACTTGGAAGAAGTTTGTAGTACAAACATTCATTAATTGATATATATGAAGGCCTTGAGTCCAAATTTTTCCTCCTTTGATACATCGTCATTGAAAAAATTTTGTATTGCAAATGTGCAATTTTGTTTAAGTTTATAACGGTTTTGGTTAAGACTTAAGAGTGATGCGTTTTGTTTGAAATCTATTCTTATTTGTATGTTTTGTTAACTGAGAGTTAATAAAAATTGAGTTTACTATCTTTTAATTTGTATCCTTAACCTAACTTTTTTTTAACCTACATTTTTTTTTACATGGAACCTGCTCAAATAAGTATAATGATATAATTTTAGTATGTCCGGAGCCAACAGTTAAAAGAAACAAAATCTTTAGGTTTAAAACTTTTCAAATGACAATCCAAGTATACAGTGGCGGATCTTTATATGGACAATGAGCGCTAAATTTTTTATAAAACTATTAGTAGTTATTGATTAATTAAAAAGGAGAAAGTTTTGTGGTCAACAATTTTTTAAAAAGTTAACCAATATTTAATTATAAAAAAAATAGAATGATTTTATATTATTGGATTTAATCTCACACCGTTAAAAATATTATTGATGACCAATTTATTATTACAAAATACAAAAATTGTTGACTCTCTAACACTCCTCAATTAAAACAATTAGTTAATTAGCTAGAGTTTCTCTTCTAAAGTAAGATACTTTGTGTTCAGGTCTCATCTTTATGATTTACCCAATATATTATTTTATATCAAATAAATAACGATAACTAATTAATTGAGGACCAATAAATTAAATCTTTTACACGCTCAATGAAATAATTATTTTTTTAACAATAATTTAGTTATTTATATTTAAAAATTACTAAATTTTTTAATTTTGATTCAATTATTAAAAATTTTAAGTCACTCAAAATTCAAAGGATATTATTTTAAAATTATCTTTATTTGTAAATAAAATTTATTTCATGTCATATTTTTAACAAATTTATAAATTTTATTTTAATATAAATCTCATTATATAATAATTTTTATATTAATATTTTTTATTAATTTCCTATCATAATTTTTCAAGCTCTATCACTATAAACACCCTATTAGTAATTTCAGTTTTAGCATTTTATGTGGGTTGTTAAACCCTATTAATATTGATATATTTTTTTATTATATTTGTATTACGGAACAATCTAAGCATTTACACTGAATTCTTCTCTAATTCAATACTAAATTATCGCTCAAGTTCGTAACTCGACTCAATCTTAACCTGATATGAATGTCACTTGCTAAAGACAAGATCTCCTCAAAGACGAAAAGATCCGATCGTTATAAAAGATATCTTTTTCTGATTTACTGTAAAAATACTATCTAATGGAAAACTTTATTGTTTCCCGGCATATGACATCCTAACCCTAAATTTTATATGCAATGACATCCTAACCTTAATTTTTATATACGCAGTGACTACTTGTTATATCAGCTTATCATATGATTAATCATATTTACATGCAAAACTAGTGTTGCATTCCATAAATATAAAAATCATAATAATGCATAGGAATTATACTATCAGTCTATCATCTAAATTTTACAAGAAATTAGGGTATATTAGCTCTACAGTATTATCTTAAAAGGGAAAAAAAACTCAGTAATGTAATTTACCCAAAATTAAAGCTTCCTTATAACTTACTATTTTTTAAAACTTAAAGGTCAACCGGCACTCAATTATTATTATTTTTCCTGGTAGTTATGGTTAGGTTGGTGTGCATTATTATTTTGAGTCATTAATTTTGAGTGCTTGTCCTGTCATAACATTTACCCAATATAATGCTATATGAACCTAGCTACTCCAAAAATGGTTGATAACTAATTAAGGACGAACATCATCAAATGGAGATATTAAATGAATAAATAAATATAAATGATGTTCCAAAACTAATAGTAGGTCTTATGTATTGATTTATTCGTACATAATTAATCAGTTTGGCTCGCTATTATATCAATATATATATAATGCATTATACTGATTTAGGTGTTAAAGTTGTAGCCACGTCTTTTGTAAGTCTCTGTCTCATACTTGCTGAGAAGACAAAATCATACAAAATTTACGAGGTCATTTTGTTATTTTGTCAATATTGTATTTTATATGATTACATTAATATTTCTCAAGTTTTTACATATATACATATTTAAGTGGTACACACATGAATTATTGAGTGGTTTACACAAATAAAATAAAAAGAGAAATTAAATTACTAGATTATTTTAATTCAACTTTTATTATGTATTTGTCTTTTTTCAATTTACGTGTGTAAGTCAAAATTTATATATATAATACTATAATATAATAGTCAAACACCTGCAATAATTTATTAACATTTTTTTAACATATTAATTAACAAGTAAATCCTTGTAGAACTCGGTAGAACTACAATTTTTAATTTTTTTTTTTTGTAAATTCACTCATCTGCAAAGGATTTATAATGTTTTAAGCATGTTAACAAGTTAATCGTTAGAAAGGTCAAGCTATTAGTGTTGTTCATAAATTCTTGTCCACAACAACGATTTATTAAAGAATGACATTGATGTCGGCTTCTTTCCCCGGTTTGTGCAACATCTAAACCCTATTTATTCTCCAAACCAATTGAATAAATATATTAAGTTAGATTATACTAAATTTTCATTTTGGTCTCTGATATTCACGCAATTATTTAATTTAGTTTTCGAAATTTAAAATTTTTTTTTTGAAAGCAAATTGCTCAACACAATAGTAGTGGAGCACCAAAAGTCATCCAAATCTCAAAAAAGAACAAACCTAAAAAGAAAAACAATAACCAAACTAAACCGTCCCCATGTCATCTCCGGCATAGCCATCAACAACTAAAGGGATCACCATCGCTCCACTCGTTAGCACTATTTGAAGACATGTTGATAATTTCTTCAACTCCTTTGCTCGTTTGCTGAAAAACCCGTCTATTCCTTTGCTCGTTATCTATATAAATCCTTTATATTCAATTTCGGACATCAATATGATCTCTCAACTCTTTTTGGCGATGACTAGGCAAACGGAGTGCTGAAATAACACCCTCCCTGCCACGCTGAATGATGAGTAAACGACATCGTTTATCATTACTCAAATTTATTCCCGAAATTGCCCTTTGAAACTCATAGTAGAACCTAAAATAACTTTCGTCCATCCTTGCCATTAAACAGGAATAAAACGACATCGTTTTGTATTGAAAAAAAAAAAAACATAGCCTCCCCCTCCCCTTCCCCTTCTCCAACGCTCACTATCCGTTTCCCTCTCATCTCCGACATCCCTCTCCGGCCAGCCACCAATGCCTATCTCAACTTTCCCTCCCTTTTCACCAAAGTATGCATCTTTCACCTCTTACAACCATTTTCCGTTTATTGGGATTCTTGCTTTCTTCATCGAACACGCAAAAAGAAAGATAAAAAAAAATGATAAGCCTTTTGTACTTGTACCATGTTCTTGCTGGAAGGAGGACGAACAAGGGATACCATCTATTTTACTGTTTCTCTGCATCAGTAAGAGATTTACGAGCTGGAAGGAGAGGTTAGGGGTCGTGCTCTGTGAGTGATGATGAGGCCGAAGGGAAGGAGCAGGCCAGCGGCGCAGGGTGGTGGCAGCGGTGGCTGGTCTTGCGCGAAGAGGAGGAGAAAAACAAGGAGAAGAAAAATAGGAAGAGGAGGGAAGAAGAAGGGGTCGTGGGGTAGTCTCTAGGGTTGCAAGCGGCTAGCAGCTTGGAAAGGAACGACAGAAGGAGATGTCCCGGCGGTCTGGGTTTGACGACGACGCTAGGGTGGTGGCAGTCGACAGCGAGCTTGTGAGGAAAAGGAGTTGGCTTCGGTGGTCCTGTGAATTGTGCCGGTGGTCCGCAACATTGCCGACAGAGAAGGGGTGTCTTCTGGCGGTGGTTCGTTGGCAATGGGGGGGTGATGATGAGAAGCCAAGGAACAGAGAATAAGAGAGAAAGAAGAAAAAGAGGAAGGGAAAGCGGAAGGAGAAGGGAAAGGGGAGGGGGAGGGGAGACTCGGTGTTTTTTTTTTATAATACAAACTGACATCGTTTTAATTCTCTTCAATGGTAAGGATGAATAGAAATTATTTTAGGGACTACTATGAGTTTCGAAAAATAATTTTGGAGACAAATTTTAGTAATTATTAATTTCAGGAATCACTTTAAAATTTGAATACAAGTTCAGAGACTACTTTAAGATTTAACTCAATTTTGTTTTATCTAATCCATATAGAAAACCCTGAACGATTATTAGTATGTTTAATCTAGCTAGACACAAACAAAAGAAAAAATCAAGATAAATAAATTAAAGGCATCCTCCAACTAACGAGTGTGTTTACTGTTTAGCAGTGTTTTCCCCCTCTCCATTATTGTTTCACAATGTTGCTAGGTCTAGCTAAAATTTTTTTTGACAGATGCAAAACTTTTTTTCACAAAAAGCGCCGAACGTCACTTGCATATCACAAAAAAAAATATAAGATTTATATTTAAAAAGACAAATAAATATTCTTTGTGTTGAATTATAAATTGAAAAGACGAAGTACCATATTTAATTACGCATAGTTTTAAAATTTAGAAATAAGGATAAATTTAAATTGACTTATGCTACGTGTACATTAAAATCGGCCACTAAAATCAGTCACCAGTATAAAATATATACTGAAATATAAATACACATTGAAAATAATTTAAACCACACATGTATTTATATATAAATACATTGGTGGCTGATTTTAATAACTGATTTTGATGTGCAAATAACAAGAAATATGTGCAAATAGCAAGTTTCCCTCAAGAGATTTTTTTCTCATATCTAGAGAATCGGTACTACAAACTCTAGAAACACTCATAAAAGAGGACTATCACCATAAAAAAACGTTAAATACGTCAAATTTAGTGTTGGATATTAGCAGCGGATTTACCGGTGAATTTGATAATAAATTTGTCAGGTAAAAAAGATACTGTTAAAATTTGGCGGTAATAATTAGAGAAAAAAATGGCGCGATATGATTATTAACAGCGGATTTTTCCGCAGATAATATGAATTAGTACAATGTTGCGTTTTGGTTATTTACAAAGCGTTACCATCAAATTTATCTACTAGTAAATTTAACGGTAATTTTGTCTTAAATTTGAATCGCGAACCCCTCTCTCTCTCTCTCACTCTCTCTCTCTCTCCCTCCCTCCCTCCCTCCGGCAGCCTTTCCATTAGCGTCGGCCACCACCAACATTATTCAAAGACTGCATGGACTCCCTGCGTTGCGTTGGTAGCTCTATTGTTGCCGTTTTCGTCGCTCTCTCTCTCTCTCTAGCTCTATCGTTGCCGTTTTCGTCATTCTCATTACTGTTAAAATGTTGTTTAATTTTTATAAGAAGGATAGGAACAGAACGAATACTTGCAAAAACGAATTAAGATAGAGCAGTTTACTATTCGTAAGTAAAAATAAAACGAATAATAATAAAATAAAAAAATGAAATGAGATTAGATAGAACAAAAATCTGCTCCTACCCACCTCACTATCACCCCTAATTGAACTAAATATAAATTAAAGAGAAAAGATGATGATATAATAATAAGCACTCCTTCCTCAATCCTTTCGTGGATAAATGTACAAGCTTAGCCATAGAAGGTCAAACCAATATTTGTCGGCACCAAACCTTCAATCACGAAACTCTAACCTTAGGGTGCGTTTTTATAATATTTTATTACAAAGAATTGCTATATGATAATGTTCTTTCGGAAAATGCAGAAAACAACAAGGATATATATCATTCTCATGTTGACTTCATTCATTCATAACATTTATAGTATATCACACGATTCACAAATTAAAAGCCACGTTCAAGAGAGTGAAATGTGAAACAAGTTTTGTGGAAAATTAATTCTACAATTGGTGATGTAAGTTTAAAAGTTAAAGTATTTATTATTAAATTTCATAAAAAATTAATAATAAATTTGATATTCAAATGCTATTATATAAGAATATATACTAAAGAGTGTTTATTTATAAATCAAAGATAGAATCTAATTATAATTATAAAATCAACTTATTAATATCAATATAAATTGTAAACAAAACTTCAATGAGATAGATCTAAATACTATATTAATGTACAATATTCAAAAAATATATATATATATATATATATATATATATATATTCTAATATTTTTCTTTGAATCCTAACAGCAACTTAAATATATAACTTATTAAAAAATAAAATAAGAAAATTATAAGAACTTAAAATGCAGATAAAATTACAAAAAGTACAAATAATTAAAACTATAAAATGTCAAAAACTCAGGATGTAAACAGACTTAGAAAGAACAAATAAAACTGCTGAAATTCGAGATTGAAATATAGATATATAGAACTAGAAAAATGTGATGAATTTAGTATTGTTGGTGACAAATCAAGTATCAACAAAATAATAGACTTAAGATAGAACAAATAATAAAATATCAACAAATTATTCTATCAGAATGACAGACAATCAACATAAAGAAAATAATTTAATGTGCATAATCAATATAAAAAGAATTTTATAAAAGAATGTTCGATTATAAACTTAAAATGGCTAATATTATATGAGAGGTTGATATACACTATATAGTTACATTACAACATTATAGGAACACAAGAATCGGCTATGTATGATCTGATATCGATTAGACAAACTTTTTATTGGAAAAAAAAAAAACATATATTAATATAAGTTAGGGATATATAGTGGACCCTAGGGTTACCATAAATCGTGGCATATTGAAGGGTGCTGATTTGCAACCCTTGACGATAATATTATATCTTTGCGCGATTTGTTGCATGGTCCTTCAATTCATTCAATCTTTGAAATTATCAGCTTAACTTATACTGTATGGTCCACAGAAAAATTCTTGTATACATAAAAAAGAAAAAGGAAGAATTTTATTTTCAATAAAGTGAAATACAAAACTTATTATTAAAAACGTATTGGCATCACATAATAATTATTAGGTAAATGTTACTATGTCTTTTCTAAAATAAAGGATAAATTATTCTTTGTGATATATATAGTGTCTATAATTATAATTAAGTTGAATGTTAATTATAATAATTAGGTATATATTGTCTACTTTTTTTTTTCTTCTTTTTGTGATTATTTAAATTTAGTTTAGCATCACCAGTTTATAGTGGTGGTGACAGCGATCACTGCTGAAAAAATTTCTTTGCGATGAACTCACAAACCCATCAACAAGATGCAAGTACGTATTCAGTTCGTTACATATGGCAATATTTGTGCTACCGAGATACGAAGAATCTCTGCCACATAGACTCAATTTCTTCCCAACTTCAGCGTACACTCACTTGCCTCCTCCACCCTCTTCTGTATGGTGATAACATTTTTGGAATTCATTATCCGTAAAATTTTGTCCTATGAAAGTAAATAAATTCTTGTGCATAATTGTCACCTCATCTTGATAACAATGTCTTTAATTTTATAAGGATCCGAATTTACTATCTTTTAAAATTTATATTTGACATCATCAACAACAATATCTTTAATTGTGTTTATGATTTAAGGATCTAAATAATCTTTTTAAATATCTTTATAACTTCTATTATCATGGATTATAAGTTCTCCTTTACCTTTAAATGCATCAATTATATCCGTAAAAAATTTTTTTCACATCATAAAATTCATCTAATAAATCACTTTAAATATATATATTATCCTTTATTTTAGAAAAGATGCGATAAAATTCACCTAATTATTATTACGAAAAGGGAGAATATTTTTTCTTTGCGTGATGTAAATTATAATTATAATTTTGCTTTGGGACGTGACACATAGGCTCCACAGTTTTGACTTGTATTACTTTCCCTAGCACTATATATGGGGCATGGTTTCTGAATAATTCTAACAATAATAACCGTGCATCAACTACTAAAACGATCGTGATGGACTGATGGCTCGAGAAATGAAAAAAGAATTAAAAATTATAAAATGGATTCTTATCCACTTTATCAAATCAAAAGAAGAGCCAAGCTTGGCCCATGCAATTATAGCCTTCACCATCCATGTTCTTCTGAAAACGAGATCCTGCTCTGATCTCTCCATTGTTAGAATCTCAAGTAGTGCAACATAGAGTGAAAGGTTTTCATATTTTGAATAATCAATGGATTAATAGGTAAAATTTACTTTTATTTATTTATTAAATATTTGTAATAGAATAAAGTATTATTTTTATCCTAAATATTTGAGGTAAGTTTTATTTAAATCATCTTATTTGTATTCCTAACATTTGTAAAAGTGATTCAATATTATTCTGCTGTCAATTACACATTATGAGCTTTAGTTAGAGTTCTGAAAATCTTTTTTTGAAGTTAGAATACAAATGTTTGGGACAGAATCGACGATCTATTTCGGATAATAGCTCATTAAAATTTGAAACTAATCTCTGCAACATTTACATAATTCACTTTTTTAGAGACATAATTGAACCTGAACACAAATAGTGGGTACAATATTGAAATCGAACACACCCAAATAAGACCTAATTGAGAATGAATATGTCCAAGTGAGAATAACTAAAAAATATAATCTGATTTGTTAGTATAATTGACAGCAGTATAACTTGAATCACTTTTATAAACGTTAGAGATACAATAGGACAATTTAAATATTAGGGACACAAATAGGACTTACCCCAAACGTTGGAGACAAAAACGATACTTTACTCATTTGTAATAATAATACAACATCGATAATAAAATTTTATTCAACTAGATAGAAACAGCTACATAAATAAACATGCAATAAGTATTTAAATGAATGGATGAGATGAGAATGAGACAAATAATATAACAGGTGTAATCAACGGTGAAATTCTCAATAAAAAAAAGTGGAGATGATACTTATAAAAATACTCCAACACTTAAGTCAAAAGAATTAGAGAGATATAAAAATTAAGATTAAGTGTATTATATTTGAGACAACCGTGAAGTCTCGATTATGTAGTACGAGATGTGGTGTATTGAAAAAATGTAACACCATTTATGGTGATCGAATTTTTTCATATTTGGTGAGATCTTATTCTTGTTGAAGGTGTTCCCTCTCCTTGTGAGTCTCAACTCGTGTGAGCGTGCGGAGCTGTGTAAAATTGGGGGTTGCTTATAACAATAAAAAAAATTATTGTATCTATTATGGAGTTAAATTTTAAAATGGTATATGAGATTTACAAATTACACTGATTTGGTCCTCAATTTACCAATTACACTTTTTACGTCCTCAACATTGTAAGAAAATGTACTTAGTTGCTCCCTCATCTTATTTCCGGCCATTTAACCTTACTGCCGGCAGTAACATGGCAAATGAGTGTCACAATGTACACCACAAAACAATGCCGCACAGATTTTGGCGCTAAAACGTCCCTGGAACGATGTTGTTTGACAAATTTAGTGAGTTAAGAATTTGAAACCCCAAAGTTTGTGATCTTCTTCTTCTTCTGAAGTTAAATTTAAATACTCAGTGATATGAAATCCTCTATAAATGTTGTCTAGCGTTTGAATGGTGAAATTATTTGGCGAGATGGAGTTCGCTTTCACTCTGAGCTTCGTGTACTCTGAAGGAAGGAGAAAGAATTCTTCGCAAAATCGAGTTGTATAAGGTAAGGATGTAGTAGATAAAATTTTTTTTATGCTTTTCATTCTACATCATCAGTCCAGAAAAAAAATTCATACCATATTTTGCCCCTAGTCTGCATGAAGTAGGGTTAGGAGTTATGAACATATAAGCACTTAACAGCCATTTTTAAGCAAAAATTCACACTGTAATTGAAACAACCAAAATATGACTTATTTAGATTTGTATCTATTTCAGACTACCAAAGCACAGGGCGGCAGCTACACTCACAATGCTCTAGCACTCGCGAACCTCTACTCCGACTTGGAGTTCTCAATGTTGATCGTATAGAGCTTTTTTGACCTTGACTCACACTTTTAATCATGATTCTACTTTTAGTTTTAAACAAAAACAACAAAGAAGACGAGGAATAAGAATTTTGGTGAACAAAGAGAAGAAGAAGAAAAACGATAGAGAAATGTGGCTACAATTAGGGTTAAAAATAGGTAGAGGGACCACATTGAGTCAAATATTTTTAATTGCCAGCTTAGCTATTTATTACATACTCCAGCATGGCATGTCCGTTAAGGTTAAATGGTCAAAAATAAGGTGAAGGACCAACAAAGTACACTTTTTTATAATGTCAAAGACACAAATAGTACAATCGATAAGTTATGGACTAAACTAGTGCAATTTATAAGTTTCAGAAACTACTTTAAAATTTAACTCATCTTTTATGAATCATAATATCGTTTATACATAAATTTTGTTTAATTATATTGTGTATAAATCGTCTTGTGTTATTTACAATCTTTCTTCATTTATCTATCATCATTCATTTTATCTATCTTCTTACCAAATTTATTGATGGGATGAGAGTGTATATTATTTTTTAATAATAGATGAGATTTATATAATATCTATAATAATAATAAATATAAAATTAGTAAAAATGATAAATATTAGTTATATATATATTGTTACGGTAGGTAACCGGAGATTAGTCCAATGGATGGCGTTTGGCGGCCCAAGTGTATGGTGGAGGAGAACTCCGGGTATGTCCGCAACTCGGGAGGCTCCGTCCGACTTGTGCTCGCGTGTGAATGGGGGGTGGTACCTGCAAGGACACTCCGATGCCTAAGTTAGCAAGGGTGTAAGCAGGTCTTAGAGAGTATTGGACTTAGAGATACCTGAGGGGTGTCAGTGTATTTATAGTGGTGAGCCAATAACCACCGTTGGAGTAGTGCCGTATCTTTAGGGTGGTAACCGTCCCTATTATCTTGGGGAGGTTAAGATATGGCTTTACGAAGTGGTTAGAGAGATTTTAGGGGCAGTTACTTATTTGAATAAGTGTTATCTGCCAGCTATCTCTTGAGCCCGACTTCTTTGGAAAGAAGTCTGTGTTGAGTCCGACCTCTTCTAAAGAGGTCGGTGAATAACGAAGGCCAATCTTTGGATTGGGCCTTTTGGTGTATTTGGACCTGGGCCATACCGTTGGGTCAGGGTAGGAACAGTGCCCCTACTCGAGTCCAATCTCTTTTGCTTATGAGTTGGATTCGAGTATTGAACTTGGTCTGTAGCTGACGTGACTTTTAAAACTGACGTGATTTTAAATTTCTTAACCGCCAAGTCTAATCAAACGTCGCGTCTGTTGGGGTTTTCGCATTTACACGCGGGAGCAGTTACATTGGTAACAGCGCGTTTCTTTAATGATCGCGTCAATTTACCTTTATGCCCCTGGCGTGCTATAAATACTTTTCCCTCTTTAAACGACTTGTTTTTGGCCAAGTCTTTTTTCTAAGACTGATTGGTACAACTCGTTCTTTCTGAGTTATTTAAGGCTTGTAGGCTTTGTATGACTGGTTTTAGCACATCGTGCTTAACCAGAAAACATTTCTTATCCTAATTTTGTACAACTCGTTCAGTTTGAGCTGTTTTGAGGATGCATGACTTGTTTTAATACAAATCACCTTTCTGAAACTTATTCTGATTTCTTACGACTTGTTTTGATACAAATCGTTTATTTCAAAACTCGTAATTATTTTTTAGTATAACCTCATCTAGCTCGTTCTATGCGAGTAGTTTTAAGGTCTTACGATTTGTTTCATTTCAAATCGTTTAATTAAAACATGGCTATTTCTTGATCTAATTTCATACAACTCATTTAAATTCGAGCTGTTTTTTAGGACTTCACAACTTGTTTCAAGTACAAATTGTTTATCTTGAGTCCTTTTAAACTATCAGATCATCTTTATAACCATCGGACTTCGTTGCTTTATCCATTATGCCCCTGCTCGAGGTCGAGCTTTATGAAGTCGGACTCGAGCAATCAAGCAGAAAGGATTTTCGAATGAAGCCTTTTTTTGTTGAACTCATTCATTCTGAGTTTTCTAGATGACTTGTTTTTTATACAAGTCACTTTTTTGAAGCACAACTCGTTATATATCAAGTTGTTTTGCGCAATTTAAATTACTTAGATCATATGGTTATTTTTTACTCGATTTTTTTCGACTCATGGGCTTGAGTTGTTTTAAATCATCAAGCCGTATTATAACCATTGGACACCAATTTATACCTCGTCGCTTTATCCGAACGACCATTGAAAAGGCCAGCTCGTGATTTTTGCGCTTTGTCGAGCATAAATTGGCGCCTTAGGTGAAGGGATTATATGCTTATTCCCTCCCCTTTCTAGTTTTTACAAGGTTGTCGTCCTTGTGTATGATACAACTTGTTTTATCCAAGTTGTTTTGGAGGATAGTTTTTACGTTTCGATTTTGTTTAGAAACGTTTACAATCCTTCCTTTTTAACTCGTTTCTATACGAGTCGTTTGGTTGAAGTGATTCATTTTGATACAAATCACTTTTAAAGCTTTGCTTTTAGATAGACACGACTTGTGCTTAACACAATTTCGTTGAAAATATGGTTGACTGGCATAACTCGTTTAATCCAAGTTATCCTTATGTTGTTGTGAATGCTAGAACGGTTTTTCTTGGAACAACTTGTTTTTGTGAAAGTGTTCCATTTTATACGACTAGGTCGTTTATTTTTAGAACTTGTAGAGATGAGATTATGGGCTTGAGATTTTGTACGATCCATTTGTTATCCGTGTGGATCGAGTTGTTAGATCGTATTTATGCCTCAAGGGGCATATTTAGTTAAGTTACTTTTGCGACTTGTTCTAAACACAACTTTTTCAACCCGTTTGGCCCGAGCTGTTTCAAGGTGTTTTCTTTCCAATTCGCATATGTAACTTCTTTCCACCAATTGGTTCTTCGCCGCTTCATCCAGGCGATTTCTATATGATCTGCCCGTGATTTTCGCGGTTTATCGAGCTTCAATTGGTGTGTGTTAATTGTAGAAAATCAATTTTCATAAGGAATTGTTTTATCTCCTTATGTTGGAGGTGTGTTGCGACCTGGGTAGTTTTTCACCCTCGAAGTTAGACACTTTGTAGTAGCCCTTTTCTAATATTTCAGTAATCTTAGAAAAAACCTTTTTGATATTTGTTTTGAAAAACCTTTTTCTTGGCTGACTGTCCCTTTCAAGTTAAGTTTTCCTTAACAACTCGGGACAACCTTTTGCCTTAGTGCTTTCAATAGGTTTCCTGATCTCTTTTTGATATTCCTTATACTCAATTTTTTGATTTATTGAGCTCTTATGATTTAGATTATTTTTGCGATGCGTTTCCTTTTTTCTCGGTTTTTTCGACTTGTAAGTCAGATAATTTCCGAGTTTATTACGATCGACTTTTATAACCTTTTTACACCGACTTGTACCTCGTCGTTTTATCCTGACGACCATCTAGGTCGGTCATGGGATTTTCACGTTTTGTCGAGCTTAAGTCGGCGCGTTTCGTAGAAAGAAAGAAAAACGAGAAGGAATTTATAAGAGATAAAAGATCTTTATTTATTTGCGAAGGTACTTTCTCTGCTACTAAGGGTTTTTCACTATCTATGATCCCTTAGTCTCTACTATTATGAAGTTGGAAAAAGAGTACATCAGGAAGTAGAGTTCGTTTTTAGTACCTTTTCATGTTACAAGCATGCCACGACCTTGGTAGCTCGGTGCTGTTTAAGTCGGTCACCTTGTAATAACCTTTTCCTAAGGTCTCAGTAATCTTGTAGGGTCCTATCCTTTTTGTTGTCAGCTTTCATTCGCTCGAACTCAGTAGCCTGATATTTTTTCTTATCAAGATGAGGTCTTTTGCGGCGAATCTCGTAGCCATCCTTTGTCTCAAGAGCTCTTTCCTTATCTGAGTTTGCTCTCAGGTTTCTGGAAGGGGGTCACGTTCTTCTTTCGTGCTCTAGCATCATTGTAGAATGTTGTCTTTAGTTTTTAATAATTTTGGACTTAGCTTTCATGATAAGCCAGTGCCCCTACTCGAGGTCGAGCTTCATAAAGTCGGACTCGAGTATTCAGTCATGCCATTCTTGAATCTTACTATTTGTTGCTATGTGACTTTTACAAGTTATTTTGGACTCTCTTTTTGGGAGGTCGGATAACTTGTTTTATACTTGTTGTGTCAACTTAGCAAGGTTGGATACTTATCTCTTGGCTTGAGGAGGCATCCTTATAAATCGTCATCCTTTCTCAATTTGTTTTAAACAAATTGTTGTGACGTCGGGTTTACATCCTCTTCGTGTTGATGTTTGATTATGATCACGTTGCCCTTAAGTTATTTGTGCAATTCGTTTTAGGCTTTGCCCCTTGCCAGTTTGATTTAGTACAAGTGGCTTAATGGGGTCGGACCACGATTTGCATTTATAACTTCTTACGCCACTTTGGATCTCATCACTTCAAGTCAGAAAAAGTGTGCATTAAGGAGTAAGGTGCACTTTCTAGCTGTAGTATCCCTTTTGTTGTAAACATGGCACAATCTAAGTAGATTGTTTTCGAGTAAGTTGAGTATGTTGTAGTAGTTCTTTTTCAAGTCTTAAGTGACTTTGTTGGATCTTTTCATTTTGGTGTTGGCTTTTCTTCGTCCGCTTTTGGTCCGATGTCATTTTGGATCAAGACGAGGTTGTCAGTTGAGAAATTTCTTCGTATGACCTTCTCATGGCCATTTATGCTTGGGATCTGGCTCTCGAAGTTGTACCTCAGAAAAGAAGTCGGACTTTTCTTTGTAAGCTCTTAAAGGAAGTCGGATTTTTATTTGTAGACTTGAATCCTCAGAGGAGGTCAAATTATCTTCATAAGCTTGGATCTTTAAAAGAGGTCGGATTTTTCTTTCTAAGCTTGGAAAGAAGTCGGACTTTCTTTCTAAGCTTGGAGGTTTTCGACCTCATTGTAGATTCTGATCTTTAAAAGAAGTCGGAATTTCTTTCTGATATTCTTCGAGGTTTTTGACCTCATTGTAGAGTTGATCGTGAAAGAGGTCGGATTTTTTACAGACTCCGAAACGAGGTCGGATTTTTTCTTTGTCGGATCTAAAGAGGTCGGATTCTTCTGAGCAATGAGGTTTTAGACCTTATTGTAAAGTCTGACCTTTAAAAGAGGTCGGACTTTCTTCATGGGATCTAAAAGAGGTCAGATTTTCTTTGTGAGCTCCCAACTCATCCGACCTTGTTGTAAAGTCTAACCTTTAAAAAGAGGTCGGATTTTTCTTCATGAGCTCTCTAAAAGAGGTCGGATTTTCTTTGGTGAGCTCCCAACTCATCCGACCTTATTGTAAAGTCTGACCTTTAAAAGAGGTCGGACTTTTCTTCATGAGCTCTCTAAAAGAGGTCGGATTTTCTTTGGTGAGCTCCCAACTCATCCGACCTTATTGTAAAGTCTGACCTTTAAAAAGAGGTCGAATTTTTCTTCATGAGCTCTCTAAAAGAGGTCGGATTTTCTTTGGTGAGCTCCCAACTCATCCGACCTTATTGTAAAGTCTGACCTTTAAAAGAGGTCGGACTTTTCTTCATGAGCTCTCTAAAAGAGGTCGGATTTTCTTTGGTGAGCTCCCAACTCATCCGACCTTATTGTAAAGTCTGACCTTTAAAAAGAGGTCGGATTTTTCTTCATGAGCTCTCTAAAAGAGGTCGGATTTTCTTTGGTGAGCTCCCAACTCATCCGACCTTATTATAAAGTCTAACCTTTAAAAGAGGTCGGATTTTTCTTCATGAGCTCTCTAAAAGAGGTCGGATTTTCTTTGGTGAGCTCCCGGCTCATCCGACCTTTGAAGAAAAGTCTGACCATCATTCCCTCCAATGAGGACTGGGCCTTTGTCACCCCGACTTTCTTTTTTCTTTGGATCGGATTCCAGTTTTCTTCCTGGAAGACATTCATCTTTATTGGTGTGCAAACGACATCAAATTCTACCATAGGATTATTTCCTTTCATATTCATTGGCAATGATGTAATTTGTGAGCAACCAATGAAAGATGTGCCATGTGAATTTTTCGTGTTATTCACTACTCTGTTGTAATTGATATGTGAATCCAATGAAGAAAAAACTGGATTCATCACTTTATTGTCGGATTGGGTTGCATTCAAATGGACTGATGCTGCACTTTTTGGCATAAGTTGAAAAGAAAGGTTTCATTGTTTTTATCAACAATGCTTTCCCTTCTCTTCTTTCTTCAATTACTGATGTATTTGGAACATGCAACTGCTCCATTCCATGAGTGGGTATCATGGATTTTTTCGAGATTGTAAGTCGGCACAGATGTCATTGTCCATCCAATTTCACGAAGAGGTTGGGATTAGTCACGTTCCCTTTTCTCCCCCTATTTTTTTTTTATACGTAACTTCTTTTACCAATTGAATTTTCTGAATTGAAAATTCTTTTATTCAATTGACTTTCGAGTTCGTTTTTTTTTTTTCACGTAACTTTTTTTGCCAATTGAATTTTCTGAATTGAAAATTCTTTTATTCAATTGGCTTTTGAGTTCGTCCTTTTTTTTTCACGTAACTTCTTTTGCCAATTGAATTTTCTGAATTGAAAATTCTTTTATTCAATTGGCTTTTGAGTTCGTCCTTTTTTTTCACGTAACTTCTTTTGCCAATTGAATTTTCTGAATTGAAAATTCTTTTATTCAATTGGCTTTTGAGTTCGTCCTTTTTTTTTTCACGTAACTTCTTTTGCCAATTGAATTTTCTGAATTGAAAATTCTTTTATTCAATTGGCTTTCGAGTTCGTTTTGGTTTGCTTTCTACAATGGCCTTGGGACGGTGCTTTCTTCTCTTTTGTTTGATTTAATCCAATTTAACTGTAAAAGTAGAATCATCATCCCTATTTGATATCCTCTCTCCATTGGGAGAAGTTTTTATGAGATTTCTGGTATCCATAGAAACTGTATTCCAGCTTCTTTTTAACATTCTTGCATCTTATTCATGTCGAGAGGTTGTCCGACCATCTTGTTGATCATCCGCCATTATCAAGGATTGAGCTCCGGGTCCCCGGCAACGGCGCCAATGTTACGGTAGGTAACCGGAGATTAGTCCAATGGATGGCGTTTGGCGGCCCAAGTGTATGGTGGAGGAGAACTCCGGGTATGTCCGCAACTCGGGAGGCTCCGTCCGACTTGTGCTCGCGTGTGAATGGGGGGTGGTACCTGCAAGGACACTCCGATGCCTAAGTTAGCAAGGGTGTAAGCAGGTCTTAGAGAGTATTGGACTTAGAGATACCTGAGGGGTGTCAGTGTATTTATAGTGGTGAGCCAATAACCACCGTTGGAGTAATGCCGTATCTTTAGGGTGGTAACCGTCCCTATTATCTTGGGGAGGTTAAGATATGGCTTTACGAAGTGGTTAGAGAGATTTTAGGGGCAGTTACTTATTTGAATAAGTGTTATCTGCCAGCTATCTCTTGAGCCCGACTTCTTTGGAAAGAAGTCTGTGTTGAGTCCGACCTCTTCTAAAGAGGTCGGTGAATAACGAAGGCCAATCTTTGGATTGGGCCTTTTGGTGTATTTGGACCTGGGCCATACCGTTGGGTCAGGGTAGGAACATATATATATATATATGTATATATAAAAAATATTATACGAAAACAAAGTTAGAATTAGGTAATGTCAATTCTTGTTTTTGGATATTGTAATTCTATATTTTCTTTTAAGCGGCATAAATTGAACCTATTTTTTTGGGTCTTGGAGTGCAATAAGCCCAAAGACCAAAAACATATAAACAAAAATATAGAACACACAGCCTGCATCTAATAGCCAATCAAGAACACAAGTGACTTATGACTCCATGACCCCAAAAAAAAAAAAAAAAACAACAAATCTATCTAATTACGAATATAACATCCAGTTGGCTTCCTACCATATGTACCCAAGACTTGTATATAAAGGTCCTTACTCTAGGGTTGGACATTTTAAATCTAAAATATAGTTAACCGTGTAAAAATTTATAACTATTATCACGGTGTGTTGGTGGATTTGAAAATGACGCAATCAAACAAAGTTTTTTTTTCTCCAATAGAAAAAGACCATCATGCATTGAAATTGACGTGATGATTTTCGTTATAGATACTATTATAAAAATGACAATGAAGTTACAATTTTTACATATGAAACTTCTTTTACTTTGGAAAGAGTTTAAGAGTAATCTTAAATGAAACTGTCTCTCTATTTAAACAATTCTTTATTTTATTTGTTTTGTTTTTTTTGTTTAATTTATTTCGGTCAAAAAAAAAAAGAAAGGATATAGATGAAGTTTTTTTAAAAAAAGGTGATGAATTCTACAAACAACAGAAGAAGGAAAGAACACATTAGTTGGACGCCGCCTCCTTCGGGATGGATTAAGATAAACTCAGATGGAGCCTCAGTTGGAAATCCCAGAAAAACTGGGTGCGGAGTTGTGTAAGTTAATTTTAATGTATTGTGTGTGTAAAATTATTTTCTACGTGAATTTAATTACATAATGTTATATTAACAAAAATATATTTTTTATATTAATTACGTAAATAATTACAAAAAAAATTATAATTATACGATTGTATAAAATATTTTACATTATCAATATATTAAAATTAAATTCTATTCTAAATACTTAACTTTTTTAAAATAATTTTAAAAACCATAACCATATTTATTTAAATTTTAGTTAACAAAACCAAATTCTAAAATCAGTTACCTAAAACAAAAGCTAAATATGTAAATCTATAAAATAATATCGTATAAAAATATTAAAATCACACCTATTAATTCTATAATACCCATAATATAATTAGACTTTTAATTAATCAATAAAATAATATTATATAAATTAAAATTAATTTTTGAAAGTGTTAAAATTTAGTTTTTAAATTAAAATTGACTTTGTATAAAATTAGTTTTTTTTATCCAATTTTTTAAAAAAAAATGAGTTTTAAAATAAATCAATTTTAAAAAAATAACAAATTTTTGTATAAATAATCAGTTTTTATATAAAAACCAAAATTTACATACAAAAATCGATTTTATTTTTAAAACCGATTTAATAATTTTATAATCAATTACAATTAATAACCAATTTTATCATTTTAAACCTATTAAACTTGGTTTTTGCCTTTTGGCACGCCACTTTGAAATCCGGGTCGGGTTGGGGCTTGGAGTTTCGGTTTTTGGGTCTGGACTAGGTTATTTGTCCGGGTCCCTGACAAAAAAAAAAAAAAAAAGAAGTTGTTAGTTCGGTAGTTCCCACCGCTTACTCCTCGTATCTTCTTTAACCTGTACTTTACGCTTTCACTTTATGTAATCCTCCAAACATTTCAAACCGTCACCTACCTAGTACTCACAAAAATAACTATGTTTCTCTGTTGAAGGTTCCATCATCATCATCATCTTATAGTAATGGAGTTGGAGATGCATACGGTCCTTGCTCAATTGCTGAGACTAGCATGGATCGCTGGTACACTTCCCATTCTCATCGCTTCAATCCCAATTCCCAAACTCAACTTCTTCCATACAATATTGTTGGGTTTTGCTAGAAGGGGAAAAATCATGCACTCATCTTCCCAGGTAAATATATCACTTTCCTTCCCCTATATACCCTTTTCATTTTTGTAACTTTTATCATTGCCATTGTATAAATTTCTTGCCTTTTACTGAAATGGATGTGAATATATGATCCATCGAATAATGGGGTGCTTGAAAGTTTGAAACTTTGCAATATATTTGATTTGACTTTGCAGAAATTCACACTCCCTCAGAGATTCTTCTTGCACTTCTATATTGTTGCATCAATATGGACAACGTTCTTGCTTGTTGCAACTTGGTGTTATGCATACACAGTGGTGCCACCGGTTAGGGAATCATCTGCATACTCTACCATTACAAGCTACTTGATCGGAGGCTCAGCTCTGAGAACTGATTCAACTACAATGTTTCAGAGGCATGCTGTTTGGCAAGCTGTTTTTCTTCTTTTGTTAATGGAAGCTCAAGTGTTGAGACGCCTATTTGAAACCATATATGTATTTAAATATAGCCCCTCTGCCCGCATGCACATCCTTGGTTATCTCACTGGAATGTTGTAAGTTTATTTCATAATCTTTCTAATTTACCTCCCTTGAACTCCCTTTCTCTTTTTTATTAGAATAATTTTGACTATTATATATTCCTAATGTGGTGATGTGTGTGTGAAAGGCCTATTTGCTTGTTATTAATCTGAAATCATAGTGCATTACTCTGATAATCTTTGTTCTTATTGAATTACTTTGATTTGATTTCTTTTCTACAGGCTATGAAATTCATTTATTTATGACAGATATTGTCATTTTAATACATAAGATTCAATTGTTGTTCTGCTGCTATGCGTTTGCTATATCATAGTGTATAAATTGCCTTAAACTTTTTGGGGATGGGTCTGGCAATGTTCTAGTTGACAAAAAGCTTTGTAGTTTACTAGTTTATGAATGAGACAACATGGAATTCAGATTTATGCTCCATAGAGACATTTTTTTGGAAGGTTTGGACTGGAAACCTTGTGCACTGAACTAAAAGAAAAACCAAAACAGAAGAGAAAGTCTAAGAGAAGTATGGGAAAAGCAAGAAGAACCCTGCAGTTGTGAATGGCTAATTCCATATATATGTAACTACTCCTAGGTAGATTTGAAGTGCTGCACGTTGATTTGAAATCTTAATCTAGTTTCAAGGATGAAGAGCCTTATAATCTGTTTCTTAGATGAATAATGAATTCTGCATTTCTTTTTACTATGCTTGTTATTTATCACTCACTGGTTGGACACAAGCAAACACTAAAATGGAATGATTGGTTTGTTTGTTTTACGAAGCTAGCTTCTACCTAGCAGCACCACTGTCGCTATGTGCTGATTGCGCCTTAGATGTGTTTTACTTCCTGGTAAATCTAGTCACCAAGTTCATCGTCGTAGGCAAGGATCATATGCCACCAGTGGAGGTAGAACTTTGGCAAGTTGTAAATCCTCTCGTCAGACTTGGATGGAGGCATTGGATTGGCGCCGCTGCTTTTTTCTGGGGTTGGATTCATCAACAAAGATGCCATAAGATTCTTGTATGTAGCATCCACTTGAAACTTTTGACATTGAAATCTTAACAGCCTTTCAATTTTTTGTCATGTCTTTGTCTGAATTTAATAATTTTGTTAGGGTTCGCTTCGAGATTCAAGACAAGCAGAGGAATATGCAATTCCTCACGGTGATTGGTTTGAAATTGTTTCCTCTCCACATTATCTCTCTGAAATGGTAACACTCCCCCCTCCCACCCTCCTTTCTCTCCCATATCTGTTTTCCTTATGCTATTATGTGACCCATGTTGAATATGGCTAATGTTTGACAATAATGAAGGTTATATACGGCAGTTTTGTGGTTGCCACTGGAGGATCCGATCTAACCATATGGCTACTATTTGTTTTTGTGGTAATATATAAATTGTAGATTAGCAAGATTTTCTAATTCTTGAAAGGGGAAAAAATGTTTAGTTGATTTTTTTTCTTTGCCATGTTTCTTTCACTTGGTTCAGCTGGCAAATCTGTCATTTGCAGCAGTGGAAACACATAGGTGGTATCATCAGAAATTTGAAGATTATCCAAGTAGTCGGTTTGCTGTTATACCATATATTCTCTGAGATTATGAGACAAATAGACAATGCTTTTCATGTTAGATTGATGTAAAGCAACTCGTTACTTCTCATAGATGTGCCTGTGCGTATGAACTTATTTTGTTTATAGACGAAGGCTTGTATTTAATATTATTGGGATTTCTACAATCGAAATTCGTTTATAAATTTTTTTCAAATATAACATTTCCAGAAAGGTGTAAAGTAAACAAATGGATAAACAAGTTGAGCAACTAAAATTTTCTGGATTCTTATTTAGGGCACCTATTGCCTCAGATGATTTTTTAGTCATCACCAAGCATAGTTCAGATAAGCAAATCTAATGGGGCTTAAAAAGATTGGCTTTCACAAAGTTTAATGATAATTCAAATCTAGAGATTCAAGAACCGTGATGTATTTGGGTATTTTAAAGATCATACATGCCAACAAAAAAGAAAGAAAGATCCTGAAAAAGGGAACCATAGACTCAAGCAAAAAGATCGATTCCCCAAAACCTGGCTGGTTGGTTAGTTCTATATTTCTTGTCCATACTTCCGATGAGCTCCATGTCCTCTTTAGATAGCTCAAAATCAAACACCTGGAAATTCTCTTTCAATCTTTCCAATTTCGATGATTTAGGAATGACAACAGTGTTTCTTTGAATGCCCCAACGAAGAGCAATTTGTGCAGTAGACTTTTTGTATTTTTCAGCCAGACCCTGAAAGTCACACAGGTTAATTCGTTAATTCAGTATCCAAAAATCCTTTCAACTATAATAACAAAACAACTAATTCTTGTCTCATAAGGTGAGTTTTGCTAAATAGATTAAACAATGCTTTCATGTCCTATTGTAAATAAATCGGTCAAGTTTGCTTCGTAGAGATCCAACGAGTGGTTTTGAATAAATGATGCCAGGCTTTTGGTGTTTGGAAACTAGAATTGATAACTTACCTTTAGAACTTGGTCATCTAAACATGAAACTGTACCAAACCATTCTGTATTAGCCGCAGCACCTCCAAGAGGAGTATGGGCTGTGACACAAACCCCGTGCTTCTGGCAAAACTTGACGAGCGAATCACGCTGGAAGTATGGGTGGGTTTCAATCTGATTCACAGCAGGCTTTATCTTGGAATATGCTAAACAATCTCTAGTTAAGAAGATATCATAATTGCTGCAAGAAAAACTCTTCATCATGTTCTATTTTGCATGAATAGAATGATCAATTTCTCAAGTAAATTGCTAGTAGAAATATCAAAAAATTAACCAGGCAACCAACAACAGTGAAACCTGATTCCAATGCTACGAACCAAGCCCATCGAAACAAGATCTTCCATAGCACGCCAGGTAGTTTCCAGGGATATAGTGGTATCTATGTCCAACACCCCATCCTCACCCAAAGCACTATCAGTTGTACCAACACCTGCATGCATGTTAAATATCACACACATGAATGAGATGGCACAAATATGCTTGCATTTGCTTCTTACAATCTCAAACAACATAATCTGAATGAATATATTATTAGAGTTGTAAATAGCTATTAAGTTAATTAATCACGTGTAGAGTGATGTTCAGTTAGTTAGTAGTGTCAAGTTAATTAGGAAATTAGTTTTCATTTTTCTGTTTCTACTGACTTAGCACCATTCGGTTACTGAGGGTGTTGCTTCATGAGTTCATGTACATGTGTATATACTGCACTCTGCAGCTGAATAACACTGATTCCATTCTTCATTTCACACTTCTAATATACATTTATAGAGACATACCAGATAAGCCACTTCCTTATCAGATAAATTTGCCTGTCGCCATTAAAATAAATAAAGGAAAAAAAAGGGACATACAACCCTCCCATACAAGCAATGGATTTTATTACCTTTTCCTGAATGGTGCGGGAAAAATTTGTAATTTCAAATTAATAGGGATGAGTTTAGGGAGTCCACTCTAACTATTTATAGGCCAAAAAAAGAGGGATAAATACAAAAAACTGGTATACCAGTGTGCCTTGTAGCAACAGGGAAGTGAACCAGATACAAATCCAGATAATCCAATTGAAGCTTCTTGAGACTGTCCTTGCAGGCCTCAATAACATGCCCATGATCAGAATTCCAAAGCTGAAGTCAAATTGAATTCCCAAGGGAAATACAGTCACTATGCAATTCTCAGAAACCACCATTACTAGTTAAAAAAAAAGGCATATTGATTTGTTAAGAAGGTGAAAGTGACCTTGGTGGTAATGAAAAGGTCCTCCCTCTTAACAAGACCACTAGTAAAGGCCTCTTTAAGCGCCACTCCAACCTCTGCTTCGTTCTTGTAATCAGCTGCAAATCCATTGCATTCAAATCTAGTCAACAATCATATACCTACTTATCATCATCACATCAAAAGGTTAAAAAAAAAATAGCAAACTCATCAACAAAAATTACCCAAACACTCCAAATTAGCAAAGATAGTAAGTTTTGACTCTTCAATCAACCCAAAGCTAAACTTCCTGATTCGCAACTTAAAATATCCATAAGAGAATAAAAACCCTAAAATATTGATGATGATGATGATGATGATAAGATTCAATAAATTGGGAAAAGAATAGTAATTGAAAAAAGAAAATACCAGCACAATCAAAGTGGCGATAACCAATTTTAATGGAATTATGGATGAGATCCTTGACTTGTTGAGATTCCATGCGCCACACACCAAGTCCAATGATAGGCATCTTGAAGCCGCTGTTGAGTGTTACCGCCATTTTCTTCTTTGCTTCAAGCTTCACAACACCTCTATGCTCAGTTCAGCTTCCCTGAGTGACAGAGTGCCACCAACTTCGCTATCATTCCCTTTTATTTGATTTTGGGCCACCACGTTCGAAACATGCCAAGCCCATTAAGCAAGCAAACAGGCCCATTACAGGACCATTAAAGGCCCAATGTTGTGAATAATTGACGTGTAATAATGAACTAATTATAACGTTGTTACACTTTATATGCTCTTAAATTATTATTATTAATTTTATTTTATTTATTTTTAATTATGATCAAAGGTCGGGTATTGGAGGGTTATGCTTGAAAATGCTAGTTCTCAGTTCTCAATAAATGTACAAGTGTTTGGTGAGGCAAAATAAATTCTGGCCAATACGAATCTAACGAAGTTCAAAATCTAATATACATTTTTGGCCGATACGAATCACTTCATTAACAACAATACTGATATTCATCATCAACCCTAACTTATTTTGTTTATAGGAAAAGGCTAGTATTTAATACTACTAGGATTTCTAATCACAAAATTCATTTATAAAAGTTTTTCAGAAATAACATTCTCATAAAGAAGGAGAAAAGGAAAGGGTAAAAATAAACTTATGAATAAACAAGTTAAGCAACTAAAATATTCCGGATTCTTATTTAGGGCATCTATTGTCCCATATTATTTTTCAATCATCACCAAGCATAGTTCAGATAGGCAAATCTAATGAGACAAAGATTAGCTCTCGCTAGAGCTGAATGATAATTCAAATCTCAAGGTTCAAGAACCATGATGTATACATAATACAGGAGGAATCGCAGTCTCAACCGTAAATATCGATGCCCCAAAACTTGGCTGGTTGGTTAGTTCTATATTTCTTGTCCAAATTTCCAATGAGCTCCATGTCTTCTTTAGATAGCTCAAAATCGAACACCTGAAAATTCTCTTTCAATCTTTCCCATTTTGATGATTTAGGAATGACCACAGTTTTCCTTTGAATCCCCCAACGAAGAGCAATTTGTGCAGCAGTTCTTTTATATTTTCCAGCCAGGCCCTGAAAGTTCCAAAGTTAAGTCATTAGTTCAGTGTCTAAAATGCTTTCAACTATAACAACAACAACAACTAAGTTTGGTTTCATTAGGCAAGTTTTACTGTATAGACTAACAAAAATGCTAGTGTAAATTAAAATTAGTTATTAAAATTAATGATTTTATATTTATGTATAAATATATATTGTTTAATTTATTTTTAATATGTATTTTATAATATATATTTTATATTAATACTTGATTGTAGTGGTTGATTTTTATTTAGATTAAACAAAGATTTAATGCGTAGCTTTTAGTGTTTGGAAACTAGAAAATTGATTAAGTTACCTTTAGAAGTTGGTCATCTAAACATGAAACTGTACCAAACAATTCAGTATTGGCCGCAGCACCTCCAAGAGGAGTATGAGCTGTGACACAAACCCCATGCTTCTGGCAAAACTTGACGAGCGAATCTCGCTGGAAGTATGGGTGGGTTTCAATTTGATTCACAGCAGGCTTTATCTTGGAATATGCTAAACAATCTCTTACCATAATCACACCATAGTTGCTGTAAGAAAAACTCTCTATCACATTCTATTTTGCTAGAATTTGTCCAAGAATTAATCAGCAACCAACAACAGTGAAGATTGTAATAATTGTACCTGATTCCAATGCTACGAACCAAGCCCATTGAAACAAGATCTTCCATGGCGCGCCACGTAGTTTCCAGGGATATAGTGGTATCTATGTCCAATACTCCATCCTCACCCAAAACACTTGCAGTTTTACCAATAGCTGCATGCATGTTCAATATCACGTTAGTAACGATGAAAACTCACTGTATAATTATTTTTACGTAAAATTGTTAATTAAAATTATTAAATAACAATGTAGTTAAATATATTAAATTATTTAACGATTCTTAATTAATAATTTCAAGGACTGCATTGGCTTTTTACAATGTCAAACAACATTATTATCTTCATGGATACATTAATAGAAAAAAAATGGACACACAGTCAGCCCATACATGCATGGATTTTATTACGTTTTGATCATAATGGTGTGGGGTAAATTAGTAATTTCAAATTAATGGGCAGATGACTTTGTCCTCTGTGTTGTTTATCAAGGCAAAATTGAGAGTCAATTCTAACTACAAAAACATTTAGTAACAATAAAAATTCATAAAAAATAATTAAAATTAGTCTTATTTGATATTTATTAATTATTATTAAAATTAATAAATATTTAATAAGACAAATTTGACTTATTTTATTTTTTATCTTTTTAGCATTATCACTTTAATTATATATAGAAAGAAAAAAAAAAGAATAAATATCAAAAAACTTTCTACCAGTGTGCCTTGTAGGAACAGGGAAGTGAACTAGATATAAATCCAGATAATCCAATTGAAGTTTTCTGAGACTGTCCTTGCAAGCCTCAACAACGTGTCCATGATCAGAATTCCAAAGCTGAAATCAAATTGAATTCCCAAGGGCAGTACGGTCACTATACAATAAACAAAAAATATTGATTTGTTGAGAAGGTGAAACTGTGAAAGTGACCTTGGTGGTAATGAAAAGGTCCTCCCTTTTAACAAGACCACTACTGAAGGCCTCTTTAAGCGCCTCTCCAACCTCTTCTTCGTTCTTATATTTAGCTGCAAATCCATTGCATTCAAATGTAGTAAACAATCACATCACATTAGAGAGTTAAAAAAAAAAGAAGAAGCAAACTCATCATCGACAAAAATTACACAAACACTACTCCAAATTAGCGAAGATAGTGAGCTTTAATTTTTCATTTAGCCCAAAACGCCAAAACTAAACTTCCTTATTCATCATTTTAAGAATAAAATATACTTTTTAATTTTAAAATTAATGATTTTTAAACAATATTTAATTTTATTTTTAACATTTTTTATTTATATCAATTTTTTTTGTAGACGTTAATTATATTTAAAGTATTAGGGACAAAATTAAACATGTACTAAGTAATTTTGGCACTAATAAAAAATATTAAAAATAAAGTTAAATAAATTAAAAATATTAGATATAAAAAGTATATTTTATTCTAATTTAAAATGAGTAAATAGTCAAATTAGTTACTAAAATATTATTCGTTTTTAAATTGGTCTCCGAAATTTTTTTAAAATATAATTCATCCTTCAAAGATTTTAAGTTAATCATGTTAGTTTCATTGTCTTTCATTGCTAACGATATCAAAATTTGTTAATACACAACAACACACATTTAGTAGTCCTAATTGGTGACTAATATGATAAGTTTATGAAATTAGATCAAATTAATTCTAAATTAAGGGATTCTAATACTTCAAAGTCCCCAGCAATTAGATTTTGATTTGATATTATTTTAAAAATTTATTATATTAACAGTTAATCGAGATTTTTAGGTGTGTGTTGTAATATTACATACTTAATGTGTAATATCAATAAATTTTAACGTTATCAACAAAGAAAGTGACGAAAGAACTAATTTGATTAACTTAAAATTTTTTAACGACAAATTTAATTAAAAATATCTTTCAAAACTAATTTAAAAAAGATACTTTTTCATAGACAAATTTAACTATTTCTTCGATTTAAAATATTTATCAGAGAAGAAAAACACTAAAAGATTAATGATGACAAGATTCAATAAATTAATAAAATAAAGCAAATGCTACCGTATAGATGACAAAAAGTATCTATATATGTGAATTTATTGTAGCTAATTTTATGGGTTAATAGTCAAATTAGTTCTTCAAATATAAGATATTCTTTAAATTTGTCTTTAAAATATTTTTTCAATCAAATTGGTCCTTCAAACATTACGAATTAAGCATACATGTTATTCTACTCATAATTTTTGTCAATGATTGATTATGTAAAATGTTAACTGATAGCATACATGACACATAATATGTTCAATTGGACGTTAACAAAATATGTTTAAGAAAATTTATCAATTCAGTTAGTGGGTCATATTAGAAATCAGATTTTTGTAATTGAAAAAAATAGCTAAATTAATAAATTTTCATAAATATATTTAGTCAATATCTAATTAAACGTATTAGGTATTATATATATTATTAATTAATATTTTACAGTATCAATTTTTTAAAAAAATTATTAATAAAATGACTAAAAGACAAATATAATTAATTCGTAATTTTTAAAAATTTAATTTAATTAAAAAAAATCTTTCAAAAATAAATTATTTTTCAAAAACTAATTTAATTATTAACCTCTAATTTTATTCATGGACACTTCTCATTGTATTTGGAAGTATTTATCAGCTTTTTCAGGAAATGTTAAGACGAGCAGTAGTTATTTACTGACACTTGTCATTGTATTTGGAACTTGGAATGGGGATGGAGGAATATCTCGTGAGTTTTCATTTAGACTGTCAATTTTTTTTTCTTACACCTGGTTTAAATTCAGAATGAACTCAATGAAATTTATTTTAATTTGTACACCACTTTATTTTTTTTATGTATGCTTTTACCAATATATATTCACTATAAACTTATATTAATATAATTACATAAAAAACAAAATTTAAATAAATTCTTATTTATTTTTACAAATAATGTACTTGGCTCTACGAAAAATTGTAATATTATATGTGTATAATAAAAGTTCTTTAGTTTCATAAATACATAAAATAATTTAATTAAACTAATTATATATGTAACTTTTTAAAATAAAAATTAAATTTTGAAAAGAAATTATATAAAATTATATTATCGAATAATATCTTTAGTAAAAATAGTTTGTTTAAGGTGTTTTTAGTTTATATATGAAATAATTTAATTATTTATTATTTATGTTTTTTTAATCAAATCATCTTAATAAAAAAATATTTTTAATTTTTTTTTATCTCAAGTTAATTTTATGTAACACCCATAATTATTTTTTAATATAACACCTATAGATTTAAATAATTATAATGACAAAATAATAATCTTATGAAAAAAGTTGCTCAAAATAGTCCAAATCTAGATTTTTTTTTTCTCTGGTCCTGCTGAACAAAAATAGGTGTCATTAAAAGACTAATTATGGCGGTAATCATATTGAATAGAAAGATAAAAATTAAATAATTTAAATTAGTCTAGTGGTTAACTCATTAAATATTAGGAATTCGAATTTTGATTTATATATGTATCAACAAATTTTTAAATAAAGTTCAGATCTACAACTAATTAACAATTGTTTGTCGTATACTTTTTGTAAAAGAAAACTGATAATCTTAATAACAAATATCATTGTGATAAACTCTCAAATAAATGTCAGATTCACATTAAGTTAATCATTGTTTGTTAGTATATTTTTTTTAGAAGTTGACAAAAATAGTCAATCTCATCGACGAATATTAATTAATAGAACTAGCTATTGTTTTTTTTGGTGACTATAGAACTAGCTATTGTAGATCTATATATAGATATCTTTTGCTATCTATAATACTGAATCATTAATAAAAAAAAAAGAAAAAATTATAATAAATTTAAAAAGATAAAAAAATGTAAATATATATTATTATTTTAAAAACATAAAAAATAAAAAAATATTTTTTATTTAAAAATTATGACTTAAAAAAAATGAATTAAGATTCTAAATTATTTTTTATTATAATAATTAAAAAAAAAATACCAGCACAATCAAAGTGGCGATAACCAATTTTGATGGCATTAAGGATGAGATCCTTGACTTGTTGAGATTCCATGCGCCAAACACCAAGTCCAATGATAGGCATTGTGAAGCCACTGTTGAGTGTTGTCGCCATTTTCTTCTTTGCTTCAAGCTTCACAAATCAGTGAATCACAACACCTCTAAGCTCGGTTCAGCTCTAGTCTATATGCCTCTAACTGTGAGTGACAGTGACACAGTGTCACGAGTCTCGCAATCATTCCCTTTTATTTAATTTTGCACGTGTTAAAATTGCTAAGCCTATTAAGCAAACAAACAAGCCCATTACAGGCCCATTACAGGCCCAATGTTGTGAATAATTGACGTGTAATAATGAAACTAATTATAAAGCAATGGATGAAATGATCCCACGTTCCTCTTCAGATCGGAGCCTGGAAGCCGTGAGTTTCTCTGTGTGATCACACCTTCGTTCAGATCACAAGAACATCAGATCCGAAATCGAAAGACAAAGAGAAAGTGTAATCAATGGCTCCGTTCAGCGGCGATGAGACGGCACCGTTTTTTGGCTTCCTTGGAGCCGCAGCTGCACTTGTTTTCTCCTGTACGTTTTTTCTTCATTCCATAACAATCATTCATCGCAATTCGATCTAGATTTCTCTTTTCCTGATCTTTACATAGTTGCATCGTGTTCTGTTTCTCTTTCTCTGCAAATTTAATTTTCAATCTAGTGCTAATAAGCTAGTTGTTTGAGCTTGATTTTCGATCTCTTTGGAAAATCAATTAAACTGTCGCTGGATTCTTTTTTTCAGCTTATATGTACGATGTTTGTTGATTCATTTGTGCTTCCAATTGCTTATGGAGTAGATTTTCTTGGATTTAATGAGCTTTTGTGAATCTTAGATTTTTTTTTGTTATACTTTTTCCCTTGTAATATAAATATAAGCTTTAAAATTTTATTGAATTGCTGAATTGGTTTTATTTTGGAAAAATAAATAAATAGACAAGATTTTGAGATTTTGTTGTTAGTCGTTCTTGATCTGGAGGGTTTGGTTATTAATAATTAAGAGTTTGATTTGAACTGATGGAAGGTATGGGAGCTGCCTATGGCACGGCAAAGAGTGGCGTCGGCGTGGCCTCGATGGGCGTGATGAGACCTGAGCTGGTGATGAAGTCTATTGTACCTGTTGTTATGGCTGGAGTTTTGGGTATTTATGGCCTTATTATTGCTGTTATTATCAGTACAGGAATTAACCCTAAGGCCAAATCCTATTATCTCTTTGATGGTTATGCACATCTCTCCTCTGGTCTTGCCTGTGGCCTCGCCGGGCTTTCTGCCGGCATGGCTATTGGCATTGTTGGTGATGCTGGTGTCAGGTATATTCTTTTTCTAACTTACTATCTCATCTATGATTACCTGTTCATTTCAAACATCATTTTAGAATGCCTTGTGTGTATTTTAGTTTAGCTCTGCTTCCTGATTCCGTAGAGTCTTGCATTCACGCTCAATATATTAGTAATTTGTTCCAATTGTTGGTTTTATTTTACCATCGTCAATTCGTCAGTCATAGGATTCCATAAGCCTAACATCCGAGTATATGGCGTCTGTAATGGGCACAAACCCTTATGCTAGATGTGGTTATGAGAAACTATAAAGAAATGGAGTTGGACCCTTACTAAAAACTATAGTTTAGTTTTTGGCTTATTGGTAAGCACCTAATCAAACACTATCAATGCACCTTAAGATATCTGACCCTAGGTATGTATATTTACACTTTAGACTGTTCTCTTATGAAGTCAGTGATGCTATGTCCCTGGCCATCTTAACCATCGAACAGAGTATGGCCCTTGATTGAACATGTGCTTTGCCGGCACTAACCTCAGTTATGCTTTCAATTTGATGTGGTGGTTGATATGTTTCCCAGCAATTCCAATTAAATTTCTTATTTGACTAATTAATCTCCGTCTGCAGAGCCAATGCACAGCAGCCAAAACTTTTCGTTGGAATGATTCTCATCCTCATCTTTGCTGAAGCTCTTGCTCTATACGGTCTCATTGTTGGTATTATCCTGTCATCTCGTGCCGGCCAATCTAGAGCTGAGTAAGAAAGGAGCTATGCCATAGAATATTCGTTGCCACCCCACATCATGTTTTAACCCTCTTATTAAGAGGGAGAGAGGGGGCAAATTTTTTTAGTCGGAGGTTAGTGATGCTCGGACAGCATTTGTAGGCTAAAAAGGAAAACAAAGACTTTGGTGAAAGCAATTGCTCCACCTGCCGTTTGTTGGTGTTTGTTTGTATAAGTAGCTTCGCTCAATAAAGCTTCTCAAGCTTCATGTTTTTTCTTTTTTCTTTTTTTTTTCCCCCTCCTTGTGACATTGTATTGTGCCATATAATCTTGAGTTCTAAATTTTTCAATCCTTTTGCTTCTCTTTTGGCTGCTGAAACCGGTGCATATGAGTGATTTGGTTGCGAAGGTAACTTACAACATTAACGGATCGTTTCTTATGAAGCGCTACTTTCACTTCTTTTATTATATAGGTGTATAATCAACCTTTTCACCAAGAGACGAACATTCTGAGATTGGTGTGATAGGATTGTGCTGCCGTTGTCTCTCATCGATAGAACATTTAGTTGCAGTAACATAGTCCCACTCTTCTCTCTCTCTCTCTCTCTCTCCAAGATGGTGTACTTTCTTTTAGTTTCCAGTCTAATCCCACCTGCCTAAGAAAAACTAAGAAACCATAAACAAAGAAAAACTGAGATGCTATGTCTAAGAAACTTTGGCAGCACATCAAGTTACTGTCTGTGGCACCTTGCAAAACATGATGCAGTGATGCGCCACACACCACATAAGCTGATGTTCATGATTAAGTCCTGTCTATACTTCAAACGGTTCTCATACACTTCAGCCGCCCCCGCTTTCCTCTTTCTTCTCCAAGCAAAGGATGTAAGCCATTAGCCATGTAACGATGTAGAAAAAACATCTAAAATAAGGATATTGGTAAAATAAGAAAGTAAGGAGTTAATGTTGAATTTGTAATTTTTACCTTATGTAAATTTATTACTTTGATTTAAAGGTGATCATATATATATATATATTTGGTGATAATTATATATATTTTTTAGTTTGACTCAATTTAGAGAAGTTTGATGCCATCATGTTAAACGTTCCTTTTTGTCCTAGCCCACTTATAGAACTGAGTTTCCAGACCGGAAAATATGAGTTGAAAAATCGTTTTTCCTTTTTGGTCAACAATCTCAATCCTTAACGTTTTTTTTTTGGACATGTAATCCTTAACGTTGAGCAGGACATCTGTAAGCACATTAAACTATTAAAGAAAGAATGTTCGAAGTGCAGGTTGGGACTAGTTTACACTCCTTGACTTGTATTTGTCAATCTTATTAAATGGGCCGATCCATAGAAAGAGACATTTTATCAAACTTACTTTTGAGATTTTAAATCAACTATCTGGGCTTTGGAAAGGGCCAGAACAGTGACCACCCCAATTCTTCTGATTATTGTAGAGGGGGTCTGAGATGTAATTTCTTTTAGTTTTGGTCTTTTGCACCATTTTAGAATCAAACCTACTTTAGTTAAGTTGTATAATTTTAAACAAACTCATGGCAAAAATAAAAAAGAAGCATATAGGTGACTTATGAGACACAAATAAAAATAAACTTGAACAGAAACTGAATTTAAAAAAAATATAGAAGTATATACCTTCTAGCAACCAGAATACAGAAGTATATACCTTCTATAAACCAATGTACCAAACTGGATAAAAAAATATGGTGGCAGATTAATTAACACGTGAAAACAATTTGATACTTTAATCCTTTTTTTTTAAATGATAATGAAGAACTTCTGTCTGTTTCTGGTCTGAAGATCGAAAATGAGTAATTAGAACCCGTCCACTGTATGTAAACTTTGAAACTCTGATTAATTTTAATATATAATATAATACAATATAATATACGATATTAAAGAGGATCTCACAAGTGTAAATGTGTAAGACAATTATACAAAAGCTGTGGCGATTAGAAAATGTATTTACAAGTACAACCACGTTGGAATTTATAATAGAAAACTGTAACTTTTCCCCCCTTTTTTTCATGTTTGGGAAATGGTAACTATTTAAGTATTTATGGCGCGCGCATTATACCAACGGCTATTATATTCATTGCCTCTTTCAAGTTCAATTTGTTATTTTTTTTAGTTTTCTTCTTAATTAATGTTATTTTCTGAACCCACATGTGAAATCGATATTCGTACACTTACTGATACACATTGAATTCATTCCAAATTTCTCAACCCTAAATAACTAGGGTTTTTTGGGTGAAAATTCACAATGTCTTGATATTAAATTGATATTTGAAAATAGTTAGATAATTTAATAAGTTTGACTAAATTATTATTTAATAATTCTTAATTATTAACTTCATTAAGGTAGTAGCATGTGAAATTTTATCTTTTTTTTTTAAATTCGAATAAATGACCATTTATACCCATGAGAGATGAAAACACTGACATTTGTACCCATGAAAGCTCGAAACTAATCTTGTACCCATGATAGATGCTGTCCGTGTGACAAAAGTGCCCTGGCTTGGATCTGAGCTTGGTTCGTGGGTTTCCGAACTTACGTGGCACTCCCAACCTCCCCCCCCCCCCCAATTTGAGCCAACCATTCACCATTATCATCTTCATCTTCATCTTCATCTTCTTCACCATCACCATCACCATAACCTCCATAACCTCCATCACCATCACCTCAGCACTGCCACAGCCACCTCCCTTCACCACAACCTCCGGCGACAACGACTTTAAATCGAATCAGCAGCAGTAGCGGCATTAGCCACACCAACAGCTTCCCGCAACAACAATGCCATCGAACAACTTGCAAAGGTATTGACATAACCCTAATGCAATAATGTCTCAAAATTCTCAATCAACCATGAAAATAGAACGGTAACAATGAGGGTTTTGGAACAAGGATAACTTACTAAAACTTGAAAAGAACAGAGGAATGGAGCGGCAGCAGTATTAGTTTCGTTTAAACACAAACAACCCCAAGGCCACGACCACAGCAGCAGCGATTTCAGCACACAAGAGAGGAATCAGAAACAGAGACAAGGCTGAGCAACAAACGGAGACAGTGGTTTCGGCGACAACGGCGGCGACTCCCGCTAGTGACGGCAACGAGCTCCCGTGATGATGACGGCGACTAGGTGTGGCGGTGGTGACAGATCGGCTTTCCCTCTCTCTCTCATCTTCGCGCACTTTCTCTCCCTTTTCGAAGCTCGACAGTGACGCATAGTGAGGCGCGATGGCGGCCCTAGCTCGATGGTGGCTGGACAGTGGCGGAGCACGACGGCTCCTCTTCCCCCTTGCGGCGTCTCTGGCTCGTGACGGTGGTGGTGCGCGACGGTGGCTGGTGATGGCGCGATACCCCCTCTCTCGGATCTCTTCTCGTGCTCTCTCCTCACTCTCTGAATCTCTCGTTTCTCTGCTCTCTTCCTCCTTGCTCTCTTATTTCCTCTGTTAGTGTGTATGTCATGTGTTTTTGTCGCCGGAGGTTGTGGTGAAGGGAGGTGGCTTTGGCGGTGCTGAGGTGATGGTGATGGAGGTTATGGTGATGGTGATGGTGATGGTGAAGAAGATGAAGATGAAGATGAATGGTTGGCTCAGATTTGGGGGGGGGGAAGGTTGGGAGTGCTACGTAGGTTCGGAAACCCACGAACCAAGCTCAGATCCAAGTCAGGGCACTTTTGTCACACGGACAGCATCTATCATGGGTACAAGATTAGTTTCGAGCTTTCATGGGTACAAATGTCAGCGTTTTCATCTCTCATGGGTACAAATGGTCATTTATTCTTTAAATTCTATAGTATCTCGTCATTTCACATATTAAAAATAATTTATTTTAAATTAAATTTTATTTAAAAGTTTGTCATTAATTAATAGATTGCTGCATACATAAATCGAAATTGTACTAAACTCTCGGTATTTATTTAAATAAACGAGTAAGCTATTCATTCCATCAATCCAAATTATTTAACTGAGTAAATAGCCATTTTTTATCGTGAATGATTTAAGAACTGACAAAACAGATCATAAAAGATTAAAATTAAAGTTGTATTCATGAAAGATAAAATTTATTTGACAAGAAATATTCAATCAGTTAATTTTTTATTAACTTTAATAAAAAAATAAATTAAAATATCCAAATTACCCCTATCTTATTATCTTCAAGATTTCAATTATTTTTCTTTTTTCTCCTCTTTCCCTTTTTCTTCTTTTTTCCATTCTTCCTCCTCTGTCATCCCCTTGTCTCTTTCTTTGTCTTCTTTGCCGCGCCAGTGGCCGACGACAGTTCTTAGCCTCGCTGGTACCATCTCTCCTCCCTCTTTTTCTTTTCTTTTTCCTCCATCTTCTCTCTATTTCTCCTTCTTCATCATCTTTATGTTAAATTTTAAAACACTAGAGCAAAAAAAAAAAAAAAAAATAGAGGTTGAAATTGCTCATAAGAAAATAGAAATTGGTGCTTTGGTTTTGTTAGGTCTTCAAATTGAGCTGGAGCATCTTTAACATTACGAGCAGCACACTTCATCAAATTGACGATATCGTTTTTCTTACGCATTGGCCAAATTAATTCAATGTCCGCGGCAGTAGTCTTGTGTGTGTACAGTAGTGATTCGAGCTGTCACTGCTATAGTTCAATGTCAGCGGTGGTTCGTGTGTGTGTCGTTACTATGGTTCAATGTCATCAACGATGGCGGTGATTCGAGCCACGTTTTCGTCCTCTTCAAATAAAAATAAAATTGATCTTTTATAAATATAATTTTAATTTTAATTTTTTATGATTAATTTTATCAGCATCTAAATTATTTATGGTAAAAAATAATTATTTACTCCTATCCAACTAGTTAACTTCTTTGATGTAAGCAAATATTGCTGTTTTTCTTGTGGCTAATAATTTATTGGACAATTTGCTCGTTTCAAAAGAAACATATATTAAATCATTGGATTCCCACCTATGTGGAATTATAACACCTCTTTATGTCAAAAATAATTATTTATTGTCTAAACATTTACAAATGAATGTCTCAATAATATTAGATCAGAAAATTCTAATAGTATTTTAAAATTAAATAAATTAATTCAGTTTAAAAAGTAAAAAATATCTCATATTTATAAAAAATTAGAGATTTTATTTTCATAAAATATAATAAAATTATAATAATTCTTTAAAAGAAATTACAAATTCACTATAACTCACGACTGTAATGGATGGACGGATACATATTTATTTATTCTAATAAGTTGATTTCGTATTTGAATTAAAAAAAAAATCAGTGCTAAAAAAACTTTCATAAAAGATCAATATAAAGTAAATATTTTTACATACAGTTATTTTCATGTAAAGTTAATAGTTGAGAACTATTAAATAATAATTTAATTAAATATATTAAATTATTTAATAATTTTTAATTATCAATTTTAGATCAAGATAATTATATATAAATTTTTACTTTAAGGTAATTCTAATAAATTTCTCACTTTTTTTTCTTTTATTTTTTACAAGTTTTCTCATGTTAAATAATCTACGTTCGACAATGCAACCAACTATGCTTGTTTCCATAGTTTTCATTTCTTCGTCAGATTCAATAATTAACATTATAAAATTCTCACGAGTTTAGCCATGCCAATAGCAATATTATTATTTATAATGCAATAGCGCCGTACCTTCATCATGTTCCAAATTCACAGAAATTTATGCCATCTTAATTTATATTTCACCGGCTCTGGTGTTTGTTGTCCGTATGTGAAGATGACCAGAAAAAATTAGGTCATATGATTTCATTGTTTTTTGGTTAAGAATTAGGTCATGCGGCTTATATTATTCCAATACAAGATAAGCTTATGATGTCTATTTATGTCCCCCACAATACATGTTGTATTTTTTTTTAATAATGTTTTAAAAAATATAAATAAAAACAGTTTAAATTTATTTTATTTAATATTTATTAATTATTATTATAATTAATAAATATTAAATAAAGCAACTTTGAGTTTTTTTTGTTTTTTTAATATTATCTTTTTTTTTTTAGCTGGTCCACACCAATGAAGTAGGTCATTGCTCTTTTGATATTGTGGATCACTATAGCTAGTTAGCTCAGCGTATCTCCTTTGTCATCATTGCTTTTATTTGATTTGTTGGACCATATGATGAAACAAATTAAATCCAGTTACATGATGTAAGTGTTTCACATTAAAAAAAGTGTTTTATTTCTCATGTTTTCGAGAGAAATTAAAATTATTTTCAATGTAATTTATTTTAACTTTAGTTCTAATAATTTTTTACATTTATTTCAATTATTATACGTCTAGGGTTAATGAATATATTAAATGGTAGTATTATATTTATGACAAAAAAATATACTTATTGTTTAGTAATTTTCTTTTAAATAAAAATCAAATTAAAATATCATAAAATTTATGACTTTTATAGAAACTTATTTAATATATAGTAACATTTTTGTTAAAAATAGATATGATGTAATAATAAGTATCACGTATTTTCTTAGTAAATTATATATTGTTTGAAAATTTTGTTTTAGAAAAAAAAATAAAAAGAAAATATAACATAAGTTAAAATATGTGCGAGAAAAGATAGTGTAGTTCACTTTCTTTTCTTTAAAGAAAGAAAAAAGTGATGCCAAGTAGAGATAAGCTTACCCGAGATCGCATTCGTATAACCTTTAACTCGTTGCAAAACAAAATTGCTTATGCCAAAAGGTTTTAGCAAAGACATACTTCTTTTCTTTTCTTTTATTTTATCAATTTAGAATGAAAAAAGTGCTTTTAATAAGTCTAGGTGTGTACTTAGTGCCAGCCTTTTGTACTATATAATTTTTTTTGGGTAAACATATACTTAAATAGCCTAATCAAATCAAAATTTAAAACTAAACGAACCTTTTATTCAGTCATATTTATAAGTCAAGTAGAATAGATGTATAAAACGGATATTAATACAGTATATATTATCGTTATAACTCCGTTATATTAATAAGAATTATCTTTTATCATAAATGATTATTTACATATATTTTGATAATCCACCATTTATAATAGAGTAAAACTCCCTCTCGATCATTAACTATTTTGCAAAGGAAAAGTATGAGGAGTCAATGGAATATCTGTACAATGTATACAATGGAGGTTTATGGAGTATTAGAGATATAACCATTAGTGTTACCTTTTTCCATGGGATGAATAGTATCATGACATGGTATTAGAGTGCTAGATCCGAAAGGTCAAGAGTTCGATGTTTGGTGAACTCTAAAATCAATTTAAACTTTTGGGAAGATGTTTATTATCCCTAGTACTCGAATGGTTATTCCAGATAGTATAGGACATGTTCATTTTGTAACTTAATAACCCATTGTACACATTGTACAAATAGTCCATTGTCTCCCTAACGGGACTCTTTTGTAAATTTTTATTCTGCTTTTCACCAATTGAAAAATAATATTGCAGTCTTTAATTACTGTTTTTGTTAGACCTTTTGCCTTTTTTAATAATATCTTCGTTTATAGTTAACGGATATTACTTACGTATAACATTAACTTAATACGTGTCAAGTAATCATTTAAAAAGACAAATCATCTTCGGATGACTTAGCAAAATGTTGCGTTTTGAAAATGTCAAAAATGTTTTACTTTTTTTTTTCATTTCGTTGTTTAACTTCATTGTTCTAATTTTTGCTTCTCGCAGAAAAAATCAGACATCTCAAAACTTCAAACAAACCCATTATTATCTAACAGAAAATCATCCAAATCTTGAGTTAAAGGCCACGTAGGAGTTTATAAGCAATATATTCTTGTTCCGTGCTTCCAATTCCTTGTGATATTGCACTTTTTACCATAAAAAAAATTGATTCTTATTGTCATCACTGATGTTACTTTCATAGTTATACATTATTAAATCCTCACCCTCTGAATGCTCAAAATCGGACAACGCTCCCTCCTTAACTCTCTCATTCGCTCATTTTTCCTTGTCTTCCAACTTTAATTGCACATCAAAATTATCAAATTGATCCAATCCCTCACCCTCACCACACAATCTACCCTCCAATTTTACATCACTATTACTTATCATGCGTATTGAATCTTCTTCCCCCAAATCCAAACTCTGTTGTCTCCACAACATCTAATTGATCCATTTCACTTTCCGGTTTCGCATCACCATCACCAACCCCACACTTCTTAATACCCTCAACCATAGCATTAATATTATTATCACAATTTTCAGTCCTATCATTACTAAACTCTAACAACTCCGACAAATCAAGCACAATCATAGCGAGCTCATCACTACAATTTCTTACCATTCCAATCCGCTAGAACTATACCAGAGGTTTCGCGTTCAATCACTGTGGTGATTCGTCTCCGCCCCTACTTCCTCTGTTGAGAGTGAAATTATCTAAACCGTTAGCGAAATTAACTTCGGAAAAATTATTAAAGAGAATGACGAAATGCAACGTTTTTGTTGAATGATCAGGGAGAGATTTGTCTTTTAAAAGGTTGTTTGACACGTGTTGAGTTAACGGTACACGTAAACAATATTCGTTAACTATAGACGGAAATATTAACAGAAGGAGTAAAAAGTCAGACGAAAACAGTTATTAAAGACCATAATATCATTTTTCAATTGATGAGGGGCAGAATAAAAATTCACAAAATGATTAAGAATCGGAGTGGAGTTTTACTCTTTGTAATACAAGGATAACTTAATCTTTATACACCTATAACTTCAACTTCAGAATTCAAAAGAGAGGTATACCTTGAATTTCACGTAAATATTTTTTTTGCGATCAATAGGTGATGAAATATTCGACTAGAAATAAAAAATAAAGACTCAACCACTTAAATATTATTTAAAAAAAAAAAAACTCGAAAACTAATTTAAGTATTGAAATAATTTTTATTTGTAGTCACATTTTGTATTATTGATGATCCAACGTAGTATATCTTATTTCAAAAATTTTAGTAGGTAAGTAATTTTTAGTCATTTTTGTCATTATTTGGCTAATAAAATATTAAATTATTTTTAATAAATAATTTTTATTAATTTATATGTATAAATTAATAAATATAAATATAAATATAAATTATTATTGACTAATATTAGTCCAAAATATTTAATAATATTTACTAATTACGTAATATTTGTGATCTTATTTATTGAAGAAGAAACTATTTCCACATTGATCGAGACGAGTGATACTTCAACCAGCCTCCCCACACAAGGACCAACTACCAACCCTTATCGGAAGCCCTAGCTAGTTGCGTTAGTTGAAGATGACTAGTATGCCTCAAACTATTTTATATACAGTTATCCAAATACCACTGTTTTATATATTTGCTTGAAACATTCTTTTGCCTTCTATATAAATTAATTATACAACTCGTTATTGTGGTCCAACTTATAAAATACTGGAGGTGTAAATTAAACGACTCAATTTGTGTGGTGGCTGCAAGCTTCTCAAACAATGAAACTGTGATGTGTGTGGTTTGCGTAGGACTTCATTTTAATTTAAAATTTAGACATAGTTATATGAAATAAATTGAATTGTTCAAAGTCAAGCCAAATATGATATAGAACATAGAAAGGAAAAATGGCTACCAAAATGCAACATTATTTTAAAGCAAACGATATGATAGTATACATTTATGAATTTGGTCATTTCGCTTGTTACAAATCAGAATATCTTCCATTTATTTTTATAGTGATAACTGATAAGTTTTTCTTATTTTTCGAATCTCTCTTTGTCTCTTTATTTGTCTTTCCTATTTAATTTTTCACCTTTTCTGTGTGCATTATTGATATAACGTGTTCATGAAAGACTTAGCTCCTTTAAATTGTAAGTTGCGTTTTATAAATTTTAAGACAGCGTTTTATTTTGAGATTAGGATAAGATAAAATATTAAAAATATAACACAAAATGATAAAAATAAAAAATTTAGCGATTTTAGGATTTAATAATAAACTAAATTTAAGATAGAACAAAAAATAAAAATTTAAGTTATCTGTATTTTTTCACCCAAAATTTAAAATAAAAAATAAAATAATAAAAAATATAATTATAAAATTTTGACAATAATAATTAAAAATAAAAAAATAAATTATATTTTTGTTAAGTATATCTATATCCTTCTTATTAAAAAAGATATATAATATATTAATTCACTATTCTAATGATGCGGGAGCATATATTTTTACGTTTGTATCGTTAATTAAAGTAGTCTAGTTTAACATATATTATGGAAAAGTTTAGGGGGCCAATTTTTCTATTTTTTGGCTAGCACTTAACCATCAAAATAAAGTGAGTGATCTCCCACCGTAATCTCATACCATTAAAAATACTATTGATGGCCAATTGATGGTTACAAAACACCAAAATTGCTGGCCTCCTAACATTCCTTATATATTATTATATCATATTATGAGTTAGTCCTATATTGCCTAAGTCATGAATGTTCTTCCTTCCCTACTAGTATAAATATGCATATGTACGGATGTATCCCTTTTGCTTATAGAATTAAATTGATTGAGTTATATATTAAATAAGTTGTGTGCTTATTTTTTTCTAGACTCTTTAAGAGTAAGAGATGCATCCTTGACTTAGCCAACTAAGGTAGGCTTTTGGATATTTTTACCATAATGGGGTTGTTAACCTTGTCAAAATTGGTGACCTAAATGACGTTCTAGTATCAGTTTAGTATCAAAGCAAGGTCGGTCCTCGCCTTATTCCAATAAAATTCTTATTTCGTTCATGAGTACGAGTTTTTAGTGCGGTTGCTCTCGCTGTTGATACGAGTCATCGTCAGTGCAAATTCTCAACTGCGGAACTTCAAGTAATAATATCGTTTTTCTCTTCTTTTGGTATCTTTTCTGTTGGTGATTATCTTAGCGCATTTCTATCATTATCATCATTGGTGCATCATCGTCATCATAACATCGATACTCAAACATCAACCTCATTGCATAATAGTAAAAGAAGATTCAAGATAAGGAGTTACAAAAGCAACTTGCAAAATATGAAACTGCTCAAAATAATCATGGCAAGTAGAAGAGTGATAACTCTTCTTCTAGTGAAGAGGATAATACAAATTCATTTCATTATTCTTCTTTGTCTGAAGATTTGTCCACATGAAGAGCACGACACAACACGACTCACAAAGCTAAAGACTTAGGAATCAAAATTGATATTCCTGAGTTTGAAGGGAGACTGCAACCTGATGATTTCATCGACTGGTTTTGCACAATGAAAAAAGTGTTATAGTTAAAAGACATTTCAGACGACAAGCACATAAAAGCTTGTATCAATCAAGTTGAAGAAGCATGCGTTAGTATGGTGGGAAAATCTCAAGCAGTGAGAAAAAGAAGAAGAAAGATCAAGACATGGGATAAGATACGTCGTGAGCTCAAACACAAGTTTCTTTATGAACATTCTAGATAAGACACCTTAATCTAATTTCATAATTTGAGGCAAAAGTCATTATTTATAGAAGAATATACAATGAAATTCGAAGATTTCCTTATTAAGTGTGACATTCAAGAATCCGAAGAACAAACAATTATTCACTATCTTGAGGATTGAACACAGATATTTCTGATGTTGTTCAACTGTGTTAAAGATTAAAAAATAAAGAACATAAAGGAATAACACTCAATTGCCAAAAGATAAAGAAGTCATTCTTGATGTTTAACAAAAAAATGAAGACAAGATCTTTTAAAAATAACAAAGAACGTAAATCATTAGGTAAGAAATACTTCAAATATCAAAGTTTTGAGTATATTGTTGCCGATTGTCCAAATAAAAGAATTATTACTTTTGCAGAGAAAAAAGTTAACGAAAAAGTAATCAAAAAAACAAGAGCATAAAAGTGAGGTTGACTGTATTATTGAAGAAGTTATAGCTAATTGTGGTGAAGCTTTAGTGATTTATCGAAACTTGAATATTACAAAAATAATAAAAAATTAGAGTTGACAACACCAAAATATTTTTCACATAAAATACACTGTTAAAAAAAGATTTATAAAATTATCATAAAAAACGAAAATTATAAAAATGTTTCAAATTATATAATATATACATAGTGACAAATACAAAGTAAACACATGCATGGTTGAGTGAGATAATGGCCATAAACTTAAGATCGGACTTAGCGACAAGACAATATGATTAATTGAAGAAACGATTATAATGAACTAACGAAGATCAATAAATTACTCGGAGAATTGGACGGGTACGGTATATATAAAACAAGTTATGGCTGTTTTTGTCTGATTTTTTAGTGCTTTGAATTTTAGTGAGAAACGCATCAAAATCAAAATTTCGTTTGATTCAATTCCGACAGGGATGAGTGCAAATTAGAGAGCCAAGAGAATGAGTGATAATGAAAGGATCGGCGTCGTATATTCGCATACTTGTAATTTTCTATATTGCACCATGTCTTTATATTATAGTTATTATATATCTAATTAATGCCTTATTTCAACTTAGTACAATTTCACATGTGTATTGTATGCTTGAAAATAATACACACACATACACTGTATAAGAGAATTAATAATAAAAAATTAATTTTGATATATTATTGTATAAAATATTTTATATAATTATTTAATTATATTTATTTTATTCACAAAATTAATATAAAAAACAGTTCAACTATATTAGTTAAGTGTACATTAAAATTAGTCACTAATATAAAATATATATTAAAATATAAAAATATATATTAAAAATAAATTAAATAATACATATATTAGTTTAGGATTTTTAGTGTATAGATAAATAAATAATAGTTTATTTTAGTGTATAAATAATATTTTTAAAAAAAATTATTTTTATTAATATGATATTATATAATTAGATGTATGTACGTATAAAAATATTATTTTAGATTAATTATATATTAAAATTAAATTCTAATAATTAATAAAAAAGCTTTTAATTAATTGGTGTGTTTAAACGTTTTTCCTTAATATTATGAGAAAATTTTGTCTAAATTACAATTCATATGCTATATATATTATTGCGAGTAAAATTTTGAATTATTGGACAGATTTAGACACGTAAAAGAATAAATAAACTATATTATCTCCTATATATAATTTGATTCATGACACAAGGCGTCAAACAAATTAATTAAAGCCAACCTGCACTGACGAGATAATGATGAATAAAGCCAAGAAGCTAAGGACATACAATTATCAAGGATGATATATATGTATGTCTCAAATTTAATTGAGTATTGTCGTGTGGATCAATCACATGAAAGGATTGTTGGCATGCTTGACTGCAAGTTTTAACCAAAATATTATTTATATTTTAAAATTAATCATTAAAATAAGTTATTATTATATTTATGTATAAATATTTAATATATATTTATATTTTAATATATATTTTATATTAATAATTAATTTTAATAATTAATTTGAATATACTAATAACATAGTCAAAATTTTAATTAACTACACAAAAATTTTTCAAAAGTATAATTTAATAGTTATTATTTTATATTTTTAAATATTAGAATATTTTATTTAATTTTATATATTTTAATTTTATTTAGTTAATAAATTGAGTTTTATATTAATAAATTAAGATTTTTTATTTTTAATTCAATATAAAGTGTGTATAAATATTTTTAAATTATTATAACCGTTAGACAGAAATAAAGGGAATAAAAATACAATTTTTGACTTTGTGATGAAATCATGTAATGAAAATAAGTAAAATTGAGTGAGTCTATCTTTTACTTTATTAAAAATTGAATAAAAGCTATAGTGATTTTTTTTTGTTCACTTTCAATCCTAAAAATGATATAAAAAAATAAGATTGAGTAAATTTTTTTTTTGCATAAAAAATGAATAGAAAATAGAGTAATTTTGTTCTATTTAATTTTAATTTACTCCTTTTATTTTATTTATTCTATGTTTTTATTCAATTTCAATAATTTTTTCATTTATCTTTAATCTGTAATTTTGTATCACCAATGATACATTTAGTTTGTATTTTTATTTTTGATATTTTATTTTTAAAAATTTATAAAAGAAAATATATCATCAAAATAATACAAATTCTATTTTTCTATTTTCATCTCCTATTTTTTTCAAAATTCTGAAATAAAAGACACTAAAAATAAAAATGCAGCCTAAAGTCATCACTTTCAAATCATAAATGGATTTAATTTATTCAAAGAGAAAACAAAAAAAATATCTCACGGTATTATAACACTTATTAATTATATAAATCTAAAAATAAAACAGACTCGAATATAATTTTATTTCTGTTTATTAGTGTTAGAATATAATTAGAATAAATTAAGATCAATTAGTATTATTTAGTATATCTGAATATTTATTATAGGATATTATGTCTTTATTATTACGATTCTCTTATTACCTATAAATACCGTTTTATATTGTATCATTCCATACAACTTGAATATACTCAATAATACACAAATCCTCTCTACAGTTTAGTCTCTTGTTTCTAACATGGTATCATGATATCCTCCTTGAAGAGGATAGGTTGTTTTTCTTGCGGTGAAATCACCGTAGTTTTTGCACTTTTTTCTATGCCATTTTTTTTTTACCTTTTGTCACTCATTTGATGCTTTTTTTCACCTCACCGACTAACCTATTTTCTCTCTCTTGTATTTTTTCGAATCGAATGATCAAACACCATTGTCATCCGCTCCTTACCTATTCTCATGAAAAAATCATATAGTTTGTGCTCTCTTTCGCCAGTTGCGTCTGCGTTCTCTCGTGGCAGTTTCATTTGCGTTCTCTCGTGACAGTTCCATTTGCGTTCTCTCGTGGCAGTTCCATCTGCGTTCTCTCGTGGCAGTCCCGTCTGCGTATTCTCGTGACAGTTTCGTCTGCGTTTCGTCGTGACAGTTTCGTCTGCGTTTCGTCGTGACAGTTCCGTTTGCGTTTTCTTGTGCAATTTCATCTGCGTTTCTTTCTAGCAGTTCCGCCTGTGTTTCTTTCTGGCAGTTCCTTCAAATAGCATTTGTTCAGTCTGCGCTTCCTTCAGACAAGCGGTAGTTCAGTCTGCGCTTCTTTCAGACAAGCGGCAGTTACGTCTGCGCTTCCTTCCGGCAGTTCCGTCTGCACCCGTTTTTATCAGTTTTTGCAGTTTTTTTTCTTGTTATTTCGTTGTTTTAAATAAGTTTCAAACTCTAAGTTGTCAGAGTTTGAGAGGATGTTAGAATATAATTAGGATTAATTAAGATCAATTAGTATTATTTAGTATATCTGAATATTTATTATAGGAGATTACGTCTTTATTGTTACGATTTTCTTAGTACCTATAAATACCATTTTATATTGTATCATTCCATATAACTTGAATATACTCAATAATACACAAATTCTCTCTCCATTTTAGTCTCTTGTTTCTAACAATTAGGATTCATTATAATCAAAATTTGCGCAGACTCAATCTTAAATTATAATTTAGCATAAAAAATATTTTTTTTCTTTAAATTTATATATATCTAATATATTTCTGTATTTTGTAAGTGTTATTTATCAATTTTACGGCCGGAATCTTCCTTCCGAAAAAATAAAATAAAATAAAAAAGTATTTAAAGGTAACATGTTTTTAGTATTATTTTCAGTAACATAGCACGTTGTTGCATGAGGTCTCACATGTCCCACACAATACATATATATAATATTCAAAGCTATTATATTCAGTTGCGCAATGCATGTGTGATTCACTTATTTGAAAATTTTCACTTTTGAGGAGGTTGCACGATACTGTTGATTAACTTGATTTTATGAAGATGCGAATTCAAATATTACAATAAATAAATCAGAGAAATTTTACCATGATTATTGTTTATAATCAGTCCCAAAAATAAAAATTAGATCTAAAATAAATAGAGCTCAAATAAAAAAAGATCACAAGGTTTAAGTTTACTTTACCAGTGTGTTTGACTTCTTCACATCGTCATATTAATCTTTGCGTAAAATTTTAACTGTATCTACAAATCTATTTATATATTAAAATATGAGATCTCAACAACTCTTAGAAAAAAAGAAAAATAACCATTCACTATCATAATTTTAAAAATCAAATCGAACCAGTCAATTCAATCGGATTAATAAAAAATCGATTACCAAACCGATTCGATTAGGTTCATAAACCGTCTGATAAAAAATTGATCAAAAAATCGGTCGAATCGGTAATTAACCGATAAACTATTGAAATCGGCCAATTTTTTAAAGAGTTTTTTTCAGTGTACCCTTTCAAACGGCACTGTTTTATACCTTATAAAAAAACCCTAAATTTCCAATGCAGCCCTAGCCCCACTCCTATCCTCTCTGAAACTGAAAACAAAAGGAAAAATTGAAAATTGAAAGAACAAAGAATCCTAACCCCGCAGTCCTGCAAGCGTCGCGTGTGGAACCTTTGTCGCCGTTGTAGGAAGCTCCTTCGCCGTCGTGTGGAAGTTCTGTGGCTGTCGTCGTCTCCTCTGTTCGAGCTCTCTCTCTGTGTTTGCCGGTGTTGTCATCACTTTTCTTCCTCCGCGCCGGCGGTAAACACTGTAACTTAGAATTAGTCTTTTACTGTTGTTAATAATTGAGTTGCTAATTAGCTAAATTTTGATAATACTGTGTAATTTTATTAATAATAATGGATTTAGTGATTTATTGAATGTTTGAATTATGATTTGCTGAATAATTCTGACAAATACTTTTTGTTGAGTTAATTTTGTTTATAATTTTTTTGTTATATATTAAAAATAGAACAATCACAAAATGATCAACAACTATAAGACAATATTGTCAATGTTCCCAACATTCTTATTAACTCAATATACTTTGTGATGCTGCATTGTCTTTTATAAAGCCAAGTTTCTTCAATATTATATGGATTCATTCAGTGTGTGTTGTAAGGCAGTGTTTGGTTTCAAAGACACAGACACAGAGACATGGACACGTTAGAACATGTCCTATGTTTGTTTGTTGAGACACAAATCTTTGATGGACACGTTAGTACACAAGCATACACAAAATACATGTATTCAGTGTACTCCTAAAATATTGAGACACAGAGACACAAACAATTAGACACACTTATTTACTCTTTTACCCCTTATTAATTTCTTAACCTTAATTCTTTTTTCTCTCTCCCCTTCTCCATCCACCGTGATTGTTCTCCTTCCTCCCTCCTCCCTCCTTTTGCCGTTGCATCCCGTGGTCCAGATTCGCCGTCAGTACTGCATCTCCTCGTACAGATCCACCGCCGCCGCAGTCGCCGCCGCCGCTGCATCTCTCCCTTCGTCCAGATCCGCATGCTGCCGCCGTTGCGTCTCCCACTTCATCCAGATCCGAGCGCTGCTGCTATGTCTCCTCCTTCGTCCAGATCTGCCGCCGCCGCTATGTCTCCTTCTTCGTCCATAATTGTTGCTGTCGGCTCTCCTCCCTCTTCATGATATCCATGGCCGCCTCTCCTTCTTCCTCTTTGAGTTTGCCATTGGCACCTCTTCCTCTACCTTGGTTCTTCTCTTTTTCAGAGTTTGCTCTTCAGTTACCTTTTCCTCCATAGAAAAATAAAAATTTTTGTTGATTTTTTAAAAATTTTTGCTGATTGATTTGTGGTGAATCGTGCGTGATGATGAATCTGTAATGGTAGAGATGATGGATGATAGTGGTAGCAATGGTGGCTGATTTTTTTTATAAGGATAATATAAACTTTTTCTAATTTTATTGTGTCTTGTTCAATATTTACCAAACACAGTACATAGACATTAATAATTTGTGTCCATATTTTTAATGTCTATGTCTCTGTGTCTCTGTCTCAAGAGATACATAAACCAAACGCTGCCTAATTGCTACTACACATATACTACTTCCCTTAATAACAAAGAAAAAAATATTGTCAGTATTGACTAGTCTACAACAAATTGTTAATTGGGAATCTAACTTTGTTAATCCATACATTTCTTTCATTTTCAATTAAGAATGGAAAGTATTTGATTTTTAATTTACCAATACTCTTTACGAGAATATTAATTGTAACACTCTGACTTTTAGCATCTTATTATCGTACTAAAAGTCTAGGCATCATATATCTCTAAACCTGTTTATTTTATACTATTTCTATTTAATATTGACCATTTACAAATACGAACCGAAATTTACCATTTATAAATACGAACCAAGATTTTAATCAAGAAAACAAAAGGTTTTTATTTTAAACCTCTTAATCACAGTATATATATCCATAGCAATATATACATAGACTTATTTAAAGATCCTTAAATATAAGTCTTATCTTTTTAAAACCAAAATAATAAATGATGAGAGGAAAATAAAATCTAACAATTCAACTTGTAAACGTAATCTTCTATGCTCTTATAGCTCTGTACTAAATCTTCACACATGTAGTTGAAAGAGGTGGCAATAAGGGGTAAGAACTGGGGAGTTCTTAGTAGAGTCGGAGTGTATAGTTATATTCATGTTATTATTTGTTACACCAGAATTCCATAACAGCATACTTGCAATCCTCAACAGGTGGCCAATGGCAGCAAACCTCATAATACAAACAACTTTAACAAACTAGAAATACAGAGAAAATCACAACTCATAATCACAGAAAATACATATCACAAAGAAGTATGCATAAACAAGCAAGACAAACAATGCATATGATGCGTGCTTTTTTCTACTGGCCGTGAGCTCACGTGTCGGTTACTTTGTCATAATCCGACACACCCGATAGCTAACCTAAATATCGTCTCTCTGAACATGCATCCACGCTCTTGGGATATAGTGCCCGTCACACTCTTGAGATATAGTTCCCACCACACTAATGGGATATAGTGTCCGACACACTCATGTGATATAGTGCCTGGCATACTTTTCAGGATAAAGTGCTCCCACACTCTTAGGATATAGTTCCTGACACACTTTATAATAGAGTAAAAACTTAAATATACTCATCACTAATCATCTTCATTCATACCTCATTTATCATATTCATTCATTAACTCATAATCATTTAATCATCAATCATATTTCAATTACAATTCATCATTTCAATTAATCGGCATCATTTCAGCCTCATACATCTCATACTCAACCTTTCACATTTTCTCAACTTATTCAATATCAACTTAACTCCAAAACCAAGAAAAATCACTTTTTCAAGTCACTTCCAATAAATTAAATTGATTCCAAGTTTCCAACAGCAACAATAATTTCTTTAATAATTCAAAATTAGTTAATATAATTCTTAAATCTTTTGAAAATTTCATTTTTACTCCGAAAACAATCAAAAGACCTCAACTGGTTGCTCATACACATAATCGAATCAAAATCTCAAACAAACAACAATAATTCAACATAAAATTAAACTCATTCAAACTCAAATAATAATTAATCAAACCAACATTCACTTATCCAATTCACATTTAATTATTATAAAATTATCAAAATTTTACTTTCATACAAAATCAAAACAACAAAAATTCTGAAAAAACTTTTTGACCGAATTGTTGAAAAAAAAAATATCAGAAATCATTTGTGCCTCCTAAAACTTTAACTGACCAAACTCAAGGAGAAAGAGAATTACGTCACTATTAACTTCTACCAAACAAAAATGACGTCAACGTATAAAAAAAAAAAAATACAAATACCTTTATCAAATTAGATTTTTTATTAGAGTTACAGATCGTAAAAAATCAAAACCAAAAGATTAAAAGGAGTTACGGTTTCTCCCTCACCCACGGTCTCTCTTTCTTTCTTTTCTTTCCTTATGGTTTCGGTTAAAATAAAATGAGGTTGATTAAAGGCTAGGTAATAATAAATATTGATTTGTGGTGATAAGCATGAATAGGTATCATGGATATATGTATATGTATATATGTTTACAACACACGTTTTCATTTCTTTCTTTTCTTTCGCCTTAAATGGCTTCAGCCACTTCCATCTTTCTTTTCTTTTTTATCTTTTAAACTTTAACAACAATAACAATAATAAAAATTAATTTAATTTTTTGTTTATCAAAATAATTTCTAATAAATAATTCAAATTAATAGAATAAATTAAAATTAAATTAAATTTCAATAATCACAAAATTCTATTTAATTATTTTTAATAAAATAATTTTTTTAAAATAAAATTTTAAAAAATATAACGACTCATAAATAACTAATTATTTAATTTTTAAAAATTTAAAATCTTACATTAATCCTTTATCACGCTCAATAATCTCCCTATCATAAATCTTGGATATAATTTTTAGAACAACATAATCACAATCTAATCTAAACATATTCTAAGGTTCTTTATCACATGAAATAGATTAATGCAGCATAGAACCCAATGTTTATAGGAATTCCAACAGGGGTATTTAATCGCCGAGTTGGATAGGGCTAAACTTGTTACCCGAGTGGGGGCACAGGTGATGGAACATAGTTGGCTACGCTTGGTTGGGTTGGTGGCTACGCTGGCTTGCGCACTCCAAGCTGAGAGTTGAGTCATGATTAATTAAAAACTTATTTGTTAATGTTTCTTTTGATAATAGAACATTATATATTTATCATTATGTATATTTTGGTTGTTTTTAATTATGTATTTTGATGTTTAAAGTTATTCGTAAACTTCTAATATTAAATTATAGATAATTTATTATATAAAATTATAAAATTTTAAATTTTATTAAATTAGATATTATTAAATTTATATATTTAAAATTATATATAATTTTTTTAATAATTTTATTTAATATTTAATTAAACCGGTTGAACTTCCCGATTGAATTCCAATCAAATCCGTGAATCACTTTTTGAGTTATAAAAATAAATAATACATTAATAATGACAAACATGATAAAATTAGATTAATAACCTAAGTGGTTTTTGATGAATTGGTTCAAGTGTGCAGGCCCAAATGACTATTGTTGTAATCTAAACAAATAAGACTAAAAAACTTTCAAGGATGCTAAATGGAAATGAAAACTAACTAAATCCAATGCCAATCAAGCAAAAGAGAAGTTACTTTAAGTAAGGTTTCAAAAGTTCACTTCAGGTAAATACCAGAAAGAGAGAGCGCTTCACCCTCAAACTCAATCACCAAAAAAAAGGAAAGAAAAAGCAAATCAAGAAAGTTAATGTCAAATTAAGTTAATCAAAAATATGTTAAGCAAGTTCAGAAGTTAAAGGTAATTTGTTTTCATTTGCATGTAAGTTAATTGCTTCACATCTTCTCCTACTCTCTGCAACACTATTTTGGAAAAATGAAAAAAGTGGTGGCTGAACATCTCTGCTGTGAATCAATGGTTGAAAGTATTTTTTGGAGGCAAAGCACAAATTTAATGGTTTTGATTTTGCTAAGCTTAATGAAAAAAGTTGAATGGTGTTTTTGCTGTGTCTGCTATGGGCTAAGGTCTGAATCAAAATCCCTAATTTTTGGGGTTGATTGAAAAAAGAGAATAGAGGATCTCAACTAACCCAATGACTAATAAGTTGATTTTGAAGAAACTCTAACCGTGGATCAGAGCAAGATACAAAAGAAAAAAATGAATCTCATTGGAAAGGAAGGAGAGAGATCCTGAGAAAGAGAGCAAAGAGTAAACCTCACAACTGAGTTTGAAATCTTGAAAGTATTACACCTACAATAAATGGAGCACTTTGACAAGATGAAGAATAAGGTTTTGATTTCAGATGTTGGGTTCTTCATATATAATCAAGGCTGTGAATCATCATCTCCTTCGTATTTTACCATTTGTATTTCTGTTTCAATGTATATCTTTCTTTATTTTCAATCTGAGGTCAAAGGCAAAAAAGTGAGGTATTGTGAAAAGTCATAGAGTGAAAAAACTGAGAGAAACACTTGAGAAAAAAGCCATGAGTGATTTCAGATTTCTTTTGGTTGTATTTCTGTTTTATATCAAGTACTTGAGAGGTATTCCTTGCTAAGTTGGGTAAGAACTTAGTGAGTCTAGTTTAGGTAGGTACATAACCAAATTAAATTTATGTTGAAGTTTGATGTATCTCAGATAGGATTATGTTGAGTCCTAGAGAATTGATGTATGTAATACTTAAAAGATAGTGAAAATTCCACCATTGTTGTGGTAAAGACTGGATATAGGTTGCATAGCACAAGACAACTAAACCAAGATATATAGTCGTGTCACTTTCGTCCTTTATGCTCTGAATCAGTTTTTCTAATTTTAAGAAACAAAATAAAATTGTCTCCTATATAAACCGCTACACAGACTAAATTGAAGCCAAATTACAATTTCTGGTTTAAGGCTTTATTAATCAAATATAAATAAGGTCATAAATTCATCCCCCTTCTCTAAGCCATCAAAAATCTTTATCATTGAACTAGTGACCTTATCCATTTATTGGCCGATCCAGTTCTCACAACTTTTTCCGCCATGATAGATAAATAAGTTATAAAAAGACAACTTATTTTCTCTACTATAAATATCTCATCAAACTTAAATATTTTTTAATATTAATCTACTAAAAATTTACTTAAATTTTTTACTAACTTAAGTATTAAAATTTCTTGTAGTCATAAATACTACTTCTAATATCTCCAAATAATTTGGACAACACTATTTTACTGAAAAAGACGTCAAAGCATCTTATTAAAAAGAAATTTAGACTCACACCCTATTTTAATAATTCTCAAAACACTTATATAACGTCTTATTTTTATATTATTAAAATTGAGAATTTAAATTTTAAAATTTAGTTTTTAATATATAAAATTAATTAAACATTAATTAAAAATAATAAAATTTTATTAACCATATAATATTATTCGTACAATTAATTAATTATCTCCGAAAGAGCCGGATGGTCTAATCTAGGGAGGTGTTAGGCGGCCATTCTACCATGGCCCACCAAAATTAAGGATAGTGCAATAAAAACAAGTAGAGTTGTTATGGAATATGAATATAAATATATAATCTTTTCTAATAGATTCGTTAATGCTACACTAGCGTAATAGATCTGCGTGTAATTAAGAAACTCAAAAACTGCAGATTTTAATAATTTTGATTATTATTTAATTAATATAAATATTAATTATTTTTAATAAATAAATATATACAAATTTAAAAAATATAAATATAAATTATATTAATTTATATGTATAAATTTTGATATATAAATATAAATTATATATTTTTTATATGTAAATATCTGCAAATATTAATGCAAACTATCAATGACTAAGACACACAAAAATATTAATGATCAAATATTAAATCAAAAGAATAATATTTATTAGTCACATACTCACATAATATTACTGTAATAAAGTAATAATTTTCGTTTTTTTAAATACATAACACATAAAATTCAAATTTTTTATACTTATTTAAATAAATAAATAAATAAATTATTTGACTAATCTAAATTACTTTACATGTAACCGATGGTGATATATGGTAAAAACATGCAAAATAACATGAATGATACCGAGTCCATTTCAATATATAATATAAGATCATGTGGTCCAGCACAAATTACTTTTAAATAAATAGATTTATCTTTTAACGTGCTTCATTTGTGTAAGCTAATTAAGCAACAAACTATTTTGGACGGGAGAGACACTTTTCTTCATAATTAGGTCATTACTTTTACTTCATTCATAGAACATGGTCCACTAATTAATGTCCATCCAGTGTATATGAAAGATTAATTGATTTATTGGTGTTAGTTGCACTGCCCTATTATGGACAACACTTGGCTAATTAATTAATCAATGACTTAGATGATGATGTCTACGAAAATAAACAAACGTAAGCCATGGCATGACCCTGTCGATCATGAAAAGTGAAAAAGGGGGAGATTCTTATCTCAGCCAAATTGATAATAATAATAATAATAATAATAATAATAATAATAATAATAATAATATTATTATTATTATTATTATTATTATTATTATTATTATTATTATTATACATTGCCAACGAATTATAACTCAAATCACATAGTCTTTCCATATATATTTATCTAAAGATCACAGATTCGAATCTTACTATAAGTGACAAAACTATCCAAATTCGTGAGTATCCATTCCGCTTTTACCCGCTCGGAGCGAATACTCTCGCACCGGGACGGATTCTTAGGCGGAGTGGGGCGGGTTTAGCTTAAACCCACCCGGTATATAATATATATAAAATAATTAGTAAAATGATTAATAATATTGTATTATATTTAAATTTTTATTTTAATTTATGTTATATATATAGTGATAGTTATATAAATTTTAAAATTTAATTTATGTGTTAGATTTTAATAATTATAAGAACGAGTAAAGACAGGACGAGTACCCGCAAGAGCGGGTTAAAATTTAACTTTTTACTACTCGCGGAAAAAACAAGACGAATTCAATGCGAGTTATTATTGTAAGGTGGGGCGGAGTTAGGTAGGACAAAAATTTGCGCCTACCCGCCTGGTCCATTGCCACCACTAAATCTCACTCGTAACTTAAAAAGAAAAAAATAATTACACATTAAAAAGATAGATGTATAATTGAAATACTTTTTGAATTTCAGGATAAAAAAGATAAAAAAATAAAAAATGTAAAAATTATAATTTAATTAATAGTTATGGATCATATATATGTAGAGAAGTTCTAATTTTATGATTTTTTTTATCGATTGATATTATTAGGCATATTTTTATTAGGGCAATTTACTTAAATAAATAGAATAGAAAAAACGTTTACCCAAATGTGCAAAATTGATTCTTGTTACCTGCATGTGCAAAAAGCCATTTTTATGTAATCCGTGGCAACCTACCACGGTTTCAAAACGTGCATAAACCGTGGCAGGTCCTAGCGGATTATAGCCAAAAGATATAGAGTGTAAACCGTGGTAGGTCACCACGGTTTACTAAGGAGAGATGGCGTGTATAAACCGTGGAGAGTCACCACGGTTTATGAAGAAACTTGTTTGCACATAAAACCTTGTGGGTCACCACGATTTATGTGTGGTAAATAATGGCCAGAAAACCTTGTTAATTTTATGTCCAAGAGACACAACTTATTTTTTAATTTTTTTTATTATTCTTGATAATTTTTTATAATTATATTTTTTATTATTATATTTTTCATCTCAAATTTTTTTAATGAAAAAAATGAGAATAAATTAGATTTTCATAATTTGTTCTAGTTTATCACCAAGCAGAATTACAAGAACACAAAATTTTGTGTCTCTATCCATCAGTGTCTTGTCCTGTCCTATTTTCAGTGTCTTATCCTATTTTGTTGTTGAAAACAAAGGCAGCCTAATAAATACACACTATATAGTACATTTTATAAAGAAAAAAAAATCATCTATTTCTATTGAATATTTATAATAAAATTTTTTCGTTCTCTTTATGTATTATTGACTAATATATACTATAAAATTTTTACATGTATTATCAATTAGTTTTTCATTATGTTTATCCCTATTTTTTATTTTACACTATATTTAAATATTTATTATACTATAAAAAATATTAATGAACATAATAAAATAATTACTTATTAATATTTTTTAGAGTACTCATTAATATTCTTATAATATAATAAATATTTTTTATTTTAAATTTAACAAATACTAATGTATCAATATACACTTATATGTGAATTTATTAAATCTATATAAAAGATTTAATCAATAAGCATGTTAATGAATATTAATATACCAATATTAACAAGTAATTATTTTATTGTACTCATTAATATGTTATAGTGTAATAAATCTTTATTTTATAAATGAAAAAATAAAGATGAATATAATGAGAGAGGTCACCTTAAGCTTAAACGAACTTTTGAGTAGTTTTTATAAGTTCGCCTAAGATTTTGAAAACTTCATAAAAACTCAAAATAAAAAATAAAAACACAGATTCCAAACATTAATGTTAGTGTAATTTATTTTTAAAAATATTTTTTTATTTTATAATAGAAAAAAATCCAAAAATTTCATGGTGTTTATTATTGGAGTCTAATTTTTTTCTAATTTATTTTACATAACAAATTTTAAATATTTTAAATTGATTAAATTTCATCATTTTAAATTAAATATTAATTTTTTATTTTTTAGTAAATAGACATCAATTTTTTAAGCACTATAAAAACCATTTTCTTAGTATTATCTGATTTTTTTTATTGTACTCTTTCTATTATAAAAAGCTGTTGTTGATAAGACATAATTTAAGATTCTGCTAATAAATTTATTGTGCTAATAAATTCATTTTCTATTGAACATAAAATTAACAAGGTTTTCTGGCCATTATTTACCACACATAAACCGTGGTGACCCACAAGGTTTTATGTGCAAACAAGTTTCTTCATAAATCGTGGTGACTCTCCACGGTTTATGCACCCCATCTCTCCTTAGTAAACCGTGGTGACCTACCACGGTTTACACTCTATATCTTTTGGCCATAATCCGCTAGGACCTGCCACGGTTTATGTACGTTTTGAAACCGTGGTGGGTTGCCACGGATTACATAGAAATGACTTTTTACACATGTAGGTAACAAGAATCAGTTTTGCACATTTGGATAAACGTTTTCTCTATTCTATTTATTTAAGTAACTTGCCCTTTTTATTATATAACATATTTTTTCACATATTCTTTTTCTTGTTTTCTTATCTAAAAATTTTATAGTTAAATATTAAATTTTCGAACATCAATTAAAAAATTGAGAAATTTCATTTATCCTTAATTAATGAGAAAAGCATTAGAACAAAACAAAGCATAATTGACGGTCATTGGTATAGAAAAAAAAATATTTTATAAATAGAGTATCTCTTACAATCAATAATTGTGTCAAAGAAAAGTATTTAAATGTATTTTAATGGCCATAATTATCATAAAAATATATAGTACTATTGACGATTAATAATTGTAAAAGAAAGCTTTCGATTGTATTTTTAACAGCCACTTAATTGAAAAAAAAAATTTTATTAATAATATTTTTTATTGACATTTAGTTATTATTTTTTAGCAATTTTAAATATTTTTGGACAAAGTGATTGTAAAAATATTCTTTTAAAAAATATTTTAATGGCTTTCAAAATAACTTTTTTTTTGTACATTTATTTTGGTTTCTATGAATACAAACAAACTAATTTAAACTTCAATAGACTCAAATAGTCTTTATAATAAGTATGTAAGCATGAATTTTTTTATTCGACAATTTTTTTTAGAAACTAATTTGATTCATATCTTAAAAATAATTTCACTTATATCTACTATTTGGAAAATTTATTTTGACGTATCAAAATTTGCAAATACTAAAATAATTCATGTATGCATTTATGTTTTACAGAGATAAAAATAATCATTAGACCAAAAAAAATTATAAAAATAGTGGGGACTGGGGAGAATAGTCACATGAAGATTCCGCAAGAATCAAGAATGTGAGATTTTTTTGGTGAAGAATGAATGAATAGAGGTATGATGATTGATGAGGGGGGCGATGACTGAGGAAGGTGAATTATGTGGATTCATTGATTGATGTTATCATATGGGTCACAGATATGGTACAAAACAATTGAACCTTACCCGGTTAATAACGTAACCTTCCCTGCATATTAGTGTGCTATGATACAAAAAACAATGTGCTTATTGGGCCCAATATTATACTCACTACACTTGAAACAATCATTTAGGACACGCTAATAGTGTTCCTTTTTCTTTTTTAAATTCATTTTTAGTATGAATTGAAAATTGTAACTTTTTTTAAAAGTATCCATGCATCATGCATTTGTTGATTCTAGCTATTTCTTTTATCCCTTTTCCATGTGCTAAGTGAAGTTTTTTTTTTTTTTTGGAGCGAATATCCGTCTCAATCTCTGACCATTTTTATAAAAGACCATGAGATTTACAAAAAATAAATAAAATCTTGTTAATTTTTTATTTTTAATTTTGTAAAACTAATTGGTCTTTTCACCAATAATTTGTCTCTTGAGCTAACAAAACGTATCGACATATCACATTAATCAATTAATTTATATATTAAGTGTCAGTTAAAATTGATGTATATATTTTTTTTAGAAACTTCGTTATCTTTTAGAGTAATTGTCAAAAGTCATTTAATTTTTTTTGTCATATTTTTATATACAATAACTAAAAAAATTCTTGTTTTTCACGTTAATTAGACCTCTATAACTCGAGTTATTCATGTTAGAGTATAAAGAAATCAGGGTTGACAGTATCATTCACTTTTTTCCTTTTTTGCTATAAAAGCCTATCAAATCCATCTGAATGCTATCTGAAATAAACAAAATTGCACACAACTCAAAGTAGCATTTATAGTGGCTAAAAAATATTTAAATATTGATTAAACTTAGCAATTCAAATGTAAATTCACTAGGAAAAGATAAGAAAGACGCTCACGCATCACAACACCAAACTTAAACTTTGCTTGTCCTCAAACAAACAAAGAATCATGTAATATAAATTGACAATCCAAGATGATAAAAATAGCAATTTTAACGTTTATGGTTGGCTAGTTAACTAGGCATGCAACACTCACAAAAGAATTTCAAATGATTGATTTTATCTTTGATCACTTTATGAAATCTTTTCTTATATTTCTTCCTTGAAACAAGCTTTTCATTTGTTTCTTTTCTTAGCTTCTTGGATGCTTTGCACCATTTGTTTTTATAGCTTCGACTCTAAATGTTTTGTTTTCAAGTATTACCACCTGATATATAAGCACCACAAGCATATAACTAGAGAACTCTTTAAGCTTTGTTTTTGTTTCTTTTTTTTACTTTTTAATCATTGATGCTCAGAGTCTTGAGCTTTCAGGGAGTGCTTTGCACTTGAGCCTAGCCTTGACTCTAAGTGTTTTATTTTCAAACTTTTTATTTGATACATAAACACCACAAGTACTTGACTAATGAGTTGTCATTGGTACTCAAAGCCTTCCGCTTTCTCATTTTTTCTTTCTCTTCTTTTTTTCCTTTACTTGATCATTAATTGACAAGCTTCTTCAAGGTTTTTGAAATTTCAAAGATTTTATAAAGTGTTCTAGATAAAAATTTCAATTAAACAAAATTCAAATGTGTTTGAAAAAAAGCAGTTATGTTAGTCTTCCAATACTTATATGCTCATACTAGTTTTTTCTTTAATTACTCTGTTTGTTGATGATCATGATGTTTAATTGCTTTGACTCACAAATTTCAAGATAATAATCATAATATAAAGACAATATGTTACAATTCAAAATTATATTATGCTTATCAAAAAGGAAGGACATACATGCATATAATTAGAAAGAAAGGAAACAACCTTAGTTCTCTCTGCCTTTCTCTTCATCATCATCTTCTTTATCCCCTTTTAAGCTATGTAGAGCATAGCTTCCAACGTCAGATTTAAAATGGTTGCTTGTCCTCAAGCAAAAAAAAAAAAAAAAAAAAAAAAAACTGTGGTGATAGAAATCATAATAATCATGATGTCTAGTGGATATAAGGAAGCAAGGCAGAAGCTCATTCAAATCAAACAAACAAAATTAAAAATAAAATGAAAGATAAAATAAAATAAAGCAAAATAAACATGTTGCTAATATATTGGCATAGAGGGAGTGGATCTTGCATAGGTGAAGTGTGGCAACACCAAACATGGCGTGAGAACATCAAACTTAGTGTAACACTATCAATAAAAATCTGGGCTAAGTACCCAATGAAATACAAGTATCATGTTCATGTAACAACACCAAACTTGATCCATGAAATACATATGCAACATGAAGCAAAGCAAAAAGATAAATGAAAAGAAATTACCTAACGTTGGGTTGCCTCCCAACAAGCGCTTCTTTAAAGTCACTAGCTTGACGGTTGGTTCTTGAATTTCTTCCTCTTTTTTCAGATGGTTAAGAGAAATGACTTCAGTGGACATGAGGAGAAAAATGATACCCACCAAAAAGTAACTCCCATACAACTCTCTAATTCACTAGGACCAAGGAAAGCATATTCAAATGTTGGGGGAGAAGGCTTCAATTCAAATGTGGGCGGTGCATTTAGATTTTTCTTCTTAGGAGCTTGCATGCATAGAATTGAAGGGACTTGTATGGCTTTCTCCTGAATTATTGGAATGTGCAAGTATGGAGTGTGCATGGCTTCCTCATTTGTTTGTGCATCTTTCTCCTTTGTTTGTGCATCTTCCTCTTCTTCCATGTGTGAGTGTGAAGAGTTCTCTCATTCATTGGAGTATGAATTCTTTTCATTGATTTCCTCACTTTCTTCTATAGGATCCTGTATTGTATCTCTTGAGAAGGAATTTGTTTGTATCTTGTGTAACACCCTACCACACAGGGCCTTACGCTTAAGTCGTAAAGCAGAGGTGGCAAGGTATTACGACCTCTAAAAGAAAATGATATTTACATAGATATAGTTGGGTGAAATCATATCTAGGAGCCTTGGTGAACAAGCTAAACAAATTAATAAACAGAAAATCGTGACACACTCGCATGGATAATTCGTAAAACGGACAGGTAAAATCGAAATATAACTGAACACATATATATACATATCAGAGTTCCAAAACTCAGATAGCAAGCTCCAGACTCGACCTGCGAAGCTAAGGCCGACCAGAGTATATAATTATGTATATACACAACCCAAAATAAAACTCAAACCACAAAATAAACCCCTGTATCTCCAAGTCGACCTCTAGGAGGGACAAAACACAAAATATACATGCGGAGATTCTATAAACATATATACATAGCCTAAAACAAAATATGACAGTCCAAAAGACAGTTCTTCGCTCGTAAGGAGGATACCCAAACGCTCAACGAGGTGTCTCTCGACCTGCATCTGAAAAACAACAACATAGTATGGGATGAGAACCGGAGGTTCTCAGTATGGTAAAGGTGCCCGCATAGTTAATATAAAAGGTCTCGGGAAAGCCAGAGGCATTCCTAGAACTTCGACACTCGGATTTCAGCTTGAGAATTCAACTAAACCAGAAATTAGGTAAGTTGTCTAAGGTATTCTAATTCGGAATCTAACTTTAACCTAATAATTCACGTTCTATCTCCTCTAATCCCCCGAATCATTGGTGGAACAATCCTCTCTCCTCACACCTTCGCCAAGAAGGATTTCTCAGAAAACATACACATATAGTCCAAGCAAGAAAAGCACAGGTAGAGAAGCATTTACAGCAAGTAGAACAAGTAGCGGATAAGCAGAATTAAACAGTTAAGCAAACCAAAACAATGCACACTCAAGCAAACAAACAAATGCATATGATGTATGCCTGTCCTATGGCTGATGAGTCTCATCTGTCGGTTATACAGCCAACCCGACAAGTCCTGGTAGTTAACCATTGGACAGTTCCTCTGTGCGCGCATCCCCAAGCTCAATAATATTCCATGGAGTCAAACTCCAAGCTCAAATATAATATTCCATGGAGTCACACTCCAAGCTCAATAACATAGTATTCCATGGAGTTAAACTCCAAGCTCAAATATAATATTCAATATTCATATTTATATGCATGCCCATGGGGGAATCCGGGGTGTTAAAGTGCCCGGTCACATCTTGCGACAGAGGGTCAATAAATAGTCTCAAATACACAAGCCACATAATAATCTCTTTCTTTTTAAAATACCACTTCAAATCAAACTCCAATTCTTAAAGAAATTTTGGCAGTATCTCCTCTAAAGCTCGAATTTCTGCCACCTTTCAAGGGTCCCAACTATCAAAACAAACGCCTCTCAATCCTTCAAATCATTTCCAATAACAAATTATTTCATAATCAAACAAATACCAATATTAAATCTTTTTCCAAACCGACCAACTTCAACAGCAAATTATTGACAACAGCTAAACCTCACATTTTATACCATATACACCATCCATCAAATATTCATTCATTTCATTCCTATCTTAAGGTCTTCTAGCCTAAGTTTTCACGTGACATTAAACATTAACTACGAGAAACCAAAACCATACCTTCGTACGGAATCAAAATATTCAAAGCTCCGGAGAAGCTTTCTGACTGAGCTATCGAAGAAGAAAATGTCCAGAATCGTCTATGCCTCCTAAAACTCTCGTTGGCCAAATCCAAAGAAAAGAGGAGCTACGCCATTGTCAACTTCTACTAATCAAAAATGGTGTCAACGTGTAGAGGAGGAGGTTACGAATACTTTCACCGGATTAGATTTTTGATTGGAGTTATAGATTTTCAGAAATCGAAGCAGAACGTTCGAAGGGGTTTACATCAGTCACGCTCTTCTCTCTCGCCGTTTTCTTTCCTTTTTTTCTCCCACATATGCTGATCATATATATATCTATATACATATGATTAATTAGTAAACCGCTTTGCCTTTCTTTATTATATATATATAAGCCGCCTTAGCTTTCTTTATTATATATACATAACGATAATGATAAATTTTAGTGGACATATTTATATATAATGAATTAATGATTGAAGTACATTAATACGTATATGCATAGTCTTTATATTTATATATATATATATATATATATAAATATAAACGTAAGCATAGATTAGGTAATCGAAAATAGGTAAATCAAATAGTTATAATAATAATAATAATAATAATAATAATAATAATAATAATAAACGTAATAGTAATAATAATAATACAATTATAGCAATAATATTTATAAAGCTGAAAGTATATGAGTTATTAATATAAATGATATTAGTAATTTAAGGATAAAAGATATTTGGTGAAATATTAGTAAAGCTAAGCTCACCAAAGAGTACTGATATTTATTCATATAATTAAGTATCAAACTCGATAATAATATTATGATCTAAACTCTATTTTTAAATAATTACAATATCAATTATCAAATTAAAATATACATATAAGTTTCATTATTTATAAATTACTGGAATTATAATTTTAATTATGTAAAATATTTCATCATAAAATATTTATATATATAAAAATATGAATTTGATTGAATTCAAATAGTTATAAAATTAGTTCAATTACTGATAATAAAATAATTTCTAATGGTAAAAAAAAAAAACTTCAATTTATGAAATAAATTATAACTTATTTATATTTATATTTTTAAAACTGAGGGTCTCTACATCTTGTACAGGTGCTTGATAATCAACTCCGCATGTTTCTCTATATATTTGACACTCATCCTTATATCATGTATGCATTCTTTCATGAGAAGCTCAAGAGCTGATGGTTCTTGATATAAATAAAGAGATGATGACTCTTGATATGAGTAAAAAGAAGATGATTCTTCGTACGAATAAGGAGATAGTGGCTCTTGAGATGAATAAAAAAAGGAGGATGGTTTTTGGTATGAATATGGAGATGGTAGTTCTTGATAGATGGAACATAGAGCACTGAAGTTTCTTTAGTCTTGACTTTTCTAACTAAAATTCGGGTAATTCCTCCATCCACAATAATATGAATCACTCATTGGGTGTGAGTAGTAACCCATATGATTTCTCTCCATTATTTTCCTTAGCACAAAACACCAAATAGAATTAAACGCACCATGTGGTAAACAGGGGAGCTAAGAAGAAAGAACAAAAAGAAATATTAAATATTTTTTTAATTTTTGTTATTATTATTATTATTATTTTCATTTTTATTTTAATTTTCATTTTATTATTATTATTATTTTATTTTTTAATAATTTTTTTAATATAAAAAAATTTTGAAAAATAAAAAATATAATGTAAAAATCAAATAAGAAAATTAAACAAAGAAAAAGTCTAATCTAAGTAATCAATCAACTAATAGTTGTTAATCACAATTAATCCCCAGCAACAGCGCCAAAAATTTGGTGCAAATTTTGAATACCACAAACTAACTGACAAGTGCACCGGGTCGTACCAAGTAATACCTCAAGGGAGTGAGAGTTGATCCCACGAGGATTAATAGATCAAGCAACAATAGTCAATTGATTATTCTAGTCAGATAATCAAAATTTAGGATTTCAGTAGCAAATAACATAAAAACAGAAAATTAAATAAGAGCAAACTAAAATTTATTAAGAAAATAATATGATAAAAATAGTTAAGGTGTCAGAAATATTTAAATTTCCAGATTAATATTCAATATTAACTACCTTGATCATGCAAAGATTATGTTCATGACAAATTATATGTGACTAAACCCTAATTCCTTAGATCTTTTTAGTCTCCTCTAACCTTCATCAACCGCTAATTCCTTGGTCACTTGATTTTGATTAGAGGGTTAAGTTCAAAACTAGTTTATGAGCCAAACAAATCCTAGATACTAAAAAATAAGACGATTATATGTCACGTATCACATTAAATCCAGATAAATAGAGAGTTGTGAGGAATTAATTTCAATATATAATTCTAATGATATAACTTTTCCAAGATTCAAACAGAATTCAAGTTGAATTAGAGTTATTTCCCAATAATCACTAATTTTTAGGATGAAGAACGAAATCAATTCTTAAACAATAATCAAAACATAAATTAAGAGTAGAAGAACAAATAATTATTAATCCATCAAAGTAATAGAGCTCCTAACCTTAACAATGGAGACTTAGTTCCTCATAGAGAAAATAAACCCTAATAGAGAAAAGTATAAAAGTGTCGAATGAAAATTAGGAAAGAGTCTAGATCAAGATATCTTCTCCTTTTATATCTAATCCTAATAAATATAAAATATATGTTTTAAAATAAAATAATATCTTTTTCTATTTATAAATAAAATAAAGTTTAATTAAAATAAATAAAATCTTCGTGCAATGCCTTGAGAAAAGGTGGGAACCATTGTTTCCCTTTGAATTGGCGCCTAACTTTAAGATATTGAAGTTAGTCGTGGCTTTTGTAGAATGAAACTTGAAGCTGGCTTCTTCATATGGTGCCAAACTTGGAAAATTCCAAGTTAGGCGCCACCCTGGTTGCATGTAATTGTATGACTTTGTGATCATGGCGCCTAACTTTTTAAGTTAGGCGCCATCTTGACCGTACAAAATGGGAAAGAAGTGTATATTATTATATAATCGTTGGAAAGCTCTGAAAGTTAGTTTTTCAATGCCATTAAAATCACGTCAATTGGATCTCTGTAGTTCGAGTTATTTATGTTGGAGCGCAAAGAGGTCAAGGTTAATAGCATCATTCACTTTCTCCCTTTTCTGCTACAAATGCACACAACTCAAAGTAGCATTCATAATGGCTAAAAAGTATTTAAGTCTTGATTAAACTTAGCAATTCAAATACAAATTTACTAGAAAAAAATAGGAAAGATGCTCAGGCATCAAGACTCAACCAGGCTCAAGGGATAGCCGAAACCATGAGGTGGATCAAACAGAGTTAAATCATAATGTTGAAGTCGCACGAAAAAGAGACATGGAGTCAAACTCAACCTCAAAGTATCTTCTAGAATTTGAAGAGATCATTTTAAATGTGGCGCAACACAATGATCAGGAGATTTAATTTTGTCGCTGGCCAATAAATTGCTACATACACAAAGTGGGATTCGAACTCCCGACATACACTTGCTTAAGCGGACGAGTGAGCTGACCACTCGACCAACCCAAGTTGGTTTCTGTATTAGTTTTTTTATCTAATACTTTCTGTTACATTGTGAGCACGGTATGCTGTTTCTTTTTTTTAGAGGCGAGTCTATAACTACAGATCGATTTTTTTTAGGAGTATTAGGAGGCTAGTAAAATTTGTGATGTGTAACCATCAATTATTTATTATCAATATTTTTAATGGTGTGAGATAACATATACTAGTGTAAGATTATTCATTTTTCTTTTGATAATTAACTGCAGACTAAATTTTAATAAAAGTGATGGTCTCCTAAATTTTTTATTTTTTTTTTATTTGAAAGACTATTTTTTTAATATATTATTTATAGAATATTTCTCAAACACTTATATCCCTTATATATATTTTTTAATGTTCTTTTTAATTTTTAATCATTTATTCAAAAAATAAATTAATTATTTATAATTTTAAAATTTTTATTCAATTTTTAATTATTTAAATAATTAGTCTAAATAATCACCCACACACCAAAAGTTTAAAAAATATTTATTCATACTTTTATAAAAGTTTCCTATTTCCAAGTTAGCTTTCCTCTTAGTTCGCTAGGCCTTTAATCTCCTCCTGCTTGAGTTTGGTAGGAACACTTTCCTGGAAAGAATTTATTGTATTTTTTATTTTCTTATCCCACTGAAAACAACTTTTCACAATTATTAAACTGTTTTATCATTTGTTACTTTTTGACTTTTTGTCATCAGTTTTTTTATTGTTAGTAGTATTATCTTACATGATTAAATCACCGATATTCAAATTTGATAGATGAAAAAATTTAACTAACTCAACTTAATTGAAGTAATATTATTTAAAAAAATGTCATTTTTATTTTACTAGTGTATGTACCTGGCGTACAGAAAATATTTAATATTTTATTTATATCTAAAGTATTTTTAACAAAAAATATTCTTTAACATATTTAATTTAAAATTAAATTCAATTTTTTTATTCATGCAAATATTAAATAATAATACATAACAAAAAAATTACAAAATAATTAGATTAATTAATTAAAAGAAAAAGGCATAATATGTAAACAAAATATTTTATCTCTCAAACTTAAATTCATGAATCATAAAAAAACCACTATATGATAATCTTTAATTAGTAACATAAAGTTTATTATAGAAATTATTTATTGATTTATATATTAATAAACACGTGCATTATATAACATTTTAACAAATCTATTTAGTTTAGTATATTATATTTATGGCAATTGAAATAATAAATTTACGTTTAATTTTTATTGTTATATTTTAATGTTATTGTACCCGTGATTTCTATTTCCTTATATATATATATATATATATATATATATATATATATATATATATATATATATATATATATATATAATCATATCTCTTAGATTTTGATTTTAGCATTATTAATTAATTAATAAAATTAACGTTGAAATTTTTCTTATTCAAAATCTTAATATTGAATTTTAAATATCAAATATTTTTTCAATTAAAAATAAATAAATAGCTATAATATTCTATCTTAATTTTAATAAATACCTATATTTTATCTGAATTTAAATGTAATAAAAATTGTCTATAATTAAATATAAAAAAAATATTAGTATATTAATCTTAAATTTGTCAATAAAAATATATTATTTTTTAATTGTGCCTATGAATTATGACAATAAATTATATCATGATGATCAATTTTAGAATTTTAATTTCCCATAGAGAATAAGTAATAATGTAATATCAATTTTAGTTTTCTATTTTAATTGTATATAATTTCAATAGATTATGTCTCTATCTCTTGTCCAAATAGTGGTGGGGAATAGAGGATCATACGTGAAACATAACATAGTAACACAAAAAATACACATAACCACCATCATATTCAACAGACTACAAAATTATTTAGATCATAATCATATTATCATCAAATCCGAATATTAGTTATGTTATCGTCCTTTATCTCTTTAAAACGATTAAAAATACCATATTTGATAATAACAAATATCTATGACAAATTGATTTTATATATATTGCTAGTAAATAACTACTTAAATGTAATTATATTCTAATAAATAAATTTCTAAACCATATAAATAATATACTGTCTATTTGGGTGAGTTTTTATATTTCAACAAACTGCTTTGCAAATTTTTTTTATAACGTACATCTTAATTTAGGTTCATCGTTCATCTCATACCACATGAATACAAAATAATTAGAAACACAATAACTTTTAAAAATCTAAAAAATAAAATTAAAAACATTATCATAATTTTTTCAATTTATCACATCTCATCAAGTTCTAGAATAATAAGAAAAACAAGACTTTCAAATTTATTAAAGATCTCTAATTTTTTTTTTCAGTTAAAAGACTTATTACATATGAAATTAAAAATACAAAGTATTATTATTATCTTAAAAAATTATCAAAATAAATTGATACAAATAATTCTTATATGAATTATACAATTATTATTTATCAATTGCGAGTCTTTTCTTTTTTCTTGGAGTATTTTTTTGTACGGTTCAAAACAAAACAAATTTACTGGAATCAAAGAATTTTGAACTGAATGCAAAATGATATCCTTCCTAAAGTAAATTCTATATTCATATTTGGTTGGCTTGAACTTAATATTATTTTGACCTAGACCAAACTTAGTGATAACATAAATACTTTTTTTCAGATACTCTTTTTTCAAATAGAGATACTTATTGACTTTTTATTGTACATTGTATTCAAAAAACTCTTAAAATAATATCACGATAAAAAAAAATTAAAATTAATAAAAATAGTAAATTAATTTAAAAATAATATACAATTTTATATTACCTCATCATCAAGTAGAATCATTTTTATTGGAATTTTTTGTTTACGTATTTTAAATTATTTGACACTCGATAATTGAATTGTTTTAATCTTAAATTTTAAATTTTATGTCCAAATGTTATTTTTATATTCTTAATAAAATTATACCTGTAAAAAAATTAAGATAAAATAAAAAGATAAAAAAATATAATTTAAAAACTTAAAAAATTATATTTAATATTATATTATTAAACTCAAGATTAAAATATAATTTAGTAGCGAATAGCGATACTCGTTAAAACGCTTAAAAACACTACATTAACATTTTATTGTTAATATTATTATTATTATTTTGAAATATGCATCTCCATTATTTTATTAGACTAACATTATTTCCGTATATATTGGTGAACTAAATTTTGTCATTTTTTTTTTTTTTGGCGTACAATGAAGAATAGAGTAAAAGTTTACTTTCAAAACGCCATACAAAGCAAAGTGCACGCACGTACATGATATTTTCGACGTACTGAAAAATTAAATATTATAGGGTAAGAATTATATTATTGTTTAGTGACTCATGGATTAGTCCCATAAGTGAAGATTCAAATTGTGTCATATTAGCTTTTTTCATTAGTTTGTGGGACTATATTGAAAATTGAGAAAAATAAAATGCAAAAGACAGCACACACGCATATAATAATTTGGAAAAAAAATATTTATACACTAAAATTAATTACTAAAATTAGTTATAATATATTTATATATATATATATAATTTAATTTATTTTTAATATATATTTTATATTTTAATATATATTTTATACTGATAATTAATTTTAATAATTAATTTTAATGTTTATATAACATAATTATAATTTGAAATATAGAATACCAAAATTCAGAAATACAAATGCCTAGGATCAAATTAAATAGTTGATAAAATAAAAGAGTAAAAAAACTGTATTTTGTACGTTAGTTTAAAACGAAAGCATATCGGAAAAATAAAAATAAAATAAAGGCATATCAAAGTGAAGTCATTGTTGTTAATTAGCTTAATTAATTAGTTAGTCTGTCATATCGTATGACTTAAGCAGGCTGCTGAATCCATTATATTAGAGACTAATAATTATTTATGTATTGAATTCTATTAGTTTAAATTTGTTGTAAAAATGGTTTCATGATATATTACATTATTACCCACCAACATTATTTCAATCTACTAAATTTGTATCAAGTGATCAAATTATGAAAATGTGAATAATTGAAACTAAAATGCGAAGATTTTTGTTAATAAATATTCTTATATAAAGAGTTTAATTTTAATATATTAAACGTGTAAAAAATTTTATAGAGTTATTTAATTAGATTTATGCAATTAAATAATTTTTAATAATAAATTAAAAATTAATTACTTTTATTAACATGATAATATATGTAATATATATATATATATATATATATATATATATAGTGCATGAATATTAAATTTATACATAAAATAATACAATTTAATTAATTTTAATATATAATGAGAATTCAAAGGACAAAACTGAAATTTTAATTTAATATTGAATTAACACGGATATAAACATAAAAAACATTAATTGAGATTTTTTTTTTCGGTTCAAAGACCTCAAAAAACAAGAAAAAAAAACAGAAACGAAAAATAAAATAACAAGGAATAAAGTTAATTATACCCAATTAATTTGAGTTGGTCGAGTGGTAAACTCAGTCATTCATTTAAGTAAATGTCGAATATTTGAATATTGTCTTGTGCATGCAACAACAACCCATTAGTTAAAGACAAATTTTTTAATGGAACTTAGATCGATTTGTGACGGATTAACCTGTAATTTATCAAGTTAAAAAATATCGTGAGTAATTAAAAAAAATGCTAATTTTTTTAAGCAAGTATTTAAAATTCGAATTTTACTTTAATATATATATATATATATATATATAACAACTGTCAATGACATACTCTTAAATAAAAAATATTAAAAAAAAATAAAAAAGTAAAAAAGAAAGAAAGAAAAGAGATAAAGAAGAGAGGGATTATATGTTTCTAAATATAAATCTTATTCATGGAAAGTGAAATCTAAATATTTAATTTTCAAGTGATGAATTTGGTAAATTATAATTGTATAAGAAAGGAGAGAAAATCATTAATAAGTAATGACTGTTACGAAAAATGTAGTTAAATAACGAGAGAGTGAAAGAAACGATAAAATTTCTGCTAAATCTTAACATGAACAAGGAATATCATAAGGATATTGTTTTAGAAAATAAAAACAACATATTTATTTATGAAATTAATTTTAATACATATTTTAACAATGTGATTTTTATGTTAAAACATACAAATATTTATCTATCATTGGATCACTAAATTGGGTTAAGATAAAATAAAAGAAAGTATACTTAGTTGAAAGACGAAATAATACAGTTCTGGAGCCGCAAACACTAAGCAAGCGAGCAACTGACACATGATGACGTGTCAAAATCATACCCGTCCATGGCAATCCCCAACACGCTACAGGAAACTTCCGAGTTCCTTCCTCAAATTCTCGTGGTATTTTGCAGTCTTTACCTAACCCGCACAAAATATCGACAAAATATCATATGATGGGAGTAGCGCCGTAGCCACGCGGCAATTCGGCGCTGATTGATCTATTTTTTTTGAATTTGTTTGTTTATTATTTTTGGTTTGTAAGTTTGGAGGCCCAGTAAAAAGAAGCGGGCCCACAGAGTCCAAGTAAGCCCTTTGTTGTTACACTTTTGTTCCATCCCACCTCCCCTATATAAAGCCACATCTCGTAGCATGCAAATCTCGCTCACTTCCACAACAAACACGTCTTCTTTTGAGAACAAACCCGTCCTCTTACACCTTCTTTCAATCACTTCCCCATCTTTTGATTTTCCGATATTTGCTCCCATTTTCCCTCTCGAGTCTTGACTCAGTTCTCTTTCTCTCTCTCCAAATCAGTTGCATTTAGCCCTCTCTTCCTTTCCTTCCCCTCCCTCGCCGTTCCCATTCCCATTCTCAGAGCCACCGTCTTACAATCTCTCTTCTGAAGGGTCGGTGTGGGGATTTCGGTGTGCCGGAGAGAGGAGAGAGAGGGTTACTCCATTTTCAATAGCTCCCTTATTGTCTTCTTTTGAGGGGGTAGCCGGGGCTACGGCCTCGGCGGGTTTTAAAGCCCCCACCTTTTCCATCCTCACAAAAAAATCGATTCCCTAACTTTGATAAATCATAACCCTATTTTAATTTTCTCTCTTTTTTCCTCCTAATCAATTTTTTTTTCATTTTTCCTTGAATTCTAATTAGCGGAAAGAGATGCCGGCCTTGGCTTGCTGCGTGGACGCTGCACCTGCTCCTCCCGGCTACGCTCTCGCCGGGGATATATCTCTTCTTCCGCCGGTCACATTCACCGGCGCACTTCCGCTGGCGACAACAACCGACGACGCTGACACCAACACCTCCCATTGGACGCCGTCCATGTCATCCACCCTGTACAGGATCGACGGCTGGGGTGCTCCCTACTTCGCCGTTAACACCGCCGGAAACATCTCCGTCATGCCGCACGGCCTCGGAACCCTTCCCCACCAGGAGATCGATCTGTTGAAGATCGTGAAGAAAGCCTCCGATCCCAAACACTTCGGCGGCCTCGGCCTCCAGCTGCCACTCATCGTCCGCTTCCCTGACGTACTCAAGAACCGCCTCGAGTCTCTTCAATCGGCGTTCGAGTTTGCGATCCAGGAACAGGGGTACGATGGTCATTACCAAGGTGTATATCCCGTGAAGTGCAACCAGGACAGGTTCGTTGTTGAGGACATAGTTAAATTCGGTTCACCGTTCCGGTTCGGGCTCGAAGCCGGGTCCAAACCGGAGCTTCTTTTAGCCATGTCATGCCTCTGCAAGGGGAATCAAGAAGCGCTTCTTGTTTGCAACGGTTTCAAGGACAGAGAGTATATCTCTCTTGCAATTGTTGCGAGGAAGCTTGCTCTCAACACTGTTATTGTTCTTGAGCAAGAGGAAGAGCTCGATTTGGTGATTGAGATCAGCAAAAAGCTTTGCATTCGACCGGTTATTGGTCTTCGTGCCAAGCTTAGAACCAAGCATTCTGGTCATTTCGGTTCTACTTCTGGCGAGAAAGGGAAATTTGGACTCAACACTACTCAGGTTCTTCGTGTTGTGAAGAAGCTTGAGAATTTGGGCATGCTGGATTGCCTTCAGCTTCTGCATTTCCACATTGGTTCTCAGATTCCAACCACTGCGTTGCTTGCTGATGGTGTTGGAGAGGCTGCACAGATTTACTGTGAATTGGTTAGGCTTGGTGCCCAGATGCGTGTCATCGACATTGGTGGTGGTTTGGGAATTGATTATGATGGCACAAAGTCATGTGACTCTGATATCTCTGTTGGGTATAGTTTGGAAGAATATGCGGCCGCAGTGGTTAGCGCGGTTCAGTTTGTTTGTGACAGAAGGTCCGTGAAGCACCCTGTGATTTGCAGTGAGAGTGGAAGAGCCATTGTGTCTCATCACTCTGTTTTGATCTTTGAAGCCATTGGAGCTAGCTCTTATGGAGCTCCAACATTGTCCACAATTGGGCTTCAGCATTTGGTTGAGGGGCTTTCCGATGAAGCACGCGCCGATTACCAGAGCCTCTCGGCGGCAACCATGGTTGGTGACTATGAAAACTGTGTGCTTTACATGGAGCAGTTGAAACAACGCTGTGTTGAGCAGTTCAAGCAGGGTACTTTGGGAATGGAACAGCTTGCTTCTGTAGATGGCTTGTGTGAGCTTGTGAGCAGTGCAATTGGGGCGAAGGATCCGGTGCGGACTTACCATGTGAACCTCTCTGTGTTCACCTCGATTCCTGATTTCTGGGGGATTGATCAGATGTTTCCAATTGTACCGGTTCACAGGCTCGATGAGAAGCCGACGTCGAAGGGGATTCTATCGGATTTGACTTGTGACAGTGATGGGAAGATTGACAGGTTCATTGGGGGAGAATCAAGTTTGCCCCTTCATGAATTGGAAGGCAATGATGGTGGCTACTATTTGGGAATGTTCTTGGGTGGGGCTTATGAGGAGGCGCTTGGAGGTCTCCATAACCTCTTTGGTGGCCCGAGCGTTGTTCGGGTGATGCAGAGGGATGGCCCACATGGCTTTGCGGTGACGCGCGCGGTCCCTGGGCCTTCCTCTGGAGACGTCCTCCGAGTGATGCAGCACGAGCCCGAGCTCATGTTCGAGACACTCAAGCACAGGGCGCAAGAGTTTGCAGCAGATGAGAATGGCCATGATGATGATGAAGATGTTGATGAGAAGAGTATGATGAATGCTGCGGCTCTTGCTGCTAGACTCGCTTTCTCATTTGATAACATGCCATATCTGGTTGCATCTTCATCTTGTGCCTTGAATGCAATGGAGAACAATGCCTTCTACTATTGTTCCAGTGATGAGTTCAGCGAAGTTGTGACTGATTCTACTTGTGCTTGAGTTTGGTGTTGGTCTTTAACATTACCATGTCCTTGTTGTTGGTTGTTGTCTATTAAGATTTTTATTTTTATTTTCTAAATAATCCTTTATCCTTTATATTGTTACTATTCTCGTTGTAGTTTGATTTAAGCTTTAGCAAAAAGGGTTTTAGAAACAGGGCAGGGTTATCTCTGTCTCCTGTTATTTGCAATTTCGGCATCGTTAAGCTTCATGCAGATGGATGCCTTGCTTGCTTGTAGAGAGACTCAAGTTCTAGTGTAACGAAATTTTTATTGTTGCCTTGAATTTTATGATTCGAATAAAAATTCACCTTGTTCACAATTGATCTTGAGTTGCAGCAGTCCAAGTGCATTACTCTGTTTTTGAAGTTTGAGATGTATAAATATGTTGAAAATTCAAATATATTAAAATAAAAACCCTTAATTGTTAGGTCCAACAGAAAAGATATAATATCATATCATAGAACCCTGGAGATATATTTGTTTTATTAAGTAGATAAATATGAAGTTCAATGATTAAAATAATTCTTTCATAATTTAATTATCTTTTTCACCCAGGGGACAAGGAGAGTGGGGAGAGCAGTGTTTGGATCCTTTTGGGATTGATTGATCGAATCCCACCATTTTCAATTCAACGAGGGAGCATGTGATTGTGGAGGCAGGGCACTGACCTCGCTTTTCATATTATTATTACGTGGTCCTGTGTATATGGCCATCTCTCTCTAGCCTCGTTGTTGGTTGTTACAACTTACTAGTCTCTAAGTCTGAAAGTTCTCAAGGGGGCTCCCCTTTATCGCTTCATATTAAATGAAATTAATCTAGCTAGATTCTGATAACGTTTCGGTTGTGTGAGTGGCGTTTAGGTCTATGACTTTGCACAAACAATAACGACAATAATTTAATAAGAAAAGAATTAGGAATGATGTTATATTCCGAGTAAAACGGACAATTTTGGGGGAGGTTGAATTCTCTTCAATGCGCGTAAAAGAGGTGTGGGTAGTGTGTTTGGTTTTGAGTTTTGACCACAATTTTGAGTCTTTGATTAGATGCCTACTAGTGTTCGTTGCCCAATTGGAGACACCCAAGTGCTATCATAGGAATCTTGTGTTAATTTTTAATTGCGTTTTAGAGTATCACTTGAAAAAGACATTTATTTTTTCCTTCTTCAACCAAGGTTTGCGGTTCAGTAGTTACCGCCGTGGGGAATAAGGATAAAAAAGAAACACGTCCTGTTTTTGTAAACTACTACTTGCTCAAGAGTTGTGATGTGTCTGAATTTTTTCTTATTGGAGAAAATTCGAGGATAATATCAAAGGAATGCTACTTTAGTATAACATTTAATTGAAAGAGAACCGAGTCTCTTTACCATGTAGATTTCTATTTTATTCATCAAGAGTGGAAATTCAAATTGTATGATTATACAACTTCCACCAACTCTACAATTATAGATTTGTAGTAGGTAGAGTGTGTGTAATGCTATTAGAATAAATAAGAATCTACTATGTTTATGCTTATATGGAAGTAGAATATCCAGAATAGGCTTATGGGTATAATACAATAACCTCTCCAATTCATATTCTAAATGTTGCGCCCTGTTGGGGCCTAATTAAGATTGTGAACATGATTTTCATAATGTTATACGACTTTGAATTTGATATTGCGTTTACTTGTGATAAGGTTTTAAGGGAGAATATTCAAAGATTCGAAACGAACAACAATGAATAGTAAATTATTTAAGCTTTAGCATAGAATAGCAGATTGATAAGAATATCGATTGATGACCATGAATGAGTGCTTTTTGGAGGTGAACAAGAACTTTACTGAAAGCAGCGAGAATCATCAATAAAAGCCAAAATATTATGCTGTTCATGTCAATTTCTGCAAGTTCGAGATATTAGGCGGTTAATGGTAAGGTGGTAATACACTTTAATTTCTTTTCTCTATCATCTATCATATACACTAAAGTCTAGAGCGGCGCCTCTCGGATATTCTGCGCAAATCTTCATGTAATGATTCTATCTTCATAATAATCGTGTCTTCAATTCATGACATTAATTTAGCATCTTCGTTTCGCTTTCGGCATATCATATATGAATTATGTATATTGGGCTTATAGTTTTACATTTCACTTTGTTTAAAGATATAATGTAACGTTGATATATTTATAGACTCGTCATCAAATAAGAATTTCATGTCACTAAAGTCCAATGCAAAATTAATACGGAACCACTCCAACTCCATTATCAAGTTGTGGCATTAGTGGGGGTAACTCCAAAAAAAGAATAATTCGAGTAGGACATGCCACATTTTCAGACTATTCAGATTCAGTTGATTAAGCATGATGTGATATTTACTCTATCAATGCAAATAAATTATATATGCCTTTCTGCTAAATTCCATATCTAGTCCGAATATATGTTAATATGTAAGCTTCGTATTTTTCGGGATAATTTGGATAGAGCCTAAATCTTCATTACAACGAAGCATTTATTGATGAATGTGCAACTAGGACAAGTTGTTGAAGCATAAGGGGGCTCACAAGATTGTGAGGTCCTTATGTGCTACAGTAGTACAAGATTTATTACCGCATCTCTAGAAAAAATAATTGACCAAAAAAAGAAAAATGAACCATGCATCCCCAAGACGGAAAATTACTTCCATCCCCTTATCTTTTATTTTTTAATTATTTTATTATTATTTTGGTACGAATTTAATTTGCATATATTATTGACATAAAATAATTTTATACATATATTCAATAATATATTGCTATATATCTACTTTTTAAATCCACTATTTGAATAATAATCTAAATGTATAAACGGATGAGTATAAAAACAAAATTCATTGTTTTGAAGATAATACCTGCATTTACATGGTTCCGGATTAAGTGGACAAGATGGTATGGAAATCATGTACTTGGTCAGAAGCATTGGTGCAGTTCCTCCGGCTTTTCTTGCTTGTATCTTCGATGTGCTGGCAAAGTTTTATAATTTTTATTTTTTGAGTCAGCATGTATACTAGTAATGTTTTCGGAAGTGTTTTTATCCAATGTCTTTTTTTTGGGGTCAAGATCCAATGTCGTTTATCACTTGTCTTTCATGTTGGGATCCAATCTCAAATACAATATCTCATTTGTTATTGGGTAGCATTGCAAAGAAACGAACAAATGTTGGGATCATAATTTGGAAGACGAGAGGCCCAAATTTAGTTACATTAGTTGACCCAAAGTATAATTACTAAGCTCAGCTCGGGAATGCCCGGCCCATGAACCTGTCCAAAAAAGAGTTTCAACCGGGGAAGGACTGCAGCTGAGGCTTTAATTGAAGTGACAAATCATGTGCCTCTTAATATATTGCCCTCAAATTTAAAATTTGAAGAAGATCAAGTAGTGGATAAAAACTTTTTAAGTGTTAGGTGTGTGAATGTATAATGTGAGTGAGTTTGTGATATAATGCTTAAAACTGAAGGTCATTTAACCCATCTGAAAAAAAATTTGAAAAAGAACTCCAGTGAAAAAAAAAAAAACACCAAAAACCAGGAAGGACTTATCACTGTTGCAAAAATGTTGAAATAGTTCCCTCAAGTGGTGACACAAATCACTATCTAGGATTAGGACGGGAGTGAATCCTCTCCGATGAAAAAAAAATTGGATGGTGTCCACTGAAGAATCTCACTCTTTATTGTTCTCTCTCTCCTATTTAATTTTGGTCCCATTTATAGAATTAAAGATAAAAGATCACACTTTATTCTCTCAAGTGTTAGAAAAAATAGAGAAGATCTATTTTTGATTAGGACTGTCCAATCTGCTTGACAAAAAAAAAAGTGGTGACACGAATCAAACACTTTACTCAAAATGATTGCACGCTCCAGTCAAACCACATGCAACTAAAGAAAAAAAATATCACAAACCAATAATTAATAGAATCTAAAGAGAATTTTGCTGATATAAGGCTGTTAATATGAAACTTTTATCTAACATGTGATTTTCATTTTATTATTACAAGTAAATTATATTTGATATTTTTGTGTACTATTAAATGGAGTATAAACTCTGTCTGTATGTCATCAAATAATGAATACTATTATAACTCTCTATAATAAAGATCCAATAATTTGCAGTTTAAGAGGGCCATTGCCCATTTATGAGGTTGGAGATAAAGGAGTAAGTTATGTTACTTTATAATTGACTAATGAGTGACGGTTAACCAGTCAAATCTACGACCAGTTAGTCAAGGTGAGTGACCTTTGGGGTGACGTGTGATCTGCCAGCTGTTATCATGGTATTCAATCATACAAAGGTGACTGACTAAAAAAATAAAAAAGTGACAAACAAAAAACAAAGCAAGAGGTCACTGACTAAGAAATAGACTACTGCCCACTTATGAACCAAAAATGCAATCATCCCCTTCTTACTTATCTCTTTCTGTTCTGTCCATGTGAATGAATGATATATGTGAAAATCTATTAGTCTTTCACATTGAACTAAGATGGCTGAGGCCGAAGTAGCAGCAGCTCTAACTAACAATGAATTTGAGCCTCATCAAAAGAAGCCATCAAGGAACAAATATGCCTTAGCTTGTGCTATGCTTGCTTCCATGACTTCCATCCTCCTTGGTTACGGTCAGTAATAGTAGTAGAACTAGTAATCACCATCACCATTACAGTAACCATTCATTTCTGTAATGTTATGTTATGTTTGTTACAGATATTGGTGTGATGAGTGGAGCAGCTATGTACATAAAGCGAGATCTGAGAATTTCGGATGTGAAGATTGAAATCCTTGCCGGTATAATAAACTTGTACTCTCCAATAGGTTCATACATAGCTGGAAGAACCTCTGATTGGATTGGCCGCCGTTACACTATTATATTGGCCGCCGTAATTTTCTTCGTCGGAGCAATTCTGATGGGATTTTCACCAAACTATGCGTTCCTCATGTTCGGCCGGTTTGTCGCCGGCATAGGAATCGGTTTTGCTTTCCTCATTGCACCCGTTTACACCTCGGAAATCTCTCCTACTTCTTCCCGTGGCTTCCTCTCTTCCTTGCCTGAGGTCACATCTCATCTCTACTCTCTTTCAATTTGTCTTATCTTTTATATTAGCGTGTGGCTCATATCATACTTGAACTTTTATTTTAGATCGGGTTTGATTTTTAGGGTTTTGTTTTCTGAATACAATGCAATTAAAATACCTAGTTATAGTTTGGCTATAAAGTCTAAACCATAGTGTTAATTAACTGTTAACATCGTGCCGTATACGATTCTGGAATCCAATGAAGATACTCTGTGTGTGACCAAGAGTCCAAGAGTACTTTGACACGCTTTTGAGATGTGATGTATGCATATTGCATAATCTTTGAAAATTACAAACTCATATAATTCAAATTCAATCATAAACCACTAAATTGACTATCAATAACACATATTTATTGATAAATACGTAATAGTTAATTTAGTTACTATACATGAGAGTTAATTTAGTTACTAATTTTGAGCAAGTGCATAACATTTCATATTCAAATTATATTAGACAACTTTGCATGGGGATAATATTATGGTGCACAAACTGATTCACATGTGATTTAAAATTTGTACATACCTTCAGGTGTTTTTGAACGGAGGAATATTGCTGGGATACATATCAAACTATGCATTTTCAAAGCTTTCACTTCGAATGGGTTGGCGGTTGATGCTAGGAGTAGGAGCGATTCCTTCAATGTTCCTAGCCGTGGCGGTTTTAGCCATGCCGGAATCACCAAGGTGGCTCGTTTCTCAAGGACGAATAGGCGAAGCCAGAAAGATCCTCAACAAAATCTCCGACTCCAAACAAGAGGCGCACCAAAGACTCGCAGACATCAAAGACACAGCAGGAATACCCCAGGAGTGCAACGACGACGTCGTTCCCATCACAAAGAAGAAGCAAGGCAAGGGTGTATGGAAGGAGCTTCTCCTTTATCCTACACCCGCGGTGCGCCACATCTTCATCGCTTCCTTAGGGATTCACTTCTTTGCGCAAGCTACCGGCATAGACGCCGTCGTTTTGTACAGTCCTAGAATCTTCGAGAAGGCTGGGATCAAATCTGATAATAAAAAGCTTCTCGCAACCGTAGCCGTTGGATTCGTCAAAACGGTTTTCATCTTAGTGGCCACTTTTTTCCTGGATCGGGTTGGAAGACGCAAGTTGCTGTTAAGCAGCGTTAGCGGTTTGATAATCTCGCTTCTAACCCTTGCGGTGAGTCTCACCGTAGTGAATCGTTCGAAGACGACGCTGAACTGGGCCATTGGGCTTAGCATAGCCTCGGTTTTGTCCTATGTGGGCTCGTTCTCGATTGGGTCTGGGCCCATTACGTGGGTTTATAGTTCGGAGATATTTCCGTTGAGGCTGCGCGCTCAGGGTGTAGCTATTGGAGCTGTGGTGAATAGGGTCACCAGTGGAGTGATCTCAATGACCTTTTTGTCCCTCACGAAGGCAATTACCACTGGTGGGGCTTTCTTTCTCTTTGCTGGAATTGCAGCTGCTGCGTGGGTATTTCACTATACTCTGCTCCCTGAAACGCGCGGTAAAACTCTTGAAGAAATTGAAGGATCTTTCGGTAATTTCTGCAGAAAATCTAAGAAGAGTGCTAACGGCGAGGGACTTAACCGTAATAGCACTGGTAACGGCCAGATCCAATTGGGGACCAACGGCCAGAACCAGCCTTTGGCAAGTGTGGATTAATTTACTTAGGAGTAACATATCCGAATAATGAAAATTAAAATCACAAGATGAAGAAATTAGAATCATTTTAGGCTTTGTTTATAAAGGTGCAAGTGTGTAACTGAGCTGTAACAGTTGTTTATAAAGGTGTAAGTGTAATTGAGCTGCAACACTTTCTGATATATGATTTGCCAGATGTTGAAATAGTCAATTGGGATTTAAGTTTACAACAGATCTATATAGTATATAGATAGATATATATACAAACTTCTTTGTTCTAAATTGTATCATAATGAAGTGGGATTGGAGATACAATTAGGAAGGAATATATATCTATATTATCTAATAATAATAATAATATGATATTGTAATGCCATGAAGCATCCGTTGATCTCAGAAATCTCAGTCAACGGTGAATGCCGCTAAAAAGTTGTGGAGCATGAGCCCAAAGAATAAAGAATATGGCAGATGACATGGTAATATTGCTTCATGAAAGAATTGATTTAAGGGCATCTTTCACGTAAGAATATTTGAATGGGAAACCCAATTTCTTAGCCTGATTAGGAAGCACTCTCTGCCCTTCTAATACCTGCAAAGAGAGATTCAAAGATGCATTTCAGTGAATTTCACACTAAACAAATAGCATAGCGTGAGCGAAATTTAACCAACTACTCACCACAGAAGCACCTTCTCCAAGGACAGCCTTGAGTGCAAAGTCTGGTACCGGCAGCCACGACGGGCGACCCAAGGCATATCCTAGTTGGTCACACAATTCCGCGAATCGGACAGGATTTGGTGCAGTTCCATTGATTACTCCTAAATGATATGAAGCATCCATAAACTATATTACTAAACGGAAAACATAACTGTTGATTTGACAGTACACCAAAAACCAAAAGATATATATGAACATGGAATCAAATCACACAAGTCAGAATTGAGAATTGCACCATCCAAACTATCTATGTTAGCCAATGTTCTATATCCACTAATTTTTGGTTGTTCAGAATTTCAATAAATTTCACTTCGGAGATGTGAGAGTTAAGAGTTCACCTTCATAGGAGGGATTTATCAGTGCTTCATATATTAAATTAACAATGTCATCCAAATGAATCCAGGAAAACCTGTACAAAAAGAAAGAAAAATAACTTAATTATGGCGCCTTTCTAAAATTAAGACGCAACCGGGAACCAATCAATAGCAGCTAGAAGATGAGGGACATACCATTGTTTTCCAGAGCCTATAGGTCCACCAGCAAACATCTTGAAGAGAGGTATCATTTTAGCTGTAGAAGATTAAACACACAAAAATATAATGAATTTTAGGAACTTCATATAATATTTGATGTTGAATCATAAATTCAAGCAGTTACAGGCTAATACCTAGTGCTCCACCATCTTTACCAAGAACAACACCAATGCGAATTAGAGCTACTCTAACATCCCCGTTTACTTTTAAGGCTGTTGATTCCCATTCTCGACATACCTGAAAAGATAAGACAGCATCCGTCAATGTGACCTATAATGCAAGAGATGGTATATATCGCGAAATGCTCCATTAATTTGAATAACAACTGATGTGCTAATCAGTTAGTATTCAAGTTTAATAGTATTTCAGGTGAAAATGTAAGTGACTGTATATCTTCATAAAACCTGCTGAGTAATACTCAGAATATTCTTACGAGGTTCTATAAATTTAATATCTTGCATTCTCTGCAATAGTATCAACAAACATCTGTTCTTACCTCGGCCAAGTAATCATTTCCTGATGGACTTTGTTCATCAAACACTTGTGTCTCACTGGTGCCTGAACAGTGAAAAGAAGTGAAAGACATTTTATATGTAAAATCATGCATACCTCTCTATCAATTCAAGTGATTCTAAAGAGTGCACCAAAGCAGTTAACAACCAATAAGCCAGAAAATAATCGACCAGTAGAGAAGATGATTTGGCATATGAACATACCATAGTAACCAACAGCTGTTGCACTAACGAAAACTTTAGGTCGAATATCCTCTGGCGCACTGTTTATCAATTCTACAACCTTTGCTATTAAATGGATAGGTCAGAGGAAGAATAAGCAATTGCTTGTAAGTAAAACTTGCTTAACTTGATGCACATATATTTGTCAAGAAAAATAAACATATAAAAAGGTTCATTTTCAATTTGTATCATCAGGAATCATATGCTTACTTTTGATGTTACTCTAATCCTGCTCTGCTTGATTTCTGTTTTTATCTGCAGAATTAAAATGAGTGTTGGGAGATGTCTATTATCTCTTAATAACCAAAACTCCGTGAATCTTTAAGTCAATACAATCCAATAATGACAGTGATAGGAACAAGGCAATAACCTCCGAAGACCATCTGGTACTTATGGGCATTCCGGCCAAGTTAACCACCCCTGTTGAGCCCTGAATGCTATTCTTCCATTCCGACTCCTCCGCAATCTTAATTCCTGGAAAGTCTTTCACTGGAAAGACAAGGCAAAGTTAACCAACGAATCCAAAGTGCATTATCTGTCTACCTTTTTTATTTATTTAAAAGGAAGATGAATGTAGACTTTCAATAGCGAAGGGATCTGAATTAGGTATGAATTTAAACCAACAACAAAAATAGTACTTATACATTAAAGGAACTCTGCCACTATTAAGTGCAGTTGATGTGTAATTTTGATCAATGTTTGAACTGGTGAATTAACTGATTTCCAGATTGTCAGTACTAATAAAATTATTACAATGATTTATTACCTTCTTACCCGGAAAAATTGCTTCAGCTTTAGATCTAGAGCGTGTCAAGACATGAACACTATGCTTGTCTGCAAATTGTTTTGATAGCTGAAAGTTAGCTTGATTGAGATATAGGGAAGCAATATATAGACTGAAGCAACTATTTATCAGCAAACTCACCACTAGCATTAAAATTTATGCTTGTATACATGTGTATGCGTGTTTGTCCCTAGTATTCATTAAATTTAACCTCACATTAAGATAAAAACTATTTATCATTATCTTTTTGAGCTACCTAAATTTTTTTGATCCGTCATTACTGCCAGTAAATATATCAATATCGATCACGAATGGGATGTAGGAAGTTAGAGGCAGAGATAGGGAATGATAACCTGCGTGAAGCCTTTGCACCAACCTTCTACCTATAAAACCTGTTGCTCCAGTTACAGATATGATAATCTGATTCCCCTGCATAAGCACATCATTGTGATAATGATCTTTACTTTAAGGAACCTAAACCAAAAATTGGAAATAATAATCTAAAGACTTGAAGGGAATACCTCTTCATTAAATGTAAACAACTTAGGGTGTCTTTAGTTTGTATTTTCATTTTCTGTTTTCATTTCCAAGTGTTTTCTCATAATTTATAAAGGAAAAAAAGAAACCGTGAAAACAATAAAATCTTCTTTTGTATTTGCTTCTTTTTCTTTGGCAAAATTTTGAAAACAGACACGCTTAAAATAATAACAGAAATGAAAATGCAATTCAATCACACCCTTGGTATCTTGACTAATCTAGTATTTGTAATTTGGTAGAGACTCATAAGCAGTTGTCTTCACATAAGTTCATAGGTAAGAACAGTTAGATGATTTGACAGGTTTAATTAAATTATCATCTCATGATTCTCAACTAGTAATTTCACATGAAGACAACTGCAATTTTAGTTTCCAATTTTACTCACATTTAATTTATAGAAAGATGGATTAATTAGCAGTGCCTTATGCCTATTAATGTGTGAATTACCAAACTAGTGTTCAATGTATATAGACTTCCCTAAACTTCAGAGATGATGCAAAATAAAAACTAACAGGAAAAATGGCATGTAGGAGCTAAGTTTAGAGCATACCTTGGAGGTTTGATGAGAGGTGCAGCAAATCCTGAACCTCCTAACCTGGCAGGTCTGGTAAAACAATGGAGAAGATTGAAAAGGTGGAGAATTACTTACGGAGTGGGGTAGGGGTAGGTGAAGAGACGAAGAGACATTGTGAGACCAACTCAGAGTCTCCATTAAGATTAAGTTAGAACTCAGAAGAACGAGATGGTGCGTGCGTGTGTGCGCAAGTGAAATAGATTGTTTTAATATGGTTCAGTTTCGTGTTCAATTTGGAGCCACATCAACTACCTTTTCCATATCCATCACTCATTCACTCATTCACTCGGTTACTCACTCCTTCCACTTTGACTAGTAATTCTAATTGGACGACCCCTTTGGTTTTTCACTCTATTTTCTTCACTTTACTTTTGTTTTTTATCATTAGAAAGACAGATACACATACCACATCTAAGTAAATAATTCACAAGAAAAATGACAAGATACCTTAAACAGCTTCTTAATTATTTTTCTAATTTTTAAATAAATGAACATTTTTGAATCTTTTATTTTTTTTCATATGTTCAAAAATATACAAAATATACGATGACTGTGTTGTACACAACATTTTTGTTTTTCTCTAATTGAAGTGAATATTTAAAAATGAATACTTAAGTAAGGTAAGAAACACAGTTTGGAATATCACCTGGAAAAAATTGGGATCCGGAAATAAATCACAAGCCCTTATTAACACTGGGATTAACTCATATCATTCACATGATGTACTTTTATTGATGCCTCCAGTCACGGTCTTGGACACACTCCAACGCTACTGTGCTGGCACTCGGACCTACTCAACCCCTTGAGTTAAGACCAAGTCAGCCTAACCCTCAATACTTAGCAAGAAAGCTAAGAACACAAGAGAAAGGAAGCTTTGGTGGAAAGAACACTTTATTGCTCAAGTGTTTGTTACAAATGATTCACACACACCCACACTAACTCTTACCTCCTATTTATAGCCATCCACCTCCTCAATGGATGGTTAGGATTAAATCTAAGCAATGGTCTAGATTAATCATCTAGAACCTTCTTTACAAATATCTATCCTACCACTACTTTCTAAATACTTCTAGATTGTTCCATACAACTCTTCATACTTTTATATCAATCCACACTCTTCTAGAATATTCTATGATCTTCTAAAGTCTTCTAAAACCTTCTAGGGTATTTCAAAAACTTCTAGAACCTTCTAAACCATCTAGAGTATTCTCAAATACTCCAGAAAACTATACAAACACTGTTAAATCCTCGTCGCGTTCTGTTCATGATAACGCTCTAGGTGTTCTTGGAATTGCCACAGATCTTCACGAGCTTCCCAACTAGCTTCAGTTATCGGGAGCCCTTTCCACTTGATCAAGTATTGAATACTTGGTGGTACCCCTCTTCGTCTCACAACGCGATTAGCTAAGATCTCTTCGATTTCTTTATCGAAGGATCTAATCACCACAGGCGGAACACGACTCGAGTCACCTCTACTCGGTTCATCTTGGTCTTCATGATATGGTTTAAGCATACTCACATGGAAGACCGAGTGGATCTTCATAGAGGGAGGAAGTTGTACTTTGTAAGCAACCTCCCCAACACGTCCAATGATCTCAAATGGCCCTTCGTATTTGCGAATTAAGCCCTTATGAACCTTGCGAAAGGCTTTGAATTGTTGTGGAAGAAGTTTAATCATTACCTTGTCTCCCACTTGATAGCTTGCATGCCTCCTCTTCTTATCAGCCCATTTCTTCATCCTCTTTGCAGCTTTGTCAAGGTAAGAACGAGTGACATCTGCTTGTTCTTCCCAAGACTTAATCATATGATAAGCTCCAGGGCTCTTCCCTGAGTAGGAAGAAGAAAGAGAGTGAGGTGTAAGTGGCTGTTGTCCAGTCACAATCTCGAACGGGCTCTTCCCTGTGGACTCGCTTCTTTGCAAATTGTATAAGAACAGAGCAATGTCGAGGAGTTTTGTCCAGTCCTTCTGATTAGCGCTTACAAAATGCCTCAAGTAACACTCGAGTAAGGCATTCACTCTCTCAGTCTGCCCATCGGTTTGAGGATGGAAGCTTGTTGAGAAATGAAGCTCCGACCCAAGGAGTTTGAACAGCTCTATCCATAGTCGTCCTGTGAAGCGTGGATCTCGATCACTAATGATGCTCTTAGGCAATCCCCAATATTTCACCACATTCTTGAAAAATAGTCGTGCTGCCTCCTCTGCAGTGCAGTCAGTAGGGGCGGGTATAAAGGTAGCATACTTCGAAAATCGATCCACTACCACGAGAATAGATCCAAACCCCTCAGACTTCGGTAAGGCAGAAATGAAATCTAGAGAGACACTTTCCCACGGTCGCTCTGATGGAGGCAAAGGTTCCAACAACCCGCTTGGTGTCTTATTTTCAATCTTATCTTGTTGGCAAACAAGACAAGTCTTCACATAGCTCTCTACTTCATCTCTCATTTGAGGCCAATAATAAGAAGATTCAATGAGTGCCAAGGTCCTTCGCTGACCTTGGTGACCAGCCCACTTGGTGTCGTGGCATTCTCTTACCAACTTCCTTCTCAGATTTTCCCACTTAGGAACGTATAATCTTCTCCCTTTTATGTAGAGAAGGTCATTTTCTAACCAAAATCTTTTGGTCTTACCTTCTCTAGCCAACTCCACCAACTTCTTGGCTAGTGGATCATGATGCAACCCTTCCTTGATGGTATGCACAATATCTCCTTCAGCCATAGAAATGGCCGCCAACTCAGCCTTGCGACTCAACGCATCAGCTACCACATTAGTCTTGCCTGACTTGTATTCAAATTCAAAATCAAACTCAGCCAAGAAGTCTTGCCACCTAGCTTGTTTGGGGCTTAACTTCTTTTGAGTTTGGAAGTAGCTTGTAGCCACATTGTTTGTCTTGACGATAAAGTGTGAACCAAGCAAGTAGTGACGCCAAGTTCTCAGACAATGCACCACTACGGTCATTTCCTTCTCTTGGACAGTGTATCGCCTCTCTGTATCATTCAACTTGCAACTCTCAAAGGCAATAGGATGTCCTTCTTGCATCAGAACTCCTCCAATAGCGTAGTCAGAAGCATCAGTGTGGACTTCAAACACCTTTGAGTAGTCGAGTAATGCTAGTACTGGTCCTTCTGTGATAGCAGCCTTCAACTCATCAAAGGCCTTTTGACACTCCTTTGACCATTCCCAAGAGTGATTCTTCTTGAGAAGATCAATTAATGGTGCAGTCTTGGCGAAGTATCCCTTGATAAACCTCCGATAGTAATTATTAGCCAACCCAAGGAATGACCTCAATTCAGATACCTTGTTTGCCGGCTCCCACTCTTTGATAGCCTTCACCTTTCCTTGATCCATGCAGAGAGTTCCACCTTTAATGATGTGTCCCAAGAAATAGACTTCGTCCCTTGCAAAGGAACACTTTTCCTTCTTCACATATAGGTTATTCTCTCGCAAGATCTTGAACACGGTTCGTAAGTGTTCTACATGTTCCTCCAAAGTATTGCTATAGACAACAATGTCATCCAAGTAGACCACTACAAACCGATCAAGGTAAGGTCGAAAGATCTCGTTCATCAAGGTACAGAAGGTCGCAGGAGCATTGGTCAAGCCAAAAGGCATCACCAACCACTCATACGATCCATACCTCGTGACACATGTGGTCTTAGGCTCATCACCATCAGTAATTCTCACTTGGTGATATCCTGACCTCAAATCTAGCTTTGAGAACCACTTGGCTCTACCAAGTTGATCAAACAAATCGGCTATCAAAGGAATAGGGTATTTGTTCTTGATGGTTACCTTGTTAAGTGCTCGATAGTCGATGCATAGTCTCAATAAACCATCATGCTTCTTTTGGAACAAGACTGGTGCGCCATAAGGTGCCTTTGATGGACGGATGAATCCAGCATCTAGCAAATCCTTGAGTTGCTTCTTCAACTCCTCAAGTTCTGGCGGTGCCATTCTATAAGGTGTTGAGGCGGGCGGCTTTGCTCCTGATTCCAATTCGATCTTGTGGTCCACCTTCCTCCTAGGTGGTAGTTGTTTTGGCAACTCGGGAAGCATCACATCCTTATTTTCTTCAAGGACTTCCTTGATTTTGGGAGGAACGTCTTCTCTTTCAGATGTTGACTCCTCTTGTAATAGAGCCAAATATGTAATCTCTCCCTTCTTGAACCCTTTCTTGAGTTGCATAGCAGAGAGTATCGGTGGTCCTCCAACTTTAGATACTGTAGGGACCATGCATGGAGACCCTTTCTCCATGACACATACTACGTCGTAGTATGGCATAGGTATTATATTTGCCTTCCTTTGCAAATCGAGCCCGATGACTATTTTAAAATCGTCCATGTGTGCTACTGAGAAATCCACAAGGCCTTTCCAAGAATCAAGAGTCATCTCAACCCCTTTTGCTACTCCCTTAAGGGGTTCACCCTTGGTGTTCACGGGTTTGAACCAGCCATTCTTTTCGGTGATCTTCAACCCAAGCCTCTTTGCTTCATCAGGTGTGATGAAGTTGTGTGTAGCACCAGTGTCGATCATAGCCATAATGGGTTTTTCATTGATAAAGGCTTTGACATACATCAAGCCTTTCTTTTCTACGGTGCTTGCCTCTTTGCTCTTCACAGCATTTATGTGTTGGATGGATCCAACACACTCAGTTACTTGAGTTTGAGCTTCTCGTTCCTCGACGATAGATGCCAGAGTCCCTAGCTTGGGACAGTCCTTCATTTGGTGTGGCCCCTTGCACACGAAGCATCCTCCTTTGGGCACGAAAGCCTTCTTCTTTTTCTCGTACTCTTTCTTTGAAGAGTATTTTCCTTCCTTCTTGATTGAGAAACTCTTCCCCTTGTCTCCCCCACCTTTAGCAGAACTAGGCTTGGAGGAAGACTTGGGTTTAGAGTCTCCCCTATGATACTCAGTGAGTGATTCGGTCACCACGATGGCCTCATCGACATCCTTAACATTTCTTCTTTGTAGTTCTTGCTTTGCCCAAGGTTGGAGTCCATCAATGAAGAAGAACAATGCATCCTCTGATGCTAAGTTGGGGATTTGAAGTGTGAGAGTAGTGAACTCCTTTACATAGTCGCTAATCGTACTCTTGTGCTTCAACTCCCTTAACTTCTTCCTTGCTTCATAAACCACATTCTCAGGGAAGAATTGTCTTTTCAACTCCCTTTTGAAATCTTCCCATGTGGTTATGTTGCAAGTACCCTTCTCCATATCTACGCACTTTCTCCTCCACCACAAAGTAGCATTATCAGAAAGGTAGAGAGCTGCAGTGCGTACCTTTATTGCTTCTTCGACCACCCCTTGGCCTTCGAAGTACCTCTCCATTTGCCACAGGAAGTTCTCCACCTCTCGAGCGTCCCTCACACCCTTGAACTCCTTTGGCTTTGGAAGATCAATCTTTGTCATCTCTCTTATAATGGTTGGTCGAGATTTTGCCTCATCGAACCAAACTCGAACTTCATCAAATAGCTTCAAGGAATTCTCAAGCTTTTCTTTGATTTGGAGCATGCTTTCTTTGAAAGCATCTCGTTCTCCCAACACGTGAGCCTCGAGGGTCTCCTTGTCATGTTCTATCTTTTGGAACCGCTCATCCATAGAGGATAGAACATTTTCCAACATAGAAACTCTTTCTTCTAAGAAGTTAGAGTCCTTACCTCTAGGCTCACTTGAAGAACGTACCTTCTTGCCTCCCCATTGAGAAGGAATAGTATCCCTTTCCCTTTGTGACTCAACATGCTCCATGGTGATATTTGAAGCCATACCCACAAACCACTTGTGCTTCCTCTCGAACCTTGCTCGGATACCAAATTGTCACGGCCTTGGACGCACTCCAACGCTACCGTGCCGACACTCGGACTTACTCAACCCCTTGAGCTAAGACCAAGTCAGCCTAACCCTCAATACTTAGCAAGAAAGCTAAGAACACAAGAGAACACAAGAGAAAGGAAGCTTTGGTGGAAAGAACACTTTATTACTCAAGTGTTTGTTATAAATGATTCACACACACCCACACTAACTCTTACCTCCTATTTATAGCCATCCACCTCCTCAATGGATGGTTAGGATTAAATCTAAGCAATGGTCTAGATTAATCATCTAGAACCTTCTTTACAAATATCTATCCTACCACTACTTTCTAAATACTTCTAGATTGTTCCATACAACTCTTCATACTTTTATATCAATCCACACTCTTCTAGAATATTCTATGATCTTCTAAAGTCTTCTAGAACCTTCTAGAGTATTCCAAAAACTTCTAAAACCTTCTAGAACATTCTAGAATGTTCCGAAACCATCTAGAGTATTCTCAAATACTCCAGAAAACTATACAAACACTGTTAAATCTAAACTTCTAAAAATTTACCGTGACACTCCTCTCAGAAAGAATGCTACTACCTACTAGCCTAGTTTGAAAAACCAAAACAAAAACTCGCAAGGAAATGAATACGAACGAAAAAGAATTAAGCAGGAACATCAAATATCAGGGTGCTACAGTGAGGAATGTGAGTTTCCTGATTGGTGAAGAAACAAGTCAATGATTATGAGAATCCCCTGAGCTACAAGGTAGAAGCATACAACCATCAAGGAAGCTCCAAGCCAAATAAGCCATTGGTGCTTTGGTGGTCCAGTTGCCATGCCATATCCGAAATTGAAAGTCATTAAGAGCAAACCCAATGCCATGACGCAAGTCATTATGCGCAATGTTGAACACACACTTGCATTGAGAAAAGGCAAGAACATCTTGGATCTTGGGCTCTTGGCAACTAATTAAGGTTATAACTTATATTATACAACAGAGTGTGGCTGCATGAATAATTGTTACCTGACATATGAGTTGAGAGACTAACAAACTAACCATTTAGTTACTAAATAGCTGAATTAGTTAGCTAGTGGAGATATTTATCACAAAGTGGTTAGAGTAGAGCACTATCAGCTGCTATGCGTGTGTATGATAATATAGTGTGTGAGTGAACCTCATTGTATCTATGCTTCTATATAAGGCTTGTCATGCCTCACAGTTAGTTGAGTTTTTGCCATTTTCTGATTCAAGTCACACTTCCATCTTTCTCTTCTCTGTTTTCTCTGAGCCTGCACATTCTCTTGCTGCTCTCACTGCACCTTCAACATGGTGCGGTGAGCGTGGACCCAAAGAGGGTAGCATGTGCAAGAAGCAAGGAATTGAGGAGGAAAAAGCTTGATCTCTGTGCCTCAATCATCAATTCGAAGAGCACAGAACTCCAATTTCACAAATCAGTGAAATTAGGGGAGAGATGGCGGAACCATTCGCTGCGAACTCGGGTTCGTCACATTCTGCGGTAGAGTTACAAAGAATTACTGAAGTTCTGAATCAAATCGCGTCAATTCAAGCCCAACTAACTCGGAACAGCGCCAATTCGAGTCAAGATCCAACAAACCCTTACTTTCTTCATCCTTCTGAGAGCGCTGGTACTCCTCTTATCCCTGCTATTTTGGATGGCAAGAACTATGGCTCTTGGAGTAGATCGATGTTATTGGCATTGAAATCTAAGAATAAATTGAAATTCATAGATGGTAGTTTACCAAAGCCTGATGAAAATGATAGTGTGTTCGAATCTTGGGAAAGATGCAATACCTACGTCGTAGCCTGGATAAACCTCTCGTTAAGCCCTAGCATTTCGCAATCGGTAATATGGATGAACGTTGCTAGCGATCTATGGAATGACCTAAAACGCAGGTATTATCATGGTGATAGATTTCGGGTGGCAGAATTGCATGAGGAGTTTTATGCGTTTAGACAAGGAGACATGGATGTCACAACCTATTTCACTAAATTGAGATCAATTTGGGAAGACATAGAGAATTTCAGGATGATTCCTTCATGTGAATGTGGAAAGGATTGCAAGTGTGGTTTAGGTGTTATGAGAAGATACAAGTCTGAGGATCAAGTTACCCGTTTCTTGAAGGGTTTGAACGACCAGTACTCGGCTGTAAGGTCCCAAATTATGCTCATGGATCCCCTCCCCGATATCCACACAGCTCTTTCAATGCTCTCTCAGCAGGAAAGACAGCAACATAGCTTGGAACCTATCTCAACTGATAGACTCGTGGCATACTCTGCAACTTCCTCAAACACTATGGACTTCAGTCAGAATAGAGGGAGAGGAAGAGGTAGAGGAGGTAGGCAACAAGCTGGAGGGAGAGGTGGTCGAGGAAGACAACAAGGGAGAATGCAGTGTTCACACTGTGGAAAATTGGGACACACCGTAGAGACATGCTATAAAAAGCATGGCCTTCCACCACACTTGAGGCAAAGGAATGGTGGAGAAGCTGCTGTAAACATAATAGCCACAGGAGATACTGAGGTTGCAAATGGAGAACTCAGTATGCAGTTGGGAGAGTCCGAGACTTCCAATTCTGGATTTACTGCAGAACAGAAAGAAGCTTTATTGGCATTGCTTCACACTCATGAACTAAGGAACATTCATAGTACCAGCCAAATTGTGACTTCACAGCAGTCACCACCTCATCAAGGTAATTTGGTGCATGTTTTGCATTTCAAAACAAGTGTTAAAGCCTTAAACATTTCAAAACAAAAGTGCAAATCCTGGGTAATTGATACGGGTGCTACAGATCACGTATCATATACCTTGGATGATTTTCAAAGCTATCAACAAATAGATCCAATTATTGTAAAACTCCCAAATGGTTCTTACACTACAAGCAGTATAATTGGAACTATTATATTTTCTGAAAAATTGTATTTGAAAAATGCATTATACATTCCTTCATTCAATTTCAAGCTAATTTCAGTATCCAAGCTTACAGCCACACTACATTGCACTATGAACTTTTCTGAAAAATTGTGTGAGATACAGGACTGCAGCTCCTTGAGGATGATTGGCAAAGCTGAGGTTGTTGGAGGCCTCTACACACTCAATAAGGAACATTCATTGCATACAAATTCTGCACCATACATCATGAGCATTCAAGGCACTCAGGATAGAAGTCTTTGGCATTGTAGGTTAGGGCATCCATCATTAAATAGCTTGAAATCAATACAAAAAATTTATCATTTCACTACTTGTAATGACACTGAAATGTTACCCTGCAACGCTTGCCACTTGGCAAAGCAAAGAAAGCTGCCATTTGCAGCAAGTAATAAGATTGCATCATATTGCCTAGAACTCATTCATGTGGATATCTGGGGACCTTTATCTATTTTGTCCACCGGGGGTCATAAGTATTTTTTAACAATAGTGGATGACAAGTCTAGGTACACTTGGTTGTATTTCATGAAAGCTAAATCAGAAGCCACAAATTTGTTAAAATCTTTTGTCAACTTTGCTAAAACACAATTTAATCAAACTGTAAAAAAGGTGAGAACTGACAATGGACCTGAATTTTTAATGCCAGATTACTATGCATCCAGTGGCATAATTCATCAAAGAACATATGTTGAGACCCCTCAACAAAATGGCATTGTTGAAAGGAAACATCAACATGTTCTTGCTGTAACCAGGGCGCTCTTATTTCACTCAAATATTCCTAAGTGCTACTGGAATTATGCCACTGCACATGCAATTCACTTGATAAATAGGCTGCCATCTATTTTCTTAAAAAATCAGTCACCCTACCAGATTTTGCACCATTCCTTGCCCCCTATATCCCAGTTGAGAGTCTTTGGGTGTTTAGCATATGCTAATACCATTATGGCAGGGAGAAAAAAACTTGACCCAAGGGCAAGGAAGTGTAGTTTTTTGGGATTTAGGGAAGGCATTAAAGGTTTTGTTCTGTTAGATCTTCGCTCAAATGAAATTTTTGTGTCCAGAGATGTAAAATTTTATGAAACTATTTTTCCTTTCACCAAAATGGTTGATACACCTTCACATCCTATATCATCACGGATTCATTCCATGCCTGACCTTTTCACATATGATACACATTCATACACTTTACCACAAGTCGAGCATCCACACACACACAACTATCTGCCTGAACAGCAGATTTCTGCACCCACTCCACTAACACAGAGCACCACACACGTCATTGATCCATGCATCAGTAATGATTTAAACAGAGACACAACTGAACATACATCTATAGATCATGTTCATACCATTGACTCTCAACATCTTATTCCTTTAAGGAGGTCCACAAGAGAGCATAGGAAACCTGCATATCTTAAAGACTTCCAGTGCATGAGTGTCTCCACAGCCCCACCAAGCAAATATCCCCTCACACACTTCTTATGTTATAATGCACTTTCAGCATCACATAGAGCCTTCTCCCTAGCCATCTCCACTGACAAAGAACCAAGGTCCTATGAGGATGCCGCAGCTCATGCTTGTTGGAGGAATGCCATCAAAGATGAACTCGATGCACTACAGCATCTACAGACTTGGGAAATTCAAGCTCTCCCTCCTGGCAAGAAAGCCATCGGCTGCAAATGGGTTTTTAAGCTCAAACACAACCCCGATGGGAGCATTGAAAGACATAAGGCGCGACTCGTCGCGAAAGGATTCACTCAAGTACCCGGCATTGACTACCTCAATACTTTTAGTCCTGTTTTAAAGCTCAGCACGCTTCGCGTCGTACTTGCATTGGCTGCTGCCAAAGGTTGGTTTCTTAAGCAGATTGACGTCAACACGGCTTTCCTTCATGGTGAGTTGGAGGAAGAGGTCTATATGCACATCTCCCCCGGGTTGGATGCCCCGCCCAATCATGTTTGCAAGCTGCGGAAGTCCCTTTATGGCCTGAAACAGGCGAGCCGACAGTGAAACAATATGTTGAAATCTGTTCTATTAGAGAGTGGGTACAGCCAATCAATGTCTGATCACAGCTTGTTTACCAAACACCAAAGCAGTGGCTTCACTGCACTACTGGTTTACGTAGACAATGTGGTGTTGGCAGGGAATGACATGAGTGAAATCAATTCCATTAAGGCATTGTTGCATGAGAAATTTCGTATCAAGGACATCGGTGATTTAAAGTTCTTCCTAGGGATGGAAGTTGCTCGAAGCAGGGAAGGCATTGCTTTATACCAACGGAAATATGCCTTGGATTTATTACGAGACTCTGGAATGGAGGCGTGCAAACCAGCTTCGACCCCAATGGATTATGGCACTAAGTTGACAAAAGATGAAGGGGAATTACTACCTGACAACAGCGCGTATAGAAAGTTAATTGGCAAACTCCTCTACCTGGCTAACACAAGGCCAGAAATCAGTTTTGCAATTGGCAAGCTCAGCCAATTTCTTGAAAAACCAACCACTCTACACCTCAAGGCAGCATATAGAATTTTGAGATACATCAAGATGGCACCTGCAACTGGGTTGTTCTTCCCGTCCAAATCTGACCTGCTAGTATCAGGATTTAGTGATTCTGATTGGGCAGCGTGCCCTGATTCACGAAGATCCATATCTGCCTACTGTTTTTACATTGGGAATTCGATTGTTTCATGGAAAAGTAAGAAGCAAACGACTGTGGCATCATCTTCTGCTGAAGCAGAATATCGAGCGTTGGCCTTAGCCACTAGAGAAGCAATTTGGCTAAAGAAAGTCCTAAGTGACTTGGGTTTTGAGCTGGAGAAACCTATAAGTCTATACTGTGATAGCCAAGCAGCCATCCACATTGCTCACAATCCAGTTTTTCACGAACGAACGAAGCATATTGAGGTTGATTGCCATGTGGTAAGAGACAAGGTGATGGAGAAACTCATCCACCTACTTCCTATCTCGACTCATGAACAAATAGCAGACCTATTGACAAAGCCACTTGCACCGAAAACCTTCTCCACTCTCTACGGCAAGTTAGGACTACTAGACATTTGTACTCCTAACTTGAGGGAAGGTGTTACCTGACATATGAGTTGAGAGACTAACAAACTAACCATTTAGTTACTAAATAGCTGAATTAGTTAGCTAGTGGAGATATTTATCACAAAGTGGTTAGAGTAGAGCACTATCAGCTGCTATGCGTGTGTATGATAATATAGTGTGTGAGTGAACCTCATTGTATCTATGCTTGTATATAAGGCTTGTCATGCCTCACAGTTAGTTGAGTTTTTGCCATTTTCTGATTCAAGTCACACTTCCATCTTTCTCTTCTCTGTTTTCTCTGAGCCTGCACATTCTCTTGCTGCTCTCACTGCACCTTCAACAATAATCATCAACTTACATACGATACGAGATTGTTCAAAAAGGAAATTCAAGTTAACATATAGTACTACTCGAAATACAAGAGACATCCTCGGTAACAGAAGAGAGAAAACTACTAGGTAAGGTTGTATTTGAAATTCAAAAAAAAAAAAAATTAAGCATATTAATATATTATGGAATCATATTCCCGGACCTGAAAAAACTGATTTGTCTCCCAAACTCACCGTAAAGCATTCATCTAAGTAACAATTAAAGTAGTTGCTGCTTTCCATGGAGTTTATCCTCAAATCTTAGATGGTGAAATAGTAGGAGAAAAATGATACCGCAGTTAAGGTTCAAAAGTTAACGCTGCAAGAATGATATGAAATGCAAATGAAAATTGTCAGCATTGAATTTGCAGTTTGATATATGCATTCATACAAATCCAGCAGTAGAAAATGCTACTTTAGGTTTATGACCATAAAGAGACACTCCTTCACACAAGGATGAGTTAAAACAGAATCTCAGTACATCCAGTGTTCCAAGAATAGTGAGGGCACCGGAGACGCACTAATACAGCAGGAATTCATTTTCTTCAACTTCAGAAGCATGGTTGGACCAATCTACATCAAAATTGAAAACAGTCAAAAAATTAAGAGCCATAGAAGAAGTTCCGCAGCAAGAACTGTGCCAATCAGCAATGGGAGAAAGAAAGTGCACACTACAACCCATCCCATGATTAATCTTAATCATAATACAAATAAAAGGATCAGGAATTTGGTTATGTAGCATAGAAATATGTGATCTATCTTTTAATTTCAAGCAGTTTTATTTGTAATGGTGCATACTCACAAGATAATCCACAATCTAGTAAAGCATGTTATATGTTAATTGATTACCTTTATTCATTACAAGAAAAAAGTTTATGATTTCAGTCATTATCTTCACGACCGAAGTTATAAACTATCTCAATCTGCAGCAAGAACAGAACACCAGATTAGGTAAAAAAATAAGCATACTCCAAGGCACTAAAACATCAAACAATAACTATCCCAGTCTCACACCAACCTATAACTGGTAACTTGAGGATCTCATAGGAAAAATGAGGAAAATGATTGAGGATCAGAGAAAGGCAGCACACATGGATACCTTAACTCTCAAATAAAAGAGGTACTCCTCTCCTATGCCTTTACATTTACCAAGACAATTACGACAACAAAGTCTATTCCAATTATGTGAAATTGGATATATAGCAAACAAAACCAGTGTTTTATCAAAAAAACCATTTAAAGAAACTCTTTCTTAATGATTTCATAAATAAAAACTTTACCTAAATATCGGTTTACCCTTTATCAAACTAACTCTCCAATTCTAACTATTTATTCACATTAGCATCCCTCGCAACATAATATAGTCATAACTATTGAATAATTGAAAAGTGAAAAACAAATCACTAATCTATAGAAGAATAAGATATCATGTAACAAGGGGAGTATCATATCCAATAATAGGCATACAATTTGGTGGTGTTTAATGTACAAAAGAAAAAGCATTCAGCCCACCAAGATTGAGTGTATCAACTGAGAGAGATGGGAAAATAGACATGATAACTTGGTGTATAATCATAGCGACTTACCCCCTCGGGTGGAGTTGGGTTGCGAGTAAACTTGGAACCACCGGGAGCCCAAGGAACTATTACACATTAGCAAACACGAGTACATAAACAAGGTTAATATCAAAACTGAACGGAATAATAGAGCAGGAAAAAGAAAAAGGACCATTGCATAGGATTTTACAAACTCCAGAAACAAGTTATAGATTATCTGAAGATCCGAAAACAATAACAAGTTAATAACTAAAGGGAAGTTCCTTGTCTTAGCGCCTACGCTCTAAAAGGACCCGCACCTCAGAGAAATTGCATATTTCACATGATTGGTAATTGAATTACATAGAAATGCATAGAGTAATCAGCTCTAAAACCGAAGCTTACATTCAAGATATTAAAATATTGTTCTACAAATTGTTTAAGAAACAAGTGTAAGTAGCAAAATCTGAGTGAGATAATGTTGTTACCTATATAAGGATCAGGGTGGCGCCACTTGTTGTAGGTAGCTTCACCATCTTCTATCATCCGATCGATGGTATCAAGGTCTTCCTGTTAGTCACATTGATCACTTCAATTTCATAGTTCAACGAATACAAATCTAGAATGCGCACTCTAACAAATAACAAGTATTGTAGTAGGCACTAATCAAATGCAACATATTTCAAGTCTTAATTTAGCACTAATTAAAAAGAATGCAATGTTGGATGAGAAACGAACCACGTGTCTGTGTTGCTCGAACCTTTCGCGGAGGTTAGCTGCCTGAAAAAGATGAACAAGAACAAGAAAAAACGGTTATACATAACCAGAGAGAGAGAGAGAGAGAGAGAGTATGTGGGAATGGAAAAAGGAAGAAATGGTACGTCATCGTAGAAGAGGTGACGATGGACGGCCCAATTGAGGGTGTCTTTGAGGGCGCGCCTGTAGAGGATCCGGACCCTCTCTCTTTGCGCCGCCCTCCGAGCAGCGTGCGCCGCCGTCGATGTCAGACTCATCCTTCTTCTTCTTCCCTTTCGATTCTCTCTCTCTCTCTTTCTCTCGCTTCTCTTCGGCACAATTTCACAGCTCACACCTGAAAGCTGAAGCTAGATCAAACCAGAGACTGCCAACCAGAAACGACGTCGTGTCATCTGGCAATGTAAACGACGTCGCATCGTAATTCAATCTGGACCATGCTGTGCTGGGCCTTTATCAAATCATAAAGCCCTAAATTGAAAAAAAAATTGTAAAATGTCACCGTCTCACCGTCCAAAAACTGTTTTGACAAAACTATTATGGGACAAATTCGTTTAATTTGTTGACAAAAACTTTTTTTTCCCATATTAAGATAGATAAACCAAATACCAATATTAATTAATTAATAATGACAGTCAAATGACAAAGGATTATTTTATCTCAAAAATGTTTCGTAAAGATTAATATCAGTTTGTAAAACTGTAAAAGAATTAATTTGGCCCCTTTTTTTCCTATTTCAAGTTTGAATTTTACCAATATTTAGTTCTCATAACGATATGTTAAGTTTATTGATTGACTTTTAAAGAAACACGTAGGCCATAGAATTTCATTTTAAGTATTTTCATTTTATTCAATGACCACCATGATTTTTATCAAAAGTTTCTTTAGCATTTTTCTATGGGTATAACCGTATAGCGTAAGAAACAAATTGAACTATGTTAGAGCAACTCCAATGGTATAAAAGTGGAGTCCCTTCTCTAACACATAAGGACTTTGAAGCTTTGGAGTGAAAAGGAATGCAATTCTTTCACGGGAGCCAAGAAGGGGAGTCCCTCTGAATAGGGACTCCATACATCCAATGATAACTTGTCAAATGGCAAGTTATTTAAAAAATAAATAATTATAAAAATGTTAATAAATTAAATAATTAAATAATAATTAATTATATTAAATAATTATATTAATTATTTAAACAATAATTAATTAAATAATTAATTTAATAATAATTATAATAATTAAATAAATTAAATAATTAAATATTTATTTAATTAATAATTTATATTAATTATTTATATCATAATTAATATTAAATATTATTTATATTTATATTATTATATTAATTTAGCCGTTGTAAAAATAACTGTTAGAAACTAGTTGTTACTATGTTACCGTTATTATTAATAAATTAATATTAATTATAAGGACTTGATTGAACACATATGGCAATTTCACCAATACTTGTCGTCAACTATAAAGCTTAATTATGTTTTTCTTTGTATTAAGTAATTTTACAAATAGTGTAACCTCGAATTATATATTGTGTATTATTATTATTATATATGAATTTAATTAATATTAATATCTTTTAATAGTGAATTATTTATAAATTTATAAATTTAAATTACATTATTAAAAAAATTAATTAAATTAATTTCAAGTATTTTAATTAATTAATTAAGTGGGACCACAATAGGGACTAAAGTTAGTTCCTCCTAATGGAGAAGAGAGAGATGTTTTGAGTTCCTATTTACTGTTTATGACGCAAAAGCTGATGTGGAGTTACTTTTTATGACAGGTTTCTGACCATTTCACCCAAAATGCGATTTGCACACATTTTTTAACAAATACATTTTTGGTTTCGTGAAAAAAAATATATTTAAACATCATTAAATTGGCAACTTAAAATATTTTATAATTACAATTATTTTTAATGACATGGCATTTTGTAATTAAATGCACATATAAAACTATTTTCACATGGAAATTAAACTCTTGATCTATAAGTGATTAAATTCTTACTCTCACTATACCAATATTTTTTCTTTTAGAAAAAAATTGATCCTTTCTTTTTTCTATTGGAATCACTTTTGTTGCGAGTCTTGTGGCTTATTCCTTAGATATGTAGCATACTAGCATTTTGACATTAGCAGTTAAAAGAAGTGCATCCGTGGTGTTTGGACTTGAAGCCTACCAATTACCAAAGTAGTTAAGCTAATCAGAATAACAAACCTAGCTAATACACATAAGAGAAGCTCGTTTAAAACAATAATACACTAATCTACTCTGCCTCTACAATATTATCCAAAACATCTTTACAAGGAAGCAAGCAACTCATCAAACAATTGTGCTCGATAAAATTAGAAAAAAGAAACCAATCCGTTAAATGGTACACCAAAATCATAACCAGAACCACCCAAAAGCCAAACCTCAGGACTCGTACATTTCCATCTCCATTGAAGAAAGAATGCTAAGCATGTCAACTGTGAACAGTGATCAGAAACTATTCGATATAATGTCTACAATGCTGTACACGTGTCACGTGTGTGTTATCCACAAACAAACCTTAAAGAGATGCTCTGCTGCTTCTCCATGAAGATCTTCGTACTGTGTGTTGGGGTGTGAAGCTTAGACCAAACATCTCCTTAAGGGCCATACCCTGCTCTGAGAACCTCACCAACTTTGCAACTACTGTGGCACTCTCCATTACATGGTTCATATCACTAGTGTTACTCCATAAACGGGTCGCCAGCTGCATCCTCCTGCGCTTTGAATCCAACGGAATGTCCCATTCCTTGAACAGCTTTGTTCTCTCATCTCCAGAAAGCCTTTTCTGCATAAGCTTGACCAGCATCTCTCTCTCTCGACGAAGAGCCTTCACACTACGACAACATGAAATACGCACCCGAGTAAATACCATTACAGTGCAAGTAACAACTAGATTTTGTGTCACGAGCACAAATAACCTTGTATTTCTTGACACATTCTTTTTAATTTAGCAGCACAAGAATTCTCGATTACAAAAAAATGTTGGCTATATATCAGATACTGAAATATATCACATCATTTTGGTAAATGCACACTTGGATTCATGTTCCAAAATATATCAGATACTGAAATAAAGCATAAGTGATGGAGGCAGAGAGAACCTTGCAGCAAGCGTGATTGTTGGAGCATCCTTCAGAGACCCGTTTGCACTGAAAAATGTTTCTTTGAGGAAAGTTAGTCTTCTCAGCTCTACCTCCATGTAAATCGAGTCTTTTGGATCACCCCTGAACAAAAGAAAGAAGTAGGTCCTGTGCGTCAATGGTACGCAGCAAGCTTTCCACAGTTCAATTATCTCCTTTTGTTGCTTTGTGAACTGCAGAGACCAATTTAGAGGAGTTCCAGGTGCCTCTAACATTGGATCAACTCCTACATCTTTCACATTCTTCACGGATGATTTTCCTTGTGTCTCTTCACCCTAAAAGTCAGAAATGTAGAATTCAGTCATCAAGCATCGGGATAAATGACGACACTGTGCTTTTTTTTAAAGGGAAGGGCATTCATATTTTAAACATCAAGTGGACAATGATCCCAATAGAAGTGTACACGTGATAAATCATCCACGTTTGCTACAAGGGTAAGGTTTCACCTAATTAATTAATTATTAAGCTGTAATTGTATAAGATTCGCCTAGATAACAAATGAAGATTCTATTTATCCCCCCCCCCCCCCCCCCCCCCGGAAACTTATTAGAAGGCAACTGAAATTTATTCTTACCTGACCATCAACAAGCTGCTTCTGATACTCAAGTTTGACCATTTCCTTCATCCCAGCAACAAAAGTTTGAATGCTAGTAACTTCTTCTCCAAACTCATTTGCAGATGGACTTCCGATAGAAGACTGAGAACCATCTCCAAATCTTGTGGAATCCCCAAAATCTAGCGGAGCTAACTTCCTTCTCCAACTATCCGGTCTTCCAGGGAATCTTTCAAACCCATTGGCGGGAGTCCTATCCATTTCTCCTGCTCTCTCGGGAGAACCAGTCATGTGGTATTCCCTACAACTCCAGCTCCTAGTTAATTTAAGACTTCTAGAACTTGACATACTTCCTGATATGTCTTGTGAAAATTGATCAAGTACACTATATGATGAGTTGTTTTGAATTTGACTCTCTTCTCTTTCTTCATTCATCGTTTCATTTTCCTCTCCAGATACTGTTAATGCTAATTCTCCATTGTCACTTAGTGATGGATCAAGATGTTCTGAGTTGTCTCGACTTGACTCCTCCAGCTCAATACATTGAACTTCTTTGCAAACTTCATCAGGGTATTCTGTACAAGCATAAGTAAGGAGCTGTATATACTCTTGAAATTACAGGATCTGATGCTAACCCACATTTATGATAGGGCATCATTTTTGTGAAATTACATAGTACAGGCATATGGATGATAGAAGTAAGAGTTACCTTCATGACTACTTCCAGTGTCATCACCATCATCAAAATGGGGATTGTCGAACTCTCTCATGCGCCTATCTGGACGGTGTGGACCACAAATACTTGATGATTCAGATACTGAATGGTCATCATCCCAGTTATCTTCCCCATCCTGAAATTAAGGAAAAAAGCGAGATTCAAAATTTAGAGGCTTAACCGCTAATTTGTGACATAATTTTCCGTTATTAGGAAATGAAAATTACCTTTTTAGATTTCTGATCCTCTTCAATCATGCGAAGCAAATCCTCAACCCTTGATTGAGCAAGATCACGTTGCTTAGCTAGCTCCTTAACTTCCTTCTCCAACTGAATAATTGGAAACCAGGTTATTAACATTTAGTTAGTAATAAGAATGTGATATGCATGTTGGCCAATGCAACTTGAAAAAATCCCACACTTTTCCTTAAAAAAATAAATAAATAGAATAGAAGACATTGAAGCAGACTACTAGGGACCTATGAAACTCAGTTCTAACCTTCTTATCTATTGGGATACATAAATTCATGAAGCACAAGTTTGTTCAAGAAAACATGTACCTAGGAAAGAGAGGTTAATAATGATATACAAGATTGTTCTAAATCAACATCTTGTAAGTTCCACAACTAGGTCTAGTCCACAATCAATATAAACGCAATGGAATAGGAATTCAAACTGACCTTTTCTATCTGGAGATCCTTCTTCCTCAACAATGATACATAATCACAATTGGAGGCAGTGGGATTAGGGGTTCTTAACTCACTTTCCAACCTAGCTACCTCTTTTTGCAATTGCTTAACCAAGGCCTTATCAGACATCACCACATTAACCTGCGCTTTGGTGGTCACTTCTTTTGCACAACAAGCAAAAAGAAGCGTGTTTCTTGTTTGCTCAACATGACTTCGTGCGGGGCTCAATGTACAAATAATGGCTGTTCTAGCATTGCCACCTATGGAAGGCTGAAGTATGCGTGTCAACTTTGAATCTCTGTAATTAATGTGTCCATTTCTTCCCTTGCTGCATTTAATCAAATTATGTCAGTGGAAATTCAAGGGTTTCTTCTCATATTTGATGCTAGAGGCAGAAACTAAAATTAGCGAAAGGCAGTTTGAAATGCATCATCTAGCATTAAGCAAACCAAGGTTAAGAGATAGGCAGCCAAATAAAGAACTAAACTACATTAAAAACTAAGCACACATGACATATATAATACGAATGGAAGAAGTAGGCAACCTCAGCTTGCGGATGACTGTTCCAAGAGTAAGTAAACTCCGATTTATATGACAACCTTCTTTCAGTCTCACCCCAGCTGATGATAACTGAGATGCACGCTCACTTCCGGCCAAATCAACAAAATTCTGCAAAGAAACAAAACAAAGTTAATAATTTCAAAATTTTTGGTAAGCATTTATTGCCTAAACAAGGAGTACTTTTAAAAATGCAAACATACCACGCTGGCAGCTAGGGTGGCCGAGTTACCTTTGCCCAAGAATTCCCTGGCAGAACTTTCTATTGTCTGAAACAATATAATTTCACTATTAGGAGCTTTTTTTTAATTATTTTTTAAGATATAAAAAGTACAAGAATTTAATTACAGAATGGAAAGGCACACACCAATCTGATAATTTGATGAGATCTTGAACTCTTTTCATTTAGGTATGTCTCTCCTACCTGTCTCTGAGCTGCAAGGATAAATTAATGTAATGCTTGATTGTACAAACAACCTAAAAAAAAAAAAACTATACAAGCTCCGTTACCTTCACAAAACGATAGAAGCTCTTGCAAATGCCCCCAGTCCCGTAAGTTCTCCTCTGTAAGTTTCTCTAAAATGGGTCCTCTCTGAGAAAAAAGAAATGAAAACAATCATTAGTTATGCAATCCATTTTATGAAATTTCAACCTAATATATGAAAGGTATTCACCTCAGGATCATCACGCAGCCTAAGTGGAGTATTGTCTGTACTGAGGAGGTCTCTAACAACTTCATTGTAAATTTCAATTGCTGAGAACTTTATCACAAATGCTCTTTCCTCATGCTATAAAGGTCACATTAAACTTGTGTTAATAGCACTGGTAATGTTATAGTAAAGAACTGATAATGAAGAGTCAAACAGACAGTCGAAAACTTTGGTAGCCTAATTATTTACCCTTTTTATATAGTCAAAAATATCTGCTACAGCATATTCAGTTATTCCAACCATTGTATATGTCTTTCCACTGCTTGTTTGCCCATATGCAAAAATACTGGCTGAAAGAACATATAATTATATGAACACCTAGTAAACAAAACGGGAGATGGATTTAAAGAAACTAGTGGGTATAATAATATACTTACAGTTAATCCCATTAACAACTGAAAGAGCGATTTCTTTTGCTCCTTCCTCATACACCTGTCTTGTATCACAGTCACCACGAAATACTCTGTCTACCAATCATAACAAAATTTCATAAACATTGTGCATAAGTGGACACCAAGTCACCAACACAGCATACAGTACCTTAATTGAGAATGCACCAAATGTGATTGTTTAATATCAACTTTTGCGGGCAAAAATAAAAAAGTTAAACAATCATAGAGGTTGACACATTAACCAGTTATGCCAATTAAGACAAACATACAAATATAATTTTACAAATTGTTGAATAGCCACTAACTTTATCTTTCAAAGTTAAACAATCATAGAGATTGACACAGGTTTATTAGGGAAGATTGCATCTCCACCACCGTAAGTAAAAAAGTAACTGGATCTGATAATGTTCAACTTATCAAAGCTAATCATCTATGTTCTCCAAGTAAGAAAAGTGATCCCTTAGAGACTACACATGTGTTGAATCCAACATACATTACAAGTTCCAAATTATTGTTATTATAAGTTAAACACGAAGCTGCGAAGTTCTAACAACAACACGGACTTTCCTAACGGATTAAAAGTAGGCTTTTTCCTTATGAAATCCGCAGGCCCTTAATAAAAAAGCATATTAAAGACCAGTCATTTGCTTACCAAATGTATAGGCACTTGGAAATGTTGAACCCTCCCGTAATGTGTTCCGGTACAAGACGGTAGTATCATTAATGCATTCCCAGTCTGCGGTTTCATTTGCAGCAGTTTCCTTCTCATTCAAAGGCCTTAGCCTTATCAACACAAAAATCTTCTCTTCGCGACCACTTAGCGCTTGCATCTTCTCCCATTTCAGCAGCTCCTCACCACCAATAGCCCCCATTTTCTCACACTTACCTCAATATTCTCTCCAATTCACAAGCTCATCAGAAAACTCCGAGCAACCCCATAATGGATCCTATAAGAGCAAGACAAAGTGGTGTGGTTAACTAACAAACCGATTCCATTTTCTAAGCTGCATGATACAGCTGAGAGTTCAAGATAAACTAAAATCACAAATGGGAGATCACCAATACAACAGAATGGTTAATTTTCCTTTGATAAATAAATAGAAAATAACAACAACACTAACAAGGAGTCTAACTTTAGATCGTGCCAGACCAACACAAGAAAGAAAAGAGCAATGACAAAAAAACAGAATGCTAACTAATTACGTTTTTATCATATCATCAAAAAAAAAAAAAAAAAATCGGTAGTTGGCATTATAATATCATGACCATAAAAAGCTTCTGTTTTAAGAGACAGATTGATAAATCATAGGTTTAGTACAATTAAAGGATATGCTAGCCATGTTGATTATTCTTTGGTACCAAGCTTCATCCAGAGGAAAACATGAAAAAATAAATAAATACAAATAAATAATACACACTAGTGATAAAAAGAAAAAAATAAAAATAGAAAAGCGAGCTGGGGCCTAATTCGTAAACAGATATAGCAGGGTTCTTCTTTTGTTTAAAAAATAAAATAAAATAAAAACTTTCCTTGAACAGTGACCAATTCCAATGTAAGAATAGAAAGCTTTTCATTGCAGCGACCCACCTCAAAAATAATAATAATGCTTGAGAACGAAGCAAAAAAAGTTTATAGTTTTAGCATAAATTTGATATCGACCTCTGACTATGGAGTCTATGGTAGTTATGCACAGCAAAGCAATGGTCCCCATCTAACATGGGGCCATCTTTTTCAACCTTTCACCTTCCTCCTCTTTAATTATTTCTTTTTTCTTTTCCCATTCCAACTATCTACCCAACCAGAATAAAAAAAGCGACTCTCCCTCTCACACACACTTCACATTCTCATCACAGATTTTTTTTCAACCTCCAGTGTCATTTTCACGAGACGTTACTACAACGTTAACGGTGAAAATAGTAATTCACAGATCAACTTACTTCCCTTACGAACCTGAAGCTTCTTCAGCTGCTGCTTCTACTTTTTTTCCCTCTTCCTCTTTGCTTCGTTGATCACGAATCAGAAACAGAACACGAGACAAACATGTTGCGATAACCGAGTGAGTGGATGGATCTTTCGGAACGACGTCGTCTTCAAAATATGCTTGGATGATGACGTGGCGCTAAATCTCAGATTCCGAGAAAAGAAAAGAAAAGAAGAGAAGAAGAATAATAGGAGATAAAACAGTGAAAATTGAAAAAGGAAAAACCGCAACGAAGATGAGTTGAGTTGAGGGAGGCACGATCTAAAAGAAAATAAAAAATAAAAGCACCGAAGGCAGAAAACACGGCAGTGGCTCCGATGAGTTAGTTTCGGTTAGTTTCTTTCAGTGTCTCACTCTCACTCTCAAACAAGCACAGTTGAGGAATGAGAATGGACCAGCAGGCACGTTTGTTCTGATCCGTTGTCAACTTCTGTTTTCTACCATCAGTGGGGAGGGAAATGACGACGGTGACCCTGAGCTGTTGACATTGGTCATTGGTGTTTGTGAGGGTGGAAAATATGAAGGATGTCACGTGATGGAGCGGCAACAACTAACAAGTGGGAAAGAGGAGGAGGCTTGTTATGATGGTAGCACGTGGTGGAGAGAGAAACGCCGTTTAGAAAACGTTAGCGTCTTTAATGGGTGTGTACTGTTGCGAAACTGAAACCGTCGTCCATTGAAGTTTCCAATCCACGAAGGCACGAACCATCAGGATCCACCTCACGTTTTGGATTATTCTTTTTCTTTTTTTTTTTGGGAGGTGGGGGGTCTAACGGTCACTCAGTGTTGTTATTTTGAGGCACCTGTAATTGGGGAAAGAAATTTGAAAAATATAAAATAATAGCTCTATGCATTTTAGTTTGAGGAAAATGATCACGTATATATTTTTAGATATTAATAAAATTTTAGTGTAATATTTAATTATTAAATTTTATAGTGTTTTTTAAAATTTTAGAAATAAGACAATATAAGCATATTGATAGATTTTAATAAAAATATATTAAAAGTTTATAATTTCAATAAATTTTAATGTTTTTTATAAATAGTAAATTTTTTTTATTGTTTAGTTAAATCCATAAAAGAATGATAATAGTAAGTAGATTAAAAATGTCAATAAATTATAATTTAAATAATATAATTTTTTTATATTTATCTAAAAATTGTGAGTTTGAGTCTCTTTATTTTTAATAAAAAATAAATTAGAAACGAAAACATTTTTTATTGATACTTTTGATGCATGGTATGTTATATAGGAAAAATTCTTGTTTGAGAGGACCTCTGCTCATCTCCTAGAAGAAGATGCACAATGTTTCTTTAATCCATGCTTCTATTTGCATATTGTTTATATCTTTCACTTTCTTCATGCAAATTAAAAGGAATATGAGATGAAAATTGAGTCTTGACGGCAACAAGCTAAGTGATGCATATATTGATGCATGGCTCAATTTTTTTTGTTACGGAACAAAGTTTAGTGTTATTCAAAGTAATGAATGCATGCACAAATTTTTTTCTACTATAATGTCAGATGTAAAACGAAAGATATGTTTTGCTTTAGGCCTGTTTTATTTAGGAAAGAGAATAAACATAAGCTAGTTTTGTTTTACGGAGGCTTTTCAAAAAAAAAAAATTATTTGTTTTAAGCCAAACGCGACCTGTGTTTTGTGAGGGGTGAATTTTATTTTTTTCGTAATAACAAAACATAACTTGCGTTTTGTGCTGAGTTTCAGCTTTTTTTTTTTTGGAAACACAAAATACAGGTGGTGTTTTTTGTGTTGTTAGATTATTTTTTTGAAAAATAAAAAATACAGGTTGAGTTTTGCGAAAAAAATATTTTAATAAAGAGGCCTGTCTATAAATACGAAACACTCCTTTTCCAAACAACCTCACTCTTATTCTACTCATCAAAATCTTCTTTCGAATACATATGTTCTAGTTCTTAGTTTTTTTTTTTTTTTTTTGCAGTTAGGTGTGTCAAAAAAATCGGAGTAGGTGAGGTTGAAGTTATGAAAAATATTGTAAATTTGCGAGTATATTATAACGGTGAAGTTGTACCAAACACACATGAAGGAGTGACTTTTGTTTATGAATGTCCATTGTTATTTGCTATTTCATGTACCATAAGCTTTGTCGAGTTGCAAAATGGGCTTTATAATAACATTCAAAGCCACATTTTGAAAATGGTGAGCAACCTTTTATACATAAGCCATGTGCAAGTATTTGGTGGGCTAATACAGTTTCAATTAATGCCCATCACTAACGATGCCAGTATGCAGCAGATGTTCTGTATTTATCAACAAACCCGATTTCACGTGCCAATGATAGAGTTGTACGTTGAGTTTGAACAGCAGTCAGGGTCGGACGCGGTCGGCGAGGAGTTCAATGTTGATGAGCTCGGTGATATAGATTGGGAAGAAGATAATGACAGTGAAGAGGAATTCGAAGCTAACTATGAAGTCGATGACGAAAACGATGACGGAGACTTGGCAGACAATCTGAAGGTGCAAAATGAAGCGAATGCGATTGTAAGCCGCACCTATTTGGTGTTCCATCTTTTATGCGGACTCTAGATTTCGAAGTAATGCATGACTCGAAATTTTCTGAGTATGCGAATACGGGTATGTTATGATTATTAACTCAAATTTTCTATAGTGTTTATTTTATTTGCCTTGTCTGATGGTGGTGCGCATGTCGTAGGTGAAGGCAACGTTGCGGCGGAAGATGGCGAGTTTAGTGTTGGAATTAAATTTGGTTCGAGAGAGTTGGTGATATCTACAATCAAAAGCTACACTATCTCTAGAGGAGTTGATTACACTGTGTATGAGTCTGAGCCCCAGACATTCTATGCGAAATGCAAGGGGTATGGTGTAGGGTACGATTGGCTTATCCGGGCTAACTTGATTCGAAAGAAAGCTTGTTGGGAGATCAGGAGATACAATGGCAAGCACACGTGTACCGCGGGAACGATATCTGCAAGAAAGGAAGAGAGAGAAACCAGTCTTAAAATTCAACTCTATCGTAACCAAAACTCTTCTAAACCAATCTTAAAGTTCAACTCTATGGTAACCAAAACTCATTATAGCAAACAATCCAAATATAAAAATTACAACTTTTAAGATCCTAATTAACGTTTTCGTTAAATTAAGTTTATACTCACGTCACATTAATAAAAAATAGATAAGATAACGAAAATATTTGGTAATAAAAAATTAAAATTTGTTTAATTTAATAGTTATTAATTATATTTGGTACATAATTAATACATATTAAATAAAATATTTTTTGTCTCTTTAATATTGTTGATATATATTACAATCTTTTGAGGTATTTTCCTCTTAACTATTTTCTTTTAATATTTCTCTTTTTTTCTCCTCCTGAAAAAAAAAATGGGCTTAATTATATGATCTGTATTAATTTTCAAGGGTTTATGTTATATTGAACCGATTAACATCCCTTGAGCTAATAATTAAGCAAAGTATTTTTATTATTTAAGACGAAATCTACATTATCTTTGTTCATTTTATTTAACTAATTGACTTTTTTCTGTATGGTAAAACTATATATCAAGACTCGAGAGAGAGAAATAAAAAGCGATGACCGAATAAATTAAGAATGTTAACATCACATACCTAACTCTTAAATATTCTGACAAATGGTAGCTAAATTATAAGCATGATTTTATAGTTGATTATACTACTCCATAATAATGACATACACGATGTGCTGAAGATTGTAGAAGAACAAGTTAGCAAAAAATTAATTAAACACAGTCACTCCATATGTAACACCAACAAAGTTTTATTTATAATGTTTTTGGGGAGATTACTACTCATTAAGTTTCAAGCTTCCTCTAAAAAAACTGTTTAGAGACATAGAAATTAAAACAAAAGAAACAAAGGAATGGGCGGTGCTTATAAAAAGGTTGCATGAATCACGGTGGTGATCGAAGACAGTTGTAAGAAAGACGATTCAATCATAAATAAAGACAATTGCTTCCTTTTGTCTGTCACGCTATATCTATTTTTGTTTCTAAATATTGTAAGGCACCATTTTTATTAAAATTTGATTAATATTTAATTAGTAAAAAAAAGTGAGTATTTTTTTATTATTGAATAAAATTTTATATCATTCAAAATACTAATAATAACTACAAATCACAAAACTTACTAGTCCTAACATTCTTCAATATCATATATTACCAAAAAAAATTTCTAGAAAAAATAAACAAGTCACATAAAAAAAGTTTATATAAATATAAAAAAATAATACGTGTACATTAAAAATTAACTATTGTAGTAACTACTATGTATGTAGTTGGGTATATATATATATATATATATATATATATATATATATATATATATATATATTATTTAATTTATTTTTAAAATATATTTTATATTTTAATATGTATTTATAATATAATTAATTTAATTATTGATGATATTTAATATTTACATAGCATTATTGATAAATATAAGTGTAAAGGTTCAGGAGGACAAATTAAAAAAAAAAGGTTAACACATTCTTTATTGTTATTATTATGTTTATTTGATATCTGATCTATGATTTTGGTAAGTTGAGTGATGCCAACTATAAAATTTACCTAAATTTAGCACTTGTCAAACACTGGGGGAAAAAAGCATGTCTTTTCTTTAATTTTTTTAATTTATTGGTTGTAGACTTGAAGTCTTAATCTTTTGGATTGAAGCAATTGTAATTTGTCTTTTAATCAATGATGCTTCGCTGTTAATGGTGTTAGTGTTTTAAATGAATCATTCGAAGTTAGAAAATTAACGCGCGGGTCTAAGTTAAAAAGGAAAGTAGATGCGAGATTGTATATAACATAGATATTTGAGAATTTTTTTTATTTATTAGTGATTCTCTTCTATTTCGAAAGAGTTTTACCTTTTTAATTATTAATAATAATAAAAGACCATATATTAATATGATTATTGCGACTATATATACTATGTGAAGAATTAAAAAAATAAATCTCTTAAATAATAATATTAGTAAAGTGGTAAAATGATATTTTTATTTTTATTTTTTTAAATGATGAATGAGACTCTAATTCAAAATTTTTAGATAAAAAAAAATTATGTTATTTAAATTATATCTCATTAATAAAATAATATTTTTAATTATTTTTAAATTTGTAATATTTATTATTTGTGAATCTACTATCTTAATTTAAGAATGATTAATGGTTAACTCATTTTTTTAATGACTAAATAATTTTAGAGAAATTAAATCCAAAATATTCAGATGAGATGATGATCTATTATATGGATAAAAAAAGCTAAAAGTTACACTTTAGAAGAGTTTTTAATTTATGTTTGCTTATTTTAATTATGATGCATGCTATGGTATTTATATATATTTGTCTAACTTAGTAAGAAGAGATAAAAATTTATATTTAAATAAAAAAATATAAAAATAAATAATTTTTTAATAGTTAAAACTTATTATAAAGACAAATTCGACAAATTCAACACCAAAATTATTGGGATCACAGAATTTGTCTTTTAATTATTTGTCTCAATGTCTATCATTATCATAATTGCCTTGTATTTCGAATTTTAACAAAGTCAAGCTTTCAATTTCGTCCGCAGATCTAGTCCAATTCCAAAGTGTGACAATGATAGCACAACCATTATTTAACTTAGAAAACAGTCCTCAATGAAGTCATTATTGACTTTAAACACTTTCAGCTTAATTAGCTCTAATTAATGATTATTTAAAGGCATCACGAACAATAACCTAGTATGTAGTAAGCTAGATTTCTGTGGGTTCAAGCCTTTTCAGGAGAGGAAGAAAAAAATTAAAGAAAAGTCTTCCCTTCTTGCTTGAACGAGTCATGGGCCATGGCATTATAGTTAATAGTTGGCAACATAAAGTGGTAACAAAAAGAAGAAAATTGAGATGAGATTGTGGGATGCACGCCTCAAGGAGTATAATTACATTCATGAAAAAATGGTATGATTTTATTAATAAGAGAGTAATATTTTTTTTTAAAACACTTAATAATTTAACCAATTTAAAAATATGTTTAATTTTGATGCACTGACAGTGTAAAATATTTTATATAGTCGTGTAATTACATTCATTTTTTTGGATATCCATTTATACGATCAATGTAAAAAAATAATTATTTTTGTTGATGCAACATTACGTAATTAAATGTATATATAAAATTATTTTACAATGATAATATATCAAAATTAAATTATTTAAAAATAACAATTCATTTTGTCAAGTATTTTTAACTTATGACTATTTCATTATTAAATTTATGACTACTTATACGACGATCATAATTAAAATGTAAATATATATTATGTAAAATAGTTTAATCAAATATATTAAATTATTTAATAGTTATCGACGGTTATTTTCATATCATATGAGTAATTATCTATCAAATACTAGTGTATTAATAAGCACATCATCTATATCTATATTTTTATAAATTGAATATGTATAATAATTATTTAATTACAAATATAAAGTTAGTAAATATGATAATTGTATATTTGTAGTGGGTATTTGGAGAACAGAATTAGTGATTTGCTCTCATCATTTAGTATATAGTATTTACCACACAAGAATAAGAAGCCTTTATAGTTTATATTATTTACCATAATTAATTACCTTTTAAATTAAAAACAATTATTTATTTAACAATAATATAAAGGCTCACTAGTTAATCTGACAAATGCTGAATGAAAAAAGCAAATCGCTAATTTCTGCTCTCATTACATGCCCCTTAATTAAGAAATTTTCTGTATATAGTTGATATCACGTAGATAAGAAAGCAGGCAATCGTATTCGTAGCTACTAATTTTGGAGTTTAGTTTTTGAAAAAATATAAGTAAATAATGAGAATATTAAATTATGTAAATAATTGATATGTTAAATGTTTAATTTAGTAGGTATAAAGATAATTATGTTTATTATTTTTAATTGAATAGTTTTTTTTTGTTCGATTTACTCATGTACAATTAATAATAGTTAGATATTTAATTTATTAGATGTATAAATAAATATTCTAATATTAAGATTTATGAGATAATTTGAGAAGAGTATTTTTTTATTTTATTAAATCAATTCTAAAATCTATTGTTCATATTATTTATAAAAATTATTGTCCACTAACAAAGTTGTTATTTTTTCTCCCGGCTTCATCCACTAAAACAGCAACCACGTGAGAAGTTAATTAAACAACAAGGTCATGGATTATGATTTAATCAAAAAATTAATAAAATAATAAAAATAAATTAGCCTGAGCTGGGTTCATTTTATTTCTATACCAAAGTTTATATTTAAGGATTAAGATTTTTTAAAATAAAAAGTTGATAAAATGATAAAATAAAAAATTTATTATTTTTAAATTAAGATAATAGAATAATATTTTATAAACATTATAAAATTAATAGTAATTAATTTTTTTATTTTAGAAAATTTAAATTATAGATTTAATTTAGTATCTAATTTTCACGTGTAACGTGTCTTGGTAAATTAAACCATTTTTTACCAAATTAAAAATCAATAATATTGTTTCGGATAAATTATTCATTAAATGTTCCCTTTTCTTTTTTTTTAATATTTTTTAACCTTTATTATTTATGACTATTTAATAAAAAAAACTTACAAGAGATCGATATAATATTTTGACTCACGATTCCAGGTTCCAGCAAAATTATTACTACCCAAAATTCCACGATTTTTGAGTATAAATATAAATTAGAATTAGAAAATTATCTTGAAAACACATCAACAGAATCATAACGTCATGGATGCCATTAATGTATGTTGTACCATCAATCAATATGAGAGTACAAGGTTTGCCAATCAAGAAGTTAATATCGGAGCCTTTGTTCAATGGATTTTTTTTTATCTTAATAAATAAATAAAATATAATAATTATCAAAATAAATAATTTAAAAAATATTTATCGAAATAAATATTCTTCTCCAATTTCAATTATACTGAAAACGATAATTTTTTTTTTATTTCCTATATATCGTTATCAGTATAAACGAGATAAATATATGTATTTATAAATAATTACATATTATTTTTAAAAATAACAAAAAATATTAATACTTTTAATTTAACCAAATTCTTAAAAATTAATTATTTCAAATAATAAAAAAGATAAATGGTCAATTTTAAAAAATTACAAAGGATGGATTGTCCATTTATCACGTAAACATAACACGTTTATTTTGAAAATATATAAATGCACCATTAAATTGAGTGGTTCACATTATATATGAGTTTCTTTTCAGTTTTCACCTCGCACTTTTTTTTGCCGTGATTATTATTGTTATTATTATTTTCACTTAAAAGAAAACTACTCTTTGCTTATTCACTTTCTTTTTTACTGTCTATAATTATATAGAATTTAATTATATCCACCTTTTTTAAAATTTTTTAAGAAAGGAAAAGAGAAAATTATAAAAAGGATAGTTCACCTTTCTCCCTAAACTCTTGAGTGGTTCAAACTATGAGTTTCTTTTCGGTCTTCACCTCACATTTTTTTTCTTGATTATTATTATTATTATTATTATTTTCACTTAGAAAAAAACTGCTCTTTACTTATTCACTCTTTTTTTTCTGTGTATAATTACATGGAATTTAATTATATCCACGTTTCTTAAAATTTTTCGAAAAAGGAAAAGAGAAAATGATAAAAATGATAGTTCACCTTTATCCCTAAACTCTTAAGTGGTTCAAACTGTGAGTTTCTTTTCAATTTTCACCTCACTTTTTTTGCCTTGATTATTATTGTTATTATTATTATCACTTACAAGAAAATTGCTCTTTGCTTATCCACTCTTTTTTCCTGTCTATAATTATATAGAATTTAATTATATCCACGTTTCTTAAAATTTTTTAAGAAAGTAAAAGAGAAAATTATAAAAAGGATAGTTCACCTTTCGTCCCGAACTCTTGGGTGGTTCAAACTATGAGTTTCTTTTAAGTTTTCACCTTACACTTTTTTTACCTTGATTATTATTATTATCACTTACAAGAAAATTGCTCTTTGCTTATTCACTCTTTTTCTTCCTGTCTATAATTATATGGAATTTAATTATATCCATATTTTTTAAAATTTTTCAAGGAAGGAAAAGAGAAAATGATAAAAAGGATAGTTCACCTTTCTCCCTGAACTCGAATGGTTCAAACTATGAGTTTTTTTTTAAATATTCACCTCCCACTTTTTTGGCCTTCATTATTATTGTTATTATTATTATCACTTACAAGAAAACTGCTCTTTGCTTATTCACTCTTTTTGTTCCTGTTTATAATTATATGGAATTTAATTATATCCACGTTTCTTCAATTTTTTCAAAAAAGAAAAAGAAAAAATGATAAAAAGGATAGTTCACCTTTCTCCCTAAACTCGTGAGTGGTTCAAACTATGAGTTTCTTTTTAGTATTCACCTCATACTTTTTTGGCCTTGATTATTTTTGTTATTATTATTATCACTTATAATAAAACTGCTTTTTGTTTATTCACTCTTTTTCTTCCCGTCTATAACTATATTGAATTTAATTATATCCACGTTCCTTAAAATTTTTCAAAAAAGAAAAAAAAAATGGTAAAAATGATAGTTCACTTTTATCCCAAAACTTTTGAGTGGTTCAAACTATGAGATTCTTTTCAATTTTTACCTCACAATTTTTTTGCCTTGATTATTATTGTTATTATTATTATCACTTACAAGAAAACTGCTCTTTATTTATTCACTCTTTTTCTTTCTATCTATAATTATATGGAATTTAATTATATCCACGTTTCTTAAAATTTTTCAAGAAAGAAAAAGAGAAAATTATAAAAAGGATAGTTCCCCTTTCTCCCTGAACTCTTAAGTGGTTTAAATTATGAGTTTCTTTTCAGTTTTCACCTCACACTTTTTTTTTTGCGGTGATTATTATTGTTATTATTATTTTCACTTAAAAGAAAACCGCTCTTTACTTATTTACTCTCTTTTTTCCTGTCTATAATTATATAGAATTTAATTATATCCACTTTTTTTAAATTTTTTAAGAAAGGAAAAGAAAAAATTATAAAAAGAATAGTTCACCTTTCTCCCTAAACTCTTGAGTGGTTCAAACTATGAGTTTCTTTTCAGTCTTCACCTCACATTTTTTTTGCCTTGATTATTATTGTTATTGTTATTTTCACTTAGAAGAAAACTGCTCTTTACTTATTCACTCTTTTTTTTGTGTATAATTACATGGAATTTAATTATATTCACGTTTTTTAAAATTTTTCGAGAAAGGAAAAGAGAAAATGATAAAAATGATAGTTCACCTTTTTTGCTAAACTCTTGAGTGGCTCGAACTATGAGTTTCTTTTTAGTTTTCACCTCACTTTTTTTGCCTTGATTATTATTGTTATTATTATTATCACTTGCAAGAAAACTGCTATTTGCTTATTTACTATTTTTTTTTTCCTGTCTATAATTATATAGAATTTAATTATATCCACGTTTCTTAAAATTTTTTAAGAAAGGAAAAGAAAAAATCTGAAAATTATAAAAAGAATAGTTCATCTTTCTTTCCAAACTTTTGGGTGGTTCAAACTATGAGTTTCTTTTCACTTTTTACCTTACACTTTTTTGGCCTTGATTATTATTGTTATTATTATTATCACTTACAAAAAAATTGCTCTTTACTTATTCACTCTTTTTCTTCCTATATCTAATTATATGAAATTTAATTATATCCACGTTTCTTAAAATTTTTCAAGAAATGAAAAGAGAAAATAATAAAAAGAATAGTTAACCTTTCTCCATGAACTCTTGAGTGGTTCAAATTATGAGTTTCTTTTCGGTATTCACCTCACACTTTTTTTGCCTTGATTATTATTGTTATTATTATTATCACTTACAAAAAAACTGCTCTTTGCTTATTCACTCTTTTTTTTACTGTTTATAATTATATGGAATTTAATTATATCACCGTTTCTTAAAATTTTTCAATAAAAAAAAGAGAAAATGATAAAAAAAATAGTTCACCTTTCTTTCTGAACTCTTGAGTGGTTCAAACCATGAGTTTCTTTTCAATTTTCACCCCACACTTTTTTAGCCTTGATTATTATTGTTATTATTATTATCATTTACAAAACAATTACTCTTTGCTTATTCATTTTTTTCCTATCTATAATTATATGAAATTTAATTATATCCACGTTTCTTAAAAATTTTCAAGCAAGGAAAAAAGAAAATGATAAAAAGAATAGTTCATCTTTCTCTTTAAACTCTTGAGTGGTTTAAACTATGAGTTTCTTTTCAGTTTTAAGCTCACACTTTTTTTGTCTTGATTATTATTGTTATTATTATTATCACTTACAAAAAAAATTGTTCTTTGCTTATTCACTCTTTTTTTCTGTTTATAATTATATGGAATTTAATTATATCCATGTTTCTTAAAAATTTTCAAGAAAGAAAAAGCGAAAATGATAAAACGGATAACTCACCTTTCTCCCTGAACTCTTGAGTGGTTCAAACTATGAGTTTCTTTTTAGTTTTCACTCCACATTTTTTTGGATTTGATTATTATTGTTATTGTTATTATTACTTACAAAAAACTACTCTTTGTTTATTTACTCTTTTTTTTTTCTGTCTATAATTATATGGAATTTAATTATATCCACGTTTCTTACAAATTTTCAAGAAAGAAAAAGAGAAAATAGTAAAAATGATAGGTACCTTTCTTCCTGAACTCTTGAGTGGTTCAAACTATGAGTTTTTTTTTCAATTTTTACCTCACACTTTTTTGGCCTTGATTATTATTGTTATTATTATTATCACTTACAAGAAATTTGCTCTTTACTTATACACTCTTTTTTTCCTATTTATAATTATAAGGAATTTAATTATATCCACGTTTCTTAAAATTTTTCATGAAAGAAGAAGAGAAAATGGTAAAAATGATAGTTCACCTTTCTCCCTGAACTATTGAGTAGTTCAAACTATAAGTTTCTTTTCAGTTTTTACCTCACACTTTTTTTTGCCTTGATTATTATTGTTATTGTTATTATCACTTACAAAAAAACTGCTCTTTGTTTATTCACTATTTTTCTTCCTGTTTATAATTATATGGAATTTAATTATATTCACGTTTCTTAAAAATTTTCAAGAAATAAAAAAAGAAAATGATAAAAAGGATAGTTCATCTTTCCCCTGAACTCTTGAGTGGTTCAAACTATGAGTTTCTTTTTAGTTTTTACCTCACACTTTTTTTGCCTTGATTATTATTGTTATTGTTATTCTCACGTACAAAAAACTGCTCTTTGTTTATTCACTCTTTTTCTTTCTATTTATAATTATATGAAATTTAATTATATCCACGTTTTTTTAAATTTTTCAAGAAAGAAAAAGAGAAAATGATAAAAAAGATAGTTCACCTTTTTTCGTGAACTCTTGAGTAGTTCAAACTATGAGTTTCTTTTCATTTTTCACCTCATACTTTTTTGGCCTTGATTATTATTGTTATTATTATTTTCACTTTCAAGAAAATTGCTCTTTGCTTATTTACTCTTTTTCTTACTTTTATAATTATTTAGAATTTAATTATATCCACGTTTCTTAAAATTTTTCAAGAAAAAAAAAAGAAAAATGATAGAAAGGATAGTTCATCTTTCTCTCTGAACTCTTGAGTGATTCAAACCATAAATTTTTTTTCAATTTTCACCCCACATTTTTTTTGCCTTGATTATTATTGTTATTATTATCACTTACAAAAAAAACTGTTCTTTACTTATTCACTCTATTTTTTCCTGTTGGCTGAACAGTCAAACTTAGATTATCCAACTGTTCATTTTTATTTATTAGTAAAACATTATTTTCAGCCTACTAAGAGACACCAATTAAGTGGAAAAATGATTTTCAAGTACTAACAAGAAGGATGTAGCTCCTCAAACATCACGCCAATCTCTCTTATTAAGTTTATTTTTTTTTACTTTTTTAAGTTTTTTTCTCTTTTTTTTTTAAAGTAATATTATATCAAATTATGAGTTTCTATCTTTTTCCAGCTCTAAACCCAAATTTTAAATTTCATTCAATGAAATTTTTATTTTTGGAAAAAAAACTATTGATTATTTAGATGTGAATTCTAAAAATGGTGAATTCTATGATATTTATAATTTAATGTCTAACTTATTTTTTATGGTATTTTTTAAATGTTTAATAATTATTTATTTTTATACTTTTAAAATTAAATATTAATTTTTAACCCTTTTTGATAAGTTAGACAAACACTTTTAGGCATTATAGTAATTATCTCGAATTTTTTTTCATAATAAATTATGAAAAATATTTATTTTCACCAAACCCAGTTTTGAGCCTTATTTACCGAAATGTACGTTTTTTTTTTTTACATTTAGACAAGTTCGCTAAACTCCTACAAACTTTATAAAAATAAATAAGTTCGTCTTAATTCCCGGTGAACTCTATAAATTTTATAGAGTTTGCCTTACTCCCTTGTGAACTCCACTCAAAATTTTTAAAAAATACATTTTTAATCCATATTATCTTATCTAAATATAAAAAAAAGCGTACATTTCGATAAATAAAACTTAAAACTGAATTTGGTGGAAATAAATATTTTTGGTAATAAATTATGGAAAAAAATCCCCTTACAACAGCAGCACATGCAAAAGTGTTAAAGAGCTCAACAAAAGTGAAAAACATAGAAGATTTAATAAAGACTTTTCCTTTGATAAAGGATAAGTTCTCCGTGTCTTTAATTTATGCCTTTTTTATGTGGTGCTCAGAGATGCCATCATGCATGAGACATGAGAGTCTTGCAGGCTTTTTTGCCCTACATATTATTATTATTATTATTATTATTATTATTAGAGATACAATTTTTTATTATAATAATTTTAAATTAGTATTTTTAAATTTTATTTTCTAATTCATTACTTTCAAAATTTTATCATAAGATTTATTTTTAATGACAAATATATTTATGTCTTGTTAATATCTTATCAACTATATAAATTACATATATTCCTATACAAATCTGTTTGTCTGTGTCTTTGTTATTCTAAAATAGTAAACAGACACAAACTTAGTAAACTAGAATTCATAATTTCATATCATTTATCTTACACACGAGACTTATTTTGATCAATGTTGCAATAACTTGCATTCAGTATTCAATAATAATCGCTGCACATTTCCTTTAGTTAACAATTCTTTTCATCATTTCAGCTTTGTAACGTACTCCGTTCAAAAGACAATCAACCCACCACTCGAGGGTTTGAGATAGGTGGTTATGGTTTTTTTGAAATTTTAATCTCGTGTTGCATATGAACTCCTCTTTTTTCTTGTAATTTTTGCATACCCATGCAATCATGCATATATTGTTGCTAGAGGTAAAAACAGATTAGGTCAGACGAAACTTCAGTTTTAATAGATCAAGTTTGTACGTAATTAATTAGGCTTGAGTTTAACGTGTAATTTGTTATAAACTTTTTTTAAATACTAAACTTGATTTGTTATTAAATCTAATATGATTTAAAGTCTACTAAAAGCCTAAAAGGCTGGATAGAAATTTTTTTTTACAAAAAATAAAAAATATTATTTAAAACAATTATTTTTAATAAAAATACTTATATATAATATACTAAATTTAATGTTTACAAAAAATTTTAAATTTTAAAATATACAAAAATATTTATAATAAAATATAATAAATTTAAAATATCTATTAACTTTGTTAATAATAAAAAAAAATATTTATATATTTATTTATATTTTAAGAGATTCAGATAAACTCGACAGTCTAATCAAATTAATTAATAAATTTGAGTCTGACATATTAATATATAATAATTTAAACTTGGGCCTATTTTGTAACCAATTAAGCCAAATACTGGTTGTTACGGTGGGTAACCGGAGATAAATGCAACGGATGGCGTTGAGTGGCCCAAATGTGTGAAGGAGGAGAACTCCGGGTGGATCAGCAACTCGGGAGGCTCCGTCCGACTTGCGCGCGCGAATGAATGGGGGGTGGTACCTGCAAAGACACTCCGATGCTTAAGTTAGCAAGAGTGTGAGCAGGTCTAGAGAGTATTGGGCTTAGAAATACCTGATTGGTGTCAATGTACTTATAGTGGTGAGCCAATAACCACCGTTGGTGTAGTGCCGTATCTTTAGGGTGTTAACCGTCCCATTATCTTGGGGAGGTTAAGATATGGCTTTATGAAGTGGTTAGAGAGATTTTCGGGGCGGTTACTCATTTGAATGAGTGTTTATCTGCCAGCTAATCTCATAACCGACTTCTTCATACTAAGTCGTGGTTGACACCGACTTCTTAAGTGGAAGTCGGTGCTTTGCTAGGCTTAATCTATTGGATCAGGCCTTTTGGTTGGACCTGGGCCCTTAGCATTGGGCCAGGGTATGAACAGTGCCCCTACTTGAGCCCAAGATCCCTTTAAGGCTTGGGTTCAAGTATTCAACTCGGATTTGTAGCCGACTTTCACAGGTTTTGAAACCGACGTGATTTTCGCGACCTTTTGTTTCTGACAGTTACGTCAATTCAAGCGTCGTGTCCGTTGGGGAAGCGTTTAGGGATTGAGGGCTTTGGTAACGGTGCAATCTCATTAATGACTGCCTCGTTTTTACCATTATGCCCCTTATCCTATTTATAAATACTTTCCCTCTCTTTCGTTTTTCCGTTTCTGCAATCTTTCAAACTTTTTCTTGCTTTGCTCGTGCTGCATTCTTGCGTTCGAAGCTTTCCGTTCTTCCCAACCTTCCTTTCTTCGGATAAAGGTTAGTTTTGTTTTTTCCATGCCATGCTTTACATTTGCATGTTTTGTTTTGTGAGTGGATAGGTCGACCTGTAGATTCTGGCTTCGTATCTCTCCTCTTTAGGGGCCGTATTTTTTGATTTTTCTTTTTCTTTTTTCTTTTTGTAGGTTTCTGCCACTTTTCTTTATATATAAAAAATGGCTTCCGTAGATGTTCTTTCTTTGTGGGTTGATGACACTGTCCTTGGGGAGGAACCCCTGGTCGATGCTGAGTTTATCACTCATCTTCGTACTCATCACCGGCTTTGTACTTCAGAGGAGGATGAGCCAAAATATGAACTGACAATCCCGGGTCCTGAAGACCGTGTCTGTTTTGGGAGAGTTAATGAGGCAGCCCCTCATTTTTTCTTCATGTATGAATGTATGATCACCCGTTTGGGTGTTTTTCTTCCTTTCTCAGATTTCGAAATATCTGTTTTGCACCACTGTAGAGTTGCCCCTACTCAACTTCATCCCAATTCTTGGGGTTTTTTGAAGATCTACCAGTTTATTAGCCATGCTCTGGACTTTCCGACCTCTTTGAGGATTTTCTTCTTTCTTTTCCATATGACCAAGCCTTTTAGTGGGCTAAACAACAAACAGTAGTGGGTATCCTTCCGAGCCATACAAGGTCGGAGGATTTTCACCCTTTTCGACGAATCCTTTCATGACTTCAAAAACTACTTTTTCAAGGTTCAAGCCGTAGAGGGTCACCACCCCTTTTTCCTTGATGAGCACTCTTCCCCTCGCTTTCCCCTTTATTGGTTGGCGGCCTCCCCTTGTGAAAAGTATGGTCTAGATGACCTTGACGAGGTGGAGGCGGCTATTGTGGGATTTTTCAAGGAAGTGTGGGGAAGGGCCCCATACTTGGATACCAGAAAAATCCTCCAGGGAACGCCGACTTTTGTTCAGTCTCAATTAGGTAGTGCATGCATTTCTGATTTCCGAGTTGTTTCTACCGACTTGAATGTTGCCGACTTATAACTGTTGGTTGTTTTTCTTGTAGATATGGCAAAGAAGAATGCTCAAGAGGCTTACCAAAGGGTCCAGGAGGCTAAAGCGAAGTCTCGGGCTAGGTCGGGGGGTGCCAAAGCAGTCATCTCTCCTCCTCCTCCTCCTCCTCCTAGGAATGTGGGCACTCCCTCTCAACCCCTTGTCATTTCTTCCTCAAGTTTGTCTCGACCACCTCCTTCTGCCCAACTACTCTCCGAGCCAGAGAAGAAGAAGTGCAAGACTGCAGAGTCTGGCTCTTCTTCTTTTGATGGTGGGGTTAAGGCGGATGCTCTGGCATTCGTCCGAAAGAACATCTATCCTTTTATAAGTATGGATGATGTTTCTGTTCGAAACCACCTCACCACCATGGCCAAGGAGAGTTTTAGGGCAGCGGGTTTTTGTGGTAAACTTTTGGATATTTTTGAGAAGACTCCCCTCAGCTCTTTGGGGGCATCCTCGAAGGTTGAGGAGTTGGAGGGGAGGCTTCTTCTTTTTGAAAGACATGAGAAGGAGTTGAAGGAGGAGAGAGATAAGTTGAGGAAGGAGAGGGATCACCTTAAGGAGGAGGATGGTAAGCTGCGGGCCCAATGTACTTTGGAGGCGAATTTGAGGAAAACGGCACAAGACAGCTACCACAGTTTATTTCAGGATATTGTGGCCGTGAGGAAGGACTTGCTGAATTCTCGGAACGCATACTCCGAGTTGGAGGACTCTATCGCCGATGGTGCCGAGGAGTCTTGGAGAATTTTCTTGGAACAAGTCAGAGTTATCGCTCCCGACTTGGATCTTTCTCCTCTACATCCAGACAAGGTAGTTATTAATGGCGCCATCGTTTATCCTCCTGCCCCCGAGGTTGTTTCCGAGTCAGATTTGAAGACTCGGGGGCAGAGGATTATTGAGTCTCCTCCTCGAGATCCTCCGAGTTCGTCCTCCGTTCCTCCTCCTGGCCCTGGTGGTGGTGATTCCTCTGCTTCTCTGAAAAGATAAATTTATTTTTTATGGCTATATGGGGGCCCGGCCTGTGGGTCCCCCCTTTTTTAAACTCGTTTATTGTTGTTGGTTTGTGTGAACAATTTTTGGCCTTTTAAGGCCGTAAACAAAATATTCTGCTTGGTGCCCTTTTTGGATAAGGGCTTTTTAAACAAAGGTGAATGCCCCTTTTTTGGATAAGGGTTTTAAGTTACCTTTTGCGTGTATGCTTTTCTGATTTTCCTGAATTCCCCTTAGCTTTTTCTTGAAAACCTTTCTTTTTGGATTGTTTGTTTTTCGTTGAGGACTTTCGAGGCGTCCTTGAAACTTCTCCTTAGGTTTTCCTATCTCTTTTTGTTATTCCTCATACTCAACTTTTGTTTTAGCGAGTTCTCATGACTTAGGTTATTTTTGCGATGCGTTTTTTTTCTACTCGGTTTTACACTCCGATCTATGGATCGAAGTGTTTCCAAGTTTTCATACTCGGGGTCTCGTTCCGACTTATGAGTCGGGTTGGTTCCCGAGTTTTTACGATCGACTCATATAACCTCTTTACACCGACTTGTACCTCGTCGTTTTATCCTGACGACCATCTAGGTCGATTCATGGGATTTTCACGTTTTGTCGAGCTTAAGTCGGCGCGTTTCGTAGAAAGACTTAGAAAAATAAAGGAGGATATTGTAAGAGATATTATAAATGAAAAAGATCTTTATTGATTGGGGAGGTACCTTCTTTCGCTACTAAGGGTTTTGATAGTCTATTCCCTTAGTCTCTACTATGATGCCTCGTTAAAAACCCTTCTCCAGAAAAAACCCTTTTTTGGGAAAAAATCATGAAGTTGGGAAAAGAGTACATCAAGGAGTAGAGTTCGCTTTTAACTGTAGTACATTTTCATATTACAAGCATGCCACGACCTTGGTAGCTCAGTTCCGCTTAGGTCGGTTATTTTATAATAACCTTTCCCTAATACTTCTTTGTATGGTCCCTTCCAATTTGCGGCGAGCTTTCCTTCCCCCGATTTGTTGACTCCAATGTCATTTCTGATTAGGACCAAGTCGTCTAGGGCAAATGTTCTTCGAATGACTTTCTTGTTGTACCTGGCAGTCATCCTTTGTTTCAATGCCGCTTCTTTTATTTGGGCATCTTCTCGGACTTCGGGGAGCAAGTCGAGCTCCTCTTTGTGCCCTTGTATGTTTCCGACCTCGTCATGGAGAATTACCCTTGGGCTTTGCTCATTGATTTCTATTGGAATCATGGCTTCTACGCCATAGACTAGTCGGAAGGGTGTTTCTCCCGTGGCGGATTGGGGAGTTGTCCTATAAGCCCATAACACTTGAGGGAGCTCTTCTGCCCAAGCTCCCTTTGCTTCCTGGAGTCTCTTCTTGAGTCCCGCCAGTATGACCTTGTTAGCTGCCTCGGCTTGCCCATTGGCTTGTGGGTGTTCAACCGAGGTGAATTGATGCTTGATTTTCAGACTGGCTACTAGACTTCTGAAGGTAGCATCGGTAAATTGAGTACCATTGTCTGTGGTGATGGAATAAGGTATCCCATACCTTGTGATGATGTTTTTGTAGAGGAATCTGCGACTTCTTTGAGCGGTGATAGTGGCTAATGGTTCTGCTTCTATCCACTTTGTGAAGTAGTCTATTCCCACGATCAAGTATTTAACTTGTCCTGGTGCTTGGGGAAAAGGACCTAACAAATCCATTCCCCATTTTGCGAAGGGCCAGGGAGAAGTGATACTGATGAGCTCTTCTGGTGGAGCTACGTGGAAATTTGCATGCATCTGACATGGCTGGCACTTTTTCACAAAGTCTGTGGCATCTTTTTGCAAGGTCGGCCAATAGAATCCTGCTCGGTTTACTTTTCTGGCGAGTGACCTTGCTCCTAGATGGTTTCCGCAGATCCCACTATGTACCTCCTCCAACACCTCGGTGGTCCTTGAGGTCGGTACGCACTTTAATAATGGCGTTGATATCCCTCTTCTGTAAAGGACATTTCTCACCAGGGTATAGTGTTGTGCTTCCCTTCGGATCTTTTTGGCTTCTTTTTCCTCTTTGGGGAGGATGTCGAATTTCAGGTATTCGACTAAGGGATTCATCCATCCGAGGTTTAAACCGACTACCTCAAGTGTCTCTTGTTTATCTTCTTTTTTTTGCTACCGAGGGTTCTTGAAGGGTTTCTTGAATCAGGCTTCTGTTGTTTCCTCCTGGTTTGGTACTTGCTAACTTGGATAGGGCATCCGCTCTGCTATTTAGATCCCGAGTTATATGTTTGACCTCGGTTTCTGCAAAGCGTCCAAGATGCTCCAGGGTTTTTTCCAAGTACCTCTTCATATTAGGGTCTTTTGCCTGATATTCTCCGCTTATTTGGGAGGTCACCACCTGTGAGTCGCTGTAGATCGTCACCTTTGTAGCACCAACTTCCTCTGCTAACTTTAATCCGGCAATCAAGGCTTCATATTCTGCCTGATTGTTTGAAGCTGGAAATTCAAATTTTAAGGAGACCTCTATCTGGGTTCCTTTTTCACCTACCAATATTATGCCTGCGCCGCTCCCCGTTTTGTTGGAGGATCCGTCTACATAGAGTTCCCATGTAGTCGGTTTTTCCTCTTGTTCTCGTGCATATTCTGCAACGAAGTCGGCGAGGCATTGGGCTTTAATTGCTGTCCGAGTTTCATATCTCAAATCAAACTCGGAGAGCTCTATCGCCCATTGAACCATTCTTCCTGCAACATCCGTCTTTTGGAGGATTTGCTTCATGGGTTGATTTGTGCGGACTCTTATTGCATGAGCCTGAAAGTAAGGTCGTAACCTTCGAGAGGCTATCACTAAGGAGTAGGCAAACTTTTCTAGTTTGTGGTACCTTAGTTCAGGGCCTTGTAGGGCCTTACTGATGAAATAGACCGGGTGTTGCCCGACCTCGTCTTCTCTGATCAGGGCTGATGAAACAGCCCTGTTTGCTACGGATAGGTATAGGACGAGGTCTTTTTCCGGTATTGGTCGGGTTAAGATAGGAGGTTGGCTTAAGAACTTTTTGAACTCTTGGAACGCCTCCTCGCATTCCGGAGTCCATTTGAACTGGCATCCCTTCCTTAATAAGGAAAATAGTGGAAGGGATTTTAGTGCCGAGCCTGCCAAAAATCTGGAGAGGGCTGCAAGTCGGCCATTGAGCTGTTGAACCTCTCTCAAACAAGTCGGGCTTTTCATTTCTAGGATGGCTCTGCATTTATCGGGATTGGCCTCAATCCCTCTTTGCGTTAGCATAAACCCTAGAAATTTTCCTACCTCCACCGCGAAGGCGCATTTTGCGGGATTTAGTCTCATCCCATGCGACTTTATAGTGTTGAAGACTTGTGAGAGGTCGGATAAGAGGTCGACTTCTTGTTTGGTTTTTACTAACATGTCGTCAACGTATACTTCCACTAGGCTCCCTAGATGGGGGGAAAACACTTTATTCATCAGCCTTTGATATGTGGCTCCTGCATTCTTTAGTCCGAATGGCATGACCACGTAGCAATAATTGGCTCTTGGCGTGATGAAAGATGTTTTCTCCTGGTCTGGTTCATACATCGGGATTTGGTTATATCCCGAGTATGCATCCATGAATGATAGGTATTGATACCCCGAGCTGGAATCCACCAGGGTGTCAATACTTGGTAGGGGATAAGGGTCCTTAGGACATGCCTTATTCAAGTCGGTATAGTCGACGCACATTCTCCATTTACCATTCTGTTTTTTGACTAGCACTACATTGGCTAGCCATGTTGGATATTTGACCTCTCTGATGAAGCCGGCTTCCAAGAGGTCCTGTACTTGTTCCTCCACTATTAGGGCTCGTTCCGGGCCGAGCTTGCGTCGTCTTTGTTGTACAGGTCGGGATCCTGGGTAAACCGAGAGCTTGTGGGACATGAGCTCGGGATCTATCCCAGGCATGTCGGAGGCCTTCCATGCGAAGAGGTCAGAATTAGCTTTCAGGAGTTCACCTAACCTTTGTTTTAGGGTTTCCCCTAGGTTGGCTCCTATGTAAGTGTTTTTTCCTTCCTCCTCTCCGACTTGTACCTCCTCGGTTTTTCCTCCCGGTTGGGGTCGCAGCTCTTCTCTGACCTTCGTGCCGCTGAGCTCTATGGTGTGGACCTCTTTGCCCTTTCCTCTTAGGTTTAGGCTTTCATTGTAGCACTTTCTTGCCAATTTTTGGTCTCCTCTCACCGTTGCTATTCCTCCTGGGGTTGGGAATTTCATGCAAAGGTGGGGAGTAGATACCACTGCTCCAAGGCGATTAAGGGTAGTCCTGCCGATTAAGGCATTGTAGGCTGACCCTTCATCGATGACTATGAAGTCTATGCTCAGAGTCCTTGATTTTTCCCTTTTCCCAAAAGTGGTGTGAAGGGGTAAGAATCCCAGTGGTTTTATTGGCGTATCCCCTAATCCATATAGGGTGTCGGGGTAGGCTCTCAATTCTTTTTCGTCTAACCCTAGCTTGTCGAAGGCGGGCTTGAAAAGGATGTCCGCCGAGCTTCCTTGGTCTACTAGGGTTCTGTGGAGATGGGCATTGGCTAGGATCATAGTTATCACCACGGGATCATCATGCCCGGGAATTATCCCTTGCCCATCTTCTTTTGTGAATGAGATAGTGGGGAAGTCGGGTGTCTCTTCCTCGACTTGATAGACTCTTTTGAGATGTCTTTTGCGAGAGGATTTAGTGAGGCCCCCTCCCGCAAATCCTCCCGAAATCATATGAATATGTCTCTCTGGAGTCTGCGGTGGTGGATCTCTTCTATCCATATCATCTCGCTTTCTTTTCCCGTGAGTGTCCGACCTTTCCATGAGATATCTATCAAGCCGACCTTCTCTGGCCAGCTTTTCTATCACATTTTTGAGGTCGTAACAGTCGTTGGTGGAGTGACCATATATTTTATGGTACTCGCAGTAGTCGCTGCGGCTTCCCCCTTTTTTGTTTTTAATAGGTCTAGGGGGTGGCAGCCTTTCAGTGTGGCAAATCTCTCTGTATACATCCACTATAGAAGTTTTGAGAGGAGTATAAGAGTGATATTTTCTGGGCCTCTCGAGACCGAGTTCTTCCTTCTTCTTGACTTCCCTTTCCCTCTCCTTAGATGAGGGAGGGGGTCCGGGTCGCCAACTCAGGTCTCTTAATTTTGCATTCTCTTCCATGTTGATGTACTTTTCGGCCCTTTCTTGTACATCACTTAGAGAAACGGGGTGCCTTTTAGATATGGACTGTGAGAAGGGACCTTCTCTGAGCCCATTGACTAACCCCATTATGACTGCCTCTGTGGGCAGGTCTTGGATCTCCAAACATGCCTTATTGAACCTTTCCATATAGGCTCGCAAAGATTCTCCGACCTCCTGTTTTATTCCCAGGAGGCTCGGTGCATGTTTTACTTTATCTTTCTGAATTGAAAACCTCATCAGAAACTTCCTTGAGAGGTCTTCAAAACTGGTGATTGATCTTGGTGGGAGGCTATCGAACCACTTCATTGCCGCTTTCGATAAAGTGGTCGGGAAAGCTTTGCATCTCGTAGCGTCGGAGGCATCAGCTAGATACATCCGACTTTTGAAGTTGCTTAGATGATGCTTTGGGTCTGTGGTCCCATCATAGAGGTCCATATCAGGGCTTTTAAAATTTCTTGGAACTTTTGCCCTCATTATGTCCTCGCTGAAAGGATCCTCTCCACCCGGAATTGATCTTCTTGGTCGTCACGGGTGTTGTGACCCTTGAGGGAGGATTCTAGCTGTAAGAGTTTTCTTTCTAACTCTTTTCGCTGTTCCATCTCCTCTTTGAGGTACCTTTCAGTTTCTTTCTGCTTCTCCCGCTCTTGCTCCAATTGTTCTAAGCGACTGTGGACTAACCCCATTAATTCAGTTATGTGGGATGGTCCACCTTTTCCCGATTCTCGCTCGTCTGAGGGGTTAGCCTTCGGGTTTTTTACCCCGGAGGTGCCCTCTCTATTCTGATCATTAGCTTCCTGGTGGAGGGTTACATCTACATTGTCGTTACCTGCGTTCAGATTCTCTTCTTCGGAATCCGTTTCCGCATGTACTTCTTCGTGGGATCTATCCGCCATCGATGGATGATCTCTCGGGTCCCCGGCAACGGCGCCAATGTTACGGTGGGTAACCGGAGATAAATACAACGGATGGCGTTGAGTGGCCCAAATGTGTGAAGGAGGAGAACTCCGGGTGGATCAGCAACTCGGGAGGCTCCGTCCGACTTGCGCGCGCGGATGAATGGGGGGTGGTACCTGCAAAGACACTCCGATGCTTAAGTTAGCAAGAGTGTGAGCAGGTCTAGAGAGTATTGGGCTTAGAAATACCTGATTGGTGTCAGTGTACTTATAGTGGTGAGCCAATAACCACCGTTGGTGTAGTGCCGTATCTTTAGGGTGTTAACCGTCCCATTATCTTGGGGAGGTTAAGATATGGCTTTATGAAGTGGTTAGAGAGATTTTCGGGGCGGTTACTCATTTGAATGAGTGTTTATCTGCCAGCTAATCTCATAACCGACTTCTTCATACTAAGTCGTGGTTGACACCGACTTCTTAAGTGGAAGTCGGTGCTTTGCTAGGCTTAATCTATTGGATCAGGCCTTTTGGTTGGACCTGGGCCCTTAGCATTGGGCCAGGGTATGAACACTAGTCAAGTTATAGACTTCTGATAAGTAACCAGTAGACTCCTGATCTGTTTCCAGTTTTCCACCCCTGTGCTTCTTATTCTTCTTTTTCTGTGTTGTTATTTATTTATTTATGTTTTTGCCAAATATATCTAAATGTTTTTTTGTTGAAGAACAAAACCGGAAATCTTTTTTTTGTCAGAATCCAGAAAATTTAGATCAGATATTTTTTTAATTTGGTAGGAGCCCAGGATCGTATATTTTGCCTTGGACTTGTACTGGTATATGACTTTTTCTTTTGGGATCTCCACCAAATCTACTACGAACGATTAGGGCTAATTTTTTGGGCTTAGAGTATATCGTGTTTAAGCGTTTTGCCTTACAAGTACTGATTGACCTTGGGCCTTGGGCTTGGCCCATTTTCAGAGAAACATCTTCAGGCTTGTTCATTTTTATCTCGAGAAGAGAATCAATGAATATGGCAAGAAATAGCCACTGGCTTCAAAGAATAAATAAAAGGGCGTGGGAGTGGGACAGTGTATCATGTATGAGATTCGACTTTTTGTGAACAAGTTTTTTGTGGTTCTGATTTTTTGTTGTTATTTATTATTAGAATTACTTATTTTCAAAAGTTAGTTATTATTTATTAAGTTACTTACCATCTGTTGGCTCATTCACACTGCACTTTTCTTCCCTCATTAAACATAATAATAGCATGCTACCACCAACACCAAACTGATGGTAGTTTTAGAACATGTGGCTCAGAATGAGTGAACCATTGCTTTCATCAGACAGCTTTGAATCTTTTTGTGGTTCCAGCAGCATGTTCTATTATCTTCTCTTTTAAAATGATTTATAGTTCAATAATCTTTTTCCATTTTGTCATTTTTATTCTATTTTATATTTTTTCAAATTAATATTGCCTGTTGTTTTTTACTTTTAAAATAAATATTTGATCATTTATATTTTATTATTTTTTTACACAAACATTTGACAGCATATCATCTATTTAGTAACATTTGTTTTCAAAGACCAGACTAAAATTTAATATTGTGTAGAACTAAAATTTTAATCCCGACATACCAAATTTCAATATCTCTAAAAAATGGAGACAAAAAGAATTAAACATTTTGGAGAAAAAAAAACTCAAATTTTAATAATATTTTTTTCTCAAAAATATCATTATTTAATTTTTTAAATTTTAAATTTATCAATTTATTTTCATATTTTTTTAAAACTAAATATAATACAAAAAATAATCTAATTTAATATATTTTATACTAAATATAATACAAAAACTTAATTTAATTTCTATTTTTCTCTCTTTTCCAAATATTGCCTTTTAGATTAGAGCAGCACCAATTCACCTACACACAACACAAAATCAGCCACTCTCCTACCACATTGTCATGGGAGGACAACCAATAAAACACAATCAGACATAAACCAAAATATTCAACACCAATGAATTATATTGCAGTTTTCTTCATTTGTAATTTCCCCCTAACTGTTGATGAAGCAAAACTCTTTTGTGCGGCACATTTTATTTTATTTTTCTTTTAATAAAGACAACAAAATTATAAATTACTCTTTTAAAAGAGTATTTAATAGGAGAAAACATAAATTGATTACAAAATCTTAGACTTAAATAAAATATACATTTTTCCTAGTTATCGAAATTCAAGTATAAACATGTCTTGATGAATAAACTATGATCATTCTACAACTTTCAATTTAGCACGCTAGCTTGGCTTCCTTTTTTTCTAGTGTTAGCCAAATCGAATCCAATTTGATCCGTGTTCATTCATGGTCTGGCATTTTGTTTGTGTTAGATTTTTTTTTTTCCATGTTTTCTCACTAAAAAAACCACTAAAGCATACGACACACTCAACATCACAAAGTTATAAGTTTAAATTTATAAAAAAATGTGGATCAAACTTTTTTAATACTTTTTATATAATAGATGAATTAGTGGATTAAAAAATGATTAAAGTAGCTAGTATTTCTATTTATATTTATATCTATCCAGGCAAGATGTTGGGTTTTACGGGTACATGAACTGACCGAAGCAACAATGGAAATGGATTAACACTTGACAGAATCTAATGTGATCTCTCATCTTATCTTTTATTTTATAAGTGAAACTAGAAATAAATAAAAAAAATAATAAATAATTAAATTAAACATTACATACTATCAAGTTTTATTTTTATTGGAGAGGATCCACTCCCAACAACAATTGGTAGTTTGATACAAATCGATTTTTTTCCACCACAGATTACCGATTAGTGATTCATCACATTGATTATTAATTTATTATCTCAAAGACAATTCCATTATTTTCAATTTTTATTCCACTTGTAGTCTGTTTCTTTTTTAGTGAATTCCACTTGCAAAATAGGAGTGGGATTTAAAAATAGGAAGCAGATTTACGGTTTTACCCTGCGGGAAAAGTGGATTATAGTGGAAGGTAGAATAAAAGGGAGCAATTGATAACAAAATAAATAATAAAGTCACAAATAAATTCCGGAAATTAAAATTTTGGATAAATTAATTTAAAAAGATACTAATGAAATTTATGATAATATATGCGAATACATTATTTTTAAATTAATTTTTATAAATAAGATAAAAAATCTTAATTTAATCTAATTTATTTACGTTTATTATTCTAAAAAATTTTATTAATTTTTTTAGAATTAATATATATTAAGTATAAATTTTGGTTTATTTGTCACTTTTTCTAAACTAAATAAATAATAAAAAAAATGTCAGAGAACGAGTAATGTTTGTAATTTGTAATTATTAAATTATTAATAATAATTTTAATGGTGTAAAATTGGTATGAAATTTCATCAAATGGTTCACTTTTTTTTATTAATTATATGCTGTCTAAAATTTAATAAAATTGCTAATTCTTAAACTTTTTCAAATAATAATAATTAACGAAATATAACTTAAATGAAATAATATTCTGTACTCGTATGAAAATTTTGGATTTGAGTATCCTATTTTGAAAAATAATAATAATAATAGTGAGCGACGAATAGGAAGCAGCAAGGACCCCCTGACCCTGCTTTCCAAGTTTGAACTTCCTTCTTCCTTCTTCCTCATTCTTTGTATTCGTTATTCTTCTTCTGTTAATGATGCTAACTACCTGAACCACTTGTTCAAATCGCAAAGTTTGCGTTGAGGCACTGTTATTGCGGAGGAAGAAAGAGCGAGAAAGCAGTGCAGCTGAAGAATAATTGACATTTGAAAGGCATAATTATTAAGAGAGCGACAATGAGAACCCTCTGCGACGTATGCGAAAACGCCGCTGCAATTTTATTCTGCGCCGCCGACGAGGCCGCTCTTTGCCGCTCTTGCGATGACAAGGTTTGACTTCAATTTTATCAAGCTATTGTTCTTCCCTTCATTAATGTCTAGTCATTTCGATTAGTTTACTACACAAATTGAATTGTTATGGAGTCAAAATAATAGATGAAATTATTAGCACGGGTTTAAAATTTATTGTATACTAGGAGCCTAGGACAAGTATATTGCATCCTTTGACTTGATTCACTTATATGAATACAATTGTTCACGCCATTGCTTGGTAAACAAGATCTAAAGCTTTTCTCTATTAATCTACTGGTCCACTGAACTGAGTTTTGTTTTATTTTATTTTATTTTTATCTTGAGTAGGAGTAGAACTAGAATTAAGATATATTGGAATTGAATTGTGTTATGTTATGTGAAGTTGGATTTAATCAAAGGACTAAATGAAGTCATAAGTTCTTTAGATATTGTTTGCAGTTGATTATATTTTTCATAATTTTTTTTCTACATTCATCTCATTTTTTGATTGTTAGTTTTTGGTTCAAGAATGAAACAATAAGATGGTTGGAAACCGTAGATTTATATGACAAAATAAACTTGTGATTTACATTTGAGTTTCAGGTCCACATGTGTAACAAACTTGCTAGTAGACATGTTCGAGTTGGACTTGCTGATCCTAGTGATGTTCCTCGATGTGATATATGTGAAAATGCACCTGGTATTTATATGGATTCCTGACCAGATTGTGCATTTTGATATATAAGACCATAACTAAATATTATTTTTTATCATAAACATTTGTACATGTAGCTTTCTTTTACTGTGAGATAGACGGTAGTTCGTTGTGTCTACAATGTGATATGATAGTACATGTTGGTGGTAAAAGAACTCATGAAAGGTATCTCTTGTTGAGACAGAGAATTGAGGTATGTTTTCAATTGTAGAAGAACAAAGAATAAAATTAAAATCTAAAAAAAATTCTAGCTTGTAAGTTGAAGGAATGTTTCTTGGTTCTTTGTGGTAGTTTCCAAGTGACAAAACTGGTGGATTGGATGAATTTGGATTGCAAACTTTGGATCAAAATGAACCAAGGAGAGACCAGAGTCAATCAATCAAGCTAAATGCAAGAGATAACCACCAGAGTCACAATCACAAGGTTATATCAGTTACAATGCTAGAAAATAATATTGATGGTCATAGAAAAATGGACAAAAAACTCTTTGATCTTAATACCCGGCCACAACGGATAAATGGTTCAACATCAAACAACCTGGTAATTGTTTTTCATTAGAGTTTTATGATTCAAAAGATATTTTCTAAGTTTCATTTCATGAATTCATGACATATAATTAATTTGTTGAGCATGTGATGACTAATGTTTTGATAGTTCAATTGAATTAATACATATTCTGGTTTTTGAGAAGCAGGATAAGGATATATTGGGCAGTAATAATCATGATTCTATTGGTGTTGTACCGGTAGAATTGTTCAAACAAGAAGCTGAGAAGTAATTAAGGTATAACATATGGAGTGACCTTATTGCGTGTCTTATGAAGTAATAAGATTATCTATTAAGTGTTTGAGTTCTAACCAAATTAATCAAGAAAAAGAGAAATATCATTATAAAAAAATGAGTTGTAATAAACTAGCACATGCATAAGATGTTTTCATTTGTAAAAGAATATCGAGCTCTGTTTTTAATACTTATTTCTTCGCCTTTTTTTATTGTAGATATTACTAGAGAATTGACTTCCATGCTTACTGAGGGTTTCAATTCTTACTCAAATTATTCATCTAGACCATTGATGTTTATAGAAATTGCATTAGCCCCTGTAAAAAGTTTGATAGATTAAGAAAATTTTCGAAAAGTCTACCACTACCAACAAAAGATGCTTATTTGACATTAAATGGATTTGTGCTAATCATGATATTTATCATGACTTGAGAAAGGATTAAGATTTTTACAATAGGCACATAAATCCTCCTCCAATAATTGTACCTCTTAATTTATAGCACTAATGTTTTATTTACAAATTATGTATGGCCTGTCATGTACGCAAAGCCACAGTTGGTTGATCAATCTAATTTTATTGCAGTTTAATAAAGGTTCATGAGCTATATTATAGTCTAGCTAGTATTCAGGTACACGAGAATTGGAGTGAAAACTAATTTGAGTTGGCCCTTGGACCAATATATGGAAGAAATAATACACCAAAATTGTAAGAGTTTATTAATAAACTTAATTTCATTAAACAAAAGTTTTGATACAAGAGACAATAAAACTATCTATACAGTAGTAGTGCATAACAAATTTGTCAAAGGGAGCAAACAAGTTAGTTGAAATCCTATGGAATAGGTAATCACTATAGCAATTGAAACTCATATTCAACTTATCAACTATCATGTAGACTAGGGCTGGCAATGGGTAGGGTAGGGTAGGGTTTGGACCCTACTCTAACCCTACCCACGGGTTGAAAATTTCATTAAAACTCTACCCTACTCTATCCGCGGGTTGAGAATCTCTCAACCCTAACCCTACCCGCACCCTAAAATTCTAAACCCTACCTTACCCTACCCTATCCGTAGAAATATCAAATTTTTTCAAAGTAAATATAAATTTCAATTATTTCGAATTTTATACGTATTAATAACATAAAAAATAAAAAATCAATGCTCTAAAGTACTAAATTAATTAACTAGTTTAATGGTTATTCACTTATTATAAGTCATTACATAAGAGAGGTTGTGGGTTCAACTTTCACTTCCTTCACTATATAGAGAGATTTTTATAAAATATGTGTTATATATGAGGTGCGGGTAAGGTAGGGTAGGGTACACCCTAAACCCTAAACCCATACCCTACCCTACTCGCAGGCATACTCGGACCGTACCCTACCCTACCCGCTGCGGGTAGGGTAACCTACCCTACCCGAACGGGTTAGACCGGGTTGGGTACCCGCGGGTAGGGTATGAATTGCCAGCCCTAATGTAGACTTACTCACAAGTAGAAAACTAAAGCTATTGAGCTCTTTTGCTTCCAAAAAGAAAAATAGAGTAGAGTCATCAAGCCCCATGTCACAACTTTTTCCGACTAACCTCAAGCAATCTTTCCACTATACAATTAAGTTAGGGTGTACATGGGTCGGATTTGTCTTGATTTGGATCTAACTCTAAATAATAATTGGATTTATTTTTGAGACTCTTATTGAACCTTAGATTCAGTAAAATCTTACTACTTTCGAGCCATACTAAAACCGAGTCTAAACTAGTGAAGTCCGAATTTTGATAAACTTTATTTCAAAAAAAATTATGATACACTTATTTATAAAGAAGAAAAAAACATACTTATTACCGAAAAGTTAATATCTATATTTGAACTTAAAATTTTTCATAAATTCTAATTTTATGTTTCTTTGATCTATTTTCTAATTTAACAAGTATGATTAAAAACAAAACAATAAGCTTATAATTAATATAGCATAATATTGAAATTAATTTAAAATATATATACTTTTTTAGTCTCTTAAAATGTACATGGATCAGATGAAGTCGAGTTTGTTTTGACCCAGACTCAACCCTAAATAATGACAGAGACTATTTTTGAGACCTTTACCTGACCATAAATTCAGTGAAATTACACTAAATTAATCTCCAAAGTATTCTGACTGGATCTTCGGATCGGGCGGGACCATGTACACCCTAAATTCAGTTATGTACACAAGGCTCTCTCAAAATTGACATATTTGATATTTCATTGTGACCCATAATTTTTTAAAAGTTGCAGTTCTATCCCAAGAGACCGAAACAAATTACATGCAACTCTATCAAACTGAGAATTAACTTAGGCCTTTATTTTCTAGTTATTTAACTACAAATCCAATAGAACATTGTAATTACATACAACCTAAACAATTGGGAAAAGCAAAATACCGCAGTGGTTCAAACCTATAGAATATTAATAGAAAAACCCCGTTCCACTCAGTTCTGCAATGAGCACTATAGCCGAGCTCCAGTGAGTCAGTGACCATCTTTAACTCACCCCCCTTCTAAAATTTTTTTTTTGGTCATAGCCCTTCTAAATTTTTTTAACATACGGCCTTATGGACTAGGCCTAAATGGGCCGATCTGGCCCGTTTGACAGCGCTAGGCACCACTAGATTGATTTGAAACCTCTAACACTTCGATGAAATTTAAGTTCTAAAACATACACAAATTTCTGGCAAGGGTTCTTCACAGGCCCAGCTTACACATCACATGATCACAACCCACTGCCACATAAAAAATTCAGTTTTAAAAAAGAACAGTACATATTTGTAGCCACTAATGAAACTGACCACATCCCCCCCCGCCTCTCCCCCCCCCCAACCACAAAAAAGAAATGAGGCAGGCTTTGGCTGATGACTTAGGATCAATTGTTGTAAGTTCTAGCCTCTCTTTAATTGTTTGATTATGATGCTGGCCTGAAATGGCAAAACAAAATAACAAATCTACCTTTTATGTTTTAACCTAAATCCTGATGTATAACAAAGCAAGCCAGAAATCTTTTGCATTAGAACCGAAATGGATATTTTGATTAAAAAATGTTCAATTCTATAGTTTAGCATTGATCTTAAAGAAGTATTTTGACCTTCATTCTTTTGCATCAGTCTTTTAACTTCAGTCATATAGTTTAGACTTATAATGTGTCATTAGCAGTATTTGATGAACTTGGTAATTTATTTGACCGTTCTAAGAAGATCGAACAACAAATCATACTACTAGAGGATTTTGGCTCTCAACCAAGTGACATGTTTTCTAGTTAATTAATTACTCTTTTAAGTTGAAATTCAAACATTTTACTATATAATGATGCATATTCAAGTACATGGCTCCTAACTTATGGCAAAAGGCTTATTAAGTTGTAGAGTTGCACTTAATCATGAGCAAAACAGTCTCCATGAACAAAAATAGTCTCCAAGACTAGAACATTACAACTTTTACACAAATCAGTCTTCCATTCCAATCTTTCCCTCCACATTATGTTGCTGAACATGTATATGTATATCAGATTCACCACTCAACATCTTAGTAGGAGTAGCCCTTCACAAACAACTCTTTCTTGGCTTCCTCAGATTCGCCGTCGCCGGTGTACTTTCCGAGCTGAGCAAGCGAGTTGGACTTGGCACGGAAAAGGAGGGCATCTTGAGCAGCCTTGACATTCTCCGGACGGCCTCCCCATGTCTTCAAGCAAGTGTTTTGGAGGGCTCTGGCATATGAGAAGGACACATGCCATGGGTTTGGAGATTGGTTCATTGCATTCAAGTTGAGAGTTGCTTCCACCTCAGATTGTCCACCAGACAAGAACTACACAAAATTGTACTTTTTCTTAGTACATCAACATAAAAAGAACAATGTAATGATGGAGTTTGGCAGTGTTACTTACCATAATTCCGGGGACAGCCGGAGGAATTCTGCTGTGAAGAAGCTTGAGTGTGTAGTCAGCAACTTTCTGAGGAGAGGCCCTGTCCTTGGACTCGGCTCCAGGAGTAACCATGCTAGGCTTAAGAAGGATACCCTCAAACTGGACATTGTTCTCAGCAAGGTAGAAGAAAACCTCAGCCCAAACCTTTTTCGCTACCTCAAAAGTCCTGTCAATGCCATGTTCACCATCAAGCAAGATCTCTGGCTCCACAATTGGGACCAGGCCATTGTCCTAACCATTGAACCAAAAAAACAGCTTAGAAGACTATATAAATACAACTAAGCATTCTTGAATAACTTGAATTGTTTCTTTAATTTACTACCTGAGAAATGGCTGCATAGCGAGCCAAACCCCATGCTGCTTCCTTGACAGCCAAAGCAGAGGGACCATTGGGGATGCTCACAACAGTGCGCCTGGTTTATAAATTAAGTCATTATTAATGCAAAAATGATCTTAAAATTTTGATTTGAGAAATGGTAGGAGACCATCAGAATTTATTATTTTTAACCGTCACTTAACTATTAATTTAATTCCTTTAATTTAGTAATCCAACAATATATCTTGTCCTATACTTTTAAACATTGATAGCTAAGTGATAGCTAAAAATAATAAATTCTGATGATTCTCTAGAAAGAGGAGAATATGCACAAACTCACCATTTGGCGAAACGAGCACCTTGCTGGTAGTATGCGGCTGAGCGAGAGGCAAGACCATCCAAACCTTGGCACCATGACTCATCATTGGAACCAGCCAAGGGCACCAAACCCTGTTGTTTTCAACGCATGCATAAACCATGTATTAACAAATACAATGGCATGAGTAAAATTCTAAACTTGTATATCATAAACCATCATGTTTTCTTAATAAAATACTACACACCAAGGAAAAAACGTTTGCTTTCTCTCTTTCATCTTACTACTTGTGCCTTTCACATACATGTACTACACAATGACAATGACAACGACAATCATGCAACAAAATATAAGCTAACTTCAATTATGGTATATCAAAAGTGCTACGTACACGCCAAAATGTATTTGTATGTAAATATATCTATTGTTTAACTTATTTTCAAAATATATTTTGTATTTTAACATGTATTCTATACAACTGACTGATTTGATAGTTGGTTTTTGGTGTATATGTAGCCTATTTGATGCTAGATATATTTACATCATTCCTTCTATTCTTTACTTTATTGGTTAAGGCATAAAGGTAGTGCAAAACTTGTCTTATTTAATATTCAATAATTAATAAATGTTAAATAAGAGAAATTTTGACTGTTTTGTTTTTTACTAATTTTTCTGTTCTCAAATATTTCCGAAAGAAAGAAGGCACATTGAACTTACCTTGTCTACTTTGATACCAGGAACAATGCTTTGCTCTTTAAGTAAATCAACAATTTTCTTGCCATCAACGGTGGATTGGTAGAGAGTTTCCTCAAAGAGAATGGCACCGGAGATGAACTGACCAAGGCCTGGTGCTGCCACAAGGAGGGTACGGTATGCTTGGCGGTTAGCTTCAGTGTTCTCTAGCCCAATTGAGGCCAAACGCTTCCCACAGGTTGCATTTGACTCATCCATGGCCAAAATCCCACGCCCAGGTGAAGCAATAGTTTTCGCGGTCTTGACGAGCTCATCGGCATAGGAACCAGCTCTGATGGTGAGTGCTGATGGTGATGGGGTGGCAGAGTTGGTTCTTGCAAGAGACACTGCAGTTTGGCGAAGTGTTTGGCCTTTAACCCACTCAGACTTGTCAAGAACTGGGGATGACTTGAGAAGAGTTGCTGATGCTGAGGCCATTGTTTATTTCAATGCAATAAAATGGTATGAATCTGCCTTAACAAGCAGCAACACAATAATCTTATCCCCTTCAGCAACCTCTTTGTGTGCCTTTTTACCACACATGTACTCTGTTCTCTCTATATTTATAGTTACCAAGTGATATCTCATTTGAGGCTCATGTCAACCAACCTATCCTCACCTGACATGTGGATGATAACTCCTGCTTACTTGGCATTTTGCGTTGTCAAAAAATTCTTAGGTGAATACTTTACACAAGTTTACCATCTCATATTTAAACGCACTCTTAATAACAAGTAGTAAAAATACTATTTTTATTAGGAGTGTGGTTAAATATAAGATGGTAAACTTGTGCTCTTACAATAATCTCCTGCATTAAGTGGTTGAAATGGATGGCTCTTTGCTCACCTTGTAAAAGTTAACAAATAGACTTGGAATTTGGAAATAAAAGGTAGATTTTTTTTCCCCACAATTGTGCTGCTATTAGTGACAAAGGTGTAACATGCATCCAAAAGGGTACAAGTTAGTGGCTTTTGTATGGAAAAACCAGTGTGCGGTTATAACTAGGCTTCATGATGATGCAATTTGTCTCCTTCTAAAAGATTTTATGGTCCTGATTTAGTCTCAGATTTTGGAGAGATTGAGGTCTCCAAACTATGATATATCAGTGGTTTCCATTTATGCCAAACGGCATTGATATTCAATGGCCAAAGTCACAAATATATTTACTTTTCCTTCTTTGGTAGTAGGGCAACTATCAAGTCTATAAAGCAATCTCATGTAGATTGGTAGAAGAAAAAAGAATAAAGAAGACAGAATTACCAAACCTATTTGAAGGGCAGGTAGTTAAGTTATCTGCAAACTTTGGTTAAAATAAAATAAGAATCCAACTGACATGGTTCTTGAAGTTGGCAAAGTAATGAACATTATTAAGTGCAAACAGAACCAAGATTTCAACTCTACACATTACCCAGTGATAGCTTCTATAAAAGTGTTTTATTTATTATTATAATCCAATCTAGTAAGGGCACTCTTGGTGATTAATCAACATTCTACTACAGTAATCTACTGAGTGTTTTATTTCCTATTCTAGTATTCTTAGCATAGAAGAGTACAAGGAATGAAATACAAAACCATATTCAATATCTATCACAAAAAAAGACAGGTGGGGGGGGGGGGGGGGGGGGGAGGCATTAAAAGAATATCCTTAGCTAGATATGCATAGTTCACAACTTGATCAAATCTTACACATCATCAATCATCCTTTGCTGATGTAATTCTTGAGTGAAGTTGAAAATCATGATTCATGAGTAAAACTAGAGAAAAGAAAAGACTATGTGAACAATGTAAAGGCCAAGAAGAGAGGGGCTCTTAGGTGTTTTTTTGGAATGATATCGTGTTGAGCTTGAGTCTAGTTTAAGAGACTAGTGGTGTCGGAAGGCCACTAGATATACATTAGTAAAAAATTTCATTTCTGGGAGAAAATTCTTTATTAAGAAGAAAAATATTTTGTGTACTTATTTTGTCTCGTATATCTGACACATAATTTTTTAAATGGATGAAAGTGAAAAATCTTTTATATAAATACTACACTATATTTAATAACAAAGAGATATGTAACCAACTTAACATATATGATAAAAGGTAAATATTAATAACCCATTTGCCTTTTTAACAAGTTAGAACAGTAATATAGTTGAGGTTACAATTTTGTTGATTTGTTATCCCAAGACAGATCCTTGACTCTTTGTAGCTTATGATTGATCACAATTAAGTACATGGGAAATAAATATGGGAATGGAAAAGTTCAGTTATCAGTTTACAGCTTCTGTTAGTTCTAGCTAATGATTATCTGCATTATGGTTCTTGCATCTAAATAAATTAAAGGAGATGGGTATATAGTTAAGGTTATAGTTACTTCTTTGAAGGAGGGTTTTCATCAAGTGCAGAAATTCACTGTATGAAGATGCATATATATTCAAGGACACAACTTCTAACTCATAGCAAAAGGTTTATTAAGTTGTAGAGGTGAAAGTGTTCCATAAACAAAAATAGTCTCCAAGACTACATAAAAACATTACACAATTTTACACAAATTAGCCTTCCATTCCATCTTGGTTTTGTTGCCTAACATGTATCATATCCATATCCACTATCAAACATCTTAGTAGGAGTAGCCCTTCACAAACAACTCCTTCTTGGCCTCCTCGGATTCGCCCTCGCCGGTGTACTTTCCAAGCTGAGCAAGCGAGTTAGACTTGGCACGGAAAAGGAGGGCATCTTGAGCAGCCTTGACATTCTCCGGACGGCCTCCCCATGTCTTCAAGCAAGTGTTTTGGAGGGCTCTGGCATATGAGAAGGACACATGCCATGGGTTTGGAGATTGGTTCATTGCATTCAAGTTGAGAGTTGCTTCCACCTCAGATTGTCCACCAGACAAGAACTACACAAAATTGTACTTTTTCTTAGTACATCAACATAAAAAGAACAATGTAATGATGGAGTTTGGCAGTGTTACTTACCATAATTCCGGGGACAGCCGGAGGAATTCTGCTGTGAAGAAGCTTGAGTGTGTAGTCAGCAACTTTCTGAGGAGAGGCCCTGTCCTTGGACTCGGCTCCAGGAGTAACCATGCTAGGCTTAAGAAGGATACCCTCAAACTGGACATTGTTCTCAGCAAGGTAGAAGAAAACCTCAGCCCAAACCTTTTTCGCTACCTCAAAAGTCCTGTCAATGCCATGTTCACCATCAAGCAAGATCTCTGGCTCCACAATTGGGACCAAGCCATTGTCCTAAGCATTAAAAAGAATGCACATCAGAAGACTGTATTTATAGAAGTGAAACCAAAATGAAAATCTCTTTATGTAACTTAGTGTTTCTCACTTCTCACCTGAGAAATGGCAGCATAGCGAGCCAGACCCCAGGCTGCTTCCTTAACTGCAAGAGCAGAAGGACCATTGGGGATGCTCACAACGGTACGCCTAATTTATGAATGAAATTGAGTTTGGTATAAGTTTGATGTTGCTGCCAAAGAAAAAAGAGGACAATACCAATAGGCAGAAACTCACCATTTGGCGAAACGAGCACCTTGCTGGTAGTATGCAGCTGAACGAGAGGCAAGACCATCCAAACCTTGGCACCATGACTCATCATTGGAACCAGCCAAGGGCACCAAACCCTGTTGTTATTGCCACATGAACCACTTGTTAAATTGTAGAATGTCATAAATTATTAAACCACATCTCTAAAAGATAAGATATCTTAAGACAGCAAGTTTTTTGGGTTTCTAATACGGTATCAGAGCCTATTCCATCCAATGGGAGGTTACGTGTCCCACATCTCTATCATCAATCAAATCAAATACTACCAAGTTCACATAAGAAGAGTACAGGAATTCTAGAAAAGCTATCAACTTTTTTCCTTATATTTTACACATAAGTTCAGTATAATTTGAAAGGAAATTGAAATAAAAAAGGGTTACCTTGTCAACTTTGATACCGGGAACAATGTTTTGCTCAACAAGTACATCAACAATCTTCTTGCCATCAACGGTGGATTGGTAGAGAGTTTCCTCAAAGAGAATGGCGCCAGATATGAACTGACCAAGGCCTGGTGCTGACACAAGCAGGGTACGGTATGCTTGGCGGTTGGCTTCGGTGTTCTCTAACCCAATTGAGGCCAAACGCTTCCCACAGGTAGCATTCGACTCATCCATGGCCAGAATACCACGCCCCGGTGAGGCAATAGTTTTCTGCATTCACATCAACAATTTGAACTAACTCAACATCAAAACAAATAAACACTACTAATGATATGTTAGTTGTAAACTCGTGCAGCTGTCTTCACGTGAAATTGTTAGTTGTAAACTTTTAGATAATTTGACGACTAAATTGTTATCTACACGTGAGTCTATCGTTGGTTAATGATTGATACATACGGCGGTCTTTACTAGCTCGTCGGCATAGGAACCAGCTCTGATGGTGAGTGGTGAAGGGGTGGCAGAGTTAGTTCTTGCAAGAGACACTGCAGTTTGGCGAAGTGTTTGGCCTTTAACCCACTCAGACTTGTCAAGAACTGGGGATGATTTTAGAAGAGTTGCTGATGCTGATGCTGAGGCCATTGTTTCAATGCAAGAAAAATAATGAATATGCCTAAACCAGCAACAACAACAACACAACACAAGAATCTTATCCCCTACAGCAACCTCTTTTAGTGTGCCTCTTTACCACACATGCATACTCTTCTCACAGTTTATATAGTTACAAAGTGATATCTCATTTGAGGCTCATGTCAACCAACCTATCCTCATTTGACACGTGGATGATAATTCCTGCTTACTTGGCATTCTGAGGTACGTTCTTTGGAATGGATGGTTCCTTTCAAACCTCCCCAAAAAAAATTAAATAAATGAAAAATTAAGAAAATGGAGATATTTTTTTCTCCCTTAGCTTTGCGTTACTAGTAGCGACATATGTTATGTATAGCATTCATCCAAAAGGGTACAAAATAGTAAGAGTGGTTTCTAGGGGAATACAATTATATGCGGTTATAATTTACCTTATGATTATCTTGATTTGTCTTCTTCTTAGTGGTCTATGGTCCTGGTTTAGTTATAGGATCTTGTGAGTTTAAGGTCTAAAAACCATGCTATATTGCTATGTGAGTTAGTTACTTGCGGATTTAGACCTCCCTCCCCTGCCACACATGCCAAACTGCAATTATATTCATTATTCAATGACCTTGGTTAAAATGCAGCAATATCAATAGTTATGAAACATTAGAAGATTCTGGTTAACAAAATGCAAGATTAACTCTTTTTTTTTTTTTGGTCAGGACAAGATTAACTTCAAAAGAAAATTTGGTTCATCCCGGCTTAGACTGAACATGAAATGGATCTTATCCACCAAAGGAAGCCCAATACCTTGTTTTGTCTTTACACCTGGTTGGCCCATGAAGTTTTTATCTGGATCTCTATCATTGTCTAGCCCAAAGACTAACCCCTATGTTTTGAAAATGTATAGTTCCAATACCAAAAAACAAGAGTTACCCCTATCTGCATTCATTTGATTTTGTTGGTGTCCTTTTTTATTTGTGTCAAAATTATCTATGTACATTAGTTCCATGTAAAATTTTAGGAACAAAATTAAAAATTTTTAAAAATAGTTTTGGCACAAATTGAAATGACAAAATTGAATAAATCGAAATCCTTAAAAATAAAATTAAACAAAATTAAATAGTTATTTTTGAAAATTTTATTTAGCTGAATTAGAGAATAAAAATGTGAAGTTTAAGATTTAGAATTTATATAAACTCATAAAGCCTAGCACTGGTGATAGTTACTTGGGTTACTTAAACTTCATATCCTGAATTTGATTTTTTAGAACTACATGTATATAGCAGGTTTTATGATCAGTCTTTTATTCTCAACAAACAAACAGATATTCAAGAGTTTACACCTTTTTGAAAAAAAAAGTTAAAATCTAATTCTAAACTGAAAAATAATAAGAACATGTTTGTTCCTGCGGTTTTGTTTATAAGTAATTAGAAGTTTGATTCATCCCTTATAAATGAAAACAAAATAAAAGTCACAAGGAGCTTTTTTGACTTCAACTCAATTCAGTTACATTTCTAAAACACGGCCAAAGCCTCTTCTATCTTGAATTCCCTCAAGATGAGAGACATCTTAATCTTAGCCCTATATCTTTCTTTAATTTACAAAAAATAACTTGTATTTGTTGACACTTATAAATTAACTGAAGTTAGGATTAGCAGCAAAATATGCTAGAACACCAATAAATGGTGCATTGATGTATGTGGTTGGCTCGGATTTTCTAAAATCATCCCTATTATCCACATACACATCATCTTCCCCAGGTCCTCCAACGATGGCTCCCACAAGCACATTTGGGTTTGGATCAGTGGAGTTGTAGTACATTGAACCTTCCTTGCATGCAATAAACTGAGGATGATCCTTGATGGAAGGTAAAGAGGAGCCACGGTGATGAATGCGCTGCGGATAGTAGTTGCTATATCCAACCATGTACGATAACCCCATTGGATTATCACCCAGAATGTAATCAACTTGCCTCTTAGCATGTTGCCGAAGTGTTTGAGCGCTAACGACAACATTCCCACAATTGAGGGACTGTGACGTGTGATCCAAGTAATTAGCATAAACCAACTCAAGGAATGAAATTGAAGTAGCATGTTGCAAGTTACTCCCTCCAGGCCTAAACAAAAGTCCACCAGGAGTGTACTCTATGTGTGAGCTAGGAGATTCGGGTATGAGCGTGCACATGAAGCTTTCGGCCGACGCCTTGAAGGATTCAAGTGAGTATAGATTTCCTTCAAAGACTTCCTGGGAGAGAAAAGGAGAGGGATTGATCAATTTGATTATCAACAGGATGCACGTTGATTTTAATTCTGTTGGTATGATTTGTGTACATTTTTGGTGTCACATTAAACTTTAGTGATTTTAATATGCGTGGTTTAGTGGAGCAGAGGAGTAATGAGAGGCTGACCTTGGAGACAAGAACATTGAGGCCAGCATGCTTGTTGTCCCAACCAAATTCATTGATGTTGTCGTCAGCACCAAGCGTTTTGCCATTGGTTTGAAGGTAGTTGAGGAAATTATCATCCTTCGTGGCCCTTCTTAGCCATGCCGCACCCCACAATAACTCGTCCTATCATGTCACAAGTCACAAATACCGTTAATGCATATTCTATTCAAATTCAATTACTATATATCAGCAGAGTAAAATAGTTTTACACGTTATACCAATGGTGTACATTATATCTGCACACAAATTTCTTTTGAACTTTGTCAATGATGAGCATAAATATAAAGAAATTAGAATGCTAATTGGATTTAGCTATGATGGCTACACTTGTATTTATGCTGATTAATCTATTAAATTTATCATTTGGATGCATCATTTTCCTTGTCTCTTTCATTGAAAAGTTTAAATCGCTATCCTACCAATGCTATTAGTCTCTAGTATATCCAAATGGCAAAAGCAACTTATCCAATAGTATTATTGATGGTCATAATCAAATTAGTTACCTGATATCCATCAAAATCACAATAATATGGGCAAGCACTATACTTAACATTGGCATTGTCACTGTAAGCACCCCTGTAGTTATCTGCAAATTGGAAGGCACTAATAGCGTTCCGTAACAATGTTTCTGCATAACCCGGGTCAGTTGACCAGAATACCAAGGATGAGGCTGCGAGCGCGGCCGCGGTTTCACCGGCAACATCAGAAGCCGCGTTTGGGGCATCAACAGCGTACACCGTCCTGGCTGTGTCCATGTCCTCAGGCCTCTCCCAACAATCATGGTCTGAGCGTGGATCCCCCACCTATGCAATTATTTTAAAGGTCCTCATAAGACATAATAATTATAAGAAAAAACATTGAATTCCTGTTAATGCTCGCAATATATTAATTACAATTTTTGTTTAATTGTATTGAGATCATTTTCAAGAGAAATTTGTAAGGGGGCATAGCAAAAACTAACACATGCAAAGTTAGCAACAAATGAGAAGTGAATGGTATAAAGCAAAAGGGAACGTGGGGCATCTTTATGCTTATTCCCTTGTGTGTAAACGACGTATGCTTGCTTCCACATGAAGTCATTAAGAATTGAAAAGGAAAGAATTCTGTACTTGTAAATTTCGAAGCCTATGAATTTCAAGAACCAATTGTGGTCCACGTTCATGCATAGTTGAGAAACTATAACTAACTATGGCCGCATTTGATAAAAGCAAAAGTGGCCCATTTGTGGACATTAAAGGACGGGGATTAAGCAAGACTTTTCTCTTAAAAAAATAGTGTCTGATCAATTCAAGTAATCAATTGACGCAAGAGATACACTTTAGTTAGTCATCACTCATTAAACCTTGAGACTAGCGTAGGTAACACTCTACAAATAGTAGAATAGACACTATTATTGTACACATGCATGTATGTATCATACTATCATGTATGTATGTATGTATAATTTTTTATTCAATAGAAATTAAATTGAAACTAATAGGGGTGGGTTTAGAGTTTAGATTTGGATTATCCAGGATGTGCCCTATGAGGGTTGAGTGATGAATCATGAATGATTGAAAAGGTGCATGGTGCTGGGCTGCTGGCCCTGTGGTGTGGGTCCAAAGGATCAATAGCAGACAAAAGGAGACCATGTTCCCGCCACTCGTACGGATTAGTTGAACCCTCTCTTGAATTCCCAGACGACCTTCACCCAACAACCCAATTTACCAACTCAACCACTACAATTAAATTGCAGTATATTTCCTCCCAAAAAATATATATTTTTAAAAATTAGTAAGGCAAAAATAAAATAATTTTTTTAATGTTAGAAAGATTAAAAAAAATCTAAATTTATTTTATTTAGTATTCATTAATTCTAACAATAATTAATGAATGTTAAATAAAACAAATTTTAACTATTTTTGATAATTTTTTTGTTACCAAATATTTTTATTTATTTATTTACTTTATCAATTTTTTTTTGAAGAAATATAGGGAACCAATAGAATATCTGTATAATGTGTATAATAGAGGTTTAGAAATGTTCTATTCAGTATGTTTATTATCTCTGGTATTCGGATTATTATTTTGGATAATATGAGTGTATTGTGTTTGAAAAGTTAGTAGTATTTTACTTTAGATATTTATTTTTTAATTCATATTAGGTCAAATAAATAACTTATTATACACACTGTATAAATACTCCATTAACTTTTTAGTCAATTTTTTTTAAGAATTTGATCTCCCGCTAGTCGGAGCATTAATAAAAAGTAAATCTATCTCATTATTTCTCATCCAATTAAATAAAGAAAACACTGAGTATTCCACACTTTCACGTGCAATGATGAAACTTTAATCAACATTATTAGAGTGGGCCATTTAACAACATTTTTTTTTCTTTTTTCTAAGCAAAAGAAAATTAATAAAATTGACATTCAATTTCTGCAAATTAATAAATATAAATAAAACTTATTTAATTTTGATTCGCGCAATAAGTTTATACTATCTTCATCATATTTTCTTTACAAATAAAGAAAAAACCAAATCCACTACGCAATACCATAATTATATACTCGTTTTTTCTAATCCAAATGACATATATTCTCTTACTTGTGGCAACTTTATTCAAGCATTAGAGATCTTATGCGAATTATGATTTTCCTTAGACCTATTTTTCTACATCGTTAATAAATTATCATGATTACAATTCATCGTTTTACTTCTTAATCTAATGTCGCTTAAATTCGATTATAGTTAAAACAAAAGAGCAACTTGAATGAATTAGGTAGAGAAATGAAACCTGAACAAAAATTCGATTAGGCTGAGAAACGGTCTTGAGCAAGTAATCAGTAGCCCAACGGATTGCAAGCATTGCGTTTCTGAGTTCATTGGGAGGCATGATGGCACCGAACTCAAGGACGCTCCAAGCGAGCATAGTGGTGGTGAATGCCATCGGAAACCCAAACTTGATGTTGTCGCCGGCGTCGTAGTAACCGCCAACGAGATCGGCGTTGTAGGTCCATCCGTCGCTGAGTCCGGAGTTGCTACGCCAGCTCATCCTCTGGTCCTGCGGCAAGAACCCTGACCTCTGACCTTCAAAGAACAGTACTGCCTTCGTCAACGCGTCTTGGTAGTCGTGACTTCCACTCGCTAACTTGGCAGCCATCAAGAATGGAAATGCAATGAGCGCAACTACAAACACTCCCTTCATCTTTTGAGTGCAGAATGTTGTAATGTTAAGAGTGTGCTGAGAAATGGCGAAGGTCAATTATGGTATTTATAGCTGAGATCGCCGACAATTGAATTACTAGTGGGAGTGAGAGTGAGAGTAAGAGTGAGAGTGAGACTGTGTGAGAGAGAGAGAGATCACATGCTGTTGCTAAATCTCCTCGGAGTGCACAAATGCGAGTGATTCTCTTCAAGAAAAGAGAAGAGGAGAAAAGTGCGGTATTTGTGGGTCCACTTTCCAAGTTCTAAAATTTATGTCTTTTTGTTGGTTGATTTCAATGTGAATTCAGACTGTTTAGAATACAGGTCTTAGTAAATTTGTGCCTTAAAGTCATATGTCAAGAAGATAATAATAAAAGTTTTTACATTTTTAATACATTTTATACATTGAAAGGGTAAAAAAAAATCAAATTTTTCAATAATTTTAATCAAATATTTTTTATGATACTTTTAAAATATATTTTTGGAACATAAGTTAGCAAAATTCTAAAATAACTTTTCATTTTCTATTGTCAAAAATTTAAATGTATTAGTATGTCAAAAATAGAATTTAATTTTGATGTATTATCAATGTAAAGTAATTTTACATGTGCATCAAATTACGTAATACCATGTCAAGAAAAATAACGACCTCTTTCATATTGACTGTGTCAATAGTCATCCAACAAAATTGATGTGATTACACAACTTTGTAAAACGTTTTATATTGTCAATACATAACAATATTAAACAAAATTATCCAACTAATCAAGATTTTGAGTAATTTTATTGAACAAAAATTTTAGTTCCAAAACATAAAATTTTAGTGTATTTAGTGACATAAAATTAGAACTACAAAATTTCATTTCTTTCAGTATCTTTAAAAAATAAGAACACAAGAAACTAAAAATTTTGGAGACAAAACTAAAACTTTAATAATTTTTTTTAATAATTAAAAGTATTTTAGTGAATATTTTTATTTCATTTTCATATTTATCTTAAACTAAAAAAATACTAAAATATAACTCAATCTTATACATTTTATATTAAATATAATACAAAAATTTAATTTACCCACTATTTTCGAGTCTCAATATACCTTTCAACCAATTTCTGTTTTCATAAAAATATTCTTCTCTTAGGGGAAAAAATGTAGTGGTGCAGGGAAAGAGCACATAAACATACTCATCAGTGATCACTGATCAGTCAATCTCCATTAAATTATTTCTTGTATCACATTAATTGTTTAGGAAATGAGCGAGTACCAAAGGCCTTTCATCTTTGACCTTAACAAATCACAAAAATGGAAATTTAGTTGACGGCGAAGCATTGCTTCATTAACATCCAAGCATCAAATTAATGTTCAATTAGTAACTGAGAAAAAAAATTGAACATTAAAGGTCATAAGGTCCAGCTTTATTTTCAAATCAATCAGAGAAAAATTCTACGGTGCTATCGTATTAGAATAGACAACAAATGCAGATAAAACAAAGGTAAGCCAACCCACACCGATACCTTCTGCAAAATCCATAATAGAACATGGGTACAACGAAGCCATCATAAAATCCTTTCATGTTTAATGGACCGCAAAGAACTTAAGAAACAAACAAAAGAAAGAGGAATCATTATAAAATTAGTGATACCTTACTTATTCTTAATAATTTCTAAATTTGTTTTATTACAATAAGTGATACATACACCGTCAGAATCCAAATAATAAAATTGGCCCCATTAATAAGAAAAATGGCCAAATGTGCAGAAATGTAACTTAAACTTCATTTGGGTCGCCTATATAAGATGTCATCTAAGGTCTCCTTTACGTAGTTACCCACTTTGTTCATGTTTTTTACAACACCGGCTGCCACTAGGATTGCATTTCTTCGAAACCTGCGTATTTTGGAACCTTCAGGGGGTTAGAATTAGCATACTCAGAGAACATCTAATCATCTATACCATTTCTGTATCTAGAAGACACGTATAAAGTGCTAGAACAGCTAGTTTATGCCGAAAACTAATGCTTGCCTGTTAAGGAATTCTTCTGCTGTGGTATTTGGAGGTTTATTATATCTTCGGGGTTGGGGTTGTGGTTGTGATTGTGATTGAGGATGAGGTCGATGAGCACCTGGATAAACAACATTGATTAGCAAAGCAATAAATAAAAAGGGACAAAACAAACGGAAGAACAAATAAAAAACAAAGGGAAAAAAAAGTAACAGACTCAAAATACATCATCAACAAAAAAAAATAGAGCATAAAAATTGATGACACATTTTTTTTTTTAATTTCAACTGCTCTACACTCTATACACATATAGTCTAATTGATGCGATAATCTCTGTCCAGGACTACCTAGAGGTGAGTTCTCAAAAATAAAGAATGACATTTATCCATTGCAAATTATAGATTTATTGTGCAGAAGAAAGGATCATACAAAAAACAGCTGGAAGTATAACTGTGTCATGCATTTCAAGTGATGCTTCAGTAATTAGGATAATATCACTTGCCTCATTACAAGTGTAGAGAAGACTACTGGTAGAATAGAGCAGAGGAAATTGCTCAAACACGAGTGCTATCAAAAATCTTTGGTGCATAATTACTTATTAACAAAGAATATCTTCAATTGATAAAATTATTCAAGAATGGAAAACTAATTACGATTGACAGAAAAAGTGGTCATATTTTACTTTCTTTCAAAGATAATTTATAATGTCAAAAAGCAGCAACTTGAAAATGCTAGAGAACACAACAGATAAAATGCTCGAGTGCTTCTATGACATAGCATGAATATTTTCCAGCTTTACATATATAACATTGTAGGAGAAGTTATCACTGTTACAAAGAGAAACACCATGAACCAGGAGAATTGTCCAATATGCTGATACTTTTAAATATATTGATATTCAGTTTATATGTTAAAGAGGAACAAATGAAAAGGAAGGAAATAACCCATGAACTGTAAACATGTAGATAAATAAAAGAAAGAGAAACTCAATACCTTCAGTTTTATGAGCATTTACAGGAACTTGGCCAGCAGGCGAAGTTGAAGACCTCTCCTCCAACACCACCTGAAACAAGCACCGGTGGCATCAGAACTAATACCATATCTCCTTGGACATAATTGAAATGCTTACTTTGACATCACCACCCTCATTCTCCTTATTTATTTTATTTATTTTTCTTCTTCAATGAACTCTCAAATGATTTTTCATCCCCTGTAATAAATTGATGCTAGCTCCATGATACATGCAATAATATCATGTTAAATATGTTGAAAAGAGATAAACCTATACATGAATAATAAAGAAGGTTTAGATATCAAACCTCAAGCCCAGTGCAAAAGGGCAACTTCGCTGTTTTGTCCTGTGAGTCAGCAGAAGAATCCTTGTTGTCTAAGTAGACTGAGTATCCAAGGCAAGCATACTTGAAATTTGCAAGGCTGCGGCCCTCTTTTGAAGCTTCCAACTCAGTCTCTCCAACAACATATGGAGGTACTGCTTAAATGCACATCAAAATCAAAATCTTGAAAGCTTATAATATTACTAAAATTAAAATATTATGAATGACGAGATATCAACTAGCTGCTGCAAGATTGAGCAAGCAACAACCAAGAGATATAAACATCTCAAATAAGGCCATAGAATATGGTTCAATCTGCCTTTGCAGAATAAAACAATAGTATATAACCAAACTCAACACTGATGAACATTACACAATTCAGCATCCGTTATGTTCAAGACATGTAATATAAATTAAAAAATCCAAGTTATTTGTCTATCAATTGAATTCTATAACACCACAATGAATACGTACATGTTCAACAATCCAATTTTCAGTAAAATGATCATCAAATACACAAATTCATAGCTAGCCAACTCCAAATACCAACTTCCCCAGATTAAAAGGGAATGAATCTTGGCCTTCAAAATACAATTGAACATCAAGATTAGATACTATGCTTTTCATGCTTTCCTAAGCTCAGGTAGCAAACATAACATGTTAAACGACAAAGATTGCCATTTTCTTAGCTACAAATTTTCACATTTTCAATCAATGCATTTTCTAATCTCCTTTTTCTTTTCTTTTCTTTTGCCCCGGCCTACCAGCTCTCAGGAAATCAAAACCATAATAACAGATAAATAAATGACAAAAACTATTTTCTTTAGTAAAAGAAAGAAGCGGGAACGGGATAAAGGAAAAAACCTTGTTGGAGCGTACTGGAGAAGCCAACACAAGTAGGGTTCTTGGATTTGGATTTGTGAACCGAAGAGTAGTAAGCACATCCCTTACACGATCTTGCTTTGGATCCTCGAGTGGTGTTATTAGGAGAACTAGGGTTTGTGTTTGGATTTGGATTCGGATTAGCTTTGTCGTTAGGAGCAGGGATTCGAGCTTGACCTTCTCCTTCTCCTCCTCCCATTGTTGCTGTTGCTTCATCTCTGTTACTCTCCATCGATTCGCGGAGGAACTTGCTGCTTAATTTTCACATTTTCCGAGCTATTTATATATTTAACCACAATGAACAACCACAAAATGCAACCTTTTTTTTCTCTTTCGGTATTAAGCAAAACAAGAAATGCAACAATGAATAAGAGACACGACACTGCGTTTTGGATTTTTTTTTTTTTGGTCATAACACTGCGTTTTGGATTGAGCTTAAGAAAAAGAACTTGAAGTATCAATTTGATTTGAATCTGGCCCAAAAGAAAACGAGACAAGCCCACAACGAATCCAAAAAAATAAGTATAAAAAAACAAGGTTTTAATTAGTCAATAATAATTTTTTTTCTAAAAATATTCTTTTAATCATTTTTTTAAAAAAATTTAAAATTATGATTTATCGTTTCATTTTAAAATTTTAGTACTTAAAATTTAGGGTATAAAAATGGGTTAAAAAAATTAACTTCCTATTAACTCATCCAAAAATTAACAATTTGGCTTTGATTTCACCTTATTATAACGGCCAATTCGAAATTCGATTTTATTAACAAATCAATTTTTTTATTTAGTAAAATGGTTGACGACAAAAATTAAGAGAAACAGGAGAGAAAACGCTAGGTGAAAAAGTTGATTCTCCCGTTTTTTTTTTTTCTTTTCGAATTTACTTGAATTAGTGCTAAAATGAGGAAAAAATTTTAATAATGCGTTCAAGGTCTCTCAACACCACACCATAACACCAACTTTATACAAGCATTAAGTAGCAAGCAAATTAACCACAACATTTATTGCAATGAGAAGTTCACAAACAAAGCTAACAGAAGCAAACACAAAAGGAATTGACATGACTTTATTAACACAAATACCTACCCTTAATACTCAAGTTTCACTAGAATTTTCTATGACTTAATAAAGAGGGCACTTGAGACGATATGTAGGTACCGCAACAAGTTGAACTGCTCTTGGAGCTGTGAGCCCAAAAGTATCATTCATATCAAGATCCTCGGGCTTCATTCCATTGGGCAACTCCCAATTGAAGCAATGAAGCAAATGGGCCACTGTTAACTCCACAGTATAAAGCCCAAGTTGCATCCCTGGGCATGACCTTCGGCCCGACCCAAATGGAATGAACTCGAAATCGCTTCCTTTGAAATCGGGTGCGGCTTCTCGCAAGAATCTTGAAGGATTGAATGTCTCTGGCTCATCCCACGCGCTGCTGTCGCGTCCTATAGACCACGCGTTGATCCAGACACGTGTCCCTTTTGGGATCGCGTAACCCTCAATGACGCTGTCCTCTGCGCTCTCGTGAAGAGCCATTGGAATTGGAGGGTGGAGACGCAAGGCTTCTTTGACCACGCACTTGAGGAAAGTCAACTTTTCGAGATCCGATTCAATAAACCTTCGGTCCAAGCCCACAACATCAACAAGCTCTTGTTGGACCTTGTGAAGGTCCATTGGGCTTCTCAAAAGCTCCGCCATAATCCATTCAATCACTGATGCTACTGTCTCAGTTCCTCCAAACATGACATCCTAATGACCAAAGCAAAAAATTTTAATTCTTTTAATGAATTTAATGCATAGAAATCTAAAAGATTTATATTTGCTTTAAATTTTCTATCTGAAAATTTTAATTGTAGCATTTTTAAAAGGTGAATTATATGGTAAATATGTAAGTTTATAAATTTTTTTTTATGGGATGAAAGAGAAATTGAAAAAGGTTGTAGGACCTACACTTTGAATAACAATAAAATAATAAAAAATAACTATAAAAAAATATTTTCTCTTTCTATACCACTTCAATCTGTATAGTAGAGTGGCCCTTTTTAAAAAGTATTCTTAGAAGATTTATTAATCTTATTAAAATAGATTTAACTAACATTTGTTTTTACAAAACATATTAGACTATTATTAACAAAAAGTTTTTATTTTTTTATTTTCTTAAATGCATGATAAATATATTAAAATAAAAAATGTATGTATTTTTTATAAATTAATTTTAACTAATAACTTTCACATATACTCTTAAAATGCATATTAGTTAAATGCTTTTAATAAATATATTTAACACTACTACAGTAAATTTGCACCAATACGTTTTTTGAATATTTATGAATTTATGAAAACAAAAAGAAGTTCTAATGAGATAATATATTTATCCAAAAAGATTAAATGATTAATGTAAAATGATTATTTTTGAATATTAAAAATGGGAATTTCAAAATATTCATTGTTTTAATTAGTTATTCATTCTTTATTGGGTGGTTAATTTTGTTATGGTACAAAACAAAGGATTTAGATTTTAACCTCCTCAGATAAAATTTCAAAAGTCCTTAGTATCCATCATATATCGCTGATAATTATACACCAAATATAAAAATTCACATGTATTTATTTTAATATAAAATTGTTAGGTAAAAATTATTAAATAATTTAATATATTTAATTAGATTATTATTTAACTATTTTTAATTTTTAACTTCATATAAAAACAATTGTATATGATTTATATGAGTGTTCACCTCTATCAAAGTAGGCAAAGAATCTTTTGTAGACAAAGAAAGTAATTTATATCATTATTACTGAACCATTTTAAGCAAAAACAATTTGGTAACATTATTAGTTTAATTTATTACTATATTTCTCACACTAATAATACATCATCATTATTGAATTATTTGGTCGATCAGAATTCAATGAATTTGTAACAAAAATCTCAACAGTATATCTGCCTAAATGGAAATTATTTTCTTTTTGAAAAGTTTTGGCTATTTAAGAATCAATAATAAACGAGAAACAGCAAGGAATATACTGAATTAATTTCATCAAAGCAATATCTGATGAAGAAAAAAAAGTAGTGATATCTGCCAAATTAATGCTCAAGAGAAAGTCAACTTAAAATGATAAAATCAAAAGGATATCATAATAATTATATTAATTGTGTATTTAATTACCATGATAAGAGCTTTGATATTGTCTCTAGTAAGCTTAAGGATTGATGGTGAATTGTTTGGCTTCACAGCATCATCACCAACACTACCTTCATTAAGAAAATCCATAAGCTCATCAACCATATCTTTATCTGCATCATTATCATTCTCCATGTTGATGTTCCTCTTTTTGATATGATCATCAATGATCTCATCAATAAACACATCAAGTGCTTTTCGTGCATTGACCAATCTCTTGTGAAAATCTTGTGCATGCAACCAACCCAACCACGGAATGAAATCTGCAATGTTAAAAGCTCCAAAAAGCTTTGAAAACTCTTGTAAGATTCCCATGAATTCCTCTTCCCCCTTATTTAAACTCGCACCAAACGCGGCCTTATAGGTGACCCTCCTCGTTAGAGCAAAAATCAATTCACCCAAATTCATGGCTGAACCAACGTTCGCTGATATGGTTCGAACCGTTTCTTCAACTTCTTCACGAACCGAGGCCCATGACTCGGCCCGCTTGCGACTAAAAAGCTTCATTACACAGATCTTACGCATCTGCCGCCAAAACGAGCCGTAGTTTGCGAAAGCCATGTCGGCCCGGTCGTATGTCAAGTAAGAAATTGCAACATTTGCGGGCCGGTTTGCGAAAGCGCTATCTTGGGCCTGGAGAACCTCACGGGCCATTTGTGGTGTTGATATTGCCACTATATGGAGGGAGCCCATTTGGAGATGAACAAGCCCACCATATTGTTTGGCGAGCTTATCCAGGCCCCGATGGGTAAGTTGGTCCATCATTAACATGTTTCCTATGATGGGTAGCCCTTTTGGGCCTGGTGGGTATGGCAGCTTTCGACGAAGTCGAAAGATGAAGAAGACAGTGAAAGCCAAGACAGAGAAGAAAATAAAAATGTTGGTTGAAGACTGAAAAGAGTGTAAAAAAAACTCCATGATGTTTTGTTATGTTATGAATGGAAACGGGTAAAGGGAAGCATTTATATAGAGCGACTAAATGCATTCATATCAGAGAGAGAGAGAGAGAGTAAAATGATGATGGAGTTTTTATTTTATAATATGAAACTAAGGTGTAAAATTAAGGATTTATTTGATTCTCTAGAAGAGTTTTTTTTTTTTACATATATGTCATTTTCTTTTTGTGTAAATCATTGAGGCCTGATGAATTTTAAGATAAAGTTTGATCAGATTTACTTACATATATATATCTTTTCCTTTTTTAATGGAACTCCTAACATTTTTTAATAACATCTTTGGATCAATCAATATTACTTTATCTAAACTTTAATTTTAAAATACATAAATATTAGATTTGTGGATACTAATTTTCTGCGTGATTAAACTCCTTTAAATATAATTCGTTTGACTGAATTAATTTCGTTCCTCCTTCAACGGTTCACCTCAATGGATTACTGAAAATACAAGGTGTGGATAAATATTTTTTGTTGCTGAAGTCAATATAACTGAATATCTTATTTTGTTATGAGTATTGATTCGTCCATTTTAATTCAGTTGTAACTAGGCCTTTCGTTTTTTGACTAGCACTACATTGGCTAGCCATGTTGGGTACTTGACTTCTCTGATGAAGCCAGCTTCCAGGAGCGCCTGTACTTGTTCTTCTACTATTAGGACTCGTTCTGGACCGAGCTTGCGTCTTCTTTGTTGTACAGGTCGGGATCCCGGGTAAACCGAGAGCTTGTGGGACATGAGCTCGGGGTCTATCCCAGGCATGTCAGAGGCCTTCCAGGCGAAGAGGTCGGAGTTATCTCTTAGGAGCTTAGTCAATCCTTGTTTAAGAGTTTCCCCTAGGTTGGCTCCTATATGAGTATTTTTCCCTTCCTCTTTACCGACCTGTATCTCCTCGGTTTTTCCTCCCGGTTGTGGTCGCAGCTCTTCTCTGGCCCTTGCGCCACCGAGCTCTATTGTGTGAACTTCTCTGCCCTTTGCTCTCAGATTTAGGCTTTCATTGTAGCATTTCCTCGCCAACTTTTGGTCTCCCCTTACCGTTGCTATTTCCGCTGAGGTCGGGAATTTCATGCAGAGGTGGGGAGTGGATACCACCGCTCCGAGTCGATTAAGGGTAGCTCTGCCGATTAAAGCATTATATGCTGACCCGACATCAATGACTATGAAGTCTATACTCAAAGTCTTTGATTTTTCCCCTTTTCCAAAAGTGGTGTGGAGGGGCAGGAATCCCAGTGGTTTTATTGGCGTGTCCCCTAATCCGTATAGAGTGTCGGGGTAGGTTCTTAATTCTTTCTCATCCAACCCTAGCTTGTCGAAAGCGGGCTTAAAAAGGATGTCCGCTGAGCTTCCTTGGTCTACTAGGGTTCTGTGAAGATGGGCATTGGCTAGGATCATAGTTATTACTACTGGATCATCATGTCCAGGGGTTATTCCTTGCCCATCTTCCTTAGTGAATGAGATGGTAGGGAGATCGGATGATTCTCCTCCGACCTGATAGACTCTCTTGAGGTGCCGTTTGCGAGAGGATTTTGTGAGTCCCCCTCCCGCGAACCCCCCTGAGATCATATGGATATGTCTCTCAGGAGTCGACGGTGGTGGGTCTCTTCTATCGATATCATCTCGCTTCCTCTTTCCATGATTGTGCGACCTTTCTATGAGATATCTGTCAAGCCGACTTTCTCTGGCCAACTTTTCTATCACATTTTTAAGGTCGTAACAATCGTTCGTGGAGTGACCATATATTTTATGGTACTCACAGTAATCGCTGCGGCTTCCCCCCTTTTTATTTTTGATGGGTCTGGGGGGTGGCAGCCTTTCAGTGTTGCAAATTTCTCTGTATACATCCACTATTGAAACTTTTAGAGGAGTATAAGAGTGGTACTTCCTTGGTCTGTCGAGACCGAGTTCTTCCTTCTTCTTGGTCTCCCTCTCCCTCTCTTTTATTGAGGGAGGGTGCCCAGGTCGCCAACTTAGGTCTCTCAGCTTAGCATTTTCCTCCATGTTGATGTACTTTTCAGCTCTTTCCTGCACATCACTCAAGGAGACGGGGTGTCTTTTGGATATGGACTGTGAGAAGGGACCTTCTCTAAGCCCATTAACTAACCCCATTATTACTGCCTCGGTGGGCAGGTCTTGAATCTCCAAACATGCCTTGTTGAACATTTCCATATAGGCTCGTAAAGATTCTCCGACCTCCTGTTTTATTCCTAGGAGGCTCGGTGCATGTTTCACTTTGTCTTTCTGGATAGAGAACCTCATCAAAAACTTCCTTGAGAGGTCTTCAAAGCTGGTAACCGACCTCGGGGGGAGGCTATCGAACCACTTCATCGCAGCTTTTGATAGAGTGGTCGGGAAGGCTTTGCATCGCGTAGCGTCGGAAGCATCAGCTAGGTACATCCGACTTTTGAAGTTGCTCAGGTGATGCTTTGGATCTGTGGTTCCGTCATAGAGGTCCATATCAGGGCTTTTGAAGTTCCTCGGAACTTTTGCCCTCATTATGTCTTCGCTGAAAGGATCCTCCCCACCTAAGGGCGGCTCTTCCTTTTCGTCACGGGAGTTGCGACCTTTGAGGGAGGATTCTAACTTTAAGAGTTTTCTTTCTAACTCTTTTCGTTGTTCCATCTCCTCTTTTAGGCTCTTTTCGGTTTCCTTTTGTCGCTCTCGTTCTTGTTCTAACTGTTCCAGGCGATTGTGGACTAATCCCATGAGTTCAGTCACCTGAGATGGTCCCTCTTTTTCTGATTCGCGCCCTTCTGAAGAGTTTACCTTCGGGTTTTTTACTCCGGAGGTACCTTCCCTGTGTTGATTATCAATTTCCTGGTGGAGGGTGAAGTCCGCATCGTTATTGCCTGTGTCCAGATTCTCTTACTCAGAATCTGTCTCCACATGACCTTCTTTGTGGGATCTGTCCGCCATCGGTGGGTGATCTCTCGAGTTCCCCGACAACGGCGCCAATGTTACGATGGGTAACCGGAGATTGATGGACTGGACTGTGTTTGGTCGGCCCAATCGTCTGCGGATGGTATCTTTCGAGTAGGTTTGCACACTGGAACCTCCTTCCGACTTGTGTACGTGAGTGAATGGGGGGTGGTACCTGCAAAGACACTCCGATGCCTAAGTTAGCAAGGGTGTGAGCAAGTTTAGAATGTATTGGGCTTAGAGATACCTGAAGAATGTCAGTGTATTTATAGGGGTGAGCCAATAACCACCGCTGAAGTAGTGCCACCCTTTTAGGGTGATAACCGTCCCTTTATCTTAGGGAGGTTAAGATATGGCTCCCGAAAGTGGTTAGAGAGATTTTAGGGACAGTTACTCATTTGAATTGATGTTAATCTGCCAACTATTCTCCGTCCCGACTTCTTTAGAGCAAATCGTAGTCAACACCGACTTCTTAGTGCGAAGGTCGGTGCTCAGTAAGGCTCAATCCTCTGGATTAGGTCTTTCGTTTGGACCTGGGCCTTTATTATTGGGGCAGGGTATGAACAATTCTAATATTTTTATCATGACAGAAACCTAATTATAAAATCTAATATGATATAAAGACTCAATTAAAAAAATATATAAAAGTTTAATTAAAAATTTAATAAAATTATAAAAGCTGAAATAAAACTATGAAAGAATCCAGCACCAAAACCACGAGCATGACCCAATGTCATGAACTCAGCAAACTGATTGGCTAGCTTTCCGATAAATCAGTGAGATCCACTAATGAATGATATAACATCTCCTTAATCCGATAGAGTAAGAAGGGAAAAAGAACATGGATGGGGGCAAATGCCCTATCTCTTCAACCATGCATGGCACTTTGTCTATAAGAATGAGATTCCAACTAAACATTTTTAAAACCCTTTTTCCACGCATATTGGTGGCCATACAAAATAATAATGTTATATGTATTTTTTTTATATTTTTATAATTGATATTAAAATTATTAATAAAAAATTAAAGAAATAATAACTTTTATACCATAAAAAATATTTAAAAATATATTAAAAAATGATGCAAAGATTATTTCTCTGTACAAAATTCCTAAGTTCATTTTAGATGTGCACTCACATATACAATATTTAGTATTTCAACTTATTATTCGTCTCAATCAAGTCTTAAATTCGAGTGAACCTATCCTAAGACAAAAAATTTCACCACTAAGTCAAAGTCTTGTGTATGTGAAATATTAAACTCTCTAAATTTAATTTTATTTTTGCTCTATTAATTTGGGGTGAGCTGCTTCTTCTAGCTAAGAGAAAATTACTAATTGATCCAACATATATTGATAAAGTAAGCTGGAAATTCAGGTGTAGTTGATTTCACGTGAAGTTGATATCTGAGAGCCGTTAGATGACTTGACTAATTTGACTAAATTTTCATCTAATGACTCTCAGGTATCAACTTTACGTGAAGTCGAATTTACTGAATTTTCACCATAAAGTAAATATAAAAATGGGTTTATCATTAAAAAAAAAAAAAAAAAAACTCAAAATAATGGTATGATGTTGCTGCATATCCTCCCCACCAAGAAGACGTACATGTCATTAATCTCATGCAAATCAAAGAGCATTTAATTGCAGATAAAGCGTATACTGAAATTAAAATTACAAAGTGAATTGACAAGAATTTCTTTAATTTTACGATATCCCAATTCCCAAACACCCCCCCCCCCCCCCCCCCCCCTCCTCTTTGTTTTTTTCCATATAAAAAGAAAACTAACGCAAGAAAAATTCGCGTCCTAATTCCTGCGGATACAGGACATCAAAATTAACCTCCTTCTCTCTCTCTCTTCCCCCCTCTTTTTTTTTTCTGGGCACATAGATTCAACTTTTTTAAAAAGCAACCTTTTAGATATATGGCATTGGAAGAAAGAAATAAACGATAGAAAAGAAGATTATACTTTTAATTATTTGTTAAAAAGAATTTTACTTTTTAGGAATCGATGACGAGGCAATGCTTTATGCATAGCACGATGGATTTTGTTAATGATATTTTGACAATGTCAAAAGTTATTTATACATTATAAAAGTACTAAATATATTTTTTACTCTTTCTTAAAAATTTCATTCAATACAATTTCTCTTATTTCATGACTCGTGATACATGTACCACTTTTTTTAGAGCGCAAATCACAACTTAAGTAATTTCATAAAAATATGCATTGGCTAATTTATATATAGTATGATTGAAGTTAAAATAATAGTAAAATGATAATGACCATTTCATAAAATAAAAAAGAAAAAGAAAGAAATAGCCTCCTTATGGCCCTCATCCATCCCTATCCACGTTGTACATTGAATGGATACTGCTTCTATGCGTCGTCATTGTCCCGCCATAAACCATAGCACTCACATGCACGCACATTGCACATCGATATCGACAAATACTCCCTCTTCATCCTCCAAATATTTCATAAACTTCTCCTAGATATTATCCGATATCAAAAATATTATTCGTATATTAAAATTAATCACTAAAATTAGCCACATCAATGTATTTATATTATTTATATATAAATATATATAATTTAATTTATTTTTAATATATATTTATATTCTAATACAATAATATGTATTTTATTTTTTATTTATGGATAATTTTAATGTACACATAATATAATCGATCTTAGATAACCCATATTTTCAAATTTTGTGCTTCAAAATAATTGGACAAAAATCAACTCATCAAAATAGCATTCATTAATTAAACTTTCATAAATGAAAATTTCAATAGAAGATATAATTTTTTGGGAGGTATATTTGAATGAAGAAAAAATACTAAGGAAAATTTTAAAAGATTTTTCAAAAATTTTAATGCTGCCAATGCATCAATTTTTTTGCTCCTTAACAAATATTTATCTTTTTTGAAAAAAGTGTTTTTAGTTTGGTTTTTAATTTTGTATCAAACTAACTGTTGTCTTTTATTTCAATAATTTATTAATTAACTTATATCTATTATATACTCTCCAGATATTGAAAAGTAAATTCTGGTAAAAATCATAATTATAGAAAAAAATATATATTGCAATTAACAAAGAGTACTTTCGTCTTTCTCTTTTAAAGTTATAGTATTCAATAAAATTTCATAATTATCTTAATAATTGTGCATAATTATAAAGAGACAATTAATTTGAGAAAGATTAAATACTTATTATCGAAATTAAAATGATTCTTTTTGTTATGTATCTGAGATGGATAGATTGAGCCGGAAAGATTAGCCCAAACATCAATAGAAAAGGGGTCTTCGACTTGTTTACGTTCGGAAGCCTCCGTCCGAGTTGTATGTTTTGAGGAATGGGGGGTGGTACCTACAAAAACATTACGATGTCTAAGTTAACAAAGGCGTAAGCAGGTTTAAGAGAGTATTGGAACTTTTAGATAGTTGAAGAGTATCAGTGTATTTATGGTAGTGATTCAATAACTATCGTTGGAGTAGTTCCACTTCTAAATATGGATAACCTTCCCTTTATCTTAGGACTGTTGAGATAGTACTTCTGAAAGTGGATGCGAGATTTTAAAAGACAGTTACTTATTTGAATAAGTGTTATCTGCCAACTCATCTCTAATCCGACTTCTTTGGATAGGGACTCATGTCGAACCCGACCTTTTTCATGAGAGGTCAATTAGGTTTTAAGGCTTACCTTTAAATTTGATCTGTTTTAACTTACTTGAACATAGACTACGGTGTTGGGATAGGGTATGAACACTTCTCAATTTCTTTTAATTGATTTTGTAAAGTATAATATTACATATATAAAATTTTTGTTACATATTTTCTTCTGATTCTACTTAAATTTTGTGTATCATAAAATTATACTCTACACGATCAATAATTGAAAAAAAATCATTTTTTAATTATAAAATCTAACAACTAACCAACAAAAATATTTGTTCAATTGCACGACCTACCATTATTCCAGTTGGAAGAGTATAGCTGCTTTTCCAACCTATATAAGCATGACTGACTCACAACTAGTCAATCCACTAATAATAGTCTATATATATGGGTCACTTCTCAATGGGGAATTTTTTTTTTGAATTTCGGCACACCATTTCAAATCATTAATCTTATATTATATAGGACGGACCATAATACAAAATTGATGGTTGAAATGCAGTGTTTATATATAAAACTAATAACAAACTTATAAAAATGAATTTAAATATAGAGACTATAACTCTCACCAACAATTTGTTTATAAACACTTATAATGAAAGATGTAATATAAAATAAGAAAAAAAAAATTGACTAGATTTCTATAATGCTCCTTAGATTTAGGGCTTTTACTAATTATTAGTACTTAAGAATTAAGGTTGTGCTCTAAACACTATAATAGTCTCTTATTATTCCTGACGCTAATTCAACAAATACAATAATGAGGTGACACTCCATTACTACACTGGATTAGGATGTCTTTATTCAATCTCTCTTTTTTTTTTAATTGTGTATATTTCTTCTAATAAAAATAAAATCTTATTTTAATACCTAATATTTGAATAAAATCCCAATTTCATTAATGTTGTATAAAATGTATTATTTTTGTTTTGTCATAACTTTTTTTTAAAATATCCTTTCATTTATATTTTTTTTAGATAATTACAATAATTATATTGTGGTGTCCGTAATAATGACGGTAGTATTTTGATAATAAAAATGATAAAAGAATAAATAAGAAGTTAATAATAAAAAATAATTGTTTTCATAAACAAAATTAAAACTTAATTCAAATATTTTACCATTATTGTAAATTTGAAGAGCAAAAGAATGAGTTAATGCATGATTATCTTTGTTCAAAAGAAAAGAAACAGAAAGGCAAAGATAATAATAATCCACCTCATCCCACTTGGCCACTCCATTTGGCACTAGCACAGTTTCAGTGGTCTCAAATCAATGCCACCCAACTTTAAATGCTTCAATCACACACTACCCCACCTTCCTTTCTATCTCTTTCTACCCGACACACACACAATAACAAGTAGAATCTAACACACCCACCGCTGAACTAGGTTGAATTATTCAACCAAAAGCAAAGCAGCCATAATATACTTGAGTTTGAAAGAGAGGCAAATAAAATATCTTAAATAGATGGCCAAGATGGCCTCATATTTTAAATTTTCGAACTTAAAACTCAGGACTACTATTGTACTAATGATTTAATTAGATTAATTAAAAACAATTAATCAACTGGCGCTAAGGAAATGGGATACAAAACAATCAATGCCTTCCTAATGTCCGTTACCTGCCTAGACAGCTGACTAGCACTAAAATTAAAATCCACTATATGTTACAAAAACCCGAACCGGGTTCACACACCGGTTCATTCACGTATACCTATTCTTCTTTCTTCTAGTCTATGCCTTTTTTCCTACTCTGAAAATTCAGCAGCTCGGAAGCATGAAGGCCCGGTCTGGACTGGGCTCCGGCCCAGACATCTCCTTCCGACGCCTCATCTCTAACACCTTACGGTGGCTATTTGAGTGAATATCACCTGAGAACGTCGGGCTGCATGCGGGCCTGTACTCCGGGAAAAGCCGGCCCGACTTGTACCGGACTCCGCAAGCGTTGCAAAGTGTTTTGGGGCCCATAGGGCCTGTTCTCCACTGCGGCGTTTTCTGAACTTGGCAATGACTGCACCGTCGCTGAAACTGGAGCCCACAGGCTTGCTCCTCGGGCTTTCTCTTCTGCTTCTTCGCCGGCGGCTCCCCATGCAAAACGAGAGGCGCCGCCGTCGAGGAAAGCACAGAGGAGGAGCACGAGGACGGCGAAGAGGGAGGCGAGAACAAGTTGCCAAAGGACCATAATAAGCGGCCGTTGGGCTTCCTTGTCCTCGTGGTCCTGGGCTTGACAGGGACTCCATGGGGAAGAGAAGTTACAGCTGAGCCCGGTTTAGGTTCAGGTTGAGCCCGGGCCCTTGTTTGCTCAGAACGTACAGGGTACAAGAGAGAGAGCTCCGGTATTGAATCATCCACAAAGTGAGAAACCCATTCCAGGTCCGCCAAATCATCGTCCTGTAAACAACAAACATGCGAGTTATGAATTAATTGAATTATTTAAATTTAATTATAACATGAAATAATTAAAAAAAAATAGCTAAGAAAAGAGGAGAAAAAATTTATTGTACACGGACTCACCGGAACGGACAATTCGCCGGCGAAAATGGAGTCAGAGTCTACGGCGGCGTTGGAGGAATTGGAGTTGGTGTCGTTTTCTGTACGGTCCTGTGAGGAACTTCCCGAGGTGCTGTCTTTTTCTTCGTCTTCTTCGTCTTCTTCTTCTTCGGAGACATCGATTCCTTTTCCTACAGAACCATGTTGGAATTCGGAGAAGTCAAGGAGGTCGTCGACGGAGAAATCTTCGCCAACGGCGGCGCCGTTGTTGACGGCGTTGAAGCACAAAAACTCGTCGCCGAGTGCAAGTGGTGGCTGGAAAATAAGCTCTCCCCTTAAGCTTGGTTTCAACGCTTTGGCCACCACAACTTCCATTATTACTACACACACAATAAGAAGAAAAACATGAAAACTTATTGCTAAATTTATGTTTTCTCCTTATGCAAGACACACGAAGGTTACACGCTATTTAAAATTTTTAATTAATTAATTATTTTTACCTGATAAATAAAAATAAAAAAGCGGTGGAAGACAAAGAGGGGAAACCGCACAAGAGTTTCGTTTAGTTTGGAAGCACTGAATTGAATGAATGGCTTGTTCGTGGGCGAAACAGGCGCTGAGGTATTGGTTTATCTTTATCTTCACTCTTTCTTCTACCAATTTCACAATTTAAATATGTCACTACAATTTTCTTTTCCTTTTTATTTCTTCTTTTTCTACTATGGCCTATGCACTCATGCTCATGCACCAAGTGCGTGACATTTGGTAGTACAAGCACTATGGTGGGGTCTTCACTATTATTGGAGTCTTTTATTTTTAATTTTGAATTTTAAAAAATCTTTTGGCATCGGAAGATACTCTATACTTTTATTTTTATAGATGCGTGATGATGGCTTTGTAAATTCAAAAACTTTGCGATGATTCTTATCTATTGACCAAACCCGAAGGAGAAAAGTCAGAAAGCAGGTCCGGTCCACTTCAACATTCCAACCAGTTACAAACAAAAACGTTAAAATCACATGCCGGTTTTGACTGTTATAATCTTATCACCGGTGAGTTTTCCGTTGCAGGAGACGGACGGCTGAGATTGATTTACTGTGATGTGAGTTGCTTAATGCTTATTGATTAAGTCACACTATTATTATTATTACATGGCGCTAGCAGTTTTTCAAAAATTAGGATGACATAACGAACAACCCAAGAAAGAAACCGCCCTTGTTACGTTCGTGTAAGTAACCGCGTTTGAATTGAACAATTTAACGTTGGACTTTCTCAGTGTTTGAAATTTAGACACAAAAGCTTCTTCTTTTTTTTTAAATGGGAAAAAGAGAAATTCGGACACAAAAGTTTAGGGTATTGTTTAAGAGGGAGGGAAAGTAAAAAAATTATAGTAAAATGGTTAAAGGAGTGTTTGGGCGCGTTGATTGCGCCTCGTGATGTGGTTAGTTTTTGGATGATCCTTCCCGCTAATTTGTTTTGTTTAAAGTACAGTGGTGGTGACCACCTTAGCTCAGATACTGTTTTCTGTTTGGCGAGTGAGGAATTTGAAGGCTGGTTATATTATGAAAGGGTTTTGATTGGAAGCTCAACTTTCACGTCTGGAGCCATTTATTTATTTATTTATTTATAGTTTGGGTTAATTATTAATTTGAGTAAATAGTCAAATTGGTATCTAACAAATTATCTAATTCTTAAATTGATCCCCGAAAAATTAAATTAATCAAAATCATTTTCGGAAAATGTAAAATTAATCACGTTAGTTTCTTTGTTCATTCTATCACTAATGACATTAAATTTTGCTGACATGGCACGTTAGTTTGACAACCCAACCGCATCAAACCAAACCCAAACCTAGCAAGGAATAGGATTTTCTTCTTCCCACATTCAATAACTTCTTCGTCTTCTACCTGAAGCTCCACTACGTCGCCGCCTTGCAAGGTGTTCCACGTCGTCATCAGTCCCCGCACGTTCCTCTACCACGATGCTGCCGGTCCTTGCCCGCAGTTCTTTTCTGACATGAATTGGTAGTTGCTGCTTCGCTGCACATCTTCTGTCCAATATCGCAGAGATTGCTGTCGTTGCACCATTTAACTCCTGTCAATCCTCTTCCTCAGTCATCGTCGCTGGCTTCTGGTGGAACGTGGTCTCTTCCTCCGCTGAAACTTACACCGATCTGCTCTGCTTGTGTCGGTCTTCCTCTATATTCTTCCATGGACGCCGTCAAGTTGGAACAAAGACCATTTCTAGATATCCACCTTTTATTGGATAACAATGTGTGTGTGTGTGCACGTGTAACTGTGTGGGTTGGTTTCTGTTTTTTGATAATCTTGTTTGTTATTGTCAAATTCTTTTCCCAAAAAATATCATATTTATCTATATTCGCGCAACAATTAAAATTGAATCCAATCGAATCTTGCTAAATCAAGGGCACACCGCCATTAAATTAATAAATTTACAAACTTGAGCGTTCATTGATGTTGAACAAAATCTTTGCTCACTAGAAAATTCACCATTTACAGGACTCAAGGATCAAGAACAGGAACAACAAGAACAACAAGAAGCTTTCTTGTGATTTCTGAAAAGCACTGAAAAGAACTTAATATTATTATTCCTATTGTTGGGATCTGAATTGAAGTCTCTCAAAGGCTTTGATTGGGAATGAGAATCATTAAGTCATTGGATCACTAGAGAAGTTACTTCAAGTCTTATTCATCTTCTTTTGACATATTCGAGATAATTTACCATACGATCATGACGGCGGCTTCTGATTGCCCCAAGGAGTTCAGGTTGAGAAAGGACCATATTGCTAAGATGCTCTTCTCTTGCAAGCAAACAAGGTGCGTGGGTTGTGACAGAGTTGAGCTCTCTGTCTCTAGTGATGATGCATGCTGATGGTGGTGCTGCTTATGATGGTAGTGATGATGATGATGCCTACAAGAGTGGTAGTTTTCATCACAATAATCGGAATGGTGTTATTGAATTTGAAGTTGGGGCAAGCAAGGAAAGCAAGGTAGATAGTTCAAGGGATGATATTGATGATCATGGTGACATGGATGTGAATAAGATCCTTAGCAATTATAGATTTGGTGAAGCTGAGGCATTAACTGATGAAATGAAAAAATAATCAGATACAGTATTGTTTGAATCATAGAGGCAACAGCTGTTGGAACCAGCATGGAGGCTGATACGCGTAGAGGAGAAGAAGAGTATGTGATCGGGTCTAGTTCTTGGGTTAGGCTCTGATTTTCCAATGGTTTGGGCAATTGGGCCCGTCTATGGGCCTGAATCCTGACAAAAAAAAGACTAACGTGCCACGTCAGTAAAACTTAACGTCGTTAGTGACAGAATGGACGGTGGAACTAACATGATTAATTTTAAATTTTTTGAAGACAATTTTGATTAATTTAATCTTTTAAAAATCAATTTGGAGATCAGGTGATCTTTTAGAAACCAATTTGACTATTTACTTTTTTTTAATTTGGTACTTAGAAAATTTCAATCGCTAATAATTTTTTTTAAAAGGTATTATATATTGACAAAATATTTCTTTCATAATTTGAACATACAACAAAAAAAATCAATAAATATTATATTTTTTTAAGTAATAAAAAAACTTTTTATGCTCAACAAATGATTTATTCATTAGGTTAAATTTTTGTAGCAATATTTGAATAAATATTTAAAAAATGTAGATAAAAATTCGAAGCAAAATTTGATCTCTATAATTTTTATTTTTTTAAAAAAATATGATTATTCACAATATTTTTTTAAGAAATTCACTTGACAAAAAATTATTGAATTTTAAAGATAAAAATATCTTATCTTTTTAATAATAATTAAAAAAGTTTAAATCAAAATTCAATCTTTAAAATTATTTTTTAAAATATATATTTAATATCTATTTTTTGTTATATTTTTAATATTTTAAAAATTTATTATCGTTAACATTTTTAAAATTTATTTTATCAGTAATACAAACTTTTAAACATTATTTTAATAATATACTCTTTATAGTCCTTATGTTATGATTTATTATGCAAAAAAAAAAAAAAATATCATCTTGATTTGCTCTGGAACTAGATATTGTTAATATATTATCACCGATATATAGAACGAATGAATAAAATAATAATTTAGTGCCTATTTTTTATAATTTATAAATATAAATTCTATATAACTGATAAAATATTTAAAAAAGATGTGTTGTCAATAATTAATCAAATATTATTCGTCGACAAATCTTATATACAATATAAAATTGTGAAAAAAGAAACATGTAAATTCTAAGAATAAATTTTGATTTAGCATATACTTGCAGGAAATTAAACTATTTATTTTTGCTTAATGACAATAATTAAAGGTCCAAGTGTTACAACTAATAAACAATTCAGAGTATAAAACCAAAATTAATAAACAATTCAGCACAAATCATCACTCTAAAAACACAGGTAGTAACATTCAATTGCTACCATTATAACTAAAATTTTTTCTTCTATTTTCTTCTCCTTTTAAATCAGCAGTGCAAAACATCGCTTCTAATATATAGTTGGTATTTTCAATACCAAATACACTTTTATCACATTTAAAATAAGTTTTATCTAAGACATATAAACACAAGAGAATTAATTTACCATTTTTCCTTGTCTAAGAGTAACCAAAATTTCAATGAACCATGTTATATGAATGTAACACCCAATAAAATGCTCACATATGAAACCCATAAAATTCTAGGTTTTTGAAAATAGTAAAATAGTGATTACCTCTTATTGCAGTGCCAGCGCCAGAAGAAAGAAACGTTGCGTGACGGGGCTCTGCCGCGAAGCAAGGAGCGACAATGCGCTACGAGACTAGGACGCGAGGCAGGGAGCGGCATTGACTGGGGATTCATAGGTTGAACAGCAGCTACGGCGTGTGTTGAGGTGTAGTGATAAGAGGGGCCGTTGGGAAGGGGGAGGCCGGATAGAAGGATGCCTCTTCAACGGGTGCGATATGGCAACATGCAACAGAGGCGGCGGCGCTCAGGCGACTGAGCGGAGCAAATTGAGATGGTTGCTGTTGGTTTGGCGGCGTTGACTATCCTTGACAGCGGCGACCATCAAAGATTGGTTCGGGTGAGCACGGGTCGGGCTGGTTCGGGTTTAAGGTGAAATTAAAACCGAACAAATTGAATTGTAATTAGTTCGGATTTGTATTTTTTTTATGTGTGTACTGTGTAACCAAACCAAACTAAACCAAACTGATTTAAAACGGATTGGTTCGGTTCGGGTAATTGGGTACCCGATGAAATAGAAATTTATAAAAAAAAATTTCTTAAAAATTCTGTAAGTACAATAAACATCTAACATTAATAGAAATAATCCAAACATAGTTAAATACCAAATACATTAAAAACTAAATACATTAAAATCTAAACATATTAAACACTAAAGACATTAAAATCCAAACATATTAAAAGGTATAAATATAGTTTAAATTTATATTTTTTATTTAATTAATATATGGTCGGATCTACGAATTAGTTTGGATTTCGCACCCCTAAAACCGTTACCCGAACCAATTACTAAAGAGAATCCTTGGGTTGGTTCTGGTTGGACCCGATTACCCGTTGATTATAGAATCAATTTAATTGATTCGGTTCGAATTCGGACAGGTAATTAGGTACCTACTACCCGTGTTCACTCCTAACATATTGCTTTCTATTAAATACTTTAAGAAATATAAACGGATGACAATGAATAATAATAATAACAATAATAATATACATAAATTTCACATGACAAACTGTTCCTACCCTGACCTAACGGTATGGCCCAGGTCCAAATACACCAAAAGGCCCAATCCAAAGATTGGCCTTCGTTATTCACCGACCTCTTCAAAAGAGGTCAGACTCAACACAGACTTCTTTCCAAAGAAGTCGGGCTCAAGAAATAGCTGGCGGATAAACACTCATTCAAATGAGTAACTGCCCCTAGAATCTCTCTAACCACTTCCACGAGCCATATCTTAACCTCCCTAAGATAATGGGACGGTTAACACCCTAAAAATATGGCAATACTCCAACGGTGGTTATTGGTTCACCACTATAAATACACTGACACCCCTCAGGTATCTCTAAGTTCCAATACATTCTAAACCTGCTTAACCCCATGCTGACTTAGGCATCGGAGTGTCTTTGCAGGTACCACCCCCCATCTCTTGGAACACACAACTCGGAGGCGGCTCCCAGACGTAAACCAAGTCGGAGACCACACTCCTCCAGCGCTTGGGCCTCAAACAAGTCCAACCACCGTCCAGTTCTAGGTAAGCCTCGGAACATTGGCGCCGTTGCCGGGGACCTGGAGCTCAACTCTTGATAATGGCGGATGATCAATAACATAGTCAGACAACCACTCGACATGAATAAGATGCAAGCATGTTAAAAAGAAGCTGGAATACAGTTTCTATGGATACCAGAAATCCCGTAAAAACTTCTCCCAATGGGCAGAGGATATCAAATAGGGATGATGATTCTACTTCTACAGTTAAATTGGATTAAAAGAGAAGAAAGCACCGTTCCAAGGCCATTGTAGAAAGCAAACCAAGATGAACTCGAAAGCCAATTGAATAAAAGAATTTTCAATTCAGAAAATTCAATTGGCAAAAGAAGTTACGTGAAAAAAAAAGACGAAATCGAAAGCCAATTGAATAAAAGAATTTTCAATTCAGAAAATTCAATTGGCAAAAGAAGTTACGTGAAAAAAAAAAAGACGAACTCGAAAGCCAATTGAATAAAAGAATTTTCAATTCAGAAAATTCAATTGGCAAAAGAAGTTACGTGAAAAAAAAAGACGAACTCGAAAGCCAATTGAATAAAAGAATTTTCAATTCAGAAAATTCAATTGGCAAAAGAAATTACTTGAAAAAAAAATGAACTCTAAAGCCAATTGAATAAAAGAATTTTCAATTCAGAAAATTCAATTGGCAAAAGAAGTTACGTGAAGAAAAAAAAAATAGGAAAAGGGAACGTGACTAATCCCAACCTCTTCGTGAAATAGGATGGACAATGACATCTGTGCCAACTTACAATCTCGGAAAAATCCATGATACCCACTCAGGAAATGGAACAGTTGCATGTTCCAAATACACAGCATCAGCCAATTTGAACGCAACCCAATCGACAACGGAGTGATGAATCCAGTTTTTTCTTCAGTGGATTCACCTGTCAATTACAACAGTGAATAACACAAAGAATTCTCATGGTACATCTTTCGTTGGTTTCTCACAAGTTACATCACTGCCAATGAATATGGAAAGAAATATTCCTGTGGTAGAATTTGATGTTGTTTGCACACCAATAAAGATGGATGTCTTCCAGAAAGAAAACTGGAATCCGATCCAAAGAAAAAGAAAGTCGGGGCGACAAAGGCCCAGTCTTCATTGGAGGGAATGATGGTCAGACTTTTCTTCAAAGGTCGGATGAGCCGGGAGCTCACAAAGAAAATTCGACCTCTTTTAGAGAGCTCACGAATAAAAGTCCGACCTCTTTTAAAGGTCAAACTTTACAATAAGGTCGGATGAGTTGGGAGCTCAAAAGAAAATCCGACCTCTTTTAGAGAGCTCACGAATAAAAGTCCAACCTCTTTTAAAGGTCAGACTTTACAATAAGGTCGGATGAGTTGGGAGCTCACCAAAGAAAATCCGACCTCTTTTAGAGAGCTCATGAAGAAAAGTCCGACCTCTTTTAAAGGTTAGACTTTACAACAAGGTCGGATGAGCTTGGAGCTCACAAAGAAAATCCGACCTCTTTTAGATCCCATGAAGAAAGTCCGACCTCTTTTAAAGGTTAGACTCTACAATGAGGTCTAAAACCTCATTGCTCAGAAGAATCCGACCTCTTTAGATCCGACAAAGAAAAAATCCGACCTCGTTTTGGAGTCTGTAAAAAATTCGACCTCTTTCACGATCAACTCTACAATGAGGTCAAAAACCTCGAAGAATATCAGAAAGAGATTCCGACTTCTTTTAAAGATCAGAGTCTACAATGAGGTCGAAAACCTCCAAGCTTAGAAAGAAAGTTCGACCTCTTTCCAAGCTTAGAAAGAAAAATCCGACCTCTTCTAAAGATCCAAGCTTATGAAGATAATTTGACCTCCTCTGAGGATTCAAGTCTACAAATAAAAATCTGACTTCCTTTAAGAGCTTACAAAGAAAAGTCCGACTTCTTTCTTGAGGTACAACTTCGAGAACCAGATCCCAAGCATAAATGGCTATGAGAAGGTCATACGAAGAAATTTCTCAACTGACAACCTCGTCTTGATCTAAAATGACATCGGACCAAAAGCGGACGAAGAAAAGCCAACACCAAAATGAAAAGATCCAACAAAGTCACTTAAGACTTGAAAAAGAACTACTACAACATACTCAACTTACTCGAAAACAATCTACCTAGATTATGCCATGTTTACAACAAAAGGGATATTACAGCTAGAAAGTGCACCTTACTCCTTAATGCACACTTTTTCTGACTTGAAGTGATGATATCCAAAGTGGCGTAAGAAGTTATAAATGCAAATCGTGGTCCGACCTCATTAAGCCACTTGTACTAAATCAAACTGGCAAGGGGCAAAGCCTAAAACGAATTGCACAAATAACTTAAGGACAACGTGATCATAATCAAACATCAACACGAAGAGGATGTAAACCCGACGTCACAACAATTTGTTTAAAACAAATTGAGAAAGGATGGCGATTTATAAGAATGCCTCCTCAAGCCAAGAGATAAGTATCCGACCTTACTAAGTTGACACAACAAGTATAAAACAAGTTATCTGACCTCCCAAAAAGAGAGTCCAAAATAACTTGTAAAAGTCACATAGCAACAAATAGTAAGATTCAAGAATGGCATGACTGAATACTCGAGTCCGACTTTATGAAGCTCGACCTCGAGTAGGGGCACTGGCTTATCATGAAAGCTAAGTCCAAAATTATTAAAAACTAAAGACAATATTCTGCAATGATGCTAGAGCACGAAAGAAGAACGTGACCCCCTTCCAGAAACCTGAGAGCAAACTCAGATAAGGAAAGAGCTCTTGAGACAAAGGATGGCTACGAGATTCGCCGCAAAAGACCTCATCTTGATAAGAAAAAATATCAGGCTACTGAGTTCGGGCGAATGAAAGCTGACAACAAAAAGGATAGGACCCTACAAGATTACTGAGATCTTAGGAAAAGGTTATTACAAGGTGACCGACTTAAACAGCACCGAGCTACCAAGGTCGTGGCATGCTTGTAACATGAAAAGGTACTATAGCTAAAAGCGAACTCTACTCTATGATATACTCTTTTTCCAACTTCATGATTTTTTCCCAAAAATTAAAGGATTTTTTCTGAAGAAGGATTTTTAACGAGGCATCATAGTAGAGACTAAGGGATCATAGATAGTGAAAAACCCTTAGTAGCAGTGAAAGTACCTTCTGAAATAAATAAAGATCTTTTATCTCTTATAAATTCCTTCTCGTTTTTCTTTCTTTCTACGAAATGCGCCGACTTAAGCTCGACAAAGAGTGAAAATCCCATGAACCGACCTAGATGGTCGTCAGGATAAAACGACGAGGTACAAGTCGGTGTAAAGAGGTTATAAAAGTTGATCGTAATAAACTCGGAAATTATCTGATGTACAAGTCAGGAAAACCGAGAAAAAAGGAAACGCATCGCAAAAATAACCTAAATCATAAGAGCTCAATAAATCAAAAATTGAGTATAAGGAATACCAAAAAGAGATAAGGAAACCTATTGAAAGCACTAAGGCAAAAGGCTGTCCCGAGTTGTTAAGGAAAACTTAACTTAAAGAAAGGGACAGCCAGCCAAGAAAAAGGTTTTTCAAAACAAAGATCAAAAAGGTTTTTTCTAAGATTACTGAAATCTTAGAAAAGGGCTACTACAAAGTGTCTAACTTCGAGGGTGAAAAACTACCCAGGTCGCAACACACCTCCAACATAAGGAGATAAAACAATTCCTTATGAAAATTGATTTTCTACAATTAACACACACCAATTGAAACTCGATAAATCGCGAAAATTACGGGCCGATCATATAGAAATCTCCTGGATGAAGCGACGAGGAACCAATTGGTGGAAAGAAGTTACATATGCGAAATGGAAAGAAAACACCTCGAAACAGCTCGGGCCAAACGGGTTGAAAAAGTTGTGTTTAGAACAAGTCGCAAAAGTAACTTAATATGCCCCTTGAGGCATAAATACGATCTAACAACTCGATCCACACGGATAACAAATGGATCGTACAAAATCTCAAGCCCACAATCTCATCTCTACAAGTTCTAAAAATAAACGACCTAGTAGTATAAAATGGAACACTTTCACAAAAACAAGTTGTTCCAAAAAAACTCGTTCTAGCATTCACAACAACATAAGGATAACTTGGATTAAACGAGTTATGCCAGTCAACCATATTTTCAACGAAATTGTGTTAAGCACAAGTCGTGTCTATCTAAAAGCAAAGCTTTAAAAGTGATTTGTATCAAAATGAATCACTTCAACCAAACGACTCGTATAGAAACGAGTTAAAAAGGAAGGATTGTAAACGTTTTTGAACAAAATCGAAACGTAAAAACTATCCTCCAAAATAACTTGGATAAAACAAGTTGTATCATACATAAGGACGACAACCTTGTAAAAACTAGAAAGGGGAGGGAATAAGCATATAATCCCTTCACCTAAGGCGCCAATTTATGCTCGACAAAGCACAAAAATCACGAGCTGGCCTTTTCAATGGTCGCTCGGATAAAGCGACGAGATATAAATTGGTGTCCAATGGTTATAATACGGCTTGATGATTTAAAACAACTCAAGCCCATGAGTTGAACAAAATCGAGTAAAAAATAACCATATGATCTAAGTAATTTGTATCAAAATAAATTGCGCAAAACAACTTGATATATAACGAGTTGTGCTTAAAAAAAGTGACTTGTATAAAAAACAAGTCATCTAGAAAACTCAAAATGAATGAGTTCAACAAAAAAAGGCTTCATTCGAAAATCCTTTCTGCTTGATTGCTCGAGTCCGACTTCATAAAGCTCGACCTCGAGCAGGGGCATAATGGATAAAGCAACGAAGTCTGATGGTTATAAAGATGATCTGATAGTTTAAAAGGACTCAAAATAAACAATTTGTACTTGAAACAAGTTGTAAAGTCCTAAAAAACAGCTCGAATTTAAATGAGTTGTATGAAATTAGATCAAGAAATAGCCACGTTTTAATTAAACGATTTGAAATGAAACAAATCGTAAGACCTTAAAACTACTCGCATCGAACGAGCTAGATGAGGTTATACTAAAAAATAATTACGAGTTTTGAAATAAATGATTTGTATCAAAACAAGTCGTAAGAAATCAGAATAAGTTTCAGAAAGGCGATTTGTATTAAAACAAGTCATGCATCCTCAAAACAACTCGAACTGAACGAGTTGTACAAAATTAGGATAAGAAATGTTTTCTGGTTAAGCACGATGTGCTAAAACCAGTCATACAAAGCCTACAAGCCTTAAATAACTCAGAAAGAACGAGTTGTACCAATCAGTCTTAGAAAAAAGACTTGGCCAAAAACATGTCGTTTAAAGAGGGAAAAGTATTTATAGCACGCCAGGGGCATAAGGGTAAATTGACGCGATCATTAAAGAAACGCGCTGTTACCAATGTAACTGCTCCCACGTGTAAATGCGAAAACCCCAACAGACGCGACATTTGATTAGACTTGGCGGTTAAGAAATTTAAAATCACGTCAGTTTTAAAAATCACGTCAGCTACAGACCAAGTTCAATACTCGAATCCAACTCATAAGTAAAAGAGATTGGACTCGAGTAGGGGCACTGTTCCTACCCTGACCTAACGGTATGGCCCAGGTCCAAATACACCAAAAGGCCCAATCCAAAGATTGGCCTTCGTTATTCACCGACCTCTTCAAAAAAGGTCGGACTCAACACAGACTTCTTTTCAAAGAAGTCGGGCTCAAGAGATAGCTGGCGGATAAACACTCATTCAAATGAGTAACTGCCCCTAGAATCTCTCTAACCACTTCCACGAGCCATATCTTAACCTCCCTAAGATAATGGGACGGTTAACACCCTAAAAATATGGCACTACTTCAATGGTGGTTATTGGTTCACCACTATAAATACACTGACACCCCTCAGGTATCTCTAAGTTCCAATACATTCTAAACCTGCTTAACCCCATGCTGACTTAGGCATCGGAGTGTCTTTGCAGGTACCACCCCCCATCTCTTGGAACACACAACTCGGAGGCGGCTCCCAGACGTAAACCAAGTCGGAGACCACACTCCTCCAGCGCTTGGGCCTCAAACAAGTCCAACCACCGTCCGGTTCTAGGTAAGCCCCGGAACACAAACTATGATCTGAACAAATATATTTATTTATTGATTGATTTCAACAAGTTTAATAAGCAGAATTAAAGTAAATAGTATTATTTTAATATATATATATATATATTTTGTTTTAATCCTATATTTTGCTTAAATTTAAGGTAAAAAAGAAGAAGCCACTTTTTAGCTGGGGCCAAATGATTAATTGCAATTTTACCAAACACACCCCGCAAAGTCTATATTACGTATATTAAACGATTATGAATATTGATACTGTTTTTTGAATAGACTATTGCAGACTTTCATTTTGAAAACCTTTAGCAAATGGATTAAATATATATGAATTGACAAATAATTTATACTATATATTATAGTGTGTATGGTGTCCATAATTATGTTAGTTTTTTCTAAATAAAAGAGCTCTGCATAATGAAACAAAAAAAAGATAAATCAAAATAAAAGAGTTTTTTTATTGTTAAAGTCATATTTTTTATATTAAAAAATATTATTAAAGAATAAAAAATATTATTTTAATTAGATTAAAAATATTTTGATAGAATAACTGTTATAATTACTAGGGGCCTGCTACACATACAAGTAAAAAGACCGTACAAGTTTTACAAGTTATCAGCCCAAACTTTATTAACACGCGCACTAACTCATTTTGAATGGAGCGTTACTACACGCGCCCCACTCAAACGGTTCCTCTTCTTCTTCTTCTTCTTCTTCCTCTTCCTCTTCGTCTTCGTCTTCGTCTTCTTCTTCTTCTTCCTCTTCCTCTTCCTCTTCCTCTTCGTCTTCTTCTTCTTCTTCTTCTTCGTCTTCGTCTTCTTCTTCTTCTTCTTCGTTTTTTTTCGATTTTCATGGTTTCTGAAATTCTTCTTCTTCTTGCTGCACGTTCTTCTTCCTCTTACTCTTCTTCTTCTCCTTTTCTTTCGTTGCTGCACGTTCTTCTTCCTCGTTTTCTTCTTCTTCTTCATTTACATCTTTTCTCTCTGTTTTCTCGTTTTTTTTTTCAATTTTTCATGGTAAAATCGTTTTTGAAGAAGAAGAAGCAGCAGAAGATGAGGAGGAGAAAGAGAAAGAGTTCTGAATTATGCATAAGATATACTTCAACGAATTTTGGGTGTATTTTCTTAAATCCTTTGGGTGTATTTTCTGTAACCCTTTGGATGTATTCTATAATCGTTTGGGTGAATTCTTGTAACCGTTTGGGTGTATTTTCTGTAATCCTTTGGGTGTATTTCTGTAATCATTTGGGTGTATTTGAGTGATATTTGACTGATATCTATGGGTGTATCTGACTCATATCTATGGGTGTATCTTACTGATATCTATGGGTGTATTTTTCATTTCAGAAAAAATGGCAGGCATTACAGAAATACACCCAAACGATTACATAAAATACACCCAAGAGATTACAGAAATACACCCAAACAGTTACAGGAATTCACCCAAACGATTATAGAAATACACCCAAAAGATTACAGAAAATACACCCAAAGGATTTAAGAAAATACACCCAAAATCATGCATAATTCAGGACTCTTTCTCTTTTTCCTCCTCATCTTCTGCTACTTCTTCTTCTTCAAAAACGATTTCAATGTCAAAAAACAATAGAAATCGAGAGTAACGAAAAAAGAAAACAGAGTGAAAAGCACGTAAATGAAGAAAAAGAACAGAAAGAGGAAGAAGAACGTGTAGCAAGAAGAAGAAGAAGAAGAAGGAGAAAGAGAAGGCAAGAAACGTACCTTGAATAATATTTCTTCGTTTTTTCTAGTGATTTTGATGAAGGAGAAAGAGAAAACGAAAAGAGGAGAAGAAATTTCAATAAAAAAAAGAGGGAGGAAGAGAAGAAAAAGAGACACAGAGAAAGAAGAAGAAGAGGAAGAGGAAGAGGAAGAGGAAGAAGAAGAGGAAGCACGGAGAAAGAAGAAGAAGAAAAAGAGGCACAAAAAAAAACGTGAAACGGCATGAATAAAGCGCGTGTAAGTGACGTAGGAGTTGCAACACGTTTTGGTGGATTAGGCATTAATAAACTTGTAATAGTTACAAGCCCTAATCGCTTGTATACTAAGCTTTCCCCTAATTACTATAGTATAAACAGCAGCATAGCATGTACTTTTATACTATACATGTATGTTAGATATGAGTATATATCAGACAATCTTTTTTTCTCTAATTGTTTCTTATTTCGGATTAGGCCTAAGTTTACGGGACACAATTTGAAAGGCCTAAATAATTTGTCATAAAAACACGTGGAATAAAGGCCCAAGAAGCAAACATGAAACAGGATTTTGAGGAACTTAGAATCTTTTAAATTAAGGTTTAATTATTGCGTTAATATCTGAAATTTTATTAAGTTTATAATTAAATTTTTGTAATTGTTTAATTAAATTTTTATGTTATTTTTAATTTTATAATTAATTTTTTTATGTTAAAAATATTAAAATAAAAAAATATTTTTTAAAAAATATATGATAAAAAATTAATTAATTTTTTAATTATAAATATTTTTAATTCAAAAAAATATTTCATTAATTTTAAAATTTTTTATTTTAATAAAAATCTAAGTAAAAAATTAAAAATAATATAAAAATTTAATAAAAAAAATATAAAACTAAGTTATAAATTTAATAAAATTAAAATGACCAATACAATAATTAAACATTAAATGAGTAATATCCTATAGGTAAATTTTTAAAGATTGTGCCATCAAATAGATTTGTGTCCAAAAAAATTAAAGAGAAGTTTGACCCTAACCTCCTCTATTATAAGTCAAATAGATCTCTAACACTATCTGACCTCGGTTAAGATTAATTGAGATAAAAAAAATTTTAAAAGACAATTAATAATTTTTATTCACCAATAAACGAAAAGAAAGATATTGTCTAAAGTGGAACGGTAAGAGTAAAAAGAAGGTTTCTTCCAAAGGCTTCACACGCAGGTGAGTAAAGCAATATTGAATTTTCAAATTGAAAAGGTAAAATAAAGGGAAAAGACTAAGCTATTCTTGAGAGCGCAGGGGACGGACAAAAAGTTCTCGGTGAGTCCTAGTGACATTAGCAGCAATCTTTTCTAGAGGGATAGCACCAACATTTTACTCAAACACTCTTCAATTTCAGTCGTTTTATATATGCCACAGTAAAATTATTGCAAGAAGAACTTTATTATTTTCATTTGGTTGCTTATTCAGGAGGTTCATCGTTGAGCTCCACCAGTCGAAGAAGGTGGTAGAGTTAGAGAAAGGTTATGTTATATGAAAGTTAACGATTTGACATGTTCAGTTAAGTGATAGGTATCAGCTGCGCGAAAATTTGATCTTTGTCTAGTGTTAACAATTTCATCCTATTCGAAGTATTACCTCACCTTAAAATAATGACTCAAAGTAGCGTGTGAAACAGTTCTAAATACATATAAAAGGTAAGAGAGAACTAGAGAAGATAAATAATATCAGATGATCACAGTCACAATAACACACGCAAATTGACGTAAGTATCAAAATGTCTTTACAGATACTTTGGATTAGCTATTTCATGTCTTGCAATTTGTTAGATTGATAGTAGAAGTATAAGATAGAGTGATAAAAAAATTTGACAGAAAAATCATTTATTCTACTAACTCGATTATTTGTCCAAGTTTTGCACGAAGAAACTTTGGCCGTTGATATTTTGAGCTACAGATTCACAAAAGAAATTTGAAAAGAATTAGTTTCGCCTAAAGTTGAGTTGTTCACCAGATTTGTATTAGTAGGCCGAGTCAATATAAAAGATCGGATAATAAATAGATTGGAAATCATCAAACAAAATGATAATTTGGACATTTTATGTAAGAAAGATATTAAAACTGTATAACACTTATTTGTTACTTGTGAATATTCTTTACAGGTGTGGTATGCATAGATTACAGATGTTGGATAGAAGTGGACTATCCCAAATATCTTAAAATTGATTACTTTAAAAGTTAGAGGACCATGTCTTTAAAAAAAAGTTGTGTAAGTATTAGTTAGTTAAATTATTTTCAGTTATATTATTTAGTTACATAGAAATAATATCATATCTCAAAATAAAATAATAAATATGATAGATTGTGTTGCTTGATTATTTTATTATGTTAAAAAATGATGTGATAGTTATATCATGTTATTACCAAAAATACATGCATTTTGAGTTGAGCTCATGTTAATAATAGATTGTGTTGCTCGATTATTTTATTGATCATGTTTTATCTTTGTCAATTGTAGCTCCACTTTAAGTGTTGAATTTTTTTTAAAAAAAAAAAAACTCCCAACGAACACATACATACACACATACTGTTAGAAAAAGTATTCGTTACCAAGAAACTATCTGCCAACCTTTGACAACAATAATTAATTTTTTTTATATTTTAAAAAAATAAAATTTAAATAATTAAGATTTAATCAAAATATATCCTTTCATTTTCATTTTCACTCAGAAACCCTAATCTCTCTCCCAAGCCCCACGCCGCCCTCTCTCCACCCTAGTCTCCTTGCATCTGTTGCCGCCCCCTCATCCACCGTTCGCGTAGGAAAGACAGTCAGCATCACGCGTTTGCTTCACCGTCATCGCATCCGTTCGACCAACCTTCCTCGCGTGCAGCCGAGCTCCCACTCGTCGCCTCGCCACTGCACGTCCTCCATCGCAGCTGTGATGCATCCCCGCCTTGCCGGTGCACCGTCTAGAGTTCGCGAGCTCCCGTCGCCGCTAGGTACAGCCATTGATGCAGCACGCCTCGTGCTACACGCGTCTGAGTTTTTGCCACTGTAGGCCTTCTGAGCCAGCACTGCCTGTCCTTCCACGTCAATCTCCTCTTGATGCCAGTCCGTTCTATTTGGTCGCTGCTGCAGGCCTCCCGAGAGAGCAATGCAGGCGGATTGTTTTTGAATTTGAATCAGGTACAGTCACTCAATGGTTCAATCTCATTCTCCAAATTTCTGATTTGTCCAACTGCATGTGTATGGTGTTTAAATTTTAGAGGATCAAGTATGTTATTCACTGTTTTTGGAATTTTTGTTGGTGTTATATGTGAATCCACAAGTGTATGGTGTTTGAATTTTGAAATTGTTTTTACTGGCTGCAGTCCCAACTTTTTGACGCACCAAGGCGGCTGGCTGCAATAAATGCAATCATGGAGAAACTGTGTTTTTTTAGGTAAATTCCATCTCAATGGCATTGAAGAATTGCTTTTCTTGTTATTTGATTTGATATTAAATATTTGAGGAAAGGGAGAAGAGGGTGTTCCAATCCAATATATGGGCAATTCCAAATTTCCAATGATTGTGTATCCCATAAGTAGGATTCTGATTTTGCAATTTAGGAATTTTGCTCTGTTGTGTGTGTTCATGGAATAATAAGTAGAGTCATTTATTTGACTCGTTGAAAGTCATGAATTATTTTGTGGATAAATTAAAATCTTGACTAGTCAGTAAAGATTTCAACTTGTATCACCTACTAAAGAACAAAATTTGTCTACGGAAAGCCTGTGAGTGTTGTTGCTTCAACAGGAATATTTCTAACTTAAAATTTCATTCTATAATGCACTGAATATGTTTGTAATCTTACTCCCTTAAGCTGTGGATTTTTCATTTTTTGAGGTTTTAGATGTGTCTTCTTCTATTATTTTACATGTTTCTTTTTTATATATTCTGAATGTTTCTATTTCGTAAGTTTCAATTTTTTTTTTTATGTTTTGGATTTTTTTTGTTAAAGGTTTTGAATTATTTTTGTTATTGTACATTTGCAAAGTAAAAAACATACAAGAAGAAGATGACGACATCCGAAAATAGTCTTTACATGAGAGTTCTGGTTGTTGATGATGATCCAACATGGCTCAAGATCCTTGAAAAGATGCTTAAGAAATGCTCTTACCAAGGTAATTAGTAACTGTTTCTTTTACTCATCATATCATTGCTATGGTTTGTTGATATTATTAGGGTCCAATTGTTAATATAATAAGGGATGATGTTTTCTTTCCTTTTCTTTTCTATTTTAGAATAGTTACAATTTCTTGTTGCTGCTGCGTGTTTATACAAGTGACTCTTATTACAAATAAAACAAGTATATCTTATATATCTTACTCTGAATCCGGTCTCTTGTTTTTCAGTGACTACATGTTGTTTGGCAACCGAGACTCTGAAGAAGCTTCAAGAGAGGAAAGATATATGATTTGGTGTGGATTATTTTTTAATGCAAATCGGATGTTCCAGCTATGATATATGATTTGTTTTTGGTGGAATTTTTTTATGCAAGTTGTATGTTTCCTTTTAAATTTGTTCTAATTTTTGTCTTGGTAGGTAGCAACAGTGATAATTTTGTGCATTTTTTTTATCTTTTGCAAATTAGTAGTGGAATTTTTATGTAAATCAGTTGATGATTATCAACTTGAGTTTTGCTAGTTGCTTAATTAGCTTGATGAAATATGCATATATGGCTCCACAGCAATATGATTCACATTAAACTTGTGTGCTTAATTAATAATTTTGCATTATTTATGCTTCAATTCATCGCGGCGCATGCATTGATGCACATTATTCTTTTCAAATTAGATATTACTAATCTCTTTAATTTGCTTGCTTTCTTTTTGTTCAAATGTATATACTATGGAAGAGTTTCACCTAATAAAAAAAGAGACGCAAATTTTGAATGTGTGGGGTAAATGCTTCCAAATTAAATAGTGCTATTTGTATACTATTTCTTATCCTTTGGGCACACATTTCAATTGTTAATTTGAGAATAAATTCTCACAATTGCGATTAATAATTGAAGATTAAATATTTGCATTTTAACTTAAATAAACAATCTAATGAGTTCTTTAATATTTTCTCATTTTTTTATTATTTAATGGTGAGCATTATTTGATCTTCCGCAGTATAGTAGTAGCTTTTTTTATATAAACCAGTGGAAGTTTTTTTGTTTATTATCATATTATGTTGGATCAAAAAGCAATAATTGGTATTTTTTATTTGATTCACTCTACACTTTTAGAGAATTTTGAATCAACACTAGTTATATAAGTTCTATTTGTGGAGGAAACAACTTGGGAGCTTCTGGTTAGTAAAAGTCAATTTTCCAAGTTTATATTGGCAAGTTTTTAAAGAAATATTTTTTTTTTTGTTTACTAAAAGAAATTATTAGGAAGACAATGCACAAAAATCATATCCTTTTAAGACACTATCTATTAAGACACATCTACAAAAGACACTTCCATAAATAGATGTATAACAAAGACACTTCCATTAAAAAGACATATCCTTTGAACACACTTCTAATAGAAGACACCTCCATTAAAAAGATATATCATTTAAAAAGATATATCTTCTGAAGATATATACACAAAAGACACTTCCGTTAAAGAAGACACATTTCTAGAAGACAAGTCTATTAAAAGACACATGTATAAAAAAGACACATCCTTTTAATAAAACATGCATAAAAAGACACTTCCATTGATAAAACTTATCACCTGAAGACACTTCCAATAGAAGACATATCCATTAAAAAGACATCTCATTTAAAAAGATATATTATTTGATTACACATTCACAAAAGACACCTCCATAAAAAGACACATTCTGAGAAGACATGTCCATTAAAAAGACACATGTAAAGACATATCCTCTGAAGTCACATTTACCAAAAGGCACTGTCATATAATCACACATGCATTAAAGTAGACGTGTCCAATGAAGTTATAAAGGGAATACACTTCCATAAAAGTTGCTTCAGAATAGTAACTCGTTAAAACAAACCAACTGTATGTCGGAAATAAAATGACACTTCTATTTTTGCTATCCTCGCTTGAACCTGGTTTTTTTCCAGATCTCTCATCATGTCAGCAATATAACAGGATGAGCACCTTGACTCCAATTGTTTCTGTCAGCATATGAAGCGACCATGAGAGGGAAATAGAATCACAAATTAGGAAGCATCAACTAAATCAAAGGTACAAAGATAAGAAGAGATAAAGTGGCCTAATAGCAACCCCCATTAATCAAACGAAAACTATGGAACATTGAACTAAACCAATTGAATTCGATTACTGAAAGTGTTACATATAATCTGAACCATAGAAAAGTGAAGAGCACAAAACTTTACTTGGAAGACACATCCAACTAAGTTTATACAGATAACACACATTAGTCTAACAAAGACACATCTAAAAAATTATTAGTCAAAAGACACAATCCACATCGGAAAATAGTATAGGTTTCAACTCTTTCCTTACCAAAAACCCCATATCTTTGAGGAAGCGTCGACTAAACCCAAGGTATAAACATAAGAAGAGAAAAATTCTTTCAATAGCAGCCTCTATTAGTCACACAAAAATGATGAAACATTGACCAAATCACAATTAAATTCAGTTCATGACAAGCAATTTTAAGATTAGACACATTAATCTAACAAAGACACTTTTAAATGGGTATTCACTCAAAAGACACACCCATGAAATATTTCAACATCAACATATACTAATCCAGCAAAAACAATAAGTGATAATTAGCATACTTAACATGAACAAAATAAATTATATTCAGTAACTAACAAATATCCATATAACATGAACAACGGAACATAGCATAAAAACAAATTTAACTTAAAGACCTAAACATGTTCTAGCCAGAGATTCTAATTTCATCAATTGAAATCCATATGATACTATACTTATAATAAGATCATGCAAGATACATAAATAAGTACTAACCAAGGAGGTCACTCAATAGCAGATTCACGGCAGTACAAGGTGAACCGGAGCAGCATGCGTACAGATCCGAGCACGGGTAAGGTGCCGTCGTCTGGACGGCTAAGTGGTGACCTTCAATCAAAGCTCACCGACGGAAGACCTGTGTCACCACTGATGGAAGCTTGCCGGCGGAGGCTATAATGGGTGATGCAATTGCGGGTGGATTCGTTGGCAGCGCTGACCTGGATTGACGCCAGCGACGGGAACGCGTCGGAGGTTGACTGTCCGAAGACGCAGCCGTCACGAGTTTTAGGTGGGGGAAGGTGTTCTGCACGGTGAAAATCAATGTAAATTAGGTTTACTATTTGGTAAATTGGGTTAACCATGTGTAATTAAGAGTGTGTTAATTTATGATTTATGGGCTTTGGATCCAGCTCAATAGAAATTGACAAAAGTTGGCAGACTCCTTCTTGGTAACGTAGCGGGGTTGATGCTGTTATATTGACGTTCGTTTAATTTGCATGCTTGTGTTGATTAGTAGACAAAAGATGCGCAGACCACGGAGTGCTTGATAGAGAGCGAAAATTATTGAAAATGGAAAATAAATATCTTTGTCTATGGTGAGATCTTTCCTTATTCTCTGTGGCCTGTAATCACTGTATCTTGTATTTTACTCCACGTTGCTTTTATCCCTGTTCGCAATTTAATTGAATGGTTCATTATCACTGTTAAACTTTTTCAGGTAAAGTTTAAAAATGTATCGTAACATTTTTCCAACTTTATTTGCTTTTGGCTATTTACAATTATGTTTAATATATAATGTTAAAAATGCATTAATAATGAGCTAGTTGTGTAAATCATTTAAATAACAAAATAATAAATATGATAAATATATTTATATATATTAAATAAAACTTTAACTTTTGTGTGCTTTTTGTACTTTTTAAGTGCTTAGTTCGAGTAAATTATTGGTATTTCATCGTTATAACTTGCTTTATATGTAGGAACTCAAACAAGAAAATTTATTTAGTAGGTATATAATATATGATATAAATTTAATTTTGATAAATTGTCAGTTAAAATAGTTTTATACGTCCGTCTAATTAAATAATATTATATTAATAAAAATAATTACTTCTAAAATTTATTGTATAAATAATCATTCATAAAAATATATATATGATTAAATGACGGTGTAAAATATTTTATATTATTAATATATTCAAATTAAATTCTACATAATATGTTATGTTTCAAGCATTTTTCTAAGGTATAATTAATCTGAATTCTTGGTAGAGTTTGTAATCAAAATTTAAGTGTTGAATCTAAGCTATAATTCAGTTAGAAGATTCTTCCAAGAGATATCTTCAATAGTCGTTGCCAGTCGAAGGTGAGATGCATCATGTACCTACAAAAGAAACTTATATATGGTTAAACAGAACTTTCAAAATTTATCCAACTCATTTTTGTGTTGAGGTAAACGATTATTTACATAGCCATTTAGTAGATGAGCTAAGTTATTAGTATTTATGTAATCAGAATTTATTAATTAATAAATATTAAATAAGATAAATTTTAATTAATTTTAACTAATATTTTTGTTAATAAATATTTTTAGATATTAAATTAATTATTAATATATTTGTGTATACATATATATAATTTAATATATTTTTAATATATATTTATATTTTAATATATATTTTATTTTAATAATTAATTTTAATATACAAATAACATGATTAATATCGATAATAATAGTTATTAAATTTGTATTATTATTACAATTTCGAAATAAATGATTATATTAAGACAAATAAAATTATATTTAATTCTTATAGCATGACATAGTGAAATAATGCATATAGTGTAGATTTTATTACATTGTATATTATAAGCCGATATTATAAATATCTGCCAAGGTTAGTTGCATGATTCAACCAACTCTAGCGAACTCAAAACAACAAACAACCACGTGTCCACGAAATTGAAACGTGGATGGGCGAAGGTTGTTCGTATTGATCCGCCATATCTACCTAAACGGAAACGATTTTTGTAGGTATACAATAATTTTTATAAATAATGTGAATAATAAATTTTAAAATTAATTTAATAAAATAAAAATACTTTATTTTTAATTTATTTTTTAAATTCAATTATTAGAATAATTATTTATATATCTAATAAATTAAATATTCATCTATTATTAACTGTACATAAGTAAATCGAATAAAAAAATAACCATTCAATAAAAAATAATCAATATAATAGTCAGCTTACTTATTAAATTAAACATTCGACATATTGTTCATATTATTTAATATTCTCATTGTTTTCCTATATTTTTCTTAACAAAAATAATTTGAGGACAATAAAAATTAATTTAAATTAGTTAAAAATTATTTTATTTTATAATTATAAATTATTTTTTAAATAAATATATAATATTAAATATAATAAATATATAATTTTAGATATTATATATATAAAATTATAAATATTAAAAAATAAAATAATTTTAAATTATTATCTATTTAATATTATTCATAACTAAATACATATAAATGTTATTCTTTTATTTTTGAAAATTTATATATTTTTAAAAGAAATGATAGAAAGTTATTAAAATTTATTATTTTTTATTATTATTTAATTATTAATTAAATTTTTTTAATTTAATTTTTTTAATTTAATAATTCAACAATATATTTTATTTTATATTTGAAATATTAATAATTTACTGATAATAAAAAATAATAAATTCTAATAATTCTTTTGTATTTTTCTATTTTTAATTTAACTAGAGCTGAGATGAAGGAAAGCAACATATATAAGATGACGAGTTGACGAAGACAATACTGTTGTCCGGATAAGCATACTTGTAAGTACAACCATATTTGAAGGAGCAAAATTATATACATGTCATGGAGAGTTGGCTCGGTATATTTTTTCCCGTAAAATGTTAACATTTATTTGTGCAAGCAGAGCACTCATCAATACCACTTGTCACTAGCTTGTGCATGCAACTTGAAAACATATATAGTTGTGGAGTTGCAGATTTCTTGGTGGCATTCATGGTTAGGAATTGTGCCATTACCATACACACGATCACGTAACACAAATATATTGTCTTAAAGATAAAAAGGGCAAATAAAGGGGGTAATTATCAGTTTTTTTTTATTTTTGGAAATTTTTTCTCTCATTATAGTTAAATATTTGTACAAAATATTGTTTTAATAAAAAAAAACATAAATCACGGTAACATGTGGTTTAACTTTTAAAGTTTTAGTTATTAATTAAATTGCGATTCCGACATAAATTACTACTGCGATTTTGACTATTTAAGTTTTGATAATTATTAGGTCATGAAAATTATTTGAAATCTTAAATGTAAGAAAGAAATGTTAAGGATGTAGACCTATGATGCACGGATACGGACACTGACATAGATATGGGACACGACATGACACAGGACACGCCGACATGTGAATTTTAAAATTTTATATAATACGGAAACATGTATACATATAAAATATAAAATATTTTTTAGATAAATCGTAATAATATTTTGATATTTTATTGATATTAAAATATAAATTAAAATTTTTAATTCTTTTTAATGTCTTATTTTAGTGATATCAAGTATTTAATTTTTTTTTGTTTTAATAAATAATAATATATACTATATATAAATTTATTTTAAAAATATATATTAAGAATAAGACTGGATACGCTGACACGTGATAGTATTTAAGTGTGTCTAAGCGTGTCCGAAGAATAATTTTTTATTTTTCAGTAAGACACGGATGAACACAATAGATACGCGTGTCGAACGAGTGTCGTGTCCAAAACGTGTCAACAAAATATCCGTACTTCATAGATGTAGACTATACATGAAACCAGATCCTAACTAGATAGCTATCAATTCATCAGCATATGTAAACTTGAATCTAACTTCTTGTATTACGTATACGTCTACATATATGTCTACATATACTTATTTTAAAGAATTAAACGCTATTATAAATATGTGACAAAAAATACATGAATTAATATATTTTTAATATAATTTATTGCATAAAATTTTTAAATTTTTTATTTGTGCTATGTTAAATTTTTTATTTTGAACTCGACAAATATCCAATTACAAATTTGTAGTCATAAACGTATATCATGAAATTACTCATTTAAAAAAAAATTGAATTGATAAAAAAACATATAATTAATAATGATATCTGTGATGAGAAGATCCAATATCCATCTTCCAAGAGCAATTAATAAACAAGCTAATAAGTACTACCCAAATGAGAATCTGCTTTGAACTCTCATCATAGAAGAAAACTTTACCTTGGATTTCATTTTCTTTATCTTAGAACGAAGTAAACGTTAAAATTGGTGGTTCAACCGTTACTGATATGCCAATAGGAGCTAGTAACACAGCACGAGCAATGTATATAGATTGACTAGATTCAACTGACCCATCATTGGTGACGCTTCTTAATAGGGTCACGGATTGCTTAGCTTCAGCTCTGGAATAGTCATAGAAGCATGGTTCATATGTATGTAAGAGAAATTTAATTTATCATGTGTGTTATGTCACTTTATTGGGGACCCTGACCCAGTGTTCTTGTTAGGATTGACACGAGCATATATATATATATATAAAAGTATAGGGAGTGAATGACTTAAGCGTACACCATTAGTATTACATTGTCCTATCAGGTTATGCTTATATATATATATATATATATATATATATATATATATATTTGAAAAAAGTAGTAGTAAATAATTCCTAATTAGCTAATTTTATATAAATATAATTAATATTTATTGATTTTATATTTTTTTAAATAAAATATAAATAATTATTAATTAATGATAATTTAAAAAATTATAATTACTAATTAATAACAAATTGACTGGTAATTAGCTGGTTAGACGTTAGTTATTTAGCGGAATAGGAAGAAAAATATTAATTTCTTTGACAACACACAAAAAGAATAATGAAAAAAAATAAAAATAAAAACAAAGGTGGCAAATTATGTTAATGATTCCTTTAGAACCTACATGCATGACATCATTATATTCATCATATCTGAAGTCAACTTATTGAGAATAGGTACGTCTCCTAGTTTGAAAGATTTTCCCAACGTCTTTTCTAAATTTCAATTAGCAAGAGAATAATAGAGATACAACAGGTTGCATTTTCTACAATGAATGAACAGTATCATAATTATAACAGTTATTTAACTATTCAAATGTTCCGGAAGTAGTGATAAGTCACAAATGTTCCAGCCTGCAACATCAGGCGTTAGCATTATACGAAAAAAAAGAATAAAAATTAAAGTCAAGCAACATTATTTTCTTAATGAATATTATTTTACCGACTCTGCATAAAGAAATAATAGATTTTATTTAATTCTTCTTCTTTCATGTGTATGATAAAATAGTAGTTTTCCGATTATGAAGTCAACTTAAATAAATGGATACTAAACGACAAACCAACATATATATTAATAGAGGAGTGTTAGGGACAGTAAATTTTGTATTTTGTAATCATTAATTGGTCATCAATAGTATTTTTAATGGTGTGAGATTAAGATTTAGATTTTTTTAAGTTTGAATTTTATTTTAGAAAGTAAAGATCTTTCACTATTTATTTCATAGGTGGGACCAAGAGAAAATATGAGAGAGAAATCATCTAAAGGTGAAAGATCATATTTTATTCTCTAAAGTAAAAATTTAAAATTTAGAGATCCAAATTTGTAAAATTATATTCAATAATAGAAGATCACTCACTTTTTCTTAATAGTTAAATACTGGCCCTCTAGACTTTCAATCTTTCCACCATTAAATATATTCTCACATCATTAAAAATACTATTAATGGTCGATTGATGATTATAAAACACAAAAATTACTCGCCCCTAATACTCCTCTATCGATACGAGATATATGAGACCAGCACCTTCAACTTCAACTTGTTACAGTAGTTCTCATAGTAATTTCCAGTAGCATCTGTGATGGAGATTGAAAACACAGAATTCCTTTTCCTTTAATTAGCTAAGGCATAGCATTCAAGCTTCCAAAATCGCAACTCTTGAGAGCAGAAAACAACGAGTGTTTCAGTTGAAACACCAATTAATTTTTAGCCTCTACAACATTGTTATTCTGAAAAATAATTTCCTAAAAAATGTTTTGTTAAAGCAACTAATTTGATAGGATATATTAATTTGTTAAGGGCTTATTTGTCGATTAAATTGTCTAACAAAAACAAAACTTACAAAAATATGATATTAGAAGTCTCAAAATTATATTATAAAAAAATAGTTTATGAAAAAGAAATAATCAAAATTTAAAAAAAATAATTATTTCAAATTTTAATTTATCAAAATATTTTACTCAAATATCTTTTTTTTAACGGATTATTATTTCTACGTTCATCAATAATTATCTCACTTTTTAACTGGTTACTACCTCATCTTCATTAATAATACGTTGTTACAGATATCACTCACCCTTAATAAAAATAATCACCGACTTAAGAATAAAAATAATCATTTACATATGTAATGAATTAATATCCAATTTATTTTAGTTATATATAATTAATTAAACCCAATTCAATCAAAATAATTATCCATATAAAAATTAAAATAACTATTCATATATCTATTAAGATGACCATTTTAAACTAGCTATTGAAGTAGGATTACGGATAATGGTTACGGTATTAAAAGTTTTACGTACCTCAGTCGCACACACTGAAATGCAATAATAATAACCCTCCCTCTATTTCTTCGCCGAATCCATTTGCAACCACAACCATCTCCATTCTTCATTCAGAGGGGTAGCATTACGTTGCTGCTGCTGTTGTTCTTCGAAATCCAATCCATAAACTGACATTGGTCGTAAATTGACAAGTACGATAGCAAGAGAAAGAAAACGAAGTGGCGTTGACGCTAAGATTGAAGAAGTTGTTGGAGTGTGGCGGTAGTGCGTCAACGGAATCTGCTGCGATGGTGACTGGGATTCTTGCAGGCCGGGGTTGCCAGGGCGCCGGAGGGAACGCGCCAAGAAGAGGGGGATCGGAGGTCACCGGGATACGGAATAACAAGGGGCACAATTTGAGGTGGCAGTGGTGTGTGTGTGCGGGGGACCGCGGCAGCATCGGTGGGAGATAATGCAGACGTTGAAATTTTCTGACAAGAGCGGTGGTCGCAACGGCACAGATGAGGCTCGGCGGCAAGAGGGAATACCAGAGATTAAGAAGAAACGAAAATATTAAAAGTAACTGGCTAGAATGAAAATGAAAATCTTAATTTTTAAAATTTTAAAATTTCATAATTAGATAATTTATTTAAAAATCAAAATTTTAATAAGGGTAATGGCCTAAGCGTACAATGTCTATAATGGACTAAATTTTTGTTCCATGAATAAAATGAACATCACTTATATTATCCAGAATAACCATTTGGATACCAGGGATAATAAACATATCATGTTAGGACAAGGACAATGTAATACTAATTGTCATATCTCTAATACTTCCTAAACCTCTATTGTACACACGCTTAGGTCATTGGCTTCCTATAATTTATCTTTTAATTATAACTGATTTTAAATCATTATTCACATGGTTCATTCAAGTACTTATTTTTCCATATTTTCTCAACGTTTTATTAGAGTGTTTTGTAGGTACCTTTTTCTGGCTTGATCTTGCAGCTGTATGAAGTTACTAGTTCCCTTATCACAACAAGGTTGGAACTTGGAAGATCGAAAATATAATACACTGAACAGATACCACGACAGAACAGAAAAAAAAAACGTTTCTAAGTGCTAATCAATGGTGATACAAAAGTCCTTTTGGTAGCACCACCACTTAATCCTTCAACCCATGTAACAATTACAGAACCAAAAGAATAAACCAAAAAAGAGAAGTAGAATAATTGGCAAGATCGAATTCAGATAATGCAGAAGAATAAGAATATGAGAATAAAGAATAGAAGTTAACCAAAAAATGAAAATGTGTATTAGAGCAATATTCCCTTTCAAGTAAGGAATTGACTCCTCTCAATTTCAATGTGTATATACCATACATGCCTTTTAACACTGTGCTCCTTCCCTATTTAACAAACTTGCTAATCATAACCACGTAACTAACCTTTTCTCTTTTCACTATCAAATTTTTTGTTCCCCTGCTTGCATCCCCATTCACATGTGGTAGTCCCGCATCCATAAGGGTGGCTTTCTGACCCTTTTGATATTGGGCTGCACCACTTCTATTGGTCTTTGTTCGTATCACCTTTTCATTTATTTCTGATTTTGTTAAGACATAGTAAAGGTCAGAGTATCAAACTAATAGTGTTATCAAGTGTATCACCATGCACACAGTGTCTATACTTCTTTATGCTGCGTTTGTTTGATGAGACACAGACACTAATACATAGACACGGTGGTACACGTCTGTCGTTTGTTTGCTAAGACACAGATTTTCGAAGGACACGGTGACACACAAACATACATAAAATACATGTATTTGGTGTCTTTCAAAAAAGATGAGACACAGAGACACATTGATGAGACACAAATATTTACTCTTTTATCCTTAATAATTTACTCTTGTCCTTATTCCATTAGTGATAATATAAGGGTAAAATTGATATTTAGTTTATATTGTGTGTCTTGTCTAATATCACCAAACACAATAAAAAATTTGTGTATCTTTGTGTATATGTCTCTTTGTGTATTTGTGTCTGGGTCTATATATTTAAAAGACAATAAACAAACGCAGCCTTAGTTCTTAAGAACTATACAATATGAAATGCTTCAGGTTCACTAATTAATGGTTCTTCAATAAAAGTGCATCTGCACAATATCAAAATATTGTTACAAAATCCAAACGCCATATGCAATAATATTGGTTATAATTTATATACTATTTTAGAAAACCGGTTAAAATTTGGTTAAAGTTTTTTAATCGGTTAACTAAGTTATTGGTTTTTGATGAACACCCCTTGTAAACAAGATTGGTGCAAACAAGTAGCACCAAAGCAATGCCTAAGTTCCAAGCAAGTGCCTTGAGGGAGAGAAACCAAGAATAACGAGCATTCAAAAACATCACTATCTATACCAAGTTATAGATACTGAATTGTATGTGCCTATGTGGTACTGTTTTTATTTGAAGGTATGAATATAAAAAAAAAAATAAATAACCCCACTGAGTAGTACAGTAACTGTTCCACCACGCATATCCTAATAACTCACTTACACATTGGCGGGCTCATACCAATCTTACTAGCTTTTGAGTTTTGACCTCATTATTAGTTTATATATCTTAGTTCTTGGAATCCTCATGTAAGTGATCGTGTTATTGGGGTTCTTTATTTATTGGAGGAATTAAGAGACGGATATATATACTATTTAATTATCAGTTTACAGACTAATGCTTTCACCGCATCTCTTTTGAGGTATGTGGATGGATGAAACTAAAAGCGTTGAATTGGAAATTGGGAATAAATGGAATAGGGACAAACGATATGACTGTGATTATTTGTTGCTTATATGATATGCCATTGCAAACATTATTGATCCAAACGAGGTAACATCTATATATACTATCACCACAGTTGTTTTCTCCAAAGGGTAATGCTAGCTAGTACTTGCAAATGTGAACATTTTTAGACATCGTAGACCCCCCATAGATATAAGAGGCACAAAGTTATATTGCTTTGTGGCTATCAAATGCTTTTTATTTTTCAATTATAATAACATTGTTCTCTTTTCAAGCAATCTGTGCCTGTCTGTAAAAAAACACTTCGGGCGAGGAAAAAACTAGCAAACATTACAGTTTTGTACGAGATATTTTGACGACAAACGTCATTATTTAGGTGACATAATAATATATAAGTTCATGTATATAGTTATTATATTCTATCTTATGCACGATCACTGAAAAAAAAAAATTAGTCATGGTAGTTCTGCTGTCGTGAATAACTATGAAAAAATTTTGAGCCCTTCTTGTTATTAGCTGAGAAATACACTAATTCATGCTGTTCAGTTCATTTGGTAGGCTTGACTTTATTATTATTGTTCATCAAGACGTGTATCTAATCTTTGCTATAAATCTATTGCATTCAAAGTTTGAATTATGGTATGAACAATTTTGATAAGTTACTAGATAATTATAAGTAGATTATTAGTGTATGAATCTATTTTTCGAAGAATAAAGTCCAACAAAATTGACAGTCACCGATTATGCTTTTCTTTGGTAAGCAACTAGTCAAAGAAGGGGACGAAATGATGTCCTTTTGTCAAGGAGAAATGATTTACTCTGTTGTTAGAAGGAATGTAGCACTAAACTATTAGATTTTGTTCATGGAACAAAAAATTATCTTACTTAACTGTTAAAATGAGACAATACGAAAATTTAAAAATGTTATTACCGAAATAATTTTAAAAAGTTAGATCAATATTTTTTAGTTTTCTCTTAAAAAAAAATCTATTGTTTTTTGTTCCGTGACTCTAATTCTATTTTCACCTTCATAATTTGAAAACAAAAAATATGGTTTTTATTCTTAATTTTTGTAATTTTTTTAAAATACTTCTAAAGATTAATTATATTTAATTTTATTTTTAATATTTTTTATTTGCATGAAAATTATCTTTAGACGTTAAGGTTAAAGACAAAATTAAAAATATCCATAGATAATTTTAAAACAAATTAAAAATGTTAAAAATAAAATTAAATGAATTGAGATAAAATTGAATAAAATTAAATGTTATAAATATTTAAAAAAAAATCATAAATGTTAGAAAAAAAAACATATTTAAAAAAAATTAAAGGTAAATTTATTTTGTTTGTAATATTTAAAATTTTATAAAAAAATAAAATAAAAAAGTTTTCCCAACCCAAACTAATATTCTTACTCGTCTGGAGTCTCTACTAACCTCACCCATGTCTCCTGTCTATGAACCATATAATTATGATTGCATATAAAAGTTATCGTTCTCGAAATAAGCAACTTAAGACACAGACCAATAAAAAGAAAAAAATAGTGTTGGTGGTTGAGAAATTTGAAAAAGCTTCTGCTCTCTGTCTTCTCTCTTCTGCTCTACACAAACAAAACTGTTTAGCGTAGTGGTGGAGAGTGATTGTTTTTGTTATTGTTTGTTGCAGCGCCGGAAAACGAAACCGAGATTCATTTCAATTCCATTTTCGCATCTGAATGGATGCTATTAGAAAGCAAGCTTCGAAGCTTCGAGAACAAGTCGCTCGCCAACAACAGGTTTTATTTCACTGTTCTTTACCAGATCTTTTCTCCGATCAATTCATTTAGATCCTTCCATTCGCTATCTGAATCTGAGAATCTTATTTCGTTTCGTTTCGTTTTGTTCGCGTTGTTTCTCGCACTCGATGCGATTTGTAATGAATCTCATTCGTTATTCCTCTCATCGCGACGATGTTCGCCTCTGATTTTCGTTGCGAGATTGTAATTATCATTCTCATTAATAGATTAACCTCATGTTTTGGATCTATTCGAATCGCGCGATTGCATTGTGGAACTCAATTAAGAAATCTCGTTGAAGTAATTTGAATTTTGAGCTGGCACCGTTACATTTGCATTCAATTCAGCAGTAGATTTCAAAATCACTGTGCGTTGTATACTTTTCAGTACCGTTAATTGTTATGATTAAGCTTCTATTAATTCATTTTCCTTTCTGTCTTGTTCTCACTTTCTCAATTGCTCGTTGTTTATGCTTGCGTTCTCACTTTCTCAATTGCTCGTTGTTTATGCTTGCCTCGTTTGTTATTCTTTATAACTCTCATGATTTCTTGCTATTTAGGCTGTTCTGAAACAGTGGTATGGCGGTTCAGATAATTTGGTCGCTGATGAGGCAGAACTCCAGCTACATCAGAGACTTGAGAAGCTTTATATATCGACACGTGCGGGAAAGGTTTTGTTTCCCCAACGCTAACTCTCTGTTTGCATCTCAGTTAATGCTCTTCATCCTCCGCTAATAATGAAATCTCCTTGTGTTTTTCAGCACTATCAAAGAGATATTGTACGTGGTGTAGAAGGTTATATTGTTACCGGATCAAAGCAAGTTGAAATTGGTAGGTAATGTTGGTTAGTGAAACTTTTTAAGTTTCATTGAAGTTCAATGTTGTTAGTTTATGGAAAGATATTGTTATTCAACTCCGAAACATCTTATTTTGACAGGGGCAAAGCTATCAGAAGATAGTAGGAAATATGGTGCAGAAAATACATGTACGAGTGGCAATACATTATCTAGAGCTGCACTAAATTTCGCAAGAGCCCGAGCTCAAATGGAGAAGGAACATGGAAACTTACTGAAAGCTTTTGGAACACAGGTACATATTGCGTGTCAATATGTTTGTTTGTATGTATGTGTATGTATGGAAATTTATGTTTCTGTTCATCAAGCAAGTACTTCTGTTGATATATTGCTAAGTTCAAATATGACACATCAGTGATGGTATAGTTTTTCCAAATAAACTGCTCCACCAAATATGAATGTGATTTGAGAACCTAAATCTCATGGAAAACAAATATGCAGACTAGGTGGGAGATCAATCTTGAATAAAACTTTTAAGTTTTAATACATAAGATCCATCTACTCACTTAGTTGCGCTATTTATAATTCTGACTCAATTGCTTGTTTATGCACTGCATACTTCCAACTAGACCTAAAAGTCTGTGACTGAAGTCTTGCTTATTGCTGAGTAGGTTGCAGAGCCCTTAAGAGCAATGGTGGTGGGAGCTCCATTGGAGGATGCCCGGCATCTAGCTCAACGCTATGACAGAATGCGACAGGAAGCTGAAGCCCAGGTATTTTAGAATTTCTCTTTCGTTTGCCACCTGCCTTTTTTGGTGTTTCTCATCTCCTTTGTCTAAGTGCATGATTAATTAATGATTTATTTTCCTATTTTGACTTGTAAATACTGCCTTTTGAACCTAGACAGGCTATTGAAGTTTCCAAGCGCCAGGCAAAAGTAAGAGAAACGCCAGGCAATGCTGACAATGCCATGAAATTTGAAGCAGCTGAAGCAAAACTGCATGACCTGAAGACAAACATGGGAATATTGGGGAAGGAAGCTGCTGCTGCATTGGCTGCTGTTGAAGCACAGCAACAGAGGTTAACACTTCAGCGACTTATAGCTATGGTATTAAATTTTTACTTTATGATTATGCAACTCTCCAATTTAAGGAAATATTGTATCTGAGTTATGATAAATGCAATCAATTTCCGGTTCTCAAGGTTGAAGCAGAGCGTGCATATCATCAAATAGTCCTACAAATTCTTGATCAGCTTGAGGGTGAGGTAAGAAACCATATCATTATGTCATTTTTTTCTATTTGCCTTGTAGATGTCAAATATGCCATCTGAAAGATAGGTCATTTTCATTTATTATAAACATCTGGGTTAACACGTGATGTTTGTGCACCGGGCTGCCCTTCATATGTATATTCAACAATAGATGATATCTGAACGTCATCGAATTGAAGCTGCTCCTGCTCCTGCTCCTAGTGTGGATGAGAGTATGCCACCACCACCGTCATACGAGGAAGCTAATGGTGTCTATGCTTCTCAGGCAAGTAATGGATCAACTGATAGCATGGGTTACTTCTTAGGCGAGGTTAGTAGGAGACTGTTCCTTATACGAACTACAAAGGGTTACACTTACAGGTCTAATATTGAAAAGGAATGCTGATGTGCTATTTATAATTTCTACTATTCTTGCAGGTTTTGTTTCCGTACTCTGCTGTGTCTGAAGTGGAGTTGAATCTTTCAGTTGGTGATTATGTTGTTGTCCGAAAGGTTAGTATTGTGCTGTATCTAAATATAACTAGCTTTCTTTAACTCTTTGAACCAAATAAGGGCTTAGACATGGCATTACATTCGTGGGGAGGCATTCGACTTGGATTTCTTTAGCACTGATATATCAATAATTATGCAGTCAGAACGTGAGTATGTTATAACTGATTCAACATACAATGATTGTTTTGTCATCTTTTATGATGTGCCTTGTGTCCCGACTCAAGCAGTTATGGTTCACAATTTTCTGTTTCCTTCCATACCAAACTGGGCCCCTTTTCTGTTTCCTTCCATACCAAACGGGTCCCATTTTTCTGTTCCCCCGGTATGATTGCTGTGATTTTCGCAGGTAACAAATAATGGCTGGGCCGAGGGTGAATGCAAAGGAAAAGCAGGTTGGTTTCCATTTAGTTACATTGAAAGAAGGGAACGGGTTCTTGCTAGCAAGGTGGCTGAAGTGTTTTGAACTTTCTCCTGTTGGGTTTGGTTTTCTTAACCCGGGGTATTTTTATGTGTGTGTGATGTTTTGTACTTATGGTGGATAATGTGTTCTTAGCATAGAAAAAAAATGATTTATGATAGAAAATGCCTGCTATTCCCTTGTGGTTACCAATTATATAATGTATAAATATGTTGTCATCTTTTGCTATTTGCTATTGGATCCCGCTAGGGAGACACAATGGACTATTTGTACAATGTGTACAATGGGCTATTGAGTTACAAAATGAATATCTCCCATACTATCTAGATTAATCATCCGAGTACTAGGGATAATAAACATCTTCTCAAAAGATTAAACTGATTTTAGGGTTCACCAAGAATCGAACTCTTGACCTTTCGGATATAACACTCTAATACCATGTCATGATACCACTCATCTCAAAAACATCAGCTGATGGAAAAAAATAACACTAATGGTTATATCTCTAATATTCCATAAACCTCCATTGTACACATTGTACAAATATTCCATTGTCTCCTCATACTTTTCCTTTGCTATTTAGTTGCCTCAGTCTGTTTCTTTTTATCTTTCATAGCTTGGTTTTGTGCTATTTCTGCCAAATTTTATTACATCTTCAGTTCACTTATATGCGGTTAAGGGATATTGTGCAAGGATGAGGGTTGAATTAGACGAAGCTAAAAACCTAGTATTTAGTGCCATTAGCATTTTAATGTTCAAAATTGCTTTTTTAATTGCATATTGTAGCACAATTATTTTTAATTATATTTTGGTTAATATTAATATCTATTATTAAAAATGTTAGATTTCTTAACTATTCCTACGTTCTAAATTATAGTAATAATGTATTCTTAGTGTTTTGAAAACCGGACCAAATAGAACAGCTCAATCGGGTTAATCGAAAATTAGTCAGTAAATCGATTTGGTTTAAACAAAAATTTGATTGGTTATAAACTGATCAAAAAATTGATTATTTGTTAAACCGGTCTAACTTTTAGCGATTAATTGGTTTAAAATAACAAAATAAAAAAGAATTAAATTTTTTTCTAAAAGAATATATATTTTATATAAATATTATTTTATTCTAATTGGTTAAATTCCAATTGAACCTCATTTGAATTTTTTAAAGTTTAAAGTTTTGAATTTCTGACAATTACTGGTTAGACGTTTAGAACCTTGGTTTTTTTTCCCACTTGAGTCTTAATTAGAAACATGGCAAAGCATAACGAAAAATTCTTCCATTACCCAAAAATTAAATATTCATTTAATTTAATATTATATTGTTATATTTATTTTTCAAGTAAAAATGCACAATTGATTATTTTATATTTAAAAAAGCATTTTTATTTTTTAATTCTTGTAAACTGTAAACATTGTAAATTTTTATTTTGATTGAGATCAAAATAAAATAACTTTGATAGAAATGTGATCCTACACTTTTATCCCAAAGCTGAATGATTTCATCACTTTATTTATAATTATTCTATATTAAATTATCCCTTTAGCAATTTTTGAATATTACCATTACTCTTAATTTTTTTTTATAAAAATCAAATTTACGAAAAAAAAAACCATCGTTCCAAATAAAATCATTCATCCAATTAATCAAAATCGAATTCTAATCAAGATCACATTAATTTGAATTTGATTCAATTTTATTTTCTAGCAAATTGCATGATTGGATCAAATTATTTATTTCTCAAAAGTCAACAACGGTCTAATTCAATGCAAATTGCACAATTCCATACGATACCATTGTTCTACTATTAAATTCAAAATTTAATTTACAATATATTTAATTTGTTACATTTTTATCTTAGTCATGTATTATTATTGTTTGGTAAGTATTTTGTAAATGTAAAATCAAATTTACTTATTTCTACTTTTAATAATAAAATAACAATTTTATTTTTTAAAACTAGAATAAATCGATTCCATTTTAATCGTAGTAGGTTAGATCGAATTGAATTAAATTTTAAAATCAAAATAATCTAATCCAAAAAAATAAATAAATTATATATTTTCAATCGAATTAATTTTTCTTTCAAAACCGATATAAACTGCCCCCGAATATCCTTACTCGTATTCTTGACAGCTATGCCGAAAGTTTGATACCTGAACCTGTTTTTCTTAAACAGGAAAAGAAGGAAAGGTTAGTATATAAAATTATAAATATATCTGAAATGATTTGGCATTCCAACTCTATGCAAGTATATCAAGAGTTCAAGACGTATTAATGACAGTTTTCGTAAAGTTAAACTTAAATCTATCACAAGCCTACAGGAACTATATATTACACTGTTCATTTTCAGTTACTACAACACACGACAAATTACTTTAGCCATTAAACTACTGCCTGCAAGGCTTCACATTGTGTCGGATGAGGAATGCCATCCAAGGTCAGAAAGACAGAAAGGCAAGAAGGCTTAAAATACTACAAAAATAAAAGAAGTGAACAATTATTAGAAAATATAAGTGGTTATATTTTTAATTTGTTACATATATACAGTACATTAGAACCAACAATAGAACGTACACTAAATGTTTTGGCGGTTAGCAGAGAGATATGCAAAAAGGATGGAAAACGTGATGATCAGGATGAAGATCTGCAAGGGAACAATTTGCATTAACATCGGTATATAAATATAATTAAGAAATGCATAGTTAAAAGAGGAAAAAGAAAAAAACTTGCCATGGTGGAGCTATATCCGTTCCCATTCACAATGTAAGATTTCCTGTTCAAATAAATTGAAGGTTTGTTAAATTGTTAATGTAAAAAGGGTAGCTTTTGAGTTTTGAAGGTACTAAGATAGTTGTCTGCCTTTTACTTAGGAGACCAGATTCTCTGCAAGTCTTCTGTATAGATTGCAGCCTGCTCAATGTTTTTGTAGCATTGGGATCATTTTTGTCAACCTACAATGAAAAATGCCAAACTTTCGTAGTTGGAAAATGTGAGCTCTAAGAAAATCCTTGAAACTGAAAGACAGCTTGAGTTCGATTAGGATAAACAAAAGTAGTGCATCCACATTCTCGTGTTGCAAACGTAATCATAATTTGTTAAGAAGCATGAATTCTTCATACCTTGGACTCCAATATACATGCAAAATCAAAGAATGCACCATAAACATCAGCCATTGTCTTTGTTCGGTCAATCACTTTGGCGGTTAAACCTATAAATCATAACCAAAAAGCGTTTGTAAACAGCTTATTTAATCCTTATTTAAAAGACCATCAAAGGAAAAATCGCCTTTAAATAATAATAATAATAATCATTATCATCATCATCATCATCATCTTGTAAAGAGAGGAGGAAACCGTAACAAATGACTACACAATTGGCACTGGTTGTATATGTTAATCCGATAGTAAAGAGAATCCAAGATATAGTTTTAAGAAGATTCTTTCTACACACAGTTACCTAGAGCAAATTGCAGCAGTTCACTTATTCATTGGACTTCCATATATCTTTGCCCCCACTATTTTATACCAATTTTATCTTTATATTCCAGCATGCGTTAAGTGGAAGACTTCAAAAGGATATTGGCATTGAAATGTTTAACTTACCACGCCTCATTTTTACTACACCTCTGAAGACTTCGATGTTGTTATAGCACAATGCAATTGTCCCAATTGCCATTATCTATCACAAAAATTGTCAAATAAACATCCAACTTGCTATGGAAAAAAAAAGGTGTGAAAGGTAGCTATTGTCATATGCAGATTTATCAAGCATAATATGCATATCATCAAGAAATGATAGAAACTATAAAGTAATCAAGAAATGAACTCTAAATATAAGATTAACATGATAATATCCATATATTTAAAGGTTGAACCTCCAACTTGTTTTAACATAACTGAGAGGTCAACCCCCCAAGACAGTGTGACCTAAGTGCCTCCTGCTTCATGAACATTTGAAACTAGAAGAAAAAGACTTATTCTATATCTATTATCTATTACTAATTTTACAACTAAAATATGTCACATCATTTCCTCATTGCAATTAAAATAAAAAATTTTCCTTTAAAATTAAAGAGTATTGCCTTCTTTCCTCTCTCTTTCTCTATCTTTCTTATTCCTTCACTCATTCTATCTCTCTTATATATCATTATCAATAACTAATTACAAATTTGACAATCAAAATGTGTAACATGACATTCTCTAATTGCATTAAAATTAAAATTGAAATATTAAAACTGAAATATATATATATATTATATATTACTTACTAATTTCAGTAATTTAATAACAAAATTGTGTGATATGACACTCTCTTATTAAAATTTGAAAGAAAATATTTCTCTCTAAAATTAATAAACTCTCTTCTTACATTCTCTTATCTACTTCTCTCCCTTTTTCTATTTGTCTCTATCTTTCCGACTCTATATAATTATATATAATTTATTTATATTCTATATTAGTAATTTGACAAATCAAAATATGTCACCAAATATTTTTTATTAAAATTAAAATAAAAATTTTCCTTCCAAAATTAACAAACTCCCTCTCTCATTCTTCTTCTTTATCTTCTCTTTCTTTTCTCTCATCTCTATTTTTCTCTACCTTTCTGTTCTACGAAAAATAAAATTAACAAAATAATATAATTTAAATAAAAAAAATATTATTATTATTATTATTATTATTATTATTGTATACATATTTTTATAGTTTTTTATTTAGTTTTAAATTTTCATCGCTTATCTTTCTAATATATATTTTCATTTTTCTCCCTTCAAATATTTATTACATATAATTTGGAAAAAATACTAATATTGTGAATTGTGATTAAACGTTAGAACCAAGATTCAAATTTTTTAAAAAATATTGACTTTGATTTAATTTTATAACTATCAATATAATTTTTTTATACTAATATCTAATTACATTTTTATATACATAGAGAGAAAAATATTATTTTAAATAACAAGTATAAAAATTAATTATTTCTATTTGTGCAACAAACTTAATACCTAATCAAATGTAAAAGTATATACGTTAGATTCTTTCAAACGTTAGATAAGTAATGTTAAAATTAATTATTAGTAAAAAATTAAACTCTTTTACATGAAAATAATAACTAAAAATCTTATTATTTGATTTTTACTTATCTATAGAAACCCTGGTCTTTTTAGACAACGAAAACTTTTGTCTTCTAAAACCTTTTTGTAAAAATAGTTTGATTCTGTAATTTTTTTGTGTGTCACAAATTCACAATCTATAATGTCAGTGCAAAACCGAGGTAATTTTAAAAGATTTATATTCCCGTAATGTTACTAAGAGTAAAAATACTAGTAATATTATAATATTAACCAAATCAAACCAGCAAGGTTACACCGTAAAAAGTTGACACTCCTAACCTAGAAAATCAATCAGCCAATGGAAGATCTATCACGTTAATTGTACATGAAATTGTGATTCCGCTGCAAGTTCCATCGCTAGAGTTTGCAAAATACCTCATGGATGGTAGCATTTGGTGGAGAGACAGAGACGGAAAGACTGAGACTGAGAGACAGAGACCAAGAGACAGGGATTGAAATAAATCTCAGTATTCTGTTTGGTGTAAAATGGGAGACAGGAATTGAAACAAGAATGAAACTCTAATTTAATTTGCACAAAGGGTAAAATTGGAATTAATTAATTGAAATGAAAATATTTTAGGTATAAAATGTTATTAAAGTTTCAGTCTCCATCTCTAAAAATTTCAGTCCCCTGTGTCCCTACTTTTTGGAGGTACTGAAATACTGAAATTTTAGAGACAGAGACAGAAATTTTAGTACCAGTCTCTGAACTAACAAACACGATACTGAGTCTCAGTCTCTCAATCTCTGTCTCAGTACCTCAAAACAAACGCTACCTAATAGATTGCATGATTTTTATTTATTATTTTATCTTAACTAGAGTGAGAAGCTTTTATTGAAATCTAATATAGCTTTGCAAGACAAATTACCCAACATCAAAATTAATTAAGCAACTTAACCGAACCTGGGGAATAGCACAAAAGCGAAATATAGCCAGGTCTCTTAATGCAGACATGTACTTTAAAGAATCTTCGGCATGCATCAGAGCGTTAGTGACCATGTCATTTAAGCATTGCACTGCCTTGATGGAATTCTCCGGATATTTCAGCTCCTGGATAACAAAATTTAAACTGGAGTAAGAAAGAAGAGAATCTTACACGTGCACATTAAGACAGAAGAAAGGCATTCGTGAGTGCAGAACAAACTAGTCTGACAGCAAATGTCGTTTTCACCCGTACAAACCAGTGATAAGAATGTTATCGATTATAAATAAAGAATCGACATCCACTCATTACTCATAGTACTCACAAATGATAAAGCAACACAATAGGGTTGAAGGTACTCTCTCTCTCTCTCTCTCACACACACACACATAATGTGACTGTTTCATATTATTGTGTAATAGGAGAAGATTCTAACCGTCATAGAATAAATATAAGTTCTTAGGGAGACAGACCTCAAGTTTGTTAACATATTTACTCCAGATCTGCCGAGGCCAAAACATTCGTGACTTGGGGATCTCATTGATGTCTTCCAAATAATCTCGAATAATGTTTGCTTTCTGCAATATCAAAAGGTTCTTAACTGAAGCATAATGATTGTTTACATACTGTTTTACTAGATAGTACTACCATCATACCTGCAGAAACAAGCCCATTGAATTGGAGAGGTCATCTGGAGCAAGATCTTCTGAACCAGAGGCATGGAAAAGCTTTGATAAACCTAACCCAACAAGTCCTGCCACGTAGTGACAATATTCATCGTAGTCATCAATTGTTTCTACCTGCAAATTAAGGGGAAAAATAAAATCTCTTGGACTCAATCGAGATAATCTTTCTAAACCCTAAACCCGGTGAAGCAGAGCTCTGTATATCAGATTTTTTGGGATAGATGCTATAATAATAATAAGGGTTTAGCTAACACTTGTTAAGGTTACTGATGTATATATTTTTTCAAGGAAAACCCAAATTTTATGTTTTTGAATGCATTTATTGAAAAAACTTTAAAACGTGTTAGCCATACCTTAATAATATACTATTGTCAAAAAAAATAATTATCATTAAGTAAAACATATCTACATTATCTGCTTCCAAGACCTTCATTATACAATGTGTGAACTTTTGTCAACCGGGGGGAAAATATCTAGATAATATAACTGGAGGCAAAAATCTATAAAGTTTGATAACAGTAAAATTCGGAAACTATGAGGCAACCATCCGAAGGAATAAAATAGTTTAAACTATTTTAAACCCACTTTATAGTTTAAATAATATAATTATAGAAGACATGTATGCCAGACCTCCTTGCAAATAAATTTGCCCATTCCTGCACCCATCCTTTTCGTAATATCCTCAATTGCTTCTTGGTAGCTGCATAGTAGAATGTATCGCAAAACTCCAGTCAGTCAGTCACATATACACTGATGAAAAGCTGATAAAAGACAGTGAGTTTACAGTCCATATAGCACACATCTCACAATCCCCAGTTCACTTATTTAACTTGAAAATACAATCACAGACAAATTATGGAATTAGACCCTCCTTAAGTCTAAGATATTTTGCATGTAATGGTAGCATCATTAGATGAATATTACTCAGATGACGAGAAACTGTTTTGTAATTGTAGCAGAGAAAAGAATATACAAGTGCAGAAACCTCTGCAGTCAATGTAAGTAGGAACAATTGACTGTATTCATCAGCCACATACCGTTTATATATTAGGTATCTATTCTAAAGATGTAAGACCTTGACAATCTCCACAGTCCACAGCAACAGCATGCCACAAAAGTAATAAAAAACAATGGCCAGAAAATTGAAAATAAAACCAAAGTGCTGCTGCTGATTGGAAAATGATGGAGATAAAACAGAAACAAGTGGAACCCAAGTACCACAGAATATTAAAGGAGAAAAACTAACCCCTTTCCAAGTTCCAGAAAAGCAGTTGAAACATGATGAAACTGGTCCATTAGAACTTTGTAGTTGTTTGTGCCACCTTGTTACATACAAAAAAATTATAAGTAGTTCAGCATCAACAAAATTTGAGGTGTAAATATATCCCCAATTTTCCAAAGTTAGATAAAGGTTGCCTTTATTATAACCAATTGGATTGGACTTTAATTTCTGATATAGAAAAGTTTGATATGGTTAAATAGAAGGAAACAACATGATGGAAGAAAGTTGATTATATAAGAATGGACCTTATTCTCCATGGCATTAACTTTTACCTAAAAAGAGGAGCAAAATAAAAGACACTTACATGAAAAGTGCCAATCACGATCATATATGTGATTATGAAAAGCTATTAGTATTGGCACCTTGACATCTGTATCTATGCTGGTATCATCCTCTGTCAAGAGAACAAAAAACCAAAAGTTTTAGGGCAACAATCGTGATTTGCGTCTTACCTAACATCAAGTCACCAACAAGGGGAATGCACATTCTAATGAATGTCTGTTGACATCAAACATTGAACACACTCTAAACCAAGCATGCTTAGTCTAAAGATGCAACCATAATTTCTCAGAAATGTCACATTCCTTCTAAAGAAATGGTCAATGACAACAGCCGCAATATGTGCAGTAGATCAATCTGAGACTTAACACAGTTTCCAAATCCACAGAATTTCCACATCCTAACAAGTCCAGATATAATTTGCTTATAATTTCAAATTTAATGGCTAGAAATAAATCATCAACGTATCAATAACTAGAATTTTCCAAATCGTATGTTGACAAGCCCTGCTTCACATTCAATACTTAAAAATACACTAACAATAAATAAATAAATTATCATTACATATATAGAAAAGAAAGAAGAAAAAACCGAAACGAAGCCAAAATAGAAATTGAACATCATAACATTCAGTAAAATGAAAAAATACATCATTATCAATTTATCATGATCATAAACTACGAGACACAACAAGCAATATCGTGATCGTTCAAGAAATGAAAGCGTACCAACGGTATCCAACGCTCGAAGAACCAAATAAAATATGCAAACCTGCAAATAAAGATGCATAGGTATCGAATTCGAGTAAGAAACAACTCGATTCAGAAAATATTAAAATAAAATAACGGCATAAATCAAATCCAGAAGCAAACGAAAATCGAAAATCGCAGACGAAAACAAAACGCGAAGGTAAACTCACGGCGTTGCGAAGCTCGGTACCGAGCTGCTGAATGACGAGTGCGAAGCTTCTAGAAACCTTGTGGAGCATGGTGTAGCAGAATCTCCAGTGCGGCTCCGACGGGATCTGCTTCTCGGCCTTCTTCGCCGCCATTTTCAGCTTCAGCAACGGATACAAATCATCTGGATGCTTCATAATCGCTCCTAAACTCCCCATTCTCTCTCTACGTATTTCTGAATCTAATTGAAAATTAGAAACGACGCCGTTTGGTTTACGTGCTTCGTCTTCGTCTTCTATCTGAGTTTCTTAGGGAGAATGGAGAGTTTCGCTATGGCGAGGCGTGGGTCTTACTCTTAAGTCTTAACTCTTAAATGTGATTTTGGCAAATTTTGGAAGTTGGTTTCAATTTGAGGTTGGAAAACAATGGTCACTCACTTCATGCTTATGGACGGATTTGAACTTATTATCTGTGGATTTACTCGTACACAGTCACTGGTTAGTTATTGGTTACATTTCATTTTCCATTGCGTATGCTATTGCTAGCCTGTACCAGGTGTGAGGTGTATATGCTAATGCTACCATGATGAGGTTGGTTTGTTTGTTGTTTAATTTGATTAGAGTTTATATGTCTAAAATAAATGTTAGTTCTACTTTTATTGTTAGAATTTGTTGCCTATAATATATTTTAGGGACACTCTATTATAATTGAAGTAACATAGAGAGAGAAAATAAATTTTTTTATAATTATTTTTTATTATTTTATTATTATTTAAAATATGAGTCTTATTTTTTTTTATCTCTCTTTCATCTTATATAAACTTAAATCTTTATTATATAATTCACCTATATTTTATAGGTATGATTTTTTCTCAATCTTGTATTACGTGAAAAGATTATACATCTAAGTATCTAACTGCAATTTATCATTAGACATTAACTTTTACATATTTTTTCAGGATAGTTAGTATAAAAATATTTTAGCCCATTGAAATAATTAATTTTTAATTTTATTATTTAAATAATATCTAAATTCATATATTTGATACGATAAATATATAAAATATTTTACGTCATTCATACATCAAAATTAAACTATTAATTCTTCATTTTTTAGGGCAAAAAACAGAAATAAGCCAAAAGAGAAAATAATTTACGTGAATCAGCCAAAACGAAAACTGCTTCATGAATCTATCAATGCATATTTATATGTAGTTCTAACCAGCTTGATTCGAACTCCATTTCTATATAATTCGCCAGCTTGGTTCGAATTATACACAAACACATGCACACACTAATTCGAACCAGCTTGGTTCGAATTACACACAAACACACGCACACACTAATTCGAACCAGCTTCACACAAACACACGCACACACTAATTCGAACCAGCTTGGTTCGAATTACATGATATAATTCGAATAATGTTGTTAAAAAATTAATAATTTATTAAAAAAATGTTATTAAAAATTTATTAAAAAAATAATAATTTAAAAATTAAAAAATATATTTTATTTTATACAAAATAATTTTAAAAAATAGCTTAAAAGATGTTATGAGTACTATAAAAATTTGTAATATTCTAGTGATTTAGGTAAATACATGATAAAAATAATTTTTCTTTAATTTCTAAATTATTAATGACTATGTGGAGTATTTCTTTAATGTCCTAAGTCATTAGGACATTACAAATTTTTTATAGTACTTCTAACATCTTTTAAGCCATTTTTTAAATTATTTTGCATAGAATAAAATATTTTTTTGTGGTATAATTTAAATAAATTTATTAAAAAATATTCATGATAATTTTTTAATAAAATTATTTAAATTATATGGTGAGATATTACATGATTCCAATTACGCAGGGGAAGTTCGAATCACTCTGATTCAAATTATATGGTGAGCAATTCGAATTCTATACAATACTCTTGTGCCAATTCTTGATGGCTCATGAATATTTTTTTAATAAATTTATTTAAATTATACCACAAAAAAATATTTTATTCTATGCAAAATAATTTAAAAAATTGCTTAAAAATGTTAGAAGTACTATAAAAATTTGTAATATCCTAATGATTTAGGACATTAAAGGAATACTCTACATAGTCACTAATAATTTAGAAATTAAAGAAAAAATATTTTTATCATGTATTTACCTAAATCACTAGAATATTATAAACTTTTATAGTACTCATAACATCTTTTAAGCCATTTTTTAAAATTATTTTGTATAGAATAAAATATATTTTTTAATTATTTTATATGAAATAAAATATTTTCTTTCATTTCTAAATTATTATTGACTATGTAGAATATTTTATTTAAAATTTGAGTACATGCATATATTTATCTAAGTTATTATAACATTATAAATTTGTACAGTACTCTTAACATTTTTTAAGCCATTTTTTTAAATTGTTTTGCATAGCATAAAATATTTTTTGTAGTATAATTAAAAAAAAATATTAAAAAAATTTATTAAAAAATGTTCATGAGCTATTAAAAATGGACAGAAAAGTATTGTATAAAATTCAAATTGATAGCTCATTAATATTTTAACGAAGTCTCATAATTAAATATTTTGTTAGCTTTTTTTTAACGTATGAAATAAAAAATATATTTTTTAATTTTTAAATTATTAATTTTTTTAATAAAATTTTTAATAAATTATTAATTTTTTAATAGCATAATTCGAATTATACCATGAATTACTGTGTGTAATTCGAACCAAGCTGGTTCGAATTAGTGTGTGCATGTGTTTGTGTATAATTTGAACCTGGTTCGAATTATGTAGAAATAGAGTTCGAACCAAGCTGGTTCAAACTAGATATAAACGTGTATTGGTTGATTCATGAAGCAGTTTTTGTTATGTAAATTATTTTCTCCCTTGGCTTATTTCTGTTTTTTGCCCCATTTTTTATGTTTGTCTTGTTTGTTATTGTTTATAACTCTCATGATTTTTTGCCATTTAGGTTTTTCTAAAATTGTAGTTTGGCGGTTCAGATAATTTGGTTGCTCAACAATTATGCTCCAGAATTCTAGCTGATTAGCTTCCAGGTTCTCATGTCTTTTTTTTTTTTCGGTTGATAGACAGGACCGAGACCCAAAAATAATAGAGACGAGATTTCTCGAGTTATGAGTACCTCTCTAGCATCTTCACCAATAATTTACATAATTTCTGGTCAGGTTTATCAACAAAATGAAATCCCTCACTTAAGCTAAGACTTTTCTAGCGAGAAGGTCCATTGCTCGATTTCTTTCCTTATAGTTATGTATAAAGGTCAACTTCTAATCTCACTGCTTGAACGGGGTGATTCTCTTCACCAGTCCATTTGGGTGCACAGAACTGTTCTGTTTATTCAAAATTGAAAGAATAGCCTTCGAGTTTACTTCTAATTCAATTATTTTTAGGCCTAAATCCCAAGCCGTTTCCAAGTCCTTTAAAACCCCCCACAATTCTACTTGAAATGTTGTACAGTCTCCAATATTTTACATGTAACCTGCTATCCAACATTCTGGTTCTTTTCTTAATAGTTCACCACACCTTGCCTTGCCCAGATTTTTTATGATAGGTCCATCAGAATTGATTTTTTTTCACCCCGAGGAAGGAGGTTTTCATTTTATGTGGCATTCATCTCTTCTCCGATGACTCTACAACAACTTGTCCTTTTTGAACATCTTTTGAATACTTTGTACAAAGAAGATTATGGAATCCTTGGCATGGACTGGCCTCTTGTATAAAGAAAAAAATATTTACTTTGTTCCTCCAATTTCACAACTTTCAGCAAGTAACTGTGATAAAAGATTTCCATATTTTATCTTTTGGGTTGCTAATTTTCGATGTAAGGTTCCATCTAATTCATAAATCAAAAGGAGATCTAATATATATATATATGGGATTCACCATACCTGTCCACATATTGGACGCAGCAGAACAATTCCTTAAAACGTATATGAGAGTTTCTTGTTATCCATTGCAGAGATGGCGATTTGGGCAACTGTCAAAAAGCTTAGCTCTCCAGCTAACAGTTAATACTTAATAGTCTCTTGTGTAGGACCATCCACATAAAGCATTTAATATGCTGTAGACTTCTCCAATTCCATATAATTTTTCAGGCTATATCCTCCCCTCTCTGATCATTATCAAGCATAAAGTAAGCGCTTGCCATAGTAAAGTTTCCGTCACATGTTTCTCTCCAAAAAATTTTGTCTTTACCCATATCATCATTAGGAGGCAGTAATACTCTTATTTTGTTAATAGAGTCACTGGAGAGAAATTACCTCAGGCGATTTGTGTTCCACTCTCCATTTGGAAGGACGAAATCACGGACTTTGGCTTCCACTATATTGTCTGTTCATCTTGAGTATGTCTTCACCCTTTATCCAAAAATTATTCCAAAACCTCGCTTTTCATCCGTTAGTGACCGTTACCAATGTCATAGCCTATATTAATTTTCATACTCTCCCATAATTCAACTAATTGTTTTCGGAGAGGAGAGTCCGAAGAATGAGTTATGATGTTCTTGAAAAGGTTTTGACCCCTGCCATATTTAGCATAAATCGAATTGATCCACAACAATTCTTCCTCTGTCAAGATTCTCTACAGAGTTTTTATAAGGAATGCTCTATTCATCAAACTGAACTTTTTGAATCCCCAATCCTCCTTAAACTTTTGGCTTGTACATTTTCTCCCTGCTAATAACGTGCAATTTTCTATTATTATTCTCTTCTCCTCAAATAAAGCTTCTTTGGAGTTTTTCTATTTCCTTGCAAACTCCAATCGGAATCTTAGTGCGTGCCATATCAAAGTTAAGACAAGGACTAATGACTGATTGAACTAATGTGATTCTCCTCACCATAGATAAGCATCTTGTTTTCCATCCCTTAAACTTCCCTTTAACCCTATGGTTATCTTGAAGTTGTCTTTTTTTTTTCCTTGAGTTTGTGAACATCGCTCCCAAATAACGGCCCAGACAAGGAACTTCATTAAAGTTACATACACTGGTAATGACATTTTTCACCCAAATAGCGCCCAGACAGGCTCTCATATCCTTGTGTGTTTCAGCTCTGCGAAATTAACCTGAACAATATTTCTGGCCCAGGGTCTCATATCCTAACACATTTTTTTATCCACAAAAGTCTAAAAAATTCAAAACCCATTAATATTGGGCAGGCTTGCCTCATCAGATCAGACTATTGGGCTAAGAAGCCCAGTTAAAGTTGACTGGTGGTGGTAGCATAAAAGGACCCGAAAAGATTGTGCCAAAAAAAACTGAAAACAAAGAGATGAATTGAGTCACTGCCACTGAAAGGTCAACTTCGCCAGAAAGAAAAACTCAAGTTGAGGAAGATGCCGAGACGACAAGGCAACACATCATTGAATTATAGTGGGACAGAAAAATAGCAAGTTACAAAAAGGCGCCAAAAAAAAAACGAACTAATTCCCTCTTAAATTCTCGTGTTCTTTTATTAAACGGCCAATATCAATCCACATTCACTCACTCGGCTCTGTCCTGTCACCATTACCAGCCACTCCCTTTTTCTTCGTTTTCCTGTCCAATTTTATTTGAACCCTCACTCCCCCTTCCCTTTCTACTTGCACTTCAATACAACACAACCCAAAATAAATAAATAAATAAAAGAAAATAAAAAAAAAAACAACCAAAAGAAGAGAAAAATGGCACTGAAACTTTCATTGCCTCTGCCTCGTACTATTCGCACCCCTTCCCTCAGAAACCCCAACCTAATTTCACTTCCTTCATCACTCTCAGCTCGCAACTACAACGCTGCTCTTCCTTCGAAATCGTTCCATGCGGCGTCAATACGACATCGCTTTGGGTTCCGACCGGCTCGTGTGGCTCAGGGACAAGAGCTCAGTGGTAGTTCCGAAGATAACGATGGAATGGTGGTGGCGGTGGAAGAAGAGGGTGAGAAGAAGGAGCTTGCAGATCAGGGTATATGGAGCCAGGTGAAGGAGATTGTGATGTTTACTGGGCCTGCTACTGGGCTTTGGTTGTGTGGGCCCATCATGAGCCTCATGGATACTGCTGTTATTGGTCACGGTAGCTCAATTGAGCTTGCTGCCTTAGGTATTGGAAATTTCCACTGCTTAATTTTGATTATCATTTGAAGGAAATTGATTGTTTATGAGGCATCTTGTATGAGTAAAGAGTAATTGTGTTTTCTGTTAGTTTTGTAGACTCTAGTGAATGAATATCTGTTGCTTTATGCACCAAAATAATCCAATAGTGTAGATTTAATAGTAATTATTGATGTAAAATTGTGTTTAAATTTATACCATTTAGATTATCTTGGTAGATGATACACCAGCATTGTCCTATATAAAGCAATGCTATGCACCATTGGTAATATAGTTATGTAGATTTCAGTTTAATTATATATACACACACTGTTAGATTACCTCAGTGTACTGTATCATGCACAAGTTAAACTTGGTGCATTTAAGTCATTCGCATTTAGTAATGGCAATTGGCAAATGTGGAATTAGATTGTTTTGTTTTCCCATGAGCAGGTCCTGCCACGGTTGTGTGTGATTACATGAGCTACATGTTCATGTTCCTCTCTATTGCTACCTCCAATATGGTTGCAACTGCCCTTGCTAACCAGGTTCGGCTTCCCTTTTTCCCTTCTGCTATAAAACATTAGTGAATATGTATGCTGCTTTTGTTGAGTGCATGTGTTTGTGTAGGATAGAGAAGAAGTTCAGCATCACATATCTGTCTTACTTTTTGTTGGCTTAGCCTGCGGCATCTCGATGCTTTTGTTCACAAAGGTGTTTGGTGCAGCAATACTCACCGGTATTAATTATGAAATGATTCAAACCTTTTTCTGCTCCTCCAATAATGCATTTTGTATAGCTATAATGCATTTATGGAGGAAATTTAGCATATCAAATTCCATGACTGATATTTTTCTGTTAATGCCTTTCTTTCTTCTCTTTTTTACTACTTTCTCCAGCTTTTACTGGACCAAAGAATGCACATGTTGTACCTGCTGCTAATACTTATGTTCAGGTTTGTTTCCTCTGATAACATATCCTTCAATTTAGATGAAGATCACGATTCATGTCTATAAACACACTAAATCATCAAAGATTTTGTGGAGGGAAGTAAATTGTTCAGTACTGACGTTTTCTTTAAGAAAGATATTCAAGGTTGCAAATAAGATACCTCTCTCCTTTCTTAATCATTTATTTGTTTTTGCTAATGATCAAGCAAAGATATCATTATCTGTTTTATGTAGTTTCACCGAGTATCTTTTGGTGTTAGATTCGAAGCTTGGCATGGCCTGCTTTACTTTCTGGATGGGTTGCTCAGAGTGCAAGGTGCAAATATGCTATATATTTCTTGTGTGATTCTGAAATGAGTGGTTGTAAATTTTTTTTTATCAAATCTGTCATACTGCTCGAGTCATGACATCATATTTCGCGTCATTTCATGTTCACTGTGGAAACTATTGGCCAATCCTAAAACTTATTGCTTTGACATTTCTCTGATATCAAGGCTCTAACTGTTTGTTAGTGGTATTTGTATGTTTTGTATATTTTAAATGGAACTTGAATTCAGATCTCATGTTTTTTCATAAATTTTCTTTAAGTTGTTTGAGCAATCTTTTTTGAAGTTTCTCTTATCCCAAGTAAATGTAATATGCTAATATTGGGTTCACCTTTGCTTGTATGATATTATGATAATTGATAAACACCTGCTTGTAAATTTAATTTCCTATCTTCATATTCACAATTTTCTGTTGCAGTCTTGGCATGAAGGATTCCTGGGGACCTTTGAAGTCTTTGGCAGCTGCCACCGTTATAAATGGAATTGGTCTTGTAGTTTTGTGCCGCATCTTAGGATATGGTATTGCAGGGGCTGCATGGGCTGCAATGATATCTCAAGTGTGCCCGACAAACTCTCGATATACATTAATTTTTTATAGTGTACTCAACTCTGTATTCACTTCCTTTTTATCTGTTTCTGGTTCTAGGTATTTTCTGCATATATGATGATTCAAAATCTAAACAAGAAAGGATACGATGCACTTGCTTTATCCATTCCTTCAGGGAAAGAATTTCTGAATATACTTGGTCTTGCTGCTCCTGTATTTTTAACACTGATGTCAAAGGTTGCATTCAGTATTTGTTATATTTGTGGTTCTCTCTTTGCTGTATTCTGAGACTTCAAAACTAACTGAAAGTTCTGATCTTAGGTGGCTTTCTACTCGCTGCTTATATATAATGCTACTTCAATGGGTACCCATACAATGGCCGCTCACCAAGTTTGTTTATCCCCCTTCTTATTTTGTGACTCCATTCCGTTGCTTTCCATCTGCTCATTTCAGCGAACTAAATTGATTACTCAACACTTGTTGCAGGTTATGGTTCAAATCTACATGACATGTACAGTTTGGGGCGAACCTCTCTCCCAAACTGCTCAATCATTTATGCCTGGGTTGATATATGGAATAAATCGGAATTTGGCAAAGGTTTGTGATGCTCTTAATTGCTGTTTCAGAGGATCTCTCTCCCCTGTTTTAAATCTCTCTTTTGCTCATAGTTTGAAATTGTATCTTTCCTTTTGGTTGGGAAGGATTGCTTCATAAGCTGGCACTCCATTCTCCTAACTAATCTATTTTGCAGATTCTATCTAGATATTGTTTTGTTTTGTTTTGTATATTTGAAATTCCCTGAATTTATACTTTCAACAGGCCTGGTTGCTTCTAAGGTCTCTTGTAAGTATTGGAGCTATACTTGGATTGTTGTTGGGGATTGTTGGAACATCTATTCCTTGGTTATTCCCTTATCTTTTTACACCTGATCAGATGGTCATCCAAGGGGTTAGTTTAACTTTTACAATTTAGCTTAGATATATTCTCAATCTCCTTTTCCTACATTGTTTGGCAGGATATATAGGCAGAAAAGCATATACTCTTATAAACTAGACGTAGTTTTAGAATGTAAGCATAAGTTGGTAATTTGCTGCATTTGCGACCGTACAGATGCATAAAGTGCTGATACCGTATTTCATAGCACTATCTGTGACACCACCTACTGTATGCTTGGAAGGAACATTGTTGGTATGTTCCTGCTTGGATATTCAGTTCAATCCATTATATAAAAACTGTATTTTTAAGTTTATAACATCGTTGCACATTGCTTAATCAGGCTGGACGGGATCTAAGATTCATAAGCTTGTCAATGAGTGGATGCTTTTGTCTTGGTGCACTAGTGCTATCAGTAACCACTTCTCTCTTTTGTTATTATGATTGTTAGAGAATAGATATTATCACTTCTATTATTAGTAATAGCTGCTTGATCCATTATGCTGCATTTGTAACAAAACACAATCTACCAATGTGCCAGGTCTTAAGCAGTAGATTTGGTTTGCAAGGCTGTTGGTTTGCCCTTGCCGGATTTCAGTGGGTAAGACTTGGATCTCAAATTGGCATAACATGCAGACTATGACCTTTTTTGAAGAGTAACGTTGTTTGTACTAAAAATTTGTTTTCCAAATATTCTGACATGCAATTCTTTTATGATCATTAGGCTCGGTTTTCAATTGCCCTTTTGCGCCTTCTCTCTCCCAGTAGCGTTCTGTCCTTAGAAGATTTAAGCCAACATGAGCTGCAAAAGTTGAAGGCTACCTAGGTTAGAAATACTATTTTTACCAGCACATGGATATTCTTTCCTTTTAACTAATGGTCTCGTTCAAGTATGGATATGGAAACCAATACTGAAAGAATCATACCCTCTATGAGATCTCAAATGCCAGACAAGATTCCCTTCTATAGGATTTCTACTATTCTACCAAAAAAAGAACTCTTTATCCGTTGTATTATTTTTTTGTTAGTGTCACATATTGTAAGGAAGGAAGCATGTTGTCTGTACTGTAGCTTATAATTCTTTAAATTGTAATGCAAAATGCAAAACAAGAGTTGATTTATTTAAAAATTGATAAAATAATTTGATTTTGTATTTTTACTTTTTATTTATTCTGTCGAAATCTGCTGGTGTGGTTGATCGCGCCGGCTGGCAGGGGCGGCCTGCTTCTGTTGGTTCAGTTGGCCGGTGGTTAGCCAGGGTCATCCAACGCACTCAGCCGGGGCTATCGTGTGTTGATCAAGGCAGTTGGTTAGGGTCAATTGGTGGTGTTGGACTTTTCCCACCTATTTCTTACTTTAAATCTTTCTTTTTTATAGTAGTGTCACAAGAAGGTAAAAATAACTATATGTTTTTAACATATAAATCATTTCAATTTTAATCAAATTCTAAAAAAGAGTTTAGTTAAAAACTTAAAATGACAAAAAATTGTTCTTGGATGCATAATAAAATTAACAGATTAAGGGCTTAGATATTTTGCAAATAAGAAAGCACAAATATTCCAAAAATAAAGAATTCAATCCAAGCACCGTTCTACCCTTCTACACACACTCCGTAGCTTTGCTCACATAACATTGATTATATAGTACAAGCATTCATTACTAAATACTAACGTTTCAACTGACTTCTGCACTTACTAACAAGTGTTAATTACCAAGAGCATAATTGGTTGAAAACGATCCTTCATCTCGAGCACCGGAATCCATCATTGCAAATCCTCAAGTTTGTTTAGGCCACGGGACATGACAAACCTCAAGAAAATAATTCCACTAACAATAGCCAATCCAATAGGTGTTAATTATGACCTACTCCTCACTTTCCACGATGAAGATGAACCACGCCGTGATAATTTTGGTACTTGTTCCCTACTCTGTAGTTTTCACAACAATATCGAATAGTACTAGTAATTAGGAAAGATAAGATAACGATAAAATAAATAAATTTAGTACAGTGCTATATAGTAGTAATTAATACCTTGTTTAATTGTCTGTATTTTAATTGTCTTTTAAGAAAGAGTTGACGAACTTGTTTCTTTTTTTCTTCGGCCTTCAATTTGGTGAGACTAGGCCTGTATATAATCAGGGTTCGACCAATTTTACCAACTGCCACTGAACCGGTTGCTTCTTCCAGCTGCTTCACCACATCTTCCAACTCACCAGGGCAACTCCTATGTATTTTAATCTGCAAATGCCATTCAAAATTGCAACTACAAATTATTAGAATCCAAGTGTTTGTACAGAAACTGATCATTTTTACCATAACCATTATAACTTTCAAAAGCCAAGAAAGTTAAAAAATGTTTGAACAGCATAACAAATACTAACCTCACTCTGAATAAGTTCTTAGCACAGTAGACACATGGTATAAAGTATAAACCCTACAAATATTACCCTCTCTGCAGTCTACAATAATTGATGATCACAATAAGCATGCAAAGTAGCTCAATTCCCACTTCCCACCACTCAATAATCCGACCAATTTAAGCAGCACATGGAAAACCAAAGAGACAAAGGAAAGCTGTCCAACACAGTTTATCCATGTTTTGCATGCAATGCCATGATATAATAACATTACGTGCCATAGTCCTTTTAAGCATTTCATTTGATGGTTTTCCATGGTTTAATAATAAATAACAATTTCAAGCAAGGAAAAAAACTACCAATCGCAAATGCAAAACATGAAAAAACTAACTGCTTACACCCAATTTCATAAGCAATCCAAGAGGAAAATTACCTAAATCGTGTGAATTGAGAATAGGAAACACAGGAAACAAGTTCCGCTCTTTTCCATCTCTCTCAGGAAATTCATCAAACACATGGCAAGCATAACAATACTGAAGCGAGAAAATCTCTCAAGCATTTTCCTCCAACAACAATAACAACACAATTAACAGGGAAATTGAAATTGATACCTTGAGAAGCTCATTGGCTTCAAGTGTCTCAATGAACGAGGTTGCAACATTGGGGGTAACACCGGACTTTCCCACCAACTGGGTCTTGAGCTTCTTCCCCAAACTGTGCGCGTAAGACGCAAGCTCTTTCCTTTCCTTCACGCTGAGACTCGGAACCTCTACCTTCAACCTCTCCTCCCTCTTCCTCTCCAATGGCGACGAAGTTGAATTCGATTCTGAACCTATCTGTGTATTCTCCTCAAAACTGCTCCTTTCCGATTCCAAATCATCGTCATCGTCAGATTCTTCGTCGTACAGCTCCGTTTCGTCGTCTTCGTCATTGTAGTAGTCATCTTCCTCCTCCGAGTTTTGTGATGAACCCGTGAGAGCCACAAAAGGGGGAGGCGCGTGAGGAAGAGAGAGGGAAGGTGAAGAGAAGTGGTGGCGAGTGAGGGAGCGGAAGAGGTTTTGTGGAAGAAGCGGTGAACTATGTATGGATAAGACATTGGGAGAGGAAAGAAGAAGCGGTTTCAGTAGCGAAACGAATGAAGAAGAAGAAGAAGACAGTGGTTGTGAACGAAGAAAATGGAGAAAGTGAGTTGCTGAAGACGCCATTTTCAGATTTTTGCTTCGTTGTTTGGATTCCTGGGTTTCTCAAATATAATTTAGGATTGGGCATAGCAGAGAATTGATTTGTGATAAAATTATTATGAGATGTTTTTGATCAGGCTGGGTGTTTGGTCTAGTGGTATGATTCTCGCTTCGGGTGCGAGAGGTCCCGAGTTCGATTCTCGGAACACCCCTTCTTTTTCCTTTGTTGCTTAGCTGATGAAGAAAGGAACAAAAGAGGAACTAGCATTTAAACCTTCGGTTACCAATTATTTTATAGAGAAAGGTTGTACCAAATGAGGCTGATAACCAGATCATATGCTCCAAGTTTATTTATTGCTACGATAGCCACAATTTAAAGTTTTCTTTTTTTAGAGTGTTAATCAGTTGCCATAAACTGGTGTGTTTTCAAGCCAAAGCCACATGTCTTGCATTTAACAAATTATTCAATAAAAAGACTTTGCCAATTAAAATGCTACTTTGCCAAGGGAAATATTATTTGTTTTCATTGGCTAGTTTATTACATTTCTATTTTTATCATAAAATCAGTTTTAGTACAGATTTCGTTACATATATGTAAAAGCCTATTAATTATTGACTATTGTTGGTTGAAATATATGTTTCTCACCACAATAATCAAAAGGTATTACCTTACTTGTGCTCAATTTCGCAATCCATCTCAATGGAAGAGGCATAGTGATAACAAGATTCATACATGATCCAAAACATAATTATCATCAATAAAACTTTCTCAGAGGATGTTAAGAAATTATCGAAAAAATGCGAAAATCAAATATCTTTCCCATATCATAGAGTGAGTCATTTGAAACCTTAGTAGAAGAAAACTCGGCAAGCCGAAATAAACCCTATCTTTTTGGTTCAAAGAAATAAAACGTACCCAATTAAATACTAATTTTAACCAATTTAAATTTGTCGAATGATTAATTTACACATCCGATTAAGTAAATGTCAAAGTCTTAAATCAAATTTAGATTTGTGACAAATTATTTTTGGAAAAGTATAGGAAACCAAGTGGGTAACCAACCAATAATTAAATAACTAAATTAATTATAATTATTAATAATTAATTTTTAAATTTTTAAATTCAAAATTTAAATAATTAAAAACTCATTAATGAAACCTAATTAAAAACTATAAAAACCTTCTCCTTCTCTTTCTTATTAACCTGCACACCCCAACAACAATACACACAAATTCTCTCTCTCACCGTCAGACCCTCTCCACCTCTGCCCTCACGCAAGACGATCTTAAGAAGTTCGCCGCTGACAAAGCCGTCGAGTACGTCGAGTACGTCAAGTCCGGCATGGTCCTCGGCACCGGCTCGGCTACCGCTTCGTCGTTGCCAAGTTCGGTCATCTCCTCTCCATCGGTCAACACTCCAACATCATCAGCGTCCCTACTTCCAAGCGCACTAAGGAACAGGCACGTTCTCTCAGAATTTCGCTCTCTATCCTCGACGACAATTCCTGCCTCGATCTCGTCATCGACGATGCCGATGAAATTGACCCGACCTCAACCTTATAAAAAGCTGCGGCAGCGCTCTTTCCTGCTGGAGGCCATCTTCTTCGACAAGTTCATTGTGGTGGTCAATGAAACAAAGCTCGTGTCAGGACTCGGAGGAGTGACCTTGCGATGTTGATGAAGGTGGTACAGTTTTGCAGAAAGTACAATCCGGTTCAGTTTGAAGAGTTGTTAATTACAAAAATATATTAAAAAACATCTATTTAATATTAAAAAACATCTTAATGTTTAATAAAAAAAGTCCAACTAGAGTTTAAAAAAAAACATATAATTCTTAAAAAAATAGAAATATCTACATCTGTAACACAAAAAATTTGAAAAATACATTAAAAAACACTTATTAATATGAAAAAGAAACATCATAATGTTTAGCAGAAGAAACATCCATGTATATCAATTTACCTTTGTTAAGACCGGTTTCGAGATCCAATCCATTAGAAAACTGGCAAAAGTCAGCTGGACCTTAATTAATTCCTTAGTATAACTCATTATTCTTTAGCCTGTCGAATTAGATGATACCATGAACAAAAATAAATATATAAACAAATAACCACTAGAAACCTGGGGTTTTGGGGTGCGGCCGTACCGGCCAAGCACCAACGTTTGAAAAGTTAACTAATAAGTGCCACACTACTTGGTACATATAGTCAGCAAATGAGGACGGTTTAGGAGTTCCCTTTTTCATGGCTGATCCATCAGACCCACAGATCGTTCATCTCTTGATGATACTGCCAGTACCAGGAATCCGAACAGAAAAGTTGCTTCCACAAACCCATACATTCAATAAAATAAAAAATTTAAAATGAGTTCATTTAATTTAATCGACCCCGGCCCCCAAAAATAAATTAAGATATTCATTTGAGACTTGGATAAGGTTGAAGACAAAAAAGCTCTACCTTCAAAATACAAAACAAAACAGTCACCTTCAGTACCAGTCAACGTTTTTCACCATTTTAGTATTGCTTCCAAGAACCCAAACACCCAAACTGTTTGACCATTACATTCTTAATGCTTCAAAAAAAGCATGCACAATCTACAGCATCTGAGATACTCTCATAGCTGCCATTATTCCAGAACAACACTGCAACCTTTGACCTTGGCATTTACATAAATACAGCCCCTTTCAGGCACTGTCCAAACCAAAATTAGCACATCAAATATTCGAGAAAATGACACAACACTAAAGTATATATTTTTAATTTTTTTTATTGTTACCATTATATTAGAGTTAGAACAAGCTACAAACCCAGCATCCAAAATACTACTACTTTGGTCTTTAGCCATATCCACAAAAGGGTGGACCCCACCACCTAGCCCCATTGACAAGGAGGTGGCAAGCTCAACCCATCCATGCATGGAAATGGTAGAGAAACATAGCATAATCCTACAACAACAACAACTAACTAGCTAGTTCTACCAAAATAGTAGAACATCAAACCATAAACTAAACTAAACTAAACAAAACTACAACAAGCGATGTGACTATAACTACAACACCACCACATTGCGATGAAACTAACTTGCATTGGGTAAACCATCACACAGAGGATTAGGCTTCTTTTGCTTAGTCAAATCAACTCTGTCAAATCCAAAATCTTCTTCGTTTTTCAAACTTGTTCATCAAATGTATCGAGGCTTCAGCAGAACACCCAAAGTCTTCTGTTCCCCACTCTTGTTCTTTCCATCACGAGGCACGCTAAAACTAACAGGCAAAACCTCTTTAGACTCGCATGGAAAATTCGTATTCTCAAAATGCCTCTCCAGATTCTCTTTTCCCTACATTATATCAAATGATACAAAACATTCACATGTCAAGAAGTTAACTAAACACGTTTGAGTGATGATTAATTAGGTGTAGTATTCGATTGAGCATATACCTGAATGTTTGCTTTTGCAACTTGCCGAACCTTTTGGGATTGGTACATCTCCCATTTGCTGTTCGAGGCTGTTATGTTGAATTTCCATGCTGCTTTTGAGGTTGTAAAATTCACAAATGCGTAGCCCTTGTTGAATCCTGTCCTGACAACAATCAACAACAGTTACCAGGATCAAACGTTGCACATAACACAACACAAACAAATGAACAATGATATGATATCTTCATTTTATGTTGAATATTACCGTTTTTTTTTTCAAATGGAATGTTTGAAAAAAAAAAAGGGATTATATTTTATGCATTCCAACAAGTAAAATGGCAGAAATCATATGATGAACAGGATCAGCTAAGCACATAACATCACACAAACATCTTAATATTTCTCTCTTTTTCCAATAAAAGCATTTAAAAAAAAAATCAACAAAAGCCTAATGGTAAAGTAGGGATTTGTACAATACTTGAAATCAATCGGCAGATAAACAAAATCAAAGGCCAAAACATCAGTCTTTTCAAATCCTTGCTCTACTTTACTGTTCTCCACCATGCAATGATTTTCCAAAAACTTCACCAGATCATCTCGCCTGCAAATAAAAAAAAATTAAATTTAATCTAAACATGCTAATGAAGATTAATGAACTAAAATTATAACATTGACGTGCATTAAAATAAAAAACATATAATAAGGGAAAAGTGGAAAATGAAAGGGTATCCAAATAAGGCACCGCGAGGAAGGGAGAGAGACGCACGTGTATCTGGAAGGAATGTTTTTTATCATAACCGTTGTTTCATTTCCATTTTCACGAACTGGGGAAACACGGGAGGGATCATTCTTCTTTTTAGGGAAAGAAGTATCCAAGCCATGATATTGTGATGAGCGCCGAAAATCTTGTCTCCCCTTCTTCCCTCCATAGCCATAGCCATAGCCATAGAGCTTCTCTTGTTGCTTCCTATCTTCCTTTTCCTCCTTCACTTTCTTTGGCTTCCACAGTACTCGCGCCTGATGCTGCTGCTGATAGGATCGTCTCGGACCAACTCGGATGTTCATGAATCCATGGTGATTGAACTGCAGCTGCCGCTGCTGTTTCAGTGAATCAGTAACAGCAACTTCTTCATTCACCACCACAAACGGTTCTGGTGGTGATGAAAGGAAGGTGTTGTTCGTACCATCAGAAAGGGGTAACGGCACTGTGGGTAAATAGAGGCTAAAGTTGGGTGGAAGAGAGAGAAACTCCCCTTGCTGACACGGTGGTTCTGTCGGCGGCAGTGGTGGTGGTGGTGGTGCAGTAGGAATGGCGGTATAAGGCCACGTGTTCTGATAAGCCGGGACAAACGCGGGGGCTTGTGGGTTAAGAGGCACGTGAGGAACCATGTTTGCGTGTTTGTGAAGGAGTTATTACTTTGTGTTTTGGGGTTAGAACTGAGAGGCTTGGAGAGAGTTTGGGAAAGAGAGAGTGCTTTCTATTCCTTTGTTTTGCTTTGCGGTGAGAACTGAGAGGTTTGGAGAGAGAGAAAGAGAGATGATCACAGCAGAAAGAAAAGAGTTTGAGTTGTTTCAGCTTTTCGTATTTTGTTGAGGGAAGTATTGTGTGTGGTTTTTATAGCAATTCTCAATGGGATTAAAAATTATAAATCAATCAATCAAAGATAATATTTGTGGAGATATACCGTGTCTACACCAAAATCAGCTATCAAAATAAAATATATACTAAAATATAAATACACATTGAAAATAAATTAAATCATTAGTGTATTTATATACAAATATATTAATAGTTAATTTTAGTAACTAATTTTAGTATATAAATAATATTTTTTATATTTATGCATCAATAAACACTCATTAGCCTTTTTTCATGTGAAATTTATTATTAAAACTTATTATATAATTTAATAAATTTAATTAAATTATGATTAAATTAATTTTATACTAAGAAAATTGTATAAATATTAAAATTTTTACTTTGTATATTTTTAATATAAAAGAAAGGTATTTTATTTTTTATTTGTTTATTATTTTCATCATTTTTAATATTAAAGTGAAAAATATAAACAAAAAGATACCATATAACATCTCTCTAAAATTTGTTACTATTATAAAGACATGGATGTTTGCATTCACTTCCCTGCTCTTTTAGGCAATGTTTTCAGATTTTGTCCAAGAAAGAGGACTTGACTCATTAAGATAAAAGAGGAAATTAATAGATTAGGTTGTGGGGTTTTTTCTTAAATGATACTCATGTACTAAAATTTACTAATAAAATCATTAGTTATTAATATATTAATGTATAAATATATATAAAATTTAATTTTTTAATATATATTTTATATTGATAATTTATTTTAATAATTAATTTTAATATATACATAATATAATTGTTTCTTTTATATTGGGATATCTCAAAATTTTATCAGAACAACAAAATGAATATTTTGTCTCTTCTTTTCAAGATCATGTTATTTTTTCCTTTCAAAATTACATTCGAAATAAATTATTTATTTAACTTTGAGTTTTTTTTGAATAAATCACTGTTATAAATTGCTTAGTTGCTAATAATATTTAATTATCATGTTTTAACTTTTATTTTGAAATTGTCTTTATAAAAATCGATCTAATTAATCGATTTAATATGTATTTATAACAAACCATTTTAAGTTAAATTAATTTACTCTTACTATATAAATTATTTTAACTTAAATTGATTTAATAGACAAACGACATTTCATTATAAATCTATTTATGCAAAATCGATTTATTAGTAGCTACTTCTATAAGCACTTTTATAAAATTTAAAATTATTAATTATACAAATAAAATAACGTGATTTTTAACATATGTTCTTAATGCCTCTCACCATAGTAGAGAATTTAAATTTATAAAAATTTAACAATATTTTCATATACACAAAATTCAACAAATATTTAATTATATATTATAATTATGTACGAACTAGTTTGAAATGACTATAAAAAAAAGATGAAAATTCAGATGAAGTCAACTTTACGTGAAGTTAATATTGAGAATCGTTAAATAATGATTTAACGACTCTCAATATCAACTTTACGTGAAGTCGACTTTACTTGAATTTTCACCATAAAAAGAGAGAGAAAGGGAGCAAGATTGATTTAGATAATACAACGAAAGAAGAAAAAACTTTATCATCAAAATTATTCTTATCTAGATCACTTCTTAATATTATTAATATGAAAATTTATTTTTAAAAACTAACCTATTTAAGTTAATTATTCTTAACCTTAAGCCAAGATTAAACCACCAAAATAATTTAGTAGCGAAAAATTTAGGTAATATATACGAGTTCTTAGATAATATTGTTCTAAGTAAGAAATATTATTTCCCTCAAATTAAAATATATGTGAGGTCTTAAATCTTAAATTAAATTATTGTTATAAGTAATAAATATTATTTCCCTAGTCTTGAATAATTGTCAATAATTTTTATAATTTTACGTAGATAATTAAAAGGTATTCATATTGATAATACTAAGTGATTTTATTTTTATTACTGATAGTAACCCTATTAAATGAAAATATTATAGAAAAATATAATTAATAAGAATAACTTTGTACATTTGACCACTTAAACTTCTCTAAAATAAAATGTTTTCAAGAAAATATGTGTTCTTAATTAAATTATACAATTAGTCTTTTCTCTATTTTTATTTTTCTTAATTTTATGATTTTCTAATAAATTAAAACTTTAAAATTTTATAATTTTTAATTTATATAAATTTTTATTTAAGAAAATGATTTTATAGCATTCTTAAAATTGGTAATATCATTTCATCTTTTATAATTTTTCAAATTTTTTTCATTTCTATTATTTTATTTTTTAGAATTTTTTTATTAAAATTAATTTAAACTAATATACAGTAAATAATTAAATAACATTACCAATTATACAAATTTAATTACTTTCCTTACTTTTATATATTAAAAAATGAAGCTTATTATAATAACTTGATGGTAATCCCGTAAAATTAAAAATTAAAAATCATTGTCTCATACTATGGAAACGTAAGTCAGAGCATGTAGATGCATAACAGAAGAATGATATGATAGACCCAAAAAATGGAAAGTGCTGAGAAAGTAAACAAAGAAAGAAATAAGAAAAAAGGTAATGATTACTACTATGTGAAATGGATACTGCATTTAATGCATGGATTCTATGGGGTATTTTTTAATTTTTTTTAATAAAATTATGAGCTATCAGCTATACTCCCTAGTCTCTAGTTATACAGTATACTTTTTTTTTTTATTATGTTAAGTAATTAATAATTTTTTTGAATAATATAAATAATTATTAATAAAATAAAAATACACTATATTTTTAAATTATCTATTTAAATCTTAATATTAGAATAATTATCAACACATCTAATAAAATAAAAATTCGATATCTATTATTTGGCTATTTTTTTTTATATTGGTTAAATATAGGTGTAATACATTGTTATAGAAAAATTAGGTGTTTTTTTTATATGGTGTTTTATTTAAATCGGCCGGTCCGATTTGTTTGATAAAAAAATAAACTACAAATCGGAGGGTCCGATTTGCTTGAAGAATAAAATAAACACAAAATCGGAGGATCCGATTTATATTTTTTATTTTTTTTAATTTGTTGAAATGAAAATCAGACGGTCCGATTTTAACATTAAATTTTTTTTTTAAATTACAAATCGGACCGTCCGTATTATAATTTTAACTTTTTTTATTTTTTTTCAAACTGAAAACGGAGAGTCCATTTTCTGATAACACCGTATATATGTAAAATATCTCTCTTCTCTACATTGTTGTATTACTACATTCTCTTCTCCATATAAAAAATCAAAATTGTTTAGTATTTTTATTTTTTGCATTTTAAAAAACAGCAAAAGTAATGAATTTGACGGCTAGGGCATCCTCTCGAACAAGGCAAGTAGGCAACATCTCTTACCAGATACTTTCTCATTTCAGGGTTTGTCCTTCATTTTCTGTCCACTGAGATGACAAAAAACACTAATCTAGAATGATCAGAAAGTTTTTATTTTCTTTTCTCTTCCTATCACTAAAATAATTTTATTTTCTTAAAGCATAAATGAGTTGTTTTGTTCCCTTCACATAATTAATTTTTGGTAATTTCTCTCGCAGCAATTTTTTTTTCTGAGACAAATTAGTTCATCGCACAAAATATTAAATAATAAGAAAACACAATTATCTCAATAATAATTTTAAAATAATTTAATAAATTATATCAACATTTGAAAATAAAAAATGCTGCGGTGGGTTGAAACTTGCTAGTATCTTATAAATTATAATATTGATTATTGATTAAGATTTACATGTAATAAGGTACAATAATTCAGCTCCTATATATTATTAATCTATGCATAATTCTGTAATAACTTCATATATGTATATATAAATTTTTACAACAGTTTCCGTTTGGGTGCAATAGGAAATAGAAAAAGGTGATGACGAAGATTTATAGGGAGCATGCATCCGATCTTATGAGTCTCGATAGGAATGAGATGAAAATGATGGATATGTTGATTTGAAAGGTCCCACCTACCCATCATGAGACATCTGCTATGATTAGAGGTCACTGTGTTCTAGAGTAAACCTTCTGAAGAAGGATAAATTTTTTTTTTTTATAATAGTGAGATGAGTTATATATTTTAATATTATAATTTTTTATATTTTTTTAAATTATAAAAATACACAAATTAAATATTTGATTTGTATTTAAAAAAATAAAAAAAATATTGAAACACACAAACTATTATAGTAGTTGGAGAAAATTTAAAGAAATAAATAAAAGACGACTTTAAACGGTGTTTAAATAAATTGTATATATAAATTGTGTTTATTATTATTTTATCTACAGCATAAATAAAATAAAATTATATTTATCGTAAACGAGATAAATCTTTATATAATTATAATATAATTACGTTGTTTTATATTCTATCTCATATACAGTATAAATAAAATATGTATAATTTTATATTATTTACGATAAGACATATGCTAAATTTTAATAAAAATAAATATAAAATGTATATTTTAGCGAATAAAATATTTATTTTATTTAAAAAAAAATCCGACAGTGGTTTTGGAATGGAAGGGAGAAATAGGCATAATTTATAGGAATTTAATCAATTTATAATTTAGAATGACTTTTTCAGTTTTTCCAAATCAAATGAGACAAGCTTGAAAAGATGGCTATGCACTATAGCTGACTCTATATTGACATATACATTTTCCATGCTTATACGATATGTGGGATATAATATAATTTTTTATTAATAAATAGATAATTTAATCAATTTTATTTTTAATTATGTAGTATTATTATTTAATATTTTTAATTTAAGTTCTTCTATACATATATATTTTTGTTTTATGCTTTTGTATTCACCTTGCTAGTTAGCCTTTTTTTCTTGTTTTTGTGCTCTTCTTTTTAAATAAAATATGTGACTTATAAAATTTAAATAGAACTTAAGTTTGAAAGTTTCATCATGAAAAAATAAAAATAAATATTCATTATATAAAGAAATAAATATGCATAACTACTGAAAATTAATAGAACTAAAATGTTTTATACAAATAAAATTAAGTGTGCCTTACAAATATAAAATAAATATACCTAACCTATAAAAATAAATTTTTTTTGCGCATAGAAGTAAGTATACGTTATAAATAGAAATGATCATTATTTATTATTATTTTCTGTATAGCATATATTTAATTTTATACGTAAAATATTTAGTTCTTTATTTTTAGTAACAAAATAAAGGAAAATCAGCATTCAGCTTCAGCATCCGCAGAAGATTAAACTTGTTACGCTTTTTAATTTGAAGCCTTTTAATTTGTGTGATTCCTTGGTCAAATTCTACAATTCATAATGTTAGCTATTGTCAAACCTTAATTTACCTAATTCAAAAGCCTAAAGTAGTTTCTTATGAGCAACCTCAAACTTTCAATTTGGTTTTATCACTTGATGTATATATAGTTCAAATTGCACCTTTGTTCTTTAGCTTCCAAGTTCTTCAACTACCACATAATACTAATCCATCCACATTTCCTTCCCCGAAAAGGAGATCCAACAGAATAGAGTTAGGGTGTGTTTGTAAATAGTTGGAAGAGAAAAAGTACGTTTAGAGTTAGGGTGTGTTTGTAAATAATGAACGCAGAAGTGATTTTGTTACCAAAACTACGTTTACAAGAAGCAACTATTTTTAGTTTTTGTGTTTTTTTAACAAGTTTTTAGTCATAAATACTAACTATTTATTTATCTTTAACCAACTTTATCCTTTATGAATGTTACTGTATTATTTATAGAATTCTTGTTATTTCTATTTATATGAGCTCTATTTTTCTATTATTTATTATTTTGATTTTTTTTTCAACTGTTTGTTTAACATTATATATTTTTATAATTGTGATTTTTGTGTATTATATTTGTTATTATCTTTTTATAATATGATTTATTGATTCTATTAGGTAAAGTAAATTAAACAAAAAATTAATTATAAATAATAATAATAGTAAAAAATTATAGCATATTAAAAAAATACTAAAAATATACTATATAAAAAGATCATCAAAAACTTTCATATTTGTTTTAATAACTACAAAGTAAATATTTAATTTTTTTATTATTTTTAGATTTCTCTTTTATAAGTTTTATTTTAATAATTTTTTATTAAAAGTGATCTTGAATGGTATAAACCAAACAATATTTATTTTGCTATAATCTATTTTGATACAAAAATTACCAAACATAAATCACTTTAACACAAATTTACTTTTTATCAAAATCAAGTTTGCAAAATCAATTCTATGCAAATTCCTATTTATAAACTGTAATCTAAACACACACTTAAAAGTTGATGCTATTCTCTTTTTTTAATATTAATTATTTCTTTTTATTTGTATTTTTATTACAAATTAAATATCATTTTTAAATTTTAACGAGTTATTAATTATTTTTATCTATTATTAAATAAAAAAGAAACTCAGAAAATTATATTAAAGATATGTATGTCTTTTTTATTGCTAATATTTTTAATAAAATTTAATAATTATTTTAATATTTATTCAAAAATTAAAAAAAAGTTAATATAAAATAGAGAAACTTTTCTTTATTTATTAAATTGATGGCACTTGCTTTTAATAGAACAAATAATATTTTGGACAAAAAAGATATTTTAAATTTTTTGGGTGACTAAATTAATATTACCTGACCATTATCTATTTTTGGCGGTTATTAAAAAAATATTTTAATAACAATATATAAAATAATTAATAATTAATTGTCGATACATATATTAATAATTTTTTTATTGTCATTAACAACAAATTAAAATTGACAGTGTAAACAATTTTTTGGAAAGATTATACTAGGTAATCAATGGCTTTTTTGAACAACATAAATAATTATTAATAAAATAAAAACATACTATACCTCTAAATTATTTATTTAAACTTTAATATTAAAATAAACATTTACACACCTAATAAAATAAATATTCAATATATCTATTATTTACATTATTTAGTATTTTCATTATCTACCTATATTTTTATTTTTTGAAAATATCAACACGAGTTAACCGGATAAATACTGAATACAAATAGTTCAAAACGCTTGCTAATCCACGATTCGTATCATAGACGGAAGCTATGATGTATAGCACCATAATTGTGTGCATATATGTAAATCTCTCTCTCTCTATAATTTTATCTTAAAGTAGCTTTTCGGTTCTATAAAGTATAAACACGCCAGAGAAGAGGACTCCGAGGAATATAACTACAGAAAGAATATATGACCGATAGAAATTTATATGATTAATGCAATTTTATAGATTCACAGAAAGAACGAATGTGTGTGATTTTATCATGTAAAATATTTCTCTTATTAAATATTAATTTTCGATATATTTTTTAAAAAGATAGATGTATATTTTCCAGAGTAATTTTTTTAGAAATATATTATATAATTTTTTTTATACCGAAAAAATCAATTTATGCATTATATCCAGTGATATGATTCAAACCTTATTAAATCACTTAAAAAAGATTTATCAAGATTGAAAAAAGTTGAATTTTACATATTTTGACATTGTATCATAATTATTAAATCCAGTTGGATATACCAAAAAATTCAGTTACTCGTTAGCAATTAATTCAGTCAAATTTAGTTAAATTCGATAAAATCTGATAAATCTGTTTAAAATTGATTTAAACTAATTCGGTCAAATTCAGTTAAACTAAAAAAAATATTTTCTTTTATTAAATGTATTACGTCAATAAAATTAAATTAAATTTATAAATTAAAAAATATTTATTAATTATAATATATTTTTTATTTCTATGATTGTTAGTTTTTTATAAATACTTAAAGAGAATAATAAATTTTTTATAAATACTTGAAGAATATAATAAATATAAATTAATTAATAAGTTATTAAAATTTAAAAATAATACAACATAAAATTTTAAAAAATTACTATAAAAATAAAAAATAAAATAAAATTTTATATAATTATTTAATTATAACTGAATCAACCTATTTAATTTATGTTTAATTTGTGATCTAATAATTAAATCAATAATCCAGTGATTCGATAATTTGATAATGAGAAGAAAACTCATGTATAGATTATGATAACTATGTATTGTATATCATGCTATAGATATCAAAATTCAATAATTTTATAATGAGAAGAAAACTCATGTTCTAAATCACAAAATAGATTCAAATCATCGAATTTTAAGTTATATTTTTAAAGATATAAACGAGACTAAAGATTAATATACTTGTTTAGAACAAAAGGCTTCCATCAAAAGATTGTTAAGTCTAAAACACTATAAAAATAAGTAACTTTAATAAGTTCAAAGAATTTTATGAAAAATTCAAAGAGAATAATTCTCACAGAGTAGATAGCAACTTACTAAATAATTCATTAAGCATTTGCTGCTTTAGTACATCCAATTAAAAAAGGAAAAGTCTAGGAGCCAGCAGTTTTATTGAATTTTGGCCAGCATGTAACCAGCAGAGGAAGGTGAGCCATTGGATAAAATTTCACACCAATCTCACACCATCAAATCATCATTGATGGCTAGTTGATGGCTAACAATCACAAAAATTGCTGGCCCCCTAGCATTGCTCATTAAAAAAAATACTAAACATTTAAAATTCACTTTAAAAAATTAAATAAAATCTCTTTTATAGTATTGAATTATGAATAGATGATAAACCTTTTAAATAATCCACTAAACATTTATTATTCAACTATATTAAAAACAACCATTAAACATTTAAAATCCACTTTAAAAACTAAATAAAATCTCTTTTATAATGATAAATGAATGACAATTTTTTTTTAAATCCACTAAATATTTATTACAATTAAAACTAACATAGAAAGTAAAAAATAATCATAAATTTGAGCCTTAAATCAATAACCTTTTGACTCCAATTTCACTTTGAATTTTCTTCAATTATAATTACAATAATTTATTATAGAACCTCCTTAGCCTTTTTTTTTACTACTACTCTATCATAGATCCACATAATCCTTGTATATTTTACCATTGATTAAGCCCAATTATGCTATCAATGTGCCTGCTATGATCAAATTAAATTTGGTCGTGACTCCATGTTTAGACACTAAAATTTTTAATAACATAAAAGAAAAATAGTAACCAGAAAACAAGGGATAAGACACCATTACCGTGCTTACTTTTTATTAATTCTTTTTGTTTTATTTCTTAAAAAATTAGAAACTGATAAAGAAAAAAAAATGAGAACTAGTTTGTAATAAAGTGAAAATTCAGGTGAGGTTGATATCTAAGAGCCATTAGATGATTTGAATTTGACTAAATTTTCATCCACGGACTCTCAAGTATTAATTTCCCGTCAAATTGACTTCATCTGAGCCCTTCAATTCACTGCTATCTTTTTTTGTTTTTTTTTTTTTCCAAAACAGCAACTGTGCGCATCCACATCCTGGTTTTGTTTACCGAAATTCCTTTTCAAAAGACATCATGCTTTCATGCTCAATCCTCCTCCCTGTCTTTGTCTTTCTTCCATGTTTCTTCTCATTGGATTTAGTGTTCTTCTTTTCTCTATGATATCCTTGAAACCCTTTAGGCTTATTCTTCTTTCCCTTATGCAATCTTTTACTTTTCGCAATTGCCCACATAGCATCTATATCCTCCCAATAATCTTGCATTTCATCATATTCCACAGTTGACCCTTTTGGTACCTCACCCTCGCCCTTTTTAAACATGTTTTCATTCTCATCATGATCTGCATCATATGATGTCCATAATAATGGAGACAAAATATCAGCATAATCTTTTGATGACTTAAGCAATCTTCCAGAACTAAATCGATAGTAGTCTTGCGTGGATTCATCTAAGTATCTTAAATTCTTGATGCGTCTAACACATTTTCTCCTCAATTTCCCTTGCAACTTAAGATGACGACAATGTTGTAAATCTAGATATTCAAGATGAGGACAACCCTTAAGAATTGCAAACAAGCCCTTATGATTTAAGGAGTCTTCATAAAGTTCGAGATGGCGTAACATGGGCATATTTCGTGAAATAATATATGCTGCTTCGTTTCCTCTAAAAATGGATCCGCCACCCCTCAACTTCAAGGATCTTAACAGAGGACAACTGTGACCAATTGCTTCCAATTCAAATACAGATATACGACAAAAGGTAAGATCAAGTTCCTCTAGTACCGAAAGCTTTGGGGCCATCTTACTTAATTCTGGAAACTCCCAATCCACATTGCATTGAACAAGACATAGACATCGCAGATGACATCCCCTGTAGAATGATAATACAAACATGCTCAACAATGTGTGCTAGAAAAAAGTTATATAAAGAAAAACTGATGATAAAGAAGATATTGATTTAAACAAATAGCTGAAAATAACTACTCACATAAAACAATTGAAACCTGAACATCTGATATATCAAAGTGTGTTTAATTAAACATGTCTAAAAAGAACAATTTTTATGTGAAAATAATAATTGAAATCTGAACAACTAACTATCAAAGTGTGTTTAATTAAACATTCCTAATAGAATTTCAGCTATCATCTTACTATTCTAAACCGCACATACAAAGGCTTAGATCTAGTCAAATTAATCTAGCTAGGCTTTGAATTTTTAAATCCTTTACAAACATAAATACTATTTACATTCATGCTACTGAAATCAACCATTAAAATATATATTAAAATATAAAATATATGTTAAAAATCAGATTAATAATACATACATTTATACGCAACAAACATATTATTTATACATTAATATTAATATTTATGTATAAATATATGTATAATTTAACTCATTTTTAATATATATTTATATTTACATGTGAATTTTATGGTTAATTTTAATATACATCTAATATACTTGTCTCCATAAATATATAATGATTGATTTTAAATTTGTATGCATGTAGCATTTTTATATCAAAAATGGTTGCATATACTTGCATAAATAAATAAGTAAGCTGACCAATCCATCAACTCGGATGGATTAAAATCACTAGTTTTATTGTTTCCAAAACGGACCATGAGAAAAAAATTATTGAAAAAAAAAGTATTTGAACTTACGAATCAATAATATAATTGAGAAGATCATTGGGACCAAAATACTGCACCAACTGGCCACGGCTTCGATCAACTGCGTGGCGGCACATCTTACGCAAATCGTAGGCCATATACTTTTCACGCCCCAGGTTGCACATGTCAATGGTGCGCCACAAGAATGGATCCATGGAGATGCTATGCCATAGCCTGCACACTTTCTGGGCACTGGTAAGGATATGGAACGCACCGAGTTTCGTCATGATGAGGAGAGTCATTTCGTATGGAAGATCCAGCCAGTTCCTCGTGCCCGTGGTGCAGGCTCTGGGACGCAACAACGGATTCGTGTCCCAATGACGGGTTCTGTTCTTGGGTCGCAATAATAGATTGTTTTCCCATGGCATTGACGAACAAAGAGATGATGGTGACTGGTGAGGGTATTGATTTGTTGAAAAAACAAATGAATTAGGGTTTCTCTTTCATGCAATTTGCCATGAAGCTTCTTATTAAAAAATATTAGTGAGTAGCGAGAGCTAAAATCGTGTTTCGTGTTCCGCAATCCTCAAGATCCGATCTATTTTCCGTTACTTTCTCTTGAAACGTTACCGTTACGGTGCATTGCTGACAACTAAAATAGTTCCTTTTTCATTTTTATTATGGTTAAATGCAAAATCAAAGTAGAGTAATACATATTAGTTGGAGCATAACACATTTTAATTGTTAACTCATTCCTTTTCTTTTTTTTTTTATCAATCTCGTCAAATTCTAAAAAATAAGTCATTTCTCATCATAATTATTTTATAAAGATATAACAATTTTTTAAAGTTTTTTAAAATTCTCGTATATCAATCCCTTTACCTATATATATAAAGCCAAATCTCTGGTGGCTATATATCTATGGTAACTAGTGGTGGCTAGAGCCACACTTTTAACTTAAAAGTATAGCAAAGAAAAGCGTCACCTAATGAAAAAAAGTAAATTAGAAGATTTAAGAGAATAAATAATTAAGTTATCAAAATTAATGGATCAAAAATTAATGATTTTAACTAATGTTAACTGTAATGACACCGAATTCTTAAAATCAATACAAAATGATTTTTCTCAAAATCTTTATTTTACTATAAGTTTTATTGAAGGACTTCAAAAACCTGAAAAAACTTATTTTTCACACGGAATTTCTAAAAAATGTTATCATAGAAATGATTCCCCACATCTATATCATACTTTTAACCCACAATTAAATTCTATAGTAGATATGCTTGAAGAAATATTAACATCCATAAAATTTCAAAGAAATAAGGAAAAAGAGAATCCCAAGGAAGAAAAATTTCAAAACATAATTAACATAACAGATTTAAAAGTAAAACCACCACTAAAATTATGAATATTGAAGAAAAATTAGAAGAAGTTACAATGCTTTTTAAACAATTAAAAATGGCTCAAGAAAATAATATTATGGAACAGGAATTTCAAATAGAAGAGGAATTAGTAAATTCTGAAAATATAGAAAATGAAGAACACATTCTAGATTATTCAAGTGACGAAGAACCAGCAATTCCAATACAAGTAAAAATGAAGCTGGAACATCTAAGGATAATCAATCTCAATTTAAATGGGAAACAGGTTTTGATAATTATGCTTTTAAAAAAGGGTTTATAAATAAAGATTCAAAATATACAAAAATACCATCAAAATACGTTCCTAAAATCCAGGAAATGGAAGGAGAAAGAATGCTCGATTTAGACTGCAAAAAGAACGAAAAAGAAATTTTCGAAAACTGGTTAAATTCCTTCTTATTAGAAGCCTTTACCAATCCAAAACTTAGTGAATTATCTGGAAGAGACATTTGGAATTACATAGGGTTTCATACTAAAGGAACTATAAGAGATTATATGACATCAATAGAAAACCAAATAATAGAAGAATTAGAAACAAAAACAACAGCTTATGATAAGATATTATATATAATGATCACTACTAGAAAACTAGTTATTATAGACGGATATTTCCGACGGATTTTATCCCACTGAAATACAGAGGGAATTTCAGAGAGATTTTTTGTCGGAAAACAAAAAAAATGAATTAGCATAAATTACAGACGGAAAAGAGAATCCGTCGATAATTCCGTCGAAAAAATTAATTTTTTTCAGTGAGAAATAGTTACAGACAGAAAATCCGTCTGTAATTAAATAAATAAAACGCTGTGTTTTATTAAATTATTACAGACAAAAAATCCATCTGTAATTTAAATTTTCCGTCGGAAATATATTAGAATAAGGAGATGAGTCACTTTACTCACGAATACTTCAGTTCACTTTTTTTCACGTGAATTACTCCCATGCCTTCTCTCTCTCTCCATTGAAGCTCCATTGACGTCCTCCGCTGTTGCCGTCACCGCCGCCGCCGCGGCTCGCGTCGCACGAGCTCCTTCCACCGCCGCTCTCAATGCGTTTGCTCCTTTCATCGTCACACGAGCTCTCTCAGCCGTGCTCTTGTCTTATGAGCTCCCTCCGCCGCTGCTCTCGCGCTGCTTCTTCTCTCCTCGCCGGAGGTTTGTCATCGTCTTCTCTCATCGCTGTTAGTTCAGGTAGGCCTCCGCCTCCTTCTTTTCCCTAGCCCTAACCCTTCCATTGTGATTCTGTTCCGATTTCATTATCCCTAGCCCTAACCCTATCCCTTCCCTGTTTTTCTTAACCCTAATTCTTGTCCCTTAACCCTAATTTTCCGTTTGTTCTCTCTGGTTTAAAATTATGTTATGTGGATCGATTTTAATCCTAATTTGTTTTTTTTTCAGGTCCGCTGAAGGTTACACCATCTATGGTCGAGTGAAGATCCCCAGCAGTATGCTTTGTTTTTCTTTTTTGTCACTCTGATTTTTATTTTCTTACTTTTTAGTTAATTCAAAATCTAATTGTTGGATGGTGACTGATGCGAATAACCATTGCATTTGAATTGGCAGATTTTTTATATTTTGTTCAATAAACTTTAGAGTGTATCTGATAATGTTAATTGAGTGGAATTCAGCAAGGTTTTGCTAGAGTTCATTGTGGTGTGCATCCATTCCTTTGTGTGCATCCATTCCTTGCATCCATTTCTTGTTAATGGTGTGCATAAATTTGTTTGTAGATTTAGGAACAAAAGACTATATAATTCCTGGAAAAGTGTCGAATGTCAAAGTCATACTCAATGGTGGTCAGAGAGTTACTTTTTTTAGGCCTGATGGATATTTCTCATTGTATCCTTTAATTTACATCTTCATTTTAAACTCATTTCAATTTGCATGATAACTGCTATTACAATAATAAAGAAAGAGTGGAATATATTCTTAGCGTGGTGGATACTTTCCTTGAATCTACAACTTCCACCCGTGATTCCTCAGAAAACCAATTACATTAGAAAAGTATCTCTCTTTTAAAATTAAATGCGAGATTTAAACGCTTTGTTAATTAAGCTCGTCGTTTCTTGTTTGTTTGAATGGTTGAAGAGCAATCGACGAAGATAAGGAAGAAGATCGTACCACAGATTAAGACAACGCTGCTATCACTATCACTGTTAAAACCTACTCTTCTCTAATTTTACTGGTAAGTCAACGAAGACTAGTTAATTTAATTGTCAATGCTCACTACTGTTCGTTATTTCATTACTCACCGTTAAATTGATTTAATTTGATAATTGCAATTGAAATGATGGTTGATGGAGAATAATGATAATGATAATGCCACTATGAACGAATACAATAGAGAGTAACATTTACAGTGTGATCTCTCCTGCGACACTTATTGGAAGAAGCATGAGTTATGGAAAGGATGACATAGAAGCTCCTCGGAGCTCCGGTGACATCGACGACGGAGGCTCCTCCTCCAGTCCCTTTGATATTGCCAGAACAAAAGATGCTTCCGTTCAACGACTCAAGCGTTGGAGGGTATATCTCTATATCCCTTTCTCCTCTTAATAATTTTTATATTTATTCATTTTCTTTTTTCTTTTTAAAATTCAGTGTTTGATATATTATATTCATTTGAAAATAGAGGTACCAGTTAAAAAACAAGAAGCTGAAATATTTTAGGATTATTTCATTCTTAAGTGTTCTAGGATTTGCAGAGCAAGTTTATAGAAACCCCTCTCTCATAAATTTGCCATTGATTCTGAGGTCCACAGTTGTAGTTTTTAAGATATGAGATTAAACTAGGTTCTTTCATTTATCTTCTTTAACTTCCCCCCCCCCCCCCCCCCCCTTTTTCTAACTATAAAATTTGACAAATTGAGAGAACAAGGACCTATCTACACATAAACGTTGCATTTGACTATTTTGAACTTTGAGGCATTGAAAAAAGTGAAGTAATTACATGATATAAGCTCCACTTAGCACAATATTTGGGATCTCTGGTTCTATTTATATCAGCTTGCGATTTGTGAATCTCTTCCAAAACATTGTACACCAGAGGATAGGAACAGGTGAAATTCTTGGGGGCTAACTTTGCTCTAGTGCCGTTGCTTTATCAAAATTGGATCAGCATCGTAGGAAGTGTTACATGGAATACTTTTCTATATTTACAAGGAACAAACATGTAGTTCTGTCAAGAATAACAAACCTGTTAGGTATTCATCTTTGTACCAATCCATTTAATGGAGACTAGACTTGTCTCATCCATATTTCATATTGACAAACAAACTTATGGTTCTTTAGCATACATTGGTTCTAATAATGTTCAAGTAAATTGCAATCTATTGGCAGTGTCAAGACTTGATCATTGCAGTCTAACTAAAATTTGCATTGTTTTGATTATTGTCTTTCATCATCCTTTATACTTTGTAGCTGTACTTTCATTTTGTACCTATATCTGTCTTGTATTCCAGAAGTTGTATCTAAAATCATGCTTCTTAGCAAAGGATGGTTGGAAGTGAGTCAAGTGACACTTCTATTAATTTTACTTCCTCTCATCTTCCACCTGAAAGCGCACTTTTTTTTTGGCAAATTTCTGCCATTATAATATTAACCTTTCTATCAACTAATGCCACAGATGAAATTTGCCTTTCACAGTTGTACCAACTGCTATTGGAACAGCAATGGATGTTAACCTGAGCAATGCTATTGTACCAACTGCTATTATTGAGTTGTAAAGATTTTAGAATTAAATTATTGTGACTATAATTGGAAGTTTCCTACCAGGTCTCCTGGGAATGCTTTTGTTGAAGGCGATGCTTCTAGTGCCAGCTACTTTCTCGCAGGTGCAGCCGGTGGGATTATCACAGTTGTAGGCTGTGACACAAGTAGTTTACAGGTATGTGAATCCAATGAACTCTTATGATATGAATCCTGATCAGATTATATTTTTCAGTGGAGTCATTTTGCATTTCGCTTAAAAATGCCCTGGGTTTCTCTTAACTTGATCCTTCTCTTAACTATAATTTTCCTAGTGTTGTTGAATCTTACGATGAGTTGTATTTGCTGAACCGTCTGAGGTTTTTTGGCGTGTGCGCAGAATCATCCTGCTGTTGTTGTGCCTAGGCTTCCTGCTGGTTTGAATTTGCTTAGTCCAGGTGAGTTCTTTCAAATGTTCTTTTTCATTCCGCACTCTGTGAAGAACTCTTTAATTATTTTATTTTTGTTCTGATCTCTGTTTGCTTTTGTTGTTCTTTCTATTTTTCTATGTTTTGATTCTTTGGCATAGATTGATTTACTCCAATTCCAATTCGGATTTTAATTCTATTTCAGTCAGGAGATGTCCAGATTAACTTTCAATGTGGATCGGAGCTTGATGCTGTTAATGCAACTTAGTTATCTATTAATATTTTAGATTATTCTATCTTTAAGTGCTAAGTGTAATTTGTGACATTCATGTAACATTGGGATGGTCATCTTATTTTTTTTTTGGGTATTTTTTTATTAAGACAATGAGATATTGGCCAATGATGTTGAAAAATAACATCCAATTTTATAGGTATCATGTAATGAATATTATGTTTATTTATGTGATTTTTGGCTTTTTTTTTCAATTTACAGTGTTTGATGGAGTAAATTTAGAAAACAAATTTAAAGTATTCATTTTGCAATGAAAAAATTTAAAAAAAATTCTATTTTATCTTACTGACGGATTTACAGACGGATTTTCTGTCTGTAATCAGAACGGGATGATTTTTCAAAGTTCAAATTACAGACGGAAAATCTGTCGGAAAATCCGTCTGTAATTACAGATGAAAAATCTGTCGGAAAATCTGTCTGTAATTACAGACGGAAAATCCGTCTGAAAATCTGTCTATAATTACAGACGGAAAATCTGTCGAAAAATCCGTCTGTAATTACAGACAGAAAATCCGTCGGAAAGTTCGTCGCTTTTGGAAAATGGATAGAAAATTTACAGAGGGAAAATCCGTCGGTAACTGCTAAAAATCCGTCTGTAATTTTTCGACGGAAAAAAATCTGTCGGTAAATAATTTCCGATGAAGCTTTTACAGAGGGACAAAATCCGTCGGTAATTTCGTCAGTAACCAAAAATCTGTCTGTAATAAAGACTAAATCCGTCTGTAAATCTGTCTGTATTAATCCATTTTCTAGTTGTGGATGATTCTATATAAAGAATTTTTTGGAAAAAATATTATAGATCATAGACAAGAAGTCTATAATAAAGAATATCAAGAAGCAAAAAACCATTTAGCTAATATCCAGATATATGATTTATGTAATGTGGAATCTTATATATGTGAATATAGAATACATTATTACAATTTAAAAGAAGAAGATAAAAATCATTATCTTAGTATGTACATAACAAAACTTCCATATCCTGCTAATGAATTTATAATGGGAAGATTTATAAGAGAAATAAATAGAGGAACAATTGAAAATAATTTTGGTGGAGCAACCTCTGCAATAAGAGAGGAAATAAAAGAACGTTGTATGCAAGAAGCAACTCAAAAAAGATTTGCAAATATAATCAGAATTTGCTGTCAGGATAATGAAGAGATACCTCAAAAATATGGTCTTAATAAAATTTTTCAAAGAAAAAGAAAATACTATCCAAACTGGAGAAAAAAGAGATATTTTAAGAAAGAAAATAACAATAAAAACAAAAGACAAAGAAATAACTATTGCCCGAATAAAAAAGAAAATTGTAAATGTTGGTATTACCAAGAAGAAGGACACTACGCAAATGAATGCCCGAAAAAGAAGGATAAAAAGGATCTTACTAAACAAATAGAAATTGCTAAGTCTTGTTTCATGGAACCATTAGAAGAATCTGATGATAACTTAGACTATATTTTTGAATATATCTCGGAAACAGACTCAGAGACTGAGTAATAATGCTACATTTATTACTATAAAAATAACAGAAAAGTTTATAAATGCTTTCATAGATTCTGGGGCAACACAATGCTTTGCTAGTTCAAATATAAAACTTGATTGGAAAAAATTAAAGAAACCATTAAGAGTTAGAATAGCTGACAAATCAATACATAAAATTGACCAAAAAGCAGAGATGGTTGAAATTTTTATTCAAAATTATAGGTTCATTGTTCCATCTATATATATGTTAGATTCTGGAATGGATTTTATCATAGGAAATAACTTTTTAAAGCTATATCATCCATTCATTCAATAATTAACATATATAGTTCTAAAAGCCCCACACGATTCTTCAATAAATCAAAAATCAAAACGTATAAAAATACCAATTACTACTATAGATAAGATCTTAAAATTTAAAATATTTTCTATATTAGAAACATGTTATTTAAATTTATACTTTCAGATAAATATTCCAAAAAATAATCTTGAAATAAAGATAGAAGAACTTTTGGATGAAATTTGTGCTGAAAATCCTTTAGATATTAAAAATACAAACAACGAATTAGTAAGCATTAAATTAAAAGATCCCACAAAAGAGATAAATGTTCCAAATAAAATTTCTTATTCCGCAAGAGATAGAGAAGAGTTCTCATTAGAATGTAAAGATCTTTTGGAAAAAGAAATTATAAGATTAAGTAAAAGTCCTCATGCGGCTCCAGCTTTTTACGTTGAAAACAATAATGAAATTAAAAGGAGAAAATGAAGAATGGTAATAAACTATAAGAAAATGAATGAAGCAACTATTGGTGATGCTCATAAACTTCCAAGAAAAGATTCTATTTTAGAAAAAATCAAGGGAGCAACTTGGTTTTCATCTCTTGATGCAAAATCAGGATATTGGCAACTTCGTTTAGACGAAGAAACAAAGAAATTAACTACTTTTACTTGCCCAACAAAAGAATCAACAAGTGTGTTGCTTTATGAATGGAATGTATTACCATTCGGATTAAAGCAAGCCCCAGGTATTTATCAAAGATTTATGGAAGAAAATCTAAAAGAATTAAATGAATTTGTTTTAGTATACATTGATGATATATTAATTTTTACAAAACAGGATAAAGAAGATCATCTTCAAAAATTATTAATAGTTTTAGAAAGATGTAAACAGAAAGGATTAGTTCTTAGCAAAAAGAAAGCAAGAATAGCAAAACAAGAAATAGAGTTTCTTGGATTAATTCTATCTACTCAAGGTAAGCTAAAACTTCAACCAAATATTCTAGAAAAGGTAAATTTATTTCCTAATAAAATAGAAGATAGAAAATAATTACAAAGATTTTTAGGGTGTATAAATTATATTTCTGATAAAGGATTTTTAAAGAATATAACAGAATACACTAAAAGCTTATTTCCAAAAATAAGTACTAAAAAAGAATGGAAATGGGATGAAAAAGATAGTATGCAAATTCAAAGAATTAAAGAACTTTGTGAAAAATTTTCAGAACTTTACATTCCAGAAGAAAATGACTACTTAATAGTAGAAACAGATGCTTCAGACATAACCTGGTCAGGATGTCTAAAAGCTAAAAAAGCTATAAAAAGTTTGGAACAAGAAAAAGAATCACTAGATTCTAAATATTCCCCAAAGGAATTACTTTGCAGGTATATTTCAGAAACTTTTACTCCAACAGAACAGAGATATACCACTCATGAAAAGGAAACTCTAGCAGCAATTAAATCTCTTAAGAAATGGAAAATTGATTTACTACCCAGAGATTTTACATTAAGGACAGATTCAAGTTACCTAACAGGTTTCATACGATATAATTTAAAAGTTGATTATAATCATGGACGATTGGTAAGATGGCAATTATTTTTGTTACAATATCCAATAAAAATTGAATATATTAAGGGTGACAAAAATGTTATTGCAGATACATTAACAAGAGAATGGAGTTCGTCTACAACGCATTAGATCAAGAAATCCAGAAATACGAACAAGAACTCGAAAAATGCAAGCATTGTCAGCAAATAAGGACACAGATCCAATCCCTCAAGAAGGCCATCGAAGCAATGAAATCAACACAACAACCAAAACCATCAGAGTTCAGCCAGCTAAGCGTGGTGGACAAATCAGGTGAAGAAAAAATTCCAGAAAATAAAACAATTGCCGAAATTATCAAAAAATCCACCCAAGATAAAAAATATTATGTAATTTATAATAGCCCCATGAATGGAATATATGATGCCTGGGAAAAAGCAGCACCATTTACACATCAATCAAGGATAATTCATAAAGGAGGATTTTTAACACTGGAAGAAGCAAAGGAATCTTTCAGGGAATATGAAGCTCTTCATCCAGAGCAAACCCTAAAAAGAGCAGATAAAGCTCCAATTCAAATCCAGAGAACAGGAATAATAAGAAACATTCCTACAAGGGCTGAAATCAAGGAAAAGAAAAGGGTCTGTAGATCAAATCTCAGAGAAACCCTTAACATAGTCCTGAATTGGACTGAAGAAAAAAGGGCAATCTTGGGATATTATTCTATTGCCAAAGAACAGCTAACAAAGCTGGTTATATT